>NC_057343.1:4973750-6209375 GCF_016509475.1 Prionailurus bengalensis | reverse complement strand
GAAGGAGGCTGGGGTGGGGAGGCGGGGGGCAGGCTGCTATTTCACAGTGGAAAGGAAGAGCCTCTCTAGGATGAGATTTGAGCAGACCTGACGAAGTGAGGGAGCGAGCCAAGCTGGGGAGAGCAGGAGACAGATGCAGCCGGAATAGGGTGTGAGAGCCGTGAGACAAGACATGCTTGGCAAGCTGGAGGGACGGCGCAGGACAGAAGGGTGACAGAAGACAGGTGTACGAAATGGGAGGCCACGGCGTGCAGGGACTTGTGTGGCTCTCGCTGAGCCAGGAGCACTGCGGGGACGAGAGCAGAGGAGTGGCACGGGCTGTGTTCAAAGGGTCCCTCGGGCTGCTGGAGGCTGAGGAGACAGGGCGGAAACAGGCAGGACGCTTGTGTAAGAGTCTAGGGAAGAGGTGGGTGGCTGTCGTTTGGCGCAGAGTGGGGCCGCAAAGGCGGGGAGGGCGGTTCGCCCGGGGACACGAAGGGAAAGCGCCCGGGGTTTGCATGCGGAACGGGAATAGCGCGTGCGAGCAAGGATGACGCCACAGTGTCGGCGCGGCCTGGACGGCTGGGAGGGAGGGGTTCGTGGCCACGGAGACGGTCAAGTCTGTAAAAGGCGCAGGGTGGAAGGCGGAGGCCGGAGTCCGCTTCGGGTACCTTTGGTCTAGAGACAATCTGCAGTGATGAGTCAGATGCGGCAGGTAGGTCTGCACGGGAAATCCGGGAACCGTCGGCCTACCCGAGTCCTGAGCCTGGACGATGCGTTCACCCAGGGCCAAGGGAAAAGAGGAGAGGCGGAGACGGTACAGGCTCCTCCCGGGGGGCTTCTGTTGTACAGGGAAGAGACAGACAACGGTCAAATATACGTGCAACACAGAGAAATAAAGCCAGGAACGGGCTGGAGGACGACGGGGTGTAGGTCTGTGCACGTTTCTCGTCACAGATGCAATTAAATATACGCAGCTGGACCCGTATATGAAATAGGCTGGCTATGTCAATTTGATGGTTAACATATGTCATATGCTAATATGTTTATATGTCATATGCCACATATATATGTTATATGACATATGTCAATATGTCATAAACATATGTCAATATGTTTAACTCCTCAAGTTTGGACAGGATCCCTCAGAGAACAGGGGTTGCTAAATTTAAAAATCTGAGAACTGAGCCCTAGGCGTTTCCAACATTTCCAGTGGAACTTGCCATAATGGGTTTTACTTTTTTGAAAAAAATTTTATTTTTTATTTGAAAGACAGAGAGAGAAGGGGGGGGGAGAGACAGAAAGAGAGAGAGAGAGAGAGAGAGAGAGAGAGAGAGAGAGAGAGAGAGAGAATCCTAAGCAGTCTCCACACTCAGCGTGGAACCAGGGTGGGAGGCCGTATCCCACAACCCTGGGATCATGACCTGAGCCGAAAATCAAGAGACGCCTAACAGACTGAGCAGCCCTGGTGCCCCAGGGTTCTATTTTTTGAAATTCATGCAGGAGGCGGGTTGTCGACACGGCGGCCCTCTCTCCAAGTCTCTGAACTGCCGTTTGCTCAAATCTTTAGACCAGCTTGGAGGTGTTCTCCTGTGTTCCTCAGACAACCACATCCGAACCAACTGAGGAGCTGGTTAAAAATGAAGATTCCGTGTCCTCCCTGCGCCCCTGAACCAACCTCTGGGACTAGACCCAGAGAAAACAAACTGCAGATCATTTTCACGCCCACTGAGGTTGGAAGCCACTGCATCAAAGGCAGGGAGGAAAAACAGAAGGCAATTCGAGTGAAGGGAAATAGGAAGGCGGGTTAGGGTACTGACAGAAGTCAGACTGACTCAGTCTGTGGTCAGAGGGCAGCTCCTGAGGGCCCTGGGGAGGGAGCTCCGTGATCAGATCCCCGCGCTGTGCGGACGAGCCGGGGCGGCAAGACGTCATGTGGCAACACAGGTCTAGCTCCTAAATTATCCTCACTGCTCTGATCCGGCCTAGCAAGATTAGGAATTCCTTAGTTCTTTGAATGTTTTTATCCGAATGAGTTGAATTTTTAGGAAACAAATTATGTCAGCTTTTTAAATCTTCTGGGTTTCGTGCGAAGGGAGGGAGGAAAAAGAACTATTTGGGATAAAACAAATTGTTCTCAGCATAAGACAGAATTACGTCTTATTCTAGAAATGGAAAGCTCATCATAATTCTTTCGATTAGAAAGGTGTCTACTCCACATCTATCATAGTACGAAGTGCAGCAGAGGAAAGAACCCGTATATACATCCTAAGTCATTACTCCACTACAGAGGTAGAATATATAGACATTATTAATGAAAACAATCACAGAGATTTATTTAAAGGCCACTTGTTAAGACACATTTTAAAATAAAACACCTTTGTGTATATAAAAATACAGCTGACTCCATATTTTGATTTATGAAAAATAAATTTATTACATAACACCTTGTTTTTAACAATGTTCAATTTTTTTTTTAATTCAGAATACTTGTGTCATTCATGTAAAATAGTTTGATACAGTACATTGTATGTTATAAGTTTTTTTTTTTTTCCTCAAAAATCCTAAGGCTCTCCTACTCCTTCTCCTTTGCTGAAGTAAGGGCACCCTAAACAACGTGCGAACGAGTTTTAAAAAGGAAAATTAACTGAACAAAATTTTAATAGCACTACACCAACCAGCTTTAAAATCGGGACAGGATAACTGAATCGGATGCCGCACTTTCAGAGGAAGTTATCATTCATGCTTTTTTCATCTTAAAGCATGCTCACTAATCAGCAACACCAACAGGAGAAATAAAACACTGTCTATGACAATCATTTCAGTTTGTTTGCTGAACCAAACAGGTTTATATCAATGACAACATATTTAATTACTATCAAATAGCAGCTTTAATACCAGTCAAGTCATAGATTGAAAATAAAAACGAACTTATAAGTTGGAAATTAATCTTTGGGAGTTTTGAAACCTTTCTGGAAAAACTATGTGGCTTCTGTACTTTCAAAAAAAACCCAAGCAATAGTCTTGGTCAAAAAACACTGATTAATGTAGAAAAATGAATCGACCCACTGATAAGACACTAAAATGAAAGGTGTACCAAAATAATCTCACTTTGCGTCTTGGTGATTTTGTTGAGTGACATACGCCGTGTGTTTCAAGTACCAGTTAAACTTGTGTGTGTGTGTACTATTGGTCAGAGGACGCTGTTACACTGAAAGAACTCACCACATACAACGACAAATGCTCGCCCTAGCACATTTCACAGCTTCAACTGCTACAGACTGTCACTGAAAACGATGCATTGGTCAGTCTGAACCATGTCAAGTAAACTATGGAAGTAGCAAATCCACAACACAAACTGTGCTAGCACTTTCTTTCAAGTCTAACTCCGGAACAGGTACAACTTGGAAGCCACTACCCCGGTCTGTGAAAAGTGGTGGAACTTGGCTACTGGACAGTCTGAGGATGTGAGCGCACAGTACACTCCCGTGGCCCATGCCGGGTTCCCGCAGGGAGCTGCACCGTCAGTCCACAGCGCTAGCAACGGTGCACGGACAACATTCCAGCGCAGCTCAGTACCGGTGTGTCTGGTGTGAGTACTGTGGAGGCTGCTGGGAGGTAGCTGAGTATCCCATGCTGCTCTGCGGCTGTGATGTGCTTGGTCCAGGGTTGGGATAGGCAGCATGTGGATTGGAACGCTGGAAAATGGAGAACGAGGGAGACATGTGAGTCAGACGTCTCTAAGAGTCGGCTCCATCCCGAGCCAGCAAGGCTTATGTGTGTTTAAAATGTCACTGATTTCAAGGCAGTAAGAATTTCAAAGTCTTGCGCCATATACTAGCTCTAGACGGAACATGATGAAAACCCCCAATCTTTTAATATCAGCTTTTCTTTGTGGAGGTCAGAGTATTGCCAGCAAACAGTATCAGGCTGAGTCTCATTACAATGCTGTGCAGTTCGCTGTTTCTCTAGAGCAGTAACCTCCCTCTGTAAGCCATTTTGTACCTACTTGATAAGTAATAATTAATTTGCTCGAGTTGTTTATAAATGAACTTAGTGATGGACACACTAAGAAATTCAAAGCTAATTCACATGCTAGTTTCTTCGGTAGAAACCTCTCAACATGCTCGTGACTGAAAAATAGAAAAAAAAATGAACAGGGCAAGAAAAGGTACCACGGAATAATTCTCTTTGGCATTTAATATTTTTATGCCCTTTAATGAATCTTATCTTCTGCTACAAGGTATATACAAAAGTTCGTAATTATAGAAACGTAACAAGAATGGTATTCTCAATTCTAAAAAGAGCACAAAGGGAAAGAACAGTGATAGAGTTCAGAGACCTCTGATTTTGACCTGTTATATTATTATTCCTATTCCTGCACCTCTCTCTCTCGTATTATTAGCTCCCAAGACAAATGTGATAACTGATTAACCGTAATTTACTACTTTCCTCTTTCAAAGCGTAGTTAATAAATCATACAATCCGAAATTCTGCCAACCCTAGCAAAATAGAATTTTAAAAGAGGGGACACGTGAAATCGAAGTCACTACAAAAACCAACCACAATGAGAACACCAAGAAACAAAGAAGGGCAGCAGCATTTTCTTGGTTTCAGTAGCAAAGGTCCAAGCACTGCTCCGCTTCATTCTAAGGATGCCTTAGTGTGCAAACACACTCTTGGGCCAAGAAGGATGCGCTCTTTCCATCCAGATAGGGAGAGAGAGATGTCTGAACAAACATCAACCCTCAGAGATGTCTGCCCTTGACGTCCCTGTTTTGTTCCTGGAAGAGAGCCGCTACCCCGGCAGAGTCTCAAGAATTTCCACGGTTCGGTGGACTGGCCCCCTCCTCAACCAAAGCGAAGAGTGAAGGTCTTATTCCTGAACCGTAGTGGCAGCTCTGGGAAGCTCACCAGTTCAGTAAGATCTCCTTTTCTCTTCTGGTAGGTAAGTAACTCTAACTGGTCAAGCTTTCAGTGTCCTCTCCACACTGAAACCCGGCTGAGTTGGCAATATGATCAGAATGAGCAAGGAGGTGGAATACGATTTTCAGAGCAGGTCTTTCTGCAAAGGAACTGACAATGTCACTCGACAGGATCCACGAGCAGGCAGCCTTGGCGGTCAGATCTGAGTCTGTGTGCTGGGTCTGCCCCCGGCTCGGCAGGGGAACACGTGAAAGCTATGGAACCTCTCTGAGCATCAGTTTTCCGAGATAATGATGAAATAATGTAGGTTTCATGCTTAGTATAAAAGCTAGCAGAGTAAGTACCCAACAAGTTCTTATCATTACAGTCACCACCAGCATCACCACCACCACTTAAGAAGCGCTTACTAAGGGGGCGCCTGTGAGGCTCAGTGGTGAAGCGTCTGACTCTTGATCTCGGCTCAGGTTCCTGAGTTCAAGCCCCGAGTCGGGCTCTGTGCCGAACGCTCGGAGCCTGCCTGGGACTCTCTCTCTTTCCCTCTCTCTCTCTGCCTCTCCCCAGCTCACGTTCTCTCTCTCAAAATAAATAAATGAACTTGGGTGCTATGAATGCTACTAAGACTTCTGATGGCAGGAATGATGATGAAGACGGTAAGAGTGGTAACATCCGTTAAGGACTCAAGGCAGGCCAGCCACTGTGCCTCAGCATACGTTCTTTCGTTAAATCGTTGTTACAACTTGACACTTGCCATTGTCCATTTCTACAAACGAGAAAACTGGGAACATCTGAATGACTTACTCAAGGTTACCCGAAGTCAGTGGCCGGGCTGGGATTTGAAAGCCTGTGTGCTTAATCGTTATCGGTATACGGCTGTCTCAAAACAACAGACAGCACTGACTGAGCTGCTGCTACAAGTTAAGGCGCTAGGATTTATCACGTCTACTCTTACAACAGCTACCAGTTAGACTTGGCTACTCTCATTTTACAGATGAAAAACTAAAGCCGGGAAATGTCACATCGTCTGTCCAAGGTCACAGAGTTGATAAATGGCGTAGTTTAAGTTCGATCATTCTAGGCCTGTCTGGTTCAAAAGCCAGCTCCCTCTACTGTATCAGTCAGTGTTTCTCCATGCCAGTGACGCTCGTGTCAGTGTCATTTCCCCAGGTATGTAAAAGTCAGCATTTTTCTTAATTATACTGCATTTCCCAAAGGTCACAAACCCATATACAAGTATGGATATGGCAAGCCAAAACAAAACACACTAGAAATACCTGATAGTCTGAGGTCATGATTAGTCCACCTGAGGTAGTGGTCGGAGGGACAACTCTCACTTTTTTCAACGGGGGTCCCTGTGTGTGACTGCTGTCTTGATTCCCTGGGTGACCGGTTCCATTAGTATGGTTATTGCCCTGCTGCTGCTGCTGGTTCTTCTCAATTGGTTAAACAGAAAAATAAAGTTCAACTCAGAAGGAGAACCAAATACAAGCAAAATTATCTTCACGGTCGCACTGGCCACAACGAGAGGCAGGAAATGTACTTTAATACTTACTTTGTCTCCTTTGTCATCAGGTTCTTCTTCTGTCAAAAATTCTCGTTTGGGGTAAGGGATCTGACAACCGGCAAAAACGCTGATCACAAAAAAAAAAAAGGAGAAATGTTTTCCAGTATGCTAATCGATATTTCAGATCCTTCATTTTAATCTTTTAAGGTGGACTTTGCCTCCGTATTTATAAAACCAGAACCCTTCCTGCAGCTGTGAAGAGATGACTCTTCTAACCCGTGACATTACAGCAGGCCGTGGGAGGGCTTTTCAGAACTGTATAAAAATAATCGATCATCGAATATGACTCAACTTCCTTCTGGCCCAGGCTTACTCTTTATTACTATACCCGAAATGTAGAGGCCAGCTGCAACGTCACTGCTCTTAGGGAACGAGATCTGCAGTTGGGAACACAGAGTGTGAGTGCAAGCGGTGAGCGGCCTCGGGGAGTCTGAGGGAGTGGCAGCACCCACACGCGACCCGCCACCAAGTAACGGGAGTGCGCCTGAAACTAGAGCCGGCAACGTCGCACAAAGCGAGACACGGCCAGAGATGCCTAAATGACACCTCGGTCATCAGAGCTCATTTCTGGCTTATTGTGGGGATTTCCTCAGGTCCTCCCGTCACAGGAGTGGCAACTTGGAGTTGGTAGCTAAAATAAAGCACGCTCCAAAAAATTCCATCGTGCCGGTGAATTAATAGATGGGTCACTTACTCTGATGTAGGAAGCGGATCTTCTAAGAAGTAGGGATCCTGCATAGCCTGTTCTGAGGTAATTCGCTTAATTGGGTCCATGGTAAGCAACTTCTGAAGCTGAAACCGTAAGTCATAAAAACGTTACTGCGTTACTTCCCGTAGTCATCTCCTCGGACACATGTGCGAAGTGTATGTTTTTTGACGAAAATGCCACCATTTGAAGGTATTTATTCCCCCAAATTAACAACAGGAAAACTTATTTTCTATTTAATGTAGTAATTCACATTTAGTCATTCTAATAATCATGATCTTACTTGGTTCTCCTTTCAGAAGTAACTAAACGTATGCCTTACTCCAAACCAATGATCCACATTATCTGAACTGCTTTGCCCAATTTAGGACAGAACTAAATTCTTGTCTTTTCTATTCTTTTTCTATTAAGGGGAAACATTATTATAACACAAATAATAAACTAGCCATGTGTGGCTATTTAGATTTAAATCCAAATTAACTAAAACCAAATTAAACTAAAAAAACAAAACAAAACAATTTCTCAGTCATATCAGGTACATTGCTAGAGCTCAAGAGACACATGTGGGTAGAAGTTACCCTATGGGATAGCACAGATCATCAGAGAAAGCTCTCCTGTGCTATCCAGTGCTATCCTAGTCTAAATAAATACGATGCTTGATACAGAACTTGTAAAGTACAGAGGGGTTATGAATGGGAGACTCCAAGGTTACTGCTTGGGTCAAGTCCTGACTTGACATTTATGAGCCGAGTGACTCTGGACAAGGTGCTTACTCTCTTTGTAATGCCATCTGTCAAAGGGAGATTAACAATCGTGCCTACTACCAAAGGTTTGTTTTCAGGATTAAATGAGTTAATGTATGGAAAGCAAACATAATGGTACCTGGCACAAAGACAGTAAGTGTTAGCTGCTATTATTATTGTTATTGTTACCTTGCTACCTATAGAAATGTTGCACTCATGTGAAAATTCAGTATTTTTTGGTTAAAACATAGTTGACCGAAGACTTTACGAACATATTTTATTTTATTATTTATTTATTTTAGAATGTTTGACTTTAACATGTGATTTAAGAGCTTATCTAAATAGTGGTCTCTCAGCTTCTCCTCTTTGATCTAATGCGGTGGTTTTCAGATGTCAGAGTACATCGGAATCACCGCTCGCGCACTTCCGAAAGCAGACCGCTGGCCCCGCTCCCAGAGCTCTGACTGGGATGTCTGGGCAGGGGTCCGAAGAGCTGCCTTTCCATCAAGTTCCCAAATGACTCTGGTGCGGTGGACCAGGACCACTCTTGAAAACCAACAGACGTGCTGAGACTTGATGGGAGAGGGCACAGAGGACAGAAGGACATAAAATATTCAGAAATACAGAAGAAATGCCGGGATGGCGAGATTTAAATTTAATTTTGATGAGATTTCAGTGGAAGTGCAGCTTCATTTTTAGAGTTGAAAGGAAAAGCACGGATTTGCCATTTAAAATAGTCAACAGTTTTAACGGAGTTACGTCCGAGTTTTCAGATGGGCCCACACAAGGTCGGTCACCCCAGCAAAAATGAGCAAATAAGCTGCAAGGGAAGTCTCTCTCTGGGATGTCAGTGGTGATGGTTGTGAGAGCCACTTCAGACCATATCAAAGAGCAGCAAACTGGGGGGAAGGAAGGGCAAACTGTGACTTTCAGTCTACCACTATTACCATTATTTTGCTGGAATAAATAATCCGTATGTTGAAGGATCTAACTTACCTTCCTATTTGGGTCCTATTTCAAGTACGTTATAAGAAACCATTATTTGGATAATAATATATTGTGTGCTAATAAGATAGGTTAAGTACTGCTTTTTAAGTTGCTAATAAGATATGAAATATAGGATATAGGACATGATATAAAAATAAGTAGAAGGTGTAGGAGCAGAAGCAGTAGACAGAGAAGAAAAAGCAGAAATAGAAGACATGTTTGCAAGTGGCCTGGTACTGTAATAAAGGAAAATACAATCTTTTCAAGGCAAAAAAAAAAAAAAAAAAAAAAAAATCCCACTTAATGAACTCATTTAAAAATACCAAGAATAAAGGATTAAAAGAATTTTAAGCCAAATATAATACAGCCTGCTCCCCCAAATTTCCAAGTATGTTATATAACTTTCTTAAAAACATAAAGCTGAAAATCAGTTTTAATTGTAATGATGTAAAAGTGGAAATTAAATTGTAAACAAATTTAAATCGGCAATAGTTGAATATAATCTCATAAATTATGATAGCGCATGGATTCTTTCAGTTTCTAGGTCAAATTATTTTTCCATTATACAGTAATAAATCACACAACTCTCATATTCTTCCAGAAAATGCAAACAGTGCACACCATCACTGAAGGACTTCTAATACCCAAGTCTGTAAGAGTATCTTGGGAGTTAAAAATTTTATAAACAATCTTTCAAAGATCTGAAATACAAAATAACCTGTAAAAATTATTTCTGAGCAGTGGGATGGTTTTTCTTTTAGATTCTTCGAAATATTTGGAACTTTTAAATAACTGATGAAAACCAATAAATGTAACTCTAAAAATGTTCTTGACAGCCTTGGTACAAAGACAACCTTTAGAAAATCTAATATAACTGAACATTAGTCTGTTAAACCATGTTATGGGTTTGCAAAAACAAATATTTTCATGCCTTTACTAAGATGCACCAACCAGATGTCTGCGTTTACCATTAAAGTACTCTAAATAAATAAATAAATAAATAAATAAAAATAAAGTACTCTAAGAGTGCTAAGTAACCATATAAAGTGACCCCAAAAAACCTCTGGTTGGGCTAATCAAGGGGAAAAAAAAATTATTATTGTTCTCTAAAGCTTACCAAGTGGAATGCTTTACTATCTGGTTTAACTTTATGTTTTTCCATGTACTTGATAAGGCTGCAGTTGGTATACCTGAAAGAGAAATACTATGAAATACCTATTAGATTTTGAGGTTAATTTTACATCAGCTGAGGCTTTTCCAAACATTTTAATAACAACCGGTACAGAATATGTATAAAAAATGGCATTATCGGCATAGCATTAGATCAATTTCATATTTCATTCACGCACACTAGTCACTTACGAATGGATACCACTGATTAAACACAAAATAATTTCATAAATGATATACACTGAATAGCATTTTTATATGACTCTTATCTCAATAACTACAGGTCAAATGTTTAATTCAGCCTTTTAGTATAAAGAAAATTTTTTTTACATTTGTCACAGGCCTATAAACTGTCCTCTCTCCCAATTCTCTGATATTGCATTGCAGATAAATGAAATATTCCTTCTTCTCTGCTAAAGCCTACATAAAATGACTACACAACCCAGGTGGGGAGGCAAGTCAGTGCTAGCAAGGCTGGGTATTTCAGTCTCTTACTGCTTCAGCTATGATACTTTCACTGATGCCGTTTCCAGAAAGTAATAGGTACAGAAAGGGTTTTTTTCTATCCAAATTAGCTACTAAAATCAGCTGTTTATCTTCTTGATATCATGTAAACATCTTGAGCAATAAAGAATGCCATAATGTAAAATATTTATTAAGTAAATAAGTAAAACTGTTTGTTAGCATAACCTTGTGTTCCGTATTCTGTCGAGTACTCAATCTTATACCTAAGTATTGTGGGAAAGCAGAAATCAAAAAAGGGTCTACTTTCTTTCCAACTTACGTATTTCTTCTGAAATCTTTCATTAATGTTGAATGTTCGGGCATCTTTTTTATATCTTCCCAATCTTTATCTGTGGAATACATTGATAACATTTTATGTTGTCTAGGTTCCTGTTCTCAAGAATTTTAACAAGAGTTACCTCAATTTTTATTACACGCCATACACTTTGACCTTCCATGAAAGCACAGATCTCAAATAACTGACTAGCTATAGAAACATCTTATCTTGACCTGTAAATACAATTCTCATCCCTTGCATAGCATTAGATCTCTATCTTTTTGAGTTTATCTTTTCAGTGCCTACTTTCCATAGAATTTACTATCAGTTACCTCAATTTCTTTTTTACCTCAATTTCTATAAGTAGAGGGGAATAAGCTATTAATAAATATTTCTATTTTTAAATCATTCTATTTCTGTTTGTAAAACTACTTTTTCCCCTTTTCCACTCAGTACCTTGGTTAAATCAGCAACCAAGGTCTTCAATGACAAATGTAGTATCTTTTCCCTCCATAGCTATAAGATGCACTTTAAAAAAAAAATATGACCCTCCTTACTTTCACTTTATTAAATACACTGCTTTACGTCAGCAATCAATGTAAGCGACAACAATTGTCTGAAATAGAACAGGGTAGGATATAACTAGTATGCAAAAAAGTCAGCTGGTGGCTTGGCTAGTTTCAATAACAGTAACAAAAACAACCCCAGCTACTAGGTACATTAGGTGGAAAATGTTTCAGTTAGTTCTGCTGGCCTTAGAGTTGCTCGAACAACACATGCTAGACGGCTTGTTTTTTCCATCACTACCAATGGACTTTTACCGGGAGACTACCAGGTGCCGTAGTACAACAGGCAGTACAACAGGTAGCTTAATAGCTACCGTCAGTTTTTAAATGGCCTTCAGAGGTTTCCTTCCACTCACACAAACAGCTACTACCTATCCTCCATAAATAGCACATATTGTAAAGTCAACTAAATACACAACCCCTGCATGGAATCTTCTCCTTATTTCCTTGCTCTGATTTCTCTATTTTGTCAATTTCTCAAGCTAGAAATCTTGATAATCTTTTACTTTTCCCTCAATTACACACTTCCTATAAGCAATTCCATTTTTGTCCTTCACTTCCCATCCTTTTTTTTTTTTTAATCACTTACACCTGGAGTACCGTGATACAGGCAAAGAGCTGGCTTGCAAGGCTTCGCTTCCCTCTCTTTAACTGACTTTTACCCACCACCACACGCTAATCTTTCTAAAATGGAACATAAACCACATCACTAGTTTTCAAGAACTTATCGTGGATTCTCTTGCACATTAAATCTAAACCCTGCTCTGCCTACTTTTCAAATTTCTTATAAGCTGAGCCTACCGTAGCTATTGAACTACACATTAAGAATCATCTCCTACAGAAGCCACCCCCACTTTCACCTCCTTGTAAGCCATATTCCTTTGCCTCGGGCCTTAGAGATGGTGGACACATCCACAAGTGGGAAGAAAAGACCATTCTCCTCCACCTACTCCATCCATAGCTATTATTTAAACATTCTACTTAGAGCACCACAGTATGAACTCCAAGAAGGCAAGAGTCATGCCTGTTATATCAACAAGGCTGTATGCATAACTCAGTGCCTCCACATGGCAGGTACTCAAATATTTAGTGAATAAATACAATTCCCATCACAAAAAAGCAGTCTTCACAGAACCATTGACCAATTCTGCAGAAAGGTAGTATTTGTGTTAACACTCCAACAAGGGAATGAGAAATTATAACTCCCAGGTATTTCTGCATTAGTCTTGAGTTACCCTGACCTGAGAAAACTTCCTAATGAGACACCATTTCTAATAAGTACCTCACTAGCCAATATTATGTATGTGTTTTAAGCAAATATCCATTATTCTAGACTTCTGGGCAGTTTTTGGTGACTGAGGAACTAGGATTCTGTGGGTTAACAAGGGATGGAGACACAGCTGGTGAGGTCTAACGCCTGTGATGAGACACCTTAACGACTTTCTCCCTGCCGCTAATCAGTGCACGCAAGGTTGCTGTTCTAATAGAACACTTAAAAGAATGTTCTTACCAGCCAGGGTGATAGAGCAAAAATATTCTATGTTTCATATTACTCAACATAATGTGATTCTACAGTGCCCTAAATGTAAATAATGTTCAAAATTTACACTCAAATCCCAAGTAATGGCATTATTATACGTACTGCCGGACCAAAATACATACTACTGAATTTTATTTATAGTTTCCCCTGGTAAGAACTAAAGGCACCTTTTAATACAGATATCGCAAACATGTTGTCATTTCAAATATTAAACAACAAAACAAAACAAAATAAAATGAAACAAAAATATACTCCTCGAATTCAGAAAACCCACAAATATCTTTACGCTAATATGTGAACTCTAAATTTTGCTATTTCTAAGGAGCTTTGATTAATGCAAGTCACAAATATAAAGAACTGAGTAAAGAGTGGCTTTCATCAGCTTAAGATACACACCTTTCCAATGAAGATATCTAAGTTTAAACAACAGTGATTTAAAAACAAAAACAAAAACATAATGTGTACCTGCAGGAAATCCCATTACATTGAATATTCTGTCCAGCTGGTCATGGTGATAAGGATTACTAGTTTTGATGTCCTCTTGTCGACAGTGAAATATTGGTTCTGACGTTAGTAGTTCTGCAAATATACACCCTATAGCCCAAATATCTTTAAAACAAAAAGAAAAAAAAAAAAAGAAAAGAAAAAAAAAGGAAAGGAAAAAAGAAAAAGAAAGGAGGAAAATAAAGTGGTTCTTTCCAAAAGAAAATGCATTTTTATCGTGGTGGGGAGTGGTTGTTTCTTGTTTTCCTAATGAGTCATATTAATTCCTAAAGCAATTATAATTTAAAATATCATGGAATACTGTTTGTAAATATATTCCCACCCAATCCACCCCCATTTTTCATTCCCTATTATACCTCCATTCCACCCAGTGGCTTCATTCCAAATTCAAATCAAATTTATTACCTACATTTTTGGCAATTTTTAAATGCTTCAAACATTACCTTATCTGTGAAATACGTACAAAGCTACATATGGAGCACAGGAACCACAAACAAACAAAATTAAACAAAAAATAAAACAAAAACAAGAAAACCCAAATAGCCTTTGAAATTGGGCATACTTGCCAAAAAAAGTCAGCACAATTTTTTGAGGTAAAAATACTTTTTCTTCACCTAGTTTATGTACTTGCTAATTTGTAAAGTCTAATGATTATTCTCTCATGCAAGCAAGGTCATATTCCAATAAGAAAAAGACAGTGCCTGACCTCAAATATTCTAATGAAATCACATTTCTACTTGAACAGCTTTTTTTGTTCAAAGTATTTCTTTATGCTACAGTAGCATCAGATTTTCCAATTTAATAAAGACAAGAAAACAGGGAGCAAAATTCTACTTCAAGAGGCACAAAGGGTATAAACTCACTGGAATTACTTACAAAAGCCAGGCAAATGTATGCCTCCTTAACCCAACAAATTCCTTTCATTCACTTTAAGATATAGGCTAACTTTCATTCAGACTGAACTTTTACTCAACAGAACTGTTATTAGTAAAGAGCTACATGCCAGTTTAGAATTTAAAACTGAAACTATTTAGTTTCCACTCTTGAGAAAGCCCTAAGCCAACAAGGTTGACTTCTCCATACTAGTAAGTACAACAGTGTGTATACAGCAGACGCTCAATCAGTGGTTTTTGACTGATCTTATAACCATGGTAAATAGAAATAATGATAGAGGGAAAAATAAAAATCACTGTTTTATTAAAGGCAATTAATCAGGTATGTTAATAACTGTCACATAAATAGAAAATGAGAAAAAATGTTAATTTACAAATTAGCTGAGAATTCCTAAACTCTAAAACTGGAATATAGATCTTGAATGTAAAATTATCACATGTACATTTCAGAGTAACAAGTTAATCGCCTATTTATTAGAGATTACACAACACACTGATGACAAGCGATTTTTAAAAATGACGCTGTGTTTGCGTATCAGTTTTCTCCCATATCAGAGAACCAAGTCAGCCAATACCACCATATGGAAAAGTACCAAGAAACACAAGCCAAACTATATTATTTTTAGTGTCAGAAAGTACACGGAAAAAAAACGATTTTGTGATTATTCTCTTTACATGTGTGCCAAATAAATAGCTTGACCTATGATAATCTCAATCAAAGGGAAGGGAGACAAACTAAGTAGCGTCACAAAAAGGGGCTGATGGGTCAGTCTGCATGTGTAAAACTCACAGCACCCAAAAGACCGCACAACTCATTCTGGTTAGCTACGAAAAATTCTAAAGAAGAAAACAAACTCGGTAAAGGAAGATGAAGGCAAGTAAGTCGTGTAGCTATCCTTAAAGCTACATTGCTTCCAAAATAAAAAGTCAGAAAGTAGGACGAAATAGTTTATTAAGCCCTGCCTAACCTTACCCTAATACCTCTTTGTATCTTTTCTATTATCTCTTACCTTTTAGCAACCTCATCATCCTTCCTTTCTTCAAAATCCTGATCCAGACATTAATCAGAAAGTTAAGTTAGCTACAAGCAGGCTATTATTTCAGATAAATTTCTAAATCTGTGTAAATAAATCTCTCCTACCTATCTTGCCTGATTTTTTTTTTTTTTGGATTGTGCCAAGTTCATGAAAAAGTCCCTCCCTATTCACCTCCCTGCCTACGTCCTTCTAGAAGACTTTCCAAGATAAAAAACCTATGTATCTCATCTCCTTCTCAAAATCTGTAATACTTGCGTATAATAGCTACTGAACTAACCAGCCAAAGTAGATAGGAATTAGCATGCCATGTAGACCCAAGGGAAGGGGGGCTTGTTAAATAATGTATTAATCAATAGATGTATTAATAGCAAGTGTCTACCTTAATTAAAGAGTAAATTCTCATTTCTCTTTATCTTATAATGCATTTCCCACTTAACAGAATGCCACATAATCAGTGGGCAGTTATTTGAGAACAAACATCTGAGTGTACCACACTTTTTTCAAACTAAAAAAAGTTTTTTTAAAACTAAAATTTTAAGACTGCTTTAGTGATGATTAAAAACTGAAACTCCTCTTTCAGCCTGGTCTACAAAGTCAACCAAACAAAACCCCAAAATACTTAAAACTGAATTAAACTTTGTCACTGGGAGTACAATGTTTACTGACCCGTTATTTACTCGCTCTGGTTTAATGATTCAGCTTGCAGTTCTATAGAAGTGGATCAAACCTGTTGGCGACAGCGGGTGGGGACAGCATTTCCCTCTATGCTCTTTTGCTGCTTCTTAATATCCTTCAGTGTAACATAATCCACTAACTACACTAGCAGATTTCACCCTTCTAAAGGATGCCCCTGAAACGAACTACTGAACAAGTAATCTGTGCATCAACTACAAAGGTTCTTCTATCAGCTGCTCAAACCACAATGATCTGACAGGGAAGTAAAAACACAGGCAAGTTCTTTGATAAGTAGCTTTCACTGTGTGTGGTGTGTGGAATTTGTTGAATACTTTAATGGACCCTTAGGCTACTTACACAGGTAATAGGAGGAATGCGAATGTGGTGGAGAGACTGGAATCAAGGAAGAAGTTTCCTTTTTTATTCCCTTATTCTATTTAAAAAAAAATTTTTTTTCAACGTTTATTTATTTTTTGGGGGACAGAGAGAGACAGAGCATGAACGGGGGAGGGGCAGAGAGAGAGGGAGACACAGAATCGGAAGCAGGCTCCAGGCTCTGAGCCATCAGCCCAGAGCCTGACGCGGGGCTCGAATTGACGGACCGCGAGATCGTGACCTGGCTGAAGTCAGACGGTTAACCAACTGCGCCACCCAGGCGCCCCTTCCCTCATTCTATTTTTAAAAATTTGTGTTAAAAATGGTTTATGTATGATTTCTCGCTTTCAAAAAGTAATTTGAAAGATATCTATATTGTAACACTTATGAGTCAATGTCTGCATAAAAGAAAAGGGCTTTCCAAGATTGATCTTGGCCAAGTCAGGTATTCATGGGGTGGGGACCACCACCACAAAGGGTCTGGCACTGACCTTGGTTTCAATCATCTACGCTCCAGTCAGTCCCCTCTGCAACTTCCCTCCCTCAGAAGCAATTGTTTTATCCAACGTCACAGAACTTTTGGATTTAAACGGGAATCTAGGAGATGATCTAGGCTAAATTCTCACTTTCAAAAAATGAGGCTAAAGAACTAAATCTTTGCTAAGGGCGAGCATGAGCACGTATACACCGCCCTCCCGCCCCACAGAGTGATGGAGTTAAGGCTACAAGTCAGATTAAGTTGCATACGTTTTGGTTTCTCTTGTTTCTCTAACAGTTATCCAATGAATTTTGATGATGAGAGGGAGTAAAAGGGGAAAAATATGAAGAAAGGCCTTCTCCTTTCCAAATTATAAAGCCATTTGGACAACTGGCTGGTTAGTTTAGCTTTGTGACGAGCAGCCCTGCATCAAAACTGCCAGACTAGAGATTGTCCTCGTGAATAGTAACAGGTAATACAAACTGCAATGTTCACAATAAAATGTTTCTGGAGGAAAAGATAATAAACAGTTTAAGTCAGAGACACAAGCTTCTGTGATGGTGTAGTTTTTACTTAATTTCAATCAATTCAAAGTCTCAAGTTTTCAGTTGATAACAGCTAAGATTAGGCAATAACTTCTTTGTATAGTCTGTTAATATGTCTTATCAAAAATAACCCTGCTCTTACATATTCATTTCTAGATGGAAAAAATAGCTATGCATCATATTAGTTTATATGCTAAGCACTTAGAACACACGTATAAAAAAGATAACCAGGGGCGCCTGGGTGGTGCAGTCGGTTAGGCGTCCAACTTCAGCCAGGTCACGATCTCGCGGTCTGGGAGTTCGAGCCCCGCGTCAGGCTCTGGGCTGATGGCTCAGAGCCTGGAGCCTGTTTCCGATTCTGTGTCTCCCTCTCTCTGCCCCTCCCCCGTTCATGCTCTGTCTCTCTCTGTCCCAAAAATAAATTAACGTTGAAAAAAAAAAAAATTAAAAAAAAAAAAAAAAAAAGATAACCAAACATGTGCCTAGGTAATAATATGTACCCCCAAAACAGGACTAGCTTCAATAACTTTTACTTTTCCTTCTTTCTAACTGACTTTTCAAAAAGTATTCTACTTTGGAGTAATTTCAGATTTGTGTAACAGCCACAAAGATAGCACAGAGAAGTCCCGTATCTCCCTGACTTAAGTTTATCTACCTTTATTTTTCTATAAAATGAAATTGATGTCAAAGCAGGTACAAAGATTAGTGAACATAAAGATTTTCTGAGGGCACCTGGGTGGCTCAGTCAGTTAAGTGTCCTTTTGAGTCTTGATTTTGCCTCAGGTGATGATCTCACGGTTCGTGAGTCTGAGCCCTGCGCTGGGCTCCGCGCTGAGAGCATCTAGCCTGCTTGGGATTGTCTTTCTGCCCCTCCATAGCTCATGGGCTCTGTCTCGCTCTCTCTCAAAATAAATAAATAACCTTTTAAATTAAAAAAAAAAAAAAAAAGATTTTCTGAAGAAAGACATGTTGGGCTCAGATTAAGACAGGGGAATAATCACAAGTATTTCTTCTTTTCCCTCATTTATATACACTGAAATGGCAGCAACGTCCTTTCTGAACAGGAGGAAATCACTGGGGACAGGATTCGCTCATTTATTCTACAGAGAGTACCGAGTTCTCACTGTGTACCCTGTAGGCACTGGCCTACCAGGGTGACCAGCTGGGCAACGTCTATCTACTTTAGTGGATTTTAGATACTGTTCAATGTTACCACGGCAGTAAGCTAGAAGTGGGATGGGGAAGGCAGGGTGACTGTACGATCACAGCTCTCCCTGAAGAGGTAGCGTTTTGACTAAGATCTGAATGAAAAAAAAAAAAAAAAGAGAGACTGGCTATATGAAGACCTGATTTGGCAGAGATATATAAGAACACTTCTGGAAGCTGGAAGGCAGATGGAACAGCTCAGAGAAGACCGTAGGCCACAGTATTATTGCCGAGTGGGAAGCAGGCCTGTCCTGTACGACTTCGTGAAGAGTCTGTCCTTGCAGCACCAGTTACAAAGTCTGTATTCTATAAACAGTTCATTCTCCTTCCCCTAGTCCCCTCTGCTGCCCTGGGGCTATACAAAACTTGGGCCCAAAGTGGAAAGACTCTTCCCTTAAAGAATCTCAATGGACTCAGGGCAAAGACTCGTGCCTGCTGACACTTGGGGATCCCCCCGTTAAAGTTCTCTGCTAGATTACCCTAACGCCTGCCAATCAACGAGCCCTATGATCTGTGTACACAAAGTCTGCAAGCACCTTTCCGTTAACGTGACTCTTACATATGAAGAGACAGGCAAGGATCAAGAACACGACGTGTGGAAGGGAGACACCAAGACAAATTAATAAAAAGGGAGCCTATAAAGAAAACACAGGTAATTATTCCAGGAATACAGCATTGTCCTCAAAGATATTCAAGAAGCTTCTTTCCATAATACAAAAAATTAACAGAGAATAAGAAGGGGCTCTAGGAAAAAAAAGACAAAAGCAGAAAAACAGAAGAAAAGTGGTATAAAGGATTACCCCCAGGAGTCCAATATCTGCCCGTACTCAGTTTAGGAAAGAGAAACACAGAAGGCAGACAGAAGGAGGGGTGCCTGGGTGGCTCAGTCGGTTGAGCATCTGATTTCAGCCCAGGTCATGATCTCACGGCTTGTGAGTTCGAGCTCCGTGTCAGGCTCTGTGCTGACAGCTCGGAGCCTGGAGCCTGCTTCCGATTCTGCGTCTCCCTCTCTCTCTCTGCCCCTCCCCTGCTCATGTTCTGTCGCTCCTGTCTCAAAAATAAATAAACATTAAAAAAAAGTTAAAAAAAAAAAAAAAAGAAAGTAGACAGGATGAAATCAAAAGACTAGTGTAAGAGTTTTCTACAGACTTTCCACTATGAACTTCAGGATGAACGTGCTCACCAAGGAGCCAGCACGTTACTGTGAAATACAACGATAAGAATTCTTATCTGTTTTCAGAAAGAAAAACCACCAAAGTAATCCACCAATGAATAAGACTGGCATGAGACTTCATTAGCGACACTAATGATACAAGACAATGGGGGAGCATCATCAAATTTTGAAGGAAAATTATTTTGTACTTAGAATTTTAAAGCTGGCCAAACTGCATGATACAGTATGACACAGGCATTTTTCAGAAATACAAGAACTAGAAAATTTACCTCCCTTCCAAAGCAAGTTACTTGAGAATATGCTATAGCAAAATAATAAAGCCCAGAATGAAACATATCCAACACAGAGGAATTAAAAAAAAAGAAAAGCCAGGATTAAAATCAATCCAGAATACAGCAAAGCATAGATGACTTCAGGATGGAGTTAACCAAGGGACAGAAAAAAAGCAGGCTCAATGTCATTCTGGAGAACGCAGAACAGGTTAAATAAGCAATAAAAACACACAATAAAGGAGAAAAGAAAAGAAAAGCACATAAGAAAAGTACTCGATGATAAAATTCAGCCAAATAAAATGAGGCGGAATAAAGACTCCGTAATGGAAAAGAGGTGGTCAAAGGACCGTGGTAGTTGAGCACTGAATTCATTATAATACACAACCTGAGAATAAATGGTGGGAATTACAGCTGGCCAACAAAATTAATGTCATAAACATCAACAAGCCAGTAATAATAACGATGACAATGACATTTCTAAGATAGCTTATAAACTGAGAGGTCAGTGTGGAGGAAGTACAAGAGTACTAATTTCCCAGTCGTTCATTGTAGGGAGGTAACCAACACAGTCAAAAATTGAAAAGTGAATTAAGATGTTTCCAACTCCTACTTTTTCCATAATTTTTTCCCCTTAACTCTAAGGGGATCTTTTAGAAGTTACTATTTCTTTTGCTGAAAGAAACATTTGTCTGAAGCTTAAGGGTTTAGAAATTTTACTGTGCTTACTTCTCTTTTCAAGTAAAATTAAATTTAAAATACATGTTTACTTAGAATGCATAGTATGATCCCATATGTTTTAAAAGTTTTAAAATATCTATTTATCTGTCAGAGAGAGATGCTTGAAATAATACCCTCCTAGTGCTAACAATGGTATTTCTAGGTAAAAGAATTTTAGGACCATTTTTGTTCTTACTTTTATAATTTTCTGTATTTGATTTACTATATAGAAATATGTATATTTTACAACAACAAAGCCACTTTTTAAATGTCATGGAATTTTAATTAGTTCTACTCACCAATAGCTTTGGTATAATGTCTCGCTCCAAGAAGTAATTCTGGGGCTCGGTACCAGAATGTTACGACTACTGGATCCAAATCTGCTAAAGGCTTCAAAGGTGAATTAAATAATCGGGCAAAGCCCATATCAGCTGTAAAAAAAGATAATAATAATGTTGAGTCAATAGATTTTTACAAATTTAATTGACTACTCTAATTTTACCATTGTTATTTCATAAGATAGGAAAAAAGTGCTAAATTTGCAGGGCAGGGGGAGTGGGCGGGGGGGGGGGGCACCAAAAACGTTTCATCCCTTTCAACAGCCTAAATATAAACCAAGTTTGAGATCTTCAATCTTGGCAAACTCTTGTCATTTGCTCTTCACCTGGGTTACAGAGAGGCTCTGCTATCAGAGGTCAAGGGTGACCCTACTCCCCTGGGCAGATTTCTTTCCACCTGTCGCACCAATGCTGGGGACAGGGTTGTTAAGCTGCACGTCCATTCTTTGTACTGGTAATAAGCACTGAGACACCAGATCAGTTACAGTAAGGCCTTCCATTATTTGCATCAATAAGCCTTGTTCACTGGGATCATCAGAAGTTGACGATACAGTATGTTAACACCACTATTGCCCCCCATTTATTTTGGCTGAATTTTATTAGCTTAACTTTAAAGATTCATAGTAACTTTTTTAAGCTGGAAAAGACTTTTTAAAGGCCATCTGGTTCAATCGCCTCCCTTTTTTAAGAGGAAAAAAGAAGAAATTTTCAAAAGAAGAAATTAAATGATTTGACAAATGTCATAAACTCCTAGCTCAGAACGGGAGCTGTGGCATTTGACACAGTTTAGTAAGTACTGTAGTTATTCAGGCATGGCTGTTTGTCCTACTACACTGTAATCTTAAAGGCAAAAACTGTCTTTTTTCATCTGTGTCTTTTAGAATCTACTGTCAGTACACGTAGCTTTTGTCAAATACATGTTGAATGAACAATCAATATTTATACCACCTATCAAAAATGTCAAGACTTATCCACCGTTTGTTTGGTTTTGCTCTCCTAATATACATTTTTAATGAAGTAGGCCCTTGTTTAACCTACTCAATTATGGAGGTTAAAAAAAAACAACACAGAAATTTGGCAAAGAATTAAAAACATGACTCACATTACTAAATACTGGTTTACAGAAGAACTAATATTTCTTCTTAAATGTAAATGCTTTAAGTCACTGGTATCCCCCCAAACTTGCTAACATCATATACATTATATAGAAGTATAATTCCAAACTAGATTTTAATTTGTTATATAAGGTCTCCCCAAATCTTATAGTAAAACCATGCCTATAACTACTAGTTGGCTGAATCTTTTCTATTTTGCATGCTTTGAACTTACATTTGAACTTGATGCAACCAAATTGGGCTTTTTAAAACACAAGTAAGGACTTAATAGCATTTGGTGACTCTATGCTAAGTACTGACAGGGCCTAGCTCTTAAAGGGAGTCAATGACTAGGAGCACTTTGAGGTGCATCAAATGTTTGTGATACTAAAAAATTTGCAAGGTTTGTACGATAAAAGAACATTCTAAGAGTCTAATTAAAAGCGTAAAGTGAGATCTGGGGACTTTATAGGGGAGGACAGGGAAGAGGGATTAGCAACACCTAGGTTTTTCTTTGTTGGCAAAGTGGTACAAATCAGATGATAATTCGGATCTATATTAAATCTTCAATCAGAAATCACTATTTACTTTTTTGTATACTCCCACAATCCTGCTGCCTTTAAATATAATTTAGTTACAACATTTCTTCTACCCACACACAAGACAAACTAAATAAATGCAACAAACACAACTTGGAAAAGACAATGAAAAAAATAACCAGTTAGAATAAATAAATTTTAGTTCTATCTTTATAGGTACCAAACCAGAAATGGGTAAAGTTTTGCTTCCATATATAAGAAAACAGAGCTATTAGAAAACACGCCAAGGTATAGAATGCTTGTTACTTTTTTTCCCCCATCAGGCAAAGGCCTTCTATAGTAAGACAGGCTAGTTTGAACTTAAGGTTCTGTACCTATCCAGCCTTAACGGTTTTCCTAGTTGGTAATTTCTGATCTAGACAAGGTCAACAGAGGCATATGTTCTGATCTAATCTGGCTCAGGTGAACAGAACTGATGGTATAATTACTAGTACGCTGTATGCCCTTGTGACTAAAGGTGAGGCTGGCTTCTAACAGGGATAGAAGCCACTCACCTCTATAGGCTATTTTTAATGAACACAAAGGTTTCTAAGAAACTTCCATGGTTTATTTTATAATTAGAACACTTCAATCTCTAAGGATTGTCTGACACCTTTTAAGAGTGTGAAACATTTTTCACTTTTAATGTAAACTCTTTAGAAATGGCTTTGATCAGATGGAACTACATGAATATATGCATATTATTACAGCAAAAATTAGAAGTGATACAGCTGCCTGCAAAAGTTTTAAAAGAGTGCTACGCTGTGACTTATCAAAGATAAAACATACCAATTTTTACTCTTCCTCGCTCAGGACCTTCACCCATAACTAAAATATTAGCAGGTTTCTGTGGAAACAAAATAGTGTTTTTTTTCAGTAGACAGTAGTGGTTTCTTTTAAATAGACAATATGCCAATATAACATAAATCCACCTTTAAAAAACCTCATTTACTCAAAAATTAAAATCGAACACAGGAAGTCACCAAGGAAACTTTGTGTATATATGCAAAGCAATATGCAAACTTCATGAAGGCCCAAATATGGCAGTGCTCTTCTGCATGTAGAGCGAAGGCTTTTCTTGGCCCTTTTATCAGTCTGTTTTCACTACTGTGGAGCATCTGACAGGAAGTTTAAATATTGTGCTTCCTGCCAACTTATATATAAAATGCCCTACAACTTTAAGGGAAAATGTTATCTTCAAAGATGACTTCAATCTAAGTAAAAGGAAGGAGGGAAGGAGCCACCTGATATCTCTGTTCTTTTCTTTTGAAATGGCAAAGTATGTACCTATGTTTAAACAAATAAATTCTAGAGAAATCAATTTACTAAAGTCTTTCCTACATGAATTAGCAAAGTTAAGAGGAATTTTCTATGACCTCAATGGCTTTGAGGTTTTTATGTTTAAATAAAAAGAGAAGCTAAAATTTAAAGGGAGATTTTACAGAAGTAAAATTTCAGACAGTGTTATAGTCTCTAAATTAACTGTCATCTACAATCTGTTAGAGTGAGTGATATCTACTATACTGACATGTGAGGTTCGCCCCCTCCTCAGCAAGAAGTAAGAAGAGGGGAAGACGGAAGGGAAGGGAAGGGGGTCGCGGGGGGAGAGCAACCCCCAAAACTTTCTCACCCTGCTAGCCTGTCTACTTGGTCTTTAATTCTACCAGTCTGCTAAACAGAAGTGAAACTAGATCAGAACGCCCTTCAAATAGATCAAAGGAACCTTAAAATTAAAGATTTTTATGAAAGCTGTTTACAGTAGTAACCAATTCACAGGCTTACCTAACCATATTTGGTAACAGCCTCCATGCTATTACTGACAAAATGGAACACAGAATATATTATTCTATCAACTACTACAGATCAAAATTTTTTCCCCAGCAAAAAGAAAAGAACTGCTGAAATGGTAGCATATACATTTCAGAAATTACAACTCCCTACATTTTTCAAGGTGTGGAAACTAGGCACCAGAGAGATTAAAGGACTTGCCCTGTAAGTATAATCTACAAGATTGGGGCAACAGTAGAATCTACCCCATGTCTTAAGCCTAATGCTCCCTTCCTAATATATCATTTTGAAAGTAACTTTGTGAATCAAGTTTTTCAATTAATGCATACTATAATAACAATAACAATGATAATGATAATGTTTCCTTCAAGAAAAAGGTTTTGGAACCTCTATCATTAACACACACACACACACACACACACACACACACACACCTGACCCCCTGGGATAACCTGCAAGGTACCAAAAGGAAGTACAGCACTAACAATACTCCCCAGGAGCTACCTGTAAGTACTGCCTAGCACAAATAAAATTGCTTTTGTGCACGATGTTCATCAATCACCCCTGGGTTACACTCTGCAGAGACTTTCAGAGCTCAGCCTACTTCAAAATGAAGTCAGATCTCTGAGACTAGTGTAAAGTGTTGAAGGCCCAGGAGGGCTTTCCAAGAGGAATCAGGCAGCATTTCTACTTGGCAGAGGGGAGAGGCTTGCTCTCAACTACCAATGTGGGCTTAGGAGGGAACTTCCATGCCTGTGCTAGAACTCTCTTATGGTCCACTGGGGCAGAACTCCCTAAACATCTCTTGAACCCATTCCCTACTCTTTAGCCCCAGTAGGATTCTTTCCCCATCAAATCCATCTTCTGCAATGTGGCCAGGGTCACCTTTCTAAGAGAGGAAGCTGATCATGTGACTCCCTGGCCTAAAATCTTCCACAGCAACACAGAAAATTCTTACAAGATTGGGTGAAAACAGCACAACACAAAATGATATACAGACTGTGATTACAAATAGGTTTTTAAAAAAGTACGATGAGTAAGAACTAGAAGAACCGAAAGAGTTGGTGACAGTGGTGTAGGTGAACCTTTCAAAAGTCTTTGAATTCTTTTGCCGTGCCTTATTACTAAAATATTATTTCTACTTTAGCCTCTCACCACCTGTGAATAAGACCCAAAGTCCTTATGAGGGGATGCAAGGCACCTGCAAGCTCATTCCCACCAATCTTTCCCGTCCCACCTGCCACCACCCACACTGTTCCTGCCACACTGTTTTCAGTGTCCTGTGACTAGACCTTTCAAAACTAAGTCATTGCTATCCCATTACTTCTGTCCCCAAAGACCTTTCCTTTGTTATTTGGCAAAATCTGATTCTCTCCCCACACCCCCCTTAATGACATAAATAGTACACGAATGTATTCTGATTGTAAACAATTCAGACCATAAAGTCACGTCTAAACTAAACGTTAAAGACCCTTCCTTCACCCACGGCTCCTGCTCCTCAGCCATACCCTAAGTCCCACCCCCTTCTCCAGAGATGCAGGTTGCTTAACTGGTTTGCTGTGATGGACTTTTACCACACTTCAGTGCTCAATTCTAAAATGCAATCTCCATATCTGGCAAGAGCAGAGCACATGGACATCTCTCTCCTCCTATTTTAGATGTAGTGGAAAATCCTTTTTTTTTTTTTTTTTTCTTACTCATTCAGCAGCTGGGCCCATACCTGAGAAGCCCTAGGGTGAGTGGCATCAGTCAGCATGCTACAAGGTAAAGGGGGACAAACACCCTCTCTTGCTCCTCATTCTGTTCTAGACTCATCAGACTGGTTGAGTTCCAAACTTGGGTTTCAGCATGGGGTGGGGAATACACTGCTTCTCTGTCAAGGTCTGGTCTAATACTGGGGCTTGGGGCCACAGCTCTAGTTAATAGTTACAAATTGCTTTTCTAGGCAACTCACTGCCTATTTATGATCTGAAGCAGGTCTTGGGGATAAAAGCCATTACCAACATTACCTCTGTAAGTAAATTTAAAATTCAGTTTGGGCCATGCTATATAGTCACAAGCAAAACAGAATGGTGTTGTGTTGTTTCAGTAACACTATACACAACGGGTCCCTCCTCATGTTAGTTTCCACGGTAGCCTTCTATATGCCCCAGGGTATGATGTTTTGATTCAGTAGAGGTAAATCTAACACTAAATTTCTTTTATCAATATAATCTAATGGAAGTCTCAAGAGACAACAGGCAGAAAGGCCCTAAAGATCAAAAGTACTTTTGTTATTATTTCTGTTTTGTTGCGTAATCAGTATTAAGGAAGGCTTCAAAGACTTGATAATTTTTGTTTGTAGTACACTCACATAGTATTCCCCAAAAAAGCTAATTTCTTTTTTCTTTCTTCTTTGTCTACTAGGAGAATCTGGTAGGGATTTTTAGCTCTAGAGCCAAAACTTCCAAGTAGTTAGTGACAATACATGAATCAAATTAGTAATAACCAGAACTGTGATAAACAGTCCATTATCTTTTATATGCTATCCAACATAATCACTTTGAAAGCATGTATAGAATTTTACATTTTAATGAGGCACGTACTCTATTAAACTATATTTTTGCTATGGAGATCAGAGGTCCAACATGTTAGAAGTATTATTACATCATGGCAACATCTTCAAATATAGCTATGCTATGCACAGACATTACAGAGCACCTTTTATTGCCTATTGAACAACGAAATAAATCAATGAGATACCTGAAGTATACTTCTTGTTTGAAACTATAATATCCTCTATTGCTGTTTTGTTTCTCCCAGAAAAAAACAAAACAAAACAAAACAAAACAAAACAAAAACCTGTTTGTAATTAAAAGAACATGTCCTTGTTTTATAGGACAGGTTTATGGCTTTTCTTGTTTTCTGTTGGTATGCTTCCCCCAAAACTCAATTATTTCCTAAAGCAAGATGTTTGTATTACAGAGAAAACCATTCATGTAGAGGCATTCTCTTCTCCAGAATTTGTCATGCTGTGAAATAGTTCACTGATGACTTTGGCACACAGCAGAGATGGCAAATTGGTTTCATTTCAGGGGTCAATCCTGATTTAAAAAAAAAAAAAAAAGGTTAAAGACTGCAGGGAGCTCTATCTTGAGAAAGACAAGAATTGGGCTGATCAGGAAACTGCCAATATCAGATATATCTGACAGAGGTGCAGAAGTGGAGAATGATAGCCTATCTGTCCCGATAACTGCCAAGACCCTATTTTAGGGGTGAAAATGGGGTCTTCATATGCGCACTAATGTGTCAAGGCAAAATGGAGACCTGCAGTCAACAGGAAAGTTTGATTCTTGATGGATCTATTAAAAAAAAACACAAAAAACAAAATACAGCTACCCATAAGAAACCACTGCCAGTGCTGTACTCTAAGATTTATTCAGAATTTAACTTTCACAAAACATTGTACACTTTCTGGGGACACACATTCTAGATAACAACTTTCAGCTTGGTTGTTAATCAATATGTACAATACATACTAAAAACTTTCACTCTGATATACATATATGAGATTCAAACATGAGCAGCAAAGTCTTAAATAGACATATATTCGGTAATTTAAAAAACTGTTTTATAAGAAACCTTGTAAGGAGTCGAGTTAGAAATTTGGAAATCCAGTGAATAAAGTCTGGAAGACCATTTATAATAGTTGCACTTTTTCTTCCAAGCGGTGAATTTTAATTTTTTACCTCTAATATTAAATTTTACCCCAGTATTGCTGCTGAACATCTTTAAGCTAAAGAAGAAATTATCAACTACTCTAGTAAAGTTAATTCTTGCTTTTTGTATAAATTCGAAAAAAAAAAAAACGTATAGAATTTTTTAACAAATTCTGCTTCCTGATGAGAAAACAGATGTTACTTTATAACCAGTAACTTCATCCTCTACAGTCAACAGTTCAAATACTCTACATTTATCCCTGTATTTGAGGAACTAAGAGGCAGTGAGGCCTAGAGATCAACAGAGCAGCAAGCCAGGGGCAGACAGTTTAGACTAATGGGTAGGGTAAATTCAGGCAAGGAAAGGCTTTGCACAGGTGATGACAGCTGACGTGTGAAAGCTCAGGAGCTGGTCTGGAAGATAAGCAACGGGAGACGGTGCCTCCAGAATTTACTAATGTCCTCTACTAAACCAGTGCAAGGCTGGGTCTGCACCCTCTCGAGGGATGGAGACAGCATGCACCAGGGCATCGAAACACATGGGTGCACTGATGAATCTTTTACTTACCTAACAAGTCCTCTTTTAGGGAGAATAGGAATTAGGTTCTTTGTCAGAGTCGATGCTAATCAAGATACTTTGAAACAAGCATTAACTACATGGCAGTAATCACGCTAATAATAGATGACAATTCTTCTCAATAAGCCTCTCCTACATCCCTCCAGTCCAGACTACTACTCTACTTTTTGTTTTCATCCAGGTGATACAAAAGTAAATAAAATGGTCTTTCACCAAGTTGTGAATATGATCATCATAAGTATTTCTGATAACAAACATGATTCACATTAGTTTAAAATTGCTATCTTTTAAAACTATAAATTTTGAATTTTTAACTTACAAAATTCTTAACCTGTCCATTTTAGGCAATTGAGGCATAAAATACTAGTTTAAGTGCAACAAGATCAATCTGGAATATAATGTCCTATTTTCACTGACACAACAGTCATTTTCTTACTGTCACAGACTACCAGAAACAATATTCATTTCATTAACAATGAAACATGGGGGCACAGAACAGAAACATGGCAACAGAAATAAACTTTAATTTTAAAGCAAAGCTAGATCTCATTTGTTCCTAATAAAGAATGTGTGGGTGCACATATTAATACATATATGTGTATATTTTCTTATAGATGGAAATGTATTTTCCAAGTTGGATTTATTTAATTGTATTTTTGTAAAGTTTTAAGGTATGTTGTAACCATAGTTTAAGCAAAGAATCTAACAAAGTGCCCAATAAGAAAAAAAGTACCTATTACTCAAAGACTAGAAAACTGAGTAACATTAAGGAGATCAAATACATCTTAAGGGAGAGGTATTTAAGGGGCAGAGACAGGATATCAAAAATCTTTTAGTTTTCAAAATAGTTCCAGTTTCATTATTAAGAATTTAACTAAATTTGGGGAATGCAAGCTGGTGCAGCCACTCTGGAAAACAGTATGGAGATTCCTCAAAAAACTAAAAATAGAACTACCCTATGGCCCAGCAATTGCACTACTAGGCATTTATCCACGGGATACAGGTGTGCTGTTTCGAAGGGACACATGCACCCCCATGTTTACGGCAGCGCTATCAACAATAGCCAAAGTATGGAAAGAGCCCAAATGTCCATCGATGGATGAATGGATAAAGAAAATGTGGTGTGTGTGTGTGTGTGTATATCTCCATACACACCCCCCCACACACACCCACACTGGAGTATTACTCGGCAATCAAAAAGAATGACATCTTGCCATTTGCAACTACATGGATGGAACTGGAGGGTATTGTGCTAAGTGAAATTAGTCAGAGAAAGACAAAAATCATATGACTTCACTCATATGAGAACTTTAAGAGACAAAACAGATGAACATAAGGGAAGGGAAACAAAAATCATATAAAAACAGGGAGGGGCACAAAACAGAAGAGACTCATAAATATGGAGAACAAACTGAGGGTTACTGGAGGGAGGGGTTGTGGGAGGGGGGATGGGCTAAGTGGGGAAGGGGCATTAAGGAATCTACTCGTGAAATCATTGCTGCACTATATGCTAATTTGGATGCAAATTTTAAAAGATAAAAAATAAAATTAAAAAAAAGAATTTAACTAAATTTGCCAAAAAAAAGTATACCTAGTTTATATTTAAATCTGAAAATCACTGTAATTCCAAATACTATTCTAAACAATATTAATTTATATATTTGATAGTATAACAGTAATCAGTGAGTAATACTGTTTTGTGTTGTCTTCCCAAGTATTATTTTCTGGACAAATCTGGATGTTTGTACATTACACTTACTAACTACATTGTATTTTTCTATTAATAGACAGCTGGTTGTATTTGCCCCAAACCCCCACTTCTGGAATCAACCCTGATGATGCTCCCATTGACAATGTTTGTATAATTATACTTGCCTCCCTCAAACCCCAAACACCCTGACACATACACCAGGTAATTTCCTTGGGATGAAATCTCAAATGTAGAATTATCAGACCAAGTAATATCAAGAGCTTTATTGTTCTAAAACCAGAAGTTTTTCTTTAATGTTTATTTATTTTGAGACAGACAGACAGACAGAGAGGGGGAGACAGCATCCCAAGCAGGCTCTGCTGTCAGCCCAGAGCCCGACACTAAGCTCGATCTCATGAACCGTGAGCTGAAATCAAGAGTTGGATGCTTAACCAACTGAGCCACCCAGGTGCCCCACAAAAGTTTGTTTTGTTTTTTAAATTTCAAAGGTGGATACATGCTCAATGGATATAACTTGGGAAATAAAGTATAATGTGCTGATAATAGACGACTGAAAACAAAGCAACTGTATATAATCTCTAAACTAACAGAGGGCCACTATAAACATTATCAGTATGCCTTTTTATTTTTTCCTCCATATAAAAATAAAAAATGGCATTATACTAAATATATTGTTTGTACCCTCTTTCCTCACTAGTATATCATGAAGATTTTTTAGTCTGAAAATTACTTTCCTGATATAATCTTCATGAATCATATGGATTCCCTGTAACTTATACCAATTATCTCCTATTAAAATGTTGAGGTTGTTCCTAGTTTCTTAATAAAAGAAAAATAATGCCATAACAAACATTTCTGTATGTACCTATGATAAATTCCTAGAAAGTCAAATTATTTGCATAAATGTTATAAACATTCTTAAGGTTTTTTTGGATACACATTAACAGATTTTGCCCTTGAAAGGTTCAAGTATCAATTTTATAAATTCAACATTCTTTTATACCATTAAGTATGATAAAAGCAATCCTCAAAACCAAAAGCAATGTGTATCCACGTAAGATTTTATAATTTTTATTAGCTTGATACATAACTTAAATATTTTAATTTGAGGATCTTTCATTGATACGCATGTTATGATTTACTCTCTCTAGATTTACCTAAGGGGGCTTAGGTTACTAAACTTAAATATTCACATCAATTCTCTATATTCTAGTTAGTAAAGGTAGATTCAATTATTTTTGCCATTTTTCTAATATATTACTTTCTTCTTGCTACAAACTTTACGTTTTATATTTTATAAGAGCATTTATACTATTGTTTTCTATAAGAGTATTTTTACTCTTGTTTTTACATTTCAGCATATCTATCATATCTTTAGTGATAGTCAGGAATTTACTTGGTTAGGAATTTACCTCCAGCTAAAACTAGATTATCTCATTTTTTAAAAATATTTTTTTTTAATATTTATTTTTGAGAGAGAGAGAGAGAGTGAGCAAGAGAGTTGGGGAGGGGCAGACAGAGAGAGACAGAATCCGAAGCAGGCTCCAGGCTCCAAGCTGTCAGCACAGAGGTCAATGCGGGGCTGGAACTCACAAACTATGAGATCATGACCTGAGCTGAAGTCGGCCGCTTAACCGACTGAGCCACCCAGGCGCCCCTACCATCCAGATTTAACCATAATATTTTCGTATATTTTCTTTTGTTGACGTATTTTTCACTCAGTATTTTACTTCCACTATGTTGAGATCTGCTTTCTCTCTTAACGTTATAACAACATTACTTACACTTACCATAATTTTATTACTTTTTTACACTTAAATCCAAGTTAGTTAAAATATAATGTAATAATTATTTCAGGAGCAGAATTCAGTGATCCATCACTTACATACAACACTGAGTGCTCATCCCAAGTACCCTCCCTAATGCCCATCACCCATTTAGCCCCTCCCCTTAGCAGAGCCCTCGGTTCGTTCTCTGTATTTAAGAGCCTCTTATGGTTTGCCTCCCTTTCTGTTTTTATCTTATTGTTTCCCTTCCCCCATAAACATAATTTAAAAAGATTTTTCTTTAATGTTTATTTACTTTTGAGGGAGGGAGAGAGACAGCAGGAGCAGGAGCGAGGGAGGGGCAGAGAGAGAGAGAGAGAGAGACAGAGACAGAGACAGAGAATCCAAAGCAGGCTCCAGGCTCCGAGCTGTTAGCACAAGGGTCTCAAACTCACGAGCCATGAGATCATGACCTGAGCCGAAGTCAGACGATCGACTGAGACCCCCAGGCTCCCCCACCCATGAACATAATTTTAAATGGCTACACAATGGGTCAATTTTTCTGCATGTTACAATTTGCACATTTTCCAGTTGTTACACAGGTACATTTTTTCAATTTGTCATTATCAATAATGCTGTGATGGCCTTTTCATCATTTTTTAGTAATATCCATAAGAGAGTGTTAAAAGTAGGATTGCTAGATCAAAAGAAATGATTTATTTATTTATTTATTTATTTATTTGAGAGAGCGTGTGCACCTGCACGAGTTGGGGAGAGGGACAGGGGAAGAGAAAGAATCTTAAATAGGGCTCCACACTCAGCATGGAGCCCGACGCAGGGCTCAGTCCCACGAGGGTGAATGCAACCCTTTATTTTTCTTCTTAATTTTTTCTGTTGTTATTCTTTACTTCTTCCTACCTTTTACCTACTTTTTTATTTTTAGATTCTCCTCTTCCTCCTTACCATGAAGGCCCAGACTACCTGATTTTGCCAGCCGGTGTTAATCAAAAGGAAAAAAAAAATAAAAATAAAAGAGAAGATCAATCAGAAGAAGAGAGAGGTCAGGGTCATACATTCTGATTTTCTGACTCTACCTTGTGAGGCCTACAGCTATGTAACAAGTGTACCGTACTAAGACAGAACACTAGTCACTGCTGGAAATGCTGAATGGTGACAGCATGGTTACTGCCACATGCATTACCAAGAATCACTACACCGTGTAACGAATGGGAATGGTCACTTCTAAGATGCCTTCCAACTTTATAGTCTATTAGTTTATGAAATTAGGGAACACAAAAAAATGCTCTTCATTTCAAATGGTATATGGTGTTTACATACACAGATTTTTAAACTAATGATTAAAAAAATTAGCAGTCTATCTCCCATCATTTACATTTTCGTTAAATAGGCATCTTGAATTGTACTGACCTAAATTACAAGCCTATCTGTAGTTTGAAAAGGCCATGAATTCAGAGAATTGAAACTAATCTTAGACACTCACACATCTATTGTGGCAAGGGGAGTTAGGGATCCTTAGATTATACACCTACTTAAAAGTATTATATCTATGGCATGATATATATCTGAAGGCAAATTATACATAAATAATAAAAATGGACATAGGTTATTACAACAAAGGGACACTCTGAAAAACAAGTAAAATCCTAACTGTACTAGGGGCAGGAAACTTTAATAAAGAAATATTTCTTCAACAGTTAATTCAATAACTATTACTAATTTAATATCTAATTGTACCTGAGGAAACTTTTAGTTTTACTCAATCTAAAAAAAAAATCCTATGTGTTGATTACAACATTTATAAAAATTTACTCAAAGTCCTGAACTTTTATGTTGAACTGACTTTGAAATATGGCTAGCTGCATGTGCTTATTTCTGTAGGACGACTTACTTTTACCCTCTTATATAACCATTTCTCATTTGCTTGTATCCAGTAAAGACATACAGTTATCAAACTGAAAAAGACGGAAAGATATATATGGCCAAGGGAGCCTGTGATCTAAACAGGTTTAGATAACAATTTTAGCTGAGATAAGACAAAATCTTATCTAATATACTCTATCTTTAAAGATTAAATTACTTTGACAAATCTTCATTAGTCTAGAAGACAATATAATACTCTAATACTCTAAAAGGCCTGACTCTACTATTAGAAAGCTAGACTGGAATATTAATTTTTATATGTTTTTCAGAACATAATACAAAAAATTCTGAAACTTATTTTTAGAAAAAGCATTTCTTGGTATTTTGACTATAGACAGTATGTATTTCTCTTTTCCTAATGTAAAAGTCTAAAGGCCAAAAGAGAAAAAGGATATATTAACACTATATCCAGTAGTAATAACTTGTATCAGGGACCTGGTAAATTCTTGTCTTTAATATGATTCAGGGGCGCCTGGGTGGCGCAGTCGGTTAAGCGTCCGACTTCAGCCAGGTCACGATCTCGCGGTCTGGGAGTTCGAGCCCCGCGTCAGGCTCTGGGCTGATGGCTCAGAGCCTGGAGCCTGTTTCCGATTCTGTGTCTCCCTCTCTCTGCCCCTTCCCCGTTCATGCTCTGTCTCTCTCTGTCCCCAAAATAAATAAACGTTGAAAAAAAAAATTAAAAAAAAAAAATGATTCAAAAGTCCTTTAAACAAAACCTTCCCAAATCTGTCCTGTTTTTGGAAACACACTGCTCTGGATGATAGTAAATTTTGTTTATAGAAAATGGAAGCAGTTGGGGCACCTGTTGGCTCAGTCCATTAAGCATCTGACTCTTGATTTTGGCTCAGGTCATGATCTTGCCGTAAGATTGAGCCCCATGTCAGGCTCTGTGCTGACACCATGGAGCCTGCTTGGGATTCCCTCTCCTTCTCCCTCCCTCTGCCCCGCCCCCGCTTAAGCACACTCTCTTTCTCTCCTTCGAAGTAAACAAAACATTTTTAAAAAATATGCAAGCAGTTATGTAAATGATATAAAGATGTTATCCCATCAATTATGTCAAAAGAAGAGAAAAACAGAGAAAAGATATATCAGACTCAAAACTCTGATAATCCTCTACTTCTACTGAATTTTCAGGATCCCTCAAAAATATCGTCTTAAACTCTTAAAAAAAAAAAAAACCAAAAACCTTGACGAGATTATTTAGAATAACCCTTCTTGATTGGTGAGAAATTTGACTAAAAATATTCTAGCAGTGTGTTGATAAAGTATCTGAAAAGACTCATTCAGAATGTAAAAGCAGCCTAACAAGCAACATGTAAACCAAATAGCAGCATTTTTATTGCCAACTTGTAACGTGTCTTTATAAAATGTATGACATTTGCAGCTGCCATTTAGTAAAATCAAGCGGGCTACTTTTTCATTATTTACATATGATAGAATGCAGTCCATTGTGTATGCTCAACATTAATATCAAAATTAAGCAAATGTGGCATTTGTCAAGAAATCAAACATTGTTTACAATCAAATATTTTCAAGGAAAATTTCCAATTGGTCATTTAAGTAAACACGCTTTAGAATAAGCACGACATTCACAATAATAATTAAAATAAATGGAAATCTCATTTAAGTTTGCCTCAATCAGCTGTTATCAATAAAACCCACGCTTTATCCTCAAACCTAAATTTTATGGATACAATCTTAATGCTATACAATCAAACAAATAAGAAAATTAGAGTAAATCACTGGAGCTCCCAATAAATGAAAGAAATCTCAAGAAACAAGCGTGATTAAACCTGACATTTCCCAGAGCATTTTTCTTCCCAAAATCTGTTTTAAAGAAACATGCTTACACGGTCCCCAAACTCATTTTATGGAAGCTAAAGCACAGAGAAGGGGCAAAAAACAGAGCAGAGGCTGCAAATGTAGGCTCCTTTCTTCCAACTGTTCAATTATTTTGTTGCTCTCCTGTTCCAGCATATGAGTAATCTCAGGATCCTTTCTGCTTGTTATTCCTTGCCACCACCCCCCCCCCCGAAGAATTTATTGGCCCTTCTTTTTGGGCAGAAAGAAAGTGTATGCATGTTTTTACTTTTTTTCTTTAATAGCATCATCCTTTACCAACATAAAAATACCCTAAACTACACTGAATGTTACGTGTGAACTTCAATAACAGACTAAACAGACATTTTCCTCAGTTTCTAGTCCAAATGAAACACTTTTTTTTCTGATTTTAATAATATATGTTAACTGCAAGCAATTCAGACAATTTAAAAGATATTAAAGGAAGAAAGGGAAACCTGCCTGAAATTCTCGTGCCCATATAAAAACCCTAGTTTGAATTTTTTTTTCCCTAATGGGCGGCTGCTATTCAAAATAATTTTATCATCACTGTCAAGGAGTGTGCACAAAACATCAAAGTACCTATAATTTGGGAGTATTTTCTAAAGATTTGACTAAGTTTTTTTCTCTTTTCCTAACCATATCAAATACCCACAGCAAGAAAATGATTTAATATTAAATGAACATACATATAAACATATAAAAGTAAAACAAAAATTTCATGAAACAATAACTGCCCTTAATACATATGATATACTCTGATACTTTTTCTATTCTATTCCATTAAAAAAATAAAAATAAAAGGGCTAGTTGTGTTGTGTGCTTTCCTGACTCATTTATGGCTTACAACCTGCAATTTAAAAATCACCAACCTAGAAGAAAAATCCCTGAATTTAGTGATCCAGCTTTGTTACGGTTCTCCAAGTAGCCAGAATCACGTCATTTAACTACTTTGCTTCTCGGTTTTTCCACTTATTAGTGACAGAATTCAGCAGACAATAAAAAATGCACTTCAAAACAAACCATATCACCATGAGCAAATACATAGTGTTCAGTAAGCAAAATTAATAAACCAGGCAATCTTTCACTCAAAGAGAATCAGATCCAGAATACCCCAATAATCCATCATGCTACCGTCAATACGTAAGATGCCAAGATAAAGCAGGACCTATGAAATTGAGTTTGAGTCAGTGGCTCACTCAAAAGATTTTGATCTTATTTAATGGTTGCTAGGAAACCAACTCATCCTTCACCAAGGACAGCTGAAGCCCCACCAAGTGATTCCAAGCCACCCAGTATAATTAAAATTAACTGCAGGGCAACAGCACTATCAGATTTTTTTTCTTCTACTTCAGATGAAAGCTTTGAAATGGCTTGAACCTCTTTTACATATGTATATACTGTGGCCCACTGGGCTGTCTCACATCATGTGCTTCTCTCACAGTAGCACATCCCCTTTGGGACACTCCTAAAAGAAATCTCTGTAGAGATCTATTTTCTAAGAAATTTACTGTGGCCTAAAAAACTATTTTGAAATGCTTTCGGGCAAGAGTGATTACAGCAGCTTGTTGCAATACTCCAACAAAGCACTCCAAATTTCATATACAGCCTTGTAATTCAGCTTGAATGAAAAAAGAAAAAAAAAAACTATGATGAAAAGTTACAGTATCTCTCACTTAATATTCTACTCCACTTAGGGCAACAAGGTGAAAATACCCCTATGTGCCTGGTAGTTCCAAGTTAATTACCATTATGCTAAAACCATTAGGGTAATAATTAAAATGAGATTTTTGAATATCAGCTTTTTAAAAAGTGGAACACATTGGGGCGCCTGGGTGGCTCAGCCGGTTGGGCGTCCGACTTCAGCTCAGGTCACGATCTCACAGTCCGTGAGTTCGAGCCCCGCGTCGGGCTCTGGGCTGATGGCTCAGAGCCTGGAGCCTGCTTCCAGTTCTGTGTCTCCCTCTCTCTCTGCCCCTCCCCCGTTCATGCTCTGTCTCCCTCTGTCTCAAAAATAAATAAACGTTAAAAAAAATAAAATTAAAAAAAAATAAAATAAAAAGTGGAACACATTAATGACCATGAGAACTTGATTTATACTCAACAAAAACTAATGGTCAACTGGCCAGTTTTATTAACTAGCACTCTACTTTCCTAAGTTCCCTAGGAAATATGTTGAAAGCCCAAGTCCTTAACATTTAGAGTTGAATTAAGTGTAAACCATTTCTATGGTCTGGCTGATATGGGTGGATGACTATTTTCAACAAAAGCATAAAATTCAGCCAACACTAAGTGTACTACAAAATTAAAAGTGAGTAACTATTAGCTAGAAATTAAAGTATTTACATTGTGACCAGTAATGAACTGGTCACTTAAATGTAGTATAAAAGTGAAATGAGAGTTGTAAGTTCAGAACTGCTGTGTGTTCACAAGGTAGGTACTGCTGCCTTATCTACAACTAAAGAATAATTCACACACTTGGGACTTGAAGATGTTTTTGAAAAAAAGTAAGGGATGTAAATGAACTACGATGGAGATGTCCTAACCTTAAGAAAAACACTGGAAAAAATAAATGACATAAAGAGAACACAAATAAATAGGTAAATGGTCAGGAAATAGGTTTCACTGGGTGAAACAAAAATACTGGGTAGAAAAAGAGTGTGATAAAAGAAATCAACAGATTGATATCATTAGCTGAATGGTCTTTGGACTGACTGATAAGAGCTGAATTCTAGGTAGAAAGAGGAAGGCTGCTGAAAAGAATTAAAAATTATGAACAAAGGGTTGTTTTTTTTTTTTTTTTTTGCCCTCTTTCACTTCAGTAGGCTCTAAAAAGGAGCGTGCACACATCTGTAGACAGGGAGAAACATTAGGTGGTAGCAGAAATAACCTATGGAGAACCATCTTGGAAGCCACCTTGTTTCTGCTACAAATGAGCTAGTTCATTCATTCAACAAACATAAGCAATACTGTATATACCGACTGTATTTTGCTAGGCACTGGGAGGGATACAAACACAGAGGAACCCAGTCTTTGCCCTCAGGAACTTATAATCAAATAGAGAACACACTACCAAAACTAGCTTAAGTGCCCCTTGGGTAATTCAAAATAACTGCTATGGGACTTTAGATGTAAACATTCTCACTCCTAGCTAGGGTGATCAGGGAGGGCTTTATTGGTGGGGTAGCAGGAGCAGCGCTTTGAAGGAGGAAAAGAATTTTAAACGAGACAGATGACTAGAGATGACGGGAAGAGGGGGTTCAAGTACACAGGGAAATCTCTGAGTTGGCTGGAAACAGGTATATGGAGTGAAATGGAAGGAAAGAAGATTAAAGCCAGCTTTCACTTCAATTCACAAATACTAGCGTGCATACACTTAACAGAGATTTTCAAATTTTAACCCAATCACAGAATGTCTCCTAGTTAAAAAAGAAACCTGACTTAGACATTTATTTCACAACTGCGCAAGAAAACCAATCTTAAATTTAGAAAGTTATATAAAAACTGATCTTTTCTACGAAAGAGGACAGACAAGAGAGGGAGTTGGCTGGGTGGCTGGGTGACCTGAAATGGTCACAGCAGAGGCACTAGTAGGGACAACTTCTCATGGCCTTGCCAATGTGCTTTAATTCAGTCAAGAAGGACAACCTTTTAAGAGGAACGACTTCAGACACCACTGCCAAATCACACTTTTGCTTCTACACAGAAAGTATCAGATAGGATTTGGTGTTTAATGTCTTTTTATTCATGCTCCGAAAAACCACCAAACTCAATCCAACAGGCTAACAGACTTCAAACTTTTCCTTATTCTGACTCACTTAAGTTTATCTTTATTCAAAGCTTTCGTTAAGATTTCACACTTAGTTCCTCCTTATAGCATCGGGCAAAAAAATCTTAATATTCTTTAACCCAGTACTCCTTTTTTATATAAGCAGATAATTGGGGAGTAAAAACTGGAATTAACTGGTCCCATGTTCCTTCAACTCTGTGCCTCTGTTTACTCATTTGCACAGGATGGTTATTTTATGTGTCAAATTGGCTGGGCCATGGTGCCCAGACATTTGGTCAAACCTTTCTCTGGATGTTTCTGTGAAGGTGTTTTTGGATGGGATTAAGATTTAAATTGGTAGACTTTGAGAAAAGCAGCTCACCCTCCATGTGACGGGTGGGCCCTACCCATTCAGTCAGAGGCCAACGCCACGATAGAGCAGAGACTAACCTATCCTGAGTAGAAGAGAATTCCGCCAGCAGACTGCCTTTGGACTTTTCTGCAACTCTTCCCCTTAGTCTCCAGCCTTCTGGCCTACCCTAGAGATTTTGGACTCACCGAGCCTCTACAATTTCCCCGAGGGAACTCCTTAAAATAAATCTCTGCCTCTCCACACATACACATTCTGTTTCTCTGGAGGATCCTAATACAAACGTTAGGGCCAGAACCAGGACTATAGCCTGTTGGTCAGACTATTTTCATTTCCCAAGGAGAGGAGAATAAAAGAAGGGAAAGAGTGTAGTCAAAGGGAAGAACAAAGCTAACACATATATCTTTGTTTTTATTTCTCTCTAGTTAAGGCAAATAGATTAAGTGTAAAGCAAACCAACTTATACATACATATTTTAATGTTCTAAAACCAAAAAAGTTTGACTTGGACTCACAAATTATTGCACAAAAATAAATATTTCATGTGTTTCCTTTCAGGCCCATTCTTCTTCTTTTTCTTTTAAAGTTTATTTATTTATTTTGAGAGAGAGTGTGTGTGTGAAGAGTGGAGGCTCAGAGAGAGAGGCTCCCAAGCAGGCTCCGCGTTGTCAGCGCAGAGCCTGATGTGGGGCTCGAACTCGCAAACCGTGAGATCATGACCTGAGCCAAAACCCAGTCAGACGCTTAACCGACTGAGCCACCCAGGCGCCACTCAGGCCCATTCTTCATAAAACATCCACACACATATGCAATTATTACCGACTTCAGTCCAACCAGAGTTTCAGAATTATTAAATCTCTATTTCTCACCAAGGACGACAGACCCCAGTAACTGATCTGCTACTATGTGATGATTAATAGTGATGAAATTAATCTGTACTTATTAAATAGGAGTATTAACTGTTAAAGCTCAACTGCACATATCAAGCAAAGAACGTCATTATTCTACCATCTCAGATCATTATTTCTATTAATGATGAAGACAATTTTATTAAGCAAACTTTCAAGAACATTCTAGGGCATTATTAAAATGATATTTTTAGGGAGTCTGTGCCAATTATCCATCTTAGTCTGATGTTTCTCGTGGCATGTCAGCAATTCGTAACATTAGAAATCTTACATAGGTCTGTTTAGGTCAGTATTGCCACATTTCATCTAAACCTGACTGCAAAGAAGCAAGGAATATAATTAGCCATTAATTATATTTGTTCTAATAGGATAAGTATTTCATCTGCAAATAACAATATTTGAGAGAGTTAAAGTCAAGTTATCAGCTTCTGAAGAACATCCTTCAGAGTAAGTACTTTTTTGCTACAAATATGAATATCTAATGTAATTATAGTTGAGCACTACATACCATCAAAACTCCAAAATTTACTTTTTAGTTAGTAGGAAGGTGGACACATTTTAACAAAAACTATGATAGCGAATCTTTCTTACAGAAACTGAGGACTGATTCAAGAAGTAAGCACCTGAACCGGTAAGATCCTGACTGGGGGCAGATGTTACCACTTTAATGACCCAATGGTTCCGTGGGCCCTTGTGTGTCTACAATGCACAAGAGACTTAGGTGTGAACAGTCATACACAAATGATTCAAGAGCTTTCACTCTAAGTGGGGGAGTCAAAGGAGGTAGCAGTACTCAGACAATACATTACAGGTCGGAAAATATTTTGGGTAAATAAACAACTAAACAGACAGCAGTGGCAGACGAGAGGGGTAAGAGGAGTGGGAATGGTTTTCTCAGAGAACGAGAGTATTTTATCACTGACACTGTTCCCAATTGCCAGCATATGGTGACAATCGAAAGTAACCTCTTTTCATGGTTTTTTGTTTTTTAAATGAATGTTCATTTTTGAGAGAGAGAGAGAGAGAGAGAGAGAGAGAGAGAGCGTGAGCAGGGGAGGGGCGGAGAGAAAGGGGGACAGAGCATGCAGAGTGGGCTCTGTGTGGACAGCAGAGAGCCTGATGAAGGGCCTGAAGTCAAGAACCACGAGATCATGACCTGAGTCAAAGCCCAACGCTCAGCCGCCTGAGCCACCCAGGTGTCCCCCTGTTTATTCTCTTATAAAAGTCTGTTTATTATTTTTAAGTCACCTTCAGACGGTGCATCCCTTTGATGCTGGCATCTAGGGTGCACTGCTCCCACTGGCCCCCACCTCTTGGCACACCACTAAAAGACGGGGAGACCTCCAAAGTGAAGCGTCCCACACTATCTCTAGGTCAAAGAGAACTTGTCTATGCCACACCAATAGAAAGAGCTTTCCCAAAAGAGAAATTAAAAAAAAATTAAACTGTAACTATTTTCACTACTGTAGTTGGTATTACTGTAAGTGGTTCAAATATATTATATACTAACATAACAACTGAAATGCTGGTTTGTTTTCAATTTGTATTCATCTAATAAACAGACATATTTTCACGATGAAAAATAACTTACAACAAAAAGAAAATGTAGGGTCATCTCAGCATAATTAGGGAAAAATGCCCTTTTGCCATATTTTATTCTTTCGGAGATCATAAAAAAGGTCGGTAGCTTAAAAGTATCAATAGTCGACTCCCCTAAAAGTTGAAATTTACTTTCAGCTTCATAAGGAACCAACAGATTTGTCTCACTTCTGTAATTCCACTGTAAATAAAATACCCTAATAATATTAAAAATAAAATTTGCAGACGGAAAAAAGTTCCTTCAACCGAATTTCTGATGTTATCGGTCCTAGTCTAAATGCTTTCTAGGTATGTGACCTGGAGATAAAATAAGTAGCCTTAAACATATTGTGAGGAGATCTGTTGAAAATAGATGCAAGCACAAGAAATTATGCACTGCAACATCTGATCTGAAGGCATTAAATACAGAGCAGCTCAGAAAGACTATGTGCAAGGGGCAGATCAGCTCCATCTCAAAGTCTACAGGGCTAAAAGCTAGGTCACTATTGACTATGTCACTAAGTGACTAAGTGACTAGTGACGAAGTCACTATTAGTGACTATGTGACACATGTGATCAGAGACCAAGTCCTCACTTCCAGCACTGTGTTTGTAACTGTTTGCAATGAAGGCACTGTCACAAACTTTACTATAGTTACCACCTTTACAAAGAAAAGAACAACAAAGCACAAGGTAATTATGCAATATGGGGAATTTGAGATTTAAATCATTTACATCCAGGAAGATGAATGAACAACGCACCATTTAACGAAAAATTTCATGCTAGATGGATTTTATAAAAAGGCATAAATTATTCTGCCATGTGGAATTCTTAAGAATTTAATGTGCATTAACATGGCAAGGCTTCTCAATAATGTACTCAATAATGATTAATAAATGTTACTGGTCAAAAGACTGCTACTGATATAGTGGGGCTTAAAAATAAGCAGATTGATCTCTATCTCTCAAAAAAATAAACATAAAAAAACAACAACCCAGCAGATTGAATTAAGATCTCCTCTCCTAATATGTAACTTAGTTTCAGTAGGCTCCGAAGTTTCATTTCCAAGTTATTCACAAATATATCGATTTCTAGAGTTTGCTTAGCATCTAATAATCAATGAGACTTCATTTATAAAGTTAAAAGTAAACAAAAGCTTAGGAAAACAAATGTGCCCTCTTTCACCTCTTCAGGGAACCCCAGCCAGTATACGTCAGAGAAGCAGGATGCATCATATAAACAGCACGAGGCTAGACTGTAAGGAGACTACAGCACTCTCACCCTTCTACAAGGTTTGCAAGTCTATGCAGCACTGATATGTAGAGACAACTAGAAAACCAACCAACTATAAATGCATCCTTCTGCTTAAACCTAACTACATATCAACTTACCAAATCCCTGTGCAACACCCAGTTAGCATGCAGGTAGTGAATCCCATCTAGGATCTGATACAATAGTGACTTCACCATTCCCCGAGGTAACTGAACTGGCTTCTTGTTTGCTTTAGAAGCTCTGTGAAACTTGATTATATGCTGAAAGAAAGAAAAATATCACCAGAAGCTTAAAAAAGAAAAGAGGGAAAGATCACTTGATGTATAATATTTTCCTAACAGAAAAAGAAACACTCAGGGATTCCCAAAGATATCGAAAATATAATTTCATATTCTGCTGGATAACATAAACTTAAAATTTCCTACTAACTGGAGCTAAAATTTCATTTCCTGAGCAAATGATCGTGTCTCAGAAAACAAATGATTACAACAGAGAAGTTGAGAGCAATGTGATTTTATTTTAAAAGTATAATTAAAAAATACTTTCAGAATATACTTGACCCCTGTTTACCTGGTAGAAATTTTCAAGAACAGAATCTGTTTTATCTGTACTAATTAAATGAAAAGAAAATAAACAGAACAAATTTCAAGAGATACTTATGGGTTGGCTGACATAGCATAAATGTGTTGCCTGTTTATAATACATGGGTTATAAAGGAAGCACACAGGGAAATTATTTCAATAAAATACACAGAAGCATAAAGAAATCACATGTAAATGACCAGTTCACACTGGAAATATTTAGAAATAGCTAAGATTCAGATGAGAAAAAAATAGCCTTGTACTATTCATTAAAAACTTTCTAGGAACAGTATTAGTGGACATCCGGTAAAACACAATACCATTTTATAAACAGGAAAATTGCTTTATAAACAAATGTACCTCAGTAGAAACAAGATCCCATGTTTCAAACGCTCTTGACAGGTTTCTTCGTTTTAATTAAAGCACTCTTAAACTGCAAGAACACCTACAAATCAGCTGAAATCAACTCTGCTGTGTGTAACACTAGGCATATGCCTGGTACCTCATGTGCCGAAGAACAGACTCTTGAGCAGTATTTATGGGTGAATATCAACCATATTCTTGACATTAGTAAACACAACTAAAACAGGACAGACATATTTTATATTACAGGTCAACATTTTCACCTCCTATTTTCTTATGACATAGAAAGTAGAACAAGGATAAGGAATAACTAGTAACTCATGAGTGAAGAAGTTTTACTTTCCAAAGAAAAAAATATATAGCAAAGACTACCTGGTGGGAAAGTAAAAGTGTCGGCCTGCATGTAGTATGATTAATCTGTACTTTATTAGCAGCATAACACTATTTTAATTTTCTTCTGTTATCTGCCCAAAGTATTTTAAAACAGTCAAGCAAAACAGAGCTAAAACTCAATAATCTAGAATGTTCTGTCACATAGCCTAAGAAATGGTGTGACAATAAAGTCTGTTCACCTTAAGAGCTGGTGGTTTTCAGAGCTTAATAAAAATAGATTAAAATACATCATTATTTATAAAAATTAAAACTTGACAGAGTGAGAAGAAAAGAATATGTAGGGGAGGTACAATAAATGATGCCATATGCACTCCTCCAGTTAACATTTTTAAGTAATCTCTATCCCCAACGTGAGGCTCGAGCTTACAACTCCAAGATCAAGAGTTGCACACTCTACTGGCTAGGCCAGTTAAGCACCCCTTCAGTTAACATTTTCATTAGGGTTTAACAAATTACTTTTTTACCAATATGTCATAACTACAAAAAACTACACTGGGGAAATCGCTTACCTTTGTTTGTATTCCAGGGCTATATAAAAAATATGCGGTGTGCTTAGCATGAAATTTCACCAACACCTAAGTGATTTTTTTAAATGACTCTTTTTACTGCAACTGTTTTTGTTATCCTCTGCTGCCTTACCCCAGCTAATTCAACACTCCAATTAAAATAAGAAAATGAAATGGATAAAGGAGGTTTTAGTAAATGGAATTATTTTATTTTTATTAAAATGAACATTAAAAGTACTTATTTGACTTAAATGAGTATTAATAAGAGGACAATAAGGCCAATGATGCCCATGTATACACATCCGGGAACACTGCATGCAGCATAATCTGCGAAAGTATAATTATTATATCGACACGTAAAATTAAATATCACATACTAGCTAGAAATTATACTGAATACAATACGATCTCCTATGTTCAACTATTACAAATCATGATTTATTACAAATTATGTTTATAAACCAGCCTACACAATTTCTCATAAATTTGGATCATATAATTTGATTTCATGTTAGGCTTGAGAATGAGCGTCCAATTCAATATCGGCCACACTAATTTAATAAATTTTTATTAACAGAATCCCAATTTGATTTGATCAGATTTATTTTAAAAGAACAGAAGTGAACAACAACAAAAATATTTACAACCAGCACTGACTGTGGACAATAGTTTCATAGAAGAGAAAATGTGATGTCTACTTTCAGTTCAAAACAATTCTTTACAGATAACTTACACAAATAATTTGAATCAAATTGCATTTACTCATGGAAAACAGAAATCCACACAGTAAAAAATACTTCTTATAAATCTGAAAGTATATGAAACCCATAGAAGTTTCCATTTCTGAAATCTGTTAGGGTTAAAATTATGTAAATGAGGTTAATTCTGGAAATTAGCAAGAGTTGAAAACTATTTTACTATTTTCAGGAGGTGAACTTCCTTCCAAACTATGTACTGTTTACTTGTGTTAGTTTTACTTCAAAATTTTGTTTTTACATTTACAAAGTGCAGCTGAATGAAAACTGTAAATTATTTTGAAGATACCTGAAACTGAGCCAGAATATTATAATCCCTTGCATACCAGTACAGATGGTCCTGACTTACAGTGGTTCAACTCATGATTTTTTGACGTGGTGATGGAGCAAAAGCGATGAGCATTCAGCAGAAACCACACCGCGAATTCTGAAATGTGATCTTTTCCCAGGCTAGCAGCACGCAGGCCAGTGCTCGCTCAGGATGCCAGGCGGCGGCAGCTGCTGCACCTCAGCGAGGGGCAACGGCCAACGCGCTACAACCATTCCACACTCACACAACCATTCTGGTTTTCAAGTTCAGGACGGTGTTCAATAGATGATGTGAGGTACCGAGCACTTCATTACAAAACAGGCTCTGTGTTAGGAGATTTTGCCCAACTGGAGGGGGATGTTAAGTGTCCTCAGCACAGTTAAGGTAGACTAGGCTATGCTATGATGTTCAGCAATCAGGCTAGGTGTATGAAATGTACTTCTGACTTGATATGTTTCCAATCTGCGATGCATTGATCAGGATCTAACTCCATCGTAGGTCAAGGAAGATCTGTATGTATGTTTGTTTTCTTTTATTTATCTCAAGAGATGCACAGCCAGTATAGAAATATACATATAGGCCAGTATACAAAACACAGTGAAATATTTAAAGATCCTATTAAGTTACTTATTAAATATCAGAAAAAATAGAGTTCACAGAAGTGAAGTACTTGTTAATGAATTAACTCAATGTAATACTGGGTTTTCGCTTACTTGTTTTATTTTCTCAACTGTAGTCTGCGTTAACATGTTCTTTACACAAGACTGATCAGCATATAAGTTTTGTGAGTATATTTCAAAATTGTTTTGGCTATCTTGCTACAGATTTTCATTTTATATATCATAAACTCTTATCCCCAAGATTGCACTTCAGAGTTTCAAAAAACATAACCGTTATGATTAATAGAGTAAATCTGATAGTTGCCCAAGACTTTCGTAAATACCGGTTTTAAAAACAATCTACTGAGTAAATGCAAAATACTGAGTTAGCTCTTTGTATTTCAGCTCTTTAGCCAAGATAAATTTAAATTCTGAGCCAAAGCATAAGAGACTCTTAAAAACTGAGAACAAACTGAGGGTTGATGGGGGGTGGGAGGGAGGGGAGGGTAGGTGATGGGCATTGAAGAGGGCATCTTTTGGGATGAGCACTGGGTGTTGTATGGAAACTAATTTGACAATAAATTTCATATAATAAAAAAATAAAGTAAAAAAAATTTTTTTTAAATAAATTCTCAGTTTATAATAATTTTTATCAATGTAACATCATTTTTGTCATTATATTAGCTAACCTAATAAAACTCATCTAAGAGACTGTAATCACTTGACTTTGAGAATCTTCAAGGATTTGATTGGAAGCTGTCTTCCACAAAGAATTCTTCCTAAACGAGACCATGCCCAATTCAAGTAAGTACAATACTGAATTTCTGTTTATGGAAATAAGCAATACATTAGAATATGGTATTAAGTGTGAATAATATCCAGGAAATGATTAATAGTATGTTAGATTTGTATACTACACTTAGCTTATGAAGCTTTCCAAATACAAAATTGCTCTTCCAAAAAATCCTGTAGAAAAGCAGGAAAAGTATCACATTTTACAGATTGGGGGGGGGGGCGCCTACAACTTCAGAGCCCCTCCCCCCCAGAGCCATTAAGAGACTTGCCTGATGTTGTATGACAAATAACAGAATGACTAGCTCTCACGTATTTGTCTCCCTACACACGGATACCACTTTCTCATCTTATATTCCTTTACAGAGTAAAAGGAAACATGCTGCTTTTAAATCCTAGAACAAAATGGCTATTACAGTTACCTTAAAAATTTTATCAAAAATCTGTAGCTAAGATACCACACCGAATAGTTGTTTATACTGTTCAGATTCTACTGTTTTCTGTAGCACGTTACAAAGATGAAATTGGTAAGACCAAAAAGTAATAATACAAAGCAAAATACCCTAGTCTTGGTAATTCATCAACCATATTCTGTGAGGTCACTTTTACTTAAAAAAATGTAAATCTCACAGTAAGATAAACTCCTAAAATTGTTTTTAGTCACCTTTAATCCCTGACTAAAACCAATGACTTGATGCCTACCACAATTCACCTTACCCAGAGGTCATGTTCAGCGTAGTCAAACAGAAGCCATACTTTCCTATCAGCATGAGACAGAAACACCTTTTGAAGAGAGATGACATTTGGATGCTTAAGCTCTCGAAGTAACTGCAAAATAAGGAAGATCCATTAAAAATTTTTGCTATGAAAATCATGTTAAATAAACCACACCATTTGTAATTCACAGGCAATAAAAACCCAATGGTAATCAATCCTAAAAATCTCATAACTACCCACACTATTTTAAAAGTGTCCATACAGATGAGGAAAAACTGTTTGGAAAAGATATAATAGAGTAAATCTGTTTTGTTGTTATTGTTTAGTTGGTTTTCTTATTTCATTTTTATTTTTTGTGATAAAATACTTAACATTAAAATTACCATTTTAACAATTTTAAGTGTACAATTCAATAGCATTAAGTCTCCTCCAAATGTTTGCAACCATCACCACTGCCCATTTTAGAACTATTTATGATCCTAAACAGAAACTCTGTACCCATTTAACAATAACTCCCCATTTCCCTTCTCTTCTCTCAGCCACTGCTAACCTCTACTCTACATCGTCTCTATGGATTTGCCTACTCTAGGTACCTCTTTTAAAGTATTAGAGTCATACAGTATCTGTCCTTTGGTGTCTGGCTTGTTTCACTTAGCATAATGTTTTGAAGGTTAAGCCACACTGTAGCACTAGCAGCGTCATAATTTCCTTCCTTGCTTAGGGCTGAATACATTCCACGGTATGTATGTACCACCTTTTGTTTATCCATTCATCTGCTGATGTACTTGAGTTGTTTCCATGTTTTGGCTGCTGTAAACAATGCTGCTGTGAACACTGGTATACAGCTACCTGAGTCTCTGCTTTCGATTCTTTGGAAATATACCCAGGAGTGGAACTGGTGGATCGTATGAGACTTCTGTGGTTCACTTTTGGAGGCAACACCAAACCGGCTTTCACAGCAGCTGTACCATTTTATATTCCCATCAGCAACGCATGAGGGTTCCAATTTCTCCACGTCTTCATCAACACCTATTTTCCTTTTTCTCCCCGCTCTTTAATAACAGCCACATTGTAACAGATATGAAGTAGTATCTCACTGTGGTTTTGATTTGCCGTTTCCCTAACAATGGGTTAGGCATCTTCTTTAAGGTGCTCATTGGTCATTTGTATACCTCCTTTGAAGAAAGGTCTATCCAAAGTCTTTTGCCCAATTTTGAATTGTTTTTTCTTCTTGTTGTTGTGATCCTTTAGCGTAGATATTAATCCCTTATCAGATAAATGATTTACAAATGTTCTCTCCCATTTTGCTAGTTGTCTATGTTTTGACATCATAAAACAATTGAACTTAAATGTGTAGTTTGCAATTCTTTAAAAAAAACTAATCACGACATTAGAAAATACAACATTTATCAATATCAAATAGCAGATGAGAATTAAGATCTGTAATTCTGTGAGATATGGTACCTATTTTCTCAGGCATTTCAAATATATAGTAAAATTGATTAAAATATTTTAGCCTTTAATAAAATAATAAAGAACTTATGCAGACAGAAGCATCTAAGTAGAACACATTTTTATGGGTTTAACCTTTCTCATTTCCTAGAAGGACATTCTTTTATCTAAAATCTTTTATCTCCTTATTTTATTCTCATTTCCTAACCAATGTGGCCCTAATAATCCATTAGGATTAAAAGGTTAAAAAGTATTCCTACCTTGTCAACAACAGCTCCAACAATGACAAGAAAAAATTTCTCATGAAGCCTCATACTACGTATTTATCAGTTACAACTGACTTACACAGTGGCTTCCAAATGTGTTCCAAATACATGACAGCCATGTGAGAAAGTCAAGGTCTTGGAACTTACGACTTCAGTACCTTTTATAAGAACACTGCTACCAAAACAAGAATTAATATAAATACAATGTTAACAATATATTAGGGAATCTAAAATGAATTCAGCAAAGGAAAGACTATGAATGGACCGTATGTTAAATCACTTACATTAACGATTATTCTCCGGAAAGTGATAATTATTTTATTCAGAAGCAAGATTAAATTCAAGTTATCTATTTCTGCTTTTAGAATATAATTTCAAAGCTATGAGACTTTAGAGAGTACACACAAATCCTCAGAAACCTAAAGGGGCAGTATTTAAGATTAACCATTTCCTAATTAGTAAACAAGGCAAAGAATCTGATAGGGGAAGTCTAGACTTCGGAGTCACCCAGGATAATCCAGCTGGCTGGAGAGCCAACCCTAGTGCTAAGTTCACCTTAGTTCTGGGTCAAGCGTTTTCTCTATTACCTCACGATTGGAACACACTTCTCAGGCACTATTTCAAATCATTTCTGGAAAGTGGCAGGGTAGAAATTACGGCAAACTCCATTAGAAACCTACATATAAAGCTATTCTTAGATAACCCCTCAATTTTACTTCTAAGATGAGGCTTAGCTCCGGTACTGGGGAAGTGGGGGAAACAACCAGCAACATACTTTATTAAGTTCTCTAGAGGCCCAAACATGGTGCTAAATAAGCAGAGGACATGCCTTATCTCGCTTAATCACAAATGACTGTATGAAATATTTATATTACTTCTATTTTATAAATGAGAAAATAGTGGTTTGAGGGTATTAAATAATTTGCTCATGGTCATAGTCCTGGGTAGTGGTTACGATCAGGCTTTAAATGCTTTTAAAACTAATTAATTACACTCTAAGGTCTAATACCAATACCTTCCAAGACCTAACACTCGGGGGGGCTATTTCTCACTATACTTCATAAGCACAGATGTCTAAATATATACTAGGGTGTGAAATGCACAGTGACAGGCACAGTGCCTTGCTCACCATTTCACTGCTAGGTTCTAGCACACTGCCTGGGCACCTGGTGGGCACTCATTAGGTATTTGATGATTAATGAATTTGTGAATTTAAAAATAGATACAAATGTACAGGCATCATCCAAACACCCTTTGGCTTCTGACCTGTGGACTCAGATCACTGCTTTCATCATGAAACCAGTCGACTTCTTTTAAGAATCTACTTCTTGGGGTGCCTGGGTGGCTCACTCGGTTTAGCATCCGACTCTTGATTACGGCTCGCGCCACGATCTCGCAGTTTGTGGGTTAGAGCCCCTCAGTGGGCTCCGCACGAGTTCAGAGCCTGCTTGGGATTCTCTCTCTCTTCTCCTCGCTCTCTCTGCCTCTCCCCTAGCTTTCAGAATAAATAAACTTAAAAAAAAAAAATCCACTTCTATTTTTAAAACATCTACCTGATGAGTCAGACAACAAATCTTCGAGGGTAATAATTTAAAAATATATTAACAGTCAGTGCTATCATTATCATAGTAAGTAAGTGACAGTAAATGTTATGGACTGAACTGTGTTCTCCCTCACATTCATACGTTGAAGCCTTAACTGCCAGTACCTCAGAATGTGACTGTATCTGAACATAAGACCTTTACAGAGGCAATTAAGTTAAAATAAGGTCATTAGGGTGGCCCTAATCCAATCTGAATGGTGACCTTATAAGAAGAGATTAGGTAGGACACACAGAGAGACACCAGGGCAGCTGGTACAGACAGGACCTTCCAAGAGGTCACAAGAGAATAGTCGTCTGCAAAGCCAGGAGAGGCCACAGAGGAAACCCAACTCTGCAGACTCTCCAATTTTGGACTTACAAGTTCCACCAGGAGAGAGTCAGTTTCTGTTGCTTAAGCCACCCAGTCCATAGTATTTTGCTATGGCAGCCTTGGTCAACTAACTCAGTAAATAACTACTATTAGTGAGTAAGTAAGACACTCTATGCGGGGTGTTTTTTAAAGGGAGATTTATCAGGGGATGGGTCACTGTGGGATTAGAGATGGAACCGAGTCTCAGTGGGGAATTACATCTAAGTAAATATTTCTATTGAAGTACTTCCAAAAAACCAGGGAGCTGTGCTACATTTAGCAGGGCTAACATTAACCAAATACCTCCTACATGCCAGCCACTGTGGGAGATACACTAGGTCCTGGACATAAAATGTGCTAAGACTTGCTGAGGTTCTCCAGTGGGAGACAAATGCAAGTAAGCAGACAATCCTAGGCTGCAGCTGCAGTAGTGGTAACCCATTACCGAGAGCAGCTAACATTTACCTGGAGTTTATTGTGTCCAAAGAAGTATGCTAAGCTCCTCACAATAAACCCTATGAGACACTATTACCATTTTACAGATGAGGAAACAAAAACACAATTAACTTGCCTTGGGCCCTACAAGCTAGTAAGTGGTCAAGCCAAGTAAAGCACAGGTTTATTTGGCTAGGGCTTTAAGTGCTACAGGCAGTGCTTTGACATTGGTACTCTGGCACTGGGAGCATCCCAGTTTTCAAAGCTGATGAAAAGAACTTCAGCATTTCATCACCCCGTACAGAGCCCACAGCATGTAGTTACATATTTCTTAACATTTTCTAAGGTTGGTTTTTTTTTTTTTTGCCTTTTTGAAGATTTTAAGCTAAAAAAAATTAAAGAAAAGGTTTGAATAAGCTTAAGCAGTGGTTTCCATCACAAAAATCACCTAAATTCTTCTAATTCTACTGGGAACAAATTCTTGTAATTTCCTGAATACTAAGATCACTGCTAAAAATATAAACGTCTTAATATGTCATTCATTACAAACTTAATTCATTCTAATTGTGCCATCTAATATCACCCTTAATTTGAACTCTTAAAGTACAAATAAATAAAAAATTAATATTTGAAACTGTATCTTGTTAATATATACCATGTGTAGCTGTGAGAAGATAAGAAAATCTCCAATATTCTCAAAATGACATTGACTTATAATATTAAAATTTTACAACATGGCAAAAATAAATTCTGAATTTATGCCATAGGTCTGACGATAGCTATGGGCTGCTTCCATAATTTGGCTATTGTAAATGATACTGGAATAAACACACGGGTGCATGTATACCTTTGAACAAGTGTTTCTGCATTTTAGGGGTAAATACCCAGTTAGTGTGATTACTGGATCCTAGGGTAGTTCTATTTTTTTTTTTTATTAAAAGAAACAAACTTTTTTTAATGTTTATTTTTGAGAGGGAGGGGCAGAGAGAGAGGGAGACAGAATCTGAAGCAGCGGCCAGCTGCTGAGCTGTCAGCACAGAGCCTGACGTGGGGCTTGAACCCACAAACTGTTAGATCATGATCTGAGCTGAAGTCAGACGCTTAACCGCCTGAGCCACCCAGGGGACCCTAGGGTAGTTCTATTTTTAACTTTCTCAGGAACCTCCATACGGTTTTCCACAGTTGCTACACCAGTTTGCATTCCCACCAATGGTGCAAGAAGATTCCTTTTTTTCCACAGCCTCGCCAACACGTATTGTTTCTTCTGTTTTTGATTTTAGCCATTCCGGCAGGTGTAAGGCGATAGCTCATTGTAGTATTGGTTTGCATTTCCCTGATAATGAGTGATGTTGAGCATCTTTTTTGTCTATTGGCCATCTGGATGTCTTCTTTGGAGAAATGCCTATTCATGTCATCTGCCTATTTTTTAACTGGGTTATTTGTTTTGAGTGTTCAGTTTTATCAGTTCTTTATATATTTTAGACACTAACCCTTTAATAGATATGTGATTTGCAAATATCTTTTCCCATTAAGTGGGTTGCTTTCTAGTTTTGTTGACTGTTTCCTTCGCTGTGCAGAACCTTTTTATTTTGATGTAGTCTCGACAGTTTATTTTTGCTTTTGTATCCCTTCCCTCAGGAGGCATAACTAGAAAAGTGTTGCTATAGATGATGTGAGAGAATTGACTGCCTGTGCTCTCTTCAAGGATTTTTATGGTTTCATGTCTTACATTTAGGCCCTTAATCCATTTTGAGTTTATTTTTGTGTACTGTTTAAGAAAGTAGTCCAGTTTCATTCTTTTGCATATAGCTGTCCAGTTTCCCCAATACCGTGTGTTGAAGAGATTGTGTTTTTTCCCATTATAAATTCATTTCTCCTTTGTCAAAGATTAACTGACACACTTGTGGGTTCATTTCTGGGTTTTCTATTCTGTTCCACACATGTTTAAAAAATTAAACAATATATTTCTAAATAATCCATGAATAAAAGAAAAGAATCACAAAGAAAATTGAAAACATTCTGTACTAAATGATAATAAAAATACAATGTAACAAAACTTATGGAATGCAAGAAGAATACAGCTTAAAGGGAAATTTATAGTTTTAATTGCTTATTGAAAAGAACCATTTAAAAATCAATGACCTAAGGTTCCACCTTAAGAAGATAAAAAAGAAATGTAAGCCAAAAGTAGAAGGAAAAAAAATAATAAAGAGTAGAGATCGATAATATAGAGAGAAAATACAAATTACCAACCTCCAATGAAACAGGACATCACTACAGAAGCTACAGATATGAAAAGATACGGGAATAATATGAACAACTTGGTGCTGATAAATCAACAACTTGCGTGAAATAGACAAACTACATAAAAAATACAAAATATCAAATACTAGATGCCATTAAGGATATAATATTAGTTTGTGAATTCTATCAAATATTTATGGAAGAAAAACTACCAATCTTACAGAAACTCAGAATACAGGGGATGAAGAAATGCTGCATAACGTGTTTCACGAGGACAGCATAATCTTGATACCAAAGACAAAGACATTACAGAAAAGATAATTATAGAACAACATCCTTCAAACTCATACAGTTAAAACTCCTTAACAACACACTAGTAAATCAAATCTAGCAATAAACAACCAAGCAGGGATTATTTCAAGAATGCAAAATTGGACAAACATTAAAAATCAATGTGGTCTACCAATGAAACAGAATAAAAGAGAACTATAGGGTCATTTCAGTACACGTAGGAAAAAAGCATCTGATAAAATTCAATACCACTTATGAAAAAACTAGAAAGAGCTTCCTAAGTCTGACTGACAGCATCTATAAAAACCTACAGCTGGCATTTTATCTAATAGTGAAACACTGAAACCACTTTCCCCAAGACTGGGAACAAGTCAAAGATGCCCGTCCTCATTACTCTTCAACATTATATGGAAGCCAAGTCAGTGCAATAAGAAAAAAAATACAAAGATGAAAAGAGGTAAAACTATTCCAAATCACAGATGACATAATCATTTCTCTGCATATATCACCAAAACCTACCAGTGAATTTAGATATAAAATGGATACGAAAATAACAATATTAAAAAAATTCGAGGTATAGAAGCAAACAAATGGGAAGTAAAAATTTTTAAAGCAATCCATTTACAAGAGTACCAGAAAACATGAAGTCCTTAGGAATGAATTTAACAGAAGGTGTGCGTTTTCTCTACAACTAAAAACTACAAGACACTATTGAGAAAAATTAAAGAAAATATTAAAAAATAGAAAGTTTATCTTTTGAGTTTCATGGACCGAATGCAGTATTATTAAGATATTAGTTTTCCCCGAATTGATCCAAACCATAATCCCAGCATGCATATTTTAGAAATAAAAATGAGCTGATTCAAACATTCATATGATACTGAAAAGGACCTAAAATAGCCCAAACAATCCTGAAACAGAGGACTAAAGCTGGTGGCCTTATACAATCTTACTTCAAATCTTGCTGTAAAGCTAGAGTGACCTCATAATGGCATAAGGGCGGACAAAGACATCAGTAAGAATGGAACAGAGCCCAGAACAGTTCACACTTACATAGTCATTTAAGTTTTTACAAGGGGAGGGGAGAAGCTCAAACCTTACATCACATGTATACAAACAAAAATGAATTAAACAGAACCCAAACTAAAGCGTACAACCAAAACTATACAGCTTTTAGAAGGAAACACAGGAAAATATCTTCACAATCCGTGGGTAAAGATTTCTTCAGTCAGGCACAGAAAACAATGGTCACGAAAAGGAAAAAATAGTAAATTTCATCAAAAATAAAAATTTGTGCTCACTTTAGGTTGAAGAACCATAATCATATACGTTAAAAATAAGTGTTCATATTTCTTTCCGTGCTTAACTTCATTTACAGTTATCAACATACACATGAAGAATGTCTGTTCCTAAAATGAGTTGTTTTCAGAACATTTTGCTGAAGTCTAATAAACACAGAGAAAGAGCACACAAACCCGTTAAGTGCACAGCTCGGTGAGTTCTCACATACTAAACCCACATAACCAGACCCAGAACAAGAACAAGAAACAGCACATTACTAGAATCCTGAAAGTTCCCTTGTCTCCACTTTCCATCACTCCCTGACCCCTCCAAAGATAATCTCTACCATGACATCTAACATCACTGACCACAGGTCAATGGATTTTAATTCTTTAAAACTAACTAGAATATACAGAACTGTAGATGCTGGAAGAACTGATAGTTAATGTACAGTTATCCTTCCTCTAGATTCAAGAGCATTAAAAATCTATCAATTACATGAAACGTAATTTCCAGCATGGCATACCCTCCACCTCACCTCCACTCTTCCCTCGTGGAGGTAATTCTTACATGTCTTCCTGGAACCTTCCTTGATTTTCTCAGTTAGATGTAGATCCTTTTCCCATTCTCCATACAGTTCTATCACTGTGCTTGGTATACCATTATTATAAGATATATGAGTGTCTTTCCTCATCAGCATGTAAATACTCAAGGCCAGGGACCCTGACTGTTCCGTTTCTTTACTTTTACCTACTCTAGTTCCTGTCAACATGACATACAACAAATGAATGAAAACCCAGTGGTATAAATCTATTAAATGAGTAAAATTATCTAAGTTAATATATCTAGCTCACAATAGCCTATTATCTGTGGATAGATACAAGGGCTAAAAGCAACAAGATTATAATATATATTCTATAATATTCTCATTATAGCCAGAAAAGATAAATTTGGACCCACAGTGCCACAACAGTAAAAACTGAAGTAAAATCTCATGAAAGTAAAACTCAGTTTAAATCTGTGAATAATTATTTAATAGTGCATTAAGATGAATATTTTCCTTTGGGATTAAAATGAGATTCTAATGCCATATGGAAAGCTAAGTTTCCAAAAGAAAACAGCGCATATTTTTAACATATTCAAATGAACAGATACAATGAAAATCAAGTAACACAATCTCATTTTAAGTTCATGTAATGACATCAATCTCATTAAAATAGAAATACTAGTTTTAATGAACATATAGGTTCCTACAAACTTACTTTTATTGCACCCGATGAAATAATAACTGGACCCTTAATATTTAGTGACATTTATCAGAAAAATATATATTTATATAAACAACTAAGACTGACTTACTCCCAAATAAATGAATTTATGCAGACATTTTTGCTAGAACTACATGCCACCTTTACTTCTCTTAGGAAAGAAATATATTTTTCTACAAATGGCCAATATGAAAGATATTTACCAACTTTCAATTAATGTGTGACAAATACAATTCAGAGACCACACAGTTGACATTCATGAGTCAAATGATAATGATTATAAAAAGAGCTTCACTTACTGCTATTTCTCTACATGCCGACATAGAGATCCCAGTTCCTTCTATTTGTTTTAAAGCATAGTCCTTATCATCTTTCCTGCAAAAACAAAGTTATTTTAATATACAGATAAAACTAAATTTACGTGCATTTTTAGTAATATAAAATATAAATGAATATAAGCCACATATTTGATACACAGACCACTTTTCACATGTGTTAAATAGTATCATATAGGAAGAAATTTTTAGATAATCTAGTTCAATCCCATTATTTGATGAGGAAAGTTACATTCAAAGTAATAAAAAGACTTGTCCAAGCCTCCATGGTTTGGGGAAGACAAAGATTCAGAAATGGAGCTCCAGACTTTCAGCAATGATACGTATAGATTTCCTTTTATACACGCATGTGTGCGTGTGTACTGTACCCTCAACACACACACACACACACACACACACATACACACACACACACAACCTTGCTTCCTAAAACCATTCAGATATCGGTGGGTCAAAAAAAAAATTAAGAAATGAATGCATCAGCAAAGTACAAGATGGTTATAATTTCAAACATGTTATAGTCCTCGTATCTCCCAAATACCTTTGAAGAGATTCACTCAACATGTGTTTACTAAGCACTTACTATGTATTCAGAACTGTGCTCGGTATGGGGGTTACAGCAGAGTTCCTTCTTCTATGGAGCTTTCTGTGTCTGCTGGCCTAGACAGATAAGTAACTAACATACCGCAGTACAATATAAGTGCTATGATAGGGCAAGCGCAAACGGCAGAGGTTACTCAACGGTTACTCTGGTGGAGGACCTAAGCAAGGACTTCTCAGAAGAAACACCATTCAACTGGGGCCTAAGTGGCAATTTTCACACTGTTTTGACTCAGGACCCCTTTACTCTCTTGGATATTACTGAGGACCTTCAAGGTTTTGTTCATCATATCTATCAGTATTTACCCTATTCGATTTTAAAAATGGTAACTTTTAAAAACAGAATACAAAGCACCTATCCGTTTAGCCAGCAGGGCGATGATGTCACGTTATGACACCTTTGGGAAAAAAACCCACCGTACACTCACGAGACAGTGAGAAAGGAAATACCATTGACCCTTGAACAATATGGGTTTGAGGTACACGGGTCCACTTACGCGCAGATTTTTTTCAACAAATGCAATACAGTACTGTAAATATATTTTCTCTTCTAGTTTTAGTAACATTTTCTTTTTTCAAGCTTTCTTTATTGTTAAGAACACAGTAAATAACATATGTAACATAACAAACATGTGTTTAATTTGCTGTTTATGTGATCTGTATGGCTTAAGTAGTCAAGTTCTTAGGGAACTAAAAGTTATATGTGGATTTTAGACCGTGGTGACCGCGGTAGGCTGTCGACGCCCCCAACCCCCACGTACTCAAGGGTCAACTGTGACATCACAGCACTACTATGAAAATCGTGTTGACCTTGCAGATTCTCTGAAAGGATTCTGGGGGTAACTAGCGGTTCCCAGATCGGAGTTTGAGAACTGCTGATGTGGGGGTATGTGTATTTGTGTATGTGTATGTGGCTTGAGTTAAGACGGAAACACAATGTGAAGACGCATGAGGCGAGACAAAAGCATTTGAGGAGAACAGACATCGTAAACGACGGGGGATGAGGCTGAGGACATTAATCAGGAACCAGAACATAAAAGTCTTTTTACTCCAAGAATAACAGGAAGCCCTCCATTAAAGATCTCTTTAATAAGAGAATATCAATTATATTTTACTGGGAAAACATATCTTTGGCTGCCTTTTGAATGCTTCGGGAGAGCAAATAAGAACAGGAGGCAGAGAAGCCACTGAAAAGTAAACAGCGTTAAAGTAATTCAGCTGAGAGACGGTGGCGGTGGCTGCCCAACGGTGGTTTCTATACAGAGGACCCGGACCGGAGTGCGCGAGGCAGGACCAGTAGCACTTGGTGACAGGATACTGGTCAGAAGGAAGGAGGAGGAGTCAAAGATAATGATTTCTGCCGAGGCAGCAGGTTACCAGCAACATTACCGACTGAAATAAGAAACGGGAGGAAAAGGACCGAGGGAAGAAGAAGACAGCTCTGTTTTGCGTAGGTTGAGTCTGCGGCACATCCGAGATACCAGAGTGAGGATGGCGAGCTGAATAAACAGGTCTAAAGCTCGAGAGAAAGCTGAAGACACGCGTTTACTATAATTAGGACACACACGGTAATCAAAGCCATGGGAGTAAAGTGACGCTAGAGAGGTCAAAAAAAAAAAAAAGAGTTTCAAAAAGGGTAGAATAGTAAATAGTATCGAGAGCTGCGGAGGAGACTAGTGAGGTGAAGAAGCGTTCACTGAATTTAGCAATGATGAAGTCACCAGAGAGCAGACCGGGCGAAAACAGTTGAAGTGATGTAACGGCAGAGTCCACACTGCAGCAGCTGGCGACGAACGGGGCACAAGCAAACTAAGATACTAAACGGAGACATCTGAGAGGGGGAAAGTACACCTGCAGCTGGAATGATGCGCAAGGTTACAGAGTTACTATTATTTTAAGACGGAAGAGAACTGAATAGGTTAAGCACTGCCACGAAGAATCCAGAGCGAAGGAGCTGCTGATGGAAGAGGGAGAGGCAGGTAAAAATTAAGAGAGCAAAGACGGAAATGCTGAGGAGAAATTAAACAAGGCTAGAAGGAGAAATACTTTCAGGGAGAGTTCTCACCTGGTGGCTTTGAATCTTCCTCATGTTGGAAATTAGGTCATATACTAAAAGTAAGAGGAGGGCACCTAGGCGGCTCAGTCAGTTAAGCGTCCCGACTCTGGACTTCGGCTTAGATCATGATCTCACGGTTCCTGAGTTCAAGCCCCGCATCTGGCTCCATGCTCCCGGCACGGAGACTACCTAGGATTCTCTCTCCCTCTCTCTCTCCCCCTCCCCCACTCCCTCTCAAAATAAATAAACCTAAAAAATAAAAGTACGGGCAAAGGTGGTAGAGTTCAAGATTTGAAAGGATAAAAGGAGGTTTGGTTGAATAAAACCTATTCATTTAAGTTCATTTACTACTTTATTATCTCAAATTATTAAAACATACATAGCTTTATCTTCATGATTGCAATATATTTACACCAAATCCTTAGCTGTGGGGGGAAAAAAATCCCGATTCCAACATTATTTTTCTGAAAAAAAGATTTGTCTTATGACAATCGGCTTTATAACATACTTTCTAGTAAAGCCCCATGGGCACTCATTATTTTAAAAATACATTAAGCGCACCTACACTCAATGTTCACTATGTCTGAATGATGTGTGAAAGAATTAAAAACATGAAGTTGAAGAGGGGGATGCAAAAATAAAATGACGTCAGGACTAGAATACATCTGCCAGACACTTTCACATACACGGTACCGGTTTAACCAGATGGTTAACCCAGGAGTGAGTACAAGGGATTGTTATAGGTACTATTTGAGGATAGCATCCTAGATCTGGACACTCTAAGGAGAAAGAGAGTGGTGGGAAAGAAAATAAATTAAACCCAAGACTTACCCATTCACCTCCTTAACAACAACCCTGAATTTCTCTTGTATGTAAATGGCCAAGCTGCCATATGCAAACGTCTTCTCAATGAACTGAAAAATTCTAATCTGCAAACAGTTCTCTCCCCCATCCCAAGTAATTATATGTGTTATATTTTATAAAGGTAAGTGATGAGAAAGAAAGGTGAAATGGGAGAATAGAAAAACTTTAGATGTTTGATAATCAAAAAGGCAACCTCCTCTTGAAAATCATTGAATTACCATCATAATACAACAGCACTTTGTGGTTTACAGAGCACATTTATTTATATATCCATCCACACAGTCACTTTTTAGTAAAAAGGCACATTGGAGAGGAAAAGGATTTGTTTCCTAGTTTCAGTCATGATCCGGTTAAAGCAGTCAGACTGCATAAATAAATAATGGCAATATAGTGTTTTAAGTGCTATAAATAGACGGGACCAACTACAACTTGAAGGGTTGAAGCAAGATGAAAGAAAGCTTCAGAAAGAGGCTACCTAAGCGGAGATTTTCAAGATTTCAGAAGTTTGTGAGGAAAGGAGGGAGGGGCTGTGGAGAGCAATCAGTAGCAAGAGCAGCCGTTCCAGAAAGTGGGAACGGTACGTACAAAAATACAGAAGCATGGGGAAGGTGTGACATGCTCAGAGAATAGCAGAGAGTAGCGGGAGCAGTTTAACATCATGAAACATGCTCACGTCCTGAGGATGGATGAGATTTTAGAAACAGGCAGAGGGAAGATGGGAGGGGGTCAGCTGTGTCATCTGTGTCCAAAGAGGGGTACACAGAGTATATGCGCTTCACTTCAGAGACAGTAAAAAAACGTAAGTATGACAAGAAAATATTACATTAAAAATAATAAAGAGGGCTGAGGGAAAGTGTGTTACACGAGGAAGCCGAAAGGAAGAGAATGGAACCATGACGAAAGAGTAAGCCAGTAATAGAAAATGGCCGTAAAGGAGCGGGTAAAAAAATGAGCAGTGTTTTGGTACAAAAGAGTAATGCACACACATATGAAATTTCACTTCCTTCCTAAAACCCTACTAAAACAATGGCAAAGAAATTTTTAAAAAATTGAACTCACATGGATGAGAAATGGAGAGGAGGCAGCATAAAGCTTTGGAAACTAGAAAGTAAGTGGACAAACACTAACTGATTAACAAGACCCAAGAAAAACTAGATCAGACACTGACAGTGAAGGAAACTGAGGACCAATTAGATGCATACAGCAAAATCCTCCAAGATCAGAGAACTGACAGTACGAGATAACTCTGGAAGTAGGACTGGCTGAGTGGAAGATAAAGCTGAAGAGACATTTCTAGAAAATAGAATAATAAGAAATGTGAAAGAAAAACAGAAAAATTAGACAACCAGTCCATGAAATCCAATATACAAGTAACTAGCAGTTAAGAAAGAAAGAACAGAGAAAAGAAGTAATTCAAGACAACTTCCCAAACTGAATGACAGGATTTCTAAAACTGAAAGGGTCCAATGAGTTCCCACCACAAACAGCTGAAAACAGACCCACATCAAGACACAATACCTACATCTTTCAGAAAAGTGGAGATGAGTGGATTTTACAAGCTTCCGGCGGAGACAGGTAATGGGCCATTTGGAAAGGATCAATATTGGCCACGAGAAAGAAGAAAATCCTGCCATTTGTGACAACATGGATGAACCTGATGACATTAAGCTAAGTGAGATAAATCCCATAAAGAAAATACCGTATGATATCACTTATATGTGGAATCCCTGAACTCATAAAAACAGAAGGTAGAATGGTGACTACCTGGGGCGAGGGGCACAGGGAGATGTTTAATGAACAGGATAGTGATTATAGATAACAATACTATATTATAAACTTCAAAGTTGCTAAGAGACTGTATCTTAATTGTTCCCACTAGGGGGAAAAAAGTGTTAGCTACACTACAGTGGAAGTCATATTACAATATACAAATTTATCAAGTCAACAAGTGGTACAACTTAAACTCACACAATGCTATATGTGAATTATATCTCAATAAAAATAAATTTTAAAAAAAGAATCAGGAATCAGGATACCTGTGGACTTCTCAACAGCAGTTTTAGAAGCCAGAAGCTCTGGCCTAACTGCACTACGTAAAATCATGAGGTATTGATTACAGTGTCAATAGAAGTTGTTTGGGGTGTAAGAACCTGTTCTGGAGAATTACATTGTCAGCTGCAATGACAGAAAAACATTACGGAGTAGTCAGCCAGATCCAGGAGCTTGAGCCAGAATGTAAATCAGTACAGTACTTCCTTCATGGAAAAAGTCATGCTTTACAGGAGAAGCAAAAAAGAAAGAAAGAAACAGCTGAACCAATCACTGTTAGTTACGTAGTGAAAATTGTGAATTACATGAAGTGTAATGTGTTAAACTGAAGATGTAATTATCTTCATTACGCAATCATCTGTAAGCAGATCATAAGCAACCGTCACTGTTGCGCTGCAGTACGATGGCTACCGAGGGAAAAGGTCTGGGAGGACGCTAGACCACAGCACGAATCTCAGCGACTGTGCACGACAATGAGCTGCCCTGGCCGAATGCTACAGAGATGTGAATTCAGCCCCCTAACTTGCTTAAGTATTTGGTATTTTTAATAATCTTAGTATTTCCAGTTTGGGACAGAATGCTCTTAAAGATACATCCTTGGGCCTTAAACATATTTTAAATCATTTTTAATAAAATCTATTTAAAAAGATTAAAGGTCCTAATAATTATTGTTCTTACTGCAATTAGTATTTTCAAATATGGCTTAGGAACTACTTTTTACCTTTGGATACCATGACTAAAGTTCACATATTATCATCATCTGATTTTGTCTTTTGTGAATTTAGGTCCCAAAATCAAAATAATAAAGCGGATGTCTTGTACACTTAACGTATCTTTGGATTTCTTATTTTAAAAACTCTGTTCTCTCCAAATTGATTTATTTGACAAATTAAAGGAGTTCAGCCGTTATACATTAAATGCAAATAAAATGTATTAATGTGCATATACATATGTGTGTGTATGTGTGTGTATATACATATATGTACGTATGCATATATACACATATATATACATATGTACATATGTTTGGTGATTTATGTACATTGAGCTGAGAAGAGGCAGACTCATGTTCTTAGAGAAAAACTGGTACAATGACTGTTTCAATATTTTTGTTTCTAGGTTTCAGTATCCTAGTCAATTAAGAACGAACATAACACACTTGACGGTAGAAATCAAGAAGCCTTGCAGATTGGTTCAAGTCCTCACTGTTCACAATATGTTCTAACTCCTTGGGTAACCACTGACTAAAGCCTTACATCCTTGTGTATTATATACACATCAATAGAGGAGCTGCTTTCTCCCATTCTAAAAATTCTGGTTAACCTAATTTTCCAGAGCTGTTCAACCTTATCTTCCCTGGCTAGATACTTAATCAGCTCTATACGCTCTGAGATTAGGTGACTGGCTATTTTTGAAGCATCATTAGGGAAAGACTGCACTTGAACCCCCATGGAAATGACCTTGCCATACTCTGTTGACAACTACAACAGCAGAACTCCTTGGATGCACAGCTCTCAATTACCGTGACATAACAACACATCCTCAAATTACTGGAAGACCGTCCCAGCCAGAGACCTCAAATTGAGGATGCCTAAGAATCCTCCAGAAGATGATCCTAGAGAATGAGACAGCTTCCACCCAGGACCCATGGAACAAGATTTAAATGGCAAGAACCAAAGACTGTCAGGCTTAAATCTGCATGCTATCATTCCACAGCTCTTTTCTATCCTCTATGCTGGTTTAAATTTCTGAATTATTAACAGACACCTGCTATATCTAATAACAATACCCTTAATATTGCTCTTTGTATCCCTAATCACTCCTTGTATGAATCCAATACCTGGCTACAATTTGCTCACGATTTCACTAAAATAATGCAAACAAGCTAATTATTGAGATTTTAGCCACTTTCTTTTGGGAGCAACTCCGCTCACTCTAGTTCCTGGGCAATCACACTCAACTACTAAGCAACTCCTGAAATAGTAAACTCAAAATAGTAAACAGGACAGGGAGCCCCCTGTGATGTCAAACCTAGCAAAGTTTCTGTCTACACCAAAACCACACTTGGGACTTGGCTCTTTGCTTAGAAACAGATTACAAAACCTGTTAATCTCAGCATGTGCCATACTGCAGTGCTCAAATGACTCCAGAGTCCTACATGTGCACAGCCATTTTTGCTTTGGATGATTCAATAACTAACCTTACAACAACAAAAAGTATACATAAAGAACTCACTTCAGTCCAACAACTGAGGTTCTCTGAACAGCCTCCTGATCAATGGAATTCTGGCAAGAGTGAAGATCTGGATTTTACAGAACAATGTCCTGAATGGCTGAATTTGGCCAAAATGAGGGGCTGAGAGCAGTGAAAATAAACTCCGCTGATAATCAGATTGTGATATACCTAACAGATTAGAGGCAATGCCAGTACAAAGGCACACAGGAAATAAAGTTTGCCTAAGGCAACACCACAGCTGCAGAATGACTAAAATGGCCCTTTTATGAGTGATTACTGTTCTCTTACCAGTGAGTCCCAGCTTTGCTTCACTCCTACTCTTGAAGAGAATGCTGAGATACCCAATTACCAAACAGACCCCATTTCATGAGAGTATCCAATCCAGAGCTGATCTACTCCCCGAGTCTTTCCTGAAGACCATGCAGCCCAAGCCCAAACCCTCCGAAGCCCTTGCCCACTCCCTCTTGCTGAGATACCTCACAGTTCCCAGATGTTCACTGTCATTTGCTACGGCAGCCTAATAAACTTTGACTACCGGTGCATTCTTGATGGCCTTATGCCCAATAATCTCACATGAAGTTATAGTGCATTAAAGCAAACTGAAACAACACTTCCTTTCATTTAAATTGGGTACACTCTGAGAGCACATTCTAATTAGCCACATTATATTTTGCTTAAAATCCCTTGTCATATTAACACATTCGGCTCTTTTGATCGTCTGACAAATGAAATCTAGAAATTAACTTTTTTGTCAACAACCCAAGTTTATTTTAAAAATTACTAAAATTACTAATTCTAGATTTGAGGGGATTTCTTGGCACTTTGGGGGAGGTTCCTGTGCTTGGCACAGGTATAGTCTCCAAGATACAGCCGTGAAAAAGAATGCCCTATCAGGAATTACTTTCAAGTTTCTTGGCAGCTCCAGATGCAAAGCTCCAAGAAATTATAAACCTTCTTGTAAACCTAGAAGTGAGTATCTCCCATCTACATGATCTCAAGCAATTCACGCTAAACTTGTTAGTTCTCACACTTTAAACTCATCTTCACCTTGTTTGGAGAAACAGCTATGCAGAATTTAACAAACTGCTGAGCTTGGAAGTCAGAAAGTAACTCTTGGTCCCTTCCTGTCTGTTCAGTTATAAGATTACAGTAACATGATCAAGTATCATTACATGTGGGGGTTTTCCATCAAAGTAAACTACTTACCAATCTTTTTAAATCAACTTCTCAAAGTGCCATTTTTCTGAACATAACTCTATAAAGTTATTTATAGTCACTGCGTCTTGACTTCAAGAACCGTATCTTAATATTCGTTGTCTATAATCATTTTTCTTCTCCTTTCTTCTCCTTCATGGTCCAAGAACTAAGAAACGCTAAAACCAGAAATCAATGCATAGTATTTTTCTCCCAGATGGTTGGTCTTTCTTGCTATTTCACATATCCACTAATTTATTTCCAGTTGGCCCCAAATACTGTTTTCTTAAAAGTACTATTACATCAGGCATACGAATATACTCAAATGTTTCTTAAATATTCATATTATACTCCAAGTATTATTTTAATTATTCAAGATTGATGTTATTAAGACACCCTAAAAATGTCTTCTTCTCCCTTAATGTACATTCTACCTCGTCGACAACACTCTGTAATTGAAAAGATTGTTATGAATGCTCATTGTTGAACAAATGAACTGGATGGGATCTGAAGTCATTACATTACAGCTCTGTCTCTCACATGCAGAGGGTTTATTCTGTCATTAGCAACACAGCGTAAAACCTGAATTTATAAATAAAAATCTGGCCACAAAAGTTTTTCTACGTAAAGAAATCAATAGACTTCTACCCTCTCACTCTTCCCTTCTATTTTTGTTTCCAGTATCTTTAAAGATTAACATTTAACATTATTTAAAGGTTCTCCTTTAAACTGGTGAAAAACGTAAAGGAATGGTAACCTCATGTACTATTAACAGTATAAACCGGTACATTTTAGAAAGCAATCTGGAGTAGTGGTATTAAGTATGTATACTTCCTACGCCAGCAGTTCCTTTCCTGATTGATTATATACCATAGGAAAGGTTTCATATAGTGTCAAAGGAGGACACTGTTGTGGAAGCAAATAGGGGCATACTATGTATAATACATCACCATACCATGTATACATAAGTAACACATGGTGTGTACATATACAGTATTGAGAATATCTGGTCAAAAGCAATGAACTGGGTCTACATATAGCTAAGCAAAAACATAACATTTTTAAGAGGAATGAGACTAAACCATACCCAAGCAGTATTTTCATGGGTACAAGTATATAATAAAGATATTTAGATTAAAATAGGGGCTGAAAGGATCTATACTCAAGAAATCAGAATGAGAGGGCACCTAGGTGGCTCAGTCAGTTGAGTGTCTGACTCTTGATTCCAGCTCAGGTGATGATCCCAGAGTTGTGGGATCGAGCCTGGTGCCGCGCTGGGCGTGGAGACTGCTTAAGATTCTCTCTCCTCCCTCTGCCCCTCCCCTGCTCAAGCTCTCTAAATAAATAAATGAATGAAATAAAATGAAGTGAAAGAAAAGAAAAGAAAAGAAAAGAAAAGAAAAGAAAAGAAAAGAAAAGAGAAAAAAGAACAGGAGTTGATTATAGTAGGAGAAGAGATGGGATAGAGACAGGAGAATGAAAAATAAAATACAGGACCTTGCACAGAGTGACAATGATAGTATACCATGTACTTAACAGTATTTTCAATTCAATTCTATGTACAGAAAAACAAGAAACAACCAGTTAAATGGAACTACCCCTACTCAAGTACAAAAATAGGGTTTCCTAGAATTCTGGGGAAAAAATTACAGTGGGAAAAGAATTAAATTTGGTATATGCCAAAGATAAATAAAATTAAGAAAATTTCAACAGAATTACATAGATATTTGACAGTGTTAAACATAATAAAATTAACAAGGTCTGACTAGACTAAACTTACAGAAAGATCACACATTAGCACACAACAGAAATACCAACATTGGAGGCAAGAAGGGTAATTAGGAAGCTACCGTCAATAATCTAAAAGTTGAGTAACAAGTTCCAAAACTAAAATTTGCTATTTTCAATACATAAATAAACAGGAGTGGAATTAAGGAGTGATAAACTTACCTTGCCTAAGAACGGTTCCAAATACAGTGCTTCAAACAAGTTAAAAACTGGCAAGAAGAAACTTCTCTCTTCTTCCCTGTTTCCTTCCACTCACTCACTCACTGCCCCAGCACCAATTACACATAAGGTAGAACTGGATAGGGTCTCACTGTAATTAGGTGAAGATGTAACATCTAACCAGAAAGCAGAGGGCCACACAGAATAATGAAACATGCAGCATATTTCAGAGTGGATGGGGGTAAAGGAGGGGCATCAGCTCCCAGTGAGTCTCTCCTTGAAAGGCAGGGCCGTGCCAGATTGGAGAAGCTGAAGTCTTGTAGCAATATTAACATTAACTAACCTTTTACATTTGACGCTTTCATACCATTCCGTAAAAAATTACTCTATTAGTGGATTTACAAGGGCTGTGTTCTCCTAGTTCTTAAAGCAAACTCACTATTATCTGAAGGGAGGAAGCAAAGTTATTTCCCAGGAGTGGGAACTATATACCTTTCCCTCCAACTTTCCAAAATATCAGAAAGCCCATTTCTCCACAGGTGAATATTCAATAAATGTTGACTTCTTGGCAGGCAGACAAGGAATAGGATTCCTAGAAGAATATTATAATATGTACCAAGCACTTTCCACAGCCAAGTACTATATTAAGCACTTAAGATAAATACATGTTAAAGTTCATGCCACACATGCTCTGAAATTGTGTACATAAAATATGTAATTTACATGTATATAGTTATATATAGCCAGCATGGCTCCATGTTTCTCTACAGAAATATTTATGTACACATACATAAGCACATTTTAAAATACATATGCAAATATGTACACATAAATACATATATACACATATGTACATTTATATATCTGCATATATACAGTAGAGATATACACAAACAGAGAAATATAGCTAACTATATGTGTGTATATGCGTGCATATATACACACCTATATGTACACACACACACACACACACACACACACAGGAAGAAGATAATTTTAGTAATAATTAAGTTACTGACTGCCCACAGTACTATTTTAACTCAGTTATAAAAAAACAAGTATCAGTTATGTAGGTGACATAACTGATGACACAGACTGTCCTTTATGTGCAAGCATTGTTTAATAATGGCATCACAACAACACACTATTGTTATCCCATTTTACATAAAAGGAAACAGGGAATCCATAGTCACAATGCTAGAGAGCAGCAAACCGGGACCTCAAACCCAGCAGTTTGACTGCGGAAAGCATCGCCAACCATATGCTACATTGGCTCTGTTCAGGAAGTGTGACTACCAACTGTATTACAAATTGCTTCCGGTAAAATACTCTTAGGCAAGTTCACTACAGCAATAAATGGGTCATGTGTAAATGAATACACCTCCTCTACCTAGATGAGCTAATAAATAGACTATTCTTTGCTTATCATTAACACACACAGATTCAAACTCCCTCCTAACAACTTATCCGGCAATGCATGGAGTACAAGCTTTCAGAAACTTTTCATTTAAAGCTGCTATTATCAGGGCACCTGGGTGGCTCTTTCGGTTAAGCATGACTCTCAGTTTCAACTCAGGTCATGATCTCCCAGTCTGTGAGTTCCAGCCCCATATCAGCTCTGTGCTGACAGTGCAGAGTCTGCTTGGGATTCTCTCTCTCCCTCTCTTTCTGTCCCTCCCCTGCTCACTCTCTCTGTCTCTCTCTCAAAAATAAACTTTAAAAAAGTTAAAGCTGCTACTATTATATTCTATGAACAAAAAGAGGACCAAGAGACCTTAAAACAAAAGACTACCCGAAGTTTCAAGTTTTATTTGTAGCATTCACAGATCTATGATCTTTTAGTTATATAAAACTAAAAAATAGCAAAGAGGTAAAAAAAATTTAAATTGTGTATAAAAGCTATGATTTAACAAAGTATATACTTTGAGTGATTTGAAGCCAAGAGACAAGGCACAAAAGACTATACAAAAGGGGGGGAACATCTTATGATTATCAGAACTAGACTAATCCCAAAACGTAAAGGTAGTGGGGAAAACCAATTTTCAAACAGTTCACGAAAGAGGTACAAATTTAGATTCTAACAAACTCTTAACACCTCCTACATGTTGGAAAAGCCTTGCTACTACTAATAAATCAATGTTTTATCCTTTAAAGAGTTAAATACTTCTAAATGACACCTGTCATACAAAACAATAGATCACATCATTTTGTGAAATAATCTGTATCATGTAACATGTATCAGGCTGATACAACTTTTGTAACTAAAGGCCTGTAAAACTGTTGTTGAATAGACACCTGGAGAAAAGATCGATTGTGAGAAGACAGTTACAGGATTATAATGAAAAGTGAACATATTTTTTTTAAATTTTTTTTTCAACGTTTATTTATTTTTGGGACAGAGAGAGACAGAGCATGAACGGGGGAGGGGCAGAGAGAGAGGGAGACACAGAATCGGAAACAGGCTCCAGGCTCCGAGCCATCAGCCCAGAGCCCGACGCGGGGCTCGAACTCCCGGACCGCGAGATCGTGACCTGGCTGAAGTCGGACGCTTAACCGACTGCGCCACCCAGGCGCCCCTGAAAAGTGAACATATTTTTATGACTGCACAGCAGGTCCAGCACATACTCCTGCAATGACAAATTCTCTCACACTACACATCACTGCACTTGCAAGACTAGCTCGGTGACTCTGGGTAACTTCTGTCTTCATTCCCACTATTATAAAGTACTTCAAGATGAAAACGTATACATATACTTTATAAATTTGACATCAAAGAATAAGAATACCTGCATGAAGGCCAACTAATTATAAATCTATTTTGAGTTTGAAGCACTGATCTAGATATGAAACGACCTATAAAGAACTACAAACACATAAGCTACTTCATCCTAGTAACCCAATTTTCCAAAACATATTAGCCACAGCTTCAGAGTTAACTTGGATTTAATGTTTGATTTCCTTCTTTAAGATGAATTAACAGCAAAAGTATTTAAACTGAGGATTTTACAAAAATTTGGAAATGTTCTTTGGCTTGTGTTTCCACATTATATTTCTCAGAACGGATCGATAATGAAAGTTACATGTAAGAAGTCTAAGATACTTCCAAAATAAAATGTGAGATAAGGAAAAAAGTTAAATAAATTAAAGAATATCTGGTGAGGAAGAAGTTAAAAGTGATGGACACCTAAGACCAATTAGAAACTTCACACCTGCAGGGGTGCCTGGGTGGCTCGGTAGGTTGGGCATCCGACTTAGGCTCAGGTCATGATCTCATGGTTTGTGAGTTCAAGCCCCATGTTGGGCTCTGTGCTGACAGCTCAGAGCCTGGAGCTTGCTTGGGATTCTGTGTCTCCCTCTCTTCCCCTCCTCCACTCCACTCTGTCTCTCTCTCAAAAAATAAATGAACATTAAACAATTTAAAAGAAAGAAAGAAAGAAAGAAAGAAAGAAAGAAAGAAAGAAAGAAAGAAAGAAAAGAAAAGAAAAGAAAAGAAAGAAAAAAGAAAAAAGAAAAGAAAACTTACACCCGCAAAATCTCTCAGAGATCTTTCCCCTCTCCTGCAAACTCTGGACCATGAAAGAAAGCAGGTGAAATGAAAGGACATAAAGTCCAGAGGGATCTGCTTCCGTGCTTAGAAATTCTTAAACACTGGCCTAACCCCAGTCTCACCTTCAGCAGTGGTCCTCAGACCTTCACAACTTGTCAAACTCTGTGGTTTACCATTTACTCACAATCAGGTAATTATTTTATTTTTCCTCTTCATTTCACCTATCTAGTCAGTTATCAAATCCCTGCTCTCCAACCTTACTGCCATCCCTTGTTCATAGCATTCGCCTTCGGAATTACAAAAGCACAGATCTAACTGGCTCTTCACCCCTTAGTCACATATTAGATGACATATTAGTATTATTAGTCAGATATCAGCCACGTATTAGTATAGGCAAGAGTTTATCTCTGGGCTCTCAATTCTGTCCCATTGGTCTGTGTGTCTATTTTCATACCAGTACCATACTGTTTTACTATAAGTTTGTATGATAGACTGAAATCAGGAAGGGTGATGCCTCCATTTTTGTTCTTTTTCAGGATTGCTTTGGCAATTCGGGGTCTTTTGTGGTTCCATACAAATTTCAGGATTGTTTTTTCTATTTATGTGAAAAACACCATCAGAATTTTGACAGGGATTGCACTGAAACCATAGACTGCTTGGGTAGTATGACATTTTAACAATATTGATTCTTCCATTTAACCAACATGATATCCTTCCATTTATTTGTCTTCAATTTCTTTCATTGTTCAAATATTCACCTCTTTGGTTAAGTTACCCCTAAGTATTTTAAAGTTTATGATGCTATTTTAAATAAGATTGTTTAATTTCTTTTTAGATGCTTTGTTGTTAGTGCATAGAAATGCGAATTTCTGTAAGTTGATTTGTATCCTGCAATTTTATTGAATCCAATTCTAACAGTTTTTTGGTGAAGTCTTCAGAATATTCCATATATAAGATCATATCATCTGCAAACAAACAAATTTACTTCTTCCTTTTATCTTTTCTTGCCTAACTGTTCTACTAGGACAATGTTGAACGGGAGTGGTAAGAGTAGGCACCCTGATCTTAGAAGAGAAGTGTTTAGCTTTTCATTGCAGAGTATGATGTGAGCCATGGTCTTATTTTACATGGCCTTATTACTTTGAGGCACATTCCTTCTATATCCACTTTGCCCAGAGGTTTCAATCATGAAAGGAGGTTGTATTTTGGTAAGTGCTTTTTCTTTATCTATTCAGATGATCATATGATTTTTATTTTTCATTCCATTAATGTGATATATCACATTTCTTGATTTGTTTATGTTGAAAGATCCTTGCATCCCAGAGATAAATCTTACTTGATTACAGCATATGATCCTTTTAATGTGGTACTAAAACCAGTTGCCTAATATTTTGTCAAGATCTTTTGCGTCTATATTCAGGAAGGATACTGGCCTGTTTTCTTGTAGCGTCCTCATCTGGCTTTGATATCTGGCCTTGCAAAATGAGTTTAAGGGTGTTTCTTCTTCTTCAATTTTTGTGAAGAGTTTGAGGAGGATCCTTCCTCATATGTTTAGAAATCACCAGGAAACTATCTGGTACTAGGCTTTTCTTTGTTGGGATTCAATCTCCTTACTTTAGGACTAGATTTTTCTATTTCTTCATGATTCAGTCTTAGTAGGCTGTATGTTTCTAGGAATTTATCCATTTCTTCTAGGCTACCTAAATTGTTAGCATATAATCATTCACAGTAATCTCTTATGATCCTTTGTATTTCTTTGGTATAGCTGTAATGTCCCCTTTCGTTTCTGATGTTATTTACTTGATCCTTCTCCTTCTTCTAGTCTAGCTAATAGTTTGTTCCATCTGTCAAAAAAACCAGTTCTTGGTTTCATTGATATTGTCTACTGTCTTTGGTATTTCCTTCTTTCTACTAACTTTGGGTTTAGTTTGTTCTTCTTCTAGTTCTTTGATTTATAAAGTGAGGTTATTTCAGATGTTTCAGGTTTCTCCATATAGGCATTTGTCACTGTAAATTTTCCTCTGCTTTTGCTGCATCCCATAAATTTTGGTATACGCTGTGACTTCATCTTTGTTTGTTTCAAACTACTTCTTCAGTTCCCTTCTGATCTCTTCTTTGATCCACTGGTTGTTCAGGAGTGTGTAGTCTAATTTCCACATATTTGTGAATTTTCCAGGTTTCCTTCCTGTTACCGATTTCTAGTTTCATACCACTGTGGTCTGAATAGGTAATGGGTATGATTTCAACCTTCTTAAATTTGCAAAGACTTGTTTGGTGACCTGACATATGGTCTATCCCGGCAAATGATACACATGTACTTGAGAAGGATGTATATTCTGCTGTTGTTAGATGTAATGGTATATATATATTATATATAGATACATATTTTAAGTATATATTATATATACAATATGTATATTATATATATAAAACATTGGTTCAAATCCAATGTTTCCTCATTGATGTCTGCCTGGATGATCTATTCATTATTGAAAGTGGAGTACTGAAGTTCCTACTATATTATACTATTTCTCCCTTCATATCTGTTAGCATATGCTTAATATATTTGGGTGCTCCAATGTTGGGGTCATATAGATTTACAACTGTTATATCCCATAAAGATATAATCCCTTTATCATCATACAATGGCCTTCTTTACCTTGTGTTACAGCTTTTGAGTTAAAATCTATTTTGACATAAGTACAGCTCTCCCTACTCTCTTTTGGTTTCCACTTGCATGGAGTATCTTTTTCCCACTCTTCCCTTTGAACCTATGTGTATCCTTGAAGCTAAAGAGAGTCTCTTGTAGGCAAAATATATTTGCATCTTGTTTTCTTTTCCATTCAGTCATTCTATACTTTTTGATTGGAGAATTTAATCCATATTTAAAAAATTGTTTTTAATGTTTATTTATTTTTGAGAGAGAGAGAGCAGGGGAGGGGCAGAGAGAGAGGGAGACACAGAATTCGAAGCAGGCTCCAGGCTCTGAGCTGTCAGCCCAGAGCCTCACACGGGGCTCAAACTCATGAGCTGTTGAGATCATGACCTGAGCCAAAGTCGGATGCTTAATGGATTGAGCCACCCAGGTGCCCCTTAATCCATATTTTTGAATATATATTTGTGGAACAGAAGAAAGGGCAAAGAGAAGCAGTGGAGCAGAAGAACGCAGAGAGACAGAAGAGAAAGAGAACAGAAAGACATGGTAAAGAAAAAGAAGTGAAGATATTTAACAAGGTATGCTACTGAGAATGAAGTTAAAAAACTAGGTATGGCTCACAACGACTGTGATTCCACTTCTATTAGGTACCCCAAACAGTGCAATTCAGAGAGACAGAAAGTAGAATGGTGGTTGCTGGGGGCTGGCAGAGGGGGATGGGGAGTTGCAATAGGTACAGAGTATTAGCTTTGCAGGATGAAAAGAGTTCTGGGGGGGGGCGCCTGGGTGGCGCAGTCGGTTAAGCGTCCGACTTCAGCCAGGTCACGATCTCGCGGTCCGGGAGTTCGAGCCCCGCGTCGGGCTCTGGGCTGATGATGGCTCAGAGCCTGGAGCCTGTTTCCGATTCTGTGTCTCCCTCTCTCTCTGCCCCTCCCCCGTTCATGCTCTGTCTCTCTCTGTCCCAAAAATAAATAAATGTCGAAAAGAGTTCTGGGGATGAATGGTGGTGATGGTAGCACAAGTGAATGTTAATACTATTGAACTATATACTTAAAAATGGTATACATAATTTTTAAAAAATCCTATGTCTGTTTTCTAGCCAAGAGGTAACAGTGGCTTGGTCTAGATTAAGAGCAGAGAAGATGCAACTGATTGGATCGTGAGAAGAGGACAGACTGGAACTATATTTTGAACATAAGGATGAGCAGGTCTTGGTGACTGACTGGAGGCTCAAAGAGAAATATACCCAAGATAATTTCCAAATTACTGACATAAGTAATTAGGTGGATAACGTTGCCAACTGTAAAGGAGAATACAGAGAAACAATTCAAATTTGTACATGTTCAGTCTGAGAAACTTTTCATACATCCAAATGAAAGTGAGTCGGTGAGTGTCTAAATGGGTCTTGAGCTCAGAACAGATGTCTGGCCTGGAGATGCAAATCAGACAGTCCTCAGTATTTAAATGATATTTGAAGCTGGCAAGCCGATGCCATTACATAGGAAGAGAGTGGGGGGAAGGGGGGGAGAAGGCCTGAAATCCAGGCTTGAAGGATCTAGTTATGAGGAACTTTTACATTTGGAGAAAAGACAAGAAATTCCCACAGCAGAATGAGAAAGGGAAGCCATATATACAAAATAAAAACAAGTAAAGTATGATAAATCAAAAGCTTAGAGAAGAAAATATTATAGAAAAGGAAACCTGTTAAAATATACAATGATCATGATAATAATAGAAGGCATTCACTAAATGACTACAATGTTCCTAGGACTGTTAAAAGCACTGTAAAGGTAATGATTCATTCATTTCTCACAACACCCTATGAAAAAATTTCCCTATCTTTTTTTTTTTTTTTTTTTACAGCTGAACACATTAAGGCTTAGAGAAAGCAAGTTAACTCATTGACAGCTATGTATCTAGCAAACTAGGCAGAACTCAGAACCTGAATTCTTACTCACTACGTGATACTCACTCTGTAAGTATCCATAGTCTTAGCAACAGAGAGAATGGTGACGTTAGCCAAGTAGAAGTAAATGGAATGATGGAGGCAGAAGCCAGACTGGAGTGCACTGAAGAGTAAATGGAAAGTGATGAACTAAAGGTAATAGGAATAAACAACTCTTAAGAAATATGTCTCTAAGAAAGATGAAAGAAGGGTGGTCACTGGAAGGGCATTCAGCGTATAGAAAGTTTTACTGTTGCTGAACTTGCTACTAAGGGCAAGAAAGCATACTCAAGTATCCAGACAGATCAGTCAGATAATTTACACAACAATAAGGACAACCAATACTTAATACACACTTATAACGCACCAGGTATTCATCTAAGTATTTCTTATATGTTAGCATGTGTGATGCCAACAACAGCTACTTAGCCCCATTTCACAGATAAGAAAACTGATATACCAAAAGGTCTGCAAGTTGGGAAGGTCAAACAGCTGGCTAGGATTCAAACCTCAGCAAACTTGTTCCTGAACAAGTACCTTCTATCAGAGAAAGGGCCAAAAAAGTGCATGTGATATGAGAGCTTTGGTGAACCGAACAGCAAATGCACCCTCAACAGGGATCTATGGCTCCAACAATAGCCAAACACTGTCTGTGAGATGGAAATGTCCTATGCTCTGTCCAAGGCAGTAGCCATCAGCCTTGAGTGAGTATTGAGCATTTGAAATAAGGTGGAACGACCAAGAGGGAACTCTAAATTTTTTCTCATTATAATTAAATTTAAAAAGACACATGCGGCTAGTGGCTATTATAATAGATAGTACAACTCCAGAAAATTGTTTATGAATAGCCTAATTTTTTTAAGGATAAGCCAGAAATAAATTTTTTAATGTGAATTCTTCTCATTTTAAAATGTTGGTTCCGTTAAAAACAAAACAAAACAAAACAAAACTACTTATCATACAATCCAAATGTACCTTAAGAGAATACCTATATAATTTTCACAAGTTATAATGGAATTTACAGTAACAGAATAAGGTATACCTACATGTTTCAACATGTGTATCTCAAAAACAATGTTTACAACAAAGTTGCAGAATGAAAAGTACCATAAATACCATTTATATTAAGTTTAAACATATGCACAGCACTACTTAAACATACATACAGTATTAAAAAGCCATATATACAGTATAAAAGTATAAAGGCATCCAGGGGAGGGGCACCTGGGTGGTTCAGTTGGTTAAGCATCTGACTTTGGCTCAAGTCATGATCTCACGGTTAGTGAGTTTGAGCCCTGCAGCCCCAGCTGTGCCTAGAGCTTGCTTGGGATTCTGTGTCTCCCTCTCTCTGCCCCCACCCACCCCACCCCCCATGCTTGCGCTCTTTCTCTCTCAAAAATAAATAAACTTAAAAAAAAAATAAAGGCATCCATAGGAATTGTAACACCAGTGTAGTGTGAGAGATATATCCACACTAGGGTGACAGATATAAATTTGATCAGAGAGAGTGTATTAGTCTCTTACTGCTGCTGTAACAAACTACCATACACTTGGCTTAAAACAATACAAATTTATTACCATACACATGTATAAGCTGAAAGTCCAACATGGGTCTTGGTGAGCTCAAATCAAGGTGCTAGTAGGACTGTATTCTTTCCTGGAGGCTGTAAGGGAGAATCAGTTTCCTTGCCTTTTCCAGTTTATAGAGGCAACCACCACATTTCTTTGCTCATAAACCTCTTCTACCTTCCAGACAAGAAATGTAGGTGAAGTCCTTCTCATTATCACATCACTCTGATCTTGATTCTGTTGTCACACCCCTAACACTTGTACCTCCCTCTTCCACTTTTAAGTACTATCGTGATTACACTGGGCCCACCCAAATTATCCAGAATAATCTTCCTATTTTACAGTCAGCTGATTAGAAACTTTAATTCAATCTTTAATTCAAACTTTAATTTCCCTTTGCCATGTAACTTAACATATCCAAATGTTCCAGGGATAAGGACAGGATTATCTTTGGTAGGCGAGATTTATTCTCCCTCCCACAGAAGAGTACACAAGGAACTTTAATTTTGTAATGTTTTGTTCCTTAAGTAGACAAAGGAGTTCATTATGTTTTTTATTATATCTCCCTATATGCCTCAAATATGTTTAAAAGCTTTTGATGTGAAATTTCCTTGTAAGGTAAGTTTTCCAAACTTTCATAGGGTCTTAAAATTTTAACGAGATCGATCAGGAGCAATAAGAGGTAAAGGGAGAAAAATATGGAAAAAGCAAGGCGTTGGCTCTGCTTCAACCTAACCAGACCTTTTTATTGCCTTTTACTTTTCTTTTTTTAATTTTATTTTTTATTTTTTAAAATTTACATCCAAATTAGCATATAGTGAAACAATGATTTCAGGAGTAGATTCCTTAATGCCCCTTACCCAGTTAGCCCATCCCCCCACCCACAACCCCTCCAGCAACCCTCAGTTTGTTCTCCATATTTATGAGTCTCTTCTGTTTTGTCCCCCTCCCTGTTTTTATATTATTTTTGTTTCTCCTCCCTTATGTTCATCTGTTTTGTCTCTTAAAGTCCTCATATGAGTGAAGTCATATGATTTTTGTCTTTCTCTGACTAATTTCACTTAGCATAATACCCTCCAGTTCCATCCATGTAGTTGCAAATGGCAAGATGTCATTCTTTTTGATTGCCAAGTAATACTCCATTGTGTGTGTATGTATGTATGTATATATATATATATATATATACCACATCTTCTTTATTCATTCATCCATCGATGGACATTCGGGCTCTTTCCATACTTTGGCTACTGTTGATAGTGCTGCTATAAACATGGGGGTGCATGTGTCCCTTCGAAACAGCACACCTGTATCCCTTGGATAAATGCCTAGTAGTGCAATTGCTGGGTCGTAGGGTAGTTCTATTTTTAGTTTTTTGAGGAACCTCTATACTGTTTTCCAGAGTGGCTGCACCAGCTTGCATTCCCATTGCCTTTTACTTTTCTACATAACCTTTCATTTGAAAAGAAAAAAAAAAAGGATTCCAATTATTTAAACAAAAAAAGAGAGAATATAAATGCCATGTGACTCTAAGAAAAACCGTAATGAAATAAAATTAACTTACTTACATGGTATAAAAAGTAAATAATCGGGGCACCTGGGTGGCGCAGTCGGTTAAGCGTCCGACTTCAGCCAGGTCACGATCTCGCGGTCCGTGAGTTCGAGCCCCGCGTCGGGCTCTGGGCTGATGGCTCGGAGCCTGGAGCCTGTTTCCGATTCTGTGTCTCCCTCTCTCTCTGCCCCTCCCCCGTTCATGCTCTGTCTCTCTCTGTCCCAAAAATAAATAAACGTTGAAAAAAAAAAGTAAAAAAAAAAAAAAAGTAAATAATTAACAAGCTAGTCCTACAACGAGGCTACTGATGAGCTGAGTGATGCTTTGGGTAACATTGCAGGGCTAAGGAGACAGAACTTATGTTCAGTCCAAGGATCGCTGAAGCCAAGGAGAAAGAAGGAAAGGACACAAGGAAATGCCCATGCACATTGGTTAAGACTGTAAAGAGCAGTATTCTAAAAGTAATGTGAGTATGAACAAGAAGTTTACTGACTCATGGGGACCGCAACTCAGCTTCCAACATCAAAGACTGAAAACAGATTAATGTAGTCCTAGATTGCTAGTACCTTCAGGTACTAACGAAAGTGGACACTGTTGAAAGACACCATCTCCTACGTGTAAGTTTCTTCTAAAGAACAATTTCAAGTACGATGTCTACACTCATAAAAAAATAAGTAACCAGGCATATGAGGAGACAAGACAACTAGCAGAAACTGCAAACCATAGAAACAGACTCATGAGGCTCCGGATGGTCTCTGAAGTCTCTAACCGTGCAAACAATGTTTAAGATAACAAAAGACGGAGAATTCTGAGAGTCTCAAAGCCCAAGAATAGGATACAACAGACTTCTGAGGAGAAAACAAATCATAAAACTGAAAAAATAAATGCATTTAATAACACAATGGATGGATTTAAAGGCACAGTAAGCACAGCAGAAGGGATTATTAATGAATTGGAAGAGGTATCATAGGAAAATACTCAAAATAAAGACCGGAATGATAAAATGAAAACCACGAAGGAGAGGATAAGAGACATGGATAATACAGATGAGAAGGGCTAACCTAACTAAATCCCATCAGGAGAGGGGAGAGAAATAAGGCGGAGGGGGCACAAATACTATTTAAAGAAACAATGGCTGAGAATTTTCTGAAACGAATGACAGCAAATTACAGATTCAAGAAGCATTATCAACCACAGTAGCATAAGTAAAAAGGGTATTCTTCAGGTAGTAAGAAAATGATCCAAAAAGGAAATACAATAATGCAGGAAAGATTGAGAAATGGTAAAGATAATAGTACTTCTAAATGAATATTGACTGTATACAATAATGATAGTATCTTGTAGGGTATCAAACACACAGAATTAAAAGATACAACAACATGGTCAAATTAAGTCAGGGTTGGGAGGAATAAATGGATTTGAAACATTCTAATATTCTTTGTTTGGAAAAAGAGTAAATGCGCCAATTAATATTATACATTGATGAGTCAAAATGCATGTTTTAATATCTAGCACAACCATTAAGGAATACCAAGAGGGTAGAACTTCTAAGTTAATAAAGTGAGCCTCCTGGTAGACACTTGCAGATACTATAATCAGACAGGAAATGGAAAAACAATAGTTCTGTCACTGCTAAGAAAGGGAAGGAAAAAAAATAAAAGTCAGTAAGTAAGGTGAGGTGAGTAAGGTAAGTAAGGTGATGGAGAATATGCTATTTTATCCTTAAACTCAAGAGGAGAAATTTCTCTAAATAGTAAAGGGCAACCCTGCAAACTCTGTGTTAATACTGATGCTATAAAAACCTTAAACCCTACCCCTGTTACAGAACTTCTGCCTTGGAGCTGACAAACTACTCTGCTGATGGCATCTGCAGTAACCCTCAGACATTCTCACGTACCACTACTCTCAACTCACTGGCAGACTTCTGACAAAGGAGTATTTTTTTCCTCCTTTTTGATGTCACTCCGAGTGATTTCATAGGGAAAGACCTACTGTGCAAAAGGAATTACCATATGAAGTGCTCTCCTAATGGTTCTTTCCTCAAAATCCTTGAGGTCTTCCTTTTCCATCAGGTCATAGCTAATTTGGACATGGATTTACTGGCGTCCCTTTATTTAAATCAAACCCAACTTGAACATCTCTAGGAAGTATGCCTCTTGCAAAAAACAAAAATTTTACTGACATCGGCAGACTTATTGGGGCTGAACCCATCAAGACTAAACTGACCCATCCAAATACGTACCCACATTTGGACAGTACTCCCTAAAGCGGCAGCTAAAAGAAGGGCTAAGAACAACTGAGTACCTTATAGGGAAAGGACTCACTGTACTTCACACTAATCCTTGTAATATTCCCATCTTCGTGATTAAAAAATATGAAACAGAATATTCACCTCCCCCACCTACCTCATTTATAAACAGAACCAAACCAACAGAGTATTTTATCTTCACTGCCCCCTGCCCCTTACAGATCTGTGTCTTTCTTGTAGTGTTTCTTTAGATCAAAACAGTCAATACTTGTTCATCTTGGGAAAATCAACAGTACATCTGGACATTTATGCCCTAGGTATATACTGGGGCACCCTCCAATTTTGCAGTAAGTTCTCAACTTGTACCTCAAGGATCTTAAATTTCCCTGGATTTCTACCCTAGTCTAATATGTGGATGATCTTTTGTCATGTTTGAAAGATGAGGTAAGCCCCAAGGCTGATTGTATTTTTTCTGTTGTATCTCAGAAATGACATAGATTTCCAAAGAGAAGTTATGACTTTATTAAAGTACACTAACTAGCACATCATTTATCCAAAGGAGATAAATCCCTTATTCTTGACAGATTATAAATTGTTCAAAACTTTCCAAGAAACTAAGAGACAATTACAAAGATTCCTAGATCTCACTGACCACTGCAGGCAATGGGTTCCCACTTTTCCGTGACAGTATGATTATTTGACAATTTAACCAAGACCTCCTCAATAACCAAAGCTCTTCCCTAGAAACCTAAACACGTACAGATCTTTTGTTAGATAAAAAAGAGCACTTCAGTCACTTCCTACTCTGAGTTAGTTATCATAAAATTTTCCATCTATTCATCCATGAGAGATCTGAACAAGCCCTTAGTGTTCTGACTTCACTTGATGAGAATCATCAGAGATCAAGAGGTTACTAAAGTTTCTCTTGACCCCGTGGTAAAAGATTACCCAGTGTGTCTAAAAATAGCCACAGTAAAGGCTTTTGTCCACTTAATTTAAGGATCTTCTTCTAACCCCAAGGTCCTTCATACTGTACAATCTCTGTTGCTCACTGCAAAGACAGAACATGTCTCAGCAAGGAGGCTTAGCTCCTATAAAATCCTATTGCTTTACCCTTCACATATTTCCATTCATGGTAATACTCAAGGGGTCAGTAAACTATGGCCCACGAGCCAAATTCAGCCCACAGCATGGCCTATCGGCTAAGAATGATTTTTATACTGTTAAATTATTATTAAAGAAAAGAAAAAGAATACACAACAGAGACTGTTATATGGCCCACAAAGCCCAAAACATTTACTATCTGACCCTTTACAGGAAAAGTTTGCTGATCTCTGCTACTTTTCTCCTCCCTAAAAAAGGAGAAACTACTCTCTACTGGCAAACCATGCCCTAAATAGACTTACAGAAACTCCCCTAGAAAATTCAGACTTAATCTTCACTGTTGATGGGTCAATCTTAAGACTAAAACAAGTAAATAGTAGGCAGAATATGCTGCAACAGATCTCAAACTCACCCCTAGAATGTGACTCCTTTGCTAGAGGCAAGATACACCTAACTGGCAGAATTCCCCATGAATTCACCAGAGTTTGCTAGGTAGTGAACAGGTTAATTGGCATTAACAGGGTTAATACATGTAAGTTCAGAGCACATCTGCTTTTGAGGTGGTCCATAATTGTGGAATGCCTCGGAAATCGGGAGAGCTCTTGACTTCAGCATTAACATTTCCTAAAAAGATAACTATTATAAAGATAGAAGCGCATTTAAAACAGAGGTAAAAAAAAAAGATTAAAGAATGTGCCCTGGCTGATTGTTATGGTAGATAGGTATCTCTTACCAAGATTTTAGCCCTCATGATACGAAAAGTCCATTTGCACGATGCCAGCAATTATCTCCAGAGTTGGAAAAAGAAGGGTGTTAGGGAGAAATCTGAGTAAGTACCCAAGTTAGCTTCTGGTGTTCTCAGGACAGTTTCTCTGTGGCATCAGAGGTCCACAAAAGAAACCTGGGAAAAATTTTACATGAAATTATATACTATGTTAAGGACAAATTGGTTAGAGAACTCAGTTCTCTAACAGTTTAGGAAAGTGGGAAAACTTTAGTAAAATTGCTGAGCATGTTACAGTTTGTGTCTCATCAGTATAATCCCTGCTTAAAACAGTAAATGTGGGGACACCTTGGTGTCTCAGTCAGTTAAGTGTCCCACTCTAGATCCTGGCTCAGGTCATGATCTCATAGTTTGTGGGAATGAGCCCTGCACTGGGCTCTGTGCTGACAGCATGGAGCCTGCTTGAGATTCTCTCCCTCTATCTCTCTGCCCCTCCCCTGCTCCTGTGCACTTTCTCTCCCTCCCTCTCCCAAAATAAAGAAATAAGTAAACATTAAAAACAACAGCAGTACACGTGAAGCATGGACAAGAGTCTAAACCTCAAGGTCTCTTTGAACACCCCCAAATGGTTTTCATACAAGGGTTTTGAATATGTTGTGATCATCGTTTGCTTATTCTTGGGGTAGACAGAAGCCCTTCCTTGTTGGAAATCTGTATCTCAAAGAGTAGCAAAAACCTTACTCAACTATGTGTTCCCAACTTCAGAAATTCCCACTTTCTCTCTGATGAGAGGTACCCATTTGCTGATACTATTATTAAAGAATTTTTAAAGCCCTTCCACTTACTCAGAAACGTCACTGTCCAATCTTCAAGAAAGGTTCTGAAACTAGTATTAGCAAAAGTCTTAGAGTCTCTCAAACCTCCACAGCCTAAGATACTGCCACTGGTTTTAACGACAATGAAATCAATTCCTTCTGGAGCTTGAGCACTCCCCAATTATGAGTTATTACACACCAGCCCATACATTTAAGAATGTCAACTCTGATACTAGCCCTACACTACTGCAAGCAGACATAGCCAAATACTGTCTGCCAGCGGTTCATGCGATATACCCAGTCTTAACATTAATAGGTACAAGCAGCGGGGCGCCTGGATGTGACAGTCGGTGAAGCGTCTGACTTCGGCTCAGGTCGTGATCTCACAGTTCGTGGGTTCGAGCCCCACGTCAGGCTCTGTGCTGACAGCTCAGAGCCTGGAGCCTGCTTTGGATTCTGTGTCTCCCTCTCTCTCTGCTCCTCCCCCACTCATGCTCTATCTCTGTCTCTCAAAAATAAATAAACATTAAAAAAAATTTTTTTAAGGCCTATGTCAGTGTTGAATTGCTGCAAGACTGTTGCACCCAGAGAACTTGAACTGAGGATTCTTATGAGTCTTCTAGCAGCAAAGGGTCTTTGGAAGGAGAGAGCTTCAACTAAAGACCTTTACACCAAGATCCACAGAATAAGACTAGTGACTGTCATGCTCTAATCTCTATTACTCTGCTCTTTATTTTCCTAGTTATTTTTTTTCTTCTTTTGCTGTTAAGGTTACTTTTAACTATGTTACCCATAAGGACCCTATTCTTAAAATTGGCTTTTCCATAGTCACTCCCTCTTATGAGCCCAAAACCTGGCTAAAACTGACTCATGATTTGACTAAGGCATACAATCAAACAGACCACCTTAGTCAATTCCGGTTGCTATAACAAAAATACCATAGTCTAGGTGGCTTATAAACAACAGACATTTATTTCTCACAGTACTGGAAGCTGGGAAGCCCAAGATCAAGGTGCTGGTAGACTCAGTGTCTGCTGGGGGCCTGCCTCCCATAAACAGCTATCTTCCAGCTGTGTCCTCACATGGCAGAAGAGATGACTGAGCTCTCTAGGGTCTCTTTCAGGAGGGCACTAATCCCATTCGTGAGGTCTTGCCCCCATAACCTAAGCATCTTTCAAAGGACCCACTTCTAAATGTGAAGGCATTTGGGACTAGGTTTTAACGTATAAATTTAGGGAGGACACAAACATTCAGTCTACAGCATCGACTATACACAGTTTATACACAGTTTCCTTTGGTACCCACACAGCTTCCCTTGGTACCAGTTTCTTGTAATGAATCAACTGGTGTTCTGGGCAAGAGTACCTAGACTCAACTGTTAAGTAACCTTTTAAATGGCCGGTCCCCTCTGGGCTGATGGCTCAGAGCCTGGAGCCTGTTTCCAATTCTGTGTCTCCCTCTCTCTCTCTGCCCCTCCCCCGTTCATGCTCTGTCTCTCTCTGTCCCAAAAATAAATAAATGTTGAAAAAAAAAAATTAAAAAAATAAAATAAAATAAATGGCCGGTCCCACAGCAGGCCATCTATCCTACTGTACACAGGATAGAAGGTTCCTATCTCTACCAAAACCATATTCAGGGATCTTTCATGGGAGCTAGCTTCTGTAACTTAACTTTCCCAGAAACAGATCTTGGAAAAAGAAGACCTCACAGTGAAGACAGTCTGCTTAAATTCAACCCCAAGTTCCTCCACTTTATTTTTTTAATTAATTTTATTTCTTTAATTTACATCCAAATTAGCATAGAGTGCAACAATGATTTCAGGAGTAGATTCCTTAGTGCCCCTTACCCATTTAGCCCCTCCCCTCCCCCCACTCCCTCCAGTAACCCTCTGTTTGTTCTCCATATTTAGGAGTCTCTTATGCTTTGTCCCCCACCCTGTTTTTATATTATTTTTGTTTCCCTTCACTTATGTTCATCTGCTTTGTCTCTTAAAAGTCCTCATATGAGTGAAGTCACATGATATTTGTCTTTCTCTGACTAATTTCACTTAGCCTAATACCTTCCAGTTCCATCCACATTGCTGCCAACGGCAGGATTTCATTCTTTCTCATTGCCAAGTAGTATTCCATTGTATACATAAACCACATCTTCTTTATCCATTCAACCATCAATGGACATCTGGGCTCTTTCCACACTTTGGCTATTGTCAATAGTGCTGCTATAAACACGGGGGTGCATGTGTCCCTTCAAAACAGCACACCTGTATCCCTTGGATAGATACCTAGTAGTGCAATTGCTGGGTCATAGGGTAGTTCTATTTTTAGTTTTTTTGAGGCACCTCCATACTGTTTTCCAGAGTGGCTGCACCAGCTTGCATTCCTACAAATTCCTCCACTTTAGAGCTACCTGATGATATTGACACTACAAATTTCATTACCTGGTAATAGATCACTCTTGTTAAGTGACATCAAAATGTTACAGTACTCTAAAACAACTCTGATGGGGGTAACACAGATCATCAGGTGTTTCCTAAAGACTAATACTGAATCTATAGCATAAAAGTCTATGGGTTACCACTTACCAACCAGTCACCAATGTCAAGGATTTGTGACCCTGGTAAACTGATGCCTCTCTTCAGGGATCTCACCCAAAGCCCATTTTGGCCCATCAGCTTCCCCTCTTGGAAACCATTTGAGAATCTAATTCTCTAATCATTCAAAGGGATTCCGAATTACTTCCCTCACATCAAGCTTTTTCACTTCCAGCTTTAGAAGATGCCTATTAAGTAATGGGGAACTCTACGTACTAAGGTTCAGAGCAAAAGAATGAAACAATGCAAACAAGACCAAAGAACTCTTTGTCCCAGAGGCTTGTAAAACAAGGTAGGTAGTAGTTTTGAAAAAAGCTACTTTAGATATAATACTGGTTTGTCTTGGGATAAATGGCATGCTTACAACATTTTAGTCTCTTCAGTCCTCTCTGGGATCGTTACTGTTATTACAGAGACTGGAAAAGCAAAGGAAATAATCATAAATTTGATAATTTTGTCAATAACCACACATCTGATTTAGTGGGCTCTTTTGGATAAAGTGGTTTAATTTTGGCTTAATTTCTTGCCTTAATTTTGGCACTCCTGGCCCCTGCAGACTGCAGACTCCAATATAATCCTTTTCTTAGAATTTGTGTTGCAGTGCCTAGGCGTGACCTCCAGAGTATTAAATGTTGCTGCATAGCCACTGTCCTGTCAAATGACCCCAAAATGACCATGTAACAGGAGGAGAGGAAACTCTGATTCTTACAAAGACTAAAGTGACCATCTTCCTCTTTCACACCCCCATCCCCAGTTTATTTCATCATAACACCTCATAGAGTGATAAAGATCTGATCATATTTCCAGACATTAATGGGAAGGGGATCTGAGAACCAAAGCCACCTAAAACCACACACTGTCTACATTAACATGGCTTTACTATTTGACTTAATACAGCTTTACTAATCCAGGAACTCTTACCCAGGAAAATAAGTTATAAATAACCTTGTTTGTTTCAGGTCCCCAAGATACACTTATCCAAAAAATAAATCCCCTTCCCAGGACAATAAGTCACCCAACTAAGCTTATCAAAGACTTGATCAGAAACTCTTACTTAGGGCCATTATCTTTGCCTTATCCCATTTAGGCTTTTGCAGTGAAAGATCTATATTAAAGCAGACCCCAACATCCTCATAAATATCCTTCCTGTTTCTGAGACACTACTAAAACTCCGTAAAGACAGAAGACTCTCTTACTATAGCAGTAAACTAGGCTTTGCTTTATTAATAAGATATTTTGGTCATCTTTTGGGGAAGCCCATGAGAAAAGTTGTACTGATACAGAAATCTAGGGGGTCCGTAAAAAAATGGCCTATTCCCTACCTGATCTTTTCATAAGCAAGCATCTGCTTCTACAGGCGAATGTTTTACTGCTTTATGCTTAAGTATGAATTGGCTGCTGAGAATCACCATACTTAAGGAAAGCCTCTAATAAGGAGAGACCAAAATAGCTCGGAAGAAACAAAGACAAAGCACCAACGAGAAGAGAAATTAAAACATCTATACTATCACAAAGACATTAGCTATTGTATCCATAAAACATAAACAAGTTTATATAAAAATATTCAGATGACAGGGGCGCCTGGGTGGCTCAGTCTGCTGAGCTTCTGACTTTGGCTCAGGTCATGATCTCACGGTTCATGAGTTTGAGCCCCACGTTGGGCTCTGTGCTGACAGCTTGGAGCCTGGAGCCTGGAGCCTGCTTTGGATTCTGTGTCTCCCTCTCTCTCTGCCTCTCCCCACACACTTGCATACATGCTCTCTCTCTCTCAAAAATAAACATTTAAAAAATTTTTTGAAAAATAAAAAAATAAAACAAAATAAAAATATTCAGATGACAGAAATAAATATGAAAGCAGAATAAAAAATTAACTGGAAAGGCTGAATGATAAAGTTGAAAAATCAAAATCCAAAAAAAGAGAACAAAGTAAATGTAAAGAGAAATTATCAAATAGTTAACATTTTATACAACTGAAAGATGTGTTTGCTAACTGAAAGCTCCCTTCCCACATCTCTATACTCTCAGCATAAAAGACCCAGAAATGTATATAATCATAAAAGTTAAAGAAACAGAAGTTTAAAAAGATCTTAAAAGCTTTCAAAAATAAAAAGAAGTTATATACAGGGATCAAGAGTCTGAATGGCATTGGACAACACTGAATGGCATTCAACAACACTGAAGTTAGAAGATAACAATATATTCAAAATTCTGGTGTGTGTGTTTTTAATTTCCAACCTAGAATTCCATATCCAGCCAACGTATCACTGTTAGTTTCTTCCCATATCCATAATTTTCTTCCTTTTATTATCAGAGCCCCACCAAGCATAGCTGAGCACATATCTACCTAACTAAATATACTAGATTTTCCTGCTTCCCTTGTACCTACTAATAGGTGTGGCTACATGACAACCTCGTGGCCACTGACATATGAGCAAAAGTAATATGGGCAGCTTCCAGTTCATGCCCTTAAAACAAATCTGCATGCCCTCCACTTCCTCTTTCTTCCTTCTCAAGGACGGAGTAAGACAGGGTAATAAGCCATCTTTGAGCATATAGATAAAGACAGCACACGTGCTGCTGAAGCAAGCACTGAGCATATAGATAAACCACAGAGCAGTTCTTAGTATGTACACGAATCACCTAGGAATCTTGTTAAAATGGAGATTCTGACTCAGTAGGTATGGGCTGGGCCTGAGATTCTGCATTTTTAACAAGCTCCCATATGTTGCTGCTGTTTCCGGGAATCATACTTAGAGTTCCAAGGCCCAAGAGTAGAGAATGATGTAACAAGAAAGAAGGCACCTGGGTCTCTAGAAAACTCCAGGAAAATCCACTCTATCTTCGCTCAACTCTTGTCCAGCTCAGTAAAAAAAGAGAAATAAACATCTTTATTAAGCCACTGATATACCACTAACAAAACAAAACCAAAAACTGACAATGGTGTACTTAGTTGTCTAATAATATTTCTGCCAAAAAATCAGTGATTTATAATTTGCATTAAAATAAACATAAAATCTTGTCCAAGGAATACTCTTATAAAAGCTTAAGATTAGACTATATGACAACTTAAATGTTCTAAACTAAGTCTGCTAAATAAATTACTTTATATCCTCATGACTAAATAGGAAATAATACAGCTTCACTCCAGACATTTTGAAATGTTAATAAGTCATTTATCTACCACTCAGAAAGAATACCTTGGCCTGTTCAGTTCCAGTCTGAATTTATGTTTGTCTTTTTTTTAATGTTTATTTATTTTGAGGGGTGTGGGAGAGCGAGCAGGAGGAGGAGCAGAGAGAGAGAGGAAGAGAGAGAATCCAAAGCAGACTCCACACTGTCAGTGCAGAGCCCAATGCAGGGCTCGAACCTACCAACTGAGAGACCGTGACCCGAGCTGAAATCAAGAGTCAGATGCTAACTGACTGAGCTACCCAGGTGCCCCTATGTTTGTCTTTCTATATATGTGTTCAGTTAAACATTTTATATATGATTTTTTTATTTTCCAGAATTTCAACAAACACATATTACATTTGATATGAGACAGAGACAGAGACAGAGAGAGAGACAGAGAGGCAAACCAAGAAACAGGCAAACCAGGAAACACTCTTAACTACAGAGAACAAACTGAGGGTTACTGGAGGGGAGGTGGGTAGAGGGATGGGCTAAAATGGGTGACAGATTAAGGAGTACACTTGTAGTGATGAGCCCCGGGTGATGTATGGATGTGGTGAAGCACTATATTGTACACCTGAAACTAAAACAACACTGTAAGCTAACTAACTGGAATTGAAATAAAAACTTAAAGAAAAAAATAAATAAAATATTAAAAAATAAAAAATTCTCACAAAGAAAAAAAGAAACCAATTATTTTCTTTTAAAACCTAAACAATACCAATTATTTTGAATGAATATAAATATATCCTAGTTCATGTATCTCAATACAATGAGATATCAACTCACATGAATGCTAACTAATCAGTTAAAAGAATGCAAAAAAGGGGTAGATTTAAAGTAACCTTCAAGAATCTCAGGGGCGCCTGGGTGGCGCAGTCGGTTAAGCGTCCGACTTCAGCCAGGTCACGATCTCGCAGTCCGGGAGTTCGAGCCCCGCGTCAGGCTCTGGGCTGATGGCTCAGAGCCTGGAGCCTGTTTCCGATTCTGTGTCTCCCTCTCTCTCTGCCCCTCCCCCGTTCATGCTCTGTCTCTCTCTGTCCCAAAAATAAATAAACGTTGAAAAAAAAATTTAAAAAAAAAAAAAAAAAGAAATCTCATAGGGACCTGGGAGAGAAGTTTTATATAGAGTGCATATATTGTATTCACGATTCACATTCCAATATTCAGCATTCACATTCCAACTGCGCTTTGAATATTTACCATAGAGTCTTTAATCCTTATCATAGAGTCTTTCCGTACTACAGGTTATATGACCCTTCTCTTTGCTCATATAACATTCAGAGTATACCACATTAATAGCACTGTTAAAATTTTCTAATTGCATCACATCAGATAATGATGGGCTCTCCCACTGTCTGTGATGCTAAGATTGATCATTTTGTTAAGCTGGTGACTGCCAGAACTCTCCATATGTAAAGGTGTATCTTCTTCTCTGCAATTAGAAAATTATTCATGAGGTGATACTTGGAGATGAAAGGAATATTCTATATCCCAACAAACTTTCACCATACGACTTTAGTATCCATAGATGACTCTTGCCTGAATCAATTATTATACTGGGAGTCTCAAAATGCTTTTTTCTGATTCTATCATTCCTTCTACATTTATCAAATGGCATTCTTCTATAAAGAACTCCCTCTTCCGAACTTTTTTACTGCCAATAGGGATTCATGGATTCTTTATTTGACATATTATAATCTATTATTCTTTTTGATGTTCAAATTGCCCCAAATTTGTCCAGTAAAAACCTCTTCATGTCTACTCCTATTCCTTTTGAAATGATTTGACATCTTTGAAGATGTCACTAGAAGGCAAACAGAATTTGAGACCTAAATAATTAAATAAGACAAACACTGTAAGACAATTCAATAAGACTGTCCCACACAGCTTCCTGTTTTTCCATCTCTCCATTAATGGCACCGTCACCAACTCTGTTATTCAAGCCAGAAACCTCAGAATAATTCTCGACCCTCCCTTTCCCTCACCACTAGGCAGAGAAGGAAATAGGGTGGTTGGAGGAATGGAGCACTGTTACTTTCCAGTTCATGCTCTTCTATGTATTATGTATACTGTTTATACTTCTTTCTGTGCCCATTTCATTAGTTTAAAAAATTTTAAAGAACTGTTCAAAAAATGTAAGTGTGTTGCTCATCAACTTTGAAAGGCAAACCAACCATCTCCAGGTTTCATCATAACTTACTACACTTTTTCTAGATCTAGCCCATTGGTCCAAAGTTCTCTGATAACGGATCCTCATATAAAATCTCAGAGCTGGTAGGATCATACAAGTCATCTAGTCCAAACATCCACCCAATACTTGAGTTTCCTTCACAACTCCATCAATTTGTCATTTAGGATATGCCGAGACCATGTGTATAAAGAAAGAATTCTCTGGGGCAACTGGGAGGCACAGTTCTTAAGCATCCAACCTTGATTTCGGCTCAGGTCATGAACTCAACAGTTGTGAGATTGAGCCCTGCGTTGGGTTCGACACTGGGCATGGAGGCTGCTTGAGGTTCTCTCTCTCCCTCCGTCCCTCTCCCAAGCTCGCATGCTCTCTGCATGCTCTCTGGACAGGAAGGAAGGTAGGAAGGTAGGAAGGTAGGAAGGTAGGAAGGTAGGAAGGTAGAAAGGTAGGAAGGAAGGAAACAAAACAAAAGTAAGGGAGGGAGGGAAAATTGTCTCATGCTAAGACAACTTGGTCTGTTAAAAAATTGTTCATGTTAAAGTGCCAAAGTGCATCTTTAGTTTCAGACATAGTCATAGTTCCACATCTTGGGTCCCAAAGAAGTTCTGTTAGTCTTCTAGATTTAACATAGTACCCATATGGGAAGGTATGCTTATACCCCTTGATTTAACCATCAGAAGACAGAGGATAAAACCTCAAGTTCCATTTAGTAACTAATTGTGGATCTATCATTCATGAATATACCTAAACTTTTCTAGAAATTATGTTTTCAGCAACAAAATAAACTATTATAGAGCTTCTACCCAACTGTCCTACTTCAAGATTGGGAAACGAAAACAGCTCATAAGCCTAAGATTTAGAAACAAGTTTATATTCAGGATTGCCTGGGTGGCTCGGTTGGTTAAGTGTCCATCTTTTAATTTTAGCTCAGGTCATGATCCCAGGGTCCTGGGATCAAGCCCTGCATCAAACTCTGCGCTGACAGCGTGAAGCCTGCTTGGGATTCTCAGTCTCTCTCCCTTCCCACCCCCTCTCAAGATAAATAAACAACAAAAAAAGAATTCATATTCAACTTACCTGTATAGTCACAGTTTTCTAAACTTCAAATCCACCCCTTTAATTTCCAACCTGAAAGACCCAAACCCTTTTAGTTTATATATTATAACACCCTTCTCCCAATAATTTTACTTGCCTTTCTCCAAACCTGTTCTAGTTATCTTCCTACAAAATGACAACACTTGTCAAAAGTAAAAAGGTACTACAATTTTGTACAATAGTAGAATTACATTTTCTACTTTGTTTTTAGTACGTGGTCTAAGTGATAACAGTGAATACCTGCTTCCTTTGCCCAACTCCCACCCCCCCAATATGTGTTTTCTAGAGATACTCTCCCCCTACAACTTTCTGGAACCCATTCAAATGCTTATAACAAGAACAAACATATTTATACAACCAGATCCTATTCAAAATGCATAGTTTACTGAGCCAAGCTTGAACACCTGCACTGAGCCAGAGCAACAACAGTGTGTTTCAATATATGAAAAGGGTCATCTGGCCATTTGCAATCAACAAGTATTTACAGTACTTATTATTTGCTCTATACTAGCAAATACAGGCAAGTCTCTTATAGCATGAGTTTTTTTATAACATAATGTAATTATAACCTCACCAATTAGGGGAAAAGAATCAGTATGTGAAGGCACTGTTATTACAATGCAAAATGGAATCAGCATAGAGTAAGGAGGAAAAATAATAGTTGCATCCAAACAATAGATAGATGCACACATAGATAGATGCACTGTTTGAGTGTCCGGGGTTCTTCTGGAATAGAATTGTTCTGTTTACCCAAGCATTGTTTTTTCTTTTGTTTACCACTGCCAGTAATAAACAAAAGAATGCATGGTCAAGGACAAAGGTGATAGGGATGTCTAAGAATCTTCTGAGTAGACTAAATGGTAAAGGAGTAAACATATGATTTGTTTCTGTTCACTTGTCAATAGATACAGTACTTTCAGGTTACGCTTATAAAAATACATATATCATAGCAAGTCAGCAGAAACCCTGTAATCCCCTCTCCCAATGAAACAGCTGTTTCTTTAAGAGATTTTTCATCATAAAACATTTCTCAGGAACACAACCATGACATTATAGCAGAAGCACTATAGGTTATTATTTGAAAACAAAACATACTTAGGAAAATCATCTACTAATAAACATCTCAAATTCTTCTTGATAGACGTGAATTAGCATTAACTGGGCACTGGAGAAATAGGGAATCATGAATAACTGAACAAAGCAAGATTAATAAATATATTAAAGTACACAAAACTTAGATGGCCTTACAAGAGCTTGAAAACTTTGTTTACATGCTTTATCTTACCATGTTATACAAAAGACCTCTGTGAGATGAATTCATTTTAGAGATGAGAAATCTAAAGTGCTCAGATTAAATGAATTGCCCAAGCTCATAAAGCTAGTATATTGCATGTAAGATGTCAGTCTCATATCTAATAATGTTACGAAAATAAAAATTACTAAGAGGTCTTACCTAACAGAAAAAAACTAGAAACATTACCATTTAAAATCAAAAGTAAAGCAAAAATATTCCACCCCCAGCCAATGCTTTAGATTTTCTAACATTGAAGAACTAGAAAGAGATTAATAATAAAACTAAAACCATAATAGGAAAGAGTCACAAATCCATTAAAAATTTTTAACTACACAGGAACAGAAAGTTTATGGCTATTTGGCCACCATGGTAGGTTAGTGGGGATTCACTGAACTATCTTTACTTTGGGTATGTTTTTAAAATTCCATAACAAATAGTTAACAAATCATTGTTAGTATAAGTATGTCACAAATAATTGCATGAGATCAAATGACACACAAAACTACACATAAGACTACTAAAACAAATAAAGTACCTAGTAATAAACAATATGTAGGATCTATATGAATGAAAATGCAAGGCTTTATCAAGATTCATAAGATAAAATTTGAACAAATAAAAACATAACCACGCTGCTGAATATAAACAGTAATTAACACATTAAACACAACTTAAATCCACGTCAAAAAATATTTTTTTAGAACTTGAATTGTTGCTTTTAAAGTTTACTTAGAATAAATGGACAAAAAAACTACATTTTTTTTTTAAACTACATTTTTTTTTAAAGAAAAGTTATGAAAGGGTACCTCACCAGTTATTACAGTCTATGACTTCAAACAATAGGGGAATAACACAAGAATAGACAGATCGATGGGCCGGCGGAGAAAGTCCAGAAAGAAACACAAGTGTATATGCGAACTCAGGGTAGTGATAAAGGTAGCATTTCAAATATACCGTGAAAGAATTATTCAACAGTACTAAAAGGACTACAAAAACTACAGTTAGAATCCTGTATAACATTGCTCTGACAAATACATCTGATCAAATAAAATTTAACTGCAAAAACTTTTTTAACCCATAAAAACGCTAGAAGAAAACGTAAGAGGGGCACCTGGGTGGCTCAGTCGGTTGGGCGGCCGACTTCGGCTCAGGTCGTGATCTCGTGATCAGTGAGTTCGAGCCCCGCGTCGGGCTCTGTGCTGACAGCTCAGGGCCTGGAGCCTGTTTCAGATTCTGTGTCTCCCTCCCTCTGACCCTCCCCCATTCATGCTCTGTCTCTCACTGTCTCAAAAATGAATAAACGTTAAAAAAAAAAAATTAAAAAAAAAAGAAAATGTAAGAAAAAATGTATATAATAAAGTCACAGGCAGTAAGACAATGAGATTTTATTACACATTAATATTTCCTAAGTATAAAAATTGACAAATGAAAAATTAGAAATACTTACAATATGAAAAAAAGAGTTGATATCCCAATAAACAAGGCACTTTAAAAAAAAATTTAAAGAAGAAAATGATAGGAAAACAGGCAAAATATGGGCAATTCACAAAAGAAATTAAATAAGGAATAAATAAGAAACTATAAATTTAAATATGAATGAAACAAATAGAAGTAAAACCATGATTCCATAGGTTTCCTATCAAATTTGCAAAGATTAAAAGAAAATTATTTTTAAAATTATATAAGAGATAATGATCAAGAAAGTGGCAAACATTACTCCTGTTCATTATGAATGAGATTACAAATAAGTTCAACTTTCTTGGAGAAAATCTGGCCTTATATATCAAAAACCTGATTCAATAAAGCCACTTCTAGAAATGTTTCCTACAGATAAAATGATGGATGTCTACAAAGATGTAGCAACAAAATTTTAACTGCAAAAGATACATGAATGTAAAAATAAATATATATAAGACACCACCACACAATACAATAAATACACATTAAAAACTTAACAGAAAGATGGTAAGTAACATGGAATATACATAATTTATTGTTGAGGGAATGAAGCAGGTTTAAAAACAATAGGCACAATATGATCTGACTTTTAAAAAACATGACTAGAAGAATGTCTGGGTGGCCAAAGTAAGGTGAATTTTATTTTCTTCTTAGAATTTATTTGCACTGTAAGTTCTACAACTGATACTCCATTACTCCCATAATTTAAAAAGCATTAAGTTGCATCTTTAACTGACAACTGACGAGGGAAGAGTAAAGGAAAACAATATGGGCAGGTGAACTCTGAAAACACAACTGTTTAGTACAGAAACCAATACATGCATACATATAAATTGTATACTACATTTTAGGATGATTTTCATCCACAGTGATTAAAATAAACGTTTGATGAATAAAAAGTGAACCAGTTACCCAGAAAACTTTGTAACCTAGAGCCATATGTCTAAGGTATCCCAATCTATTAGAAAAGTAAAAGATAGTCACAAATGCAATCAGAGTTTAATCTTTATGAACCACAGATTATTCTAAATAATCTTGAAAAACAAGAATAAGGCTAGAGAGAACTCACACCCCTGATTTCACTTACTACAAAGCTACAGTAATCAAAACACTCTGGTAATGACAAAAGGACAGCCATATACCATACAGACCAAAAGAATAGAGTCTAGAAATAAACGCTTGCATATATGGTCAAATGATTCTTGATAAAGGTGCTTGGGCCAGTCAATGGAGGAAAAGACATCTTTTCAACAAGTATTTGAAAAGTGGATATCCACATGCAAAAGAATGAAGCTGCACCAATACCTAATACCGTATACAAAACTTAACTCAAAATAGACCCATGACCTCAATGTAAGACCTAAAACTAGACAAGTCTTAGTAAAAAAAAAAATTAAAAAAAAAAAACCCGGGTGATTCAAAACATTGGATTTAGCAATGATTTCTTGGATAGAACATCAAAGGCACAGAAAACAAAACAAAACAAAACAAAACAGACAAACTGGACTTTATAATTTTTTTTAATTTGTGTATCAAAAGACAATATGCAGAGTAAAAAGGTAACCTGCAGAATGGGAGAAAATATTTGCAAATCATATATGTTATAAGGAATTAATATCCAGAATATAGAGAGAACTCCTAAAATTCAACAACAAAAAATAAACCACCAATTCAAAAATGAGCAAAAGACCTGAATAGACATTTCTCCAGAGACCTTACCAATGGCCAATAAACACATGAAAAGATGCTCAACATCACTAATCATCAGGGAAATGCAAATAAAACTGTGAGATCCCAGCTAATACCCATCAGGATGGCTACTATAAAAACAAACAAAAACCAGAAAATAATAAACACTGGCAAGGATGTGGAGAAACTGGAACCCCTACGCACTGTTGGTGGAAATGCAAAATGATACAGCCACTGTGGAAAACAGGATGGCAATTCCTCCAAAAAATTAAGAACAGAATTCCCATATGATCCAGCAATCCCACTTCTGGGGATACATCAAAGAGAACTGAAAGCTGGGTCCTGAGATATTTGCACACCCATGTTCACAATAGCATTATTCACAGTGGCTAAAATGTGGAAGCTACCCAAGTGTCCATCAATGGATGAATGGATAAGCAAGTTGTGGTATATGCAATGAAATGTTACTTAGCCTTAAAAAGGAAGAAAGTTCTGATATATGCTAAAACATAGACAAATTTTCAGGACACTCTGCTAAGTGAAATAAGCCAGTTACAAAAAGATAAATATTGTGTGATTCTACTTACATGAAATACTTAAAGCAGTAGACACAAAAAGTAGAATGGGGTTTTCCCCAGGCTGGATGAGAGGAGTAGGGGGACCAGATACAGTATTATTGACCAGATACAGAGTTTCTATTTCACAAGATGTAGAGAGTTCTGGAGATATATGGTGGGTGATGGCTGGACAACAATAAGAATTTACTTAATATCAGTGAATGGTATACTTAAAAATGGCTACAATAGTAAATTTTATATTCAGTGTATTTTACCACAATTTAAAAAATGAAAAATAAAATCTTGAAAAAGAAGAACAAAATCGGAGTTCTCACACTTCCCAATTTTGAAACGGACAGTAATCAATGTCGTGTGGTACTACTGGCTTACGAACAAACATAGATCAGTCAAACTGAATGGAAGGGATAAGAAACAAATCCTACATTTAGGACCAACCAATTTTTAACCAAGGTGCCCAGACAATTCAAAGATGCTGGGACAGCTGGATACCCACAAGCAGCAAAAGAACGAAGTTGGACCCCAACTCCCATGATATTCAAAACTGATCACAGACCTAATCCAAGAGTTAAAATTATAAAAGAGTTAAAATTATAAAACTCTTAGGAAAAAACATAGGAGTAAGTTCTTTGTGCCCTTGGGTCAGACAGCAGTTTTTAGATACAACACCAAAGTACAAGTGGCAAAAGAAAAAATAAATACATTGGATTGTATCAAAATTAAAAGCTTCTGTGCTATAAACACCACCAACAAGAAAGTAAAAAGACAACCCAGAGTGGGAAAAAGATTTGCAAATTGTGTATCTGATTGGGGTCTAGTATCCAGAATATGAAAAAAAAAACAAAAACCTACAACTCAATAATAAAAAGAGAAGTCAATTTTAAAATGAGCAAAGGATTTGATTATGTTTTCCCAAGATGTACAAATGGTCAAAAAGTACATGACAAGATACTCAACATAATTGTCATCAGGGAAATGCAAATCAAAACCACAATGAGATACCACTTAATACCCATAAGGATGGCTATATTAAAAAAAAAAAAAAAAAAAAAAAAAAAAAAGGAAAATATGTGTTGGCAAGGATGTGGAGAAATTGGAACCCCAGTGCGTTGCTGGTGGGAACGTAAAATGTTGCAGCCACCGTGGAAATAGTTTGATGGTTACATAAAAATTAAGGAGAGGTACCATATGATCTGGCAATTCTACTTCGAGGTATATACCCAAGGAATTGAAAGCAGGAACTTGGATAGTTGTACACATCGATGTCACAGCAGCATGATTACAAAAACTGGTAACTCAAATATCCATCAATTGATAAATGACTAAACAAAATGTGATACATGCTAAATCACTGATGAGCCTTGAAAACATTATGTTAAGTGAAAGAAGCCAATCACAAAAGACCACATACTGTATGATTTCATTTAAATGAAATGTCCACCAGTAGGCAAATCCAGATGCAGAGAACAGATTTGTGGTTGCCTAGGGCTAGGAGGTTGAAGGGAAAGGGGAATGACTGCTAATGGGTACAGGGTTTCTTTAAGAGGGAAAAAAAAATTCCAAAATTAGATTGTGGTGATAACTGCACAACCCTGTGAATATACTAGAAAAACAGGGAACTGTACGTTTTAAAAAGGTAAATTATATGCTATGGAAATCTTTATCTCAATAAAGCTACAAAAAAACTTTTATAAACTACACAATTATAACTTCTTGGAAGGTATTACTAATATTTTCTGATGAAGACAACTGGGATTTAATTTCCCTACTTAGTACACTGCAATGAAATCAAAAGTACTTTTAACACTTTTAAAATAAATAACTAGTGGCAAATGTTATCTTACATTCCAAAACGTTTCTGGGATAATTATAGTACAGAATTTCACGAAGGCAAAATGTAATTGTACCGCATTCGGATTGGAGAACCAGCAAGCGTACCTCCACTCAGCGGGTCCCGCTACAAAGTGCGGTAGAAACAGAGCAAAGACACCGCGCGATCAAGGTCAAAATACCAGGGTTTGCGGGAGTTACACTTGGTTTGTTTTTGATGGCACTGAAAACTTCAAGTACTTAAAGAACATCAGGCTGAATCACCTTTTAGAATTGAATGGTCCAATCCAAAAAACAAACAAACAACAAACAAAAAACCAGAAGAGAAACAAATGAAGTATGAGAAGTATGTGCTACTTTGATAGATTTCCGTATGTTTTTTTCACTTACATACTTCAGAATCTAGCTCATGTCACAAGCCTGAAGGGGATCTGCAGAGGTCAGCTAGTCTTGGCTAAAAAAAGGATAATAGTTACTTTCAACTCCAGGATATCTGGTTTAAATTTTCAAGTAGAGCTGGACTCATTTGTACTAAAATAGATTTTAAGATAAGAAGATAACATGTTTGCATACTCCTTCTGCTTCCTAACTCCCTATACAGAGTAAATACCTTCCAACTTCTGTCCAGCAGAAATTATGTCTATGAATAGAGAATTATTTTTAATAGTACTTAAAACTTTAAAAAGTCTCTTTGAAGTTAAAATGCCTCAGAATTATCTTATGGATAATCACCTGCCTGCTTATCTACCATGAATGATTACCTCTGCTGAACACACACAGTCAAGCAATTCTATCGGCAGAATGAGTCCATGGAGACAAGCCCACAGGTCACCTGAAACAGGTGACAAAAGCACAAGGCTAAAAAATAAAAAAAACTACAAAACAGAAAAAGCAAACCAAAAAGTGGGAGAAAGGAAAATCTGGGGTGAAGATCAGTGCTGGGTAGAGAATGAAAGGAAGACCAAAGCCAAGGAACAGGAAAAGAAGGGATCATCTAAGCAAAAAGTGAAAGAGTCAGTGTTAAACAAATGGTTGGAGGTAGAATGTATCCAGAGCGTTAGTTATTTGTAATAGGAACACAGTGTACCAGCAGTTTTGAGTGGGAAACAAGAAACACGATGAAGTGAACATGAAATAAGATGTAAACATAATAATGACTACAACTTTAAACATCCACATGGCTCTTAAATATTTCTAGCCCAGCAAGTAATCTAAAATGCATAACACTATGTGGGCAAAGAGAACTCAAAGCAAAAAGTTCCAAAAGAATAACCTAAACCATTCTAACTTTACGATGTATTTAACCCCCATGGTTCAAACATCCCATTACTATATCTATTCCCACTTCTTCCTTCAGGTAAGTTTTGTTTGTGGAGTTTTGATGGGAGCAAAATTGGTGTAACCTGTTTAGAGGACATTAAGATTGTCCACACAAGAGCCTTAAGCCCAGGCCTATTAAGATTTATTTCTAGGAAACTGACCTGCGCTTCACCAGTCCTGCGGTAAGGTACCAGGGTTGTTATCAGTAACTTGTGCTTAGGCATAATGACCAGTTTCTAGAACTGAGAGAAACCAGGAAGGATAAAAATCGCTGTAGATACAGCAAGGGAACTTCTCTTACTTCATGAAAACTTTACTCTGCACCAGTGGCATCAGCCACAGCAAATATCCCTGTGGGGAGCCTGGGGAGCCTGGGGACCTGGGGAGTTCTGCCTCCACCTGAAAGAATGTTGTGTGCAAAGACAGTAAAGGACATTCGTTGCGGTGCTTTTTAGAAGCACATATAAGTGAAAGAACCTAAAGTCCCCTCAATGGAACCAGTATACTACATTCTATCCATAAAACAGAATGATAAGCTGATGAACTGAATTGCGATCTACGTGCAGGTACTGATCACCAAAACATATGAACTGAAAAAAAGCAAGGCACGGACTCATACACATAATACCATACAATTTATGTTTAAAGAGAATGACATATGGACCTTTCTAACTAATTCTGACTCATAACCAGGGAGCCATTAAAGAAATAAGTGATAAAGGTAACTTCCTAAAAATAAGAGCTGCACACAAAAAACAATACCATGAATAAAGTCAAAAGATGTTTGTTTCCACAAACTGTAAAGCATAACACAAGAAAGCTATCAGTGGACAGCTCTGGGGAGAAGGACCTGGGTGGCTGGAGGAGATGGAGTGAAAACACACAAGTCTACATTTCCTCAGTATATTTACATTTTTTCATATACATGTAGTATTGTCTGCTCAAAATGAATAAAGTATTACAATAAATTTTGAAGTCTATCCATACATAGATATGCTTCTATATGCATAGACACAAGAAGATGCTGACAATGACTATTCTAAAGAGGGAGACACAGATTGTCCTAGGTATCCTTATGTACTGTTTAAATTTTTTATCATGAGCATACATGAATTTTATAACCCAATCTTATTTTATAAGAAAAATTTGCTTGTTGAAAGTACATAACCTTTGACCCTGAAATTCCATTTCAAGGACTAACTACAATTGGAGAACTGCAGACATATATTCTAGGAGGTCCTTTGTTAATTGTAATGGCTAAAATTTGGAGACTACTTACATTTTTTCTATCACTAGAGAACTGGTTCACTATAGATAGATACATATTTACATACATACATATAATGTAATGACTGCAATAATTAAAACTGATGGTTTAGAACTACATTTACTGACAGGAAGAGATGCATAATTTTCTTGAATGAAAAAAATGTTAAGATCGTAGATTTCATTAATCTCTACCTACATTCATAGCATTATTTGGAAAGATGATAAAGAAAATAGTACTTGTCTCCAGTAGCAGAGTTAAGGCTTTTGGTTTCCGTATACATTTTTTGGGGTGCCTGGGTGGCTCAGTCGGTTGAGCGTCCAACTTCAGCTCAGGTCACGATTTCACGGTTTGTGAGTTCGAGCCCCACATCGGGATCTGTGCTGATAGCTCAGAGCCTGGAGCCTGCTTCAGATTCTGTGTCCCCCTCTCTCTCTGCCTCTCCCCTGCTCGTGCTCTGTCTCTGTCTCTCAAAAGTGAATAAACATTAAAAATAAATAAAATTTCTAAAATTTCTAGTTTCTGTATACATTTCTAGACTATGAATTTTCTACAATAAACCTATAATTGTAGAGAATTATAATTCTTTTATAATCAGACAAAAAAGCGATTTTATTTTTTTTAAAAAAAGAACTATCTCAAATACCATGGAATGAATGAATGTACAAACAAATAAATAGCAAGTCAGCATATACAATTTTAGCTTCAATAATAAGCCAATGTGGAAACAAAAGTGGAAGTAAACTTTTCATTGCTTGGCCCTGAATAATAAGGCTACCCATAAAAGTACCACAAAATATTCTGGATAAAACCTACAAAGCGAGTTATAATTTCAGCTCTAGTGTCCAAAAATCTTTTGCTGAATTTTTCTTCTGTTTAAAATACTTAACCAAGGGATGCCTGGGTGGCTCAGGTCTTGATTTTGGCTCAGGTCACAGTCTCATGGTTCGTGGGTTCAAGCTCTGCGTCAGGCTCCACTTTGAGCTCCACATTGATGGTGTGGATGGAGCCTGCTTGGGATACTCTCTCCCACTCTCTCTGTCCTCCTCCCCTGCTTGCTCGCTCGCTCTCTCTCTCTCTCTCTCTCTCTCTCTCTCTCAAAATAAACAAACATTAAAATAATTAAAAATAAACAAATAAAATACTTAACCCAAATACTTCATCATCTCCCTTCCCCTCTGTGTGGCATAGGGTATGCCTACCACTCCTTCTGAAAACACTCTTTCCTTGGTTGGTATGATTTTACCTTACAAGGCCTTGGCTGTTCTCCAAGTTGCCATGTACAGCCAATAAGTTGTGCACTGCACAACTGCTGGTGCACAGTGGGAATGACCCTGAGTTCTCTCCTCCTCCTCGGGACTCAACTTGTTGGCCTCCTGGATGGACATCTGTTTCTCTACATTCTGTCCTAGGACCTCTTCTTACTCTACACTTTGTCTAGGCAATTTCAAGATGACTCGAAGCTTCAAGTACCTGGTTAACTCCCAAGTTCTTCCCTATCCAGATCTCTATCTAGAGCACTACACTCATGTTACCTGCCTAACGGACATTTCTTCTTAGATGTTTAACAGGTACATGCATTTCAATACACCAAAACTCAATTCATCATGTTCCCCATCAAACCTGCTCCTCTTTCTGTTTTGGCTATCTATGTGAATGGCAGTATCTTGCTGCTTATGCCAGAAACCCAGACCTTACCCTTGGTTCTTCTGACTCCTTCCTCTCTCACATTCAATAAATCAACAGGTCCTATCAATTGTTCGTCATTCCCTCTGTCATTCCCTAATTCAAGCCTCTAGCACCTCTCACCTGGATTACCATTACATTTTCCCAGCCCCAGTTCCCCGTAGCTACTAGCTATTCCGAGTATGTTGTCAAGCACTCTTTTTAAATGATTAATCTGAACTTGCTACCTGTTTAAATCCTACAAATGGTCCCCATTGTCTTCAGAATCAAGTAAGAAGTCCAGGACATGATTTCCAAGACTCCACTTACTTCTCCAACTTAATTTTTTGTACCTCTCACCCTACCTGTTACCACTCTCTGCAATCTGGTATTGAAATTCTTCCAATTCCCTCACCATACTATCTTTTCTTCGTATCTCTATAAATGCTACTTGACGGTGGCTCCAAAGGGTCCTGGAGACAGCTTTAGCCTTCCCTCCTACAACATAACATAAAAGCTCTCGAAATCACTTCAAATAAATAAGTTAAAATTTGCTTACTACACATCATACTCCCTTTTCCACCAGATAGAACTCCTTCCTTTATAAAGAAATTCTGGAACCAGATGCTACTCCTCTAGCCTGCACTGTAACTCCCCAACCTTCACTCACTCTTATTTACTGCCCATTCACTCGTGTAACTTCTAATTATCTTTCAAGTCACAACTGAAATACCATCCTTGAACCCCCAAGAGCAGATCAGATACCCCCATGGCAACCTATACATCTTCCCTAGTGCAGCCCTATCCCCACTATGCTATAATTACCTTTTTACTTGCCTGCATCCCTGAAAAGTCTGTAAGTTCCCTGAAGACTTGGACCCTGTCCTGTTCACTGCTGAATTGCCAATATCAGGCACAGAACCTGACATATTAGAGACATTCTGCAAATAGCTACCAAATAAATTAAAAACATAAATTTACCAAAAACAAAACACTACAGCTAAAGAGAAACTATAATGAAACATCAAATATTTAAATGATTTGACTTCACATTTAAAAGGATCTTCAATGTTGGGTCAACATTAGAAAACACATTACAAGTAATGTTTTACTTTACACAACATTTTCTTGGAAAGTGTGTATAAACTGAATTTTTTGCAAACGAAGTCATGTGGTAAATACACCAAGAGAGCTTATGTACTTAAAGAGATTCTTTCATAAAGTGAAAAAAAAAAAAAAAAAAAACCTCCAAATAAATTTATTCTACACGAACTCAAATTTTCACAATTGGCTCTCCTTAAAACAGAAACCTTATAAAAATAATTTTTCAATACTCATGTCTGCTTTCCCCAGAAATAGGACTTGGTTAACATTAAGTCATGACACCACTGATGGACAAGTTTTAGGTTTTTAAAATCTCTTTAGTTCTCTAGACAACCTCTAAATTCGGGTGTCTAGAAACATGTACAGTGGTCCTTGCATCATGATGTAAAGAATTCCTGTCCTTAGGATGATTATTTGTTGGAACTCATGAGCTATATAATAAAACCATAAATTTTAGAGAGCTATCTCAAGAGATGAGTAACTGAGTTACCTTGAGTCGTAGGAGCCTAAATAATTTATTCACATAACAAAAATAAACTTCAAATATCAATCACGGAACATCACGATTTAAACAAAAATGTCAGTCTGGTTCAGAGACTAATTATATTTTTCTTAAATTTACAAATAGAGGTTTGATCTCTCCCATTTGAATTGATTTATTTACAAAGTATATTTCAGAAAAAAAGCTTTATTCTTTGTAGTGGTTCAATTTTTCAAATACCTGGGACTTGTATTTGGCTCACCTGATCAACAAAGTTTGCCCTGTCTTTGACTTTTGGTTTTGTTCAATTTTGTTCCTGGTAGCAATACAGCCAGCCGATCAAACTTTGCTTCTCTGGGTATTTTCACAAGATGCTGCTTTTCTAGCCTCCTATAATATGCTCAAGTTTTTAATTTCAGCAAATTGAAAAGGGACACTTTCAAATATGAATTTCATGTACACCAAAAATAAAAAAGTATTAAGTACCTGTCAACATTTGGCAATGTGCCAGGAACTGAGGGGAACACAATTACTGCCCTAGAGGAAATCTATAATATCTAAGCCATAAACATCCACCAGAAAGACCCAAAGGACATATAAACATTAACCACATATACTCTGAAGCAGTTACACAATACATCTATGAAGGACTAAATATGTTTTGCGGGGTGATTAGTGAAGAGGAAATTACTGGAGTTGTATGTTAAGATAAAGTAGTCAGAATTTCTGAGGCTAAATGTTAGAACCTACTTCAGCTGGGGCGGGGGGGGGGGGAATTTCCAGCACAAGGTGCTGCCTGAGATAAAGTTCAGAATGGTGGTCTGATTTGATGGAGGAGCCAATTTTATCCATTTGCACTTCAGAATCCTGCAATGGACTAGAGAGTGAACACTCCTGGGTCTCACTGTCAGGTCTCACAAACGAAGAACAAAGGTCTTGGTCCTGCACCGAAGTCAAGGTAAAGCCACTCACAAGTGGTTCTCAACTGCTTTGAGAAAGTGTGGCAGTTTCTCAAAAATCAAAACATGGTGTTACCATACCTGGCTATATGCCCAAGAGAACTGAAAACAAAAATCCCACATGACAACTCAAACATCAATGTTATAAGCAGCATTAGTCATTATAACCAAAAAGTAGAAACAACACAAAGGTCCACCGACTGATGAATGGATAAACAAAATGTGGTATATCCATAGAATGCAATACTGTTCAGCCATAAAAAGGAATGATACTGATACATGCACAATGAAGATGAATCTTACAAGCATTAGGCTAAATAAAAGACAAACAAGGCCACACACTGTGTAATTCCATTTATATGAAATGTCCAGAACAGGCAAATCCACAGAGAACGGAAGTAGATTAGTGGTTGCCAGGAGTTGGGGAGATGGGGGATGTGGAGTGATGGCAAACTGATACGGAGTTTCTTTTTGGGGTAATAAATGTGCTGGAATTAGATAGGGGTAATGATTGCACAGCCTTGGGAACGTACTAAAAAGCAGGGACTGCACACTTTGAAAGGGTGAATGTCATGGTATGTAATACATCTCAATTTTAGAAAGGGGGTTCTCAGCGTTTTTTCTGCCATAACGCATCTGAAGGACATGACATGACTCCGTCAGTACAGGCAGCTTACTACAGCAGGGACTGGTTTTGGGACTCTAACAACGACCATAATAAAGACTCTTGAGACTCATGACACTAAAGGGTCTTCAAGGATTATGATCAAAATAACAGCTGAAAGTCACTTTTTAGTCACAACATCAAGTCACTTTAGGTAACAAGAAATACCTAAAGACAAAAAAGCTCTTAGTAGTTTCTAAGGAACAAAGAGAGGACCAAAGCCTACCTAAGCTGGTGTGAAGGAAAGGATTTACAAACTGTTCTGAAGAAGGAAAGGACAGTAGGATTTTCATTCTCTAGCAGCAGCTAAGAACAGAAAAAGAATAGAAAAAGAATAAAGAGACAGTGAGGATCAGATTCAACAATAAAAGGCACTACAGGAAAGATGACAGCAGCCACAGGGGATAATATGTATTTGTCAACACTGATTTGGCATATACAGTTCCCAAATTACATATGGATCACGTTTCAAATGTTGGTAAATCATAATTCTGAACACATTTGCCAAGAGAAATAATTGTTGAAAAGTAGGTAAGTTTGCAAAATGGCCTACAATAATTTATAATAATCTGTCATTATTTCTATTTTCCTAGCTGAAATCCAGTAGGCTGGAAGCCATCTCCCCACCTCCCATCTCTTCCCACATCAGATTCCAACAAGAGAAATTCTCCCTCTGGGAATTTGTTGCCACCACCATCTTGCAGCACAGAAAACTCTGGCTCCCTAGTTCTCATGGAGGTGAGGCCGAAGTAGAATCATCAGCTATCAAGAGCTGTAATCAAAATGGAGTTCTGCCATGGCAGCTTTACATATGAGGGAGAAATTCGTAAGTCAGCCATTGAATTTCAGAGGCTGCTTGTACTCTGATTCAGCAACATTCTTGTGATGGGAAACTGCCGCACAGAGAATTAAGGTGCTCACTGTGAAATAACAGAAACCTCATCATGTCCAGTGGGTACAATGGATCATCTGCAGTGCACGCACATAGCAGGACACATACAGCAGGAGCTCAACGGCCAAAAGGTGTGGGGAGGGAAGGCGGGAGAAGAAAAAATTCAAACCCACACGATCTGCTGGGGTCTGCAAGAGCACAGTAAAAAAGCACCTCTCCTTACCCTAGTCCTCTTAAAATACCCTATCTGATGAGATCTTCCCCTTCTTTTAAGAGTCAAACAAAATGCTGCCATCTTTGAGAGGCTTTCCTTGAAAACCCTAAACAGGGTTGGCAGTTTCCATCTGTGTTCCATTAGCACCCTGTATTAATTATTATAGCGCTTATTAAATCGCTACAGTGTATTTACATTTGTTTCCCCAGTAGATACCTCCTCAAGTAATGGAATATTTTATTCATCTTTGTATTACCAGTACTTCGGACGGTGCTTGGCACATTCAAGAGTCCAATAAGTATCGGTTAACGAATGACTGTATGGATTTCTTCAAATGTTGAAAGAAACAGAAAAAGTAAAAATCAAATGAACAGCTCCCAAATGAATTAATTTGCCAGTCTTGCTACTAAGAAAATGGGATTTAAGCATGAAACCTCAAAGTGGCCTTACCAGTAGATCTGAAGGCACTGAATATCTAAGGTAGACAAATTCAACAGTGTCCCTTTCCATCACATTTTTAAAAAGTTATAAGGAATACTCTTTCCTGGGCATGCAAAATCCTCAGTAATGGGTATGTATGTTGTATTTGGCATTTCTGACGTCTAAAGAAATATTTAAGTCAGATTGAACATATATGCAGGGTTCAGCAATATTCAGAAGAAAAACTATCCGATTCCTTCAGGGGAAATAAAGGGTTCCACCATGTTCTGATCATAATTAAGGAAATAAAACTGAATTAAAGCCCCAATGCAGACTGAATCAGAAGGGTCCTTTGTGCTAGCCACCAAATGAATGGTTCACTGGAGTGGGAACAAGCACAGTCCATAAATCCCAACGTCTTAAGAGATAAAGATAATGGAATGCTACAGCAATATAAGACAGGTAAAATAGCTGATATGTCTTTGGAAGTTAACCTAACTTCTTTCAGGCAGTTGGTGAGAACCTACGTTAAAGCATGAGACTAAGAAATAAAGACGTGTATCACTGCCTAAAGTAAAATTTGTTTTAGTGGCTGTTTACCTAATCTTGCAAAAGTATTACACTTTATATTCATAATTTATTTCCTCAAATCATAACACTAGAAAAGACCTTAAAAATTATCAACTCAAGCCCTCTAATCTTACAAATAAGGAAATCGAGGTTTACAAAGGGCAAGTGACTTGCCCAAGGTCATACTGGTAATCAGATGCGGAGTCTGAACTCAAACTCAGTATTTGTCTCCCCAACTTAAGAGTTTCTTCTACCAGAAGACCTTTGGTTCCCCCTCCACACACACATATATATGTGTATATATGTGTGTATGTATAGATACACCGATGTATCTACATAAACACTTGTCGCACTCGAAAAAACCAAGGCTGTTCAGAAACGTATTGAAAAAGTATACCAATTAATTGAGTTAGTTGAAAAGACTACTCCTCTGATAGGTAAGACATTCATGTTTTCCGAATGACCCACGAAAACACCAAATCTCCACATCTAGGTATTTACCTTAATATATTAGCTTTATGAGGCATAATGGTTAAGAGCACGTGCTCTAGAATAAGAGGACCTTTTGTAATCCCCTAATTGCAGCCCTGACATTTAATCAATCGTATAAGCACAGACAATTTTATCTAACCTTTCTAACAGCTTAACCTTTCTAACAGTTTCCTCACCTGTAAAACTGAAAAACAGAACTGACTTGACATGGTACTTTGTAAGGATTAAATAGATGATGAATGTAAAAGGGCTTTGCCCAGGACCCAGTAATACTCATTAATTTGGCTATTATCATTATTACTGCCTCCTAATTTTTGGGTTGCCTACAAAAGTGCCCCAACAAAAGTTTTCTGTATATTTCTCTCTCTCACAAACACACACATATAATCCCAATTATATATAATCCGTTCTTTTGAACACAGAGTACAGCAAATTAAGAACCTTGTTCAAGAAAACTGCTTTTGCTTTTCTTTTTTGGAGATCAAACTCTTACCTCAAATTGATTTTTAAATGCTAGAAATGTCCAGTCCCTGTAATGAGAGTTTAGAATTTAAAAACACAAATTGTCTTGTCTTCTCACACTTTTCCATTCTTTCGAACAGAATGAGTTTGGTTGCCTAAATTGTACAAAGAGGAAATGCAACTGACTCAGAAAGAAAATGAATCTCCCTGCTTCCTACTGAGTACCCTTTTGGTGTTCAGACACAAAGGACACTATCTCATTTATGGTGACAGTGAGAACAAATTATTTCCAAGATTTATTGTGCATTTATGCTTTAACTCTATTAGAATCTGAAATTAACACAATTACAAAAGGCCCTTTTTCCATATATATATAATCATGCTTCAAATAAAGTATTTCCTCCTTCCCCACATTCCTTAAAATGCTGAGTTTATTTTAAGTGTGGTATACTAGCAGGATAGTATTAATAATTCTTTGAGTCAAAGAAATGACCTTATGAGCTGTTTTATTTCCTAAAACTTAATAATTTAAGAAGCTAACACCTCCAGTCTGAATTCTTTTACTACGTGCTCATATTCTGTGATGCTTGCTGGAAGACTGAGAAGATACATTTATGTGCGTTCGTTCTGATAGACAAATAGGTCTAAACAAAACCCACTTCATTGTACATCTCAGGATTCTCTTTGAAGGTGTTATTGTCTGTGTTCCTAGAGTACTCTGAAATTTCAGTTACAGAATGTATAATTTAATTTGAAAGTAAATCAATACTAGAAACAAATTATTTCGTCATCATCTTTTTACAAAAGATTAAACAGCCACAAATTTTATTTTACCAGGACTAAAATGCATTAAATTACATTTCACTGACATAAGATCAAAAGAACCTCATAAATACAATGCTATATTTCACTCGAGTGATGAGGCTGTGAGAAGCCAAACCAAAAATATTCCCTCTGGAAAACAAAAACTGTCTTAAGTAATTTTAAAACTCTCTTGACATTTGATCCTTTTTAAATTTTTTTGAAGTTCATCCTATAAACAAAATCATTAAAGGCTGCTGGAAAACAAGCCCAAAAATTATAAAGTTTTTTTTTTCCAAAATGCAATGGTAATTTTCAGCTATCACAAATGACTAAGAAATGTTTACATGCTGTACATTTAGCTGTTTTTAAATTGTATTAATTCTTCTAAAATTATTTAGTCTAAATTAAAACCTAACTATGAGATATAAAAGGTGGTTAAAAGTACCTCCTGCCATTAAACAATACCATAGTTTTTAAATAAAATATAAAACCAAAGTTAATAAATTTATATATTTTATTAGCTTAAATCAGTAATTTATGGAAATAGAACTGGCTTCTCTCAGAGAGATTAAAAATAATTTAGAGTCACCAGAATTTTACAAAGCAGATGACAGACTGGCCAAATGTACTACTATGTGTAATCTCATGGCATTGGGAATTTTTTGAATATGCCCCAAATTACATAATATTGGAGGAAAGAGAAATGGTTTAAGGCTTTTGAAAAATATTATATGAGAAAGATAATTTTTAAAGTACATTATTAAACAATACTTCGATGAAAAATATAAGCAGAGTCAACAGTAGGTAGGTACCTCCAGATGCAGATTTCTCAAATGTCACCAGATTATCCATTCCACTAAGAAGTACTTTTAAATACATGCAGCACACCAGAGTATCAAGTTTTCAAATCCCTATCTTTTGCAGATATCTGTACTGCTTTAACTGCTCATATAAGCACTGAAATGCACATACCAAATTAATTAGAATCACCATCTTCCTTTAAGAGTCCCTTTTAAGTTATTTGAGAAAGACACCTCAGTCAATCTAAGAAAAATGTTGAATATACACTTCCTTTTCCAATATCCAGAATATTAAAGTATTTATAAATATGGCTCCCCCAACTTACTTCAGCTTTATGAACGGTTTCTTTTTTTTAGTGCTAATATAGTTCTGAACAAACCCTCTTACCTAATTCGGGGTGGGGGGGGGGGGAGGAAAGCAATTCTTTTAAATGTGAAAACAGCAGCTATCAAATTAACATTGATATTCGAGTAAAGCTACTTTGTTTATACTGATATCGAAAGATTATATAATACACTCTGACATGATTTCTCCCGCAATTTTCTATAGTGTCAAAGGCAATAGACAACATCAACAGAACGTTTGTACAAGAGGAAAACAAGGAGTTAATAAAATATATTTTCCCCTCAACTAAGAATTGCCTTCTCTTTTGTCAATATTACACGACATTCATCTACTGACAAAGGAAAAATGAACACTTCACTTGCCTGTTTAAGAAACTAAATTGGGAGCATTACCAGCCATAGACTTAATTGAGTTATTTGTAGGGAAAAATATTTAAAGCAAAGACACGATTTACAGCTTATTGCCAACAGCTCAATTTTGGGGGGAACAGGCCTGAACACGATAGCCCCTATTAGTCCCTTGCCTTTTTCCCCACCACCCACCCTGCACCAAACCCCCATTGTTCTACGTAAAACTCACAGGTTAATGGTATCTAAATAACAATTGCTACATTGAGGTTACAGACGATCCCTATGAAGAACTCTTCAGCATCACATTTACTTGCTGCTTTCTTTCTCCCAAATAAAATCCAAATTTGGTAATAAATCAATCACAAACTGGTGGAGGAAAGGATCACAGCTTCCCTTCCAGACTGATGGATGTCACTCCAGAGGCGGGCGAGGAAATCCCCCCGAAGGTTACCAGCATAAATGGACCCCTCCCCCCGAAAACCATTTAAACTGACGTTTTACTACGATTTTTTTTTTTTCAATCTAGAACCGAAACCCTTGAAAAGTATACAGCCCATGGAGTAGCAGCTCTTTTTCCCTATTAGCCACCGAAGTAGCATACACAGGCAGGATTTCGTGTGGGCTTGGATCCCTAGTACACCACTTCCTCCCCAAACCTGGCTGGCAGGGCCAGATTCGGGTGTCAAGGAAGTGGGAGACCGGCGCGCCGGCGCCCCACTCTCCCTCCGGGCTACCTGCCTCGGCCTGCGGGAGCGCCGCCCAGCGCGGACACCGGCACAGACACAAACACTCACCCATCTTTCCTCTTGGCTTTGTAGACGTGACCATAAGTGCCTCGGCCAACTTTGCAGCCCTCGTATTCAAACAGGTCCTCGACCCGCTCCCGCTCGCTGCTCAGCTTCACTTTAAAGTCATAGTCCATTGTCACAGCCTCCGGGGCCGGGGAGCTGGGTCGGGGGGCCGGGGGACAGGGGTGGGGACCGGGGAAGCACCGGCAGCCGCAGCCCCCGGGAACCCGCCCGCTCTACGCCCGGCGGCCGCAGCACCAGCCCGACTGATGCGGCAAGAGCAGGAGGAGGCCCCGCAAGAGCGCGGGGGACATCCAGGGGGACGGCGGGGCAGAGGCCGGCCGAGGGGGTGGGGGGACGGGGAGGTTCCCCCGGGCGAAGGAGAGCAGAGGGACGACGGCTGGGGGTGGGGAGCGGCGTCTCTGCCCTTGTCCCCGCGGGCTCCCGGGGCGCCGGCTCTCCTGCTCTCTCCTGCCGCGCGTTCTGCTCCCGCTGCGGGGAGCGGCGGGGCGGCCGCGGCGGGCTCTCCTCCTCTTACACTCGCACTCACGCCTCACCCTCTCTCTCACACACGCTCACACTCACTCACTCACTCTCTCACCCATACACTCAAACAGAAAGGCAGCGCCGCACAACAGCCGGTACCTCCTCAGAGAGAGGAGGAGGGAGGGAACTCGCGGAACACGGCCCCAGCTGTCGCAAAAAACGTCGCGAAGTCTCGGGCTGCCTGCGGGCCTCCCTGCAGCCTGCTCCGCGACGCCAGTCCGGCCCCGCCGGGGCCCGCACCTCGAGGATCCGGTGGAGGAAGCAGGGTAGCCACTGCCCGAAGCTGCCGCCAGAAGCACCACGTGGATTGTCCTGACGGCGGCCAGAGCCCCAGACTACATTGCCCAGAATGCACAGGCCACCGTCGTTGCCGCCCCTTCGACGACTCCACCCCACACAGTGGTAATACGCGAGCGTTGCATGATGGGATTAGTAGTCCAAGGAGAGATTAGTTTCAATCGCTTAGAGGGATTTTTTTTTTTCCTTTTCCTTTTTCTTTTCTTTTCTTGTCTTTTTTTACAGCAATATCGCTAGAGTGTGATTTGGACCGTAAACTTAAGCAGAGAAATTTATGTGCGAGGGAGGCTAGTTTGCAATTGGAATCACAGTTTGCGCCGCTTTCGAACTCCAGATGTTAAAGGGCATTATCATTATCGAAAAAAGTCTATATATTTGTAAACAGCTCACAGACTTGGTGTATTCTTGTCGTTCACAATCTGATAAGGGCTGCACAACGATATCAACATATTGACCCACATTACAAACATCAATAAAAATGAATCAATGACCAGTGGCCACGCTACTCCTGAATAGTTTTACTATTGAGAAAGATGACTATCTAAATGCTTCCCATCCATTGAGAGGGGACATTATTTTGAGTGTGGCCTTCTGCACCTCTGTCTATAAGAACAGCACATTTGAGCCATGATTACAACAACGGATCTAGATCACTGAAACTAATTTGTTGATAATTTTAAGGTAGGAAAGGTGCCAGCTGAAGGGGTCCCAATATCTTGATAATAATCTCTCATTTTGTCTAATCCGCCTTATTTAGATGTGTATCTTTAATTTTTTATTAATTGTAGGTTTGTATTTATTTTACATTTTCCAGTTGCTACTATTTCCACTAAAGCTCCCCACTCCCCAAAGGACATATAATCTCTCCCACTTTCAAACCCCCATAACCCTTTTTTTTTCTTGCCTTTCTTGTGGTAGTCATCAAATTATGTCTTATTTTTCTTTTGCTAGATTATAAATGCCTATAGGAAATCATATTTGCATCTTCCATAATACCTAGTAATATGCTTTGAGTATGGTGCACAGTAAACATTTGTTGAATTAATGAGTAACCATATTTATGTTAAAAATATCCATGTACAAGGACACCTGGGTGTCTCAGTCAGTTGAGCATCTGGCTTCAGCTCAGGTCATGATCTCACGTCTGTGGATTTGAGCCCCGCATTGGGCTCTATGCTGACAACTCAGAGCATGAAGGCTCCTTTGGATTCTGTGTCTCCCTCTATATCTGCCCTTCCTCTGCTCACGCTCTGTCTCCCTCCGTCTCTCAATTAATTAATTAATTAATTAAAACATTTTTTTAAGTTTAAAAAAATCCATGTACAGATAGATGATGGCAATGATACCATTTGAAAAATCCTCAGAGGGGCTCTTCTCTTATATAAATTTCTTTGGATCAAATTGCGACTTCACCACTGGTTAAATTGAAGTTGTTTTTACCTAGCGCATTAAATATTATTTAATGTTCAAGTACACTGACTGGTTAGGTGAGCCTAGGTTTGAATCCTGCTCAGCTGTTTATTACTGGTGTGCCCTTGAACCATCAGTTTCTCTCTTTGTGAAATGGAGCTCTAAAAGGCCCTAACTTAGAGGATGTTACATATTCTATTCAGTGATATATAGTGGGTGATTCTCTAGCAGGACTGTTCTTTTGCAGAGTTAAAGAATTCAACGTTAAGAGACCGAATTTTTCTAAATAAATATTGTACAGTTTTAAGAGGTACAACAGGGTGTGTGTGTGTGTGTGTGTGTGTGTGTGTGTACATGACTAGTGAAATGATTACTATAGTAAGGTAACTGACAGTATTCTTACTATCAGTAATGCTGGGATAGGAAAGGAAGCCAGGTTTGGACCAGGGCAGAGAAAGGCCTGCTTCTCTCTGCAAAGCTAGGGTGAAAGTTGGGGGTCCAAACTCCAGGTTGGAAGAATGTGGTGGTTTGAGGTAAGCAGACCCCTGAACACAGCATCAGGATGGGGAGCTAAGGAAGAGATAGACATCAGTGCCTTTTGGAGAGAGCTTGGCTGATGTGTTAGGAGCAGTAATATCTAATATCCAATTTTAGGTTTTTCTTTTCTGTGTGGTATGTCCCTTCTGTCATCACCAGGCTATCAGCCTGGCCTTACTTGTGTCCATGCTTGGAGACAATGGAAAGGGCAGCAGCCTGAGACTCAATTAGGAAAGACAGGAAGGGGCCAAAGCAACGAGCTAGGAAGAACCTGGCACGTGTTAGGATTCCAAAAACTTGAAGAATACACTCTGTTTTTAGAATGGATTTCCTGTGGATCAAAGGATGAGGGTTCATATTTGTTATTTAAATGAATTGAACATATCAAGAGCATGGAGCTGTCGTTTCCATTTGATTTTCAATTTCAGGTTATACTGATGCCACACGACCCTAGACTGTCACTGGAGATCATGATGTAGCAGAGTCTATGACCTTCATTGGTCCATGTTTCCATGTTCCAAACAATGTGCAAATAATGCTCATGCTTTTCATAAATGTGGTTTTATTTACATCCTAAATTTAGCATCTCCAGTCTTAACATGCCTCCCAAACACCAGCCCCACATTTCAACTGCCTCCTGCTCAGCCTGAGGGGATATTCTGCTGCATCTCCAACTTAAAATTTCTGAAAATTATCATACCGTGCCCTGTACCTCCCAATTGCAGTGAATAGCAATGCCAGTAGACAGACATTCTGTTGTTTTACTGCCAATCCTAGGAGTTCAGGCCGTCATTAGCTGCACATTGTCCTTCATCCTTGTGCCAAATATGCCTTTGTCTCGCCTGTTCTCAAAGGCTGGATGCTTCCTCATACCATCCCTGACCTTTGCAGCCCTACCCATCCTCCAAGGTACAGCTTAAATGCCTAACTTAGTCATGAACCTTTTCCTGGTTCCTTACACCTGAAAATGACCTTCTTTTTTTTTTTAAACCATGAACTCCTCCTACCATTGGCATCATTATACCTTATGTGTAACTTGTGTAGAAACATCCCAGCTACTTTGTATTTTAGTCATTTATGTACTTAAAAAAAATCTGTCCTTTTGGGGCGCCTGGGTGGCTCAGTCGGTTAAGTGTCCAACTTCAGCTCAGGTCATGATCTCAGTCTGTGAGTTCGAGCCCCGCCTCGGGCTCTGTGCTGACAGCTCAGAGCCTGGAGCCCGCTTCAGATTCTATGTCTCCCTCTCTCTGCCCCTCCCCTGCTCATGATCTGTCTCTCTCTGTCTCAAAAATAAATAAAAACATTAAAAAAATAAAATAAAATAAAAGAGGTGAAGGGAAATTTAAAGAAAAAAATCTGTCCTTTAATGAACACCTTAATGACTGAGTCTCTGACTTATTCATCACTGTATCTCCTAAAGTGCCCAGAACATAATTTGCATAATGGTATTTAATTACAATGTGTTCTATTGGATTGATTTCTCTAAAGGTTCAAATGGACCTTAAGGTGTGTGGCGGGGGGGGGGGGGGCAGTCATTTGAAAACATTTAACATCTTGCCCCAGCCTTGCCTCTGAACATGTATTTTTTTTGTAGTGTGCAAAAGAATTTAGTGCTATATATGATATATCATGATGTATTGATGGAAACACCCAAGTGTGTCTTTTCAGAATTGATCCCTTCTTGTCTCTACAACTTTTCATTGTTTTCTCACTCAATATTAAAGTGTGCTTTAAACAGAAAATATCCAACCTTCCATTCTGCAGGTGGAATGTTCATCATCTGTATCATCAAAAGCACATCTTAAATATCTACATTTGAGTAGTGTTAGACACAAGAAAGAACAAGTTAGATCAATCAACACTCTAGCCTTTTAACTTTTTTCAAAGAAAATATTAATGCGAAATTTCTCAATTAACTCTAAACACATCCAAAATATAATTTAAACCTTGGAAACAACCAGAACCAAAAAGCACTTTCAAAAATAACGTTCTTTCTCCCCTTCATCATGTGAATGTCATTTGTTCTTATAGACTCATTTCCACACGACTGGAAACGTGACCACTGACAGTTGCTGAATTTTGTATCAGACACCTGTCATGAGAGAAGAATTGACTGTGTTTCTCAACTCCAGTTCTAAAAATCACAGGAAAGGCTCCGGTCCAGCTCAGCTGGGGGGCCCGTCCTAGACCAATGAAGTGTTACGCTTAGGGGCAGTGTCATATAAGAATATGAGAGCTCCTTCATTCAGAGTGATGAAGAAGAAGCGAGTGGGCAGCTCACAGAAGGGAGAAAGTTCTAAGTCCCAGGAAGGATATAAAACAAAGCAATGCGATGGAAAGTGAGCCCAGAGGAGAGTCCTTCGGATTGGGTGGATGGCCAAGGATTCTCTGAGATGATGCTTAAGGGAGACCTGAATGATGAGGAGAAAATCCTGCTAAGGTGAGAGATCAGGGTGGTCCAGGTGGATAGATGGTGTGCAGCAAGTGCAAAGGCTTTAAGCTGGGAAAGAAGTCGTGTGTGATAGAATTGTCAGGAGTAAAGGGAAGGGGGCGTTGTGTGAGATGAAGCAAAGAGGTAGGAAGGGACCAGATCATACAGGTCCTTGTAAGACCATAGAAAAGAGGCTTGGATTTTATTTTTAGGGCAAGAGAAAGCCATTGGAAAGTTGTAAGGAAGGGAGTGGCCAGATGTGATCTATACTTTAAAAGGAATATCCTGGCTAGTATGTTAACAATGGATTCCAGGAGACAAGATTGAAGAACGGACAGACAGGGAGGCAGGGGACTTGCTGCTCTGTTGGATGGGAGGTAAGGAAACGCAAGGAATCAAGACGACTCCTGAAGATGATGCCAGTTACTGAGATGAGAAAGACTTTGAGAGGAACAAGTTTAGGCTAAAGCTAGATACAAGACCGGCCCAGATTCGAAGAGTCCACAAGTAGACTCACTTCTCAGTAATGGGGAGAGCAAAATATTGTGGCCATGTCCTGCAGATATTTCATGGATACATGTGACTCTGTGGATTTGGTAGAAGTTGAAGCTGTTCCTTTTCAAATGGCTTTGGTTTTCTAGAGAAGGTACAAGAAAAGTTGGCCTCTGTGAGTGAGGGGACAGGCGTGGAAGGAGAAAGCAGTGGTATCTGTTCATGTCTGAAAAGGCTACGGGTTTAAAACAAGCTTTGGGCAGAATGAGAGAGAGAGCTGGCAGGGTATCATCGCGGGACTTCTAGCCCATGTCGCAGGTCCACTTGCAGGCACAGCCATGCATTTATATCGATATCCATCTGCCCTGTTGTGAGATTTTCATCACCAGCACTCAACAGCCCAGGTGGAGGCCTGGCAAAGACAGATGTTAGATTCATCCAGGGTTAGAGCCTCGCCAGCTGGGTTTAATGAAAAGATGAGGCGACAGAGGTTGGAATTATTGGCAATAGCGTAGTTAAAATGACAGACCATGACATTTAAGCTGGGGAAGGAGGAAAATTAGAACAGAATTTCCCCCTTTTATAGCATAGCACTAGCGTGAAAATCTTTAACTTAATTTTTTTGCAGGATAAGTTAAAAAGTAAACACCCTCATTCCTTGCTTCTTTAATATGCAGGTATAGTAGCTAAAACAGACAGCTGAAGAAATAATACGAATACCAGGTTAAAAATGATTTCTTCTTTTCTTGGCTAATAGATTCCTATCACGGTGACTGGTAAGGGCATCCCAAACTGAAAATCTCTCCCATTTGTTGATGATGAATTCTGCTCTTGTGTTCTATTAAGTATTAAGGAAAATTTACCTCTTTACATTGGCAAGCAGTATTATACCCTTGTCCTTTTTTCTTCTTTTGGACCCCTTTTCTCTTGGAATAAGCATATTACTTTCTGTTTTTTCAGTTCACCATACATTTTGCTACACAACAGTATAGCAAGTAATCTATAGGAGCACAGTTTCATTTTATGTTCAGTTTTTCAAGGCTTAAATTACTCTTCTGGCTTCTCCTCCCAATATGCTTCACCCTTTAGCTAGCTGGACTGTTACTCAGGCCCAATCACCAGAAGAGCCAAGTTTTTTCTGGCTGGTTCCTGTACAAACATGGATCTCCTGTGAACTGCATAGCTCCCTTTCTCACACACAAACGTGGTTAGGTCACCTCTGCCACCACTTGATACTTGACACCCAAGGCTATTTGTTTCCGTGCAACTTCACGCTCAGAACCTCTGGAACTTTTTCTCTCTGTTGGTAGCCCTTCCCCCCTACCAGCCAAGGTCAAGTTCCATCAGGTATTGTCCTGCTTGCCCCCAAACTCTACATCCTGTTTAAATTTTAAAATGTTGTTTTATTTACATCATTCTCGTGCTCAAAAATCTTCAAGGACCCTGTGTGACTTTTCATTGCCTACAGCATAAAGTTCAAACTCCTTCATCTAATATTCCAGACTCTGTATTTACTTTTGCCTCACTTGGGAAAATGCTGGAAGGCAGCTTGCAATAGAAATGTTAGAATGAGATTCAAATCATTGGCTCCAAATAGCTAAAATTTCTACAATCTGAGCTCTTCCGTATCTCTAGTGTAGTTTCTAGTCAGTTCCTCTGAAGCTGCTTCCTAGCCAATTTAAAACAGTGGTTCTTAGCTCTGGGTGGCCATTGGAAATACCTGAGGAATCACCCCAGCAATTCCGACGTAATTGATCTGGGCTACCGCTGGGCATTGGGACTTTTAAAGCTCCCTGGTGATTCTAATGAGCATTTAGGGTTGAGAACTACCACATTAGAACAGTTTATTGATTCTCCCTAAAACGTTCATCATTCCACTCTTTTCCCCAGCAACACCCCCCACCCCCCGCCTTCTTTTCTGTACTTGTCTAAACCGTACCCACTCTGTGAGATCCAACTCAGGTACTCCTGGCATCTTTCCTTCCTGTGAGCCAATACACTCATAGCAAGTACCTTGCCTACACTTACTTGGCATTTAGCATATATACATCTCTTACCTTTGTGAATTTATCCTGTGTCTTCAGAAGAATTCAAGGGCGTGAAAGGACAAGGACTGTTTTTTATCCCTAGAACATGACACAATGCCTTTTATACTGTATACCATTGCGTGTCTTATGGGAGGTGATGATGATGATGTTGTTGTAACAGATGCCAAGTGAAGCCGGTAACCATATCCTTTCAGAGCACTGACTCGGGGCTGCAGATGGGGCTACCTTTAGGCTACTGGAACCCACCTTGCTTTCACAGGCAAAGCTGAAGTACCCGGAAATAAGCCACCCCCATCTTCAGTTAATAACTATAGGTACAAGTATGAATACTCTAGCTCTCATAGCCTCTGACGGGGACAACTGGGGGGACCTGCTCTGTGTCCTGTGCCCTCTATGAATTTAGGTCAAAGTTGACCTTGCATCCCTTACTTAAGCTCCTTTCCTTCCCAGTTCCACTCCCCTATTCCCTTATTGGTTTTTCCAGGGAACACTTCCTAAATATTTTAAAATGAATCCTTGTCTAAGGCTTTGCCTTTCTGCCGGGGTAGGGGGAGGATAGCCAACCAGAAACAGACAATAACACAACAGAAATAGCTATTATTGGGGCCCATGGGTGGCTCAGTTGGGTTAAGCATCCAACTCTTGATTTTGGCTCAGGTCATGGTCTCACAGTTCTAGAGTTCCAGCCCTGCATCTGACTGGGCTCCACACTAACATTGTACCTGGAGCCTGCTTGGAATTCTCTCTTTCCTCTCTCTCTCTCTCTCTCTCTCTCTCTGCCCTTCCCCTCCACGTGTGCGTGCACGCGCATGCACACTCTCTCAAAAATAATTAAATAAACTTTAAAAAGTAAAAAAGGAAATAGCTATTATTTATTGAATATTTTCTATGTGCCAGGTATTAACTCACTTAATCCCCAGAATTAGGTAGGTCCTATGGTTGTCATTTTACAGATTAGGACACAGAGGCATATAGAGATTAAGTAATTTGCCCAAGTTCACACAGATAATAAGAGAAGGAACTGAAAAAAGAACAAACTCAAAGGGCAAGGACAGTAGGAGGATCAAATTAAATTTTTAAAAAAGTTAATTTCAACCAAGGTAAGCTTTGTGGGCTAGACAGAAACGAAGCCACCATGGATACTTTTTTTTTTTTTTTTTTTGATGAAATGAGTTTTAAGTTCTGATCAGCAATTTACAAATTTTCAAACATAATTTGTAGATTAGAAACTTCGTTTCTTTTTTAAAAAAATTTTTGTAATGTTTTATGTATTTCTGAGCGCGAGAGAGCGAGCGGGGGGAGGGACAGAGAGAGGGAGGAATAGAAAATCTGAAGTGGGCTCCTCACGGACAGTAGCGAGCCTGAAGTGGGGCTCGAACTCTCAAACTGTGAGATCATGACTTGAGCCAGTGTCAGAACGACTGAGCCCCCCCAGGCACCCCAGAAACTTCATTTCTAAGTGACTGTCAGAAAATCCTCGTCATCTCCCCGCTCCCATCCCTACAGTACTTTATAGTACGTGCAGCTGATCACAGGAAGTAAAACCCACACTTAAGGGCGCCTGGGTGGCTCATTTGGTTGAGCGTCTGACTTTGGCTTCAGGGCACGATCTCGCTGTCCGTGAGTTGGAGCCCTCATGGGGCTCTGTGCTGGCAGCTCGGAGCCTGGAGCCTGCTTCGGATTCTGTGTCTCCCTCTCTCTGTCCCTCCCCTGCTCATGCTCTCTCTGTGTCTCAAAAATAAATAAACATTAAACAAAATTTAAAACCCATATTTGGACAATTAATAATTTACATCCACTGCAGATTAAATGTGTATTTGGGGGCTAGGCTGGGAATTACCCTGCATGATTTCTCTGGAATATGCATTCTGAATCATAGACAGTGATTATTGAAATGAATTTCCAGCACTTCCAGATTTAAGTTCTCGTCTCCTGTTCTCGTTCCCAGCCCAGTTCATTGTCGTTCTTTCCAGATATGATGTCCTTCATATTTTAAAAAGACAGTTCTCAATGGGGCATATGTGGACTCTTTCTTACACGGAGTGATTTCCTCCTCTCACCCACCCTCTCTCTGCCCCATCAGCACTCAGTCCTCCGACAATATTTACTGAGCTCCTATGGTCCACTGTGCCCTTTTGGCTGCCATGAAAACAGCTGGTATAGTGTCTGGAACATGGTGGGTACTCATAAATGTTTATTTCCTTCCCCACTGACGTTGACCTTCTTATGAACTCATCCATTCCTGTTCCCTTGCCTCTTCCAGAAAAATAGATATGCTTTAATCTTCCACTCATTTGCCAAAACTGTCTTTTTTTGAGTCTGGGCAGAATGTGGTGACTTTTAACCTCTTCCGGGAATATCTGTGACCATCAGAACAGAAAGTTTGCTTTGGTCAACTTTTTTTTTTTTTTTTAAGGTTTATTTATTTTGAGAGACACACACACACACAGAGAGAGAGAGAGAGCACAAGCAGGGGAGGGGCAGACAGAGGGAAAGAAAGTATCAAGGCAGGCTCCACATGGTTAGGGCAGAGCCCTACACGAGGCTCAAACCCACCAACTGGGAGTCATGACCTGAACCGAAATCAAGAGTCAGATGCTTAACCAACTGAGCCACCCAGGCGCCCCAGGTCAAGCTTATTTACAAATGTGATTTAATATTGTTAAATGTCTGTGTATGTCGTAAACAGGGAAGAGAATGCATTTCTCTCTCTACTTTTTTTCATTCATTCATTCGATATTATTTAAATCTTTTTTTAAGTTTATTTATTTACTTTGAGAGAGAGAAAGAGAGCAAGAGCGAGCAGGCAGGGGCAGAGAGAGAGGGAGAGAGAATCTCAAGCAGGCTCCACATGGCCAGCTCAGGGCCTGACGCAGGGCTTGAGCTCACAAACTGTGAGGTTATAACCTGAGCTGAAATCAAGAGTCGGATGTTTAACTGACTGAGCCACCCAGGCGCCCCATCATTTATTCGATATCATTGGATGCCTTCCACAGATACCGAGGTAGACCCTGGAAATATCTAGAGGAATAGGACCATACACCTGCCCCATGCACCTCACAATCTAGTTCAGTGCTTCTCAATCCTAATTGTACATTAGAATAATCTGAGAGCTTTAAAAAAAAAATCACTGACACCCAGGTCTGTTATGCCCAGAATTCGTGATCCCCAAAGACCACCAGGGAGCCGAGTCCGATGCAAAAGCAAAAGAGCCTTTATTCAAGCTAGCTCGAGCTCAGTCCCCTACCTGCACCGACGCAGCGGTGAGATACCAGGGAGAGAGAGAGAGAGTGTCAAAAGCACCAAGGTTTTATAGGGGTCTAGGGGCAGCCGATTGGCTGGGGAAGGGGCGTGGCCTTGGCCGATTGGCTGGGGAAGGGTCAGAGTCCCGCCACGCAGGTCGCTGGGCGTGTTTTGATCAGGAAGCTTGAATGGGTGAGCGGGAGGTCACTCAAAGGGAGGAGGCGTGGTCTAGGTGAAGGACACAGAACAAGATGGAGCCGGCTGGCGTAGGCCCGCCCTTTCAAGGTCCAATCCTAGACCAAGTAAATCTGAATATTTTGGCAGGCAGGCCCACGTACCAAAATTTTTAATAGCTCCTTAGAGGATTCTAATTGTAGCCAGAATTGAGAACCGCTGGGCTAGTGGATATTAAGGGATTCAGGGTAGAGCTATAAATATATCCGAATTATCTGTATGTATAACAGGAGTTATGTAAACTATATACCTATACCTATCCTTACCTACCTCTCCCCTCACCCTAAGGCATATTAAGACCCTCAGAGAGAGGAGTAACATAGGTGTTTTGGAAAACACTTCTTTTTCTCTTCCTCAAATAGGAAAACAATTATATCATGTGGTAAGTGATAGACCCTGGTTACTAGGAGTTACTAGAAGATCACACAGAAAGAAGACCTAACCAAAGTCAAGGCCACTGAATCTTCTCCAGAAGTAGAGATGCCAGAGCTAATGAGTGCTAAAAGAGTTAGCCACGCAGAGGGAGATCAGATTGATTTTCTTTCCCAAATAAAAGAACCACGCTACGTTAGACGTTAGCCAACCTTTGCTCAGCTTTCCCCCCTCCTCTTCTTCCCTCACTACTGAAAGATTTTTGCTGAAGAATCCTCCGTCAGTAAATCACTGACTCAGGCTCTGTGTCTAGGGAGTCCGACCAAAAATAGTTGATCCCTGGAGGAATCCCAGGAAGCAAGGATGAACTTTTGGAGCTGGATCATTTGCTGGGCGACGGGCCACAAAGCCCTCAGCGGAGTCTTGACAGCCCTGGCATGGGAAGCGGTGTGGCTGCTAAGCCCTTCACCTGTGGAGAGTTGGTGTGTGCCACAGGCGGAAGAGAACGCACCGGCTGGTTGCCTGGCAGTTGAGAGATATGGAGGAAGTGGTTATTCTAAGGGCTGTGCTATTGGATGGCCACCGCTGGGCACCGCTGATGTACCAAGGAAAGAAGATGGCGGGCTCAAGTCACTTCGTCGTGACTTAAAAGTGAAGCGTGAGAGTCAGAGGGCCTTCCTGACGGCATTTCAAGAGCCCATCATCACCTGCAGCCGACAACAGACTGAGCTGAGCGGGGGCAGGTGGAGGTCTAACTTGCAGCAGCACTGCAGGGAAGGCTGAATGCTCGGTCAAGGCAGATCTGTTCTGCCCTAAGGCAGGGCGCTGAGAGGGAGGGAGTGGGACCCTGAAGCACACGGATCTCTTTGCCCGGTAGGTGCGGCACGTGAACCCCCACCCTCCCCTGAATTAATGGGCCTGCAGAAGTGGTCTTTGCCCCTTGCTAGAAGATAGCACCTTCCTTGCCTTGCCACTCAGGAATCTCAGATGAAGGCAAGGATTTTCCACTGCCTACTTTTGGATACCAGACCAAAAACTTGGGGGTCGCATTTCACCATAACTCAGTTAGGGACATGCTGGTCATGCTGTAAGTAGAGAGGGGTTATAAGCCAAAGAACAATTGGACCTAAATAACTTTTCACCAGCAAAAACAGGGAGAAAGTGTCAGAAAGGACCACAATTGTGCTGGAGCAAGGCGGGTAGACCAGAAAGCAAGAGAAAGGAGAATTTGCCAGTATAGGAGCATTTCCCCATGTAACCCCCTGGGTGGTTTAGTTGGTTAAGCATATGGCTCTTGATTTCTGCTCAAGCCACAATCTCATGGTTCGTGGGTTCGAGCCCCGCATCTGGCTCTGTGCCGACAGGACAGAGCCTGCTTCAGATTCTTTCTCCTCTCTCTGCCCCTCCCCCACTTGGGCATACACATGCTCTCTCTCTCACAAAATAAGCATTTAAAAAAAAAAACAGATATTTATTTCCCACAGTTTTGGAGGCTGGAAATCTGAAATCAGGGTGCCAGCATGGTTGGGATCTAGTGAGGACCTTCTTTTTTTTTTTTTCAGTTTATTTATTTTTAGAAAGAGATAAAGAGCAAGCAGGGGAGGGGCAGAGAGAGAGGGAGACAGAATCCCAAGCAGGCTCTGTGCTGTCAGTGCAGATCCCGTTGTGGGGCTCAAACTCACAACCCATGAGATCATGACCTGAGCTGAAATCAAGAGCCAGACGCTTAACCAACTGAGCCATCTAGGTGTCCTGTGGACCCTCTTATGGGTTGCAGAATTCAACTTCTTGTATCCTCACGTGGCAGAAAGACAGCAAACTAGCTCTCTAGCCTTCTCTTAAAAGGGAACTAATCCCGTTCATGAGGGTTCTACCCCCATCACCTAATCATCTTCCAAAGGCTCCACCTCCTAATACCCCACACTGTGGGTTTGATTTCAACATATGAATTGGCGGGTGGGGGGGGGGGACACAAACATTCAATCCATAATAGCATGATAGGATGGATCTATTACAGAAGATCAGAAAGCCCACCAGCTGATTATTTTTCTCAAGAGTTCCCGGAGAAAACGAAGGCAATAAGAAATTCACAGGGGAGGGGCGCCTGGGTGGCGCAGTCGGTTGAGCGTCCAACTTCAGCCAGGTCACGATCTTGCGGCCCGTGAGTTCGAGCCCCGCGTCAGGCTCTGGGCTGATGGCTCGGAGCCTGGAGCCTGTTTCCAATTCTGTGTCTCCCTCTCTCTCTGCCCCTCCCCCGTTCATGCTCTGTCTCTCTCTGTCCCAAAAATAAATAAACGTTGAAAAAAAAATTAAAAAAAAAAAAAGAAATTCACAGGTGAAAGGGGTACCAGCATCACTAAGAGACTGTTCTCTGTAGGCTGAAGCTGGTAATAAGAGACAGTATTCCTGGGCTTCCTGGTAGCAAAGGGGATTAAAGAATCCCAGAACAGCAGAGGTCAGGTGACGGCACTGAGCCATAGAAGCACTTAACCATTAGAACCATTTAATTACTATGATGGGTGGCCAAGTTGGACTTTCAGGGGCCTGACCTTCAGGGATCCACGGAGAGGATTCCACAGAGCGCTTGTAGGAGCAAGAGAGATGAGCAGTGAGAAAGAATAGTGCTAAATGTATGTAAATAGAACACAACCCTTACTTAATAATGGGCTAGCAGAAGGTTGAGGTCAGGCACCACAATAGAAAGTCATGGTCTCTTGTGCAATCTCCAGACTGGAGTCATTTCTTAGACTCAAAACCAACCAGTTAAAAGAGAAATTGCATTCGTACAAGGAAGAGCCAACAGGGAGTCAGGTAATAACCGGAGCTCTGACTCATGCCCATCTCAAACTGGGTCTGCTGAGTCCATGGCCTCAGTTATTTCTCTGCTTCCCAAATGTATCATCAGAATTGGAATGCTTAGCTGTTGGCAGAATCCTCACATTGGTTCCTTGAGCTACTATAGTAAGAAACTCCAAGGAGCAGTCCCTAAAACCACCTCTCTTTTACCAAGATAGTAAATTAAAAGGTTGTATTGCAGGCCAGGGGGGATGGGAGAGATTCATACCACCCACAAGGATTTTGAAAATGAAGGCATGGTGTTCCTTGTCATAGCTTTATTTAACTTGCCAGTCTGACCTTTGCAGAAACTTGATAGATGAGGACATACGACAGTGGAACACCACAAACTTAACCAATTGTTGGCCCCATTGCAGCTGATTTGCCAGATTTTGTATCTTTACTAGAGTATATTAATACGTCCTTGGTACATGTATGCAGTTATCAATCTGCAGGGGTGTTCTTTCCTCTTATTCACCGGGAAGAAGGATCAGAAGCAGTATGCATCCATACTGTGTTATTTGGAACTTAGAAGCAAGAAGCGGCAAGGACTCTGAGTGTCTTGGTAATATACATTTGCTCCAGAAGGTGGGAGATAAGGCCTACAAAGGGTCAGGGGCCTGCCCCATCAGTGAAGGTTTTGGGGGTCCAGTGATCTAGGCATGCTGGAGCATCTCTGAAGCACAGGGCAAGTTATTGGACTGTGCATCTCTACCGCGAAGAAAACAGCAGAATGCTCAGAGGCCTCGGTAGGTTTGCACATTCACTGCACTTGGGGATTATATTTATCAAGTGACTTGGAAGGTTGCTACCTTTTAGGAAGGCCCAGGTAGGTACATCCCACGGCACAAGCAGCCTTGCTACTGGGGCCATGTGAGCCGGCAGATCCCATGGTACTAGAGGTATCTGTTGTAGAGAAAAATGCCACTTAGTGCTTCTGGAAAGCCCCAATAGGCGAGTCATAGCACAGACCCCAGGGTTCTGGAGCAAGGCCATGCCATCTGCAGCCCAGAATTATTCAGCATTTGAAAAACAGCTCCTGTCATGCTACTAGGCCCTCGTAGAAACCAGGCATCTAAAATGAGACACCAAGTGATTGTAAGTTGGGTTTTGCCGGATTTACTGTGTCAGCAGATCAGGTGGTTGCAGTGGCAGTGGGCTGTAAGCCATTTCACGCATCTGGGATTAGGTAGTGAGCTGCATAACAGGTAGCTGAGATCCCCATGTCACCTACCACTGTTGAACCAATGCTTCTCCCTCCACACATAGTCATGGCCTCGAGGGGGCCCCTGTGACCATTTGACACAGAAGGAAAAACCCAAGCTTGGTTCGTGGATGGGTCACCTGGGTCCGGATACAAGCTGAAAATATCTGCTGCTGTGATTTAGCCCCACTCAGGGGCGGCTCTGAAAGAGAGTGGTAGAAGGAAATCTTCCCAGTTGGCAGAGTTTCAGGCAATGCATTCAGTCATCGACTTCGGAGACAGAGGTGGCCAGGGTAAGGGGGGTACTCTACAGTGACAGAGGTTAGCTTAGCTTATTGGTCAGGGGTTGGAAGAAAAAAGATTGGGGAAGGCTGGAGAGGAGACAGATGGCTGGATCTACGGGAGAGCACAGAGTGTGGAGATTTTTATGGCAAATAATGCCCATTAGACAGTGTCCACTGCAGAAGAGGTGCTAACTCAAGCAGGATGAGTAGGCCAGCAGATGTTGGTCAGCCTACATCAGGGGTCACCCGAGTTCTGACACAGCAGGCCGGTGGATGGAGAAGCCATGGTGGCCGAGATGGAGGGATGAATGGGTCAAACAACTTGGACTCTCTCTCCAAAGCCAACAGAGTTAGTCCACCACTAAATGTCTGACCTGTCAGCAGCAGAGACCAGTACTGAGCTTCTAAGAAGGCCACACAACCGCTGGGTGGCAAGTTGATTGCACTGAGCCCTCCTGACATGGAAACAGTGACATTTCATCCTGACTAGGTTTGACATGTGTCCTAAGGGTGGGTCTGCTTTTCGTGCCCACAGCACTTTATCCAGCACACTATCCAAGGACTCTGACGTGGAATCTGACACAATACTGCCTCAGATTGAGGTCTGATATTCTGACACAAGACGTCACAAAATGCTGCCGCTGACCAAGGGGGGCACTTTACAGCAAGATGGTGTGGTGGCGGGCACTTGACCAGAGGCTCCCCTGGTTGTAACACATACCACACACCACACCGCTGGAAGCTGTCGGCTTGATGGACTGGAGCAATGGCCTGTTGCAGGCATAGCTGAGGCTCCAGGTTGGAAACGACACCTCGTGAGGTTGGATCGGTATTCTTCAGGATGCAATACACTTCTTCAATCAATGGCCATAACATGGGTCAAGGGTCCCTGGTAGGTAGAATACATGGGTCCAGAAACCAAGGGATAAAACTAGGAGTGGCCTGCTCACCATGGCTCCCAGTGATCCATTTGGAGACTTTGTGTTTCCTGTCTCTGCGACTTGAGGCCCTGCTGGCCTAGAGAGCCTGATACTCAGACGTGGGATGTTTCCTTCAGAGGACACTGTGAGATCCCCACTTAACTTAGAGCAATGTTTCTTCTCTGGTCACTTTGGGTTCCTAATGCCATAAGACTGACAAATCAGCAGGACTTGGGGCTGCCGCTACATAATGGAGACAGAGAAGAGTGTGCTTGGCCTCAGGTGGTCCACTGGGGCGTTTCTTGGTATCCCCATGTCTGGTTGTAACTATAAACAGGTAAGTGCAGCAACCACAGCATAATAACCAGGGTATTAAACCTCCTAGGGTACAGTGCCTGGGTCAGTCTATCAGTCAAGCCACCTATACTAGCAGAAGTGATAGCTGGGGTGGAGGGGAATCTAGAAAGAGTGGTAGACGTGGAGATAAGGAGTATCAGTTATGGCCTTGAGACCAGCTGCAGCAGCGGAGACTAGTTTGTCCTATTACTCTCCTCTTATAACATTTCCCAGAAATTGTGACAAATAAGAAGTCTGGGAAAATCGTGCTTGGATGGAGTAACTTGACGTGAAAAGTTAGTGATCTAAGCATTGCAAAGGGCCGACTACAGTGAATTCTCTTTGGGCTCTGCCCAAATCCACTTCATAGGCTAGTGCATCTATATTTCAGCCGCTCTGTTGGATGACAATTCACGATGCCACCTTCCCCAGAGAATGGTTCTCCTGCCCCTGCAGACCTCATCCAATGGCATGGAGGTACACAAAGGCTGGCCTTCTTGGATAACACCTGCTGGTGAATTTTTGGGATCAGCTGAGGTTCATTCTTATTTCTTTATCCTCCTGGCCAATCCTGCTTCCTTCACTTCCCCTTCTCCAGAGAGTACTTCCCTAATACATCACCTGACCAGGAATTCTTGTCTCAGACTCTATTTCTAGGGGGCATGACCCAAGACAGTCTCCGGCCTAACTGGATAGGTTGAGACTAGTTTTGGATGCTTTGGATTTCCTTCCTCAATCTCCATTCTTTGCTTCTGCTAGTGTACCACCTTGCATAAAGGCTGGAACGCTAGAAGTGACATCACCCAGACTTTTCTGTGACTACAGTTCTAATGCAAATTACATTCTGCCAGTTAAAGTGTGTTCACCAAGATGTGGAAAACTGAGCCAAAGCCGAGGCCGTATTTCTACCCGCCTTGGGCTGTTTTCTCTTGATGGTGAAGGAGTTGTAGAGAGGGGAGGATCTTCTGCAGTAGTGATTCAGCACCCAGTTACTGGCTTTGCTGATGTTAAGAGATAACCGATGGTGGTGGTGACAGAGGCTTTCGGCTGTTGGCTTCCAGATCACTGTACTGTAGCAACTGCTGCAGTACCTTCTTGACTCAGGACTTCAAGCAACCTTGAAGGTGGCAGCTTTGCTCTATTGGTTGGTTCTGTAAGAGAGGCTCCTTCCATAAGTACTTCAAGTGTTGCATTTCATGCCTTCCTGAATCCTTAAGGAATAATTTTTAAAGTTAACCATAAAAATGATTATGACGAATCTGGATTTCTCGTGGCTGTTCCAACGCTGTCCACAAACTCAGCACGATTTCAGCTGAAACTTAGATGTCTAACTCAACTACTCAGTTTTGCATTTTAAATTTTAATTAAGGTTGCCATTGTAAGTACTCAAGACACCAAAAATACAGAGGATCTTTTTAATGTCATGGTTTAAATTCTCTTAATACCTTTTTATTCTTAATTGTAAAAAGTCCTGAACTTAAAAGATGCATACAGGGGCGCCTGGGCGGCGCAGTCGGTTAAGCGTCCGACTTCAGCCAGGTCACGATCTCGCCGTCTGTGAGTTCGAGCCCCGCGTCAGGCTCTGGGCTGATGGCTCAGAGCCTGGAGCCTGTTTCGGATTCTGTGTCTCCCTCTCTCTCTGCCCCTCCCCCGTTCACGCTCTGTCTCTCTCTGTCCCAAAAATAAATTAAAAAACGTTGAAAAAAATTAAAAAAAAAAGATGCATACACACTAAGAGGCTAGGTACCATTCCAGTAAACAGAGATTCATTAGACCAGAGATTTGGGCAGGGTATGAGGCTTGGAATGCAGGTGTCCAGAATGATTTCTCTCTCTGTCCCAATTACCATATTGCATCTCCCTTTAGAGTTACTTTGTCTTGGGCTACAAAAACTGAAGTGAGGTATTGGATTCAAGTTACATATACTACCCATTTGGTCACAGAAATCTGCAGCTTTCCACCAGCTAAATCACTTGATAGGATTTTACATTTTTTGACTCTTAGGTTATATATATATATACACATATATATACATATATATACATATATATACACACACACACACACACACACACAATGTGTATATATATACACACACACACACATGCACACACACGTATGTGTGTGTTTTCAGTTTAACATTTGAAGGTATTTGCACTTGATGGATTAGTACTCTTTAAAACTCATATAGATACTTAAAATGACTTCTGCTTAAATTGTGGATATCTTACATGTGGCTTTCTCCAACTTGAACTCACAATTTCTGAGGTCATTGTACTAACATGCATTAATCCTGTTTGCAGAAAGTTCGCATTTTTCTCTGCTCATCCATGCAGTAAGCGAAGGACAGCGTGTCAGGGGCTACACTAAATTCTGGGATATAAAAGTGAATAAAACCATTTGTTCAAATTTAAGGATTTTAGACTCTTAGATGGAGGAGACCTATAATTTAACAGAAAATCATCGTATTTGCTCAGTGGCTTTTTCACTGACAAGGAGGGCAAGGACCTTGTTTGTCTTATTCCCTGCTGTTATCACTAGCACCTAATACACAATGGCACCCAGTATTTGTTAAGTAAATGAATACAAGCTAAGGTAGAGTTATACAGAGGGAGCTACGGGAGCCCCCAAAGGGACATCTGTCTAGTTTTATGTGTGAATACTGGGCTGAATGCTGGAGTGAGGGTGTTACTTCAGAGGTCTCAGAAAAAGTACCTTGAGGATGAGATATGATCTGGGTCTTGGGAAAGGAAATTAGGTAAAAGTGGGTTTGGGTGTTGCTTAGGAGTTCCCAGATGATTGTTGAGGAACTTCAAGTAGTTCTGGGATGCCAAGAAGAGATCGGTCTATAGAGGTATGCAGCAGACATATCCCAAAGGGCCTGGTAGACGTCGCTGTTTATGTATTTCCATTTTAGTATCTGTAACAATATGATTTTTTTTTTGACTTGGCCCATTTACCCCTACTAAAGCAATAACTCACCCATGCTTAAGACTATACATCTTCTTCACAGGCACTAAGCCTAATGGTAGGGATAGGCTAGCTCCTCAAAAGTTAAGGCAAGGGGCACCTGGGTGGGTCAGTCTGTTGAGCATCTGACCCTTGATTTTGGCTCAGGTCATGATCTCACCATTCTCAAGATCGAGTCCGGAGGCAGGATCTGCGCTGACAGCGCAGAGCCTGCTTGGGATTCTCTCTCTCCCTCTCTGCCCCTCCCTTGTGCACGCGTGCGCTCTCTCAAAATAAATAAACTTTCGGGGTGCCTGGGTGCCTCAGTCGGTTAAGCGTCCGACTTCAGCTCAGGTCACCATCTTGCAGTCCGTGAGCTCGAGCCCCGCGTAGGCTCTGGGCTGCCGGCTCAGAGCCTGAAGCCTGCTTCTGATTCTGTGTCTCCCTCTCTCTCTGCCCCTCCCCGTTCATGCTCTGTCTCTCTCTGTCTCAAAAATAAACATTAAAAAAGATATTTTTTAAATAAACTTTCGAAAAAGTTAAGGCAGGAATGAATGAATTAGTTAATGAACAAACGAATGAAGAATAATAGCAGTGTGAGCACTGTGCAATGGTTAAGCCTTCTGGATGGTAGGGAGGTCAGGAAAGGAGCCTACACCAGGCTGGGCAGAGTCCCAGTCAAGGGCTTAATTAACGGTGAAGTGAGTTTGGGTGTCACATCTCAGCATTAAAGCTAGAGACATGAATGCAGGGAGTTTCCAAGTGCATTCCTGGCAGGAAAGTGAAGAAACACAGATAAAAGCACTTTAGAATGATCGGGGTTGGTAGTTTCCAGGTGCCAGTGAGCAATAAAGAGAAGAGCCTGGCTGATTAGTTACGTGCTACCGGGGCAGTGAAGGGACAAGAACAGACTGCTGGGTTGCAATCTGTAGCCAGGCTCCGTAAACGAGCCACAACAAGGCGCAGAGTAGGTGCTACTACTTCCCAAGGGTGGAAATCAGGATGTGTCCCTGGGACTATAAGGCTGCAGGAGCGCTGAGCGGCCCCGTACTTGGACTCTAGAAGGAGGCCCTGGGACAACCAGTCCCGGCCGCGAGCCCTGACCGGGCGGAACGCGCGGAACGCTAGCATCCCAGATCCCGCCGGACGCAATTTTCAGTCGCACCAGCGAGCGTCCAGCCGGCGGGGCAGCGTCTGCGCTTGTCCGAGAAGGGACCTGGCAGCGGGGAAAGAAGGGCCAGGGCCTGTGTCCCTCCTCTAGAGCCTCCCCGTCATCTGGACGACCCCAAGCTGCTGCACGGGCTTCCGACTTCTCCCTTCAGTAGACGATTAGAGGGCGCAGCGGCCTCCGGAGACAAGCCCCTCTCGCCCACGCCCGTCGGTCACAACCTTCCAGGACCCGAGAGGAGCGCCGCCCGCCGCGAACTTTCCTCAGGGCAGGAGGACTGCCCAGCTTCTGGCGAGGTGAGCTGGGGGAAAGGCTCCGGGTCGGCCACTACTTCCGGGAGACGCTCAGGAAAGCAAGCCCTCCTTGGCCCCCGTCTCTCCTCCGATTGGTTAACTGCTCTCTCAATGCCCTCCCCTAACTGGTGATTGGCTCAGATGCACCGTCTGTCACCTGCCTCCCTGTGGGAATCCAGGTCGCTAAGGGAAGCGTTCCTTGAGGCTCGGTAGCGAAGAGGTTGGTTGGGCCCCTGAGCCCAGTTTGTTTACTGTCCTGCGAACCGTACCCCGGCGCGAGCTTGCGTCGCAACGGCCAGGAAAGGAACCAGTAGCGGGACGGAGGGCGGGGGTGGCAAGAAAGTGAAGGCTCAGAAGTAAACTGAAGACACCTGACCCTGGTAACATCTGAATGGGAGCAGGGTGGGAAGGAAGGCCTTTGAGGGGGGAGTTGTGATCCCAGGAGCTGTGGCCGTGTAGGAGGGAAGGCCTAGTTTCTGTTGCGGGAGAGAAAAGGGCCTAGCGGGGGGTTTTAATGACCTAATTGTTTGGGGGATCTGATTTTCTAGGCGAGCGTCTAACAGGATCCACTGAAGGTTTTGCTTTGACTTTGCAGCAGAGCTTTGACTTTGTTAGCCATTCCCGTCCTTCAAAGAGACCATTTATTGAATGATTGAATTCTCTCTTATTGCTCCAGATGGGCAGCGCTCCAAAAAAGCACAAACAATGGAAGGATGGACACCACGGCGTGTATTGAAAGCATGTTGAAAGGAAAATAAGGTATTCACTTTGTTTAGTTGTGGTTAATCGTGCAAGAAAATTACCTGCGAGCAGAAGATCTTAAAGTTTTGAGTGATTATCAGGGTAGCTTGGTTTTTATGATGGGTTTCAAATTTTGTAAATGTTTAGTACAAAAATTTTATTACTGCGCTCCCTAGCACACGTGCTCTTTGCTAATGATGGCCTTGTCGTGATTATTCTGAAAATGGAAACAAACCTTGAGTTTCTAGTAACGTTAATTTGCTTTTGATTGGGTAGTGTCATTCGATCTTTCCTTTAAAAAAGGACATAATAGTCACTGTAATAAAATCCCCAAATTTGGAACTTAATGTTAGAATGTACATGAAACTGGATACTTACACATAGTTCAGACTTGTAGACTAATTTACTTTGTGTTTAAAGTAGTTTGCTTATTAAACACTGAGTCAGAGGCGCAGCCATTGCTTCTCTGGTCACCTAGTTATTTGATCCTCCAGCCTCCATTATGTCATGTGCTATAATCACGCACACCCTTTATTGACACCTAGAAATTGTCAAGGAATAGTTTATTTCCTTCCACAGCACACCCAAATTAGCTTTTAAAGGTAGACCTGGGCCCTACCTTGGAAAATTCTGATCTGGGATTCGAGATGAGATCTAGGGCATCTTTATTTTTAAGAATTTCCTCAAACGAGTTTGATGTGCCTTCCCAGGTGAGAGCCGTTGACTTGCTAAATAGATGCGTTTAAGAAATTCTAAGATATTTGTGAAACAAGTAATTTCCCTCACTGGTTTCTCTTCTGTGCAAAAGTAAGCCTCTAAGGAATGACACTTGAGTATAATAAAAAAAAAAAATAGGGTTTGCCTAGGCAAGGTCAGGAAGTTTCACGGGCACTCAGAAACCTCTGGGACTAACCAGGCCTGAGGATGAGGTTTGCTGTGGGGGGAGACAGGGTGCTCTGATAGACATTCACAGTCCTCAGAGCAAGCGTGTGGCGTTTCCTGTTAGGTTTAAGAGACCAGCCGCCAAGTCTGTTCAGTAGATACAGTAGGCCAAATTATTCTTACCTAACAAAGTGCAACGGAGGGTAATATTACATACTGTGAGTTTTATTTGGGGGAGAATACCTTTGCTGGAAATAAATGTAAACGATAGCCTCCCAATAGCTCTGTGCTTATTAAGTAAAAAGCAATTTAAAATCATGCATAAAGTGCATAATTCAGCTTATGTTCTGTATGCTCACATGAAGTACCCAGATATTCGAACTATCCGTGAGGGTTTTAGATCAACTTTATCAGAGAGTGAAGGAGGCAGAAAAATGAGAGAAGCACTTTGGTATTCAGCTATGAGAAATGCGTGGTAAAACCAAATCCAGTCTGCTTTAAGTAGCGGCTTTAAGCAAAGAAGTAGGTCCAGTTGTGTTCTGTCTCCTAGAAGCTGCTTTTCGTTTCATGTGTGAGTTCTTCACTGCAAGATTCGGCATATGAAATATATGAGTAGGGGACGAACTTTAAACTGAAAGCAAAGAGACTGTAAGTCAAAAACACGAAGCTCTGTGTAGTCCATGACTAAGAGCCTGGATCTTGTACATCTTGTTTGAACAGAAAAGCAGGAATCTCAGTATGAATCCGTCTAGATCGAGATCGGACGATGGTAGTGAAGAAGCCTCATCTCAAGACCATAATCATCGTGAAAGTGAGAGAAGATGGCAGCAAGAGCGTCTCCACAGAGAAGAAGCCTATTACCAGTTTATTAATGAACTCAATGATGAAGATTACAGGCTAATGAGAGACCACAATCTTTTAGGCACCCCTGGTAAGATATGGGTAAAAGCGGAGACACCTTTTTTTATTATAGTAAGGAGGAGTTTCAAAATAAGGAGGGTTTTTCCCCCCCTTCTTCCCTCTCCCAAAATATAAGGCACTATTTTTGTGAATTTAAGAACCTTGTAATATGACAAAACAGAAAATCACTGGCTTACTTCTCTTTTTGATAAGTATGAATCTTAGACATGGAGCTCATAAATGTACATAATAGTGTCAATTTTTTACATATATGGCCCTGTTTCTCTTTTAAGTAATAGTTGTAAATTAGATATTTTTAAAAACCCAGTTCTGGGGCGCCTGGGTGGCACCGTTGGTTGAGTGTCCAACTTTGGCTCAGGTAACAATCTCGTGGTCTGTGAGTTTAAGCCCCGTGTCGGGCTCTGTGCTGACAACTCAGAACCTGGAGCCTGCTTCAGATTCTGTGTCTACTCTCTTTCTGCCCCTCCCCCGCTTGGTCTCGGTCTCTCTCTCAAAAATAAATGAACATTAAAAAAAAAAAACAACTAATTTGAGGTGTTATAATTTATTTATTTACTTAGCTGAATTAATAATGCTTCAAAAGTCTAGTGTGTTCCATAAGTTTTTTACAAATTTATTTCAGAAATGAACTAATTGAAACTTGTATGTTTGTACAGGATATATTTGTATATTGCATATTTGCGCACTGTATATTGATGACTGATATAATGACCTGTTGAGGTAACATTCAAGCAGATAAAGATTCAGAGTTTTTCCTAGAAATACTTCCTTTTAAATTTCTTTTAACTCTAATAAAAATCTATGAATTAGGGTTTCTAGATTCCTAAGTGTATCAACTGAGAGGATTTTTAAAAGAGTATTCAAATTAAACCCTATTTTTATTTTAATAAAACACAACCAAAATGATGTATGCTTGCATCAATTAAATATTTTTAACTGTCTATCAATGTAACAGACCATGAAAATAATAGAATGTCTTCTGCAGATCGCTAAAGATTATTAGTCTTACCCTTCACGAGTTCTCATAAAACAATCATTTAAGGTATTTAGTTTCACTGAGCAATTTTTTATTGTTTTTAGGAGAAATAACATCAGAAGAACTACAGCAGCGATTAGATGGAGTCAAGGAACAAAGAGCATCTCAGCCTGACTTGAGAAGTGGGACAGATACCAGAGGTACTGTGGACTCCTTTCCATTAGGAACAGGTTTAATTAGAGCAGTGGCAGACATGAACTTGATCTTGGACAGTACTTTTGTTTTTAATGTTTTCCAGTTTTAATGTGGTACTCATTCAGATAGTATTTACCCATCATGCGCAAAGCAGCCTAGTTAGGCAATATAGGACAGGGGTTGAATACAAAGACCTTTTACGCACACAGATTGCCCTTGGGGAGCTCATGTATGTGAAATAGTAGACAATGAAGTTAATTACCAGCATAATTCTTTTTAATCTTAGAATGCACACACTACTTCTTTTAAAGTAATGTAACTAAACTTAGCTTCTAAAATTTTCTACAGAGCAATACAGAAAGATTGAGAAAACATGTCTTTATTGTTAGTTTTATTATTTTTGTGTTTGTCGTGTTACTGAACAAACACTAAGTCATAAAAAGTTCTTATAAAAAATAAAGTGAAAAAATTTTCAAACTAAACAGAAGTCTATAGAATTAAAAGTAAAGCCAACTCAGTGTACCTCTTACCAGTTCTACTTCCTTCCCCAGAGGTATTCATTATTGGTAGTTTCACTTTTTTTTTTTTAAGTCATTTCACATATTAAGATTATCGTATTAGAGCAAAGACGATTAAAAACTCAAAAATGCAACGGCTCAGTGAGATACAAGTTTCTTTTCCTGTTAACAGTCCAGGGCAGATAGGCAAGCTTTACTCCATGAACCCTCTTGGAACCCAGCCAGCAGAGTAGTTCTATCACTGTACCATCCAGTACAGGAGCTACTAGTCCTCTGTGACCATTTAAACTTAAGTAAAATTAAATAACATTTAAAATTCAGCTTTTCACTCCTGTTAGCCACATTGAAGTGCTCGGTAGTCACATATGGTTAGTGACTTCTGTATTGGGCAGGACAGACGTAGAAATTTCCACTGCTGCATATTTTCATATTTGCATATTAAAAGTTTCACTGGACGCTGCTGCTCCAGGATATTGTGTACGTGATCCAGCTAAGTCACAACCACATCTAGGTTATAGCTGGCAGGTCTAGGTTCCAGAAAGAGGTCCAGGCACCAGTCCGAAAGTGAGATCTATCACTTTCACTCCTATTCCACCGATGAGAGCTTAGTCACATGGCTGCACCCAACGGCCAGGCTGTTCACGTGACCATTACAGTGCATTTGTAAAAGGAGTAGGGCAGGACGGTTTTCATTAGGTTATTAGTGAACTCTTTTACGCACACCATCATCATACGTTCTAGTAACTGAAGATAGAAGTTGCCTTTAGCATGTTTTTTTATCTGCCTTTTACTCCTGTCTCTTTCCAAATTAAAATGGAAATTGGATTTCCTTTTTTTTTTTTTCTGTATATGTAGATATGGAAGTTATACCATATTGCTATAGCTGGTAATGCTGGTCTTTTTACTATGTTTTAATGGAAAATGTACTTACCGCATGTAAAATAGCTTGTATCTTTTAGATATGGCTAAAGGTGGTTTATTTTATTGACACCAGCAGTTGATTAATAGCTTTAACTTGAATATTTAAAAATGGTTTTTAGGGGCGCCTGGGTGGCGCAGTCGGTTAAGCGTCCGACTTCAGCCAGGTCACGATCTCGCGGTCCGAGAGTTCGAGCCCCGCGTCGGGCTCTGGGCTGATGGCTCAGAGCCTGGAGCCTGTTTCCGATTCTGTGTCTCCCTCTCTCTCTGCCCCTCCCCCGTTCATGCTCTGTCTCTCTCTGTCCCAAAAATAAATAAACGTTGAAAAAAAAAAAATTTTTAAAAAAAAAATGGTTTTTACAAGAAATTTTTATAAGAGATTGAAACGAAATCAAAGCCATCTCATTTAACGGCCATTTTTGTGTAGAATAAACTTAAAGGTTAAAGTCTGTATAGTTCATGTGCATTAGAATGATTTTCATTGACTTTTTCCCTTTATATAATCCACTGGTTAAAAATGGAAAACTTAAGCTTCCCGTAGTAGCAGTGTTATGGAAGTTTATCAGGGGCACATTTTTCCTAAATTGGTTCATTCAACATTAATTGAGAGAGTCTGATTTGTACCGGATACTGTTGTAGAGGTGGGGATTTAACGGTAAATAAGATAAGATAAAACTCTTCATCTTCCTGGAGCTTACATTCTAAATGAACAGAAAATATTCATAATGGCTAACATTTATTGAATGCTTCCTATATGCCAGGTATTGTACTAATCATTTTGTATCCAGTATCTTATTCTCATGATAATCCTATGACATTTATACTTTTATTATCTCCAAGTTACAAATAAGGGTACAGTCATAGAGAACTTAGGTAGCATGCCTAAAGTTTCCCAGCTTCACATAAAGACATAATGTAGTGCTAATATGTATTCAGAAAGGCACATTTCTTAAAGTGTACATTTTTGGCAGTTCCTGAGAAATAGGATAAAATTCCTGAGGTCATGAAAATACCTCTAGCTGTAAAATGTTGACTTCCCTTTACCAGAAGAATCCCATTCACAATGAATTATATATAAGTTTTGCCACTATATTTTACTGATTTTACCATATGGCTAAAGCAATTTAAATGTACTGTTTCAGTATTGGCTGTATTTCTCATCTGCTTTAGTTTTTTTAAATATTTATTTATCTTTGAGAGAGATTGAGTATGCAGGCGGGTGGAAGGGCCAAGAAAGAGGGAGACAGAGAATCCCAAGCAGGCTCCGTGCTGTCAGCACAGAGCCTGACACAGGGCTTGAACTCACGAATGGTGAGATCATGACCTAAGCTGAAATCAAGAGTCAAGCACTTAACTGACTGAGCCATCCAGGCAGGCCTCCTCATTTGCCTTAATATTTTGCCAGTAATAGGCATGGAGAAAGTAAGAATGAGGATTTCTTCAGAGCTTTGCATAAACAGTATTTATAGTTTTATAATACATCAGAATGTATTATAATATGCATATAGTATATACTTTTCTTTTAGAAATTCCAACCTTTTGCCATTTTCATTCACTAAAATGCATAGATGTTCTTAAATATTACTGAATTTAATAAAAAATTTATCTTGTAAGCTTTAATAAAAGTCTAAAGATAGATTTTAGGAATTGCTCTTAAGTTGATTTGCTTTGCTTTCCAGACTCAGAAGTCCCTAGAGAAAGTTCAAACGAAGATTCTCTGCTAGAATGGTTGAACACGTTTCGACGCACAGGAAATGCGACCCGAAGTGGACAAAATGGGAACCAAACTTGGAGAGCTGTGAGTCGAACAAACCCAAACAGTGGAGAGTTTCGGTTTAGTCTGGAAATCCATATAAATCATGAGAATAGAGAAATTGAAATTCATGGCGAAGATCAGACAGGCATTCCACTTTCAGATTTTGGCAGGGATCGTACTACAAATAGGCAACAGAGGTCAGCCAGTCCTGTGGCTAGGCGAACGCGAAGCCAAACCTCCATGAATCACAGTGGTAGTAGCTCCAACATCCCAAGGACTAGGCTCGGTTCAAGGGGGCAGAATTCAGCAGAAGGATCTTTCTCAACATTGGGAAGATTAAGAAATGGCATTGGGGGAGCAGTTGGCATTCCTAGAACGAGAGCTCCGCGTGCTGATTTCGGTAGTCATGCAAACCAGTTGGGTGGTAGTGAACTCAGGCAGAGGGAGGGGCAACGGTTTGGAGCAGCACATGTTTGGGAAAATGGGGCTAGAACTAATGTTACAGTGAGGAATACAAACCAAAGATTAGAGCCAATAAGATTACGGCCTGCTTTCAGTAGTCGAAGCCGCTCGCCAATTCAGAGACAAAGTGGCACTGTTTATCGTAACTCACAGAGAGAAAGTAGACCTTTACAGCAAAACGTCAGAAGGTCTGTTAGGAGGAGAGGTATAACGCGTGTCTTTTTAGAGCAGGATAGGGAACGTAGAGGTACTGCCTATGCTCCATTCTCTAACTCAAGACTTGTGTCAAGAATAACAGTAGAGGAAGGAGAAGAATCTAGCAGATCTTCAACTGCTACACGACGACATCCGACAATCACACTGGACCTCCAAGTGAGAAGGATTCGTCCTGGAGAAAACAGAGATCGGGATAGTATTGCAAGTCGAACTCGATCTAGGGTAGGGCTAGCGGAAAATACAGTCACTATCGAAAGCAACAGTGGGGGCTTTCGCCGAACCATTTCTCGTTTAGAGCGGTCAGGTGTTCAAACCTATGTTAGCACTATCACAGTTCCTCTTCGGAGGATTTCTGAGAACGAGCTTGTGGAACCGTCATCAGTGGCTCTTCGGTCCATTTTAAGGCAGATCATGACTGGATTTGGAGAATTGAGTTCTTTAATGGAGGCCGAATCTGAGTCAGAGGTTCCGAGACATGGTCAGCATTTACCAGAGAGGCACTCAGATCTGAGCACCGTAGGTGCAGTTAATGACATCAGCCAGCACAGTGAAGGTTCCTCTCAAAACAGGCGGGCCCGAGAAGACAGCTCTGAAATGCGTGGTGAAAACGAGACTCCCCAGCCTCCCGCCCGAAACAGTGATAGCAGAGGTGGCCGGCAGTCGCGAAATTCAAATAACTTAGTTGAAACTGGAACACTACCTATCCTTCGCCTTGCTCATTTCTTTTTACTAAACGAAGGTGATGACGAGGATCACATACGTGGTTTAACCAAAGAGCAGATTGACAATCTTTCCACCCGGAACTATGAGCATAGCAGTATCGATAGTGACCTAGGCAAAATCTGTAGTGTTTGCATCAGTGACTATGTGACTGGAAACAAGCTCAGGCAATTACCTTGCATGCACGAATTTCACATTCATTGTATTGACCGCTGGCTCTCAGAGAATTGCACTTGCCCCATCTGTCGGCAGCCTGTTCTAGGGTCCAGCATAGCAAACAATGGGTGAAGCGTTGGGTCTGTTCAAATAGTACATTTTAGTAGAGCTGAGTATTTAAGCACCCTTTTGTTGAATTCTTTGTGATGAGCTAACCAGGATGAAAAAGAACGGATTATTATAGTTTGCACTATTTTTTGTGTGCTTTTTTAACTTGTTAAAAAGAAAATTTATATAAAACTTAAAATGGCAAATGTTAAATTATCGACAAGTACAGAATAGTCAATATTGCTAGAACCAAATAATCTTTAAAATGTTCTTATTTTGGTAATTTCGTCATGCTAAGCACTTTTGTATCTGCACAATTCAGTAGGTTAACAATCAATCTTCCTTTTCTTAATAGCACAGCAGACTTTATGTGGACTTTCAACTTCCATAGGCTTAGTGCCATGTCCAGACAGTGGTGTCTAAATAAGCCTTTCGTTAACTTTTTATTGTAAGGACAATATCTTTTCATGAGAGAGTGTTTGGCTGAATGTTTGCTCTATATATTTAAGTTACTTGAAACGTTAAATTTGATATGCAGCATACCATATATGTATATATAGATATATAATTTTAAGGGGGAAAATATTCCGTCTAAAAACTACCAGTTTGGTTCTTATTTAAGCTTTTGGGCTATTACTGCATATGGCACAATGTGTAACATTTACAGGATCATCTCTGGGAGGAAGTAGATATTTAAAAATAGAGATAATTTACTGAAGCGTCTCTGACAATCTTACTAGACAGCAAGCAATATGTAATACTGAACAAGTATTTCTTTACTCAGAAATGGAACATGGACATTTTAGTACATATAGATTATTTAACTTGAGTTCGGCCTTTTTGTGACTTGTTTGAATGTGCAAACAATTCTTTGGATTATATTAAGTAAGGTATACAAATATGCATGGTTTCTCAAATTTACTTTTGAAATCTAAAAAAAAAAAAAAAATGTCTATGAAGAATCAAATGCATAGATAATGTGTTAAGTTTACTTGGAGGCCAAAAACTCCAAATAATACAAAACAAGAAACCCTTAAGAGAATGTGGAATTTATATGAACACGAAGTATGCATTGAAGATCTATTTCTACCAATAAATATTAAAACAAAGCTGTATGTGAACTTCTTTTCTCTTGGTCCCCTGTGATTTATTTTTCAAAACAAGCAAAATTTCACACCTGCAAGGTGTCAGACAGTGTTACAGGTGCTGAGGATTCAGCTGAGGACAGAGTCCCTATCTTCACAGGAAGAGAACATTTAATGAGTTACTGAATTAAATGAATATATGACACAGTTTTCCTGTGGTGATACTGCTTGGGGAAAACCACAAGAACAAATTCCTCAGGACCAGATTCGGGAAGATTTACGTGTATCTCAAGATTGTTTTTCCTTCTGATTAAGTAACTATATTCGTCAGGTAAGATGCATACACAGGAGTTTTCAGGGAGTGCATTTAACACCTGGAGGGAAAGCTCGTAGTAAGAGTCATGACTTTGTTTGGAGTAAATGGTTTATGTAGGTCAATCATGGGGCTGGGAGGTTTGAATGCTTTAAATGCCAGACTAAGGAATTTTACTTCACCTTACAAACTTTTGGTGTCTCTTGGTGAATTTAGTGGCGAGCGGTAAGCTCATTTTCCATGTTTCAGGAAAATTGGTGTGGTGTAGTGTTCATAACACAGTGGAGTAGAGAGAGAGGGGAAGCAAAAAAACCTTAATAAAGGAACCACCGTGGTCATTTTTGTCATCCGTTATCATCATCCTCAGTTACTAGCTAACCTAGCGCGATGGCAGTGAAACTGGAAAGAGAGAGAAGAGAATCAAAATGTTGGGAAAAAAGGACATTATTTGGTTTCTTGTTCAGTATGAAGTGGGAGAGTGATATATTCACAGATGGAAAATCACCCGAATAGAAGAGAGAGAGTATGCCACTGTAGACATTTATCTTAAATATGCACCTCTCCCTCGTTTCAGTGATACCGTTTGTTCCCAGTATGACCAGAGACTAAATCCAGCATTTTTTTGCTCATGTGGAATATTCTTCAGGAAGTTCTACCTTCCCTGGCTTGATCAGTTAGGAAAATCAAGAGGAGAACAAAGAAAGGGGGAAATGAAAAAAAGTAGGGATAAAGGAAAAATACAAGCACGTTGATTCTTTGACTTAGTCCTTTGCAAGACATGGTAGGACCAGCATTGAAGGGACCCCAAATCGGCATTTGAAATAGAACTACATTGTACAGTTTATGGAAAATTCCCGCTAAGCAGCAGGCTTCATGTATTTTGTAAATTGGTATCCTAGTCGGGAACAAAGGAGTGTTTTCTGTAATATTTTCATTCATTTCCCAGTAAACAAAGCTGATGACAAATACAAAGGCTCTTTATCTATTTATAGCCTCTATTTAGCAATGATTGCATGCCTTATGGTTCCAATATAGAAAGGAACAAATAGTTTGCAACGCTTCATTTGAATATTGTGCTCCATGTTGTGTCCTTAGAGCTTCTTCTTTATAGTGTGGCTGCCTTGCACACTTGTATTTCAAAACTGTCAGCCTCCCACCTGCTTTCCCTCTTGTATCCCAGATGTGTATAGTTTCAAGTAGCATTGACCTGTACTTGACTACCTTTTATTTGCCCTGTGGTTATTTTCCTTTCAGTTTTTAACGTGAATTTATAATTTAAGCCTCCCAAGATCTTGAAGTATTATTGCCACTTCACATAGTGAGTAGCAGAGTTCAGAGTCACACACGGGACCGTTTGCCTCCAAAGCTTGTGCTTTTCCCCCTCAACTGCATTCTGGAAAAGCAGAAATGCTTGGTCCGCAAACAACGGGAGGACTGCTCCTGAAAGTTATAAAGCGGGATCTGTATTGTGAGGATGGGTCCAGAAAAGAGATGGGACCTGAAGACCCTGTGTGAAGGATCGTAGTTAATAAGTTGAGTCTGAGGCATTTTCACAAATACTACTCCTGGACAAGAACTTCCAGTGAATTTCCAGTCTTCCTGCACCTCTCCATCTGAATAACGTCTGGCCAGAGGAGGAAGACGTGGTGTGGAAATAGTACTCCACATACGTGGGCAGTTCTTCTTCCCTTTGCAGTGGCAGCAAGCTCCTCTGGGGTCTCCTCCTCAATCCTGTGGGACGTTGGAGGTCAGAGAGCTGGAGTACCTGTTAATACAGAAGATGATTGCCCAGCAAGCCATCTGTCACCGAGAACGCCAAATGTTCCATGTTCCACAGGACATGACTGTAAGTGTCAGTGGTGACTGTTTTTCTCAATGTCTACAGGCAGGTTGTGAGTTCTTTTCAGTGACTATGGAGGTATTAGGTCCTGAACATATCTGCCCTGAGAATAATTAGGGATCTTCAATTACTTTCAGCAAGTTTTTTAAAATTTATTTTGAGCATTAAATCTCTGAAGAGTCTGAGTTGGCCTCTATACTTTTCTTTTTCTTAACCGCCCCCCCTTTTTTAGTAGCGTAATCACATATCTTCTCCAAAGTAAAGCTTTCACGTGTATTTTTCCTCTATTGTAGTAATGTCTTGTTAGAAAAGTGTAACCTCTTGATTGCCTAGTATATATGTACACTTCCTTCTCACACATTTAACCTCAAAAATGCCCCTATTTATAACCAGAATCCAACTGTCTTCTGTGCAGTTGCAAAACATTTTCACATTCTCCCCGATGGGAAACGATACAAATTCATTTACAGCTTCTGTACTGTGAGGTGACACAATTTAGCCACTCTTAGGAGTTCAGATTCATAATAGTGAACTGCATGGTGTCCACTCTTCCATTAGATTGGATTTTTTTTTTAATTCTTTTTTTTTTTTTTACATTTATTTATTTTTGAGACAGAGACAGAGCATGAATGGGGGAGGGTCAGAGAGAGAGGGAGACACAGAATCTGAAACAGGCTCCAGGCTCTGAGTGGTCAGCACAGAGCCCGACGCGGGGCTCGAACTCATGGACCATGAGATCATGACCTGAGCTGAAGTCGGAGGCTTAACCGACTGAGCCACCCAGGCGCCCCTCCATTAGATTGGATTTGATTCATTGCGACTTCTTACCATCCAGCTTATGGGATAAATGATAAATGTGGCTCCTATCTACCTTGATAGAGTGAAGTGGAATAAAGATCAAACAAAAAAGGGGGAAAGAAGCGTCACTGATTACACTGATTACTAGTATAGAATGTGCACACATCTTGCTGAGCAAGCTTAGAAGGATGAATGATAGAAATAATGAGACTTGTAAGCATCTCTTTGTTGACTCTCTTATCTGGATGTAGACTAAGTTGTCTGGTCAGCCAATTTGGCTGGCCTAATCCTGAATTAGGGCCACTTTCAGAAAGCTCTCCAGCGAGAATTTCCGTACTGGTGGTGGGGGTGAGTGGCAGGGGCTCGAGGGTTTGAGAGGATGCTAGTGAACAGTTTTGATCTTAGCACTTTGATGTGAATCCTTGGTTCAGGAACTGCCAAGATGTTGAACAGGTCTCTGTACAATAGGTTAGGGGCTTTTTGGACAAGTGCCTTAAAACTTTAATTAGCTCCTTAACAGTTTCATTTGGGGTCTCATCTCAAACACCACAAGTCTTGTATTCTTGATTTACTAGAGGGAATAGTCATGACCCTTACAACACCTTTAGGGCTTTTCTTTTTCTTTCTTTTTTTCTTTCTTTCTTTTATTTTCCTTCTTTCTTTCTTTCCTTTCTTTCCTTCCTTTTCTCTTTTTTTCTTTGTTTCCTTCCTTTTTTCTCTTTCTTTCTTTTCTCTTTTCTTTCCTTTTCTTTCTCTTTTTTCTTTTCTTTCTTTCTTTCTTTCTTTCTTTCTTTCTTTCTTTCTTTCTTTCTTTCTTTCTTTCAGTATGTTGTTAAAAGGACGCTTCTATTGCTTAGCTAAATAGATTTTACTTCTGGTGTGGTTTGGGGGCTTTCTTTAATCTTCCTTTGAATGTTGCCATTGTCCCTTTGCTGCCTTTCAGACAGTGTGTTTTACAATAGGAAGGAGGCTTCTTCATTTTTGTCCAAAGGGTGATGCAGAGTGACCATTCCACTCTGATCAGTTGCGGTCAGGTCACGTGGCCAGTCCAGCGCAAGCACGTAGATTGGGAGCGGTTTAATGATATTTTCAGTCCCATCATTGAAGCACCTAATGTTCCTGATAACTCTCTGTTTGAAGATCCCAAGACCACCTCCAGGTCAGTGGTTGGCTAGGACTCATGGGACTGAGTATATAGTTGTGCTCACAGCTAAGATTTATTATAAGGAAAGGAGACAAAGGGCAAAGGGACATGGGGCGAAGTCTGGATGAAACCAGTCAAGCTTCCAAGAGTCCTATCCCAGTGCAGTCCTACAAGACACACATTCCTCCAGCACCAAATGGGACATGGAAGAAGTGTTGTTGTTAAGGAAGCTCATTACAGACTCAGTGCCCGAGATTTTTATTGGGGGCCGGTCATGTAGGCACCTCTGCCTGGCATGTACCAAAACCCCAGACTCCCAGAAGGAAAGCAAGTGTTCAGCATGAACCACATTATTTGCGGTTTAGGCACGTTGAGACACTTCTTTCAGTAGGGGGATGGTGGAAACACTCCCCAAATCAAGTGCCTAGACGCCAGCTAAGGGTCCGTCTTTCACGAAGGCCTTTCTGAGGATAGCCTAAGGCCTACTATGTGAATTCCGCACACACACCTCTATCTCTAGCTCAGAACATTCTCCTGAATTCTAGGACCACGTTTTTTTTTAAGTTTGTTTATTTTTGAGAGAGACAGAGACAGTGTGAGCAGGGGAGGGGCAGAGGAGAGGGGGAGAGAGAGAATCCTAAGCAGGCTCTGCACGGTCAGCACAGAGCCTGATGCGGGGCTCGAACTCACAAACATCATGACCTGGGCCGAAACCAAGAGCCGGACGCTTAAACTGACTGAGCCACCCAGGCGCCCCGCTAGGATCATATTTGTGGCTGCTTCGGTTAATGTCTACCAGGCTGCCTCTTTGGAACCTCAGAGCCAACACGTCTAGAACTGAAGTAGTAATCCTTTTCCGTCAAACTGTTCCTCACCCTCTTTTCTGAGCTCAGTCAATGCCATTCCCTGGCCTGGGTTCTTGAGTTTGGCCAAGAAAGAACTCAGAGCCAAACTCTTAAGCAGCTGTTTAATAGCAGCCACACCAAGGGGCGCCTGGGTGGCTCAGTGGGTTAAGCGTCTGACTTTGGCTCGGGTCATGGTCTCGCGGCTCGTGAGTTCAAGCCCTCTGCTGACAGCCTGGAGCCTGCTTCCAATTCTGTGTCTCCCTCCCCCCCCTCAACTCTGTTTCTCAAAAATAAACATGAAAAAAAATTTTTTAAAATAGCAGCTAAAGCAAAAGTACACTCTCAAGATGGGAGAGCAGGCAGGTCCAGAGGTGGCTACCCATCAGGGTTTGGGGTTGTCTTTTTATGTTTGAATAGGTTATGGGTCATAGCTGGTGTGGCCTCTGAGGTCTCCTAAGGGACTCCTCCTACCAACAGGAGTGGGGGTTTTGGGCCCTGTATGGTGCTTGTCAGAACTGTCGTGGCAGCCATCCCCCCACAAGGGGGTAGGGGTCAGAACTGCAGTGTAAATGTATCATAAGGAAGCTATAGGTCACTGAAGGGTAGTGATCCTAGGGAAGAGAGCATTCCCCCTCCCCCCGGGGTTTGCCAGCTCTCTGAAACTTGGTTTCCTCCTCTCTAAACAGAAAACACATGCCTGTTCCCTGCTCACACCTAGCTAACTGACTGCCTACTCTACCACCTCTAACCATTCACCGGTTCATTTAAGGCAGAAAAGTCTGATCCCTTTTCCCTGTGTGGAGGTCAGGTGGGACTGGCTTGGCTAGGATGGGCCCGAGGGGTCAGAATGGGCAGCAGGGGTACCTTGTAGTCGTAGCTGTGGACGCAAAGAATCAGAGGTCAAGTACAAAATTGTGACCAATGCACCGATACCCCTTAGAGATGGAGAACTGGGTTTCAATAGGGTGTCAGAACAGGAGGGACTGGAGATAAATCAAAAGGCCAAGAGAAATTAGTTTAATCAGATGAACAGGAGAGTGATCAGGAAAAATGCCTGTTTCCCATAGCCAAGTTGGTTGCTTGGTTTTCTTTGGTGTGTGACTGATGGGTAGGTAGTCAGGCACTAATTAAAGGGCTGAGAAGGGAATAAATAAGAACCCAGACTTCTGCATCTTTACTTCTGTCCTATTGACCAACCCGTGCTCTTGGAATCCTCATCATTTTCGTTCCCATTTCTCGGGTCCTTGCCTTCATCTCTTAACGTGGTCTCCTAGCCTTACAATCACTCAGGTGCAGTCTTTGTACGAGACACGTCTAGACGTGACACTCCTCAGCTGTTCTCCATTACTTCCTGCCTGTTCTTGGTACAACATATAAGATTCTTCATATTTTATCCTCTGCCTACCTTTACCAACCTCATTTTCTACCTTGCGGGGGCCCTTAACCTTGCCCTTCACACTTTAGGGTTTCGTCCATGCTATTCTTCCTCCCTGTGATGGCCTTTCCCCGCTTGCCTTTCTGGTTAATTCCTGTGTATCCTTTAACTCTGACCTCAAATGTTACCTCTGCAAACCCTCACCTTGTCATCTCCGGGGCTGATGTCTCCGTTAAGCACAGCAGGCACAATGTCTACAACCCAGGATAATTTTAAAGGCCCACAAAAATGTTTTAATTTCTGGGATGTCTGGGTGGCTCAGGTGGTTAAGCGTCCAACTTCGGCTCGGGTCATGATCTCACGGTCCGTGATTTCTAGCCCCGTGTCGGTCTCTGTGCTGACAGCTCAGATCCTGGAGCCTGCTTTGGATTCCGTGTCTCCCTGTCTCTCTCTGCACCTCCCCCGCTTGCATTCTGTCTCTCTCTCTCTTTCTCTCTCTTTTTTTAATTTTTTTTAATGTTTATTTATTTTTGACAGAGAGACAGAGCACGAGTAGGGGAGGGGCAGGGAGAGAGGGAGACACAGAATGTGAAGCAGGCTCCAGGCTCTGAGCTCTCAGCACATAGCACATGCAGGGCTTGAACTCATGAACAGCGAGATCATGATCTGAACTGAAGTTGATGCTCAACCGACTGAGCCACCCAGGCGCCTCATCTCTCTCTCTTAAAAAATAAACATTAAAAAAATTTGTTTTAATGTTTTAATTTCTTTTAAAATCTACAAGAGAAAAAAGAGCAAGTAATCCAAACTGTATTATATTTCTCTTTGATAACAGTAGAACATAATTTTAATACTTTTTATGGACAAAGGGGCCCAGCAACACAAAGCTGCTAAGAGCCCGTGAAAGTAATGATATGGCCCTGCTTACTCCCCATTATGCACTTCACTTACACTACATCTTCTGTAAAGAACTGTGAGCTCCTTGAACTTGTCCACAGCACCTGGTATGATGCCTGGTACCTAGTAGGTCACTAAGTATATATTTAATAAGGAAATGAATATAAGTTTCATATATAGGTAGGCCTGGCTTACAAATACCTTATACATTAAAAGCTTGTTTGAGGGGCACGTGGGTGGCGCAGTCGGTTAAGCGTCCGACTTCAGCCAGGTCACGATCTCGCGGTCTGTGAGTTCGAGCCCCGCGTCGGGCTCTGGGCTGATGGCTCGGAGCCTGGAGCCTGTTTCCGATTCTGTGTCTCCCTCTCTCTCTGCCCCTCCCCCGTTCATGCTCTGTCTCTCTCTGTCCCAAAAATAAATAAAAACGTTGAAAAAAAAATTAAAAAAAAAAAAAAAAAGCTTGTTTGTGAGATTTTTTTTTAATGTTTATTTATTTTGGGAGAAAGAGAGAAGGTGAGAGGGAATCCCAAACAGGCTCTGCACTATCAGCACAGAGCCCAAAGTGGGGTTCAATTTCATGAACTGTGAGATCATAATCTGAGCCAAAATCAAGAATTGGACGCTTAACAGACTGAGCCACCCAGGTGACCCAGATTTTTTTTTTTTTAAACTTGGAACCCATTTACCATAGATACAATAGCTACCGTATTTTTGTGGTTTGAAGCAAGAGGGGAAATGCCCCCAGGGCAGCCCCCCCCAAATCTACACTACCCAGAATGTTTCTGAAATATGATTTGAGTACAGCCAAAAGCAGAAAAATCTAATAATATTCCTGCAAGTTAACAAAGAATGAAATCGAAAAAATATTTTAAAAAATTTATCGCGAATGGTGGTATGGTAGTGCTTGAGACTCTATAAAGCGTGCCATTCTCTTTTGTACTTCTTCTTTTTAATGTAAGCTCTACCCCCAATGTGGGGCTTGAACCCAGGACCCTGAGGTCACTACCTCTGGAGCCAACCAGAGGCCCCAAGGATGCCTTTCTCAAATTTCAAGTTGCCCTTTCCTCAATGGCCTGTCGCAGCTGCTCTGTTTACTTACCGCAGTGGCCCAACTGGGTCGAGTTTCTGCATCAGGCCACCCTGTTTGATAAATGGTGGCTTTGGTTGTGTGCGCTCTGCCTTTGTATCTCTCACTGCTTCCATTTTCTCTCTCCCCAACCACCAGGAGGGGGCAAAGGGCCTTCCAGCCAAAGAGCGGGCAGACAGGCTGGTCATTTTGATTGTGCTAGAGCCACGCAGCCAACTGGGAGAGGAACCTAGTGGTTGCCAGAGCCTTAGAGAAGAGGGTGGCCCTTTTACAGCTTAATTCTGAATGTGTCTCACCATTAACTGTACTCAGATTGTTGGGGTTTTTTTCTTGCAAAGAAAAAGGTTTCAGGTTTAATCTTAAAAGAGTGTTTATTCCGTCTGATAGTAGAATTGTTTGTATCTTGGGAGCTGATAATAGCAAACCCCTTCTTATTCAGTGTAACATTATCATGAAGCTCTTTAAATAGTTTGTCGAGGTGAGAACAGAGGTTTAGGTTTCTTGACTCTCAATATACAGAGAGGGAGAATTACCACATCCACCTAAGGGAAGTGTACTCTATCCCTATGAAAAGGCATTTTCTGAAATAGTCCAGTCCTCATGAGAAACAAAGAAAAACCATAACCCCTTAACAGGGGGTGAGAATTACAACTTCAATGAGTTTGTAATGTTGACCTGCCATATACACAGAATTTTGTGTGTGTGTGTGATCTGGATGGCTTAAACAATTTATTCAAGGTCACACACCACAGTTGGTTAGAAGGAAGACATTGTAGCCTTGTAACTTTTTTAAATGTCTTACTTTATTAATTACAAAGAATTTTTCAAAGCTTGACCACATATTCACTGCTGAAGTATGTCTAACTATTGGTCTTGTAAGGCTGATGCCTCAGTATAGGGAAAGGCCTCTTTTAACCTGTGCAGGGCAAATAAATGCTGCACCAGGGACTGTTGGACTCTTTAGGACTCTGGGGAAGTTTGAGCTGAGTCGTGCTGCTCGAGGGATTCGGGACAGCTCCAGGGCTGGTTTGTGAGGGCTCAAGCCTGAGATCTGCAGCCATCTGTTTCTAATGAGTATTGGTCGCTGTTCACTTTTGCAGTCATTTTAATAGCATCTGTTAGAGCAGTGCAGGTTTCAGATCACAGATGGTGACAGGTGCAATGAAGATGTCATTTCAGGCGTTTCTCATTATCGTTCAGATAATACCTTAAGGTCATAATTCTTACTTTCGTAATACAGCGAATTTTTTTAAAATAAAATAAGCTGAGAACATTCAGCCTGTTATATTTACACCCCAAATGCAGACTCTTAGAATCTCAGGCCTAGGAGAAGATTGGACCGTCTTCTAAGCACATCCTCTTTGGGTCCCAAGAGCCTGTACTTTTTCTTAGTCACTGATTGCGATGCCTGCTTTTAAAGACGAAGTTATCATTTCCCTTTCACTACACACTCAGTATTGTATCCGTTTGGGTCTCTGAGAAGTGAACACCAACGCAGGATTATATACGAGGGATCTACTGGGGAAACACCTGTTAAGACTAAAGGGGAGAGAGCAGGAGTAGGCGAGGAGAACCTCCAGGCTAGGCTCTAGGTAAGATCCCTAAGGAAGGAAGGGAGAAGAAGGAGGCTTGGGTGGGAGACGCTTCAGACCACTGGGTGGTTCTGAGACTCTCAGATGGAGAGTCAGGGCTGACAGAGTGGTCCCCCATTGGGCAAGAATGGCCCAGCTCTTCTACGTCCTCAGGCTCGGTCATCGGCTAGGGGCGGCCCGGGGGCAGCCTGCGCCTGAGTGCCAGAGCAGACCCAAAAGTGTGACGCCTGGGGGCTGTCAGTCACTTACACAGCCCACACCAGGTTGTCTTGAATGCTGCGTCTTCACGACTGCCACAGATGTTTAGCGTCCGTCGCTTCTAGAAACAATCACAATTTGATTCTGGTTTACTCTGACTCCTCTGCTCTCCCAAACCACCCACACTGGTTTGCCACCAGACAGGTTAACATTGCCATGGATCATATCTTAGGTTTCTCTTCTCCAAGTTAAGTCATCTTATTCCTTTCACTGCTATCCTTTGAATCCTCATAAGGTTTGCCGAGCCCCTTTGCCAAAGCCCAGAACTGCAACCTGTGTCTACATGAGCAGGGAGCTCTCTGGGGGTCAGTTTACAATATGGGGATTAGGAACAGGATTTTGGTGACAGATACCAGCTCAAGTCCCAGATTTGCCACATAATGGCTAGGAGGACTTGTGGACATACTTTAACTTACTGGCCATCATTCTCCTCGTTGGTGAAATTGAGTAACAGTCACACCTACCCTGTGGGATTAAGTGCAGGTATACACTTAAAAGTCCATGGCACATAGTAAGTGCTTCATAAAAATCAGCAGAAAATATTATTAACATTGTACTCAGGCCTGAGCTTCCCTAATAAAGGACTTGCGTTGCTGACTCATATCCAATTTGTGATCCATTTGGCTTAGCCTTGAGGTACTTTTGTTCATCATTTATTCTTAGTATCTGCCAGTGTGATAATGAGGTCTCTTTTTTTCCTTTCCAAATGTACCATACTATTTTTATTCTTGCTCACTGACCCCCTCCGTCTCCTCCAGCTTTTCTGCAAGCAAAGTCTGTGTTTCTGGGAATCAGTTAAAGGTTTGCATTTTTGGTTTTGGTTTTGTTTTAGGGATGCTGTGAGGAAAGAGATAAGAAGCTGCCTTGTATCACTGTAAAAATATCCCGTCTCTGAGTTTTAACAACTGATGCCTCTTCCAGATTCATAGCAGTTTCCTGGGTTCTCAGGAAGCTGCCAGAGCCCCCAAACTCTCTGATCCTTGTTTCATGGACAGCAATGTATTGAAAGGTCATTCTCCAAATCCAAATGCTGCTTATTTGATCTTCTCCCATTGCCAATAATCTGGAAGGGAAAGGGAGGGTGCCAGCACCTCTCCCTCGTGCTAATAACTAGCATGTAATCTTAATTTTCTATGAAATTGTATTTGCCAAGAGATTTCATGCTTATGAACTCATTTATATAACAAACCAACTTGACAGTGGGTTGAGGAGGTATAACTTATGCTTGTGTTGGAAGAAAATGAAGTACAGAGAAGTGAATCATTTGCCCCAGTCAACCAAAAGGCCAGTGGCGGTGCCCAAAACAGACCTTGGTTCTCCCACATTTGCAACTGGAGGCTCTTCAGTTTGGGCCAGACTGTTACAACAGCTACATCCACGGAATAAGGGCAGAATGGCACTCTTTCTTCCATCATCTTGGGGTCTACTAAGGCACACCTACATACCCAGTTTGTCTTTGTCCTCCCCGTAGTGAACAAGTGGTCAGTACTGGAAGCTTCTAGATAGGTCCCACAGCTGGGTCACTGGGTATCCGTCAACTGGCTTTCCTGGTTTGAAACCAAACTTCCGGGTAGGAACATAAAATCATAAAAGCACTTCAGGAGCCTTATATTTATCATCATCATCATCATCATCATCATCATCATCATATGTTTAATCCATGTTTATTTGCCTCAGGTGTAATTTACAAAGCAATTCTTTGCAGAAACAAGCCATTTTTCTAGATAACGCTGTAACGAAGGCTTGAATCAAAGAAGAAAAGCTTCACTGAGGTGGGCGGGAAACTTAAATTCTAGCCTCGCCGTCTGTAATAGAATATCCTCACTTCTCCTCCCACCCTCCTCCTCCCTTTATCCATTTTCTGCCTCCATTAATTTTGGCTTGCTCGGCATTCCTTTCTCCATTCTTCTGGGGGAATTACTCTTCCTCCATTCTATGTGGTTCTGGTAGGGCTCCCAATCATACGATCTCTTTCACTTTCTTCAGTAGGGTGCAAATGTGACCGAGTTAGCTCAATCGGCTTCCCTCCCCAGGTCACGCGGTAAATGCGTGGCTGCCTTTACAAGAAACCACAAAACTGTTTTCCAGAATGGTCATGCCGTTTACATTCCTCCCAGAAATGTATAAGCCAGAGCCAGCTGCATAATTTGCTGGACCCAGTACAAATTAAAAACGTGTGGTTCACTGTTCAAAAAGCAGGAAATACAAAGCTCTTTTCTTCTGCAATCTCTCTCTTGACTTGTCACGGTGGTTTTTATTTGCTATTCATGCTCTTAATTATTAACATAAAGTTTACTGCTATTTCAACCTTATGCAGTGCCAACGGGGTTAAGATATATATGGAAATTTCTCTTTGCATTGCAACGTTTGGACATTTCGAAAGCGTTTCTGGCTGGGAAGAGAATGCTCCCTCCTAGCTAGCCGATTTATACTCTTCCAGGATCCATCAACTGTAGACTGCCCCCTGGGCCAGGCAGCTGTCATGTGATTTGGGACCCATTTGAATCTAAACTTCCACAAAAACAAAAACAAAACGGAAAACCCTGTTAAGAGACCAGCTGCACACCGTTCTGGCAACTACAGCCCGTCTGGGTGCTTTCACTTGGTTACACTCCAGTAAACATTTGTTCCAACCAAATGTGGCAAATGCTGAGACCCACATCAACTCCAGTAAGTACCCACTTGAGAAGAACACCCCAGTCCCACATCCCTGGCCCAGGAGCTCACCGCTGGAGAACATGTCATCCCAAATGACATGGTATCTGCCCAAGACTCACCACTGGAGATGACTTCGCTCCCTGTGGGAGAGATCCTTCACCCTGGATGCTAAGATCTCCACCCAAACAATGCCCATAGACCGACTGGGCAGAGAATACCCTACTGGGCTAGGCAATTCTTAGAGATAGCAAGGAACACAGACTGAGCATGCCTCTGATATATACAAGCTGACCAATCCAGAGCTGTCTCCTCTATCTGGCCCATGCACATCCAGCAGGCAATATTCCTTTGACTTAATCGTGCCAGGTACCAGGCAACTAGGGATCACCCCTCAAGTCTAAAGCCCACAGAAATTATTCTGTAGTCTATCCTACATTGTTCTCTTGTCCTGTCTTGACTTCTCCAAGGAAACACCAATAAGGGTCATGGCCTAGGTACATGGCTCCTGGTCCCACCCCCACCAACATTACAAGCACACATGCCCCCTGCTCTCCCGCCCTTCGCTCCTGTTTTCTGCCTCTTGCCCACCCTGGTGTCCTTCCCATTTGACCTTGTGTGGCTCCCGTCTCTAGGACCTGTAAGCATAATTAACTCGGTTTTGTCCTGAGCCTCTCCTCTGGCTCCACTTACATCTGTACCTGACCGATTGTCTCATAAAAGAATACAAAACAGCAAGTTTTAGGTGCCAATACAAGAGCTTTTGGCTTGCATGTGGACTCCCTAAAATTACACAGTTTGGATTTCACAGCTCACATATTTATTTCGCTCTTCTGAAAACAGTTGAAACACTGCACAAAACTAACTCAGCTGTTTCTGTTTCTCTTCTCCACACGTGCACTTTGTGGTAACTCTACCTTGGGCTTCCTGATGAGTAAGGAAGAGCTGAGAGGAAGAGGAACTAGAGGTTGCCTGAGCTTTTTTGTTCCTTTTATGGCTTACGTCTTCATTCATAGCATAAATAGTTGGCTAACACAGTGGGTAACGCAAGCGAAAAAGGAAATGGTAGAGTTCTTTGGGGTTTCGTGTTTCTTGGATCGCCACCTTTCTTCATTCAAAGCAAGTTCTGGTTCAAATGCAAAGTGTGGCTGGCCCCTTGAGGAGGATTGCCGGAGGTAGCAAATAAAAATACGAGGGGCGCCTGGGTGGCGCAGTCGGTTGAGCGTCTGATTTCAGCCAGGTCACGATCTCGCAGTCCGTGAGTTCGAGCCCTGCGTCGGGCTCTGGGCTGATGGCTCGGAGCCTGTTTCCGATTCTGTGTCTCCCTCTCTCTCTGACCCTCCCCCGTTCATGCTCTGTCTCTCTCTGTCCCCCCCAAAAATAAATAAACGTTGAAAAAAAAATTAAAAAAAAATATGAGATGAACAATTAAATCTAGGTGTCAGACAAACAGCAAATCATTTCTTTAGTACAAGTACATCCCAAATATTGCACGGGACAGACTGCATTTTATCTGGCAACTCTATTATATTCTATGGCTGTCAGTGCTTGCCCGCCCCCCTTCCTCAGTCATAGATATAATTACTTTTTTAAAACCTGTGGTAAAATACATGTAATCATCAACCATTTTTAAGTGTACATTCAGTGGCACTAAGTGCACTTAAACCATTGTGCAACCATCACCCACAGGACTCTGTTCATCTTGCAAAACTGAAACTCTATCCTTATTAAACACGAACTCTCCATTTCCCCTCCCCCCCAGCCCCCTTGGCAACCTCCATTCTACTTTCTGTCTCTATGAATTTTTTTTTAACGTTCATTTATTTTTGAGAGAGAGGGAGACAGAGCATGAGCAGGGGAGGGACAGAGAGAGAGGGAGACACAGAATTGGAAGCAGGCTCCAGGCTCCAAGAGCCATCCACAAAGAGCCTGAGGTGGGGCTCGAACTCACAAACCGTGACCTGAGCTAAAGTCTGACACTTAACCAACTGAGCCACCCAGGCACCCCTCTGTCTCTGTGAATTTACCTGTATTATGTACTTCAAATGAGTGGGATCATACAGTATTTTTTTTTTACAGCATTTTAAAGTCCTTTTGCAACTGGCTATTTCACTTAGCATAATGTCTTCGACGTTCATCTATGTTGTACTGTCCAAATAATATTCCATTGTATATACATGCCACATTTTGTTTATCCCTTCATCCACTGATGCTTGAGTTTCTTCTACATTTTAGCTATCGCAAACACTGCTGCTATGAACATGGGGCTGCAAAGTCTCTGCTTTCATTTCATTCTGGGTATAAGCTCAAAAATGGGATTGTTGGATCATATGATAATCCTATTTTTAATTTTCTGAGGAACAACATGATTCTTTTTTATTTGCTTGGAGTCTTGCTGAACTCCCATGCATTGCGTCCATCAGAAGTCTGCTCATGGGACACTGCAAACACCAGGTGTGAAGGAAGCATCAAGGAACAAACAGGTGTATTACGAGTGTCTCCTCTGCTCACATGCATTTTTCCATTGTTTCATTGGACTTCACTTACAGAACACTCGCTCGAAGGTACAGTTATTATCAAGAACTTCAGGACAGTGACAGCGGAGTGGAGCTCTTCAGGTGTGGAGCTCTTCTGAGCTTGGTGCCCAGGAAGCCAGCCTCGTATAAGAGTTCCAGTTGCTCTACGTTCTCCCCACCCCACTGCTGTCAGGCTCTTTGATTTTAGCCAGTGGTGTGGATGTGAATTGGTACCTCAGGGTAGTTTGGATCTGAGTTTCCATGATGATTAATGATGTTGACGATCTTTTTCCGTACTTGTTGTCTCTTTATACATCTTCTTTAGTCCTATCTATCTATCTATCTATCTATCTATCTATCTATCTATCTATAATTACCTATGTAATTGTATATAATCTCCACTGCCCCCATTGGTTTATCTTGTTATTATTGAGTTGTAAGAGTTCTCCATGTATTATGAATATCAGTCATTTGTGATCCATATCTATCTACCTAAGTATATCTATGTAGTTATCTATACTATATATGTATAGATATACATACACACTATATATAGATATATACATATTATAGATGTTTTCCCCTCTAAGTGTTTAACTTGCCTTTTCATTTTCTTAATGGCAGTTTTTTTTGTTTTTGTTTTTTTGTTTTTTGTTTTTTGTTTTTTGTTTTTTGTTTTTTTTGAGCATCAGGCAAAAGTTTATTAGAGCATAAGATTAGAGAGGAAGAATAGTAAGAAAACTCTTTTTACAGAGAGCGGACATTCGAAAGTGAGTGCCCCCTTAATGGCATCTTTGAAGGAGAATGTTTTTAGTTTTGATGAAGTCCAAATTATCAGTGTTTGTCTTTTGTCATTCATGCTTTTTGTGTCTTCCCTAAGAGTCTTTGCCTAATGCAAGATCACAGATTTCTTTCCTCCTCCTCCTCCTGTAATTCATCTTCCTTCCCTCCTCCTCCTCCTGTAATTCATCTTCCTTCCCTCACCCCCTCCTCTTTCTTTGTCTTCTTTAGCTGTTATGTTTAAATCTGTGATCCATTTTTGGCTTGTTTTTTGGTGTGGTGGAAGGTAAGAATCCAGATTAATTTGTTTTTGTTTGGTTTTGAATATGAATACTCACTTGTTCCAGCAGCATGTGTTGAAAAGACTTATCCTCTCCACCGAGCTCTGTGGTGCGTGAACATCAGTTGAGTATGTGCATGTGGGGCTCTATTGCTAAGTTTCCTATTCTACTGCATTGTTCTATATAGCTATTCTTATGACATTCCACACTCTTTGACTATTTTAGCTCCTCTGTGTCTTCCTATAAATTTTATAATCTGCTTGTTAATTTCTAAGTAAAAGAATGCTGGGGAGTGATGTTCCTGGCTGGCTCAGTCAGAAGAGCATCTGACACTTGATCTCCGGGTTGTGAGTTCAAGCCTTACGCTGGGTGTAGAGATTACTTAAATAAAAATTTAAAAACAACCCCCCCCCCCCCGCAAAAAAAAAAAAAACCCTAAGAATGTTGGCATTTGGGTTGGGAATGCACCGAATCTATAGATCAATTTGGGGAGAAATGACATCTTAAATATTGAATCTTCCAAGCTATCAATATTGTACACATCTCCATTTGTTTAGGTTTTCTTTAACTTTGGCAATGATCTGTATTTTTTTTTAGTGTATTTTGTATATTTTGTTAAATTTATGCCTAAGTTTTTCAGGTTGTTTGAAGTTATTGTAAATGTTATTTTTGTACAATTTTTATTGCCAGCTCTTCATTACTAGCATATAGAAATATAGTTGATTCCAGGGAGCCTGGGTGGCTCAGTCGGTTAAGTGTCTGGCTTCAGCTCAGGTCACGATCTCGCCATTCCCAAGTTTGAGCCCGGTGTCGGACTCTGTTTTGACAGCTCAGAGCCTGGAGCCTGCTTCAGATTCTGGGTCTTCCTCTCTCTCCACCCTTCCCTCACTCATGCTGTCTCTCAAAAATAAACATTAAAAGAAAGAAATATAGTTGATTTTTGTATTTTGAACTTATATTCTCTGATTTTGCTAAACTCACTTATTCTAGTAGCTTTTTAAAAAGATTCTTGGGGCGCCTGGGTGGCTCAGTCGTTTGGGCTCTCACTTTGGCTCAGGTCACGATCTCGCGGTCCGTGAGTTCAAGCCCCGCCACGGGCTCTGTGCTGACAGCTCAGAGCCTGGAGCCTGTTTCCGATTCTGTGTCTCCCTCTCTCTCTGCCCCTCCCCCGTTCATGCTCTGTCTCTCTCTGTCCTAAAAATAAATAAACGTTAAAAAAAATAAAAAAATAAAAAAAAATCTTAATTGTATTCTGTGTACCAATGATGTCATACGTAAATAAAATTTTTCTTTTTGATATCTATGGCTTTTTTTTCTTGCCTTTTAACACTACCTAGGATCCCCACTACATTTAGTTGTCTGAAAATATTTTATTTCTCCTCTATTTCTGAAGTATGTTTTCTCTGTATATAACATTCTGGATTGATAACATTTCCCGTTCAGCACTTTAGAGATTCCCTACCTTTGACTTCTGGTCCTACGTTGTTTCTGATGAGAAAAAAAATGTATGTTTGTGATATCTTCTTTCTTTTGCTTCTTTCAACACATTCTCTCTATCTTTGATTGCCAGCAGTTTGACTACAATGTACCTAGGTAGTTTTGTTTGAATTTATTTTGTTTGGAGTTCAGTGAAATTCTTGGATCTATGAACTTTAATAAAATTTTGGAAAATTTTTATTATATCTTTAAATATTTTTTATGCCTCGTTCTAATTCTCTTCTTCTTCTGGGTCTCCCATTATATGTATGTCAGTCTGTTTGGTGTTTTCCCCCACAGGATTCTGGGTTTACCTTCTCTGGATGTGACCTAAAAGAATAAATCATGTAACATGTCCAAGGAAAATTAGGTTCAAATAAATAATAAAGTCATCTTTAAAGAAATTACAAAAGATGGTCCCGTATATGAATGTGTGTGTGTGTGTGTGTGTGTGTGTGAGGGGAGATGATGGGGGCTTGCCTGACACCACACGATAGTACGGTGGTTAGGACTATTAGCTCTGGAGACAGACATACGGTTTCAAATTCTGGTTTTGCAACTGATTAACTGTGTGACCTTGAGCAAGTTACTTAGCCTCTTGGTGCCTTAGTTTCTTCATCTATAAAATGGGGATGATATTAGTACAGGCATATCTCAGAGGGAGATATTGTGGGTTCAGTTCCAGACCACTACAATAAAGCTAATTTTGCAATCAGAATAATATTGCAATGAGTCAAATGATTTTTTTGTTTGTTTGTTTCACGGTGCATTATGTCTAAAAAATAATGTACATACCTTAATTAAAAATACCTTATTGCTAAAAAATGGTAACCATCATCTTTCAGTAAGTTGTAACCACTGATCACAGATTATTATAACAAATATAATTAATGAAAAAGTTTGAAATATTGCAAGAATTACCAAAATGTGACATAGAGACAAAACATGCAAATGCTGCTGGAAAAAATGATGCTGACATACTTACTTGATGCAGGATTGCCACAAACCTTCAATTTATAGATGTAATAGCTACAAAGTGCAATAAAAGGAGGTATGCCTGTACCTACTTTATAGAGTTGTAAGCAGGAAAAAATGGTATTTTTTGTTTGAATTAGCATTTTTTTTAAATTAGTGAGGCTAAGCATCTTTTAATGTATTTATAGGTCATATTTTCTCCCTGTGAATTGCCTGCTTGTATTGTTACGCATTTGCATATATTCACTGAGCTTGTATTTATTGGGTTATAATATTTTTCTCATTACTTTAGATATATTATGAAGTTAAAATATTAAAATGCAATACTACAAATATGTCCTACTGATATTACTTCTTTGTTGATTATATGTGTTACAAAATTCCTATTTCTGGATGAATTTTTTAAAACTTTGTGCATTTTTTCCCTAAAGAAATAAAATCTGACAGTATTTCTCTTTATAGCTGTTGGACTCGGGGCCTCCATTCCCAGCTGGCTATTGGCCAGAGGCCGCCCTCAGTCCCTTGCCACATGGCCTCCCCAACATGGCAACTTGTTTCATGAAAGCATGCAGGCTGAGAAGGTGAGAGAGTCGGCTAATAAGACAGAAGTCACATTATTATGTAACCTACTCATGAAGGCAACATCCCATCATCTTTGTCACCTTCTATGGGTTAGAAGCAGACACTGGGTCCAGCCCACACTCAACAGGAGGGGATTCCAAAAGGCCCCGGTTACCAGGAGGCAGTAGTGCCTGGGGCCATTTTTGAGTTTACCTGCCTTATCATCCTTGACTCCTCTTTTTCTTCTTCGGACTGCACATCCGACCCATCAGCAAATCCTTTTGGCTCTGCCTTCCGCCTTCCGTATATTCAGAAACAGCCCTTTCTCACTGCCTTCACTACTACCGTCCTGGTCCCAGCCATTGCTCTCTTTTCAGCTGGAGGACTTCAATAGCCTCCTAACAGGTCCCCCTGCCCCTGACTTTGCCTCCATTGACTCTGTTTTCAAAACAAAAAATAGATTCCATTAAAATTAAAATCAGACCATGCTACTTCCTATCTGACTTGAAAAGGCCAAGGTTCTTATAATGGCTATCAACTTTCTATCTCTGGCTACCGCTCTGGCCTCATTTCCCATTATTCTCTCCTGTGCTCAGTCACATCAGCCACTCCTTGCTATTTCTGAAACAAGTGTACTCCCATTTTAGGGCTTTCTATTAAATGCTACCTCTGCCTGGAACGTCCCCCTTCCATTACCGCATGGCAACTTTTTCACTTTACTTAAGTCTTTACCCAGATGTCATCTTTGTAGTGTTGCCGTCCCTAAGCATCCTATTTGAAATTGCAAACTCCCATTCTCTATTCCCATTGCTTGCTTTGTTTTTCTCCATAATACATATCCCTACTAAAGTGCTAACTTTCTGTCACTCTGCACTAGAATGTAGCCTCCATGAGAACTGAGATTCTTGTCCGACTTACTACCTCCTTGAACATGGTAATGTCTTAATGCATATGTATTTAGTGAATGGATGTATTTACATATTTAATCCATCTGGAATTAATTTTTATGAATGGTTGGAGATAAGAATATACCTTAACCATTTCCCCTGAACAGGGCCAATTATTTAACACACTGCATTTAATAATATACCCAATACACCACCTCCTCCCCCCTACTTGAAAGAGAGGTCTAAATAGAGCGTAATGTTCCACAGAACATTATATATTTCTCCACCAGCTTTTTAAATTTTTTTTTTTCAACGTTTATTTATTTTTGGGACAGAGAGAGACAGAGCATGAACGGGGGAGGGGCAGAGAGAGAGGGAGACACAGAATCGGAAACAGGCTCCAGGCTCCGAGCCATCAGCCCAGAGCCCGACGCGGGGCTCTCCACCAGCTTTTTAAAAAATTTTTATGTTTATTTATTTTTGAGAGTGAGAGAGACAGCACAAGTGGGGGAGGGACAGAGAGAGAGGGAGACACAGAATCCAAAGCAGGCTTCAGGCTTTGAGCTGTCAGCACAGAGCCCGATGCTGGGCTTGGACCCACAGACCCCGAGATCATGACCTGAGCCAAAGTCAGATGCTTCACCGACTGAGCCACCCAGGTGCCCCGCTACCAGCTTTTTAATACTGTAGCTTTATGGCATAGTTTAATGAAGCTTGGCCTCATGAACACTGGAGCTGGATAATGATTCTGTATTCTCAGAAAAGGAATTCGTAGATCTTCACTCTAGTTCTCTGACCTTTCATATGACCATATGAAAATCCTTTGGAGTTTTGGATTTTTCTGTTTCATACTAAATGAACAATGAATTAAAACGTTGGTGGTGATGATGATGATGATGATGATGAAGAAGAACCCATGAATCCACCAGCCGTGACATCTTTTGGGTAAGAGAAGTAGTGAACAATGACAGATCAGATAAAATTAACAGTAGTAAACCATTTTTTACAGCCCTCACTTTCACTAGCATGATCTCCAGCTCTTCTCAAAGAAGCTTTCTGCTTCTTTCTATGAAACTCCTTGGAGTATCTCACATATGCTTGCAAACAAGTTTTCTCAGCTCCCACCCACTGTGTAAAGCTACAATGTCAGTAAGGATCTGACATTGTAGAGGTCATATCTTAGACCTGTCAACTTTGGAGCTGCCTCCAAGAAACAACTTTCTCTATGAGAGTACCCTTTGACATTTGGAATATTTTCTGTGGTATTTGTAGACATTAAGTGAGCAGGGCTTGGTTCACTCGAATTGTCTCAATCATGTTACATCTTTAAACAGCCAAACCTCTGTACAAATAAGGAAAGAAACCGAGTCCTAGGTGGTTGCCCCAGCAAGATTACATTTTCCCCACAGGAATGGGAACCACTGGTCTTTGCTACTCATTGTGCCCAAGTTCCCTGGCGTGATAGATGTAATAACAGAAGGGAGTGATCAGAGTTTTCCAGAACTTTGCAGAGAACCAAGAAAGAATAAGACACCAATGTTATACTGCTATGACTGCTATGTCAGATGATAGCACTACACTACCTTTTTGTTCTCATTTTAGACCCTGCTCACTTATATTGGGATTTGGAATTTCAAGTGAGCATACCCCTTAGGGACCCAACAAAATTTAAAAACAGGAAACACTGAGAGCAAGATTATCATCACAGGATACAAAACAATGCCAGAAACACTTCCAGCAATCATTCAGAAGGTCTTCAGACCTATGACTGACGTTAATCTGTAGCCAAACAAAAGTCCGAATCCTTCTGAATCTTAAGGGCAAACATGCCTAAAATAAATATACAAACTTAAACAATCATTTGGCAACAAAGCATTTTAAGAAGAAAGCCAAACTGAAGGAGAGACCTCAAATGTTAATTACAAAATGCATCACTTTCCCAACAATGGAGAAGTTGTGTCATCAGATAACTCAGTCCAATGAACGTCTTTTTTTAAAGTTATTTATTTATTTATTTTGAGAGAGAGAGAGAGAGAGAGAGAGAGAGAGCGCTGGGGAATGAGATCCGGGGAGAGAGGCGCAGAGAGAGAGAATCCCAAGCAGGCTCTGCACTGTTGGTGTTGAGCCTGATGTGGGGCTTGAACTCATGAACCTTGAGATCATGACCTGAGCAGAGATCAAGAGTTGTGTGCTCAACCGACTGAGCCTCCCCAGTGTCCCACCTTCATGTTATTTCTGAAGAGACCATCTGTTGGCTCGAGTTAACCTTCCTTTTGGGCATTACAAAGTCAGAATTCCCCATTCCAATGTGCCACTGATTATGTGAGAAAATATCTTTGGACTGGGGAGTCCAACTTTCCAAGTGCCTTGCTTATCCTCTATGTCTGACTTCTGGTTCTTTCTTGCTTTACAGAATCTTTGCAGGTAGTATGAGGAGATGCCAGAGGTGTGCTATTCCACTGCCACTGAATTCCTAGTCTTCTCTGTGCCTTTAAGAAGACTTCTATTTAACCACTAGAATAAAACATCCAGATTACACCCTATCTTCAGCCATATGCCCAAACTAAAAGGCTTATCTGCCCCAATTCTCCCTCTCATCTGGCTCCATGGTGTCAGTAGGAATCTACAGAATGTCCCCTGCCTAGTCTTTGCTTATTGAAATCTTGGAAGGTCATCTTGGAAGGCTCTACTTTTTTCCAGGAAGCCATCTTTGATTACTCTAATTGAAACTGTTCTGCTTCACTTACAACTATTTCTCCCTCAGGGCTAGAGTGAGACCTTCAGAGGACTGTGGCTCTGTAAAGCTTTTGGTGTTCTTCCATTATTAAACATGTAAACAATTCTAAAATATAAAATACATGTATAAAGGCCTAACCAGTTTTACCTGCCCCACCATAATTGCTAGACAGTTTTTTTGTTTTTTGTTTTGGCTTAAAACAATAACCCTTTTATTTGCTTACAATTCCACATATAATGGTTTGGGCAGGGCTTGGCTGGGCAGTTTTTCCTGATCATCCATACAACATTGGCTGGGATCATTCATTCTACAGCATTCAGCTTGTGGCTGCACTGGGGTCGTATGTGCAACAAGGTTTCACGTCTGGCTCATCAGCTTTCATCCATGCAGCCTCTCTTTTCACATAGCTAGTTTGGGCTTCCTTATGGCACAATGGTCTCTGGGTTGTCTTATGAGACAACTGGCTTTGAAGAGGGTGTGTTCGAAGTGATAAAGCCAAAAGTTGCAGGTCTCTGAAGGCCCAGCCTTGGAAGACACATAGCATGACTTCCACCTCATTCCATTGGTCAGAACAAGCCATAAGACCAGTCTAAATCAAAATGACTGGGAAGAGACTCTAGCTCTTGATGGGGTGGTCACAGGTCACATTAGGAAAAGGGATGGGCGATATCATTGGGGCCATCTTTGGAAGCACGATTAATCACAGTTATGGCTTGATGGATCAGGTGGTGACAGCCGATCTTTCCACCATGAAGTTCCCATCACACTTTCATCTAATGGTTTCCTTCATTGATGACCTGTGCTTGAGTGAGATCATTCATTACATGTTGTAAAAAGCCGACATTCTAATTAATTTTAATATTTTCCACATTTTGTGTAAAACATTTTCTTTAATCAACTAGGGCTGCTGCATTTGTACACAAAAACTAGGATAAATGTTTGATTCTTTTTTTTTAGTTGCCTGCTTTCAGACAAAGGACTTGATATCTCAGTACCTGGAATGGTTACTAACGAATTGTTTTGTATGGCTGTGGACATTGTTTTTTGTTGTTGTTTTTAGCCGCTTACTGTTAGGATCACTGAGAGTTTACATTTTTCATATTTCATGTTACTTAGTTAGCCATATTAAAACATTTTTTTAATGAACACAATGTTATTTATTTAAAAAAAATTTTTATTTATTTATTTTTTAATTTACATCCAAGTTAGCATATAGTACAGTAATGATTTCAGGGGCAGATTCCAGTGATTCAGCCCCTATGTATAACACCCAGTGCTCATTTCAACAAGTGTCTTCCTTAATGCCCCTTACCCATTTAGCCCATCTCCCCACGCACAACCCCTCCAGCAATCCTCAGTTTATTCTCTGTATTTAAGAGTCTCTTGTGACAGGGCGCCTGGGTGGCGCAGTCGGTTAAGCGTCCGACTTCAGCCAGGTCACGATCTTGCGGTCCGTGAGTTCGAGCCCCGCGTCAGGCTCTGGGCTGATGGCTCGGAGCCTGGAGCCTGTTTCCGATTCTGTGTCTCCCTCTCTCTCTGCCCCTCCCCCGTTCATGCTCTGTCTCTCTCTGTCCCAAAAATAAAATAAAAACGTTGAAAAAAAAATTAAAAAAAAAAGAGTCTCTTGTGTTTTGCCCCTCTCCTTGTTTTTATATTCTTTTTGCTTCCCTTCCCTTATGTTCATCCGTTTTGCATCTTAGATTCTACATGAGTGACATCATACATTTGTCTTTCTCTAACAAATTTTGCTAATGGAAAATTACTCATTATTTTATATGATGACTAATTTTATATTAGAGGATGTTAATTAATATCCTCTAGTTCCATCCACATAGTTGCAAATGGTAAGATTTCATTCTTTTTGATTGCCAAGTAATACTTCATTATATATATGCCACATCTTCTTTATCCATTCATCTGTCGATGGACATTTGGGCTCTTTCCATATTTTGGCTGTTGTCGATAGTGCTGCTATCAACACTGGGGTGCATGTGACCCTATGAATCAGCGCACCTGTATCCCTTGGATAAATACCTAGTGGTGCAATGACTGGGTCATAGGGTAGTCCTATTTTTAACTTTCTGAAGGACCTCCATAATGTTTTCCAGAGTGGCTACACCAGTTTGCATTCCCACCAGCAGTGCAAAAGAGATCCTCTTTCTCCACATCCTTGCCAACATCTGTTGTTGCCGGAGTTTTTAATTTTAGCCATTCTGACTGGAATGAGGTGGTATCTCACTGTGGTTTTAATTTGTATTTCCCTGATGATGAGTAATGTTGAGCATTTCTTCATGTGTCTGTTAGCCATCTGGACGTCGTCTTTGGAAAAGTGTCTATTCATGTCTTTTGCCCATTTCTTCATTGGATTATTTGTTTTTGGGGTGTTGAGCTTGATAAATTCTTTATAGATTTTGGATACCAACCCTTTATCTGATATGTCATTTGCAAATATCTTCTCCCATTCTGTCGGTTGCTTTTTAGTTTTGCTGATTGTTTCTTTTGCTGTGCAGAAGCTTATTTTGATGATGTCCCAAAGTTCATTTTTGCTTTTGTTTCCTTTGCCTCCAGAGACGTGTTGAGTAAGAAGTTGCTGTGGCCAAGGTCAAAGAGGTTTTTGCCAGCTTTCTCCCCTAGGATTTTTATAACTTCCTGTCTTACATTTAGGTCTTTCATCCATTTTGAGTTTATTTTTGTGTATGGTGTTAAGAAAGTGGTCCAGGTTCATTTTTATGCCTGTCACTGTCCAGTTTTCCCAGCACCATTTGCTGAAGAGACTGTTTTTATTCCATTGGGTATTCTTTCCTACCCTTTGTCAAAGATTAGTTGACCATACATTCGTGGGTCTATTTCTGGGTTATCTATTCTGTTTCATTGATCTGCCTGTCCGTTTTTGTGCCAGTACCATACTGTCTTGATGATTACAGCTTTGTAATACAGCTTGAAGTCTGGGATTGTGATGCCTCCTGCTTTGGTTTTCTTTTTCAGGATTGCTTTCGCTATTTGGGGTCTTTTCTAGTTTTGTGCAAATTTTAGGATTGTTCTAGCTCTGTGAAGAATGCTGGTGCTATTTTGATAGGGATTGCATTGATACGTAGATTGCTTTGAGCAGTATTGGCATTTTAACAATATTTGTTCTTCCAACCCATCAGCATGGAATATTTTCCTTTTTGTGTGGTGTCTTCTTGAATTTCTTTCATAAGCTTTCTATAGTTTTCAGTGTATAGATTTTTCACCTCTTTGGTTAGGTTTATTCCTAGGTATTTTATGTTTTTTGGTGCAATTGTAAATGGGGTCAATTGCTTGATTCTCTGTTGCTTCATTGTTGGTGTATAGGAATGCAACCTATTTCTGTGCATTGATTTTATATCCTGTGACTTTGCTGAACTCATGGATCAGTTCTAGCAGTTTTTTGGTGGAATCTTTTGGGTTTTCCATATAGAGTATCAGGTTGGCTAAACAGAAGATGTTTTTTAATATGTATCAAATTCTTTCAAAAATTATTTTGATATCCTTGGGTGGTATTCAAGGTGATGCTGTCTATTGGATTATCCATCCAGAAGAAGAAATGCATTATGTGATTGGAGACTTTGGCTGGCTGATTAATCACTGTGGGTGCCTAGAATAGCACCCACATACAATAGGTATTCAATTTGTTCAACTAATGAATAAAAGGGAAAACTTCTGGCTGTCTTCTGTTATTTTAAGAACTTCATATGGTGGATTGTATAAGTGGGGATACTGGTTTAGGTTTTCTCCTGTGCTTCTTAAGACAACTATGCATGGGAACTACAAGGACTGAACATAAGAATATTCTGACATTTAGGGTTGGTCAACATTATTACCCTTTGCAGCCTGGTGAAGTAATAACCTACCCATCTGTGGAAGTATTCATATTAGAGGAGCATCCATCAGGGAATTCCTTCTTATAGAAAAGAATTAGAAGTGATGACTGTGGTAAGTAGAATAATGACCCCCAACAATGTCTATGTCCTAATTCATAGAACCTTTGAGTGTTATCTTACATGGCAGAAGGCATTTCATACATGTGAAGAAGGTAAGGACCTTAAAATGGGGAGATTATTCTGAATTATAGAGGGAACAATCTAATCACATGTCCTTAAAACCAGACAATGTTTCCTGGCTGACGTCACAAAGGATGATGTGAATAACAGGCAGAGAGGCACAACATTCCTGGCTTTGAAGAAAGAGGAAGGGGGCTATAAAGCAAGGAATACCTTCTAAAAGAAGAGGCAAGAAAAGAGCACCTTGCCTCCATACATAGCCTCCAAAAAGGAACGCATCCCTGCTATCACTTTGACTGTTATGACTTGTGTTGAGTTGTTTTTTTTTTTTTTTAATTTTTTTTTCAACATTTATTTATTTTTGGGAGAGAGACAGAGCATGAACGGGGGAGGGGCAGAGAGAGAGGGAGACACAGAATCTGAAACAGGCTCCAGGCTCTGAGCCATCAGCTCAGAGCCTGACGCGGGGCTCGAACTCACGGACCGCGAGATCGTGACCTGGCTGAAGTCGGACGTTTAACTGACCGCGCCACCCAGGTGCCCCTTGTGTTGAGTTTTTGACTTCTGTTGGAATTCTAATGTACAGAACTGGAAAATAATAAATTTGTGAGTTTTAATCCATTAAATTTGTTGGAAAACTAATACAACAACCTTTAAGGTTATTTTCTAGATCTAAGGTTCCGTAATGCTAAATTGTTGGAGGAGGGACTGGATTAGAACCAGGAAAACAATTCCAAAGATGAGGTTTATTAAACACGGAGGTGGTTTATGGAGTAGACTGTGAAATCCCTATCTTCAGTGAGTTTGAAAGATCAGAATGGGTCAACATGATCTGTCTAGAACTCAGCCTAAATTTCCATTACCCAAGAGTTCTGGGGGATAGGCTAGGTGAATTCCTATTCCCTGGAGCCTATAAAAGGGCCCAGAAGTGAAAAGAGGCAGGGTTTCTATAAGATTGGGGCAACTGCATTCATTCGTCCGTCCATCCATCCATCCATCCATCCATCCATTCAAATTGCCTTTAAATGGAATTTCCCTTCTGCATACTTTGGATTTTAGGTGAAAATGTCCAAACTGAAGCAATTTAAAATCTCTATTTCCTATTTGGAATGAAATGTAAAATTTCACATAAACATATACATAAATAACACAGCGATTGATTTTATGCCTAAATGAGCCTGCCATTTGAGTGACTGAGCAAAGCTGTTCATTTGCATCCAAGGGTCTGTTACAATAGGAACCATTTTGATTATATCTTAAATTTAAGAAAACTCCCTCTTACCTCAGGGGAGTGCAAGCCTTTGTCTGCAAATCAGTTTTCACACATCCAGAACCCTCTTCAGGAATCTGTTCTGACTTGCCAACTAAGGGCCCCACAGAGAGGGAGAGAATAGCTACAGATTTCACTTAAAACTTGCCCACGTCTACACTTTTCTGTGTCACTGGCCTCTAGCTTCAAGGAAGTCAGTGAATGTGCCTAAGCAGTGCCTGTAAGGTCCTGCTCTTTCTTCTTCTTCTTCTTCTTCTTCTTCTTCTTCTTCTTCTTCTTCTTCTTTTGGTTACATTTGTTTTGGAAAGTGAAATGTAAATTCAGCTGGACTGCTGCTAATTGCAGGAGGAGCTGGTACTCAATCATATATGATGTGAGGGTTCTCTCTGAAATGATCAGTAGCATTTTGACTAGACTCATTGTCTCAAGAGTCAACCTCTCTTCCCATGTGGCACAGTTACGTTGTCTATGTCTGTTTGAGGGGAGGTGGAGAGGGAGTGGAGGGAGTGGGTAGCTCCCTCCTTTGCCTCCTTTGCACCATTAGCATTTCTCACCTGTCCTTGTGTACCAGTTGAGTGGTATAGAATCTAGCTTTGCATCAATGAGGCCACTTCACCTTGGAGCTGCTGCACCTATGCTTGAAAATCTGTCGGCCAGGAGCCATCATTAGGATGAGCTGGAGGGTGGCCTTCAAACGAACAGTTACCCTCCCCAGAATTCCTGGACTTTGGACGTTAACCCCATTTCATCCAGAGGAAACTGAAGATCAGAGAACTATAGAGTCTTGTTTTAGGTCACCTTCTGACTTCTGGTCCAGTGTCCTTTATGCTTCAGAGCACTGTGATCCAACCTGGTTTCAAATAGGGCTGAGGCTAAACATCTCAGAAAGAGATCTAGTATCTTGGTTGAGAGTACAACCTCTGGAGTCCAGGAATACTGGGTGTGAATCCTGTCACCTACTGGCAATGTGTCTTTTGGTAGGCAACTAAACCATGAATTTCCCCACCAGGTCAGAACTTGGTCTAATCCCTGGTAACCCCAAGAAGGACTGGGGTAATTTTTATTTTGTAACCAGCCGATTAGGTGGGAGCAGGAAACGGTGACTGGCTGTGGTTCCGAGGAGTCAGAAATTAACTGAGATCCAGAATATTAAGAGGCTCGATATTTCTTGCTCACCAGAGTTCGCGGCCTGACATTCTTACCAGCTACACCGGACACCCCAAGAACTCTCATACTCCACTATCCCCAAGACTATTAGACCCGTATGACCACCAAACAACCACCTTTTCTGAGCCGGCTTAAGTTTCGAGATCTTTTTTCCGTCGTATTGTTTCTTGCCAGGTTTCCAGCCCGAAGGCTGGGATCCCCCGCGTTGCAGCCAGGGCCAGAGGTGCCCATGGTGCAGCACAAGCTGTCCTCAGGCCCGTGGCTCGGCGGGCTGCAGAGACAGCACGCACCCCGAACCTCAGACCGGGCGAAGCTCTGCAGAAGTCGGCGGCGCGAAGGTCCGGTCGGCGGTGGGCGGGTGAGAAAAAAAGGCGCAGGGGACAGAAACCTGACGCTTCCGCCCTCTTCTGCGGTCTGCAAGCAGTGATCCGAGGACGGAGCGTCAGCACACCCAGAGCGCGGCACACATGTGGGAGCATAGGGCTAAGACACGCGCGACCGTCGGCGTCGCCTGGCCGAGCGGACAACGGCGGCCCAGGAGGCCCAGGAGCTCCGGCAGTTCAGGGTCTAGCCCTTGACGGGTGTGCGCGTGCGCGCCTTTGCGTGAGCGTGTGCGCGTGCGCGCGCGCGCGCCCTCCTAGCCGAGGCTCAAAGGCCGCCGAGCCGCGGGTGCGTCGGTGGCGGGCGCGGCCCCGAGTCCGGCTGGAGCGCGCGCTGGGCGCAGTCCCCCGAGCCGGCCGTGTGGTGTGACGCCAGGTTGCGGAGCCGGCCGCCCGCGACATCCCTGTCCCGCACTTCGTCCGAAGTAGCGCACCGGGGCCCCCTGCGAGCCCTCTGCAGAGAAACGCGGGCGCGAGAGAGGTAGTGGCTGGGCGCTCTGGGGACACGGCAGCGCCGGCTGGGTCACTTCAAGTCCGGTGACTGGCTGACGACCTGGCCTCCTGGCACCCACTTCATCTGTGAGCGGGGCGAGTGCCAGCACTTCTCTCACGGGGTTGTTTGTGGCCGGGGCTGGGGGAAGAGCGAGAAGCAGAGAGGATGGCTTCCCGCATCACGGGCCACTGGGAAAAGCGAGCCCTGCGTTCGTTCCGTGGTAGCTTGTGTTGTCGGTGCTTGTGTTCCCGCTTTATCTCCCTATTTGGAGGGTCAGCTTCTGGAAGGCTGTACAGGGGACAGCTTTACTTTCCCAGAGGCCCTTTACGAGATTTGCTCTGTTTTTTTTTGTTTTTTTTTGTTTTTTTAAGCTACGCATTGCAAAAACATTTCTTCTTAAGGCTGTATATTCCCTATAATGTATTATTTCCACTAATTACCGTGCTAGAGGAAACGAAGGCAATCAATGGTGTATGTATGAGAAGACTCATCGGGCAAGTATTAAATGGTTGCACAGGGGCAACTCACCAGACACCCAGCACTCTTGCATAAAGAACCATAGGAGCAAATGTTCAACTCTTTTAGGGATCATGGTTGAGTCTTCAGGTATTTCCGGTTAAATCTTGGGAAAGAATGTATGTTTGCGATTAGGCGGGCCCATTTTACATCTTAGAGGCAAGACTGATGGATTCCTTAGATGCTGCGTTTTAGGAAGTACCAGCCCATTGTGGTAGGCTGAAAAATGCACCCCACTCCCTAAGATAGCCACATCCTAATGCCTGGAACGTGTGAATGTTAGTTATCTCATTTAGAAAAGAGTTGGCAGCTGTGATTAAAAAACAAAAAGGCTCTTGAGATGGGAGAGGTTATCCTGGATCAGATGCGTGGGCCCTAAATACAATCCTTTAAGAGGGAGGCAGAGGGAGATTGGACACAGGAAAAAGAGAAGAAGGCCATGTGAAGACAAAAGCAGAGATTGGAGTGGTGTGGCCACAAGCCAAGGAATGTTGGCAATCAGAAGCTGGAAGGGACAAGGACCAGAATCTTCCTTAGAGCCTCCAGAGGGAGCAAGGTGCCGTGTGGACACCTTGATTTTTGGTTCACTAAAACTAATTTTGGATTTCTGGCCTCGAGAGCTGTGGGAGAATACATTTCTGTTGTTTTAAGCTACCAGGTTTGTGGTAATTTGTTACTGCAGCCACAGGAAACGAATACTTAGCATTGATTCAGAGAACTGATAGATCTCTGAATGCATACAACCTGGAGTTCATTGATACTGGTTTTGTCCTATTTTCCCTCTGTGTAATTCTTGACTTTGTGTTTGATGATACAGAGAATGAGTTAGTGACCTTGAGTAGGGTGGCTCCAGCCTATCTATCCAGGTTTTGCCGGGAACCAAAATCAGTTTGGTGTTGTTTGTCAGGGATAGGAATATAAACCGATAATGTGCCTATCAAGGTCACAAGGTCAACATTAGCCTATCAGTGTCAGTGTTGGCTCCAGAATGTTGAAGTTAATTGCTCGCTCTGGCTCTCCATGCACTGTGAGAATTGGATAAGCTTCATAATCTGTGTGTGGTTATAAGGCGAGCCAAGTGAAAAGAAACAAAAGGAAAAACACTTGGCTGTATATGTTTAGCATTGTGAGCAAATTTGTATTGTACTGGGTTTAGAAATCATAACGTAATAAAAAACCCATGAAGTCAAGACTGATTCAGGAGCCTGGCTCCAATTCCAGCTCTCCCTCTTTAGGCAATTTACTTAACCTTTCTGGAGAGATGAAATGAGATGTAATAACAATAAATATTATGTAATCAATGTATATGTATCAGAAACTGGGCTGAATGCTATACATATTCAATCTTCCTTAATATTTGTAACAACCCATAGCAATAGCTTATCTTCAGCATATAGATGAGGAAATTGGGTTTCAGAAAAAAATTAAGAAAACTTGCCCAAAGCTGCAAAATCAGTGGCTGGGCTGGGATTTGGACTCAGGGATGTGTTATTTCCAAGTACATACTGTTAATCACTATTGAGTAGTTCTTACGTGTAGTCCGTGGAAAGGTGCATCATTATGCATCATAGAGTCTTTATTGATGTCATTATGATTTTAATTTCAGACCATCAAATGTCAACACAATCTCTAGATTCTTCTTCCTAGATTCGGTGTTGGAGGTCCTTACTCTGGCCCCAGTAAACCAGTGAGGAGGATTTCTGGGGGTAAGGGCTTTGATAATGTATTTATTTGGGGAAAACCAGCTCAGATCCTACTCTATCAATAAAGATTTCTCTACCCATACTTACAGTGGTGAACTGTCGAGACCTAAAGATTGCTGTAGCTGCAGCCCACAGGTTTGGATACCAAGGACGTTTCATTCGCTCATGATTATCCTAAACAGTTTATAATTTCTTATTTATTTTCTCATTTAACTCAAGTTACCCAGGAGTGCATTTTTAAAGTTTCCGAACATTTGAATTTAATTTTTTTAACATGTTTATTTATATTTGAGAGAGAGACAGACAGAGTGTGAGTGGCGGAGGGACAGAGAGAGATGGAGATGCAGAATCCGAAGCAGGCTCCAAGCTCTGAGCCATCAGCACAGAGCCCGACGCGGGGCTCAAACCCATGAGCTGTGAGATCATGACCTGAGCTGAAGTTGGACGCTCAACCGACTGAGCCACCCAGGCGCCCCTGAATTTATTTTAAGCTGCAAGTCTTAACAGAGCTCCAAATGTGGATTTTTTTTTTTCAAAGTATTGCAGATTCAACTGCTGAACCATTGGGTAACACCTTACAAAGCGTGAGTGAGGGGTGGGGATAAGGAGACAGTGATGGAGTGAGGAACAGCCACTGTAACGGTGTGTTTGTTCTCAGGGTCACTACTGTGGTCAGTGGGAACTCCATTCCACGGGAATGTTCCATATGTCTTCTTGAACTACTTGTTTGAAGGATAGAAGTCTGCTTTCGCTTTCTGCCAGTGGTAAAGGTTTGCCCTTAGCGGGGGCGTGGTGGCAGGGTCTGGGGAGCAGAGGAAACAGCATTTCTCCCATGTTTCTAGGTAGAGTTTGAACAGACCAGTGGCCTTCCACTTCAGCTTCTGAGAAGGCTCTGAGGCGGAACATGTACAAGTACGTTCCCATTTTTAACAAGTGTTGAACACCTGCCAGTTTTCAGGCACACTGCCTGGCATTGGAGATAGAATGTTGAATTAGACACGGTTCTTGTCCTTATGGGAATTACGGTCTGTGAGGTATCACATGCCACAGTTTATAGGCAAGGAGGTGAATTGAGTGTGTACGGACCCGAAAGTTGTTCAATGTTTAATCTAATTGGAACATGAAGGGTGAGAGGCAAGATTAGGTTAGTAACCAGGGGTCAGGTCATAGAACACTCTTGTTAAGGAGCTTGGACTCCATTTTGAGGGCAGTAGTGTTTTTGTTGTTGTTGTTTGTTTGTTTAACTTTTTTTAAACATTTATTTATTATTGAGAGACAGAGAGAGACAGAGCACGAGCAGGGGAGGGACAGAGAGAGAGGGAGACACAGAATCTGAAGCAGGCTCCAGGCTCCGGGCTGTCAGCACAGAACCCGACACGGGGCTCGAACCCACAAACCGCAAGATCATGACCTGGGCCAAAGTCGGATGCTCAACCGGCTGAGCCACCCAGGTGCCCCAAGGGCAGTAGTGGTTTTAAGCAGAGTGGCATCGTATTTGTATTTTGGAAAGAAAGAAGCATTGTGGTATAGAGCATAACTAGAGGTAGGAGGGTCTTGCAACAGTGCAGGAGAGGAACAAGTGGCTTACAGTAGCCTTTTGGCAATGGCTAATGGGAAGGTATTTAAGAGGAAATTGTTTATAAGTTAGATGTGTGGAGAGTAAGAGAGTAAGCTGAAGGATGTTCGGTTTCTGGCAGCAGGATAGATTGTAGAAACCATTTCTCGACTTAATAGAAAATGTAAGGTGGAATAGATTTAGGGTGATTTGAATTTGGGCTTCTCTCATGGTTATGATGATCACCTGGGTGTTGAAGAATGGATGGGCTCTAGCAGTAGGAGGGCTTCAAATGAGAAAGAAAGGGAGCCAGGACAGAGTTATGCTGACCATTGATATTTAGGAGATGGGCAGAGGAAGAGGATGCTGCCAAGAAGCGACATGGGTTCTAAGAAGGTTCTATCAGAGCTTCTGACAAGTAGGACATTGGTGATCTTTGCAAGCAGTTTCTGTGGAGTGGTGGCAGCCAAATTTCATTAAGTTGAATGGTTCATGGGAGTTGATGAAGTAAGGTTGGCCGGTATAGACATTGCTTCCAGGACGTTTGTCCTCATATCAGTTCCTTAGAGCTGTTGTGTCCTGAAGTTTTGTGTCAGTTTCTTGGAGCACAACAAACCAGATGGCTTCAAACAACAGAAATGTGTTCTCACAGTTCTGGAGGATGCAGGTCTGAGATCAAGGTGTCCATAGACCTGGGCTCCATCTGAGATTCTGAATAGAATCCTATCCTGCCTCTTCCTGGTTTCTGGCAGTGGCTGTCATTTCTTGGTGTTCCCTTGCTGGTAGATATGTCACTTCAATCTTCCTGTCCATCATCACATGGCATTCTCTTTGTGTTTCTGACTTTATATGGCATTTCCCCTCTTATAAGGATACCAGTTCTGTTGGGTTAGGATCCACCTAATGACATCATCTTAACTTGATTACATCTGCAAAGACCCTATGTCCACATAAGGCCATGCTCTCAGATACCAGCCATAGGCCACCAACATATCTTTTTGAAGGACATAGTTCAATCCATAGCAGTCTTTAAAGGGGAGGCTGGAAAGAGCATGCTTAAAGTAAAAGTACAGACTAGAGAATACTAGGAAGTGAACTGAAGGCAAATTTCCCTACATAACGATGGCCAGTCCTCACCAGAAAGGTAGAATTTCAGTTCAGAGTTTACCAGCCCATTCGTCTGTCTTCATTCTCCTTCATTATTCGCATCAGGTCTCACAACCCAGGTGACCCCCATTGCCCTTAAGTGGTTTCACCTTCTCTTGGTCAGATCTTTCTCCAAGTTTCACTTCTAAAGAGTTGACATGGACCACTTTGTGTCCTAAGACTGACAGTTAGGTTCGTCCAGTGCAAGTATACTGCTGGTTTTCCCTGTATGGCGAGCACGCTGTGTTCCTACCTTTTTGTGGTCAAACACATAGACACTAAACCTTGAGCCTCATGAGTTTTAAATAAGTGTGAGAGCATCCTAAGAAAGCTAGCATTTTTGTTGTTTTCCATGCACAGTTTCAGATTGGAAATTGCCTTGCGTCTTGCTGTGACTTGGAAGTGAACGCTTCTGTACAGGGAGGTCACTGCAAAAGTGAAGGGACGGTAGAGTGTTTTCTGGCCCACCCTCTCTGATTCCCTTGTGGCACCCTCTTCTGGTTCTCCCACCCTCCCCAGTTTTCTTCACTTTCATGGTTGGCAAAGAAAGTACATTTGTAAGTAATTTTTTGAGATGCCAGGAGCTGTGATGGTAACCAGGGCACCAAAGATGAGTAAGCCAAGCTTTGTCTTAGGGAGGACAATGTGATCAGTCCTTAGGATATCCTACAGTTACCCACCAGGTACCTTGGAGAAGAGATGGTGACAATGCCTGGGGACCCAGAGGCTGGAGGTGCAAGCTCCCTATTCTTTGTGTCAGGGGATTCTCTTAAAATGCCTCTGATTCAGAAAATGAGCACCTTGATTGGTACTAAGCTCCTTGGCTGCTAAAGCATCAGAGACACCTGACCCCTTGACATTGTTAGGGGTTGAATTATGTCCTTCCCCCCCCCCCATTTGTATAATGAAGTCCCAATCCCTAGTACCTCAGAATGTGTCTATAATTGGAAATAGGGCCTTTCAAGAGGTAATTAAGTTAAAATGAGGCCTTCAGAGTGGGCCTTACTCCACTGTGACTGGTATCCTTTGTCAGAAGAGATTAGAATCCACAGAGAGCCACCAGCATGTGTGTCCACAGAGGGAAGACCACGTGAGAACACAGCAAGAAGGTGGCCGTCTGCAAGGCAAGGAGAGAGGTCTCAGGAGAAACCACCTTGGACTCCTAGCCTCCAGGACTGTGAGAAAATAAGATTTATATCATGTAGTCATGTAGTCTGTGGCATTTTGTTGGGGCGGTCCTACCGAACTAATATGAGAATGGGCATTAAGTCTCCCGGTGGACAGTCTAGGAGGGCGGCCCTGCCTCGCAGTCAGTTTCTCTCCACTGTAACCCATCACGTGGTCGTGGCATCCTATTGAGAGCTGATAAGGGGCTCGAAGCTGGGTGTGGTGTGGAGGAGCATATGGGGTCGAGCCGCTTTATCTCTCCCTCAGTGTGTTCAAGAGGTTGCCTTCCGCCACCTGGGCTTACATTACACTTCGTCTGGTTACAGGATTTGCTATAAGTGATGTTCCACTTGAAAAATACAGACTTAGGGGATGGAAGCTAACTGTTTCAAAGTGCTGGTTTCCAAGTGCAATGAACTCATGAGATGTTCCCCTTCAGGTTCATCCAGGGAAGCAAACCTTCCACATTTGAGACGAGGATAGTGACTCAGAAGCAAGCTGTCATGGCACATGAAGGGCTGACATCACTTCATCAACCAATACTCTGATAACTTAAATGTAGTGGTAGGAAGAGATTAAAACCATATATTCACGTGTATGTAATTCCCCTGGGAATGATGAGGCACAGGAAGGGAAGGACGAAGAATAAACCACTTTGTGTGTGTGAAAGAGCCGCATATTTGTTCTGTCCATCAGTGGTAGACGGCCTCACAGAGGAATCCATCCTTTGTTTGCTCTCGCCTTCTCGTGAGCCATACAAGATACTTATCAATAAGATACTTATCAATAAGCCATACAAGATACTTATCAATACAATGTGCTTATTTGTTCATTAACTGAGCAAACTCATACTGCACTCCTTCTTGCTAGATCCAAACACAAAGCATGAGACAGTCTCAGCCCTGGGGGAAGTCAGTGTCTGGCCTGGTGATCAGACACGTGTACTGAGGAATCATAACCAGCTGGCAGTGCTGACATAGAGGTAGAGGCAGAGTGGAGAGGGCCACAGCGAACAGCGGGAAGATCAGGGAAGGCTGCAGAGAGGAGGGGACATCTGAGCGAGGGTTTGCCAAGGGAGGGCAGTATTAGGTGGTCTGTACCTGTGGAGGAGTCAGGTGTGAAGGGGCTCCATGTGCTGAGGACGGTTCAGTGTCTTGATCCTCACGTGAAGGGATGGAGGGACAGGACAGAAGACCAGATAAGGGGCCAGTTGGTGAAGGGTCGGATGTATTCTGTTAAAGACTCTGTTCTTGATCCCGTAGGCCATGGGGAGCCAGAGAATTTTGACTTGAGAGGCGGAATATGCAAACATGATGGCCAGACCTAATTTAACAGTAGAAACCTGACCACTATCTGCAGCAACTAGCCCAGGAAGCCAGCCCAATATCTACAAGTCATACTTGTAGGAAGGCAGACCAGTAACAGCCCTGGAAGCCAAACAGGAACTACTGTATCAGTTGGCCCCCGGATGACCAGGCTTTGATTCATAACTGAGAGCTGCAATTTTTGTGTCCGCTTCCACTTTAGGACCAACTGGGGAAAAGCCAAATGTGCACGCCTAACAATTGCATAGGATGCCTACTTTTTGGAAGCCCGCCTACACATCCCCATGTCAACAGCCTTGAGTTGGGGCACACCTAGAGCCATCCCTCTCCTCCACTGTGAAAATTTATCACTTTTCTGCCTGCTTTTCAGCCCTGCCAAAGTGCGAGTGATGGTGGGTGTCTGCCTTGCTAGATAGAGCAAGCTCAGAAGAAATGGACTTTGCCTGTTCTCATTTGGTTGGTCTTCATTTATTTCCACAGAATCCAGGAAAGACAACTGAGACAGTATATGGGGAATTGACTAGAAGTTGAAGAGACAGTTGGCTCCTGTAGTTACCTTGGCCATGGGCAGGTCACTTCTGCTGAACTAGTGACTGTCTCTTGCTTTTTTTTTTTTTCCCCCCATTTTGCTTTTCCTGGCTGGTCCAGAGAAGGGATCAGGGCCCATGACTTGAGGATCAAAGACAGGACCCAAGTACCCTCCTCTCCAGGAGATAAGTATTCTCATCAGTGATGCTATAGGTCAGGGCTAAGGAGAGAGACTTCCAGGCTAGCCTTATGTGAAGCTATGGCTTGGGGACCATTTGCTCATACACTTGAGCAATGATGTCTGATCTTGAATTCCAAGTTGCTCCCTGCTCTGTTCTAATTTAGTACTAAGACTTTAGCAAAGTCTATACTACAAGGTAACCTGCTATCACCTGTTTTTTGTGGAGTGGGGGGAGGTGCCTGTTCCACTTTAGGAGGTGATAACAGCTGTCCAGCATGAAGGAGAAGCCCCTCAGCACTTGGCCATCCCATAGCCCAGAGGACTCAGGATATACTTATGATTTGCTCATTCTCTTTCTTCTGTTATTTTAGTCATGTAATCTTATGAACAGCAGAAAACCTCAGTGTTCTTATAATCATTGATTTTGGCTATTACAGCAATCACTTTTTAAAAAAAAATTGAGGCAGGGGAGCAGAGAAGGGCAGAGGGAGAGAGAAAGAATCTCAAGTAGGCTCCATGCCCAATGTGGAACCCTGAAATGGGGCCTGATTCCATGACCCTGGGATCATGACCTGAGCCGAAATCAGGAGTCAGATGCTCAACCCACTGAGCCACCCAGGCGCCCCATATTTCAGTAATCACTTTTGTTTATATCAATTCACGTAAAGTGTGAGGTGTTGTTTTTTTTTTTTTTTGCATATTAGAAATTCTCATTATCTGAACAGCTTAATGAGTATGCCCATACATTTTTACCTATATGTTATATTTCCATAGTGAAATGTAAGTTGGATGCGTTAATGTGTTTATTTCAAGATTTTGGGTCTTTTTGTGGGTAGTGCCCTAGAAATATCACAGCTTGGAGGATCATGAGTTGAGCAGCCACGATTTCATGTTTGTATGTGTTACGTATGCTCATGAGCATTATCTAGTCATGTGACTGGAGGTGGGAGCTGGCTTGGAAAAGAACAAAAGGTTTGCGGAGTCCACGTTGTCTGCTGGTGAGTGGCATGGGGCTGCTGGAAGTGGCCTGGGAAAGCTTTCCTTGCGCCCGTCGTGGGGCTCTCCACTGAAGCTGTCCTGTAGATCACTCTATGATCGTGTCTAAAACAACGGATCACATATAAGAGGTGCTCAAAATACGTGGTGATTGAACGAGAGCGTATAGCTTCCCTGTGGTCTGCTCTGGTTTCTTCCTTAGGAAACCGGGTAATTTCAGAGCCTCCCAAACAGTATGTTATAAGATATGTAATATAGGATACATACCTATGGGAATATCATAATGGAAAAGCATAATACAGAGAAAAATCAAAAGAAGTTACGGAAGTGATGTGTTTTGTAAGCTTTCTGTGTGTACTTAAGCATCTTGCATCCTGTAAAAATGTCACAAAATATCAGTGTAGAATTTCAGATTCACACATATTTAATTAAAAAGTAGTTCACTTGCACTTACAACTTTGCCTGAAATGTAATTTAGAATTACTCTGCTGAATACCAGGACAGCCTAACTTAGAAAAACGTGATAGTATATTTGTTCAACAGAGAAATTTTATTTTTTTCAGCATTTCTTTGAACTGTCCTTTCATATTATATAGTGTTTAACCTTATTCAGGAGAATGGACTGTTTCTTTTAAGGTCAGCTCACTCACGAATTCCTGTGGGATACTTATTATATATGCCCTATGAATAGTTTTATGTATGTATGTATGTATGTATGTATGTATGTATGTTTTTGAGAGAGAGTGAAAGAGAGAGAATCTTAAGCAGGCTCCATGCTCACTACAGAGCCTGATTCAGGGCTTGATCTCATGACTGGGAGATCATGACCTGAACCGAAATCAAGAGTTGGATGCTTAGCCAACTGAGCCACCCAGGTGCCCCTGGTTTTCACATTTAAAGAAACATTCAATCTAACTGAAGTCTCAACAGTGTTTCTGCTCATGTAAAGTAAGTGCTTTGTTTTTTAAGGATCTCAGGTGCTCAGAATGGAGTCATTCATTGATCATATTCCTTATTAGTAATACAAAATCATTGGCCCAGAAAGGCTACATCTTTGTTCTTTCATTTTACCTTAGCGATTTTTCTCTGCCTGCCTGCCGGCATTTCCATACTCCTCACTCCCTCATGTATTTAATGCTTTCCCCGCCCTAGTCGTCCCTGTTTTGAATATATTTCCTTGAAAAGCATATAATACTTATTTTGTATAAGTTTTACAATTTTATGTAAAGGATATTGTGCTATAAATCTCATTTGGCTAACTGATAAACTATTAGGTTTTCAGGACCTATTCATGTTACTTTAAATATTTTTTTTTTCAACATTTATTTATTTTTGGGACAGAGAGAGACAGAGCACGAACAGGGGAGGGGCAGAGAGAGAGGGAGACACAGAATCGAAACAGGCTCCAGGCTCCGAGCCATCAGCCCAGATGCCCAATGCGGGGCTCGAACTCACGGACCGCGAGATCGTGACCTGGCTGAAGTCGGACGCTTAACCGACTGCGCCACCCAGGCACCCCATTCATGTTACTTTATATAACATGCTTCTGACTGGTGCATATTACTTTATTGCATTCACATGCCATAGCTTATTTTTTTCCTCTACTCACACTTAGGTTATTCCCAACTGTTCCTGCCTCTATGAACTTGTACGTCTTGTATGTGTCTTCTTATGAATTTGCCCTGTAGTGTGTGTGTGTATGTGTGTGTGTGTGTGTGTGTGTGTGTGTGTGTTTGGTATATTGATCCTAGAGTAGATGGCAGAGGTTTGGGCTTATGCATTTAGTTTCAGTAAGCAGTGCTGGATTGTTTTCAGGAATGTTTGTACCGGTGCAATTTCTAATATGGTAAATATCAGTAGATATATGCCACATAGATGAAAACTCCTTGGGTTCTTTGCTATTTTTTGAGTCTGAAGGGTTCCTGAGACTCTAAAGTTTGAGAGCCGATGACTTACTCTATGACGCTATTGGCAGAAATCATCAGTTATCAAATCGACATTAGGTTCACATTGTTTCCAGTGAGGTATGGTCTTATCTTCATGTGTTCACCTATTAGTAAGGCACATTACATACTTTTTTTTCACCATTCGGAGGAAAAGCGAATTAGCTCTGAAGCTTGGAAAGTCTCTCTTATCCTTCTTCTAGGCTGAGTTGAAGCCTGGGAGGTACTTCAGAGGGCAAGGAAAGCACACTTGGTGAGCGTGGAAGGACGGGGAATGTGGGCAGCCCCATCTCAGAAGCGCAGTGCGGAGGGCGGTGCTGAGCCCTCAACTGTCAGAACTCCCAGAGGCAAGCTGGGAAGGTTTCAGCTCACTCCAGGCCAAGCCCAGCGGCCACTGTCCCTGATTAGAGCTGTTTGGGCTGAGGGAAGACATTCAGGATATTCACCCTAAAAAGGTCAGTTTTCCAGTCAAAAGTGGAGTCCGTAGCCTGACTGGTGAGTAACTAGGAAGTCCTTTGTTTCAGTGTGTTGTCCGTTTAAGCAGCAGCTGGACAACTGTTCCAGTAACTGAACTTGGGTCCATTCTCAGATGTCCCAGGCTCACCCAGGGAGTCCGTCCTTCTCTTTCATCGCAGATTCTTGCCCTTGAAATCTTGTAGGACACGTGTGAGAGGCTGGGATCAGTGTCCTCGACCCTAAGTGGCCAGAGAAAGATAAAGTGAGATGACAGATTCCTATGGAATTTACCTACTGCTTAAAAATGTCCCAGTAATTTGGACCGTCACTGTTTGGTGGATGCCACTGCAGTCAGTCTGTGTGATGTGTGTCTGTGCACGTGTATAAAATTCAACAAACACACAGACTGTCACCACAACCTCTAACATTTTATTTTTTATGTTTTTAATTTTTTATTTAATTTCTTTTTTTTTTTAGAAATAAATAATTGAGGGGCGCCTGGGTGGCGCAGTCGGTTAAGCGTCCGACTTCAGCCAGGTCACGATCTCGCGGTCCGTGAGTTCGAGCCCCGCGTCAGGCTCTGGGCTGATGGCTCAGAGCCTGGAGCCTGTTTCTGATTCTGTGTCTCCCTCTCTCTCTGTCCCTCCCCTGTTCATGCTCTGTCTCTCTCTGTCCCAAAAATAAATAAACGTTGAAAAAAAAATTTTTTAAAAAGAAATAAATAATTGAACATAAAACAAAGCAAAAATCACCTTTAACCATTGCCTCTAGGCTCAGCCCTCCTGTTTTCCTCCCTTGGCCCCTACTGCAGGTAATTACTATTGTGAATATGTTATGTGTGGTTTTAGTCATTTAAAGGTACATTTACAGGGGCACCTGGATGGCTCATTTGGTTAAGCGTCCAACTCGATTTCAGCTCAGGTTATGAGCTCACAGGATTGAGCCCCATGTCAGACTGTGTGCACCAACAGTGCAGAGCCTGCTTGGGATTCTCTCTCTCTCTCTCTCTCTCTCTCTCTCTCTCTCAATAAATAAATAAACATTTTGAAAAATAAAAACACATTTACATACATGCATTTACAAATATATATTTACAAAGCATAGATCCATAAGCAAGACACAATATTGTAGTTATATTTCTTAAAAGTTTACATAAATGATTTAGTAGTGTATATATCATTTTCACATCACTCTTAGATTTTTGAGCTCTACCTAGTATATCAATCATCTATCATCTATTGGTAGCACTCTTTTAAATGTCTCCACAATATTTCATCATATGATTAAGATGGGTTTTACTTAACTCTTTATTCATAAGCATTGAGATGTTTCCGTATTTTTTTCACTGTTACAAATGGTGCTGAAATACACATCCTTGTTCACATCTTCTTGTATACACATATGAGTTATTTTTTAAAAGTTATATTTAGAAATGGGAATACATGAAAACATTTCCATGGTTTCAGTCATCCGTGGTCGACCACAGTCCAGAAGCAGAGGACCCTCCTCTGACGCACGGTCAGAAGGTCACTGGTAGCCTGACATTAGGTCATGATGCCCACATCATTCATCTTGCTTTGTCTCATCATGTGGGCATTTTAACATCTCACATCATCACAAGAAGAAGGTCAGTACAGTACTCTCAGATATTTTGAGAGAGAGAGAGAGAGGGAGACCACACCCACATAACTTGTGTTAAAGTATGTTGGTCTAATTGGTCTATTTTGTCATGATTGCTGTTAGCTCTTACCCTGCCTCACTTACAAATTAAACTTCTGTAGGTGTGTATGCATAGCAAATAGCATCGTGGTTATAAGACTTGGTACTCTCTGTGGTTTCAAGCATCCACTGGGGGTCTTGGAACCCATCGCCCATGGATGTGGGGCGACTACTGTACTGGATTGTGGGACACCTGCGGTCTTCACTTACTCTCTAAAATGCTTTTATTAATTTACACTCCCACCTGTCCCCTCCGGGTTTCTAATGCCCCATGCCCTTACCCACCGTTGTCATGCTCTTTGGTTTTTAGCTTTAGCCTGATTGAATTTGAGCTATCTTCATATATTTATTTTGCTTTTATCTTTCTCTAAATTAATTTCCAATTCATACATTTTCCTTATGTTTTTATTTTTTTATTGATTTGTGGGAATCATTTAAAACATCTGGGTAGAAAACCTGTGTCAGTTATATGCATTAAAATATACTCTAGTGGTATGTGGTTTGTTTTTAAAATTTTTTAATGTTTTATTTTTTCTTTTTTAAAATATATATATTTTTTATTATTTTTAAATGTTTATTTATTCTGAGCCCAAGGTGGGGCTTAATCCCATGAAACTGGAGATCTTGACCTGAGCTGAAATCAAAAGTCAGACGTTTAACCAACAAAGCCACCCAGGTGCCTGTTTTACTATTTTAATGCACAAAAGATTCTTTGTTTTCATGAAGTCAGATTAATTAGTATTTTCCTTTATGGTCTGTGCTTTTGAACGTTTTTGAAGTAATCTTTCCCATACCCTGATCTCCTACAGATTTCATTCTTTCTTTTAAATATTTGAAATTTTGCTTTTCATACTTAGACAATTTAGCCTATCTGAAATGTATTTTTGTAAGTGATGGAAATTAGAGACATAATTTCCTCCCATACTGTTAACCAATTAGTCCAGTATGACTTACAGAATGGCCTTTCTTTTCCTGAAGACTTAATAATGCCACTCATTATTCTCCAGTATAGATGATCACTTTTCCTGGCTTATTCTGTTCCTAGTCACTGTTTAATTATATTAGTTTTATAATATCTATCGCCTATTATTTTATTGTGGTTAAAGACACAGAAAAGCTACCATTCAAACCACTTTTTGTTTTGTGTTTTTTCTTTTCAAATTTTTACTTAAATTCTGGTTAGTTAACATACAGTCCAGTATTGGTTTCAGGAGTAGAATTCAGTGATTCATCACTTACATACAAAACCTAGTGCTCATTGTAACATGTGCCCTCCTTAATGCCCATCACCCATCTAGCCCATCCCATACCCACTTCCCTCTATCAACCCTTAGTTTATTTTCTATCTGTAAAAGTCTCTTACATCAAATAACTTTTAAGTTTACAATTCAGTAGCATTAAATACATTCACAAAATCATGCAACTATCACCACTGTGTATTTCAAGAACTTTTTCATCATCCCAGACAGAAGCCCCATACCCATTCAACAATAACTCTCCTTTTCCCTTTCCCCCAGTCCCCAGTAACCTCCAGTCTAGTTTTTGCTGTCTCAATGAATTTGACTACTCTAGGTACCTCATATAAGTGGAATCATAGTATTTGTCCTTTTGTGTTTGCCTTGTTTCACTTAGCATAATATTTACAAGTTTCATCCATGTAGGATGTATCAGAATTTCATTCTTTTTAAAGGCTGAGTAATATTCCATTATATGTGCGTACCACATTTGTTTATCAGGTCATTTGTTGACGGACATTTGGATTGTTTCCACCTTTGGGCCATTGTGAATAATACTGCTGTGAACACTGGTGTGCAAGTTTCTGTTTGAGTCCCTACTTAAAAAAATTTTTTTTTAAATCTTTATTCACTTTTGAGAGACAGAGACAGAGCATGAGCAGGCGAGGGGCAGAGAGAGATGGGGGAAACGGAATCTGAAGCAGGCTCCAGGCTCTTAACTGTCAGCACAGAGCCCAACGCGGGGCTTGAATCCACGAACCGTGAGATCATGACTTGAGCTGAAGTCGGGTGCTCAACTGACTGAGCCACCCAGGCACCTTTTGAGTCCCTACTTTTAATTCTTTTGGGTATATATCTAAAAGTGGAATTCCCAGATCCTATGGTAATTCTATGTTTAAGTGTTTTTTTTTTAAATTGAGATATAGGTGGCATATAACATTAGTTTCAGGTGTACAACATAATGATTCAATATTTGTATATATTGCGAAGTGATCACCCACAAATCTAGTTAGCATCTGTCTTCATGCATAGTTATAAATTTTTTTTTCTTGTCATGAGAAGTTTTTTTTTAACTTTTTTTTTTTTAACATTTATTTATTGTTGAGAGACAGAGACAGACCGAGCATGAGCCGAGGAGTGGCAGAGAGAGAGGGAGACACAGAATCCAAAGCAGGCTCCAGACTCTGAGCTGTCAGCATAGAGCCCGATGCAGGGCTCGAACCCATGAACCGTGAGATCATGACCTGAGCCGAGTCAGACGCTTAACCAACTGAGCGACCCAGACACCCAGTCTTGTCATGAGAACTTTCAAGATATGCTCTTAGCAGCTTTCAAATATGCAATACAGTATTATTAACTATAGTCACCATGTTGCTTGTTACATCCCCAGGATTTACTTATTTTGTAACCAGAAGTTTGTACCTTTTGACCTTCTTTAAAAATTTGCCCATCTCCCATCGCCACCTCCGGCCATCATCAATCTTCTTATTGAACAAGCTTGTTTGTTTGTTTTTGTTTTTGTTTTTGATTCCCACATGTAAGTGAGATCATACGGTATTTGTCTTTCTCTGTCTTAATTCAGTTAGCGTACTGCCCTCAAGTCCATCCATGTCATTGCCAATGGCAAGACTTTCCTCTTTGTTATGGCTGAATCATGTTTAATTGTGTATATATACACCACATTTTCTTTATTATTCATTCACCAATGGACTCTTAGGTTGTTTCCATATATTGCCTATTGTGAATAATGCTGCAGTGAACATGGGTGTGCAGACATCTTTTAAAGTTAGTGTCTTTATTTCCTGCTTGGTAGATAGACCCTCAGGTGGCAGTTTTTAATGTATACAAATATGTGTAGTCCTTCAGGACCATGAGTGTAAGCTCCCCTGGCCACCAGACTCAGGCAATCTAGAAGCGTCCCCTGGGTAGCAGCAGCAAAGATAGTGCCCCTGTCTGAGGTCTCTGGAGAGGATTCCAGTTAGCCCTGAGCATGTGCTTAATTAGAAGGCTGTCCCCCAGGCTGCAGCTATAAAGCTAACAGGCCTGTTTTGCAGACTGTTGCCACTCTGCCCTGCCCTGGGGATGGTAGTTGGTTAAGAACTCTTTCTCTGTTGGTTATAGCCTTATGGGACCCACAAGCATGAGTCCTGCTGGTCACCGGAGCCAGGCAACCTAGAGTGTCCCCTGGGAAGCAGTCACAAAAATTGAGGTGCCAGGCGAGGGTACCAGCTCCTTTCTGGCAGATACTGGCAACCCGGAGTGAGGCAGAGGGAGAGCACACAGACAGCATCCACCAGCTTCTGTATCTGCAGAGTACTTCATCAGACCCCTTGTGTGCCAAACCAGTAGCTTGCCCTCAGGCTGAAGCTCCAGGACCAGCAGATGGGCCTTTTCCACAGAACCACCGGGCATGTGTTTCCGTGTGCTGCCTGTGACACGCCCTGAGAGTGGTGCTGGCCAAGAACCGGCTCTCTGATCGTTACAGTCCCATCCCATGAGACCCAGGAATGCAACCCCCACTGGCCACCGGAGCCAGGAAGTCAAGCAGCATCCCCTGAGTGGCAGTCACAAAAACTGGGGCACCGATGTACAAACTGGGGTACCAGCTGTGTGTAAAAGCTCCCCTCTGGGAAATATTGGTGCTCTGAGGGTGGCAGAGTACAAACACAGAACCCACCCTCCAAGGTCTCTGGAGAGGATGACTGAGTCTTTAGATATGTGTTTGATTAGAACCCTGCCACTCAGATCACACCTGTGAAGATTAGTTGGCCTGCTTCACAGAGAGCCCGGGCTCCTCAGTCTGTTGTCTCTCTGTTGTGACATTGGGGGTGCAAACTGGGTGCGAACTCTTTCTCCACTGGTTACGGTCCAGTGGGACCCATGAGCATAGCCCTCCAGCTGTAAAAATGAAGTCACCAGGCGGGGGTACAGGCTCCACTCTAGGAGATAGCAGAGGGCTGGAGTGAGGCAAAGGGGGAGAGCAGAGATTGTGCCCACGGGCCTCCGTATTTGGAGAGAAGTTCAGCAGACCCCCAGATGTGCGTTAATGTAGATGTCAGCCCCGTAGGCCAGTGCGTTAACATGAGAAAATAAATCTCTTTAACAGAAAGCTTAGGCACTTTCTAGTTGGCCGCCTCTGTGCTCGGCCCTGGGGTGGGTGTTTGCACATGTGAGACCTTTTAAGAACAATTTTCTCAGTTCACCATAGCCTTGTGAATCTCAGGGATGCAAGCCCCACTAGATGTTTTGGGGGCTCCTTTCTAAGGTGCAGGTAAAGTCGAGGTGCCACATGTAGGGTTCAAACCCTTCATGCCTCAGGGAGAAGCTCAGGTTTTTCGAGTTCCCTCCCGATTGTGGGTTGCCATACCTAGAGTGGGGTTTATAGGAAGGTAGTGTCAGCCTTTCCCACCCACTCCGATGTGGGTTTTTTTTTCGTTCACTTTATATGTAGGAGTTTGCTAAACTAGTTTTTAGCCTCCCCCTCCCTACCGCTGGAAACTGTTCCGTATGCAGCTGTAGATTCACTGTGTATTTTGGTTTCTCTAGAGACTCCTTCTTAAACAGGTTCTTAGCCACTTCTTCCAGCTGTGATAATCCTTTGGTTTGGTTTTGTTCTTCACAAGTGCTTTTTAGGGTGTTTTTCTTTTAAGTAAGACAGGAAGACTAGAAAGAGCTAAAGTTAGGTATTTCCCTTCTCCCATGTTGATGAGGCTCTGGTAAAACACTTTTCCTTGAGGACAAGCCCTTGTTGAGGAGAACACAGTGTGCTGAGCATATTTTACAATGGTCCCTTTTCCCCTTCCCTTACTGGAAGCATGAGGGGACTTTTCTTTGATCGTCACCCTGAGAGTCTAGTGGTATTCCTTAAGGTCCCCTTCTAGGACTTTATGTCAAATCTGGGGCATGGTTAAGCCTTCTACAATTAATCAATGACCCTCTACATGTTTCTGCCAGTTGCTGGCTGCAGAGATAAATTCTGGTTCTCTGTATTCACCTATCTCTTTAGATTTGGGGCTGGCAATTTGCCCTGTGACCTCAATTCTCTGATGGATCTAAGAAGAGTCATTGGTTTTCAGTTTAGTCATATGTTTTTTATTTTTCTCTTTATGAAGATGGGAGTCTTAATTTCCAAGCCTTTTTTTTTTACATGTTTCACTAGAACAGTTTTGAAAATAGATACTTTGAGAGTATTTTTCGTAGGCCCTCATGTAGTTTGCCAATAGACTTCTATTTCTTTCTTTCCTTTCTCTTTGAATTTTACTTTTCTTGCCTTTTTGCACTGAATAAAGCCTCCAGTACAATGCTGTATGTGTGCGGTGAGGAAGGACAGTCTTGCATCAGTACCAGTCTTAGGAAGAAAGCATTTGGTTTTCCACAATTAAGTCTGATATTTGCTGCATGTTTTTCATAGACATCCTTCATTAGGTTGAAGAACTTCCCCGATTTTCTTGGCTTGCTGAGAGTTTTGATCATTTGATGTTGAACTTTGTCAAATGCCTTTTCTGTATCTGTTGAGATTACCATAGGGTTTGGTTTTTTTCTCTTTAGTCTTTCGAGATGATAAATTACACCATTTTATGTTCAAATGATGAATCAAACTTCCTTTCTTGGAATAAACCCCACTAGGTCATTATCAGTTTCCTAGGCTCGTCATAGGGAAAGTGCCACAAACTGGGTGACTTAGTTAGAACAACGGGAATCTATGGTCTCAGAATTCTCAAGTACAGAAGTGTAAGATCAAGGTCAGCAGGGCTACACTCCACTTGAAATACATAGGAGAAGGGTCATCCTTTGCCTCTTCCAGCTTCTCGTAGCTCCGGGTGTTCCCCGGTTTGCAGCAGCACGACTCCACTTGGTACCTCCATGTTCACGTGGCATTTTCCTGTCTCTTCACATTGTCTTCTCTTTATATGTGTGTCTGTCTCTGTGACCGAAGTTCCCCTTTTCATAAGGATACTAGTCATACTGGGTTAGGGTCCACCCTATGACATTATCTCAATTTGGGTAATGCTGCAAGGACCTTATGCTGTGGTCTGAATGTTTGTGGCCCCCTCCCCCCAATCCATGTGTTAAAATCCTAAGCACCAATGGTGAGGGTGTTAGCAGGTAGAGCCTTTGGGAGGTGCTTAAGCACGAAGGAGCCCTCACAAATGGGATCGATGCCTTATAAAAGAGGGCCCAGAGAGGTCCTTAGCCCCTGCCACTATGTGAGGACACAATGAGAATTCACGAACCAGGAAGGTGGCCCTCACCAAAACCACCATGCTGGCACCTTGAGCTCGGACTTCCCAGCCTTCAAAACCGTGAGAAATAGGGGCACCTGGGTGGCTCAGTCGGTTAAGCCTCCGACTTCAGCTAAGGTCACGATCTCATGGTCCATGAGTTCGAGCCCCGCATTGGGCTCTGGGCTGATGGCTCGGAGCCTGGAGCCTGCTTCCGGTTCTGTGTCTCCCTCTCTCTCTGCCCCTCCCCCGTTCATGCCCTGTCTCTCTCTGTCTCAAAAATAAATAAACGTTAAAAAAAATTAAAAAAAAAAAAAAAAAAGAAAAACCGTGAGAAATAAATTTGTTTATGAGCTACCTGGTCTGTGGTATTTTGTTAGAGCAGCCTGAGCAGACCAAGACAACTTATTTTGAAATAAAGTCACATTCTGAGGTACTGGGGGTTAGGACATCAACGGATCATTTTTTGGTGTGAAGATGCAATTCAATGCATAAAAGTCATGATGTGTAATCGTTTTGCGTATTGGTAGATTTGATTTTTGCTAAGGATTTTTATATTCATGCTTATAATGGATTTGAATTTGTACTATTTTTTTCTTGTAATGACTTTGGTTTTGGTGTCATAATGCGGTTTCATAAAATTTGGGGGAAACATTCCTTCCTCTTATTTTTCTCTGGCCGCTTTTAAGATTTCCTCTTTGTCTTTATTTTTCTGCATTTTCACTATAAATCCAAGTGTAATATTCTTGACTTACTTTATTTGAGATGTCTTGGTTTTCTTGCCTCTGTGAAAAAGTCATAGCCATCATCTGCCAACATACTGCTTTTGCCCTATTTCTCTCTCTCTCCCTCTCTTTGTATGTGTTTTGATCTGCTTTTACCTTGCAGCACTACTAATTCTGAACCATCTTAAACTGACAGTACTTGAGATTTCTTGGCCAACTCTGATGATGCCAATTTGGGTTATTCTGCTAGAAAGCTCCTTCCCTCCCCTCTCTCTCTGTCTCTCTCTTTCTCTCTCTCCTTTGTCAGAATTATACCAAGGCCCTGTGGGAGTGGTTGAATGGATAATGGGACAGCATTCTTTCAACTTCACCCTGACCTTGAGATGAGTTTCTGTGACTATGACGTTTTCTCAGAGTCTCTGTCTTGGGCATGACCCGAGCCTTGCCTTATATAACCCCTGTTTCCCCACTGTTAATTTTGGTGTTAATTAGCACATTTCTTCAGGAGGAAGGTGCTTTTTGAATTTTTTACTTAATTCTCTTGAATTTTGTTTTTGATGAAAATTTGGCTTGATAATAGCTACTCGCGTGAGTAGTGAATTTAAAAAGCCTTAAAAAAAAAAAGTCACCATTTTAAGCTGTGTCAACAGAAAGTTCGGACACAATAAGATGGCCTATGATTACCTAAAGCCTTGTTTTTGTATCCAGGTAAATCACTGCTTTCTACATCTTGTTTATCAGCTTTTCCTTCATTTCTTGATAGGACATCTGGTCTCCTGCCTCAGTGATGACTTCTACGTGGGGCCCCAGTAGTCCCTCTCTTTCCAGACTTCATAAACAAGTCGCTGGTCTAATAATGATTTTTTTTCATTATTCTTAAAGTCCAATAAACTTAACCAGGAAGTGTCTTGGAATTTGTGTTAGATTTTTCTTAGTTGTTTTGTTCTCATTAAAGAAAGATCTATTCTACTACGACTTTCAGTATTTTTGTTTCATGTTTTAAATTTCTTAAGGACAAGAAATATGCATACATTGGATCCTTTGTCCCACATCTATAATTTTTCTTCAGTTCTTTATCATCTGTGCTCTTTTTCATTTCATTTTGCTTAGTTTTCATAGTCTGTGCAGGACATGCCTCTTTTCAGCTCTCTGTTATCTTAGTTGCTTCTAAGGTGGCTTTCCTTTTTCTTAAGATATTTCTTTCATTTCTTTTCTGAGCTCTTTCAGGTCACATTAAAAATTCTTCTGCAGTTTCATTATCACTTCAAAAAATAATTTAGTATTTCTATTTTTGACCTCTTGTTTCATAATGGCCATATTTAATTTCTTTTACAGGAAATGTATTTTCTGTGTGTTTTGTAACTTAATTCTTTTGATGTGCAAACAAGAATTTCCTTTGTCTTTTGTTCCTTAGGCTTTGTCATTTTTATGGGCAAAGGGCTGCATTACGTTTTCATAGATTCTATGTTGGCTCACTTTTTACTATTATACAATTTAATGGGGCCACTCTAAGAGACCAGTTATTTGCTGAAGAGACATGGTGTGGTGAGAGGCACCTAGTGTGTGAGCCGGGACATTAAAGGCTCAGGCCTTTCAACTGGGGACACTTGGTCACCAGCACCCTTCTGTCAGGTAGCAGCAGGTCAACAGGCTCCTCCTTGAAGCCTGTTGATAGCCTTGAAGATCATACATGTCTAGTCAGGTGTTTAGAGCTTTATTTATTTTCATCAGCAGCCCCTTAGTAAACTGTAACTCACTTTTTGTTTCTTCACCCTCACACATGGATGCGTTGTTAGGGAAACGCTTGAAGAGAAATAGCTCCCTTACCAAACATACAGTGATGGTGAGAAAGTTCATGACTCAAGGACTTGAATATCCCTATTAATCCTGCACTACAGGACCTTGGGCAAGTCTGAGGAAAACTGGGTACATGGACTCAGACATAAAAATGCTTCTTACTGTTGAGGGCACACTAGCCTCTATTTCTTGTCAGAAACAAATGAGACTTTCCTTGGCCCCTTGGTCAAAAATCTCACTTATTTTGGGGGTAGGAGATATCAAAATATACATTACCTGGGTGAAGTTAATGGGGCCAGGAAGACTATTCAAGGCTATTTCAATAGGGGAGAGAGATTGAGCTCACCTTGGCTGAAACAAAGGTGGGGGAGTTTTAAAAAGCTGGGGTGGGGAAGGAGGAGGATTGTTGGCCACCTGTGTCTGCTAACTGGCTTTACCCAAAGAATAACTACATTTTCTCTTATCTTCATGACATGTGAGAATTTTACACTTCGAGCAAGGCACCCCCTGAAGTTAGGTTCCTACCCTACCATGGAATGGAGAACTTCTTTGATGATTACATTTCAGGGATCTCCCAGGTCCTTGAGAAAAGCTTTCCCATGGATCTTAAAGCTGGCAAGGGGCTTTTCAGGACATTTCTATACATTTCAAAGGGAGTAGAATAACAACATACAATCACCTTTTCCAAAGTAAATGCTTCACGTTAGTAAAAAGGAAAGGGAATTCAGGGACTAGAGACAAGAAGACATCAATTTCCAATTTAGTCAAGCTGAGGGGAATGTTAAGGCCATCTTGGTCAGGGGGCTGCCCTCTGGTCATGGAGCTACTGTTCTTCAGCCAAGACACTCTCCCCTCCGCTTCCCCCAGCCCTATTCACCTTCTCCCCTCGCCCATTCTTTTTCTGAGGCCAGCTGCTGGGCCCTATCTCACTGCATCTTCCCCAGTCTCCTGCCTGGGCTGAGTGTCAGTGCCTACCCAGAGCCTCCAGGGCTGGGGAGGGAATGGGGATGTGGTAGCCATGAGGGAACCAGAACCGCCTCGCCAATGCAGGGTGATGGGGAGGTCTTGGATGTCTGGTCCCTGGAGAAATGGATGGGACAGGTGAAGAACTGGAGGCTAGGAAAACAGTCTCCTCCCTGGGGACTCAACAGAGGTCCAACATGCAGTGCACTTGATGCGTTCCCTGGAGCCTGATTTCAGTTGCACTTCTGGGTAACATTCCTTTGCCTTCTTGTTGTAGGACCTGTCGATTTCTCTTTAATCTGTCAGCAGGTGGAGGAAAAGATGGGCTGCCAACAGTCTCTTCAAGGATCAGACGTGTCCAAAGTCCGCACCATTTACCTCAATGAGCCCATTAGGAACAACTTCTGCAAAAACTCCATCAGGTGAGAAGTGTGTGTAGCTGGGAGGAGAGGAAGGAGGAGGATGTCGTCCTCACCTGCAAAATACACTTGGTGTAGATACTTCAGGGTGTAACAGTTGTCTCAAACCCTGAAAAACTTTGAATTCTCAAGTTCACTACCAAGAATAGGCTGTGTCTTCATCTCACCCTCAAGGTTTCTGTTTCTGAATTGGCCTCTGCTCTCACTTGTTCCTCCTGTTCATCGAGAGTGCCCTTTAGCAATACCTAGGAGGTAAAAGTGCTTTCCTTTCTTCCCCCCAAGGTTTTATTTAAATTCATGTTGGTTAACATATAGTGTAGTATTGGTTTCAGGAGTTGAATTTAGCGATTCATCACTTACATATAACACCCAGTGTTCATCCCAACAAGTGCCCTCCTTAATGCCCATCACCCATTTAGCCCGTCCCCCCCTCCACCCAACACCTCTCCAGCAACCCTCAGTTTGTTCTCTACAGTTAAGAGTCTCTTGTGGTTTGCCTCCCTCTTGTTTTCATCTTATTTTCTTTTTCCTACACTTCCCCTATGTTCATCTGTTTCGTTTCTTAAATTCCACATGTGAGTGAAGTCATGTCTTTCTCTGACTGACTTATTTCGCTTAGCATGATACATTCTAGCTCCATCCACATCTTGCAAATGGCAAGATTTCATTCTTTTTGATGGCTGAGTAACATTCCATTAAATACACATGCGCGCACATGCACACACACACACACACACACACATCTTTATCCATTCATCAGTTGATGGACATTTGGGCTCTTTCCACAGTTTGGCTATTGTTGACAGCTATAACCATTGTGGTGCATGTGCCTCTTTCAATCACTACTCTTTGTATCCTTTGGATAAATACCTGGTAGTACAATTGCTGGGTCATAGGGTAGTTCTCTTTTTAACTTTTTGAGGAACCTCCATACTGTTCTCCAGAGTGGCTGCACCAGTTTGCATTCCCAAGGTAAATGCTTTGCAGTGGAACCTCACAGAGCTGCTGAGTTCTCCACCATTATCCTCCATTGGGGAATTTAGCATTAGGCTTTTTTTTTTTAATTGAAGCATACTTAACATACGGTGTTATATTAGTTTTCAGGTGTATAATATAGTGATTCAGCAATTGTATACATTACTCAGTGCTTATCAGGGTAAGTGTGCTCTCAATCCCCTTTATTTCACCCATCCCCCCACCCATCTCCCTTCTGGCAACCACAAGTTATTCTGTATTTAAGTTTCTGGTTTTTTGTTTGCCTCTTTTTTCTTTATTGGTTTCTTATATTCACATATGACTGAAATAATATAGTATTTGTCTTTCTCTGGCTGACTTATTTCACTTAGCATTATACCCTCTAGGTCCTTCCATTTTGATATATACCATACCTTCTTTACCCGTTCATCTGTGGACGGACACTTGGGTTCCTTCTATATCTTGCCTATTGTAAATAATGCTGCAATAAACATAAGGGTGCATATAGATCTGCGAATTTGTGTTTTTGTTTTCTTTGGGTAGATACCCAGTAATGAATTACTAGATCATATGGTAAATATATTTTTAATTTTTCATGAAATCTCCATACTGTTTTCCATAGTGGCTGTACCAATCTGCATTCTCACCAACAGTGCATGAGGGTTCCTTTGCCTCCACATCCTTGTTACTGTGATTTTTCATTTTAGTCATTCTGACAGGTGTAAAGTGATATTTTATTGTGGTTTTAATTTGCATTCCCATGATAATTAGTGATGTTGAGCATCTTTTCATCTGTCTGTTGGCCATCTATATGTCTTCCTTGGAAAAATGCCTATTCAGGTCCTCTGCCCATTTTTAATCACACTAATTTGGGGGGGGTTGAGGGGAATATGTTTATATTTGAATAAGTTTATATACATAGGATGTTAACCCCTTACTGGATATGTCATTTGCAAATATCTTCTCCCACTCAGTAGATTGCCTATTCATTTTGTTGATGGTTTCCTTCACTGTGCAAAAGCTTTTAATTTTGGTGTAGTCCCAATGGTTTAATTTCGCTTTTGTTTCCAGAAGACATATCTAGAAAAATATTTCTACGTCCAATGCCAAATGGACATTTCTTTTAGGAGTTTTATGGTTTCAAGTCTTACATTTAGGTATTTAGTCCATTTTGATTTTATTTTTGTGTATGATGTAAGAAATTGGTCCAGTTTCATTCTTTTGCATGTAGCTTTCCGGTTTCCCAGTACCATTTATTGAAGGGATTGTCTTTTACCCTTTTTATATTCTTGCCTCCTGTGTCATAGATTAAGTGACCAAATAGGTGTGTGTTTACCTCTGGGCTGCCTATTCTGTTCTATTGGCCTGAGTGTCTGTTTTTGTGCTAGTACCATAATATTTGGATTACTATAACTTTAGTACCATAATGTTTGGATTACTATAGCTTTGTAGTACATCCTGAAATCTGGGAGGGTGATATGTCTGGTTTTGTTCTTCCTTCTCAAGATTGCCTTAGCTATTTGGGGTCTTTTGTGATTTCATACAAATTTGAGGACTATTTGTTCTAGTTCTGTGAAAATGTTAGTGTTTTTATAGGAATTACACTAAATGCATAGATTGCTTTGTGTAGTATGGACATTTTAACAATATTGACTCTTCTAATCCATGATCATGAAATATCTTGCCATTTGTGTCATCTTCAGTTTCTTTCATCAATATTTTACAGTTTTCAAAGTACAAGTGCTCATCAATATTTTACAGTTTTCAAAGTACAAAGTACAAGTACACCTCCTTGGTTAAGTTTACTTTTAGATATTTTATTATTTTTGGTGCAATTGTAAATGAGATTTTTTTTTCTTGATTTCTCTTCCTGCAGCTTTGTTATTAGTGTATAGAAACACAACAGATTTCTGTATAGTAATTTTGTATCCTGCAACTTTACTAAATTATCATTACTCATAGTCATTTGGTGGAGTTTTAAGGGTTTTTTCAAATATAGTGTCATCTGCAAATAGTGACAGTTTTACTTCTTCCTTACCAATTTAGATGCTTTTTATTTCTTTTTCTTGTCTGATTGCTATGGCTAGGACTTCCAGTGATCTGTTGAATAAAACTAGTGAGAGTGGACATCCTTTTCTTGTTTCTGATCTTAGAAGAAAAGCTCTTAGTTTTTCACCATTGAGTATAATTTAGCTGTGGGTTTTTCATATAAGGCCTTTAGTATGTTGAGGTATGTTTCTTCTAAACCTGTTTTATTGAGAGTTTTTATCAAAAATGGATGTTACATTTTGTCAATTGCTTTTTCTGCATCTATTGAGATAATATGATTTTTATCCTTTCTCTTGTTGATGTGATGTATCACATTGATTGATTTGTACATATCGAACCACCCTTACATCCCTGGAATAAATTTTACTTGATTGTGGTAAATCGTTCTTCTAATGTATTGTTGGTTTTAGTTTGGTAATATTTTGTTGAGGATTTTTGAGTCTATTCATATCAGAGATATTGGCCTGTTGTTTTCTCTTTTTGGTAGTGTTTTTGTCTGGTTTTGGTATTAGGGTAATGCTGGCTTTATAGAATGAATTGGGAACTTTTCCTTCATCTTTTAGTTTTTGGAATAGTTTGAGAAGAATATGTATTAACTCTTTTTTAAAAGTTTGGCAGAATTCATCTGTAAAGCTATCTGGCCCTGGACCTCTGTTTGTTTGGAGTTTTTTGGTTACTAATTCAATTTCAATATTGGCAATCTGTGTGCTCAGATCTTCTATTTCTTCCTGATTCAGGTTTTGAAGATTGTATGTTTCTAGGAATTTCTTCTAGGTTGTCCAATTTTTGGCATATAATTTCTCATAATATTCTCTTATAATCCTTTGTATTTCTGTGGTGTTGGTTTTTCTCCTTTCTTTTTCCTTTTTTAATTTTTAATGTTTATCCATGTTTTGAGAGGGACAGAGTGCAAATGGTGGAGGGGCAGAGAGAGAGGGGGACACAGAATCTGAAGCAGGCTCTTGGCTGTGAGCTGTTAGCACAGAGCCTGATGTGGGTCTTGAACCCACGAACTGTGAGATCATGACCTGAGCCAAAGTTGGTCACTTAATGGACTGAGCCACCCAGGCACCCCTCTTCTCCTTCATTTCGGATTTTATTTGAGTCATTTTCTCTTTTTCTTGATGAGTCTGGTTATACTTTATCAACTTTATCTTTTTAAAGAACTAGCTCTTGATTTCATTTATATTTATTGTTTTAGTCTCATTTTATTCATTTCCACTCTAATCTTTATGTTTCCTTCTTTCTGCTAGCTCTGGACTTAGTTTGTTCTTCCTTTTCTAGCTCCTTTAGGTGTAAGGTTAGGTTGTTTGGAATTTTTTTCTTATTTCTTGAGGTGGGCCTGAATTACTATAAACGTACTGCTTAGAACAGACTTTGCTGTGTCCCAAAGATTTTGGAAAACTGTGTTTTCAATTCATTTGTCTCCATGTATTTTTTGAGTTTTTCATTAGCAGCAATAAACGGTGTTGATGATGGGGACCCTGACATGATGTGACAAGAAGTCCACTTTACCTCTGTGTTCCATCCCAACAAATCACCTCACTCTGAGCAGGAGAAAAATGCCAGACAAGCCAAACTGAGGTCATCCTCATTGATCCATTGGTTGTTTAGGGGCATACTGTTTAGCCTCTATGGGTTTGTGTTTTTTCCAGCTCTTTTTTTTTTTGTAATTGATTTCTAGTTTCATACCATTTTGGTCAGAAAAGATGCTTGAGATTATTTGAATGTTCCTAAATTTATTGAGACTTGTTTTGTGCCCTGGTATGTCATCTAGTCTAGAGAATGTTCTACATGTACTTGAAAATAGTGTGTATTCTGTTGTTTTGGATGGAATGTTTTGTTTATATCTGTTAGGTCCATCTAGTCTGATCTGGTTCACAGACACTGTTTCCTTGTTGATTTTCTGTCTGGACAATCTATTAATTGATGTAAGTGGAGTATTAAAGTCCCCTTCTATTACTGTATTACTGTCAGTTTCTTCCTTTATTACTGCTAATGTTTGCTTTTTGTGTTTAGGTGCTCCTATGTTGGGTGCATAGATATTTACAATTGTTATTTTCTCTTGGTGGATTAATCCCTTTATCATTATGTAGGGTCCTTATTTGTCTCTTGCAATAGTCTTTGTTTTAAAGTCTATTTAGTCTGATTTAAGTATTGCCACCCCAGCTTTTTTTTTTTTTTTTTTGGCTTCCATTTGCATAGTATATGTTTTTCCATCCTTTCATTTTCCGTGTGTATGTGCCTCTAGGTCTGAAGTGAGTTTCTTGTAGGGAAGCTTATAAATGAGTCTTGCTTGTTTTTGTTTATTCAGTTACCCTATGTATTGTGATTTGAGCATTTAGTACATTCACATTTAATTATTGATAGATATTTACTTACTGCCATATTGTTGTTTCTGGTTGGTGTTGTAGTTCCTTTTTTCTTGCTCTCTTTCCTTCTGGTTTGATGGCTTTCCTTAGTGTTATACTTGGATTTCCTTCTCTTTATTTGTTGTGTATCTGCTGTAGGTTTTTGATCTGTGGTCACCACCAGGATCAAATATATGACATCTTATGTATGTTGTAGTCTATGTTCATAGTTATTTAAGTTCAAACACATTCTAAAAGCACTAAATTTGGGGGTGCCTGGGTGGCTCAGTTGGTTAGGCATCTGACTTCAATTAAGGTCATGATCTCACAGCTTGTGGGTTTGAGCCCCACGTTGGGCTCTGTGCTGACAGCTCAGAGCCTGGATCCTGCTTTAGATTCTGTATCTCTCTCTCTCTCTCTCTCTCTCTCGGCCCCTCCCCTGCTTGAGCTTTGTCTCTGTCTTTGTCTCCCTCTCAAAAATAAACAAACATTAAAATTAAAAACAAAATAAAAGCAGTTTTTTGGTATTTTTATATTTGTACATTTTATATTTTTATATTTGTACATTTTTACACCCCTTTATGTTTTATGTATATAATGTCATATTTGACATCATTTTATTTTGTATATCTCTTAACCAATTTTCTGTAGATAACTGATTTTACTGCCTTTGTCTTTTGGCTGTCATACTCATCACGTATAAGTGAGTTATCTACCACCTTTACTATATGTTTGCTTTTATCTGTGAAAATTTTTCCTTTTATAATTTTCTTCTTATTATGACCTTTTCTTTCCATTTAAAGAATTTCCTTAAACATTTATTGTAAGGTTGGTTTAGTGGTGATGAACTCCTTCAACTTTTGTTTGTCTGGGAAATTCCTTATCTCTTTTTCTATTCTGAATGGTAAACTTGTTGGATAGAATATTCTTAGTTGTAGGTTTTTTTTTTTTTTCTTTTGGCACTTTGAATCTATCATGCTACCCTTTGGCCTGTAGTTTCTGCTGAAAAATCACATGATAGATTTATGGGGTTTTCTTCTTATGTAACTCTCTGCTTGTCTCTTGCTTTTTAAAAAATTCTCTTTATCATTACTTTTTTGCCATTTTAATTATTATATGTCTTGGTATGGACGTCCTTGGGTTCATCTGGTTAGGGACTCTCTCTGCATTCTGTATCTGGGTGTCTGTTTCCTTCCCTAGATTAGAGAAGTTTTCAGCTATTATTTCTTCAAGTAAGTTTTCTGCCCCCTTCTTTTTCTCTTCTTTTTCTGAAATCTCTATATTTGAATGTTATTGATGATGTCGCAGAGTTCCCTTAACCTATTTCCATTTTTTATTATTGGTTTTTCTTTTTGCTGTTCAGCTGGGTTGATTTCCATTACCCTATCTTCCTGATCACTAATCTGTTCTTCTGCATCCTCTAATCTGCTTGTGGTTTCCTCTACTGTGTTTTTAATTTCTGTTACTGAATTCTTCAGCTTTCACTGGTTTTTCACATTTTCTGTCTCTTTTTTTGAAGTTCTCACTGAGTTCATCCACTCTTCTCTCAAGTTCTCTGAGTATCTTTAGGACCATTACTTTGATTTTTTTATCAAGCATATTATTTTTGTTTCATTTTGGTCTTTTCCTATGATTTTGTCTTGTTCTTTCATTTGTGACATATTCTTCTGTCTCCTGATTTTGTGACTCTGTGTCTATTTCTATGTATTAGGCAGGTTGGCTACATCTCCTGGACTTGAATGTAGCGGTCTTTAATAGGAGTGGTGCCTATAGTGCAATCTCCGTTGGTCCCCAGAACAACATCCTCCAGGGGTGTATCCCGTGTGGGCTGTCTTGCACCCTCCACTTATAGCTGGGCCTCAGTTATTCTTAGTTCAGACAGCTGCAATGACCCATTTTTTCTTCTGTTGGTGCACTGGACGGGGTTTGCTCCCGCACTGTGGAGAGGCATGTCTATGGCTACTGTGGGCTTGTTGGTGGGCAGGGCCAGCAGTCAGCCAACCTGTCTGCAGTTAGCCTTTCTGCCATAGCTGCACATGCACCCTAGGGCAGGGCTTGCTTTCTGCAGAGCCAGCCAAGACGCCTGGCTGCAGAAACTGTGGGCATGTTGTTATATGGGGTTATGTCTCCCTCTCTTCAGGGCAGGAGTCCCTTTGGAGCGGTGCTGGTCCCTGTGGGAGCTGCTCGCAGGGTCTGTGGGCAGCAGCTGCTTTGCTGGGATGCCTGCTGAAGAATCAGGCAGGCCGGATGGGGAGGGTCCACAGGGGAATGCTGGGCTGGGGCACCTGATGCTAGAAAGGTGGATGACGAGTGTTGCTGGCTCCCACAAGCATCTGGCTATCTAGCCTGGGGGAAGGAAAGAGAAATGGCTTCTGCCAGCACTCTTGTTCCTGGAAAAATCTCATGCAGATTCCTGCCCCTCCAGGCACATGTTTTAAGATTAGTCAGTAAATCTTCATGTATACCCCATGTGCTTTTCAAATTGCTGCTTCTGTATTGGGCCTTGGGCTGGATTGTTTAGTATGCTGGCCTTTTAAGGGCAGGGACTCAGCTTTCCCTTGCTCTCTGGCTCTCCCACAGTTAAGCCTGATGAATTTTAAAGTTTTTGGATTGAAGCCCCACTGGCCTTCAAGCCAGATTTTATGGGGACTCATCATTGTGGGTCCCCGGGGCTGGGGGTGCCCTGTGTGGGGTCACATCCTTTTGCTTTTTGGAACTTGCGCTGTCTCTCCCATTTGCGGTTAGTTGTGCTGGGGATTTGGTTCCCAAATGCAGCTCTGCCTTTCCTGCCCTTTTTGGTGTGGCCTCTTCTGTGTGATGGAGCTGTTATCTCTGTGTGTTTGTGGGACAAGGTGAATTCAGGTTTCTCCTATTCTGCCATCTTCCCCAAACTCCTGGTCTTTCCGGTTATTTTTAAAAGTTTATTTATTTATTTTGAGAGAGAGAGAGAAAGCGGGAGGGGGGGAGAGAGAATGCAAGCAGAGGAGAGGCAGAGAGAGAGAGAGAGAGAGAGAGAGAGAGAGAGAGAGAGAGAGAGAGAGAGAGAAAGAGAGAATTTCAAGCAGGCTCCACACTGTCAGTGCAGAGCATTACACCGGGCTTGATCTCAGGAACTGTGAGATCATGACCTGAGCTGAAATCAAGAGTCAGAGGCTTAATTGACTGAGCTACCCAGGTGCCCCTTTCTGACGTTTAAATGTAGTAGATTAATTAGAAAAAAAGAAACACACCCGTGATGGTTTTCTTTGTCCATGACATGTCCTAGGCATTTGGGGGTAAATGGATTTAAGATAACTTTTAATGATAAAGCTCCTGGGAGGGAGAGAAGGGAGAAACATTGCTGGCTCTTGTTTTCCTTGAACTATAAGACGGATGCTGATTAGGAGTTCTGTTATAAGAATTACAGGCCATTAGAAAATGTGGAATACCTCCTGTTTGTCTATTGTATTCGTAGTTCTTAGTTCCTGAGATGGAGAAAATTCTTTCTTTGTCCTGACATTGTTTTCAGGTAACAATGAGTGTTCAACAACGACAAAAAAATCTTCAGAAAAGAGTCAGTGTTTTATAATAATATTGTATCCACTTCTGGGTTTTCCTTTGGTGTTTTTAGAGTTCAGAGTGTGAACTGACAGTGGTAATTTTCTTTTTGCCTACAGCACAGCCAAGTACAGCATATGGTCATTCCTCCCTCGATATCTGTATCTGCAGTTTAGCAAAGCTGCTAATGCTTTCTTCCTGTTCATTACTATATTGCAGGTAATATTCCTGAACACATTACTGGATTATGCTTTTTTTTAAAAAAGAAAAATGTAAAAAGCTCATTTAGCTGAAATAAAAATTGAACGTACAGAATAAATTGAAACACGGCAAGAAGAGCTTCTTACAATATTTAAGTTACTCAGTAAGACATCAAAATTCTCATTTGGGGGATGTTGATGCCCAGTAGATGAATTGGCCCACAGTTCTTCCTGATTTAGATCATTAATGAGATATTATTGGACTAACTTTTATAATGTATGCCACCTCCATGAGAGGATAATTTTATTGTATTAAAAGAAAGAGTTTAAAGAAAGTCCAAATGCTAGTTTGAAATAGCTAATTCTCTTTTCTCTTCTTTTTTTAATATTTCAGTAAGAACACTTAATGTGAGATCTATCCCCTTAACAATTTTAAGTGTATGATATACCAGTGTTAACCATAGACATCTGTTGTACAGCAGATTTCTAGGACTTCTTAATCTTGCATAACTTAGACTTTATGCTCATTGAATAACAACTCCTTATCTCTCCCTCTCTCTAGACCTTGACACCATTTTACTCTGACTCCATGAATCTGACTACATTAGATATCTCACATAAGTGGATTCGTGCAGTATTTGTCTTTCTATAGCTTACTTCATTATAATGCCTTCAAGATTCATCCATGTTGTTACATGTGGCAGAACTTCCTTCTTTTTATAATTTTTTTAAACATTTATTTATTTTTTGAGAGACAGAAAGACACAGAGCGTGAGCAGGGGAGGGGCAGAGAAAGAGGGAGACACAGAATCCGAAGCAGGCTCCAGGCTCCAGGCTCCGAGCTGTTAGCACAAAGCCCAATGCGGGGTTTGAACTCACAAACCGCGAGATCATGACCTGAGCCAAAGTTGGCTGCTTAACCAACTGAGCCACCCAGGTGTCCCAGAATTTCCTTCTTTTTAAAATCTGAATAATATTCCATCGTATAGATGCCACATTTTCTTTATCCACTCATCCATCGACAGACATTGATGGTGTTCCCATATCTTGGCTATTGTGAATAATTCTGAGCTGAATGTGGGAGTGCTGCTATCTCTCCAAGATCCTGGTTTCAACTTTTGGATAAATACCCAGAAGTGGGATGGCTGAAGCATATGGTAGTTCTATTTTAATTTCTTTGAAAAAGTTCCGTATTATTTTCTGTAACAGCAGCACCATTTTATATTCCCAGCAGAAGTATACAAGGATTCCAATTTTTTCACGTCCTCACCGACACTCGTTATTTTCTGTGTTTAATTAATAGCCATCCTAACATGTATGAGGTGATGCCTCATTGTGGTTGTGAATTTCATTTGCCTGGTGACTAGTGACATTGAGCACCTTTTCGTGTACCTCTTGGCCATTTGTATGTTGTCTTTGGAGAAATGTCTATTCAAGTCTTTTGCCCATTGTGATTGGATTATTATTATTTTTTTTTTCCTGTTGATTTGGAGTTCCTTCTATATCCTTACCAGATGGAGGGTTTTCAAATATTTTCTCCTATTTTGTCGTCTGCCTTTGCATTTTTTGATGGTTCCCCTTGTTGTGCAGAAGAATTTTAGTTTGATGTAGTCCCACTTGTCTGTTTTTGCTTTTGTTGCCTGTGCTTTTGGCGTCCTATCCAAGAAATCTTTGCCAAGACCAACGTCTGGAAGCTTTCCCTCTGTGTTTTCTTTTAGGAATGACATCTTTTCAAAACACTTAAATTCAAGGCCTTCCATAATCTGGTTTATTCCTGTTTCTTCAACCTTGTTTTTGTCATGAACCCTACAACCCGACACAATCTGAGAGGCAAGTCTCCTCACAATTCTTCAGTTTCCTTCCTCTCTTTAGACCTTGGTTCATTCTATTCTCTAACCCAGAAGGCACTCATCTGGCTATCCCCACCCATTCTCTTAAAGGCATAACTCAAAACCATCCTCCTCCAAACTCCACTAAATGCCATGTCCCATGCTGATTTCTCCCTCCCTTATCTTCTGTAGCAGTAATCTGTGCTATGCATTATAATTGGATAATTGGTTTTATTTCTCCTGGCAAACTGCAAATTCCTTGAGAATAGAAACAGTGCCTTCAAGGGGCACCTGGGTGGCTAGTAGGTTAGCTGTCCCACTTCAGCTCAGATCATGATCTCACAGTTGGTAAGTTTGAGCCCTGCATTTGGCTCTGTGCTGACAGCTCAGAGCCTGGAGCCTGCTTCAGATTCTGTCTTCCTCTCTCTCTGCCCCTCCCCCACTCACGCTTTGTCTCTGTCTCTCAAAAATAAATAAAAACGTGGAAAGAAAGAAAAAAGAAAAGAAAAGAAACAGTGCCTTCAAAACGGCCAAGCTTTGAGATAAGAATTTAATGAATCTGTTGAATTGACCTTAAACAGAAGATTGGCATTAGCAAAAATTTATAGAGATCACATAGTGTGTACCAAAACCTGGGCATGAAATTAGTAATTCAAGGATGAATTGTCAGACGTAGTTCTCCCTTCGGAGAGCGGGTAGTCTTAACATACAAGTGCTTTAAGAAATATTTATAAAGTGCTAGGGGAACACGGCCTACTCTGGGCTTGAGGGCGAGTGGTTCAGCAAAACGTACTGAAAAAGAAGACATTTGAGCCAAAGACTAGAGAATGAGGAGCTCAACAGTAAGTAGAGGCCAGTGGAAGAAGAGAAGACCTTTGGGGCACCGAAGACCGTGTGAGCAAAGGCATAGCAACCGGAAACACTGGTCGCCTTTTGTGAGAACCGGGGACCCAGTGGGGGAGGGAAAGAGGTAGACTTTTCTCCAAGAAGGTCTTATATGTTTTGCATTGTGAAAATTTAAAGTGTTAAAATTTTCTCTAGCATGTGAAATGTTCTGGAAATGGTAAAAATTTTGTCTGGAGTGTAGAGAAGAAGCTAAAGATGTTGGCCGAGGCCAGGTAATGAGAAGCTTTGTGAGCTACATTCAGAAGCTTGGACTGTAGTGAGAAGGCATTGACAGTCAGGAGCTACAGTGAAGTGACCAGCTCCGGCGAGGCTTTAACTGAGGAAAAGAGAGAGGGGGGCCTGGGAGCAACATGACGGGCTTGGGGTGCACTGCAGAGAGATGGAGAAGTCAGGCAGAGGCGAGTTATTTGGAAGGCAGGTTTCATTGATAGCCTCAGCGATCCTAGAACCTCTCCCTTTCTTCCTCTGTGTCTGACTGCTTTTAAAGTAGCCACAAGAATTATTGAGCGCTTCAGAATAGACACTCTTTGGCTGCACAAAGAAATAACAAGCAGGAAATAACGCAGCATAGAGAGTATCCACTCTCTAGACCCAAGTCTAGAAATACAGGCCTGAGAGCTGTTCTGAATCTGTTAAAGGATCTCCTTTACAACCTCATCTACCCTTGCGTCCATCAGAAAACTGCCAGTCTGCTTGTCACTTTATTTCTCCTATCTTTAAACAGTGGGGCATAGCCCCAGAGCCCTCTCCACAGGTAATTTGTACCCAAGCAACGTTATTCTCCCAGGCCTCCAAAAAATTTCTCTTCCGCCTCAAAAAGAAGCAAGATTCGGTTAAGATAACTGACCTTCTGGCTTTAACTGTTTGGAAAGGATGCTATCTTAGACAATTAAGTTTTGAAAGCTTCAAATACAGTCAGCTTCAGAATACAGTCCAAGCCTCTGAATTCAAAACATAATAACAGTATTCTCTTGGGAAGGTGACATATGACTGAAGCGTTAAGTAGGCGCACTGGTGGCTTTCCCATAATGTAATGTTTCACACCATGCTCAAGGGATGGTTTCAATGTGCTAAGAGTCTCTTTCCCCTTTTTATTTAACACCGTGTGTTGTTTTCATGTCCTGGGTATGCCACAAGTAGCCTGGCTTTTAGTGTTAAGCAAAATACAAGAAAAATGTATCATAGAATTCATAGTGTAACTCTGTTTTCGCAGCAAATTCCAGATGTGTCTCCAACGGGAAAATATACAACTCTCTTGCCTTTGATGATTATCCTTACCATTTCAGGCATCAAAGAGATTGTAGAAGATTATGTAAGTTTACTGTTAGTGAAATGTTCTCAAAACTCTTGCCTTGAGTACATGAGGTGTATTTCTTGCTCTTTTTCCTAGCTGCGTGTTTTGCAACTGCTATAATTCTTTAAACCTGTAGTTGATGTGAAATGTGCATTAAACTCTAAGGTTTCAAATTTTAAAGTGTGTGTGTGTATGTGTGTGTGTGTGTGTGTGTGTGTGTTTGAGAAACCAGCAGGACTTAAGAGTGGTCATAAGAACTATGATAGTATCTTTGGGGATATAATGCAACCAGAGGTGAAGATCCTAAGAGGTCATGAATTGTGCAGTGACTTCATTTCTCCTTTAACCTTGTCAGAGCTATAATTTCACGAGAGCTGGCAAGTTTTAGCTGTGAAGGAAAAGAAGAGAGACATTTAAGATTGCTTTCTGTTTGCTCTGACCCTACCTCATAAAGACAGCTGGGCCACTCCAGTAGAGGCCCCTTCCTCCTCACTCACAATCCTCATGCTCATTTTCCAAAATTGCTATTTGTTATTCGTATTCTTGTGCCGAATTCCTTCATATCTTATTAAGATAGGACATCAGGAAAATCTGTTTGGTTGCTGGTCTTTTGATTGGTTTATAATATGAAAGAATTTCTCAAACTTGATTTAAAGCCTTGGGCTAAATTGGAGCGAAATCCACGATTGCTACTTATGTGTTTAACTATAAATATAGTCCTTGAAAGCAACCTATAATGTGCTAACATTTTCAGTAGCATTCATTATGTAGGAGGCCCTGTAAAATGTGCGTGTGCGTGCGTGTGTGTGTGTGTGTGTGTGAGTCTTTGCATGTGTTCACTTAAATGGAGCCACGGACAGGTTAGTGACCTGCGAAGCCTGCATTAGTAAAAGGCAGAGCTGGGATGTTAACCAAGGCAAGCCGTCTCCCAGGCCACACTTAGCCCCTCCCTTAGATGACCTCTCATTTAGGAGAGTCAGATAAGGGCAAAACAAAGAAGAGACTGACAGGTTTGCTGCCTCTGTTCTTTCTTAAACCTACTGTGACTTGTATTATAATGTGAATTATTCACTCTGAACTTCCGATGTAATGGATTTTTTTCTGTAACAGAAACGACACATGGCAGACAGATTAGTCAACACAAAGAACACAATAGGTAAGATATTAGACTGAGATTTTATCTCTTCTCACTGTAAGAAAATACCCAAATTGACCAAATAGATACACATACTGTGTTTCATAACGTTCCATTATTTAAAGGAATAGAGACACAAAAAACCAACAACCAGAAGGAAACTGTTGCCATATGTAAGAATCATCAATTATGTTAATTAGGATAAAAGAAAAGAAAAGAGATGGGAAGTTGGAATATTTGGGATATGAGCAATTCTTATGTCAATAGAAAAGATCTGGAGGGGCACCTGGGTGGCTCAGTCAGTTAAATGTCTGACTTCCACTCAGGTCATGATCTCATGGTTCAGGAGTTTGAGCCCCGCGTTGGGCTGTGTGCTGACAGCTCAGAGCCTGGAGCCTGCTTCAGATTCTGTGTCTCCCTCTCTCTCTCCCTCTCAAAAATAAACATTAGAAGAAAAAAAAAGATCTGGGTGTTACATAGTGTCTCCCAGTCCTAGTTTTGATATGTGCTATCTTGATAATTGATTAGAAATATAGGTTATTTTTTGGGCTAGCAGCCAGTATTTTAGCATGTAGCAGCAAACTTTTTCAGGAGTGGAAGTAACTTAACGTAGCTTCTACCTGTCATCTGTCTATACTTATGTTACATTATATTATACATATTGCTCTATTTTGGTGCAGTGTGTGTGAACACAGTTTACATATTTTTCCACTTTATGTCAAGGTTAAATTAATAAAGACAGTTCCTTGTAAAGAAACACATTTAGATTTTTGGAAAAGTATCTTTTGTTATTTTGGACTTTACCTAATACAATCGTTACAGTTAATATATAGCTATATGTTTTTCAGTGTTGAGAGAGAATGAATGGAAAGTGATTATGTGGAAAGAGGTAAGAACGTATTTGAACTTTTAGTAAGAAGCGCCTACCATATATATTTATTTATTATTATTATTTTTTATGTTTTATTTATTTTTGAAGGAGAGAGAGACAGAGCATCAGTGAGGGAGGGGCAGAGAGAGAGGGAGACGCAGAATCCGAAGCAGGCTCCAGGCTCTGAGCTGTCAGCACAGAGCCCGACGTGGGGCTCGAACTCACGGACCGTGAGATCATGACCTGAGCCGAAGTTGGACGCTTAACGGACTGAGCCACACAAGCATTCCTGGCGCCTACCATATTTAAAGTTACAGATTTTTATCTATGAAACATGATGAAGGAAGTAGAGGATCAAAGAGAATTAAGTATATTTTGCTCAAGGTCACACAGCCCACAAGTGGTGAAACTAAGATTTGAATTGAAGTCTAAGTGGTTGCAAGTCTACATGCTTCCTAATGTGCCTCTGGGTTACTTCTGTGTCATTTCCTGGAATATCTAAAGATGATGCTTCACAGACTGTTGCTCAGGGTAGAAGGCAGCCTTTGTATGGAGACTACCTCAGGGGATGTTTCCGTGAATATATTTTCCTTGGGATATAAATAAAAGGCATACTTTTATTTATAGTCAGGCTAGATACCGACTCTGTCCTCATCAATAATTAATTGCTGAGGCGCCTGGGTGGCTCAGTTGGTTAAGCATCCGACTCTTGATTTCGCTCAGGTCATGATCTCATGGTTCGTGAGATCCAGCCCCAGGTCAGGCTCTGTGCTGACAGTGAGGTGCCTGCTTGAGATTCTGTCTCTCCCTCTCTCTCTCTCTCTCTGCCCCTCCCTGGCTTGCACCTGTGTGTGCTGTCTCTCTCTCTCTCCCAAAATAAATAAACTTAAAAATAATAGGAATTAATTGCTGACCAGTGTAAAATTCCTTTGAAGGCTAATTATAAGAATGTTTTGATTTCTAAGTATCAGTGTTTCTTTCCCTAAGAGAGATAAAACAGTCATGATTGCATTTTCCTCCTCTCATTGAGATGAAGAGAGCAAAGCCACTGACAGAGCCACCCCATTCCTGATGGCAGAATGTCAGGGGAGAATGACAAGAGGAGAGGAGTGAGGCTCCAGGGGGTGGGCGGGGTGCTTCTCTCAGAGCAGAGGCGACTGCATGATTGACTTTTAATTTACCCCCAGTGCCTTCCACTGGAAAAGCAAGTCAAATAGCTAGAGCCAAGGCCCAGGAATTGTTATCTCTCTGACTGCTTTTATACCTGTACAATCAAATAGAGCACTCTAAATATCAGGGGCTTACAAAAGGAAAAGGGAGTTGATTTGGAGGTGCTGTGGGCAAAACAGAAAGAGAGCTTGTAAGACATGCCCACCCTTAGGGGAATGACTGCCTGCTGTCAGTTCCATGAGTGCATAATTTTCGGGGTCACTGTTGTTTCGGTGGGGGGGGCGGAAATCTAATTACAAAGTTTCAACTTGCCTCAGTCTAGCCATTGTTAGATCTTATTGTAAATTAGTCGTTTATGTAAGTTACAAATTTATTGTTCACTGCATTGTGAATTTTTATGTAATATGTAAGTTGTGAATGTTTATTTGTCAATCTATTTTTCTCCCCTGCTGTTGCACGTGTTCTCTGCATTTGTAGACACATGCAACTTTTAAGGTTCTCTCTTCACTTTGATACGGAAGTATTTAATTAACCTTTGCCCAATTAATGAAGGTAGACATGATCTGTGTGATCATGCCATAAAAAGGAAAATAGAGTCTCCTTTTCTCTTCCTCTTCAGAAGAAATTACTATTATTTTTTCCAACATAGTTCTAGAAATTGGTTTATGAGAAAATTTTGCCCTCTGCCCCTCTGCATTTCTAGCTGCCCAGGAAGGGCCTGCCACTTTTAAGACTAATGTCCTCAATACTTAGCACCGTGGAAATAAATGCTCAAGGGGTTTGTCAAAGAAAAAGTACACAAGAAGAAAGCATCAAGAACTCATATTGTTTTCCCTCTGTATTGTTCCTAGTATTTACATCTCTCTCTTACTTACAAGTTGGAATTCATTTATACATTCAGCCAACAAATATTTATTTATTTGTTCATTCATTCATTCACTCATTCATTCCCTGTTCCACATAAAGTTCACAGACCAGCAGAGAAAAACACATCATTAGGCAAGCAGTTACAGCGTGATGGTGTATGAACAACGTATCATGGGAAAAATACTAGTACCAGTAGGTCTGTTTGGATTTCTCAGCCTTGGCAGAGCTTACATTTTGGGCCAGAAAATTATTTGTTGTAGGGGCTGTCCTGGGCATTGTCGAATGTTTAGCAGTATCCCCGGCCTCCGGGCACTTGATGCCAATAGCACGACCCCCTAAAACCCCAACATCGTGACAACCAAAAATGTCTCCAGACATCGCCAAAGGTTCCTGGTGGAGGGGGAGGGCAAAAGAGACTCTGGTTGAGAGCAACTACTTTAGAGGAATGAATCCCTGAAAAAATAAAATTGTTCTAATGTAGCCGAAGTTTCTTAGCATGGCTTCAGGATTTTCGTATCAGAATTTTTCTTAAGAATATTTGACATATTTTGCCTCTATCTGTGCTTTTAGAATTTATGCTTCGGTTGTTTCTTTCCCGGTTTAAAAGGTCAAGGTGGGTGACATTGTGAAGGCCTCAAATGGACAATTCCTTCCTGCAGACATGGTTCTGATTTCTTCCAGGTTAGTCACGTTGGTGTGCATTTAAGGAACTTTTATTCTGAATGAGAAATTTTAAGGAAGACAAAGGCCTACCCTACTCACCCCTTTCTCCATCCATCTCTTTATAGTATAGACTAGCACCTGCAAAGTTTTACTGTGAAAGGACTCATAGTAAATATTCTCAGCTTTGGGGGCCATGCAGTCTCTGTTGTGGCATCAGAAATAGCCATAGGCATCATGTAAACAAATAGGTGCGGCCGTGCTCCAATAAAACTTTATTTATAAAAAGAGGCAGGGCTTGGATTAGGCCTGTGGGCCATAGTTTGCTGACCGCTATTCTATACTTTTATTATCTTTTTCTTTAATTTCCCTGGGCATATTTTCTTCTTTCCTAATTGTTAGATTAATTCCATCCCTTCTATAATTTCTACAGACGTTCAGCAAAAATTCAAAAAATGTCTTATTTTAATCTTATGGCAATTCTGAGATGTTCCCTTTCTATAAACAAAGTGACTCGCACAGAGAGTAAGTGATTTTTTTGGTACCATTAAGTGGGTTCATGTGAGACCCAAATTTAAAAACACAGTCTCTGGTCTCTTTGTAGAACTACATTGCTTTATTCACTGGCTGTTTTAGAGGAAACTTACACAGAGACTCCCTGCAATGGGTATTTCCTTCCCATCAGGTGGCATCTGACCACCTCCCTCATGCTTCTGTGTTGTCCCTCCTGGGTTTCCTCCTTCTTGTTCTCTGTAAGGAGAACGTAGTCTAGGGCATCTGTGGGTAAGAGTGGCTATAGTCATGAACACAGCTGCACTTGACATGTTGGGCAAACTGGTTTCCTAGATAAGTCATAATCATCTCAAGGTAAAAAAAAAAAAAGTTCCTAGCCATCTAGACACATGTCACTCTGCAGCATAGAGAGATTTCTTGGGAAGAGAAGCAGATTTGTTCTAGAGCTATTGTCCAAGCTTCTTGAAAAGCAGTAATTCCAACCTTAGCTCTTTTTCCTACCAGATGCACTTTGTTCTTTTGTCATGGTTGCATTAACCCACTGGACAGAGGAACTTAACTGTTGCTGATGTGTTTCTCTTTTGGGTTTGGTTAGGGTTATGGGGTTGACATAGGAGCCAGAGATGTACCATAAAGTGTTTTGTTTTTATAACCTCTACATTATTTGTTTGTGTGACTTTCTTTACCTCTTCCTTTCTCTCAAAAAAGTACTACTTATATAGAAAACAGTATTTTTTTGGAGTAGGAGAGAAGTAAGGGGGGGGACAAAAATATTCTTGGACTTTTTTCTGGCAATTTTATAGATTATATTTTCTAAGTATTCACCCTACCCCTGCTAAACAATTCAGATACACACATATGTGCACGCACATGCACGCACCTGCGCATGCGCGTGCGCGCACACACACACACACACGCACACACACAGCCCCCAGTGCTTATTTGATTGGGCATAAAAGTAAGAAAACCAAATTGAAGCCAAGAATGAACTGAGAATCTTGGAAGAATCTTCCTAAGAATCTTGGAAGGTAATCGTGTGCCAATATAGGCTTTTCCCCCAAGGGTTTCTGCCAAACCACGAAGACCATAAGCTTCCATTTTGTTGAGCTTAGTGAGTACAAGAGACAGGGATAAAGCCCGGGGGACACGCCTATGTGGAGAACTGGGTAGGGGATTCTTGCATAAAGTTGAGAATTACAATCTTAGTTTAGGTAGAATGAAAAGTAAAACCCGCTATGCTGTAGGGGCAATAGAGAAATGTGCTTGCCTTGACTTTGGCACAGAGGGGAGGGGAGACGTTCCCTGTGAGAATTCAAGCTGACTCATGCAGATATGATCTCTGAATTCACCTGGCCTGTGGGGTGAAGAGATTTTAAGAAGAGAATTTAATGTCATCATGGAAAATAAAGAAAAAAACCTCTAATTAATTAGAAGGAGATAAAACAGAGAAAAGAAAAGGCAACGGTCCAAAAGATAATGGCTGACAGGTTTTCAGAATTGTTGGAAGTCCATCCCTTGGATTCACTGGGTTTCCTGGATCTGAAGCTAGAAGTAAATAATAGGAAACATCAGAGTCATTGAGAGTGTGATAATCGGAATTGTGTTTGTATTGTTCAGAATGAGGATGAAAATACCAATTGGCTAGAAACCTTAAATTCTGGATTATTTGTGTAAAAATTTACTTTAATATCTAAAAGATTAGACATAGAGGATATAACTTCCAGCCATATCAAGGTGAAAGATTATTTGAGCAGAAGGAAAAAGCCCTCAAAGGTAACTAAAAGAATAGAAAAAAGAGGCAAAAAGAGGGAGAAACAGAATGCACATAGTCAGGTAGTAGAATGAAGAAAAATATATCATCAATTATAATTAAAGCAAATGGATTTAAGAAGTTAAAAAGAGAAGGTTATGAAATTATCCAGCTATATGTTTATAAGAAATTCACAAAACACAAGTGCTCACAAAGATTAAAATCAAAGGATGAAAAAATAAACACAGAAAATAGTAAAAGAAGTCCAGAAGAGACGGTATCACTAGTAAATGAAATAGGTTTTGAGGCAAAAAGCGTTGAGGTAAAGTCTCATTGAAGAAAAAGAAAAGAGCCATTGCACAATAAAAGTTTTAATTCATGGAGAAAAGAGGAAACTTACACATCTACAAGAAACTTACAAACCCCACATTATACTGTGATGTTTTAATATTTGCTTTCAGGAACTGATCAAATGGAGAAGAAAGTCCATATGGAGGTAGAATACTTGAAAAGCACAATAACAACCTTGAAATAATGGCATGTATAGAACAGAACTTTTTGGTGTATTTTACCAAAAAGTGATGTATACATAAAATTCAAGCACAGTTAGGAATATATGTCAATATATTCTGTCATAAGACAGAATCAACAGATTTTAAGAGGCTGGTATCCCACAGGCCACCTGCTCTGACCACAATGCTATTAAGTCAGAATTCAATAATAAGATAACTAGGAACCTTATGTGTTAGAAATAAAACGTACCTGTAAATCATGGGTCAAGGAGGCAATCATAATGGAAATTGGAAAATACTTAGATTTTAGTACTTATGAGAATGCATCAAATCTCCTGTGTTATAACTAAATTTATAGACATTTTCATTACAAAAGAAATAAATGCAAAAAAAAAAAAGAGCTAAGAATCCAGTCTAAGAAAATAGCGACAGTACAAAAGAATAAACTCAAAGAAATCAAACATAAGGAAATAATAGAGATAAGAGTAGAAATTAATGGGGTGCCTGGGTGGCTCAGTTGATTGAGTGTCCAACTCTTGATTTTGACTCAGGTCATGATCCCAGGATCATGGGATCGAGCTCTGCATTGGGCTCCGCAGTGAACATAGAGCCTGCTTAAGAGTATCTTTCTCTCTCCCCCCCTGTCCCTCCCCACCTCTCTCAAATTAAAAAAAAAAAAAAAGAGTAGAAATTAATGAAAGAAAAACAGTGGAGAAGATCAAAATGGGCAAAGCTTGCTTCTTAGAAAGAGACTAATAAATGAAAGTTTGGTAAGATTAATCAAGGAAGAAAAGGAAAGGCACAAATATGTGTATTTGTTTAAAAATTGAAAATTTGATAGAAATGCACCAGAGATTAAAGAGAGGATCTTATGAAAGTTTTATGATCTTGTTTTAGCATTTAAGTGAAATGCATAAACCCATAGGAAAATACAATATATACCAAAACTTATTCTAGAAGAGATATAGAGCCTGAATGGCCCTATAATCATTAAGGATATTATATAAATAGTAAAAAAACAAAACAAAATGAAACCAAAAAAACACATAAACTTCCCACAAAGAGACTATCAAGACCAGACACTGTAACTGTCAAATTCTATCATACATTCAGTGTGGGGAAAATACCAATTTTCTAATAAACTCCTCAAAGAAATACCAAGAATATCCTCTAATTTTCTGAAACTGGCATAAACTTGACACAAAAAAATTACCAAATACAGAATGAGAAAGGAAACTGACAAGTCCATTTTGCTGTTAATTTTAATATAAAATCTTAAAACCTGACAGTATAAAAGATGGTAATATGTAATGATCAAATGGGGTTTATCACAGGAATGTATATATATTTTTTAATAATAAGGAGTCTGACTCCATTTTTGGATCTTTGCTGACAGCTTTTAAGCCTCCTTTCCTCTTCCCCTTCTGCCCCATGTCTAGACTGGCTGACAGAAAAGCCTGCGTGCTCCCTCCTTTGGCACCTGCAGGAGTTTCAAATCATGTAAGCCTCTGCTTGAGTGGGGGCTTCCTCCCTAACCACCAAAAAAGCCCCACCCCTAAGCCTGTCTCCTTTACCTGCTCTCTTAAGGCATTTCTGGATCAGCTTCAAAGGTCTGCCCTCTTCTCCCCAGAAAACCTCATCATGTGTGTAATAAATCTTCCCACCCTTTTGGTGTGTTTGTGGCATCATCAGTTTTGACACTCAAACCAAATTTTGGGTGAGTGGCTGGCTGGCTGATCCTGCTTCTAAAGGGTAACCACAACAGTTTTTTTTTTCTTATTAGGAAATCAGTTGACTTTTAAATAAGGAGGAAAAAGTTACAAGCAATAAATTTATATATATATATATATATATATATATATATACACACATATACATATATAAGTATATATCTATCTTTTATATTTACTTATATAAAATATATATGTCATATATATATATATACTGTGTATATATATATATTACATATATATATATATATATATATGCCATATATGTTTTTTATATTTACCTACATGGTACTTTTAATGGTACTCTTTTTTTCTCCATGTGGATTGAGATACTGCCTTTTGACCTTTCATTTTAGTCTGAAGAAACCCCTTCAGTATTTATTATAGGGTAAGCCTGCTGTCAACAATGTCTTTGTTTTTATTTATCTGGGAATGCATTAGTTCTTCATTTTTTGAAAGGTAGTTTTGTTGGATATGGCATTCTTGGTTGATAATTTTTTTCCAGTGCTTTGAATATGTCATCCTAGTACCTTCTATCCTCCAAGGTTTCTGCTGAGAATGATTTGATAGTCTTTTTTATCATCTCTTCAAAGTGGTGAGTAGCTTTTCTCTTGTTGCTCTCAAGATTTTCTCTTTGGCTTTAATTTTCAAGTTTGATTAGGATTTGTCTAGGTGTGGTTTCTTTGAGAATATTTTACTTGGAGGCTTATTTTGTTGAGCTTCTTGGATGTGTAGATTAATGCTTTTCATCAAATTTAGGAAGTTTGGGGTATCATTTCTTTAAATATTTTTTCTGCCCCTTTCTGAATTCTTTTGGGACTCCCATTATATGTATGTTGCTATGTTTGTTTGTGTCCCACAGGTCTCTGAGGCTCTGTTTTTTTTTTCTTCTTTTAAATTTTTATTTCTTAGCCTGAGTTATCTCAATTGACCTATCTTCCAGTTCGAGTCTGCTCAAATCTGAGTAGTGGATTTTTCGTTTCAGTTATCATACTTTTCAACCCCAGAATTTCTATTTGCTTTCTTTTTTCTAATTTCTATTCTTTATTGATATTCCCTATTTGAGGGGACATGTTCTAATATGTTATTTCTTTTGACATAGTTTCCTTCAGCTATTTGAACATATTTAGTATAGCTGATTTACACCTGTCTGGTAAGTTCAATGTCTGGATTTGTTCAGGAAGACTTCCTATTGATTTTTAATCTGTATATGGTTCATACTTATTTGCTGCTCATGGTTTTCATGTTTCATGTTTTTTTGTTGAAAATTGAACATTTTAAGTAATATAATGTGGCATCTCTGACCATCAAATTCTCTCTCCTCCCCAGGATTTTTTTTTGTTGCTTTTCATTAGAAGTTTTTCTTTTAGGGGGCACCTGGGCGTGAGTTTGAGCCTCACGTCGGGCTCTGTGCTGACAGCTCAGAGCCTGGAGGCTGCTTGGATTCTGTGTCTCCCTCTCTCTCTGTCCCTTCCATGCTCATGCTCTTTCTCCCTCCTTCTCTCTCTCTCTCTCTCAAAAATAAATAAAAATTTAAAAAGAAAGTTTTTCTTTTAGGCTTTTTGGTTAGTCTGTTGTTTTCCCTAACTTATACATCACCTCAGATAGCTGCAACATTAAAATACTTTCCTGTAAATGTTCTCAACAAATGTTTCTCCCACACCCACCACTATTTACCTAGATTTGAGCACTGGGTAAGCTCTGGGTTAAGTCAGATAAAAACAAGCCCTTCAGGTGGGAGCTTCCAGAGACCATCAGACAGGTGAAATAATAACTTTTTGGGAATAAGGCTTTGAAAGAGGTCATTATCTTTTATGCTCCCTCAGTACTAGAAATGTGGACTGTTATTTTTTAAAGCTGCTACTGAGCCCAAAGCAGGAGGAAGTTAAAATATTACAAAGCTCTCTTTAAAAACAACAAGATTTGGCTTTTTTTTTTCTTGAATAAAATCTCCCTGGATTGATTTAAATCTTTAGTTAATTTTCAGAGTTGTGAAAAACTTGATTCTGATAATTTTTGTCAGTTATCTCATTGTTTTATAGAGGAGAAAGTTTTTGGAAGTTCTTACTTTGTTATATCACTGACATCCTTAATGAAGATCTGTTTTTATTTTGGGGTATATGGTCTTGGCTGGCAAAATTCATAGATTGTTTTATTTTAAACTTGATACTGCTGTGAATGAGATACAGTCAAAAGAGATAAGACTGAAATCAAGACTTTAATGACAATTTTTGTTATTCTTTGTGGCACTCCCCGCCTCCCCAAATAATTAATTTTCATGAGTGAGTTGCATTTGACATGGAGTAAAATCTGGCAAGACAAATGTTTGTTAATTCAGTGTTAATTTCTTCACTGGTGAGGTCAGATAGAAATGGAGAAGCCCAAGTGTAGTGTTTGAGGACTTCAGCTCTGTCCAGAGTTATCCTAAAGATTTACCCTCATTATAAAGGCCATAGAGCCTGAGCTCTTGGGAACTACCACGGACACATTTTAGAAAAGAACAGAATTTTAAGTTTGACCTCGTTGTGATGCTGGTCTGTTCTGGCCTATATAACATACTCTGTTCACCGTCAGCCATGTCTCTTTCTGAGAGTAAAGAGTAATCACACAGCTTTTGAAGGGTAGAAAGTTCTCTACTACAGGGTGAATTTTAGGCTGGTGGTATCAGACTTAATATCTCCCGGAAAAGTAACTGTGGTCTTTTCGGTTTTGAAGAAACAGAGCTGTTGATGTAGGTCCCATTTCATTGTTCATATTATTGGGAAATTAGTTTTTTTGACAGATATTCATTCAAGTTATTTGCTTTATTTTCCTTAGTGAACCTGAGGCAACATGTTATGTTGCAACATCTAATCTGGATGGGGAGACAAACCTAAAAATACGGCAGGTAAAGACACCTTTTTAAATCCTGATTTTATGCTTAAGCTCACAATGTCAAGTTTTGTCAGGTGCCAATTATTTATTTTTCATGAAGAAAAGTATCTCACTACTCTGGTGTAGATGTAATGAGTCCTCAGGAGTTATTTACAGGGTACTTTAAAAAAAACAAGTAGGAACTAGGTAAGAAAAAAGTGTCCTATAAAATTCAGGTCATAAAGGATAACATACCTTTGAGCATGCTCTTTTGAGGATATTTTTGTTAGTGCTTTGGTAATATAACTATCTTCATGATAAATATCATAATTATTAATCTAAATGAGCTCTGAGTGATCTTATATAACACTGCTTTTTAAACTATCATTTGAATTTCAGAGTAACTTGTGATTATGAATGGAAGGAGATAGTTTTCCAATTAACTTCCTATTAATGGAAAAAAGACATTGATCTTTAAGATCATTGAGTCTTGGGTGCCTGAGTGGCTCAGTCAGTTGAGTGTCCAGCTCTTGGTTTTGGCCCAGGTCATGATCCCAGGGTTGTAGGATTGAGCCCCGTGTCGGGATCTGTGAGGAGTGTGGAGCCTGCTTAAGATTCTGTATCCCTCTCCCCTGTTCATGTGCTCTCTCTCTTCCTCTCAAAAAATAAAAAATAAAAATAAATAAAATAATTGAGTCTTTGCTTTATCACTTGGCTTCAGAAAGGAAGCCCCTGATTTTACATTTGAATATTTACATGTCTGCTAATCTTTTTTGCAAACTTTAGTGTGATTGAAAGTGAAAAATATGTATTTAGGATTTATTAAAGTAATACATCATCTTTGTAAAAATAATACAAACAGTACAGAAACCTAGGCAGTCTATTAAACCTTCTCTATCTTCTAAATCCCATCTTTATCCCCAGTACTAATTGTTGTGATAGTTTGGTGGTACCTTCTTGAATTTTAAAAATGCAATTATAGACTTCTGTTTCAGGAGAAATGAAGTAGACATGTTTTCTTCTATTTTCCTGCTAAGTACAACTAAAAAGTTTGGACATTATGTAGAAAACAATTATAAGGAGACATTGAAAGTGTCATTGAAAAACATTGAAAGAGTGACAGAAGAAGGTAGATTGTGGGACCTTAGAACCTATGGAACAACATGGTGGTGAGTTCCCTGGGTTTTCCTTTTGCCTTGTATATACCAGGTTTGGGACTGAAGAAACCAAAAACCCAGAAAAACCAATGGACACAGACCCAAAAAAAGGATGGTCCAACAAAAGCCTCCTTTCTCTAGTCAAAGGACTGGGAAAAGGGCAGAGAGTAAGACAAAAACTTTGACAATGGCCACTCTACCCCAGCCAGACACGGAGTGAAAATATGGTCCCATTCCCACCTCTGCCAGCAAAGGTTGAATGTAGAGCCTTGACTTCCACCGTTACCATGCTGAAATGAGGCACCCAACTCCGCCACAAAGATGATGTCAGAGAAACCAAGTAGGAAGCTAAGACTTTGATTTTGTAATAAGGGTGGCAGTAAGGCCCTCTCCTCTTTCCACAGTGTCAGTGGAGATGACATGGACATCAGTAATAAGGTGTTCCAATCTTTTCAATGATGGAGGCGACAGGGCAGCCAGAACTCCCACTCCTTTCCAGCTGTAACAAGGGGCCTCCCCATTTGGCTGTCAACAGAGGCCAAGTGTGCAACTTGTCCTTCTACCCCCATCTTGCAGTAATGAGGCAACACCTTCCTCTGTCAGAGTGGTGTCAAAGGAAGCCACCTAACACAGAAAGCTTAAATGATATCCAGATCTTATAATACCCCAAATGTCCAGATTCCAATAAAAAGTCACTTATTATGCCAAAAACCAGGAGGATCTCAAACTCCTTGAAAAGACGACAGCTAATGCCAACACCAAGATAACGAGATGTTAGAATTATCTGGAAGCGATTTTAAAGGATCTGTTGGAAAAAAAAAACTCCAATGAGCAACTACAAACATTCTTGAAACAAATAGGAACATATAAAAAGTCTCAGCAAAGAAACAAAATCTCAGCAAAGAAACAGATGACCCAATGGAAATTTTAGAACTGAAAAGTACAAAAAGTACTTAAGGCATTAAAAACTCTAAGTGATGAACTCAACAGCAGAATAGAAGGGACAGAGGAAAGAATCCATGAACTGAAAGATAAAGCAATAGAAATTGCCCAGCTTGAATAACAGAGATAATAGGCTGAGAAAAAAAATGAACAGAGCCTCAGCGACCTGTGGGAATATAACCGAAGAGCTAACATTCATGACATGAGCTACTGGAAGGGGAAAAGATGGTGGAGCTGAAAAACTATCAGAAGAAACAGTGGCTAAAACTTCACAAATTTGCCAAAAAAACGTAAACAAGCTATAAATTTAAGAAGCTGAGTGAACCAAAAAGGGTAAACCCAAAGAAATCCATACAAAGACACGTTATAATCAAACTTCTGAAAACAAAAAATATTTTAAAGTAGTTGAGAGAAAAAAGATACTCCCTATAGGGGAAAGACCATTTGTATAAAAGCGGATCTCTTACTAAGACCCAGGGAGGTCAGGGGAGCCTGGGTGGCTCAGTCGGTTAGGCATCCGACTTTGGCTCAGGTCATGATCTCACGGTCCGTGAGTTTGAGCCCCGCGTCGGGCTCTATGCTGACAGCTCAGAGCCTGGAGCCTGCTTCCAATTCTGTGTCTCCCTCTCTCTTTCTGCCCCTCCCCCACTCATGCTCTGTCTGTCTCTCTCTCTCTCTAAAATAAACATTAAAAAATTTTAAAAAAGACCCATGGAGGTCAGAAGGAAGTGGCATAACATTTAAAAAATGCTGATAGGGAAGAACTGTCAGTCCAGAATCATGTATGGAGCAAAAATATTTTTCAAGAATGAAGAGAGAATTAAAACATTCCCAATTGAAGGAAAAAAATAACAGTTTGTTGCCACAAGACGTACTGTAAAGAATGGCTGAAGGAAGGAAACCATAAAAAAGGAACATAAGAAACAAGGAATAAAGAACATGATAAGCAAAAATAAGGCCAAATACAATACGCCTCTTTTCTCTTCAGCTTTCTAAATTATGTTTGATGGTTGAAACAAAAATTATAAAGTTATCTGATGTGGTTGTAAATGTATGAAAGAAAATATATAAGGTATGTAACAGAGGAGGGTAAAGAGACATAAAAGGAAGCAAGGCTTCTATATTTTGTTTAAACTTGTAAGATGACACAAACTGTGAGCGGTTATACATAAATAATGTAATGCCTGGAATAACCACTACAATAGTTATACACTGAGGAATATACTAAAAAACAATCAAATCAAAATGAAATTCTAAAAAAATGTTCAAGTAACCCAAAGGAAAGCAGGAGAAAGAAAAAACAATAAAGCAAAATCAGAAAAAAACAAACAAAATCAATAATTATATTAAATGCCCTGAAATATTGGATTAGAATATTATCTAATGGATTAAAAACATGATCCAAGCATATGCTGGATGATATAAGTTTTCTATACAAAACTCACTTTAATTATAATGGTATAGGCAGGTTAAAAGTAAAAGATAGAAAAAGATATGTCATGTAAAGATAAGTCAGGAGTGGCTTTATTAATAGCATATCAAGTAGACATCGGAGCAAATGAAACTGCCAGAGATAGAAGGGAACATTTTTTTATTATGTAATGACAAGAGAGTCGATCCACCAATAAGATATAGCAGTGTTAATGTGTATGCATCAAAATACAGAGCTGCAAATATGTGAAGCTAAAATTGCTAGAACTTAAAGGATAAATATGCATATCCACATTTTTAGTAGGAGACTTCAGCGACCCTGTCTCATTAATTGACAGAACAACCAGACAGAGAATTCTCAAAGATACAGAACTAAATGCCATCAACCAACAGGATCTATTTGATATTTATACAGCATTCAACAATACCCAACAAAAGAAAGACCTACTCTTTTTGGTGCTCAAAGAACGTACACCAAGATACAGAATACCTGTGTCATCAAACAAGCCTCATAAAAATGAAAAAAATTGAAGCCACGGAGAACGTGTTCTCCACCCATAGGAGAATAAAGCTAGAAATTGTGGCAAACATAACAGAAAAACCTACAAACACTTAAAAAGATAAATTGAATAGCCTGATAACTTCTAAGGAAATTGAATTCATAATTTAAAAATGCCCCCAAAAGAAATCTCAAGGCCCTGGTGGTTTCAGTGGAATATCCTAACAAACATGCAATGAAAAATGAACATCAATTATATATAGTCTCCTCCAGAAAACAGAAAAGGAGGAAACCCTTCCCAAATCATTTTGTGAAGCTGTTATTATTACCCTGATACCCAAACCAGACAAAGACAGTGGGGAAAAAAAATGTTTCAATATCCCTCAAGGGTACTGACACCAACATTCTTTAAAAGTACTAGTAAATAGAATTCAGAACTATAGGAAAAGAAACATAAAGGTTTATTCCATATATTCAAGGTGCATTTAATAATTGGAAATCCATCCATGTAATCCACCATTTTAGGTTAAAGAAGAAAAATCACATGGTAATATCAATAAATGCAGGAAAAGCATCTGACAAAATTGAATGTCAATGAGAAAAATTAGGGAAATGTAGGAATAGAGGGGAACATTCTCAACTTGGTACAGAACATCTACAAAAACTTAGAGCTACTATTAAAATATATGTAATGAAATGTAAGTGGTAAAAGACTAAATGCATTCCCCCCACCCCCACCCCAGATGGGAACAAGGCAAGGATATCTGCTGACATTACTCTTACTCACATAGCACTGGAAGCAGTAGAAAGTGCAGTAAAGAGGCATACATATTGGAAGGGAAGTAATAAGACTGTATTTGATTTTGACATAGTTGTCTACATAAAAAAAGTTGTCTACCTAGATTTCCAAGGAATCTAAAATAAAATGAAATAATGTGTTTTTGGCAAGGATGCAGGATACCAGATAAACACAAAGCACTTTCATTTCTGTATAGTGGCAATAAACCTGTGGACCCTGAAATTTAAAAATACAATACCATTTATAAGTACTCAAAATGTGAATTAGGTATAAATCTAACAATATAGACAGGGTCTGTATGCTGAAAATTTCATTACAATGTTGATGAAAGAAATTAAAGAAGATCTAGATAAATGGAGAGATAAACAGTGTTCATGGATTGGACGGCTCAACACAGTAAGGGATACTAATTCTCCCCAAATTGACATACCAGTTTAATGGAACTCGTAGGAAAATCCCAGCAAGATCTTTTGTAGATATGGATGAGGTTATCCTGAAATATTTACAGAAAGGCAAATGAACTGTAATAACTAAAACAATTTCGAGAAAGCAGCACAAAATGGAAGGAATAAGATTTCAAGACATTCTACGACAGTAATCAAGAGTGTGTGGTTTTGGTAAAGGGATAGATACATAGCTCAGTGAAACAGAATAGAAAACCCAGAAATAGATCCATACAAATATGCCCAAACGATTTTGTCAAAGGTGCAAAAGCAATTCTTTGGAGAAAAGGTAACATTTTCAACAAATGGTTATGGAGCACTTGTACATTCACAGGCAAAACAAAACAAAACAATAACCTCAAATAAACCCTTGACCTAAATCACACTTTATACAAAAATTAATAATTTGTCATGACTTAAATGTAAAATGTAAAATGATACAACTTTCAGGGGAAAGAATTGGAAAAAAAAATCTTCAGGATCTGTAGTAGGCCAAGATTTCTCAGAATCAATGCAAAAAATGTGATCCATAAAAGGAAAAAATGATAAATTGGACCTCATCAAAATGAACAGCTTTTGCTTTTGAGGATGAAGAGACAAGCTGAAAACTAGGAGAAAATATTTGCAAACCACATGTCTGACAAAGGACTGATATCTGGAATATATAAAGAACTCTCAAAACTCTACATAAAAAAAACAAAATAAACACACAAAAACAAGCAAACAAAACCTCCAAACCAATTCACTTAGAAAATGGGCAAAAGAGACAGAGACATTTCATAGAACAGGATATAAAAATGGAAAATAAAGCACATGAAGACATTTTCTACATCATTAACCATTAGGGAAATGCAAATTAAAATCAGAGTCGAAGTATCACCACACACCTGTCAGAATGGTCAAAATTTAAAATAGTTCCAACACCAAACGCAGGTGAGGATGTGGAGAAACTGGATTATTCATACATTGCAGGCGGGAATATAAAATGGCATAGCCACTTGGGAAAACATTTTGGCAGTTTTGTATAAAATTGAACACACAACTATTATATGACCCAGTAATTGCACTATTCCAGAGAGGTAGAAACCTATGTTCACACAAAAACCTTTATAGAGTTGCCTGTAGAGGCTTTACTAGACAGTTGCCCTCTATGGGTAACGGCTCAATTATGATACATCTACAGTTATTTCTGTTTATTGATCTTAAATCCAAACACCTTACTAAGTATTCCTACACATTTCTACAATTTTTAGGTCAAGCAGACAGGATTTTGTGGGTGATAAATTCTTTCTTTAGAAATTAGGTTATTTTTGTTGTTTACTTTCCAATAATCATACCTAATTTCTTACCGTCCCACCCCCCATCTTATGGCAATACCCAGAAACTCTCCTAGAACCCAGTCTCTTCTCGTTCCTAACATGGAAATGCTTTAACATTTTATAGTTAAGTGTGGGTAGTTGCATTTCATTCTGGTAAATAACCACCAACCTTGCAAAGTTTTGCTAAGAATTTTATTTTTCTAGAATGCATATTAAACTTTTTACTAATTTTCTCAGCCTCAATTGATACAATTTTTTTCTTTTTAATGTCTTTTAATGTTTGTTTATTTTTGAGAGAAAGAGACCGAGCATGAGTGGGGGAAGGGCAGAGAGAGAGAGAGAGGGAGACACAGAATCCAAAGCAGGCTCCAGGCTCTGAGCTGTCAGCACAGAGCTGATGCGGGGCTTGAACCCATGAACTGTGAGATCATGACATGAGCCAAAGTCAGACACTTAACCGACTGAGCCATCCAGGTACCCCTACTTTTTCTTTTTAAATTCATTAATATATCATTCTTGAGCATCTGCTTTTGAGCTTATTGGTGATACATATATTTGTACTTTTTATTGGTTTATAGGACTTCTTTAAATATTTAAAAATTTTTAAATGTTTTATTTATTTTTGAGAGAGAGCATGAGCAGGGGAGGAGCAGAGAGAGGGAGAGAGAGGATCTGAAGCGGCCTCTGCACTGACAGCGAGTCCAACGTGGGGCTTGAACTCAGGAAATGTGAGATCATGACCTGAGCTGAAGTTGGATGCTCCACTGACTGAGCCACTTGGGTTCCCCCATATTTTTTTTTTCAACGTTTATTTATTTTTGGGACAGAGAGAGACAGAGCATGAACGGGGGAGGGGCAGAGAGAGAGGGAGACACAGAATCGGAAACAGGCTCCAGGCTCCGAGCCATCAGCCCAGAGCCCGACGCGGGGCTCGAACTCACGGACCGCGAGATCCTGACCTGGCTGAAGTCGGACGCTTAACTGACTGCGCCACCCAGGCGCCCCATCCCCCATATTTTTTATACCAATTCTTTGTCAGTTATACGTGTCATCAAAGCTTTCTCCCAGTTGGTAACTTGCTCTCATATTTTTGTTAAGGCATCTTTTTTTTTTTTTTTAACAGAAGTGCATTCCAAGCTGTTTTGATGTAGGTTTCTGAGCATCAAAACTTCTAAGACATTTGCGTGCCTGAGAATATTTGCGTTAAACTTTCACATTTGTTTGATATTTGGAAAGTTATAACATTCTGAATTTAAAGGTCTTTTATTTAGATAATTAAAAATAAAAATTCACTCTCTTCCTGTGTCTCGTATTGCTGTTAAAAAAAGACAGATGGCAATTTGATTCTTCTCCTGAAGATGATCTTTTCCTCTCTGTAAAGCTGAGGTCTGCTTATTGCAATGAGACATTCTCTAGATCGGTGTTTCTCTGGGCATGCTCTCTAGACCAGCATCATCAGCATCCTTTGGGAAATGCAAATCCTAGCTCTCCACCTCAGACCTACTGAATAAAAACAAACAAACAAAAAGACCCCCTGGGGGTGAATCTCAGCAATCTGTGTTTCAACAAGACTTGCAGGTGCATCTGATGTATGTAAAAGTTTGGAGCCATTATTCTAGATCCTTGCTACTCTAAGTGTGGTCCAGATATCAGCCTCATCAGCTACAGCTATAAATGTATCAAACATGCCATGATGTTTGGTTAAAGTCACTACACTTTTCAAAAATGTTATTTTCATGTAGAGATGATGAAAATTTGACTTTCCTACTACCTCTTTGAACCTTATTAAAAATATTTGCAAAATACTCATATGGCAAACTTTTCTAACAAACTTTATGTTAAAGTTTGAGGTACCTTATTTGTTGTCTGGTAAGTGCAATACATTTTGGACCCTCATTTTCATAATTTTATTAACTACTAGGACACTGAACTTTGCCATTAAAGTTTTATATTAATTTTACTTTGACTTTATTTTACAGGCTTTGTTAGAAACAGCTGAAATGCAAACAGAACAATTGTCAAGCCTCTCTGGAAAAATAGAATGTGAAGGACCTAATCGTCATTTCAATACCTTCATTGGAACCTTGTATCTAAATGGTAAAAGGTATCGTTTTTCTCTTATTGAACATTTTTTTTAAATGGAACATAAAATATGGCCATTTTTGTTCTCTCAGTTTAATAGTTTTTTCATTTTTTTACTTGATTTTGAAATACCAGAGGCATCAATATACTGTTAAAAAGGTTCTTAAATATGGGAGGAAAATGTATGGCGTTTAAAAAAATTTTTTTAACGTTTATTTATTTCTGACACAGAGACAGACAGAGCATGAGTGGGAGAGGGACAGAGAGAGAGACACACACAGAATCCAAAGCAGGCTCCAGGCTCTGAGCCATCAGCACAGAGCCTGACACAGGGCTCGAACTCACAAACCGTGAGATCATGACCTGAGCCGAAGTCAGTTGCTCAACCGACTGAGCCACCCAGGCACCCCTATATGGCATTTTTAAAATTGGTATACCTGTAGATGGGCTAGAGAAGTCAGGTCTAAGTTCCCTTTGCGTAGAAGTACTTGGCACATCCCTTGGGCTAAGTTAGCGGGAAGAACAAAGTCTCGAAAGTCATCCAAGAAGAGAAGCCACTAGGAATTCAGTTTGATAATGATGAAGGATTTTCCCTAATTTCTGCTCCACTTCTGCTTAGCTTCCACTTAAGACTTTTATGGAAGCATTGTTTTTCATGTTTATTTATTTTTGAGAGAGAGAGAGAGAGAGAGAGAGAGAGAACGAACAAACACAAGTTGGGGAGGGACAGAGAGAGGGAGACACAGAATCCGAAGCAGGCTCCAGGCTCTGAGCTGTCAGCACAGAATCCAACGCGGGGCTCAAACTCAGGAACCGTGAGATCATGTCCTGAGCCTAAGCCTGATGCTCAACTGACTGAGTCACCCAGGCGCCCTGGGAGCATTTTTTTATATAGTGAGTGAGTCAGCCCAGTGCCAGAGGGGAGGAGGACAGGAAAATATGGCAAACCAAGGTTGCTTTGTGTGCTCTGAATGACCCCATGTAATCTTTTCTATAGAAAATCAAATTGGTAATACACAAGTATTTATTCCTCTGCCCAGTCTTCCTTGACATTAAGTTTCATAGTCACCCTAGGTATGAGAGGTATTATTTCTCTAGAACTTTTAATCAACTTACCTTTAGGTTAGTGAGAAATGGATGATAAAACCATTTTTTCCCCATGCTCCTTGTATGAAGACACATTTGTTTTTGTTGCTGTTTCCCCCCAAAGTTGAACTCGACAAAAAAGAAATATGTATAAGATGAAAGCCTAGGCTTGCTTCACTTTGTGAAAAGAAAAGAAAAAACTTTTTGGTAATGTATACATGCTCTTTATTTTTAGCCCTGTTGCAGTAGGGCCTGATCAGGTCTTGCTAAGAGGTACACAACTTAAAAATACCCAGTGGATCCTTGGCATAGTTGTTTACACTGGATCTGAGACCAAATTCATGCAGGTAAAATAATTTGTGATGACTGTATTGCCTCTAGATTTTTCCCTTTTTTATGAGGTGAGGGGGGTTAGCATTATATATCTCTTGGATTTAGGAGGCTCATTTCTGTTTACTAACCTGAAGTTTGAAGGGAGGTCCATATTTCATTTTAGTCTACATGGCTCCCATTAGTGGTAAGATTATTTTGGCCAAAATGACATTGGAAGTTCTGTGTAAGTTATTACTCTTACATAACATTCTTCCCAATCACTGTCTTTTGAGAACCCTTCAGTTTGTCCCTTCAGGACATCCTTCAAAACACCTGTTTTGGGGGCGCCTGGGTGGCGCAGTCGGTTAAGCGTCCGACTTCAGCCAGGTCAGGATCTCGCGGTCCGTGAGTTCGAGCCCCGCATCAGGTTCTGGGCTGATGGCTCGGAGCCTGGAGCCTGTTTCCGATTCTGTGTCTCCCTCTCTCTCTGCCCCTCCCCCGTTCATGCTCTGTCTCTCTCTGTCCCAAAAATAAATAAAAAACATTGAAAAAAATTAAAAAAAAAACACCTGTTTTGGACTAGGAATGTTTTGCACATTTCTTATCCTTAATACTTTGACAGTAAGTCCACCCGTTATTCCATCTGCTAAAATATAACATTTGGCTTTGACTGTTGCTTGCACAAGTATCTCTTTGGCACCTGTGTAATGCCAGACACTGTGCTAAGACCGTGGGGTATAGTAGGGCACAAGGCCTGTTTCCTGCCCTCGACTTACCTGCGGTCTGTGAAGGAAGACAATCAAGGTAACGTAATAGCCAGAGGTCACTAAGGCAGATTAAGTGTAGGACGCTGTGTGTTTATATAGGAGCTCCATCCAACCTGACATTGAGGCTGTTGTGGGGAAGAACGATGTAAGTAAACCGAGACCTGAAAGCTGAGTAGAGCAGATGAAAGTTTCAAGGGTGTGGGGAGGTTCAGAATGAAGGCGCGGTAGGTGGGAGAGCGCTAGACCAAGACTTGCATGTGTCCAAGGGCCATTTGGGGAGCGCTGCTCAGTGTGACTGTAGGGTAATGGCAGAGAAAGAAGGCACGGAATGGTGACAGACTAGTCCGAGGAAAGTTGGGGCCCTTGTGACTGGGGCCCTAGGTACATTTTCTTGCAAAGCTATGACTGGTCAGTAACATTCCACTCTCTCTTTGCTTCCTGATTTCTTGTCTCACTTTTCTTTTTCCTCTCATTCTTCCTGCCCTGGGATTACACCCTGCACTAGTGCGTTAATGTGTAAGTTTTCCTTACACTCTGTATACTAAAAACCCTGGACGAAGATGGCGATATAGACAGGGTCTACCCACAAATAGAAGTTTGTATCTGGACAGTGAACCAAGGGCAACATAGACCCACATAATCGTGACCTGTGATTCAACTGTAAAACGCACAACTCTCAAACGCTACACCCTTCTGACTTCAGTTGTCTTCAAATGATCGTGCTGTTATCACTTAATTGTATAGCTGGTGATACAACATTCAATCTCAAATTTAAATGCCTACTGTTGATTTAAGGAGCCTGTCCCATCATCTCCCCTGTGTGGCTAGTCTGTGCAGCAGCTCATGAGAAGGTGCATCCTACTATTCCACATTATTTTGTGGGTGTAAATCATTGCTTATTATACATGCTGATTGGGTCATTTCAGAATAACAAAAATTTCAAAGTGGGCCTTTTCATAACTTCAGGAAAGAAAGAACTAGTAAGTGTAAATATTTCCTTACTGAAAGGTTTTAAGCACAACACGCTTAGCTGAAAACTATTCTATGTTGTATAGCATTTGAAGACATTACTTATACCAGTTAAAAAAAGAGAAGGAATGACATGATTGCCTTGGAGATATTATACATAAATGTATATATTATATAAATTATAGTACGTACACATATATGCACGGACGTTCTCTAATAATATGCTTAATGCAGTTAAAACTAGGATTTCAATTTTTATTCCTGTGCTTTGTAAAAAAGCTGAGTAATTTAGATTACTAACTCATATTTTCATAACTAATAGACTTTGAGGATTTATGCTTCCACACTTAAAAAAATGTAGGGGCACCAGTGTGGCTCAGTCATTTAAGAGTCTGACTAGTGATCTGAGCTCAGGTCTTGATCTCGGGGTTGTGAGATCAAGCCCTATGCTGGGCTCTGCACTGGGTGTGAAACCTACTTAAAAAAATATGTAGAAATGGTAAATTTAATCTGGCAAAGTATGGTTGCAAAGTTAAATACCTATATCTGTTTATATGCTTGCTAATTATACATGTTATATATATAAGAAAGTTAAATATACATTTATTTGTCAATATTTTAATAGACCTATGCAGACAATTATCAGAAATTTATGGGTAAATTTGAAATGCTAATAGAAAGTTATTACTTGAAGCTCTCCTGTATCCCTAACCCAGAGCTTTGGTGTCCCTAAAATAAGCATGTGTTAGAATAATTATTGTACTGTTAAAACCTTTAAACATTTTTTTTTTTTCCAACGTTTATTTATTTTTGGGACAGAGAGAGACAGAGCATGAACGGGGGAGGGGCAGAGAGAGAGGGAGACGCAGAATCGGAAACAGGCTCCAGGCTCTGAGCCATCAGCCCAGAGCCCGACGCGGGGCTCAAACTCACGGACCGTGAGATCGTGACCTGGCTGAAGTCGGACGCTTAACCGACTGCGCCACCCAGGCGCCCCTAAACATTTTTTTTTAATGTTTATTTTTGAGAGAGAGACAGAGCACGAGTGGGGAGGGACAGAGAAAGAGGGAAACACAGAATCTGAAGCCGCCTCCAGGCTCTGAGCTGTCAGCACAAACCCCGATGCGGGGCTCAAACCCGTGAAAACTGCAAGATCATGCATGACCTGAGCTGAAGTTGGACCCTTAACCGACTGAGCCACCCAGGTGTCCCTGTACTGGTAAAATCTTGAATATTTCCCCAACAGACTCAGATAAAAGGTATCTTTCCATGGTTTTCAAACCAGAAATAATTCAATAACTATAAATAGTAAAGCCAATAAATTAGTACAGTCTTTTTTTCTTTGATCTGTAAGAAGATCACCTAGACTGTGTGATTTCCCACATTTGCTTTTTTAAAAAACCCTAGAACTGTGTGGTGGTAGGTCCGCTGTGTGAATATGTTCTCTGTGAATAAGTAGAAGATGCTTCAAGGACTGAAGTGGGAAAGCCACATCATTCAACAACATGGTGCTTTCAGAGTTGGTACTTACTTGGCAAAAACCATATTCTCCTTTTCAACTGTTGGGATTTTTGACCTCCTCTTACCATAAAAATATTCATACATTATAATTCCTTTGATTGTTTTTCATTCTCTTTGGTGTGTATGCATTCGCTATGGTGCAGAATTCCATCAAATTGCCTCTCAAGAGATCGACTGTTGAGAAGGTGACCAACGTGCAGATCCTGGTATTGTTCCTGCTGCTTCTGGCCATGTCCTTGGTGAGCTGTGTGGGAGCCATACTCTGGAAGGAAGGGCATAGAGGAGACATTTGGTACATCGGGACGAAGGGTAAGTGTCCGAGGGTGTTGACAAGCTACCATTTGAAGAGTGGTAACGCTTTGAAGTGACTTTAAACACTTGTTTCCATGTTTTTATTTGAAAGGGAAGGCCCTTGTTCTAACTGGTAGAACAGTTAGAACAGTTTTTGTTGTTTGTTTTGGTTTTTTGAGACACTGAGGATTAGTGAGTTTTAGAAACAGAGTGTTTCCTTCTTAAGATTGTTCTGCCAGTGCCACATAATCTTGGCATTCCAGAATAAAGGAGAGAAGACGGGTCAAGGCAGAGGAATGAGACAGTGAGGCAGACACACAGGGCCTCTGTCCTTGGCTTTGTCACTTAGTCACCAGGAGAACTTGGACAAGGCTTTTTACTTCTCTGAGCAATGCTTCCCTCATTTGAAAATGGGGATAATACCTACCTTATGGGGTTAGTACAGTGTTCTGTATACAAGGAATGATGCCCCCCAAATGAAGACAAGGGTCCCTGAAGGGGACTAGAAGGTTGGTAAAAGATGTAAACTGATACTTGGCCATTAAAAGTTCAGTCTTTTTTTTTTTTTTTGCTTATGTCTTTCCATGTTTTCACAATTAACCATCACATATCTTTCTACTTTTCTCATCTATCAACTGAGGATTTTAAATTGTTCTAACTTCCCTTGAGCAGATCTGTCTGGGAACATCTTAAAAATAAAGAAGCTAAGATACAGACTTTGTAGATTGTATCAGAAAACTATGGATTCATTCCTATGCAATCTTGGTTTCTAAATGTTACTTGTATGGTTTTTAGCTCAAGCTTTTAGATTTTCAGTGATTTCAAAAAATTAATCTCAACTTAAATGTGCTTGTTTAATTTATCCTAGCCCAAGACTGTGAATATTATATTATTTTGACACAGACATAAATTCTTACAGAAGTCACTGACATTTTGGTGTTGATAAAATGTCAAATTTTTTTTTCAACGTTTATTTATTTTTGGGACAGAGAGAGACAGAGCATGAATGGGGCAGGGGCAGAGAGAGAGGGAGACACAGAATCGGAAACAGGCTCCAGGCTCTGAGCCATCAGCCCAGAGCCTGACGCGGGGCTCAAACTCCCGGACCGCGAGATCGTGACCTGGCTGAAGTCGGACGCTTAACTGACTGCGCCACCCAGGCGCCCCTAAAATGTCAAATTTTGCATACCCTACAAATGACCTTTTCTTGCCTTCTTCGTCAGACTTCTTGAAGGAGACACAACCCTCACTGTTTCTATTTTCTTACCTCTTGGTCCCTTCCCATCTGCTAGCCATTTCAACCAGTCTACTGGAATTGTGGCTCAAGGCAATTCCTAATTGCGAAACCCAATGGTTATTTAAGTGGAATTTAATTGGATTTCTGCCACCCTCTTCTGAATTTTTAAAAAAAAAATTTTTTTTTCAACGTTTATTTATTTTTGGGACAGAGAGAGACAGAGCATGAATGGGGGAGGGGCAGAGAGAGAGGGAGACACAGAATCGGAAACAGGCTCCAGGCTCTGAGCCATCAGCCCAGAGCCCGATGCGGGGCTCGAACTCCCGGACCGCGAGATTGTGACCTGGCTGAAGTCGGACGCTTAACTGACTGCGCCACCCAGGCGCCCCTGAATTTTATTTTATTTTTTATTAAAGTTTATTTATTTATTTTGAGAGACACAGAGAGCAAGTGGGGAAGGGACAGAGAGAGAGAGGGAGAGAGAAAATCTCAAGCAGGCTCTGCACTGTCAGCACAGAGCCCGATGCAGGACTTGAACTCATGAACCGTGAGATCATGACCTGAACCGAAACCAAGAGTCGGAGGATTAACAGACTGAGCCACCCAAGCGTCCTACTCTCTTCTGATTAAAAACAAACAAGCAAACAAATCATCTGTTCCTTACTTGATCCGTCTCTTACATGCTGGTGTTTTGCAGGATCCTGTGTTCACCAGGAATGCCTCAACTTGGGTCCATAAATCCTGAAAATTTTGTGAAACTTTTAGTCATATATTTATGTGTGCATGTTTTTTCCTGTAGGATGGCCTTCACCAGCTTCTTAGGGGTTGTTTTATCCAAGAAAATCCTAAGAGAGCTCACTTGCTTTAATAATTTCAGTTGTCATCCATTAGTTGATTTCTCTTCTACCTGCTTGCCTCCAGCCCAGATACCTCTATGAATTATTAACTCAATGATGCCTGGAGATTGCTTTCCAGATATCTTGTAGACTTCTTACATCATGTACAAAACTAAATTCAAGTATTTTTTTCCCCAAATGAGTGTCTTTTTTCAGTATTCTCCATGTAAATTGTAGGTATTGCTATCCAACCATCATCCAAGCTGGAAACATGAATGTCACTCTCACCCCTCCTCGCTTCCTCCTCTTTTCCCCACTTCTATCCCCATGGCCTTCATCCTCCAATCAGTTCCAAAGTCTTATTGATTCCACCTTTTCAATATTTTGTCTGTGCACACTCTCTTTTTCATCCCTGAACTACTGCCACAGTTCTCCAACTGTTTGCCCAGCCCTCAGTCAAGTTCCACTCAGGTTCATTCTTTATACAGTTTCCAGAAAGATGTATGTAAAAAGTAGTTATGAATGCATGCAGTAGCTTCACTGTATCCTGTTGTTTACAATGGCTTGGTGGACCACTGCCTGATGGCCCATTGTTAGTTTTTGTAAATAAAGTTTTATCAGAACACAGCCATATTTATTTGTTTATGTATTACATGTGATTGCTTTCTTTCTTTTTTTAAAAAAATTTTAATGCTTATTTATTTATTTTCTTTATTTTTTAACATTTATTTTTGAGAGACAGAGAGAAACACAGCATGAGCAGGGGAGGGGCAGAGAGAGAAGGAAACACAGATTCCAAAGCAGGCTCCAGGCTCTGAGCTGTCAGCACAGAGCCCGATGTGGGGCTCGAACCTACAAACCGTGAGATCATGACCTGAGCGAAAGTCGGAGGCTTACCTGACTAAGCCACCCAGGCGCCCGTAATGTATGTTTATTTTTGAGAGACAGGTCATGAGTCGGGGAAGGGCAGAGAGAGAGGGAGACACAGAATCCAAAGCAGGTTCCAGGCTGTGAGCTGTCAGCAGAGAGCCTGACGGGGGGCTCGAGCCCACGAACCGTGAGATCATGATCTGGGCCGAAGTCAGATGCTTCACTGACTGAGCCACCCAGATGCCCTTACGTGTGATTACTTTCAATGCTACAACAGCAGAGTTGAGTAGTTGGAACTGGGACCGTATGTCTTGCAAAACCGAAATTATTTATCCGCTGGCTATTAGCATGGCACATCAGGACTTTTATATCTGGTCCTATCTCCATCATCTGATCCTTAGTCTGTATTCACAGAAGACTGACTTTTGTTCTGTTTCGTGATCCTTCCGTCCACCAGTTGCTTCAGCATCCCTAGGCCTTTTGTCTACAGTTCCTTCTGCCTCAATGCACCTCTGGTCTCTTCGTGACTGGATACCTGTCTCTTCTCCTTTCAGTCCAAGAAGAGGCATTACCTTCTCCAGCAGCATTTCCTATATCTTATCTCCCTCTCTTAGTTAGGAGGCCTCTTTGGCTTCTATAATGATGTCCTTAATAGATATCATTCCATTTCCATGTTTTATAATCATTGTTTGCCCCATCCTTCCAGCTAGATTGTGAATTTTTGAGGACAGGAATCATTGTATCTTTAACTCCAAGAACAGTGCCTTTTCATAATAGGAACTCAGTAATTAATTTTTTAAGTAAAAGAAATAATTTTTATATTTAGAAGCAGAACTCTATTCTGCTTCTAATATACAAACCCAGCCCCTTGTTTTATGAAAAAAAGCACAGAGGAAGTTACTGGCTTATTTGGAATAAAAATCTGTTATTGGCTCTGGACTGTATCACTCTGCCCAAGATATTCTAGTCTAAAAGAAGAGAAAGGTATTGGGTAATTAAACTATCACTGCATTTTCAGTAATTAATACATTTAACAAAGCACTAGAGATCTTTTCTCAACTTCTCTGTCCAAAAAAACGGTCCTAATAATATCTGCCTCTAGTATTCCTAAAAGAATGATTTATGACCATAAGGTAGCATAGTAAGTATAAAAGTGTAATCATGGCAAATAAGGGAAAGTTAGTAAACTCAAGGTGATAAGAATTTGAATTGCTATGATACTGAATTAAACTTGACCTTTAGGTTGATGGAATTTAGAAATCTAGATTTAACTACGATCGTTCTGAGTTACAGGTGTGTTCCCTTTTAGGAAAAATGAATATAAAATTTTAACTTAAAATTATTTAATTTTGTCTCTCAGTATACCTATTTGTGCTTAATTAATCTGACAAATCAATTTGTTTAGTTATTTTCAGTTGTAACTCAACATATAAATTTAATACATAAGATTGAGATGTAAGTTTTCAGAAGGACCTATAGAAAGCAGTCTGTATATGTCTCCTGAATACCTTCTGTATATTTTTCAGTAAATTTCTGTGAAATTAGATTGAACTTTTATTGGAAAATTACTCTCTCAAATACATGTACCTCTTTAAAAATGAGTACATCACTAGGTTTTATAAAGTATGATATTTATTTTTTTCTTTTCCTTTTGGCTTTACTTTCCTTCATTTCTTAAGTTTAAAAAATCATTCATTATCTCTTTGTCTTCAAGCCACGTACTTCCACCTAAATAAAATATCCTCTTCATGCTCTTCCTTTCATCTCCATTTAACAAACTCCCTTCCTCAAAACTGGGCTCACCTTCTTTTGTGCACCCTCTTTCTGGGCCCTCCATTTTGTGTTGTTGCAACTCTTCGTGTTCGGCGCTATCATGGATTTCATTGTGTCGTAATTCCTGACACATCTTCCTTTCTCAAGCTGCATCCAAAGCTCCCTGGGAGCAGGGTCTGTCTCTTGCTAGATCTTGTATGTTGACGCTTGGCACAAGCCCTATTGCAGTGTTGGTGCTTAACTGAGACTTAACTCCAGATGGCAAACAGACACATGAAAAGATGCTGTGTCACCCATCATCAGGGAAATACAAATCAAAGCCACACTTTGAGATACCACCTCACACCGGTCAGAGTGGCTAAAATGAACAATTCAGGAAATCATAGATACTGGCGAGGATGTGGAGGAACAGGAACCCTTTTGTACTGTCGGTGGGAATGCAAACTGGTGCAGCCGCTCTGGAAAACAGTGTGGAGGTTCCTCAAAAAATTAAAAATAGAACTATCCTTCCTAGCAATAGCCCTGCTAGGAATTGACCCAAGGGATACAGGAGTGCTGATGCAGAGGGGCACGTGTACCCCAATGTTTATAGCAGCACTTTCAACAATAGCCAAATTATGGAAAGACCCTAAATGTCCATCAACTGACAAATGGATAAAGAAGATGTGGTTTATATATACAATGGAATACTGCTTGGCAATGAGAAAGAATGAAATCCGGCCATTTGCAACAACATGGATGGAACTAGAGGGTATTATGCTAAGTGAAATAAGTCAGTCAGAGAAAGACAGATACCATATGTTTCACTCATATGTGGATCTTGAGAAACTTAACAGAAGACCATGGGGGAGGAAAAGGGGGAAAAAAAGTTACAGAGAGAGAAAGGGGCAAACCATAAGAGACTCTTAAATACAGAGAACAATCTAAGGGTTGACCGGGGTGGGGGAGAGGGGAAAGTGAGTGATGGGCATTGAGGAGGGCATTTGTTGGGATGAGCACTGGGTGTTGTATGGAAGCCAATCTGACAATAAACTATATTAAAAAATAATAAAACTACTTTATGTGTCCATTTAATTTTACCCTTAATAATTTTCATGGAGAAATTTTCACAATTTTAAAGCGTAATAATGCAAAGAAGAATAGAGGTATTGCCTGAAGCTGTGACATGATTCCTCTGATCTTCTTCCACAGATTACAGCTCCCACAGCTTAGGATTTGACATATTGGTGTTCATCATCTTGTATCACAATCTCATCCCCATTAGCCTGCTGGTCACTCTGGAAATTGTGAAATATATTCAGGCCCTGTTTATAAACTGGGTGAGTATGAAAATCAGAAAGTTTAAAAACAAGTTCTCTCTTGACCTGTGGCTTTGGTTTTAAGAATCAGAGTGCCTGAGTTCCTACCGTGGTGCACGGGTGAGTTGCATTCCTGACAGGAGAGCCAAACATCAGGGTCGGCCTGACTCAGCAGTGCCTGGGCCTCTCTGTGTCACTCTTGAGGACACTGTTTCTTAATATGTTTTTTCCTAGCTGATAAGAAAGATTCAAGAGTAGTGACTTAGTAGCAACTGCAAAGAGATGGCCCATTAAAATTTAAGATATTCTAGAACAGTAGAGTCCAGTAGACTTACAATAGATTTACGTATCTTGGCAAGAGTGACAGAAACAGCCATTCCAGAATGACTTCAAACTAAGGAAAAGATTTCTTAGGTGAAAACCATGCATTCACTTAAATTGATACTTAGTATCATGTGACTGAGCAAATTTTCTACTTTGTGCATTTGCAACTTTTAGTTATATTTAAAAAGATTTTTTTGTGGAAATAAATTTTTTGCTAGATGTCCTACTAAAATGCTTCCCTGTATCAATGAATTACCATCACTTGAAGGGTAGTGTTATTTTTAACAACCACAAAATGAGACAGAGTGCTTTTAAGTGTATTCTCATTTAAAATTCACAGTGGCGCTGTGAGATCCGTGTTATCGCTCCCATTTTATAAATGTAGTAGCTGCAAAGCATGCTCAGGATCTCAGACACTCTGTGGGAGCGTCTGAGGCGGAGCCGGGATTTGGAAGCCAAGTCTTCCAATACCAAACCAACGACACACTGATATTTGTTTCTATGTAGCATTGCCTGTCCTGAATCAGCTCTGCCAAAGCGTGTGAGAAACTAGCACCCAAGACTCTCTTAGTATTCTAGACTCCATCTTGAATTCTTTCTCATGTCAGCCATGTCAAAAGACCAGTGGCAGCCCAGTTGACCTGCAGACGTTTTGAGCTTAGTTCTGACTGCGTGGCTTGGCTGTTTTGCTCATTTCTTGCAGGATGAAGATATGCATTATGAAGGAAATAACGTCTATGCCATGGCCAGAACGTCCAATCTTAACGAAGAGCTTGGGCAGGTGAGGGCCCCTTCAGGGCCTGGGTATGTGACAAGAACTTTGAAGAAGGTGGATCTAGGGAGAGCGTGTGCAAAGTTAAAGTGTGAATTCAGCCATAAGCTGTAGTTGACATGATACCCATGTGGAGCTTCAAAAGTATAATTAGCTAAAAATATTGATAATGCATCATGGGTTTCAAGTCGAACGGACCTAATACAGGTTATTAATGTGCTTATGAAAGAGTAGAAGAGCTGGAGAGGCAGGTAGTGAAAGCGTCAGCTCTCAAGTTTTCAGTTAGCTTTCAGGGAGTCACAGGAACCTGGGCATCTGCCACTGGTGGCCATGCTGCTGCTTCCCTATGGCAGAGGACCCACAGGGAAGCATCTGGAGCCTGCTGCAAAATTTCATACCCATCTAACCCATGCATCTGCCCACAGCTGCCAATAGGGCAACGATGCAGCTTGTAATTCTTTACTGCAAGTTCCTTTCGGTGGTAGAATCTAAACTGGAATCCTGGGAGATAGGGAGAAATGTACCCTCAGGTCATGAGCCCCTACAGTACAACAGAAAGGGGCAGGAATGATGCCAGGTTACCAATGGACAGTTGGTTGCCTTCTAAGTGACAGTGGCAGCTTTACAAGTATAAATTGTTTTTAAAAACTCCCACAATTATTTGTCAGTTATACCTCAGGACAGCTGGAAAAACTCAACTAACTCCCACAGTCGTATGGTACCTGGAAGGATGGGACTTCTGATTGGTACTTTTTTGTAATCATTTTTGCTATTAGTGTTTTTTTTAATAATATTATAAGTTCCCATCTTTCAATTAATTGGAAGCAATATGTAAATTATGATAAAAAGCAGAATTTCGGAGTTAAACTTCCTGGGAGTGAACCTTGGTCTCACTATTTACCAGCAGCGTCACCATGGGCTTCTTAGGTAACTTTACTGGCCTTGATTCCTCATCTGTAATTCGGGCATGTCGATAGCAACTACTTCAGAAGGTTGTTTGGAGGACTGAATAAGATAATGTATTTGTAATACACTCAGCACAGTACCCAGTGTGAAGAAGGGATTTAATTAACCAGTATTTAGTTTATATGATTTCTAATTTATGGTCACATTGTATAGTATCATTTGAATAGTGAGTTGTCAGTAAATATTTATTTTAGAATATTTCTGGCTCTTGGAAATGCCTGATCTGAGAACACCATTAATAGCCTTTTTACCTTGGAAAACTAAAAATGAAGGAGGATGGAATAATCAGCTTTCTAGCAACTTTTCTGCTCGTGAAAATCTGATCATTTGCTAATCCTTTAGAACATATGTTTTCTGTTGACAGTTGGAAAAAAAATCAGTTTATCCCTCTTGCCTTGTCAGTCGACTCTAGCTACTTTAGAGTAGTAATTAAGTATAATAAAACTGGCTTTGGAACTCAAGCTTTGAAAATTAATTACACTGGGACGCCTAGGTGGCTCAGTCTGTTAAGCATCTGACTTCGGCTCAGGTCATGATCTCACCGTTTGTGAGTTCAAGCCCTGCATCGGGCTCTGTGTTGACAGCTCAGAGCCTGGAGCCAGCTTCAGATTCTGTGTCTCCCTCTCTCCCTGCCCCTCCCCACCCCTCCCCCGCTCACACTCTGTCTCTCACAAGTAAATAAACATTAAAAAAATAAAAAAAAAATTAATTACATTGTTTATGTAGGTAATACATAAAGATAAGAACAGAAATAAAACAAGACAATAAGTTTAATATTCAGAATATATAAAAACTAGTACAACTCAATAGCAGAGGACTTCTTTTTTTTTTTTTTTTTTTTTTTTTTTGTTTTTTTGTTTTTTTTTTTTCTGAAATTTATTGACAAATTGGTTTCCATACAACACCCAGTGCTCATCCCAAAAGGTGCCCTCCTCAATACCCATCACCCACCCTCTCCTCCCTCCCACCCCCCATCAACCCTCAGTTTGTTCTCAGTTTTTAACAGTCTCTTATGCTTTGGCTCTCTCCCATTCTAACCTCTTTTTTTTTTTTCCTTCCCCTCCCCCATGGGTTCCTGTTAAGTTTCTCAGGATCCACATAAGAGTGAAACCATATGGTATCTGTCTTTCTCTGTATGGCTTATTTCACTTAGCATCACACTCTCCAGTTCCATCCACGTTGCTACAAAAGGCCATATTTCATTTTTTCTCATTGCCACGTAGTACTCCATTGTGTATATAAACCACAATTTCTTTATCCATTCATCAGTTGATGGACATTTAGGCTCTTTCCATAATTTGGAATAGCAGAGGACTTCAATAGACATTTTTCCAAAGAATGTATATAAACAAACAATAAGCACCTGAAATGATGCTCAACATCCCTGATCTTTTTTTTTTTTTTTTTTTTTTAATTTTTTTAATGTTTTTATTTTTGAGACAGAGAGAGACAGAGCATGAACGGGGAGGGTCAGAGAGAGGGAGCCACAGAATCTGAAACAGGCTCCAGGCTCTGAGCTGTCAGCACAGAGCCTGACGCGGGGCTCGAACTCACGGACCGCGAGATCATGACCTGAGCCGAAATCAGCCGCTTAACCGACTGAGCCACCCAGGCGCCCCTCAACATCCCTGATCTTTAAGGAACTGCAGATCCAAATCATAATGAAATAGCACTTGGCAGCCACCAGGACACCTACTGTAAAACTTTCACACCAGAGAACACATGTTCATGTGGAAATGTAAGATGGTGAAGTCACTGTGGAAAACACTATGGAGAAACCTCAAAAAACTAAACCTAGAATTACCATATGTTCCAGCAATTCCACATCTGGGGATTTTCACAAAAGAATTGAAAGTGGGGACTCAAACAGGTATTATATACACGCATGTTCTAAGCAGCACTATTCACAATAGGCAAATGGTGGAAACAACTCAAACGTCCAATAAATAATTAAACAAAATGTGGTCTGCACATACAGTGGAATATTATGCAGTCCTGAAAATGAATGAAATCTGGAAACAGGCTACAGCATGGATAAATCTTGAAGATTATGCTAAGTGAAATATGCCAGACACAAAAGGACACAAATAGAACATGACTCAGCTTATATGAAGTACTTGGAATAGTCAGATTTATAGAGACAGAAAGTAGCATAGTGGTCGCTAGGGGCTGCAGGGAGGACAGAATGGGGAGTCATTGTATTGCTGGATTGGTAGGAGGTTTCAGTTTGGGATGAGAAAGATGTTCTGGAGATGGATGGTGGTGACGGTTGCACCACTATGTCAATGTGTTCAATAATAACACTTAAAAATGGTCAAAACGGTAAGTTTTATCTAAAAGCACTTTATCGTGATAATAAAAAAATGGTTTAACATTGCCTCTTTTCCTTTTTTTATTGAGTATAATTGGCATCTATGATTATATTAGTTTCAGGTGTGCAACATAATGGTTTGGTATTTGTATATATTGCAAAACGATCATCATAATAAGTCTAGTTAACGTCTGTCACTATACATAGTTACAGAGTTCGGGTGATGAGAACTTTTAAGATCTATCTTCCTGGCAGCTTCTGAACATGCAGTATGGTAGTATTAACTACAATCAATGTGTTTTCCATGACATCCTGAGGATTCATTTATTTTCTAACTGGAAGTTTGTACCTTTTGACCCCCTTCACCCATTTTGTTCACTGCTCATTTTGCTCACTCCTTGCCTCTGACAACCACCAATCTGTTCTGTGTAGCGAGTTTAGTTATTTTCCTTGTTCAGATTGCACAAGTAAGTGAATCCTGTGGCATTTCTTTCTTTGTCTGACTTATTTCACACAACATAATGTCCTTAGAGTCCTTTCATGTGCAAACAGCCAGATTTCCTTCTTTTTATGGCTCAATTTTGTGTGTGTGTGTGTGTGTGTGTGTGTGTGTGTGTATAATTATTACTGTATTACATATACACTACATTTTCTTTGGCCCATTCATTCATTGACAGGTTGTTTTATCTTGGCTATTGTAGATAATGCTGCCATGAGCATAGGGGTATATCTATCTTTTTGACTTAGTGTTTTCATTTTCTTCAAATAAATACCCAGAAGCGAAATTGCTGGATCATATGGTAGTTCTGTTTTTAATTTTTTGATGAGCTTCCATGCTGTTTTCCATAGTGGTTGCCCCAATTTCCACTCCCACCTACAGTGCACAAGAGTCCCCTTTTCTCTACATCCTTGCCAACACTTATTGTCTTTTGGTAATAACTGTTCTAACGGGTGTGAAGTGATATCTCATTATGGTTTTGATTTGCATTTCCCTGATGACTAGTGGTGCTGAACATCTTTTTATGGGTCTGTTGGCCATTTGTATGTCTTCTTTGGAAAAACATCTATTGAGATCCTCTCCTCATTTTTAAAATTGGATTATTATTTTGCTGTTGAGTTGCATGAGTTCTTTATATATTTTAGACATTAACCCCCTTCATCAAATATATTATTTGCAAATATTTTCTCCTATTCATTGTGTTACCTTTTCATTTTGCTGATGATTTCTTTTGCTGTGCAGAAGCTTTTTAATTTAATGTAGTCCCACTTATTTATTTTTGCTTTTGCTGCCTTGGTTCTTAGTGTCAAATCCAAAAAATCATCACTAAGACTGATGTCAGAGAACTTACTACCTATGTTTTCTTCTAGGAGTTTTATGGTTTTAGGTCTTGTGTTCAAGTATTTAGTCCATTTTGAGTTAATTTTGTACATGGTATAAGAAAGTGGTCCAGCTTCATTCTGTTGCATGTGGTTGTCAAGTTTATTGGTGAGATTGTCATTTATTTATTGAACACCATTTATTGAAGAGACTGTCCTTTCTCTGTTGCACATTTTTGTCTCCTGTGTTGTAAATTAATTAACCATATGTTCATTGGTTATTTCTGAGCTCTTTTTTCCGTTCCATTGACCTACGTGTCTGTTTTTATGCAAATCCCATACTGTTTGGATTTCTATAACTTTGTAATATAGTTTGAAATCAGGAAGCATGATACCTCCTTTGTTCTTTCTCAAGATTGCCTTGGTTATTTGGGGTTGTGGTTGCATACACATTTTAGGATTATTGTTCTAAATCTGTGAAAAATGCCACTGGCATCTTGATAGGGATTACATTGAATCTGTAGTTGGTTTGGGTAGTACGGACATTTTAACAAGGTTAATTTGTGGAATATCTTTCTATTTGTGTTTTCTTCAGTTTCTTTGATCAGGGGTTTTTTGCCTCCTTGATTAGATTTATTCCTAGGTATTTTATTCTTTTTGATGCAATTGTAAATGGAATTGTTAATGTTTCTAACAGTCATTATTAATGTATAGAAATTCAACAGGTTTCTGTATGTTGAATTTGTAACCTGCAGCTTTACTGAATCCATTCATTCTAAGGAGTTTTTGGTGTGGTCTTCTGCAAATAGTGACAGTTTTACTTTTTCCTTTTTAATTTAGGTGCCTTTTATTTTACTTGCCTAATTGTTCTGGCCAGGATTTCCAATGCTATGTCGAATAAAGTGGTGAGAGTGGGCACCCTTTCTTGTTTCTGATCTCAGAGGAAAAGCTTCCAGCTTCTCACCGTTGACCATTGGTGTTAACTTCAGGCTTGTCATATTGACCTTTATTATGTTGAAGTTTGTTCCCTTTAACCCCTACTTCATTGAGAGTTTTTATCATAAATGGATGTTGAATTTTGTCAAATGCTTTTTCTGCATCTCCTGAGATGGTTGTATTACTTTTATCCTTTATTTTATTGATGTGGTATATCACATTGATTGATTTTTTTTTAACTATTCTTGTATCACTGGAATAAATTCCACTTGATGATGTTGTGTAATCTTTTCAATGTACTGTTGAATTTGATTTGCTAATATTTCATTGAGTATTTTTGCATCTATGTTCATCAGGGATATTGGCCTATAAATTTTTTCTATAATGTCTTTATCTGGTTTTGGGGTGTGTGTGTGTGTGTGTGTGTGTGTGTGTGTGTGTGTGTGTGTCTATATCTATCTATATATACACTTAATGTTTTCTAGAGACCTTTGATGAGATTTCTTGTGGCAAGAAAAAGAACTTGGAGTTTTGATTTTCTTAGGTTGGATGGCCTGAAATTTACTTTGCATATTAACATAAAATTTCACCTGCAGTATAAAACAAACAGAACCTCTGAAAGAAGTATAAATATTAAAGGCAGAATTCTTATAGGCTGAACTTCTTTTTATTAAAAGTTCAAGTATTTTGAGGATTTAAAGAAAAGAACTTAAATTTGTCTTTGCTCTTAATTTTTATATTTATGTTGTTTATCATGTTTGCTTTTTCTTTCTTTAGGTAAAATATTTATTTTCTGATAAAACAGGAACACTCACTTGCAATATTATGACATTGAAGAAGTGTACCATTGCAGGTATAATTTATGGGTAAGTGGCTTTTTTTTTTGCCATACTCTGTTGAAAATTCTCATTTTTAAACAAATTAATAAGTCTTTATTTACTTCAAAACTTAAATGAATTTCTAATAACATAGTTATATCTGAATGAGACTGAAACTTAAATGAAAACTGGCAGTTAGTTGTTAAAAAATATGGTTTATATCTGCTTTTTTTATGTTTTTTTTAGAATTCCTGAAGTTTTTTATATTTATAGCCTTATAACCTCCCTCGTTTTCCCTCAGAAATCTGTCAAACAGAAGTGATACCATTTTGGACAACCTAAGGTAACTAGAAAACATTCTTTTCTACTTTGCCCATGTTCCTTTTCCCCTGTAATGGGCTTTTTCTCAGTACTGGAGTTCTGATATATGGTAACACAGCTATCCCTTGTCCAGCTCTCCAAAGGCAGTTCCCAGAAATCTCCCCTGGATGGATCTTTCCCATGTGATATTCAAAGAACCCAGAATCCAGACTTTGATTTATTGATTTTATGGTTACTCTGTCTTAAACTCTGTATAATTACATGGTTTTCAACACAGATTTAGGCATTTTCTAATGCCATTTTGCAACTTGAGGGCTGAGAGGATGTATAATTTGACAGAACCTTAAATATTTACTATACAGCTCACCCTTGAACAACACAGGGGTTAGGGGTGCTGACCCTCTCCAGGCAGTTGAAAATTCGTGTATAGCTTTTAACTCCCCAATTAACTACTCAGAGACTATTGTTGGACCAGAAGCCTTACCGATAATGTAAACAATCGATTACCACATATTTTGTACATGTATTATAGATTGTACTCTTAAAGTAAAGCTAGAGAAAAGGAAGTGTTACTAAGAAAATTACAAGGAAGACAGGGGCACCTGGGTGGCGCAGTCGGTTAAGCGTCCGACTTCAGCCAGGTCACGATCTCACGGTCCGTGAGTTCGAGCCCCACGTCAGGCTCTGGGCTGATGGCTCAGAGCCGGGAGCCTGTTTCCGATTCTGTGTCTCCCTCTCTCACTGCCCCTCCCCCGTTCATGCTCTGTCTCTCTCTGTCCCAAAAATAAATAAACGTTGAAAAAAAAAATTTTAAAAAAAAAGAAAATTACAAGGAAGACAAAATACATTTACCATATTGTACAAGAAAAATCTGTGTGTCAGTGGACCTGCACAGTCCATGTTGTTCAAGCATCCCCTGTAATTCTGTAGACTTCATAGTGTAACTTCCTGAAATCAGAAGATGGGGCTGCGTGTTCACTTTAGGTCCATTTGATCCCTGACTGGCTCTGTCAGGAACTTTTAATTACAGTAAATCTTCTCTGTTCTTCCTCAGTGCATCACCGTCTGCCATCACAGAATCCGGTGGATTTAATGACCCAACATTGTTGCAGAACTTTGACAATGGCCACGTAAGTCTGCTGTTTTCACTCCCATGTCCACACGGTAATGCTACATAACTTTAAAACATATATATGGCTTATTAAAAGGTATAATTTTCTGAGCCAGGAGAGAGAGGGGGTCTTGAAATTTTTTTGATATTAATAGAGTGAACAGCGGATTCCATACTGATGCGATGAGGGGAGTGCCAAACTAACTGGTGTGAATGAACCCAAACATCACTCAAGAACATTTTACTGTGTAGCAATCTGTGTAAGAAAATCTCTGAATGCTTTTAAGCGCTTTGGTTCTATTGTATTTTACCAATAACTTCACTTACTGATTTCAAAATACTGATCTACTTGATTTGAAATCTTGGTCTTCTCAAAAATAAAAGTGGTCTTTTATTTTCATTTATTTTTATTTTTAAGTGTATTTATTTTTGAAAGAGGGAGAGACAGAGAGCACAAGCAGAGTCAGAGAGAGAGGGAAAGAGAGAATCACAAGCAGGCTCTGCACTGTCAGCATGGAGCCCCATGTGGGGCTTGAACTCACAAATCGTGAGATCATGACCTGAGCGGAAATCAAGAGTTGGACGCTTGACTGACTGAGCCACCCAGGCGCCCCGCCCATCAAAACTAAAAGTGATCTTTTAAAACATGAATCTTTACGTGTTCTTCCTTTGCTTCAAAACCTTCAGAGGACTGGCACGCCACTTAAGATAAAATCCTAGCTCATCACCGTGGCTTTCTCTCCCACCTGATTCTGTGTCATTATTCACCTTGCTCAAGACGCTGGAGTCACACAAACTTGAAGCTCGCAAACCTATGAATCTGTCTCCTGCCTCGGAGCCTCTGAAAGTGCTGTGCATCCCCTTTGTCTAGCCTGTGCCACGGTCACATGTCACAGTCACACGGCTAACTAACTTTTCCATTTAGGTCTTAGTTTAGATATTATGTCCTCCAATTTCTCCCCCCAGATCACCTACCTAAAATACGCCCCTCCTTGCTCTGTGACGACCCCTACTTATTTCCTCCGGCTTTGAGAAAACCTGTTTCCCCGGGGAGGAGAGAAGCTCCGAGAGGGTAGGGTCATCTTGTTCCCTGAGGTCTCCCCGGCCCTGCACTGTCTGCCTTGGTAGCCACTCTGCAAACACATTCCGAGTGCCTGATGCGGTTTGCAGTCAGCGCTTGGCTCTCTGTGTCCCTGAGGTGAAAACCGCAGTTGTTGCTACCTGCAGACTGTATCTAACTCTTGTGCCACCAGTGTTGGAAGAGACTCACTGGCTCTGTGCCTTTTTTGTAGCCCACGAGAGATTACATAAAGGAGTTTCTCACCCTGTTATGTGTGTGTCACACTGTTGTTCCTGAGAGAGACGGAGGTAATACAACCTACCAGGCTTCCTCCCCAGGTAGGTGTCTGTCGCGTGCTCCTGGAGCACCCGGTAGGTGATGAACCCCGAGAAGAGGTGGTGCCGTCACTGATCCCGACTGCCCCTGCGTCGCTCCTTCTCAGGCGTCCTTATGGATCAGGGCCATTGATGGTACTGTGCGGTTTTGAGCCACGCTGCAGCGCTGGGGATCCTGCTCCCCACACCCCCAAAGACTGCCCTAAGGACGTTGGTGGAGATGGCTCTTTGAGCTAGGGCTCGGTGGAACATTTAGTCATAACCAGTAACAAGGCAGGAGTAAGGTTAAGGCACTGCGGCATTTTGTGGCGATTCTATCAATGGCTTGTCGAACAAAAACTGTAATGAGTACGAAGAAAGGAATTTAGGCCGGTAAATAGATCTCAGCCTCACTGAAAGGGGTCTATTTAAGCAGATTTCCTCTTTCATGAACGCTATCTGGTAGTTAGATAAGTGCATTTGGAGCCAAAAAAAAAAAAAAAAAAAGCCAGGTTAAAAAAATGTCATGGTATTTTAGAGCTGGAGAATAGAAATCTGTATCAAATTAAATTCAGTGTTAATATCTTCATTCAGTCTCCATTAATACAGACTTTTTGTTGGTAGATGAAGCAGCTTTAGTGAAAGGAATGAAGAAACTTGGCTTTGTTTTTACTACAAGAACGCCATCCTCTGTCACCATAAATGCTGTGAGTAGCATCTTACATTCTCATGATTCACGTGCCCCTTCCAGAGAGACGCAGTAGAGTAGTTGAGTCTGGGAGCTCTGGGATCACATTGCCTGGGATGCCCACCTGGACCCACACCTTCCCAGCCATTTGTCTCAAGTGTGTTCCTTCTATGTCTACCCCAGTTTCCCTATCGTGCGTGTCACAGGGTTCTTGTGAGGACTAAATGAGTTAATGTATGAAAAGTAACCGGAATTAGTGAGAAAGCACAGAGAAAGTGAACTATTCCAAAGAGTCAGAATCATCAGATCTTCAAGAAATACACTACTTTTTTTCTATGAAAAATTGAAATGTTTCCAACTATTTTTTTTGTGAGTTGTTATTATGTTGATTTGTTCATTTTATTTTACTCATATATATAATATATATATTCTTTATAAATATATATATAATATATATATTTATGTACGATATATATATATTTTGTCTCGATGACCACTTACCACAAGCCTTTAATATCATGGGGAAGGACTGATGCAATGCAAACATGATGCTCAACTCACTAATTTTTTTTCTAGTAATAATGCAGTGGTTAGGGATATTTACTAGACATTCAGCCCTTGGCAGAATGGACTGAATGATTCATCCTTATACCCAGAGTACATGCCACATGGACCACTCTCTAATTATTTGAAATTCTGCACTGCCTTCTTGGTGAACTGATCATGGCTACAGGAAGTCAAGAAGCTGTAACTGGAAAAATTTAGAAAAGAATTCAAATTTTACTGATATAAAATTTTATAGCATGCCGTCTCTTTCCATGCTTATCTCTTCAAATTATCTAAGGATTAAGGATTTCATTTGAACTGCGTGACTTTATGACAGGACTTACTTGTTTTTCCATTTCTGTCTGTTGATGGTCTCCACGTCCCCTTGCAACATGAGAGTGTTTATAAACTGTTTCTCGTGGTGCTGACTTTATACTGAAAAGAGGTGTTTCAGCCTTAAATCTGCACTCTTTTTTTCTAACTATTCCCCAGTTTGCAAACAATGTTGTTGCCAGAAGAGGGCGCCATCATTTCATCAAGTTTGTAAGGAAATTTCTGTTTTGAAAAAGATGTGTAGTTGTCGGGTAAAACTTGTTTCCGACTGGGAGAGTGAGCGGTTTTGCAAGATGAGTACTTTTTTCCTCAGGTAAGAATATGTTGTCTTACCTTCCTATAGATGGGAGAAAACTTCACATTTGAAATTCTTAACATCCTGGAGTTTTCTAGGTAAGCTACCTTTTCATTTTGTTCATGTATTCTCCAGGGCTCTTTCCATGACTCCTCAGTTAGGATTTGGAAATGTAAATCAAAGCTTTAATGCAGAATCATGAAATTCTGGTCAGCTTCCATCGAGCCTTAAATCTGAGCCTGGTGCTCACTTCTTTAGGCCTCATTAGGCCAAATCCCCTTTTGTAGCTGAGAGGGGTTCCCACACCTCTCCTTCTCAGCTCTAGTCAGAGTCAGACTTGAGATTTCACATCTGGGTTATTACTTATTGACTGTGTCGCCAACTAGACTCGGGATCCCAGGAACGTATGAGTCACCGTCTGTGGAATGTATTCAGTAAGTGCTCAATAAATACTTGATGAATAGATGAATATTGGACATTATTTTTACAAATAAACCCAAAATGATTTCTTTAAACATAGACTGTGAAGTAACTCCTTTTTTTTACCCCCAAAGGAGACAATGTGCATCCACATTGTCTTCTCTTCTCTTGGATTTCAGAGGGCCTTCTGGTCCAGCCACTGTGGCCTGGTCCCCATAGCCTATTGTGAGGACATTGGTGATGATTTTATTTTCATTGCACTGTTTTAAAGATTCACAGAGTCTCAGTCTCTTAGACCATCTGAGCATTTCTAATGTGGAATCTGAAAAATTAGAAAGAGAAGTGCTAGAAAATTAGGAAAGGAATAATTCGTTCTTCCCAAAGCCAGGTGATTTTAAAAATCTTTTTAAAAATATAATTTATTGTCAAATTGGCTTCCATACAACACCCAGTGCTCATTCCAACAGGTGCCCTCCTCAATGCCCATCACCCACTCTCCCCTCCCTCCCACCCCCGTCAACCCTCAGTTTATTCTCAGTATCCAAGAGTCTCTTATGGTTTGCCTCCCTCCCTCTCTGTTTGTAACTATTTCTCCCCCTTCCTTTCCCCCATGGACTTCTGTTAAGTTTCACAAGATCCACATACGAGTAAGACTTATTGGCCAATGGCATGCTTTAAAAAAAGCTTTGAACCTCAGAAGAGTTGTTGTTACCAACTTGTCTCTTGAGGACAGCTGCTTCTAAAAACCGTATTACAAGAAAATGTATCTCAGTGTTGATTCTAGCTCTCCCTTTACTTCATATCTGACTGTCACTACTACTAGAGCACTCGTTTCCTGCCCTGAAAGTACAAGCTCCTAGCTGGGTGACACTGGAATGACTCAGTTGCCTTTAGTGGCATTCTGACAGCTAGGCAGTTAAAGCAATTGCTGGCCCCTGTCCCTGTTGAGATGCTTTCTAGCTCAAGTGTTCAGGTGTGGGGCTACTCACTGGGACCCTCCCCCCCTTGGACTGTGCAACACATAGCATTGTAGGATATGATGAATATCTGAGAAGGTGCTGATTTGCAGGTAGTTTGTTTGAGTCTCTTGAAAAGTTGTTGTAAGCCATGGAGAGCCATCCAAGGTTAAGGTTAGGGAATGACAAGATGAGGAAAAAGGAAAAAAAAAAAAAGATTTTGGCCAGTTTACTTTGGCAGGGTGTGGGATAAGGAGGAGAGGGGAGATCTTCAAGCCTATTTGGGCTGCTAACTCAGGAATGAAAGCAATGAGTTTAAGTTCTGTCTATAATCATAAAAAAACACAAAGGAAAAAAATCCAGAGGACTTTGAGACAGAACCATACAGAAAAATAACTGGCATCTCTCAAGCCAGCAGTTGAACATCTCTGTGCAGCAGAGTGGGGACAGGAGGGTCTACCTGACAGAGATGTTGTGAGGCCTGAAAAATACACAACCAGGGAAGCTTTCCTCTTTCCTCATCAGTTCGTAAGTGATTATATTATATATGCTATATGTATATATAATTTATGTCTTATATGTGTAATGCATGATAAGTGTATGTTACATTATATATGTATTACACAATACATAATAGTAATAATATAAAACACAACATATGTTATACATATTACACTATGTAATTAACATGTAAATATGTATATATATACATATATGTATATATATTTGTGCTAATAAATTTCCATGGAAGAAAAGGATCGTAACTGAGAAACAGTAGTAGTAGAAGGTGGAGATTCAGATTAGAATCTCAGTTTAAAGAAACAGGTAAAGAAAAAAGAAATGGAGGCTGGCAAGAAACATGTTGGCCTTTTCACTAATGGTCAGCGGAGGACTCTGAGAATTCTTTTAACTTGGATTTTGTGTGTGTGTGTGTGTGTGTGTGTGTGTGTGTGTGTGTGTGTTAGCACCATGTACTGAGGAACATGGAAACCAATAATGCATTTCATATTGTCTTAGTAATAGAAAAAGGATGTCTGTAATTGTCCGAACTCCTACAGGAAAGCTCCGGCTGTACTGCAAAGGGGCTGTAAGTATCATGATTCATCATTCGTATTAACGCCTTCCCTCTGTTTCAACAACTTGCAGGAAGCCTTTTACAACTTTGCAATTATTTTTCAATGTTACTTTGAATCTGCTGTTACCATTGGTCATTGCCAGCATCAGCCAAGGCTGAAAAGTCCTTTCTAGGTAGCCCCAAAGCTTCCCCAAGACTCAAGTCATTGAAATTTACGGTGATCCACACCAGAATGTTTATTAAGCTTTAATGTCAGTGAAAAATTTGTTGTCACTCAATTGGTCTGTTGAGAACTAATGAGTAGATTGTTGATGCTAAGAGTTTAGAGCAGGAATTTTGATCCCCATTTCAAGCCCAAAGTGCTTGGATTTGGTGAATCTCAGGAAATGGCTTTGCCTCTGTAAACCTTTTTTTTTTTAAGCACGTATATATTTGTTCACAGCCATATGTACTTAAAAGAAAAACAGCTTAGAGGGTGCCTGGGTGGCTCAGTTGGTTGAGCGTCTGACGTCAGCTCAGGTCATGATCTCACGGTCCGTGAGTTTGGGCCCTGCGTCGGGCTCTGTGCGGACAGCTCGGAGCCTGGAGCTGCTTCCGATTCTGTGTCTCCCTCTCTCTCTGCCCCTCCCCTGCTCATGCTCTGTCTCTCTCTCTGTCTCAAAAATAAATAAAACATTAAAAAATTAAAAAAAAAGAAAAAAAAACAGCTTTATTGAGGTAAAATAAACTGCCTATTATTTAAAGTGTATAATTTGATACGTTTTGATACCAGTCTGCTTTCTGTCAACTACAGATTCATTTGCATTTATTAAATTTTATATAAAGTCATATAGGATATATGTAAGTCATATAGGATGACTTATTGTGTAGCTTCTTTAACTCATAATTATTCCATTTTTACTTACTTATTTTCTTCCAAGATTTTGTTTAAATTCTAGTTAGTTAACATAGAATGTAGTATTGGTTTTAGGAGTAGAATTTCGTGACTCATCACTTACATACAACACCCAGTGCTCATCCCAACAGGTGCCCTCCTTAAGGCCCCTCCCCCATTTAGCCCATCCCCCACCCACCTCCCTCCATCAACCCTCACTTTGTTCTCTGTTGTTAAGAGTCTCTTGTGGTTTGTTTCCCGCTCTTCTCTTTTCCCCTTCCTTCCCATATGTTCATCTGTTTCATTTCTTAAATTCCACATATGAGTGAAATCATATGGTAGGCTAGCTAGTTATTGGTTTTATTGATATTCCTGAAGAAAGTGCTTCCAGATTTGATTTTTCTTCAATGTTTCTCTGTTTCCTATTTCATTAACTTCTCTTTATTATTCCTATTATTTTGCCTACTTGTGGCTTCATTTGCTCCTCTTTTTCTAGTTTCTTTATTTTTTATTTTAACGACAGAGAGAGAGTGTGAGCAAGGGAAAGATGCAGAGGGAGAGAGAGAGAGAGAGGAAAAGAGAGAGAGAGAGAGAGAGAGAGAGAGAGAGAGAGAGAGAGAGAGAGAAAATCTTAAGCAGGCTCCACGCTTAGTGCAGAGCCCAATGTGGGGCTCAATTCCACCACCCTGGGGTCATGACCTGAGCCAACATCAAGAGCTGGATGCTCAACTGACTGAGCCACCCAAACAACTCAGTCTTTTTATAGTTTCTTAAGGCAGAACTTGATGTGAGAACTTTATTTCTTTCTTTTTTAATACAAATGTTTAGTCCTATACATTTCCTAATTATTGCTTTAGCAGAATGTCACAAATTTTTATGTGCTGCATTTTCATTTTCATTCATTCAAAATATTCTAAGTTTTGTTATGATGTCTTCTTTGACTCATGGGTTCTTTTTAAGTATGTGTTTTTAAATATTTGGGCATTTGCTAGAGCTATTCTTTTAATTGATTTAGAACATAATTCCGTTTTAGTAGAGAACATACTCTATATAACTTGAATCCTTTATTTTATTGGAACTTGTTTTATGGTTCATATTATGACCTATCAAATGTTAAATGTTTTGTATGCACATAAAAAGTCTGAGTATTCTGTTGTTGTGGGATAAAGTAGTTTATAACTATTAGTTAAGTTGGTTGATACTGTCATCCAAATCTTTTATATCCTTGATGACTGTCTACTTGTTCTATCAGTGATTGAAAGGGGGATATTAAAATCCCCAAATATCATTGTGTCTGAATGGTGATTTTTCATCTTCAAGTTCTTTTAGCTTTTCCTTCATTGCATTTGCTTCTATTAGTTTAAGCTTCATTTTGAAGCTATGTCATTAGGTGTATAAACATTCAGGATTGCCAATTCCTCTTGATGAAATTGACCCTTTTGTCAGTGCAAAATGATTTTCCTTATCCCTGGCAATTTTCTTCACTCTGAATTCTCTATTGTCTGGTTATAACATAGCCATCACAGGCTTCTTTTGATTAGTGTTGCTATGGTATATTTTTTTCTTTTTAGCCCATTTGTGTCTTCGTACTTAAAGTACGATTCTTCTAGGAAGCATGTAGTTGGTTATTATTATTATTTTTTTATCTTTAATCCATCCTGGAATTCTCTGCCTTTTAACTGGATATTAAACCATTTACATGTGCTTACTGATACAGCTAGGTTTAAACACATCATTTTGCCATTTATTTTCTATTTGTTCCAGTTCTTTTTTCATTTATGACAAGAATTACTTCAGTATTTTTTTATTCCTATATCTCTCCTTTTTAAAATTTGATTAGTTGTTTTAGGTCTTAGAGTGGGCATCTTTAATTTATTACATTCTGTCTTGGGGTGATTATATACCTTACAATTCTGTACTTCCATCTGTTTCCACCCAATCTTTGTGCTCTTGTCAGACATTTTAATTTTATAAATGTTATAAACTTCACAGTGTGTTGTTATTAATTTTGCTCAAGCAATTATCATTGTTAAAATAAATAAGAAAAATACTGTGTGTGACACACACTCATGTCATTATCATTTTCAGTGCTCTTCAGACTCATGTTTCTATTTGCTATAATCTCCTCTCTGACAGATTCCTTTACCATATCTTATAGCATGCATCTGTTGGCAATAAGTTTTTTCAGCCTGTTTATGTCTGAAAATATTTTTATTTCATCTTTATTTTCTCTCACCTTCATTTTGAAATAAATTTTTGTGGAATATAGGATTCCAGGTTGACAATTTTTTTCTTTCAGTTCTTTAAAGATCGTGCTTTACTGGCTTATCACTTGCATTGTCTCAGTGAAAAGTCTGTTACCTCTGTTCCTCTGTATGTAATGTATCCTCTTTGGAATTGTGCCTTCCCTGGGACTGCTTGAGTTCCTCACATCTATTGTATATGACAATAAAATTGTAATGCAGTATTTAGAATTTGGACTGTCAGGCTTAGATAAGATGTTAGTCACAGGAACTTTTTTTTTTTTTTTAATAGGATACAGTGATTTATGAGAGACTTTCAGATGACTCTCTCTTTGTGAAGGAGACATTAACCCATCTGGAATATTTTGCCAAAGAAGGTAAGTGAAAATTGTTTAGAATGATGTTTCCTTTTGAAATGCTCTTCTTAAATATTGAAATTATAAACTGAATGTTTGTCATTGATGCTTGGCTGGCAAGGGGAGCTCATTCATATATGTGACTTTGTAATGCCTTCTGTTTGCTTAAAAGTAAATGGTTCTTCAAATAAACCCTGTTGAGACATTATTTTGCCTTCTTCCTCTCTCCATGTGTTTTATGCTTATGAGCAAACACTAAAAAGTATGTTTCTACTGTGAAGTTCTTCCTTTATTCCAAAAGCAGTGTCTACAAAGACATCTATTATCTGTTTCTATTTGTTGTACTAGGAACTTGGCCCATAGTAGAGAAAAAGTTACCTATTTTGTACATATAACTCAGAAAGCAGACACAGTCAATGTTTTCCTGCCATTCTCTTATTATCCTTCTGATTTTGACTTATCACCCATCTCTTAAGAAATAAAATTTCAGGGGGCGCCTGGGTGGCTCAGTTGGCTGAGTATCTGACTTTGGTTCAGGTCGCGATCTCACAGCTTGTGAGTTCGAGCTCCTCAGGCTCTGTGCTGACAGCTTCCAGCCCAGAGCCTGCTTCGAGTTCTGTGGCTCCCTCTCTCTCTGCCCCTCCCTGCTGCTCACGCTTTGTCTCTTTCTCGCTCTCTCAAAAATAAACAAACACTTAAAACCTTTTTTAATTAAAAAGAAAATTTCATGAGTGAGTTTTGAATAAGAACAACACTAACTAAAAAGTTTACAGAAGTTTTGAAAAAGCAAGGTATCGTATCATGTAAGAGTAAAGCTAATAATACCTGGAAGCTGTATCCCCCTTTATCCTTTTAGGTTATAAGCTTCTGCTTCCCACAGCCATGTGTTTTGCCTAGAAGTGTTGGTATTTTGCAAGGTTGCACTTTGGGCCTTTTACTGCCATCTTAAAATAGATGTGAGCTGTAGGCAGGTTACAACAGGTAGAAGCATATAGGAACTGTATTGTAATGGAGCTCAAAACAATATAACAACTTCTTTAGCTTATCTGTAATGAGTTCATTTCTAGGGGATCCCCAACTATTTGAATGCTTTTCAGGGGTTAGCCTAAAATATTAGAGTAAAATATGATTTCTAATTTTTCTCCCAGTAAGTCTTTACAAAATGGGATTTAAATTCATGTTCTGTTATTTTAACAATTGTTTGACTTACTTGGAAATTGAAAAACTAAAGCCTCGTTCATTTTTTCCTTCCTTCAATAAACAGATACTGAGTATTTATTAAGTGTCGTGTGCTGTTGTGAGCTCCCAGGACAGAAGTGAACAAAACATAGACAGCTCATGCCCTGAGGGAATTGGCCAATAATAGATAATGTCAGGGGGGTGATAAGTGCCATGGAGAAAATTTAAGCAGGATAGGGGAACAGAGCGTGATGGTTGCTCTCTCTGCAGGCTGAGTTAGGCAGAAACTGAAGAAAGGGAAGGAGAACCATGTGGCTTTCCAGGGGAAAAGATTCCAGGACGAGGGCAGAGGAAGTGCAAGTTTTGGGAGGTAAGAGGACCAGCAGGAAGAGGACCAGTAAGAAAGCAATGAAGAGGGGAGGAGATAAGATCAATCAGTAAGGTAGCCAGGGACAGATCAGGGAGGGCCATGTGAAGGACTTCACATTCCCGTGACCTCTAACACTTTTGGATTTGTTTTCAAATTCTCTACTTCTCCCTGATCACTGACTGACGGCTTGATCAGGTTGTATTCCATTCTTTCTTGCAGGACTGAGAACTCTCTGTATTGCCTATACAGATTTAACGGAGAAACAATATCAACAGTGGTTGATGGAGTATAAAAAAGCAAGTACAGTTATACAGGACAGAAGGCAGAGTTTGGAAGAATGTTACGATCGTATCGAAAAGGTAACATACCCCATGTGTATGCTACAGGCCAAGTTAAAGTTTTGAAAACATGCACTCATCGATGTTTTCATGTCTTGATGTAATTTTAAAAACTCAGTTAAATTGTGTGTTTGTTTCTTCAGAAGTATACATTTTGTACTGCAAATTCATAAGATATATCTTGTAAAATATTAAAAATATTTCTTTCTTTTCCAAATCATATCCTAATTACTCCAATCTTGTTATCCCTTTTTTTTTTTTAATAACCTTTCCCATTCCAAAAGAAATACATGTTTTTCACAGAAAAATAAGCTGGAATAGTAAATAACCATCATCTGTAATGTTGGGCTAATGACTAAGTTCTAGTGTATAATCTTCCAGTCTCTTTCTTCATATATGCATGGTGTTCCATTGTAGGTATTTAATACACATATACAAATTTTTTCCTATAAAAATTAAAAGTAAAAATCTACCCTCCCCCGCCCTGCCGCCAAAAAAAAATCTCCATCGAATTTTCCCCATGAAAATACTGCTTGAATCATGAAAATTTTCACTTTGCAATAAATTGGGGATATTTTTTCCATATTACTGAATATTCTTCTGTTATTTTCTTAGATCAGTCCATGGTATTTCATTACATGGATGAGTATAATTTTATTGTGCTCTTCTCTGGTGGTTACTGTTCCAGGGGATCTCTTGCACCCTCGACTGTTGAGTGTCACTCGAGGGTCATTGTGAATTTGCTTGTTGTGGCCTCAGGGATCTTGTGGCTCCTGGGTCCATTCTTATCTTAGTTTCTTGACTTGGGTTCTTTTGTCATTTGGTTCCATGAACTCTGCATTTTATTCCTGCAGGAGCACAGCCAAAGCAGATTTAGACTCGGGGGTTTTCTTGACATCATTGGGTCTATGTTTTTGTTTTTGTTTTTAAGTTGTGTCTTGAAAGATTAGGAACCTAACCTAGCTTCACACCAACTACGTGAATGTGCTGCAGTAACCCTCACGGGTGATTACTCTGCATCTGTTGACGCAGCACAGCAAGGAGACTGATTTATGTAACCCTCCTCTTCCTTATGTTCCCAGCAAGTCGTCTGTTGCTCCCACACACCGGGAAGAAATCTGGGCAGTTGCAATTGGCCTCTGGCACTTGAGAGACTGTACAAGTATTACTATGCAATTATTTTTCAATCAAACCGATGTATTTTATATTTTAGTTTTAGTTTTAGTCTGGAAGTCATAAGTGGGAAAAGAGTAAGGAATTCATAGGATAAGAAAAAGAACAGGTAAGTTTGCCTTTCCCAGGTTATGTGAGATGGGTGGCAAGGTCAGGGAGTGCGGTGGCCTCAAGCTGACCGGTTTCTTCATGTTATTAGGTGAATCATCAGCTGAATGCTGGTCTCCAGCATGTACACAGTGCCTGGCAAACAGACAGCGTTTATTTTTTAATTTTATTTATTTATTTTGATTATTTTTATTTTTTTATTTAAAAATTTTTTAATGTCTATTTATTATTGAGAGACCGAGAGACACAGAGCGTGAGCAGGGGAGGGGTAGAGAGAGGGGGAGACATAGAATCCGAGGCAGACTCCAGACTCCAAGCTGTCAGCACAGAGCCCGACGCGGGGCTTTAATTCACAGACTGTGAGATCATGACCTGAGCCGAAGTTGGTCACTCAACCAACTGAGCCACCAGGGCGCCCCCATTTTGATTATTTTTAATATAACTTCTTGTCAAATTGGTTTCCATACAACACCCAGTGCACATCCCAACAGGTACCCTCCTCAATGCCCATCACCCACTTTCCCCTCCCCCCCAACCCCCATCAACCCTCAGTTTGTTCTCAGTATATAAGAGTCTCTTATGGTTTGCCTCTTTCTCTCTTTTTCCCCCCTTCTCCTCCCCCATGGTCTTCTGTTAAGTTTCTCAAGATCCACATATGAGTGAAACATATGATATCTGTCTTTCTCTGCCTGACTCATTTCACTTAGCATCACACTCTCCAGTCCATCCATATTGCTACAAAAGGCCATATTTCATTCTTTCTCATTGCCAATTAGTATTCCATTGTGTACATAAACCACATCTTCTTTATCCATTTGTCAGTTGATAGACATTTAGGCTCTTTCCATAATGTGGCTATTGTTGAAAGTGCTGCTATAAACATTGGGGTACACGTGCCCCTATGCATCAGTACTCCTGTATCCCTTGGGTAAATTCCTAGCAGTGCTATTTATGGGGCTTAGGGTAGTTCTGTTTTTAATTTTTTGAGGAACCTCCACACTGTCTTCCAGAGTGGCTGCACCAGTTTGCATTCCCACCAACAGTGCAAGAGGGTTCCTGTTTCTCCACATCCTCTCCAGCATCTATAGTCTCTTGATTTGTTCATTTTAGCCACTCTGGCGTGAGGTGGTATCTCAGTGTGGTTTTGATTTGTATTTCCCTGATGAGGAATGACGTTGAGCATCTTTTCATGTGCCATCTGGATGTCTTCTTTGGAAAAGTGTCTATTCATGTTTTCTGCCCATTTCTTCATTGGATTATTTGTTTTTTGGGTGTGGAGTTTGGTGAGTTCTTTACAGATTTTGGATACTAGCCCTTTGTCTGATATGTCATTTGCAAATATCTTTTCCCATTCCATCGGTCGCCTTTTAGTTTTGTTGATTGTTCCCTTTGCAGTGCAGAAGCTTTTTTTATATTGATGAGGTCCCAGTAGTTCATTTTTGCTTTTATTTCCCTTGCCTTTGGAGATGTGTCGAGTAAGAAATTGCTGCAGCTGAGGTCAAAGAGGTTTTATCCTGCTTTCTCCCCTAGGGTATTGATGGTTTCCTGTCTGACATTCAGGTCCTTCATCCATTTTGAGTTTATTTTTGTGTATGGTGTAAGAAAGTGGTCTAGTTTCATTTTTCTGCATGTTGCTCTCCAGTTCTCCCAGCACCATTTGCTAAAGAGATTGTCTTTTTTCCATTGGATACTCTTTCCTGCTTTGTCAAAGATTAGTTGGCCATACATTTGTGGGTCCAATTCTGGGTTCTCTATTCCATTGGTCTATGTGTCTGTTTCTGTGCCACTACCATACTGTCTTGAGGATTACAGCTTTGTAGTAGAGGCTAAAGTCTGGGATTATGATGCCTCCCACTTTGGTTTTCTTCTTCGATACTACTTTGGCTATTCAGGGTCTTTTGTAGTTCCATTAAAGTTTTAGGATTGTTCTAGCTTTGAGAAGAGTGCCGGTGCAGTTTTAATTGGGATTGCATTGAATGTGAGATTGCTTTGACATTTTAACAATATTTATTCTTTCAATCCATGAGCATGGAGAGTTTTTCCATTCCTTTGTGTCTTCTTCAGTTTCCTTCATAAGTTTTCTATAGTTTTCAGCATACAGATCTTTTACATCTTTTTTTTTTTTTTTTTAGCTACAAGAGTGTCTAATATTCTGCCTGGTGACTTGTGTTAATTTCCACAGTTCCAGCTGATGTTATGTTAATTAGTTATATGGCTACTCTCTATGGACTTTTTGGTAACTACTGGAACATAACACCAAAGATGTGTCAGGGTCAACTAGTTCTGTGAAATTGGTTCTTATAGATAATTCCATGCACATTGCTATGACTCTACTTGTTTTCAGTTATAGGGAGGGATTTTCTGATATTCCTAGCTCTTGTGGCCAGTAGCACTTCTTTTCTTCTTGAATATTTTTCCTTAGGACATTCATAAAATTTAAATTTGTTTCCTGTTGGGTAAGAGTAAGAGAGACAATCTCCACATTTGTATCAATAGTCAGTAAGTACATCATAACTTAGTAACTGCTAATTAATTTTCGTGTTGCCAGTATCACTCAATTGGTAAAATATGAATCTGACATATTGGCTGATTGAATTAGACTTGATTCTGAGGTTCTCTGGCCTCAAATTCCTTTGAATAATTCCTTTTTTTTAATACAACATCTTTATTGAGCTATAATTCACATACCATACAATTCCTCCATTTAAAGCATACAATCTACAGTTTTTAGTATATTCAGCTGCATAATATCTACATTCAATAGAATTGTGCAACCATCACCATAATGAACACAATATTTTACACATCCTTCTCAATCCCCATATCTGTTAGTATTCACTCTCTGGTACCCTCCTACTCTCTTGCCCAGCCCCATGCAGGCATTAATTTCCTTTAGTCTGTATAGATTCACCTCTTCTGGATATTTCATATAAATGGAATCATAAATATTAGTGACTTGCTTCTCTCATTTAGCTTAATGTTTTTAGGATTTATCCATATTGTAGCACGTACCAGTATCTCATTCATTTTCAGTGCCAAATAGTATTCCATTGTGTAGGTATACAATTGTTTATCCATTCTTCTGTCCAAGGACATCTGGATTGTTTCCACTTGGCTGTTGTGAATAATGCTTCTGTATGCACTCATGGAAGTTTTCATGTGGGCATTCTTTATTTCCTGAATATACCTGAGAATGAAATTGCTGGGTCATATGGCAACTCCATGTAACCATTTGAGAAGCTGCCAGACTAGTTTTCCAAAGTGGCTGCACCATTCTCCATTCCTACCACCGTGTATGAGGGTTCCAATTTTTTCACATCCTTGCCAACACTTGTTACTATCTATAACTTGGTATGGCCACCCTACTGGGTACGAAGTGGTTATCTCACTGTGATTTTAGTTTACACTTCTTTAATGATGTTGAACATCTTTTCATGTGTTTTTTGATTATTTGTGTATCTTCTCTGGAGAAATGTCTATTCAAATCCTAATTTCCTAATTATAATACGTTAGATACTATTCTCACCTTCTAAATGTTAACTCTCACAATAATTCTCTGAGTCATTTTCCCCCTACTTTGCCAGTTATAGATGAAGAAATGAAGGCATGGAAATTTAAGTAATGTGCTTCTGATCATTTGTAGATCGTAACTTGTAGTAATTTGTAGAGTTAAGACATGGATCCATGAGTCTATGCTTTTAACTATCATGCTACACTGCCTCATACTGTAACAAACTAGGGACAAACAGACCAATGGAAGAGACAAGAAAAAAGTATGTGTATGTACAGGTATGGGACATAATAAGTAGAATGCGTATCTTTTGTCAAAATTTGCCCAATTTATCCCGTCTTAAAATTTTTTTTTATCTTAACTAATAATAAAAAATATCTCTTTGAAAAAAACGTCTAGGAATTTCTGCTGCTTGGTGCCACAGCCATTGAAGATCACCTTCAAGCACGTGTTCCAGAAACGATAACAACTTTACTGAACGCAAACATAAAAATATGGGTCCTGACAGGAGATAAACAAGAAACTGCAATTAACATAGGTAATAGATACAAAGGTTTTAAAAATCTGGTTGAACAGGTATTCTAAATATATCCTAGTATCAAGAATGAATGAGCTGCCTTCAAGTAATTGTTTTATATGTCTTTGGGGAAAATGGAGTGCAGTGGAACCTTGCCGTCGCATGGCAAAAAATTTAAACAAACCAAGCAAAGCCAACTGTTGTGTCTCCTTCACATTGTTGAAATAGACACTGCAGAATGCTGGCATGAGTAGTATGTAGTTTCTAGTTCCTTTCCTTGGAAACCTGAAGTTATGGCATATTTTCTCTATAATGTGTATACCTATCTTTGTATTATATATGTTTATTCATAAATATTTTGATTATTAGAATATTCAGCTGTTTTTTCCCCAAGCTCCAATGTCACTTTTTTTGGCCCTTTTCCCCCTTTTTACTGTATGATTGTGTCTTAGGGTTGAGGTGTGCAGAATAGGAGTTGAAAAATTAACTGTTAGCTGTGCATATTCAAATTTCAGTGGTGACAAGGAATTGAAATTATTATGTTTTTGGGGCGCCTGGGTGGCGCAGTCGGTTAAGCGTCCGACTTCAGCCAGGTCACGATCTCGCGGTCCGTGAGTTCGAGCCCCGCGTCGGGCTCTGGGCTGATGGCTCAGAGCCTGGAGCCTGTTTCCAATTCTGTGTCTCCCTCTCTCTCTGCCCCTCTCCCGTTCGTGCTCTGTCTCTCTCTGTCCCAAAAATAAATAAACGTTGAAAAAAAAAATTAAAAAAAAAAAAGAAATTATTATGTTTTTTTTCATAATCATCATGGCATCCAGCTCTGTTTAGATGAACATATATGATAAAATGAGTCTGTGTGCACCAGACACCCTTCACTTGTTGTCTCCACTCATTTGTTTACTCTGCATTCGTTCATTTAATGAATATTGGACACTTACTAGATATGAGGACACTCTAGGAGCTGGGAATGAAAACTTGAGTAATACTCTCTTTCTTCATGAAACTTATATACAAGTAGAGAAGATAAAATTAATAAGTAAATCACTGCATATTATATTACAATCAGTGCTAAGAATAAAAACAAAGAAAGGCATAGCAAGAGGTAGAGAAGGTAATTAAATAGAACGCCTGTTAAGGAGGTGACTTTCGAAGCAGAGACCCAGATGGAAAGAAGGAGCAAGCTTCGGGAAGGTCCCTGGGATGAGTGTTCCAGGCCAGGAGTATGGTGAGCGCCGTGGCCCTGGTACGGGCGTGTGTGTGCTCGAGGAACAGTCGAGAGGCTGGTGTGGTTGGAGGACAGGGAGCAAAGCAGAGAAGACAGGACATGAGAATCTGCTGTAAGAAATGTGTACCCTTTCAAGCAGGAGAGTAATATGGTCTCATTTGCATTTCAACAATATCTGTTGGCTGCCGTGTGGAGGCTGGGCCGAATCAAGTCAGGAGATCAGGTAGTGAGCCTTTGCGGACGTCTAGACAAGAGACGGTGGCGACTTGCACTAGGGTGTGATGGGAAGGGGAGGAGGGACCAAATTCGGGGTTCATCTGGTAGGCTGATCCGTCAGCCCTCACTGATGAGGGTGCAGTGGGCACAGAGGAGTCTTTCAAAGAGTTTTGCTGCGAAGGGGAGCAGAGAAATAGGGTGTAGCTGGAAGAGAACGCAGAGTCAGTGAAGGGTTGGTTATTTTTGAAGGATCGATTTTAACATCTCTAAACATCAGCTTCTTCTTGTCTGTAAAATGGGGATAATGATAATATTTTTAACCTCATCGGGCTCTTGTGAGGATGCCTTGAGGTCGTCTCTGTGAAGACCTTAGCTCGAGGTGCAGCATTCACCAGTCCTTCACGAATGCTAGATATTCATGTAATTATTAAGGACTCAGAGGACGATGTCGTCACTCATTTATCCACCTGGCAAATATCTGAGGACACACTATGCATATGCTCTCCTTTGGCCAGCTCTCCCGTATTTTGGCTTCAGTGTGACTTGCTATGTTTCTTGATAACCATGACCTCAGTGACCACAGTAACTCAGTGTGTATCCTGTGAAGGGGCTCAGCTGACCCAGCACCACAAAGGAGAATGACTGCTCTCTTCCTATCTTCCTAAAGTGCACCCTATCCTTCTTTACAAACCCGCAACCTGAGGACTGTTTGTTTCTCCTAAGCCTTCAACTGCCTCCTCAGCTCAGGACTGAAACCCTACCTAGATGAGACACAGCCATTGTTATTAGTAGCGGAATTTTTATCCTTACTGAATGAAACTTATTTTTGTTAGAAGTCTGTAATTCATTTGAAGGATTCTTTGCTCAGAATAATGGATTCTTAGAAAACCGCCATATTGAATTGCATCCATTCAAAAAAAAAATGTACAGTAACTCTGGTGGACTTGAAGGAAGAAAGGAAACAAACTCTCTAATTTCTTAAAGCAGGGCTTGCAAACATCTGGAAGAGTCAGGCAGGACAAGAGTGAGGGGCAGTACACACGTGTCGGAGGAGGAAGTCCACAGGGGGAACACTGGCCCCCCAGGGACAGTGTAGTCTTGCCTTTTGGAAATGAGAGTCCGCTGTTGGCACAGGTTTTTTGTTTTTAAAAGATGATTCAGAATTCTGTATTTTGATGCGGAATATCTTGATACGTAGATGTGGGCTCAAATGTATAAAATTCTGTAAGGGCAAAGCAAAACATGTCTGTTGCCTGAATGCAGCCTACAGTCCCCTGACACCTTTTGAGTACTGGGTCCCAGAGTGAATTTTATTGTCCTCCCTTAGAGGCTACGCCTGCAGAGACCAGCTAAAAATGGAGTCAGTGAGCTTTGATATAAACCGAAGAGCATGCTGATATAATTTGTTTTCTTAGAGGCTTTCTGGGCCATTTTCTTTTCCAAGAAATGCAACAGCCTTTGGTTAGAGAGCTCTCACCTTACTTTCATGAGTTTGAATGGCTGGGGATTAGATTCAAAAAGAAGACTGAGCTGTGTCTGAGAGCTGGCATCTTTGTATCTTTCAAAGATAATCTAGAGCATAGTGGTTTAAAATCACAGACTTCGGAGTTACAAGGACCACGTTTTGAGCCTGAATCTTCTGCCTTTGCATTTACAAGCTTGTGCTTTTGTGGGCTTTTCTAATCCTCAATTTCCTCATTAACAAAATGGAGATAACCATGATACCTCTGGTGATGAGATGCACATGTACGGTTCTTTCTGAAATACTGGGTACAGTGAGGGCTTTAAAAATGTTGGCCGCTGCCTTTGTGAATGTTGTGGCAGTTCTAATCACTGCCATCTCTCACAGAGCTCAAGTTGGCTAATGCTGTGCACTTAAAAGACTAAACAGTCTTGTTACTGGTTACAAACAAAATTGGATCAAGGACTTGGCAGGAGGTTTACTTACTGACATACGTTCAGGAATCAGTATGTCAGGATCGGGTTTGAGGACTCCTGTCACGTTTGTTGTCTGTTTTCTAAGACTACTAGTTCTATTAACTTCTGAAAGCTTGCTTCCTTCCTTCCTTCCTTCCTTTTTCTTTCTTTCTCTTTCTTTCTTTCTTTCTTTCTTTCTTTCTTTCTTTCTTTCTTTCTTTCTTTCTTTCTCTCTTTCTCTTTCTCTTTCTTTAATGTTTATTTATTTTTGAGAGAGAGACAGAGACAGAGTGTGAGCGGGGAAGGGGCGGGGAGACAGGCAGACACAGAATCCAAAGCAGGCTCCAGGTTCTGAGCTGTCAGCACAGAGCCCGACATGGGGCTCAAACCCATGAACTGTGAGATCGTGACCTGAGGCGAAGTCGGATGCTTAACCGACTGAGCCACCCAGGCGCCCCTGAAAGCTTTCTGATAACACAGTTCAACACAATCTGCTACTTCTCAACCTCAGCAGCATTTATACTATTATATTTGGCTTACCAGTATGTTGTTTTTCTTCCTCTTTTGTGTTAACTTTGATTCCTTAGGTTTTAAGAGGCTTATAATACATACCTGTTGTAAATCTTCCTTTGCACCCAATATGATGCTGGGTACGAGTAAGCCATCAGTGCCTGCGTACTGATTTAAATTTTCATGATATATGGAGACTTTTAATTTTATTTATTTTTTTATTTCAGACACTTTTTGCTTCAAGTTTTTATTTAAATTCTAGTTAGTTAAAATATAGTGTTGTATTGGTTTCAGGAGTAGAATTTAGTGGCTCATCACTTAATATATAACACCCAGTGCTCATTCCAAGTGTCCTCCTTAATACCCATCACCCGGTAAGCCCACCCCCTCCCACCTCCCCTCTGGCAACCTTCAGTTTGTTCTCTCTCATTAAGAGCCTCTTATGGTTTGCCTCCCTCTCTCTTTTTCCCTCCTTCCCCTACTTCATGTTTTGTTTCTTAAATTCCACTATGAGTGAGATCATATGGTAGTTGTCTCTGACTTGTTTTGTTTAGCATAATACACTCTAGCTCCATCCATGTCATTGTAAATGGCAAGATTTCACTCTTTTTGATGGCTGAGTAATATTTCATTATGTGTGTGTGTATACATACATATATGTGTGTGTGTGTGTGTCTCACCTCTTCTTTATCTGTTCATCCATCCATTTGATGGGCTTTTGGGCTTTTTCCATTTGGCTATTGTTGATAATGCTGCTGTAAACATTGGAGTGCATGTGTCTCTTTGAATTGGTATTTTTGTATCCTTTGTGTAAATATCTAGTAGTGTCATTGTTGGGTTGTAGGGTAGTTCTATTTTTAACTTTTTGAGGAACCTCTCTATATGGAGACTTTTTAGCCTTTGTTCATATAGAGCCGGCAGCAGCAACAGCTTCAGGACAGATGAAGTTTCTTCTTGGGGGCAGCACTGGAACCCACAGGTAGAGGCTGGCTTGTCTGTGTCTGGCACAAATATTAATTCTCCAACCCGCATGCTGGTACAGAAACTGACAGCATTAGGCAGTTAACTTTGTCAGTAACTTATTACAAAGTAAAAGTGGAAACATGAACATTGCAATAAAATTTATCAGGAAATCTTGGGGCGCCTGAAATCAGTCATTTAAGTGTCTGACTTCAGCTCAGGTCATGATCTCATGGTTCCTGGGATCAAGCCCCACATTGGGCTCTCTGCTGTCAGTGCAGAGCCTGCTTCGGATCATCGGTCCTCTCTCTCTGCCCCTTTCCTGCTCCCCCTATTTTTCTCTGAAATATAAGTGAACATTTAAAAAATGTATCAGGAATCTTTAGAATTCTTAGAAAAGTTTAGAAACTCTGGTTTTGAAAACTGCTGTAGCAATGCAAAGCGAATATCCACAGGCTTCAAAACAGAAATTAAAGATCATTGCATTCTTTAGGGAAAAAAAAAACACGATTTACACAGGAAGCATCAGATGAACCAATAACTGATGAGGAAGATCATTTAAGAATGATTATCTCCTGGGGGGCCTGGGTGGTTCAGTCAGTTAGGCATCTGATTCTTGATTTTGACTCAGGTCATGATCTCACGGTTCACGGGCCCGAGCCCCACGTCAGGCCCTGCACTGGCAGCATGGAACCTGCTTGGGATTCTCTCTCTCTCTCTGCCCCTCCCCCACTTATGCTCTCTTTCTCTCAAAAATAAACTTAAAAAAATTTTTTTAAAGTGGTATTGTATAAATTTATCTTTAAACGTTTTCAATGTTTATTTTTGAGACAGAGACAGAGAGAGAGAGAAAACATGGAGCAGTGGAGGGGCAGAGAGAAGGGAGACACAGAGTCCAAAGTAGACTCCAGGCTTTAAGCTGCCAGCACACAGCCCGATGCAGGGCTCGAACCACGAGAACTGTGAGATCATGACCTGGGCGGAATTCGGATGTTTAACCAACTGAGACACCCAGGTGCCCCCTGAGGTGTATACTTTGATCATCACGTTGAATGCTTTGAGCATTGGGTGGGTTTATTTCTTTTAACCACACCTAGGATTTTATTAGTACAGTAGGAACAATATGTTGACATAGTGGCTTGATACAACAGAACTTGGATTCTTCAGGCGTGGAATTGATACCCAGTATGAACTGAATCTCATGTCACAGAGAGATAATAAAAATCCACAGGCATTTAAAGGTACAGATTTAGCCATTAGTTATATGCTGTTTCCCAGCCATTTCTACTTAAATTGCTGATTAAGATAAAAATGAAGCGATGTTTCAATTTTTTCCCTCCACAATCCCTTGCTCAGTGTTTGTGATAAGCCTCTAGACTTTGAACTAGTCGTAAGACAGTATGGTGAATAGAGAACATAAGTAGATTTTTCATTAAAAACAGGAACTTGTGGAAGGCAATCTGTGACCTCTTTCTTTGTCACTTTGTAGCATATTCCTGTAAACTGTTATCAACTAAAATGCCTTGTATTCGATTGAATTCAAACTCACTCGAGGTAAGTGACTTTAAAAATTCTATTTAATACGAGTATACCCAATTTGTTACTTGAGTGTTCCCCAACACCTTAAAATCTACATAAGTTGTCTTGAACTCCCACTCAAGTCCACTGGAACATTACCTCTGGTTCTGACTTCTTTCTTTATTTTTTTCTTTTTTAAAGATTTTTCTTTACATTTTTTTTATTTTTGAGAGACGGGGAGAGAGCACAAAGGGAGGGGCAGAGAGCCACAGAATCCGAAGGAGGCTCCAAGCTCCAAGCTGTCAGCACAGAGCCCAACGCGGGGCTTAAACAAACCATGAGACCATGACCTGAGCCGAAGTCGGACGCTCAACCGACTGAGCCACACAGGCACCCCTCTGGTTCCCACTTCTTGCCTCATTCTTAGGCTAGTCCTTCATCACCCTGTTCCCAGCACCATACCAAACCCAGCACTCAGATACTTGATTTTAAAAATGAAAAAAAAAAAAAAAGAAAAATATGTGCATATAGCAGTCTATACCAGAATTTTGAGTAGATACCTGGCATTTACATTGCAAGAATGAAAGGATTTTGGAATCCAATACTGAACATCCTTGCCCTTAAAAATTAAATGGCTACAGCCATTTATTTTCTGTTAATTTGTTTTCACTGTATAATTTTCATACTCACTTTAAAGAATTTTAAATAGATTTCATCTATTACATTTCATTCTTTTTTTTAAATGTAGTTCTGAGTTTCTGACACATATCATTATTATTCTCCATGAAAAAACTTTAAAAATATTTCTACTGGGCAGATCAGCTGGTGATGAATTTCCTGGTTTTGTGTGAGAAAGTATTTCTCTTTCACATTTGAAGGACAATTACACTGGATATAGAATTCTAGGTTGGTATTTCTTGTTCTTTCAGTACTTCCTTCTCAACTGTTAGTTTCTGATGAGAAGCCTGCTATTTCTTACTTTATTCTTCCCTTCTGGCTTCTTTCAGCATTTCTTCTTTGCCTTTGATTTTGTGGTTTGAGTGTGATATGCCTAGGTATAGATTTTTTTTTTTTTTTTTATCATGCTTGGTGTTTTCTAAGCTTCCTGGGTCTATGGTTATGTGTTTGCCGTTAGTTTGGGAACATTTTTAGTCATTAGTACTTAAAATTCTCTTTGTTTTGTTCTCTTACTCTTCTCCTTCTGGAATTCCAGTTGACTGTATGTTGTGAGATCTTTTAAATTGTCCCACAGTTCTTGAATATTCCATTTGGGATTTTTTTTCTAATTCTTTTTACTGTTTGTATTTCAGTTTGGGAAATTTCTGTTGACATAATTCAAGCTCATTAATTTTTAGACTGTGTCCAGTCTATTGTTGGGCTCAATAAGGGCAATCTTCTGTTACAGTGTTTTTTATTTCTAGCATTTCATTTTTATTCTTTGTTTCCATCACTCTGCTTATCTTCCCCATATATTGTCTATTTTTCCATTACAGTCCCTAACATGTTAATCATAGTTTATTTTATTTTTAAAAGATGTTCATTTATTTAATTAGAAAGACTGTGAGTGAGGGTGGGGCAAAGAGGTCATGAGAGAGAGGATCCCAAGCAGGCCCTGTGCTATCACAAACGGTGAGATCATGACCTGAGCCAAAATCAAGAGTCAGACATTTAACCGATTGAACCACCCAGGAGCCTCAATCATAGTTTTTTTTAATTCACTGATACTTCCAAAATCTGTGTTATCTTTGAATCTGGTTCTGATGCTTGCTTTAGCTCTTCAGATATGGTGCTTTTTCTTGCTAATTTTAGCATGTCTTGTAATTTTTTGTTGAAAGCTGGACATGATGAATCTGGTAATAGAAGTTGAGCTAAAGGCCTTTAATGTAAAGTTTTATGCTAATCTGGCCATACTTAATGTTTGTTGCAGCTGCACACACAAGAAGTTCCAATTTTTTTTTTCCATAGACATAGCAAAAACAGCCTGTAATTCATAAGGATCACAAAACACCCCAAATAGCCAAAGCAATCCTAAGAATGAAGAACAAAGCCAGAAACCTCATACTTCCTGATTTCAAAATATATTACAAAGTTACAATTATGAAAACAGTATGGTACTGACATAAAGACAGAGACCAATGGGAAAGAATAGAGTCCAGAAATAACCCATGTATATGGATTACAGGGATGCCAAGAATGCACACTGGGGAGAGGATAGTCCCTTCAAAAAATGGTGTTGGAAAAGCTGGATATCCACATTCAAAAGAAAAAGATCAGATCCTGTCTTAGTCCATTCTGGCTGCTATAACAAAATACCACAGACTGGCTAGCCTATAAACAACAGAAATTTATTTCTCACAGTTTTGGAGACTGGGAAATCCACAACCAAGGCACCATCATGGTCATGTTCTGGTGATGGCTGTCTTCCTGGTTCATAGCTGGTGCCTTCTAAGCTGTGTCCACAGGTGGTGAAAGGGGCTAGGGATTTCTGGAGTCTCTTCCATAAGAGCATTAATCTTCATGACATAATTACTTCTCAAAGGCTCCACCTCCTAATATCACTGGGCATTAGGATTTGAACATATGAATTTTGGGGGACACAAACATTCAGACCATAGCAGACTCTTACATTACAGCATACACAAAAGTCAAGTCAAAATGGATTAAATACTTAAACAGAGACCCCAAACTGTAAAATCCTAGAAGAAATCATACGGGGGAACCTGCTTGACATTGAACTTGGCACTGATTTCTTGGATACGATAACAAGAGCACAGGCAATAAAAGCAAAAATAGACAAGTACCACTAAACTAAAAATCTTGACTATATTTTGTTAAATTTGTCACTAGGTACTCTATGTATGTGGCTATATTGGAACTGGAATTGTATGTACAGCTTAATTTTCCAATTATTTGCTCCTAAAATACCAAAAGTTTAATTTTTTAAAGTTTAATTTGAGAGAGAGAGAAAGGGAGAGAGAGGAAGAGAGAGCATGAGCAGGTGAGGAGCAGAGAGACAAAGAGAGAGAGAGAAAGAAAAAGAAAGGGGGAGAGAAAGAATCCCAAGCAAGCTCTGCACTGTCGGTGTAAAGCCTGATGCGGGGCTTGATCTTTTGAACTGTGAGATAGATCATAACCAAAATCAAGAGTCAGGTGCTTAACTGAGCCACCCAGGCGCTCCAATTCTGAATTCTTGATAGTGATAATTTATATTCTCTCTTTTTCTGGATCAGTATAGTAATGGGTTTACCCATTTTGTTGATCTTTTCAAAGAACCAGATTTTTGACTTTGTTATTTGCTCCATATTTTGTCTGTTTTCAATGTCATTGATTGTTACTCCTGTCTTTATTACTTATTTCCATCTACTGCTTTGTGTTTAATTTGTTCTTCAGTCTTTTTGAGGTGTATATATATTAACCCTGTCTTTCATGATCTTTATTCTGATGTTTTGCTATTGCTGGGGGCTTTGCTGGGGAGGTACTGGGAAGGTCCCTTCCCTCCAGGGTTAAGCAACTCCCAGAGCTAGTAAACAACTTGCCCAGTGAATGTGCATTTCTTATGCAAACCAACCAATCCAGAGCCCGTACCCCTACCACCTACTTTATCAGGCTCTCACATTCTGGGCCACTATCCACTTGCCCTAAGCCCCAGAGCCGACTGAAATTATTCAAACTCGCAAAATTCTAGATCTGCTTACCCTGTCTCACCTATTCCTTTTTGTGGAAAGCACAATAAAGGTTCTTGCCCACACTTTCCTTCTGTTCCCTTTGCCTTCTGACTGAACTCAGTGCTGTCCCATGTGTCCCCCCCCCCCATCTCCACTGTGTTATTTGCTTCCGTATCTTGGGATCTGTGACTATAACAAATTGTCTTTTGAACGGCAATTGTCTCCTGATCTGTTGGCCTTAACTGTATCTCAAATTTTCTGTTAATACACTATATTTTAGAACAGTGTGTTACTTTCCAATTGCTGCATAGCAAATGACCACCAATTTAGCAGCTTAAAGCAACATAAATTTTTTTCATCTTACGGATTTCACGGGTTAGGAATTTGACATGTTTTGGTTCAGCTCAGTGTCTTACTGGGCTGAAATCAGGATGTCAGCTGGCTGTGTTCCCGTCTGGAGTCTCAACTGGGGAAAAAGCCACTTTGAAGCTCCCTTAGTTGGTTGGCAGAATCTACTTCCTTGTGTCTGTATGAGGTCCTGTCTTCTTGCTAGCTGTCAGCCAGGGACTGCTCTGGGGAACTACAGGTCACTCATAGGTCCCTGCCTTGTGGCTCTCTCTGCAACATGGCAGTTTACTTCCAGGCCAACAAAAGAACATGTGCTGCAGCTTGGAATATCTCTGTCCTTTTGTCTCTGACCTTTAATACCTCTTTTGAAAGAGTCTACCAGATGAGGTCAATGGGAATGGATTGTATGGAGCATGCACATTGGTGGGTGGGAATCTTAAAATCCTGCCTACCACGAGGCGAAAATTCAGGTGATTATTTTTCAACATATTTTCTAACTTAAGCACTAAAACCATAATTTTTCTTCTATGCATTGCTTTAGCTGTATTCCATAAATATTAGTGTTATATTTTCAATAAGGTTATTTCAAAATATCCAATTTTCACTAATTTCTTCTTTGACCCATGGCTTATTTAGAAGTGTGTTAAATTTACATATATTTGGCATGTTTCTAGATGTCTTATTGTTACTCGTTTTTAATTCAATTTAATTCTGGACAAAGGACATATGTTTTAATTGGTCTTAATCATTTTGAATCCATTAAGACTTGTTTTACGTTCTAGTATATGGTTTCGGTAAAATGCTATGTGCAAATATCAGTTGAGTCACGGTGACTGAGTCACTGTTGTAATAAACTGTCCTCATTGTATTTCTAGCCATTCTATCAATTTCTGAAAGAATTATTAAAATTACACTGTAATTTTGAATTTTATATTTCTCCCTTTTATTCTACCCATTTTTGCTTCATATATTTTGAGGCTCTATTGTTAGGAAATATAATTGTTGTTTCTTCCTGAAAAATTAACTTTTTAATCATTATGAAATGTCTCTGTTTTTGGTAATATTTTCTCTTTAAGGCTATGTTATCTGATATATCACTTCAGCTTTCTCATTATGGTTAACTCTTCGTGGCACATAATAATGGTGGTATCTTTTCTAATATTTTCCTTTATTTCTCAATTTAGTTTGCATATACTTTGAGGGTTGTGTATAGCCTTTGTACTATTTTATTAAATTAAAAAAAATTTTTTTAATGTTTTATTTATTTTTGAGAGATAGAGCGTGAGCAGGGGAGGGGCAGAGAGAGAGGGAGACACAGAATCTGAAGCAGGCTCCAGGCTCAGATCAGTTAGCACAGAGCCTGATGCGGGGCTCGAACTCACGGACCGCAAGATGATGACCTGAGCCGAAGTCAGATGCTCAACTGACTGAGCCACCCAGGCACCCCTAGTCTTTAATAAGTCTCTTAAGAGTATAATAAATATAGAATAAAATGTTATGTTTTGTTAACTCTTCTACTGTTAAATATTAGATGAAGGCTGAGTTATACTTTTTATTTCTCCAAATTATACACAGCAAAGGCAGCTGAGACATGTGTTCAAATTTGTGTTTACAAAGTCTGTGACTTTGTGGGTCTTGGTTGCATAATTAGAATTTTCCAGAAGCTAGTCTTGTGAGTGAAAGCTCTGTTTCACTTCCATATTGTGATTTCCATGGTGATCTTGGTACTTTGTTTCTTTAAGATTTTCTCTTATGTTTAAAGTTGTAAACTTTAGAGTTATGTCATTTTCAAAACTCATTATTCCTGAATGGATAAAGAAGATGTGGTTTACACATACAATGGAATACTACTTGGCCATAAGAAAGAATGAAATCTGGGGCGCCTGGGTGGCGCAGTCGGTTAAGCGTCCGACTTCAGCCAGGTCACGATCTCACGGTCCGTGAGTTCGAGCCCCGCGTCAGGCTCTGGGCTGATGGCTCAGAGCCTGGAGCCTGTTTCCGATTCTGTGTCTCCCTCTCTCTCTGCCCCTCCCCCGTTCATGCTCTGTCTCTCTCTGTCCCAAAAATAAATAAAAAACGTTGAAAAAAAAAATTTTAAAAAAAAAAAAGAAAGAATGAAATCTGGCCATTTGCAGCAACGTGGATGGAACTGGAGGGTATTATGCCAAGTGAAATAAGTCAGTGAAATAAGTCAGTCAAAGAAAGACAGATACCATATGTTTTCACTCATATGTGGATCTTGAGAAACTTAACAAAAGACCATGGGGGAGGGGAAGGGGAAAAAAAAGTTACAAACAGAGAGGGAGGGAGGCCAACCACAAGAGACTCTTGAATACAGAGAACAAACTGAGGGTGGATGCGGGGGTGGGGGAGAGGGGAAAGTGGGTGATGGGCATTGAGGAGGGCACCTGTTGGGATGAGCACTGGGTGTTGTATGGAAACCAATTTGTAATAAATTACATTACAAAAAAAATTTACCATGTTAGTAGAGATTTAAAAGCAATCTCAATGCTTCATATTCACACATTTATTGAAAATAATGCTGCAAAAGAAAAATGGAGCCTCCGATTATAACAAAAATTGGGAAGGAGTGTCATTTTCCATTTAGCAAGCCAGCTCACCATTCATTTCAAGACATCAAAAAATAAAATGTTTAATATTATAAAAAAACAGAACTCATTATTCCTAAATAATCATTACTGATACACTTGCTTTACATAATGAAGCAGATAATGCCATTTTCCCGTATAATGTGCTGCAGGTTGTGCTGTGCAGAATTTTACATAATTAACGTTGGCTCAGGTAGTCATGTTCTAGAGTGAACCATGTTGGAGGAATTATCTTCACTCCTGTTAACATTGGCAGCAGGAGGACTGGTGAAGAAAAACAAATAATTTAGGAGTGGAAGAAAAAAAATAAGATGTTAAGACTGTTAAGCTTTAGCTCCAAGCATTTACGTGTTCCAAGTAACTGTAAAATTGAAAGCAGTATATTAATCAGAAAAGCACCAAGTTTTGCGCTCAGTGATGAAATGAAGTATGAGAAGAGTTATTAACGTAGAGGAAAACTTCAATTTTGCCGGATTATTTTGGGGTCAACAAGATAACTGCAGTCATTTGAGATCACGGATGGGATATGTAGTCCGCTCTGTGGAAAAGTAGAAGTGGAAACGTTGAATATGATACACGTACAGTACGTATTATAGCTCTTACACAGTATGAAATCAAATTTTACGTGTCTGAATTTCATGTGTTTTTAGACCCGCAGGTTTCTATAAAGGCCTTGGTAAGTCAAGGATTATTAAATTACCTTTTATTTCAGGAAACACAGTAATTTCATTTGAGTAATGAGTAATGAAGGCCTTCTGAGGAAAATAGGAAGGAGGATTGTTTCATTAAAGCTTTTGGAGCTTGATACCTGTTATGTTTTAAATTTTTCCCCAGGTGCCACATCTTGTTAAAAGTTCATTCATTAACATGTTTAAGAAAAGTACAGATCATTAAAAAAAACCTGATTTCTACAGATGACTGAATATAACTGAAAAGTGTAGTTAAGCAAAATAGTTAAAAAATAATCTTTTAAATATGATTTAGTATTTTATGGCACTCATTTCACATAGTCAAAGAAATAAAAGAGTTGGCAACAGTCAAGAAATGTTTTGGCACACTTATCAGTTCACTAATCTTGCAACAGAAAGTGGTAACTGATACTATTTTTATTTCACTTGTATTTGATGAAGGAAATTTCTTTAGCATTAATCTGCATGACTTACAGTTTTATTATGTATTTTCCTTAAAATACTCCACCATCTGAGTTTTCTACTCTGCTACTGGCATGGGGAGTCATTTCTCTAAAATTTTGAGCTTTCAACAGTTTATGTGAATTATGAAGGAAAGGAAGGATGATCTGAGGAAAATAAGCTAAGGGAGGTGACTCCCACATATCTTAAATTGAACGAGTCTCTAAAACTTCTGTACTTCCCCCTTAGAAACCGGAGACTCAGTTTTGTAGAGTTCACTCCCATTATTTTGTTCCCACCCTTGACATTTTTCTCAAAAATTCTCTGAACTTTCTGGTATGCTAGCACCCATTTGTATTTTCCAGCTGATATGAATTCACTCTTCTATACCTTTTAAAAAGCAGCTTTATTGAGATATGATCCACATCACACACAAAAATTGTTTAATGTGTACAATCCAGTCTGTTTTAATATTTCCACACATACATGCAACCGTCACCACAGTCAACTTTTAGAACACTTGGATCACCTCTAAAAGAATCTCCCTACTCTTTAGTTACCATTTCTCTCATCTTCCTTCCCCTACCCTAAACAACCACTGATCTACTTTGATAGACCAGGGTCCCTATATGCTTCAAACTCTATGGGTTTGCTTATTCTTGACTTTCGTGTGAATCGAGTCATAATAACATAGTCTTTTGTGACTGGCTTCTTTCAGTTACTGTATTTTTAAGGTTCGTCCGTGTTGTAGAATGCATTAATACCTCATAACTTTTTGATGGCTAAAGAATATTCCATTGTATGGATATTCATACAGTATTTTGTTTATCCATTCATCAGGTTGTTTTCACTTCTAGACAATTGTGAATGGTGCTGCTATAAACATTCACGTACAAGTTTTGTGTAGACACAGGTTTTCACTTGTCTTGGGTGTAGAAGCCTACGAGTGGTGTTGCTGGGTCATCTGGTGAACTCACGCTTACCCATCTGTAGGACTGTCAGACTATTTTCCAAAGTGGCTACATCATTTTACATTCCAGCCAGCAGTGTTTCAGAGTTTTGGGTTTCTCTAAATCCTGATCGACATTTACTGTCTGGCTTTTTGATTCTAGTTACGCTAATAGGTATAAAGTAGTATCTCACTGTGGTTTCTATTGGCATTTCACTGGTGATCTATGATGTCACTCTTCATGTTACTTACTTTTTCATTTCAGTGAGATATTTGAAGGGAAGAATGAGGTAAAAAGTATGCCTCTGTCTACCATATTGATTCAGAAAGTCTTTTATTTATATTTATATATTTATATATAAAATGAGAAAAATAAGTGGTCCCTCCCCCCCGCCCCACTCTGTTTTAGGCGACACAACAAGCAGTTAATCAGAACTGTCAAGATCTTGGAGTCCTGTTAGGTGAAGAAAATGACCTGGCCCTCATCATTGATGGTGAAACACTGAAGTATGCCTTCCATCCTGAAGTTAAGAGGAGCTTTGTCAACTTGGCCCTCTCATGTAGAGCAGTACTATGTTGTAGGTAAGGATATATCCACTGTTCTTTTCCCTTCCCTGCTATATTTAACATAAACATGTAAAGAAAATGTAGACATGGAAATAGGAGTTTTTGTAGAGGAAAAGTTCCTTATTGATAAAATATATGTTCAAATTGGAGAGAGATATCTGAGTGTAATTCTAATTGTCAAACTTAAGATGTACTAGAAAACAGATTATAATTTTTCAATGATAAATTATTGGTGTATTGACCAGATAAAAGGTGTCTTCAGTAAGAACAAAGGTCCTCTATTTAATAATAAAATTATTTCTATTAAAAAAATTTTAATGCTTATTTGAGAGAGAGAGAGAGAGCATGAGCAGGGGAAGGACAGAGAAGGAGACACAGAATCCGAAGCAGGCTCCAGGCTCTGAGCTGTCAGCACAGAGCCTGACATGGGGCTCAAACTCACAAACCGGGAGATCATGACATGAACCAAACAAAGGCAGATGCTTAATTGACTGAGCCACCCAGGCGCCCCTATTTTTTTTAATGTTTATTTATTTATTTTTGAGAGAGAGACAGAGTATGAGTGGGAGAGGCAGAGAGGGAGGGAGACACAGAATCCGAAGCAGGCTCCAGGCTCCCAGCTGTTGGCACAGAGCCCGACACGGGGCTTGAACTCACCAACCTTAAGATCATGACCTGAGCTGGTGTCGAACGTTTAACCTGTTAAGCCTCCCAGGTGCCCCAAAGGTCCTCTATTTATAGTGAGGGGCGTATCTGAAAAAATTCTGACACCTAGAGAGAAATGAAGTTATCGGTGTTACTGGAAGTCTAAACATCAATTTAAAAAGGGAAATCATGTACCACAAAGATGGATGGAGCTAAGAAAATAAACTAAGTACAGAGGAATTGTTCCTTTCTCCTGAATAAAAATATTAACTGGGCCAATTATGAAGACATTTTGATGCCTTGGACTTCTCAGTATTGATTTAGACCGTTTTCTCAGTCGTCAGGTTCCCTATATGCTTCAAATGCCTCCCCCCGGTTTCCTTCTTTGTTCACATTCATTCAGCATCAGCTACAAGAATTCGGCAGGTTCTGTTCTTTATTGCACTCACTTGTCACGACTGTAGTTTAGCCTTCAGGATTCTTTGTGACATAGCCCTCCATTAGTTAGAACCGAAACGACAGAAAGCGAAGTCAAATTCGCCTTTGGGCTAAAAGGGAATTTATTAGCTCACATAGTTGAAAATTCTGTTGGCAAAGCCAACTTCAAGGGAAGCAAGCAAATGTATCAGCAGTTCGCCAGAATTATTTTTCTTTTCACTATTTAGACTTTATGGGACCATTTTCATTTTGCATTCTAACAATATTTTAAGGAGTGTTCGCGGTCTCTCCACCTGAACCTCCTACTCATGCTGGAGGAAGCAATGAAAGGACATCATTGAAGGGGAGAGAAAACATGGGCTAATTTTGCCACAAAGGATGGACATTCCAGCAGTTGGCTTGCAGTGACCTAGTGGTGGTTGGTCCTAAATCTGGTCCTTACTTGTGGTCTCTTGTAGGGTTCCAATGTTGTCTCCCTTTTGATCCGTCTGGTGCAGGCTTTATCCCCAGGCTAGATCCCCTTTTGGCAGCAAGTTAGGGGTTGAGAGACCTCGCATCTTCATAGGACTGCATCCAGGGGAAGTTTCACATCTGCTTTCTCCCATAAATCTCAGCAAATGGGACATCGTGCTTGGCTCTGAAAGATGCTTGCTGCCGGCAGCCTGAGATGAAAACAAAGGGATCGTATACGTAATGGTAACAGTGGGAAGAGCTGTTCTACCCCTAGGTCCAAAGGGATTAGGGGAGGAGTCACTGTGCCTGGATGGAAAGAGTCCTTCAGAGCCAGTTGCCTCTAGAGGAGCAGTGAGCGGCAGGAGACAGACACAGCCACCTGGAGCGGATGTGGCAGGGAGGAGCAGGGGAACGTCCAACTTGACCTCACTCTCCTCCCTGTCCAGCTCCTGCAGGGGTCACTTGTCAGCCCACTGCGACACCAACTCTCAATTATCCAGGTTTAGTTTTTCCCCTTAGTCCCGTCATCCCTTTAAGGGTCCCCATTGGAGGAACAGTAAACATAAATGAACACAAAACTGAAGTCTGTTGACTGAGGTACATCCTGAATGATGGAAACAATTTGGTATGGACCTGGCTGAAACTGTACTTTGCAGAGGGGAGTGGTGGTGGAGAAGGAGAGGAGAGTCTGTCTCTCACTTTCTTCATGGCTTCAAACTTTTATGACTGAGTTTTTCTGTATATTCTACTAAAGTTTCATGAAGAATTTCTAGTCTGTACTCATGAAAGACATCTGTCTGTGGTTTTATCTCAAGTTTTTGAGTGGCTTTGTTATCAGATCATTCTAACCTGATAAACTGATTTGGGAGGTGTTTCTTTGTCCTGTTTTCTATACTTTCTGTAGCGTTTGGTATGATTTCTTCCTAAAATGTTTGACAGACTTCACTGTCGATGATGCCACCTGGACCTGGACTTTGTAGGAAGGCTCTGATGAGTAATTCAATTTAGGAAGCAAATGTTTTCTACTACTTCTTCAAGTTTGTGATTTGTGTCTTTCAAGGGACTTGTCCATTTGTTCTAGCTGTCAAACTTGTTGGCACGAAGTTTCTCACAATATTCCTTTATTTATTTGTTACTTTTGTGTGACGTGTGGTGGTGTTCCTTCCCTTCCTCATATGGATAATTTACTCTTTTTTTCCTTGATCAGTCTAGTTAGGGCTTTACCAGTTTTGCTGATATTTTCAAAAGGCCAACTCCATGGTCTGTCCAGTTTTTTATTTATATTCTGATATATATTTATAATGTATATGTAATGTTATGTATATATAACATTAATATGATGTAATATATGTGTATTATAATATATAATGATATCATATTCTGATAGACAGTATAATATATACTCATCTGGATTATTTTCTACTTTTACCTTACTTTGGATTGAACTCACTTTTTCTCATTCCCTTAAGGTAAAAACTTTTATCACTGATTTAAAATTTTTTTATTTTCTACTATAAGCATTTCAAAATATAAATCTTTAAGCACTGATGTAATTACATTTCACAAATTCTGATATGTTGTGTTTTCATTATTCAGTTCAAAGTACGGTATTTTCTAATTTCTCTTGATTTCCTTTTTGACTCATGGGCTATTTAAAAGTATCGAATTCTCACACATTTGGGTATATTCCCTGTTATTGATTTCTAACTTAAAGCTATTATCAAAGAAAATACTTGGTTGATTTTTTTTCTTTGGTACTTTGTCACTCTCTTGTCTTCTGGCTCCCTTGTTTCTGGTGAGAAATTCACGCTGTTGTTACCCTGAATGTGATGTGTCATTTTCCTACTTTCTAGATTTTCTCTTTGTTACTGGGTTTCATTCATTTAGCTATGTTGGCTCTAAATATGGTTCTTACTGTATTTATTCTACTTCGGATTCAATGGATCCCTAAATTAATGTTTTGTTTTGTTGTTACCAGATTGGAAAGTTTTCAACCATTGTTTTCTCAGGGTTTTTTTTTTGTTTTTTGTTTTTGTTTTTGCTACTTTTGTTTCCTTTGCTTCGGGACTCCAATCACATGTATGATTGAATGCTTGATGTTGATTACAGACAGACCCGTGGCACTGCCACTGCATTTTCAATTTCAACTCCTTTCTTTTTGGATTGCGTATTTTCTATTGATGTAACTTCAGATTCACTAATTTCTTCCACTCAGATCTGATCTTAAGTTATGAAGTGTATTGTTCACTTCATCCCAGAGTTTCTAATTTTTTTTTTAATAGCTTCCATTCTTCTGTTGGGATATCCTGTTTGTTGACTCATAATTATCATAATTTTCTTTCTTTGAACATATTTTAATTCTGTGAGCGTATTTATAATGCTGCTTTGAAGTCTTTACTAACTCTTATATCAGGTCTATTCTCAGGCTGCTTTGTTCACTGTGAATGAAAACAAATACCCTTAAGTTTCTTGGCACATCTAGTGATTTTGTTTTTTTTAGAGTAAAAGTGGCTATTGTGGAAAAATACAGTGTAGTTTATCTGGATTCTAATTTATTCTTCTGCATTTTGTTGGCCCAGTGTTTTAGTAATTTGCCTGGACTCAGACTGTCAAGTATGTTTCCCTATTCATTTGCAGTTACTGGTATCTTTCCTCAGCCTTTTTTTTTTTTTTTTTTTTTTCCTTAAGCCTGCCTTCCCAGGAGTTTCTCCTGTGCCTGCAGAGTTTAGTCATCACGCAATTATTTGGCCAAGTTTGTGCCTAGACAAGTCATAGTCTGACGCTCCTACCCTTGATGCTAGGGCCATATGCTGGTTGGAGGAATGCTTTCAGAGGCCCAACATGAAAGCCTCTCTGGGCTCTTTCCTGCATATCCTTACTTTAGTGGTCAGTTCGGAATACGGGCAAGTTGATGACCTCAGCCCTCCCGTGATTCTTTTGTTGCACAATCTCCCTGTTACATTTCTAGCTGGTTTCCTGCCCTCCCTGAACTGAGAGAGCCACCCCAATTGGTTAAGATGTGGGTGTTCATTATCTGCTCCAAACCACGTCCGCCGTGTCTTGGGTAGTAAATCTGCAGATTTTCCCTCACTCCCAGGTCAGGGGAACAGGAACACCTCTAAGTACAAGGGTCACGAACTTGCTGCACTTCTCTGATTTTCATGAATAAACATGTCTCGAGTTCTTTTCCATCTTTGGGCATTTTCTGATGGGCTGAAATGTTTGTTCTTAATCACGTTTTCCAGTTTTATACTTGTTTACTTTCTGAAGGAAACTAATATCCTTATATGCCATTAACAGGTATAGAAAGTTTTCTTAAAGTTTTGACCAATAATTTGCTTACTGAATGTCATTTAGAAATAAAAAAGCTTAGATACTTGGAGGGTGTCATATGGTATTTGTTACAATTGCTTAATCAGTGGCACTCAGGTAAACATAATTAGGAGAGAAAAATCTAATCTAGAAAATTCGGTTTATCGGGGCGCCTGCGTGGCTCAGTCAGTTGGGTGTCCAGCTCTTGATTTCAGTTCAGGTTATGGTCTCATGGTTCATGGGATCAAGCCTTGCATCGGGCTCTGCACTGACTGAAAAAGAAACTTAAAAGAAAGTTCTTATCACCATATGCCATAATTTATGTTCTACTTGGTTTATTGTCTGTCTCCTCTCCACTGGAACGTAAACTTCATGAAGGCAGGAATGCTTATGTATTGTATTCTCTGCACTATTTTCTGTATCAAGAACTGTGCCTGGCTCCTATGTAGGGACATCAGTATTTGCTGAATAAATAATAATTAATGCATATCAGATTACCTGTAAGTAGCTTACGCAGAGAATTCCAAGCACAAATATAGCAAGAAAACTTGTTTTTATATACAAGAAAGTATCTATGCCATATAATATGTTGAACCTATTTTACAAATTTTGAATGGAAACCATTTTATTTTTTATTTCTAACACTGATTGTATTGATAAAGAAGTCAGTAGTGTGTGCCATGGAAAAACCATGACATTATTCCAGTCAATTGGTTTAGTTATCTTTGTAATTCCATGAAAACAGATGATAAAAATACTACAATTTTTTTTTTCAACGTTTATTTATTTTTGGGACAGAGAGAGACAGAGCATGAACGGGCGAGGGGCAGAGAGAGAGGGAGACACAGAATCAGAAACAGGCTCCAGGCTCCGAGCCATCAGCCCAGAGCCCGACGCGGGGCTCGAACTCATGGACCGTGAGATCGTGACCTGGCTGAAGTCGGACGCTTAACCGACTGCGCCACCCAGGCGCCCCCAAAATACTACAATTTTTAAATCAAGTCAAATGTGACTAGAGTGTTTGTTTTATAGATTGGAATCTATTATGTGCTCTTTCTACATTGTTGAATTCATTCGGTTCCATGTTATAGATTAAAACTCACAATGAGCATTGACACGTGAAATACTATGTTTTGGAAGGTTTTTATACTTTCATCTTTCATTCAGATGAAAAGAACAGAAATCAGCTGTTTAATGTCTGTTTTGAATTTCTCAAACTGTGTTTTAGGGCTGTGTTTTCTTATTACTTTTGTGTCCTGAAACAGCATATTGATTTTTTTTCCTATCCTGAGTAGACTTTTCACCCTTCAGTTTTTGTGAATAGATGGCTGTGGGGTATCTATGTTTTTTCAGCCAATAAAATGACAAGATAAACTTTGCCAGACATGAATGTAAAGATCATCAATTGGGTATAACCCTAAAATTTCAAGATTAGGGTAATTTGGCTTAATACACCCAGAAACATGACCTAAAGTGTTTTATTAATTTAAACTCATTTAACAGATAGGTATTAAAAGACTATTATTATTTTAGGATTTATTTTCATGTATGGGAGGGAGATCCAAAATCAGAATAGTGATAATCCAGTTCTATTCTTTTCTCTCTTTTTTTTTTTTGTAGTTTTAATTTAAATTCTAGTTAGTTAACATATAGTCTAATACTGGTTTGGGGAGTAGAATTTAGTGATTCATCACTTACATATAACACCCAGTGCTCATCCCAACAGGTGCCCTCCTAATACCCATCCCCCATTTAGCCCATCCCCCACCCACCTCCCTTCTAGCAACCTTCAGTTTGTTCTCTATAGTTAAGAGTCTCTTATGGTTTGCTTCCCTCTGTTTTTTCTCCCTTTCCTTATGTTCATCTGTTTTGTTTCTTAAATTCCACATATGAGTGAAATAATATGTTGTCTTTCTCTGACTTATTTTGCTTAGTGTAATATACTCTAGCTGTGTCCACATTATTGCAAATGGTGAGATTTTATTCTTTTTGATGGCTGAGTAACATTCCATAGCACGTATGTGTGTGTATATATGTGTGTGTGTGTGTGTGTGTGTATATATATATATGTGTGTGTGTGTGTGTGTGTGTGTGTGTATATATATATATATATATATATATAATGTGCCACCTCTATGGACATTTGGGCTCTTTTCATAATTTGGCTGTTGTTGATAATGCTGCTATAAATCATGGTGCACGTGCCCCTTCAACTCAATATTTTTGTATCCTTTCGGTAAATACCTAATAGTGCAATTGCTAGGTTGTAGGGTAGTTCTATGTGTAACTTTCTAAGGAACCTCCATACTGTCTTCCAGAGTAGCTGTACCAGTTTGCATTCCCACCAACAGTGTATGAGTGTTCCCCTTTCTCTACATCTTGCCAACAACTGATCAGAATTGATGTGGAGCTTTGGCAAAAGGCCCTGAACCACCTCACAAAAGGACTGAAGGATTCAAGGATGTTTAGCAAGGGGAGGAGAAGGCTTAAGTTGGGCCCCTGTAGTTCTCTTTTCATATTTGGAGAGCTTCACTGGCTCAAACGATAGAATTAAGATTTGACAGTATGAAGAGTCAAATTTGGTATTAATATGAGGTACTTTTTCTTTTTTTTCTTCACAAATATCATAGTTTAAATATAAAAGTACTTGCCAGACAAAATGGTGAAGTTATTATCATTGTAGTTATTGCAGTAAAAAAAAAAACAAAACAAAACAGTGTCTCTAGATGGAAACTAAACTTACAAATGGTTTCCGGAACATCCTCTACTTCAGCAACTTTTCACACTGTGTCTACAGTGTATTAATGTTAACTCACATTTTCCTCATTATGAAACCAAAGGTTTTCCGTCTGTGCTTCTGTCTTAAAATTTGGAGTGTGTTCTAGTCAAGGGAACTTTATCTCCTCAGTTTTTAATAATCTCACCTGAAATTTGAAAGGTTGAGATTTAAATTAGTTTTTAGGAGCTGTTTTGTGGGAAGGGGATGAACACTCACTTACTAGAAAATAAAACCTTTGTGTGTCCCTGAACATTTTGGATAGAGGTATGTAGCTAATTTATTTAGTGAATGAATACATAAGTGATAAATAAGAGAGAAAAAAATTTGCTTCTCTTTCCTTGGAATGTCTGTTAAGTATTTTGTGTAGACAGGGTCTGCTAGTCTGAAATATTTGAGGAATACGAAATTTGCTTTCGTAGCTTGTCTGGGTTAAAAGAGGATCAACAGTATCGTCATCTGCACTGGACACATCCACGGGAAAGAAGCAAACATGTGTTATTTTCAGTCACTTACCTTTGGATTGTTATTGTCACCACAGACTCCTGACTGAGATCTTCATGTTTCTCTGTCTCCTTGTAAAGTTCACTTGAGGGTAGTTTGATTTTCCTAGGCTACTCCACATATTTATCCTTTGGGGGAAATGCCTTTATACAGGTTTAGAAACAGATCTTCACTTCTTGGTCTCATGTAGCGAGATGATGTAAATTAAGATAGCAGGCCAGTGTTAGAAACAGGGAGCCGTGGGGAGAATGGCAAATTGAAGAGTTTGTCTCCATGTAAACTAGACAACTGATACTGTGTATTTCTTTGGGGGATGTTAAAGAAGTTACTGTGTGCTTTCTTTGCTTTACTTCTTATTTTGGGTGGGCGGGGGAGGGAATTTTTGAGTGTAGCTGATACACAATGATACATTAGTTTCAGGTGTACAACACGACTGGAAATCTCTCTGTTAGGCTGTGCTCACCACAAGCGAGCTACCATCTGTCATCACACAACATTACTACAATATCACTGGCTCTGTTCCCTATGCTGTGCCTTTTATTCTCGTGACTTCTGTTCCATCCGAAAGTGTGTACCTTCCACCCCCTTTCACCCCACACCCTCCACCAGCCATCAGGTTGTTCTGTGTTTATAGGTCTGATTCTGCTTTTTGTTTGTTCATTCATTTATTTTAGATTGGTGGGTGGAACGTTTTTATATCTGTTAAAAGCTTGATCAATGTATTGGAAAATTTATCCGTAGCTGTCATTTAAAGGTGGTTAGGTGTAGATTACCGTTGACTCCATGTTAAAGGCTTTTACGACAAGGTGAAGTAAAACGAACCAACATAAAACACCAGAAAGTGGTGATTGCTGTCTTCTTTTTCAGGTTATCTCCCCTCCAGAAGGCAGAAATAGTCGACGTGGTTAAGAAGCACGTAGGGGCCATCACTCTTGCCATCGGGGATGGTGCCAATGACGTTGGGATGATCCAGATGGCCCACGTGGGTGTGGGAATCAGTGGGAACGAGGGTATGCAGGCCACCAACAACTCAGATTTTGCCATTGCACAGGTCAGTGGTGTGGGCACGTCGAGTGCATGAGGTCTACCCTACTCTTTAAGCTGCTCTTCATACGCAACTACCAGAACATTTGGGGTTAAGTTTTGTCCTTATACAGTTTGCAGCAAAAAGGTTTTTCTTGAGCAGTTATGGATTTGGTCCGACTGATACCACTGAGGGTCTGTAGCTCTGCTAATATAATCTCTAAATCCCCAGTCTCTTCAATCTGTAATGTGTGCTTTACTTTGTGGCATCTCTTGATGAATATTTCTTGAAGACTTATAATCTCCCAATTTCTGCTTTTTAAAAGTAGGCACCGCCCCTTGGCAGATCTGAAAAAAATAGACTGTATATTTTAGTGTAGCTTCACAGCAAAATTGAGCAGAAGATATAGAGTTCCCATATATCCCCTGCCCCTACCCCCACCAGCCTTCCCCCCGCCATCAACGTCCTCTGCCAGAATGGTACGTTTGTTATAACTCATGAACCTACATTGACACATCATCGTGCAAAGTCCACAGTTTACATTAGGGTTCACTCTTGGTGTCGTACATTCTGTAGGTTTGGAGAAATGGATAAGGACAAGTATCTATCATCACAGTACCATACAGAGTAATTTCACTTCCTTAAGAGTCCTCTGCACTCTGCCTATTCATCGTTCCCTCTACACTAACTTACTTTGGCAACCACTGATCTATTTACTGTCTCCATAGTTTTGCCTTTTCCAGAATGTCCTATTCATACAGCATGTAGCCTTCTCCAACTGGCTTCTTTCACTTAGTAATATGCATTTAAGTACCCTTCATGTCTTTTATGACTTGATAGCTCATTTCTATTTAGCGATGAATAATATTCTACTTTCTGGATGTACAATACTTTGTTTATCCATTCAGCTACTGAAAAACATCTTGGTTATTTCCAACTTTGGGCAGTTATTAATAAAGCTGCTACAAATATCCATGTGCAGGTTTCTGTATGTGGACATAAATTTTCAACTCCTTTGGATTTATACCAAGGAGTGCAACTGCTAGATCATATAGTAAAAGTATAAAAGTACGTTTAGTTTTGTACGAAACTGCCAAACTGCCTTCCACAGTAGCGGTACCATTTACTGGAATGCATTTAAGAAGAGTGATGTACAGCCTGTGATGTACAGCCCCTGCGTATCTGTAATATCCAAGCTGTTTAATAAGAACACTTCCTGCTTCTACATATTAATATTTTGACTTTTGAAGAATATTTTAATCAATGTAAGATCAGCTTTTAATGGATACAATATTTTCACCACAGTTGAGCAACTAACAAGAAGACTTTTCATTCACTCTTGGTGAATTCGGGAGCCACATGTAATTCTTGAACAGCTCCCTAGGAATAATCTCATACTTTGAGTAGAACATCCCTGCTGGGGCTATTCTTGTGGTGGCTGTCTTTGAGAGGCTAGATGATTTGGTACCCTGCCCACAGGTAAGCAGGTGCCCGAAACTGGGGTGGTAACAAAACGGATTCCTAGGATTCTACAGCATAGATGAAGAGTGTATTACCCCAGTGTTTGAATCAGATCCATTCTGATTAAGTGTTCTAGTTTTACAACAGGGAAAACTAAGGCTCCTGTGTGCTAGAGTATCTGGGTTACGAGAAGTGTCAGTCAACTATGATCAAAGCACCTGTGTCTGTAAACAGGGAAATGACCACACCAAACTCTCCTGATCCTGTCCTAAACTGTTCTAAATGCCGTCGGGATACATGCTTCTGATGATCTCAGCAGTTATGTGACATAAGCCTTGAACTGTTAAACACTGTGCACACGCTAGGCTGGCCAGTTTCAGCTATCCTGGGGATCCAGGGAAATATTTCTCCTTTTTTGGCTTGTTCTTTTTAGATTCCACATTGTAAGTGAAATCTTATGGTATTTATCTTTTTCTGTTGGGCTTATTTCACTTCACACAACACCCGCCAAGTCCATTCATATTGTCACAAATGGCAAGAGTTTATTCTTTCTTATGTCTGATATTCCCATTACACACACACACACACACACACCCCACATCTTCCTTATCCATTCATCTATTGATGGACACTGAGGTTGCTTCCCTATCTTGGCTATTGTCAGTAACGCTTCAGTAAACACAGAGGTGCATATATCTTCAAATTAGTGGTTTTCTTTTCTTTGGGTAAATACACAGTAGTGAAATTACTGGATTGTATGGTATTTCTATTTTTAATATTTTGAGGAGCCTCCATACCGTTTTCCACAGTGACTGCACCAGTTTGCATTCCCACCAGCAGTGCTAGAGGGTTCCCCATTCTCCACATTCTCGCCAACACTCGGGATTTCTTGTCTTTTTGATTCTAGCCATTCTGACAGGTGTAAGGTGATATCTCATTGCGGTTCAGACTTCCACTACTCTGATGATTAGTGATGTTGAGAATCTTTTCATGTGTTTGCCTGCCATCATATATCTTCTTTGCAAAAGTGGCTATTGTCCTCTCATGTTTTAAAAAAGTACTTAAAAACCAGTTAACATACAGTGTAATATTAGTTTCAGGTGTAAATATAGTGATCCAACACTTCCTTCCATTCAGTACCCAGTGTACATCATAACAGGTGCCCTCCTGAATCCCATCACCTATTTAACCCCTTCCCCCACCCACTTTTGCCCATTTTTAATTGGATGTTTTGCAGCTTTTTTGGTGTTAGGTTGAGTAACTTCATTATATATTTTGAATATTAACTTCTTTTCAAAGACACCATTTTCAAATGTCTTCTCCCACTCAGTAGGCCTTTTCATTTTGTTGATGGTTTCCTTTGGTGTGTAAAAGATTTTTGTTTTGATACAGTCCCAATGGTTTATTTTTGCTTTTGTTTTCCTTGCCTGGGGAGATATGTCTAGAAAAGTGTTGCTAAGGTCAATGTCCAGGAGATTACTGCCTTTCTTTTCTTTTTTTCCTTTTCTCAAGTTTTTAAATTTAAATTCCAGTTAGTTAACACACAGTGTAATATTAGTCAAGGTGTAGAATTTAGTGATTCATCAAATACAACACCCAGTGCTCATCATTAGTGCCCTGAGTTTCAGGCCTCACATTTAGGGCATTTTATTTTGAGTTTATTTTTCCACATCATGTAAGAAAGTGGTCCAGTTTCATTCTTTTGCATGTAGCTGTCCAGTTTTTCCAACACATTTTTTTGAAGAGACTTTTTTTTCCCCACTGCATATTCTTGCCTCCTTTGCTGTAGATTAATTCACCACGTAAGCATGGGGGTATTTCTCAGCTCTCTATTCAGCTCCACTGACCTGTGTCTATTTTTGTGCAGTACCATACTGTTTCCATTACCACAGCTTTGGAATATATCTTGAAAGATATATTGGTCTCCTTTCTCAAGACTGCTTCAACTACTTGGGATCTTCTGTGGTTCCATACTAACTTTAGGATTATTCTATTTCTGTAAAAAATATTTAGTATTTTGACAGGGATTGTATTGAATCTGTAGATTACTTTTGGTACTATGGACATTTTAACAATATTAATTTTTCTAAATTAACGGAATATTAGCATGGAATAGCTTTCCATTTCTTTGTGTCTTTTTTAGTTTACTTTATCAGTGTTCTATAGTTTTCAGAGCACAGGACTTTTGCCTTTTTGGTTAAGTTTATTCCTATGTATTTTATAATTTTTAAATTTAATTCTCAAACAATTTTTCTTAATTTCTCTTTCTGCCACTTTGCTAATAATATATAGAAACACAACAGATTTCTGTATATTAATTTGGTATCCTGCAACTTGCTAAATTAATTTATCAGTTCTAATAGTTTTTTGGTGGAGTCTTTAGAATTTTCTATGTAGAGTATCATGCCATCTGCAAATACTATCAGTTTTGCTTCTTCCTTATCAATTTGGATGCCTTTTATTTCTATTTCTTGTCTGACTGCTATGGCTGGGACTCGCAGTACTATGTTGAAGAAAAGTGGTGACAGTGGACATTGTTGTCTTGTTCCTGATCTTAGAAGGAAAAACTCTCAGCTTTACAGCATTCTGTATGATGATAGTTGTGGGTTTGTCATACATGGCCTGTACATACATGGCCTGTATTATGTTGGCATGTGTTCGCTCTAAACTTACTTTGTTGAGTGTTCTTATCATGAATGGATGTTGTATTATATTTAATGCTTTATCTTCATCTATTAAGATGATCATATGATTTTTTCCCTTCATTTAATTAATGTGGTGTGTGTTGATTTGTGAATACTAAACTATTTTTGCATCCTTGGAATAAATTCCACTTGATTATGGTGAATGATCCTACTATATTTAATGTATTGTTGAATGCAGTTTGCTCATATTTTGTTGAGGATTTCTGTGATCTTTGTTCATCAGAGATATTGACCTATAGTGGGGTTTTTTTGTGTGGTTTTTTTTTTTTTGTAGTGTCTTTGTCTGGTTTTCGTATCGGGGTAGTGCTGCCCTCAGAGAATGTATTTGGAAGCTTTCCTTCCTTTCAGTTTTTTGGAATAGTTTGAAGAGAATGGGTAGAGTTCACCTCTGAAGCCATCTGCTCTGGGACTTTTGTTAGGAGTTTTTGATTGCCAATTCAATTTTGTTACACAATCTTCCAAAAGAAGAAAGAATATTTTTAGGAATTTATTTCTCCTAGGTTGTCCAACTTCTTGCCTTATAATTTTTTATAATAGTCTCTTATAATCCTTTCTATTTCTGTGATATGTTATTTCTCCTCTTTAATTTCTGATTCTGTTCATTTGAGCCCTCTCTCTTTTTTCCTTGATGGAAAAAAGACTGGCCAAAGGTTGATCAGTTTATCTTTTTAAAGAACAAGGTTATGATTTCATTGATCTTTTCTATGTTTTTTCTTGTTTTTCACTTATTTCTGCTCTGGTATTTATTATTTCCTTCTGCTATGTTTGGATTTTGTTCGTTTTCCCTTTTAGTTGTAAAGTTAGGTTCTATTTCTTGAGGTAGGGCTATATTGCTACACATTTTCCTCTTATAACTGCTTTCACTGAGTTTCAAGGATTTGAGGCCATTGTGTTTTCATTTTCATTCCTCTCCATGTATTTTTATTTTCCTATTTGATTTCTTCATTGGTCTACTGGCTGTTTGGTACCATGTTGTTTAGGCTCCATGTGTTTGTGCTTTTTCTAGTTTTTTGTTTTTTGTTTTTCCCTTGTAATTCATGTCTAGCTTCTTCATATCAGTCGTAGTCAGAAAAATGCTTAGTATGATTTTAATCTTCTTAAATTTATTTAGACTTGTTTTGTGGCCTAACACATGATGTGTCCTGGAGAATGTTCCATGTGCACTTAAAATGAATGTGTATTGTTACTGTGTTGTTTTTGGATGGTATTTTCTGTATATATTTAAGTCCATCTTGTCTAATGTGTTGATTTTCTGCCTGGGTGATCTATTCACTGATGTGAGTGGGGAATTAGAGTCCCCTACTATTATTTTATTGCTGTCAAGGTTTCCCTTTGTGTCTATTAATATTTGCTTTATTTAGGTGCTCTTATGTTGGGTGCATAGATCATTACAACAATTATATCCTCTAGTTGTATTGATCCCTTTATTATTATATAGTGCCCACTCTGTCTCTTGCTCCAGTATTTGATTGCAAGTCTATTTTGTCTGATAGAAGTATTGTATCCCCTCCCCCAGACTCTTTATTTTTTTGACTTCCATTTGCATGGCATATTTTTTTTTCCATCTATTCACTTTCAGTCTGTATGTGTCTTTAGGTCTGAAGTGAGTCTCTTGTAGGCGGCATATAAATAGGTCTTATTTGTTTTATCCATTTTGTCACCTTATGTCTTTTTCGAAGTGTTTTTGACTGTTTACATTTAATGTAATTATGGGTAGGGGTGCCTGGGTGGCTCAGGCAGTTGAGCACCTGACGTCAACTTAGGTCATCGTCTCACGGTTTGTGGGTTTGAACCCCACGTTGGGCTTTGCCCCTATAGTGCCAAGCCTGCTTTGGATTGTCTGTCTCCCTCTCTCTCTCTGCCCCTCCCCTGCTCACATGCATGCTCTCTCTCTCTCAAAAATATATACTAATAAGTCACTAATGCAGGAGAGTGAACTGATTCATGCTCAGGCCCCCATTAACAGGCTATTTCACAGCAATGATAATACTTTTTTTCTTTTTTTTTTAATGAAATTTATTGACAAATTGGTTTCCATACAACACCCAGTGCTCATCCCAAAAGGTGCCCTCCTCAATACCCATCACCCACCCTCTCCTCCCTCCCACCCCCCATCAACCCTCAGTTTGTTCTCAGTTTTTAACAGTCTCTTATGCTTTGGCTCTCTCCCATTCTAACCTCTTTTTTTTTTTTTTTCCTTCCCCTCCCCCATGGGTTCCTGTTAAGTTTCTCAGGATCCACATAAGAGTGAAACCATATGGTATCTGTCTTTCTCTGTATGGCTTATTTCACTTAGCATCACACTCTCCAGTTCCATCCACGTTGCTACAAAAGGCCATATTTCATTTTTTCTCATTGCCACGTAATATTCCATTGTGTATATAAACCACAATTTCTTTATCCATTCATCAGTTGATGGACATTTAGGCTCTTTCCATAATTTGGCTATTGTTGAGAGTGCTGCTATGAACATTGGGGTACAAGTGGCCCTATGCATCAGTGCTCCTGTATCCCTTGGATAAATTCCTAGCAGTGCTATTGCTGGGTCATAGGGTAGGTCTATTTTTAATTTTCTGAGGAACCTCCACACTGCTTTCCAGAGCGGCTGCACCAATTTGCATTCCCACCAACAGTGCAAGAGGGTTCCCGTTTCTCCACATCCTCTCCAGCATCTATAGTCTCCTGAGTTGTTCATTTTGGCCACTCTGACTGGCGTGAGGTGATACCTGAGTGTGGTTTTGATTTGTATTTCCCTGATAAGGAGTGACGCTGAACATCTTTTCATGTGCCTGTTGGCCATCCGGATGTCTTCTTTAGAGAAGTGTCTATTCATGTTTTCTGCCCATTTCTTCACTGGGTTATTTGTTTTTTGGGTGTGGAGTTTGGTGAGCTCTTTATAGATTTTGGATACTAGCCCTTTGTCCGATATGTCATTTGCGAATATCTTTTCCCATTCCGTTGGTTGCCTTTTAGTTTTGCTGGTTGTTTCCTTTGCTGTGCAGAAGCTTTTTCTCTTCATAAGGTCCCAGTAATTCACTTTTGCTTTTAATTCCCTTGCCTTTGGGGATGTGTCGAGTAAGAGATTGCTACGGCTGAGGTCAGAGAGGTCTTTTCCTGCTTTCTCCTCTAGGGTTTTGATGGTTTCCTGTCTCACATTTAGGTCCTTTATCCATTTTGAGTTTATTTTTGTGAATGGTGTGAGAAAGTGGTCTAGTTTCAACCTTCTGCATGTTGCTGTCCAGTTCTCCCAGCACCCTTTGTTAAAGAGGCTGTCTTTTTTCCATTGGATGTTCTTTCCTGCTTTGTCAAAGATGAGTTGGCCATACGTTTGTGGGTCTAGTTCTGGGGTTTCTATTCTATTCCATTGGTCTATGTGTCTGTTTTGGTGCCAATACCATGCTGTCTTGATGATGACAGCTTTGTAGTAGAGGCTAAAGTCTGGGATTGTGATGCCTCCTGCTTTGGTCTTCTTCTTCAAAATTCCTTTGGCTCTTCGGGGCCTTTTGTGGTTCCATATGAATTTTAGGATTGCTTGTTCTAGTTTCGAGAAGAATGCTGGTGCAATTTTGATTGGGATTGCATTGAATGTGTAGATAGCTTTGGGTAGTATTGACATTTTGACAATATTTATTTTTCCAATCCATGAGCAGGGAATGTCTTTCCATTTCTTTAAGTCTTCTTCAATTTCCTTCATAAGCTTTCTATAGTTTTCAGCATACAGATCCTTTACATCTTTGGTTAGATTTATTCCTGGGTATTTTATACTTCTTGGTGCAATTGTGAATGGGATCAGTTTCTTTATTTGTCTTTCTGTTGCTTCATTGTTAGTGTATAAGAATGCAACTGATTTCTGTACATTGATTTTGTATCCTGCAACTTTGCTGAATTCATGTATCAGTTCTAGCAGACTTTTGGTGGAGTCTATCGGATTTTCCATGTATAATATCATGTCATCTGCAAAAAGCGAAAGCTTGACTTCCTCTTTGCCAATTTTGATGCCTTTGATTTCCTTTTGTTGTCTGATTGCTGATGCTAGAACTTCCAGCACTATGTTAAACAGCAGCGGTGAGAGTGGGCATCCTTGTCGTGTTCCTGATCTCAGGGAAAAAGCTCTCAGTTTTTCCCCGTTGAGGATGATGTTAGCTGTGGGCTTTTCATAAATGGCTTTTATGATCTTTAGCAATGATAATACTTTAAGCCACATTTTGTTTTCCTCCATCTTGCTTTGACCCAAGAGCAGCTTTGACTGTAGAGATGTTATGCCATGGTGTGTGCCATTTTATACTTTTCCAAGAATGAGTGTTAGCCCAAGAACTGTAAATGGACATTTTCCTATTTCTGCCCCATCTGTCTCCAGTCTTTTGTATGTATTCTACAACAGTGGGTCTAACAAATACTTTGCTGTTTCATTTGAACTTGCCCTGATTGTTGTTTCCTTCTTTTAGTTTAGCTACTTGGAGAAGCTTCTGTTGGTTCATGGAGCTTGGAATTATTTTCGAGTGACAAAATGCATATTATATTGTTTCTACAAAAATGTCGTGTTATATGTTATTGAGGTAAGAAAAGATATGCTTTCTTTCATGAAAAAGTTAGGTCTTTCTTTGACATCATGTATGGCAGTTTAGTGTTTTGTTTTTTTCCCCATATTTGTATCATTTAAATTACCATTACACAATTCTGCTTTAGGTTTTTGCTCAAAGTTATTTGGTAAATTTGAGTCTTCTAACCACCATCCTGACTTAAAAAAGCATTTGTATAAGCCTTAAATTTGGCTATGGAAAAATACTGTTTAGTATTTTACTTTGAAATAATTATGGATTCACAGGAAGTTCCAAAAATATTTTTTAGAAGATCCCATGAAATAGTCACCCAATTTTCCCCAAAGATAACACCTTGAATAACTCTAGGAATTATCAAAACCAGGATATAACTGACTGAGATTCATACTTCACAAGCTTTACCCACACTTGTGTGACTCTATGTACTTTTATCCATGTGTAGATTGATATAACCATCACAGAAATCGAGACACACCACCCCACCTCGGCCCCAATGATACAGACCTGTTCCATCACAAGGATCCCACTCATGCTACCCCTTTATATCCACATCAGCCGTAGCTTCTGACAATGACTAATCTGTTCCCTATCCCTATCCTTCTTGTTCTTTCAAGAATGTTCTAAAATTAAGGGTGCCTGGGTGGCTCAGTTGGTTAAGCATCAGACAAGATCTTGATTTTGGCTCAGGTCATGATCTCACAGTTTGCAAGATTAAGCCCAATGTTGGACCCTGCACTGACAGTGCAGAGCCTGCTTGAATTTCTTTCTCCCCCTCCACATGCTTTCTCTCTGTGTAGTATATAACCTTTTGAGATTGGATTTTTTTTTTAGTCAGTATAATTCCCTTCAGATTGATCCACGTTGTTCCCTGTATCAATCATTTGTTCCAGACCATAACATTTATCACCCACTTATTGAAGAGCATTTGTATAAAGATTTTGGGCAAATGTAAGTTTTCACTTATTTAGGACAAATGTCCAAGAGTACAATTGCTGGATCATATGGTAGGTGTATACTTAGTTTTTTTTTTGTTTTTTTTTTTTTTTTAAAGAAACTCCCAACTATTTTCCAGAGTGACTTTACCTTTTTCGATTCCTAGCAGCAAAGTATCTGTTATTTTGTTTCTCTGGATCTTTCCCAGCATTTGATATTATCACTATTTAGTATTTTAGCCATTCTGATAGATGGTTAGTGGTATCTCATTGTGGTTTCATTTAATTAAATTAATTAATTATTTTTATTTATGTTAGAGAAAGAATGTGAGTAGGGGAAGGGGCAGAGGGAGAGAGAGAAAGAATCTTAAGCAGGTTCAACTCTGGGACTTGATCCCATGACTCTGGGATCATGACCTGAGCTGATATCAAGAGTTGGACACTCAACCAACTGAACCACCCACGCAGCCCCCTCATTGTGGTTTTAAATTGCATTTCTGCAGTGGCTAATGATGTTGAATATCTTCTCATATACTTATTTGCTATCAATACATCTTCTGAAATGTGTCTTCCCATCTTTTGTCTAAATTGTCTAAAAACTAAATTAATTTTTTACTGTTAATTTTTGAGAGTTCTTCACATATTTTAAACATTAGTCCTTTGGCAGATATGTAGTTTGCAATATTTTCTTCCAGTCTGTATCATGATGTTTTGACATATTAATAGAGTCTTTCAGAGTATAAGAGTTTTTAATTTTGAAGTGGTCCAATTTACAATTTTTCCTTTTATGGATCATGCTTTGGTTCTGTGTCAAAAAACTCTTTGCCTAGATCTAGATTCCAAAGACATTCCTCTGTGTAGTTTTCTAAAAGTATTGTGTTTTACACTTAATGTCATGATCCATTTTCAGTGAATTTTTGTGCAGAGTGGAGGGTTTAGATTTTCTATTTGTTTTGCCCATGAAATTCAATTACTTCAGTGCTATTTGATGAAAAGGTTATCCTTCCATTAAATTGGTTTTCTACCTTTGTAAAAAATCAGTTGGGCAAGTAATAAAGAAATAGGAAATATCAACAGAGTGTAACTAGTAAGGAGATCAGATCAGTAATCAAATACCTCCCTGGCAAATTATACCAATCGTTCAAAGAAGAATTAAAATCTACCTCAAACTCTTCCAAAAAATTATAGAGAAAGAAACACTTACTCATTTTATGAGTCTGGCATTACTATAAAACCAAAGCTACATTACAAGACACTAGAAAACACTACAAGAAAGCTACTGACCTATATCCCTGATTAATACAGGTGCAAAAATCCTTGGCAAAATACTAGCAAACTTGAATTCAGCAGCACATTAAAAAAGGAATAGAAACCATATCCTGGAATGCAAAGATGGTTCAATATATGAAAATCAGTCAACAAAGGAAAAAAAAACACATCATCTCGATGCAGAAAATGCATTTGATGAAATTCAACACTCTTACATGATAAAAGCATTCAACAGGCTAGAAAGAAAAAAAAATTCCTCAACATAATAAAGGCCATATATGAAAATCCCATAGCTGGTATTGTGCTCAGTGGTGAAAGACTAAAAAGTCTTTCCTCTGAGATCAGGAAAAGGCAAGGATGCCTGCTCTCACCACTTCTATTCAACACAGTACTGGAAGTCCCAGTAAGAGCACTTGGGCAAAAGAAAAAACAAAAAAGAAGAAGAAAGGAAGGAAGAAAGAAAAACATCCAAATCAGAAAGGAATAGGTATCTCTGTTTACAGAGGACAAGATCTTATATGTGGAAAATCCTAAAAATGTCAGAAAATGATCAGTACTAATAAATTCAATAATGCAACAGGATACAAACCAACATACAAAACTGTTGTATTTATATACACTAATAACAAGCTATCAAAAAGGGAAATTAAGAAAACCAAGGTGGAAAAACACTTGTACAGCAAAAACTACAAAATATTGCTGAAATAATTTGAAGATACAAATAAATGGAAAGACATCCCATGGTTATGGATTGTAAAAGTTTATATTGTTAAGATGACAATATTACCCCAAATGATCTGCAGACTTGTATGCAATCCCTACAAAAATCCCATGTTTTGGAGAAATAGAAAAATGCATCCTAAAATTCATACAGAGTCTTAAAGCATCTTGAATAGCCAAAACAATCTTGAGAAATAACTGAGAAGTCTCATACTCCCTAATTTCAGAACATATACAAAGTTATAGTATTTAAAAGGTGTTTTACTGGCATAAAAACAGGTATATAGACCAATGGAATAAAATAAAGAACCCAGAAATAAATCCTAGTGTATATGGTCAAATGATCTTTGAAAACACCAAGGTTACATAATGGAGAAAGGATAGTCCCCCTTTAGCAAATGCTAGTGGGAAAGCTGGATATCCATATGCAAATTAAATAAATAATCAAACACCTTAAACCATTTACAAAAGTTAACTGAAAATTGATTAAGGACCTAAAAATAATACCTAAAACTATAAAGCTTTTACAAGAAAATAAAATGGAAAATCTTCATACATTGTGTTTGACAATAATTTTCTTGAACATGACATGAAAGCACATGCAACAGAAGCAAATACAGACAAGTGGTTATACATCAAATGTTAAAACCTCTGTGTTGATTGTGACAATCAACACAGTAAAATACCTACAGGATATGAGAAAAATGCTTGCAAATTACATATCTCATAAGCTAATGTCTAGAATAGTGAGCTCCTACAACTCAACAACAAAAAATCAATCTGATATAAAGTTGGGTAAAGAACCTGAACAGACATTTCTACAGAGATAGAATATAAATGGCCAACAATATGTGAGAAAATGTTCAACACCACTAATCATTGGAGAAATGTAAATCCAAACCATAATCACGTATTACATCAATTAGGATGGCTACTATTAAAAAATAAAACAAAACCCGCAGAGAATAACAAATGTCAGTGAGGATGTGGAGAAAGTGAACCCTTGTGAACTGCAGGTATGAATAAAAATTGGTGCAACCAGTATGGAAAATAGTATGGTGATTCCTCAAAACATTAAAAATAGAATTACATGATTCAGCCATTCCACTTCTGAGTATGTATCTAAAATACTGAAAGCAAGAATCTTTTTTTTTTTCATTTTTTTAACATTTATTTATTATTGAGAGAGAGAGAAGAGAGCAGGGGAGGGGCAGAGAGAGGAGGAGGCACAGAATCCGAAGCAGGCTCCAGGCTCTGAGCTGTCAGCACAGAACCCGATGCGGGGCTTGAACTCACAAACTGCGAGATCATGACCTGAGTCGAAGTCAGACACTTAACCGACTGAGCCACCCAGGTGCCCCTGAAAGCAAGAATCTTGAAGAGATATTTACACACCATGTTTAATGCACCATTATTTACAATACCCAAGCAGAAGCAATCCAAACGTCCAGTGACAGATGAAGAGATAACCAAAATGTGATATATAAATACGATGGAATATTAGCCTTAAAAGGAAAGTAAATTCTGACACATACTATAATATGGATGAACCTTGAGGACATTGGCTATGAGTCACACACAAAAAGCCAAACAATGTATGATTCCACTTACATGGGGTATCTAAAATAGTCAAATTCAAAGAGACAAAGGAGTGTTGGTGACCAGTGGCTGAGGGTTGAGGGATATGGGGAATTGTTCAGGGGTACAGAGTTTCAGTTTTTCAAGATGAAAAAGTTCTGGAGATTGGTTGCACAACAATGTGAATATACTTAACGTTACTGCACTGTACACTTAAAATTGGTTATGGTTCTTACCACAATTAAAATAAGTTGGACATACTCATGTAGATACATACTATGTGTTTCTGGGTTCTCTACTCTAACTCCTTGATTTCTGTGTCTGTTCCTCTGCCAACATCACACTGTCTCGAATTCTGTAGCAATACCATGAGCCTTAACATCAGGTAGAGTGAGTCTTTTCACTATATATTTTTAAAATTGTCTTAGTTATTCCCAGTCCTTTGCCTTAAATTTTTCTATTCGAGTATAAATAATATACATTGTTATATTAGTTTGAGATGTACAACATAGTGACTCAACAATTCCGTCCGTTACTCAGTGCTCATCACGACAAGTATAGTCTTAATCGCCTTTACCTATCCTCTCATTCACCTTCCCTCTGGCAAGTCCCAGTCTGTTTTCTATATTTGAGGGTCTGGGTTTTTTTGTTGGTTGGTTGGTTGCTTTTGTTTCTTAAATTCCACACAGGGGTGAAATCATATAGTATTTGTCTTTCTCTGACTTATTTCACTTAGCATTATACAATCCAGGTCCATCCATGTTATTGCAAATGGTGGGATCTCACACTATTTCATGGTTGGGTGATATTCCATTGTATATATACCACCTCTCCTTTATCCATTCATCTACTGGTGAATAGTTGGGCTGCTTCCACATTTTTGCCATTGTAAATAATGCTGCAGTAAACACAGAGGGGCAGAGATCTTTTCACTGAAACAATGCATTATTGGACAATCAGATCTAAGCATTTCATTGAAATTGTTATTGTTCTTTCTCTGTCAAAAAATAAAGAATGAAATAAAAATTCTAAAATAAATGAACTGCCTTTCTGTTAAGCTCAAACACTCAAGCTTGATTTTATTTACATTCTGGCAAAATTCCATTTGATGACATGGGAAAAAAAGAATGATAAAGCATAGTATTTTAAGTACTTCAGTGAATGGAAACATTTAGGTCAGTATTGATACAAAACTTCATGAACTTTCTTCTCTTTCAGCTTTGGTTCGCCTTTGTTAATGGATTTTCTGGGCAGATTATATTTGAACGCTGGTGCATCGGCTTGTACAATGTGGTAAGCATTCCCTGTCTCTATCTGATAGCATGCGAAACTTCAGTGACATTCCTTTACTGTTTACGTCTGGGAAGTATATCTAAGTCAATCATCTGTATACATAGCAGGCAGCACAAATACATCTTTAGAGCCTTTGTTGCTGCGACACATCCCGCAGAAGCCCAGGCTCTCCACACATGGTTTCAATCATAGCAGATCATTCTATAGCAACTGCATTAAATTTGTACCAATGTATTTTGATAATACATCCAAAATCTCCTTACTGAATGCTTGCACAATGTTTTCAGGCTTTTAAGGCAACTAATTATTATTGAACTCTACCTCAACCAATTCCATTTAATACATATAATTAATATTTATCTATCTTTGTATATGTGGGTGTGTGTTCATAGTGTAACTCCATGGCCTTTTAAACCTGGAAGAAAATTTGTCCTTTTGTAAATATATCATCCTGTGTTTGTATGAAATGATGAATTTGATATCGAGTCCTATGTTAAGAATAAATGTAATAAATAAATGGAATTTTCTACAACTAAGCAATCCCATACCATTACTTAACTCATTTTAAATTCAAACACTGGGAATAAACAATATGGTTAAGTTCATCTTAAAATTTTTGGTTTATTTTTCTTGTATTATTAATTCCACTTTAAAGATTAGCAGTTAGGGAAACCTAGCGTAAAAAATACGCTCCCGGTGAGCATATCATGACTTTTCTTTTGTACTGCACTGTCATAGTCATGTTACCATCTGGATGCTGTGTGCCTTAATCCCTAAAATTCTGTCTTCTAGGAGCTTAAACTCTGAAACAGCACAGACACAAGTCCCGGGCCAGAAGTCATTAAGTATCCAATAATACTAAGATGTCTAGTGCTAGGAACAGTTACAAGTCAACTCCAGGCGCTTCTGGCTAGTGCACTACACTGATGAACCTGAGGTCATGCACATAGTCACTCTACCAGGCTCTTGGTCACAGACGACAACACTCGATGTGTTGTTTCTTTATTGTTTTTGAAGTGTCGTTACATACTGCGGTAGGGAGTGGCACAGTCTCTCCTCTCCGTCAGAAAATTCACGATGGGGGTGTCTGGTGGGCTCAGTTGGTCAAGTGTCTGACTCCTGATTTTGTCTCAGGTCATAATCTCACAGTCATGAGATCAAGCCCCACATTGGGCTCTGTGCGGACAGCAAGGAGCCTGCTTGGGATTCTCGCTCTCCCTCTCTCAAAACAAACATTCAAACAAAAAAACCAAACATTTTTTAAAATTATTAAAAAAAAGAAGAACATTCATATGAATGCATGGCCACAGATATTAGTCAATAGAGTCTTATTTTTTTCTTTAATGAACGGAAAGCACAGAAACTTTTTTTTTTATAAACAGTAAAATGAGGGCTACGGTGGGAAACTTAAAATTACAGACATTTTAGGACAATATATGATGACTTATTAATAGCCATTGACTTACTAAATCTTATTATGAATATATTTTGCAGATGGGAAAAAAGAGGAGGCCTAGACATTTTACATAGTTACTGGCAGTAAGAGAGAGCTAAATTTAAATCAGTTGTCATACTATTTCTGGAGGTCATATATTATTTCTGCTTCTTCCGCGCATGACTAACTGCTATAGGAAACCTCCTGCCAGAAATAACCTATCAGACAAAATATATAAAATAATGATTTTCAAACATTAAACGACAGGCTGCTCATGACTGTGATCCTTGAGAGAAGGCCTCTTCCAGGCCACAATGCAGGAAGATGGACCCAAAAGAAAGCCCAGGTGTCTACGCGAGTTGAAGACACAGAGGTTGGAGTGCAGGACCAAGGCAGCTAGAATGTCAGAGGGAACTATACTGAGAGAGAGAGACTGCGTGACTCCGGAGATCCGTAGCTGGCCCCTGCGAACTATTGCTTCTGCTCTGTGTCTGCATGAGAAAAGTCTACCCGCAGCTAGGGAAAGAACCACTATAAAGTGGGAGGCTGTCGCCAAAAAAGAAAGTAATATTTGAAGTAACAATGATCGAAAATGTCAAATGTGATGAAAGCTCACAAATCTAAGAACCTCAACAAAGTCCAAGAAGAAGAAACCTAAAGAAAAACACACAAATGTTCTTTATAACCAAATTGCTGAAAATCAGTGGCCAAGAGAATAATCTTTAAATCAACCACCTAAACCAATACTGTGTACAGAACACAAACGTGCGAATAAAAGCGGATTTCTCGCTGAAAACCATGCAGGGCAGAAGACAATGGAATATCTTTAAAGATCTGAAAGAAAGAAGACAAATCCATTAACCCCGAATTCTATATGCGGTAAAAATGTCTTTTGAAAATGAACCAAGAAAATAGAAAACTCATCACCAGAAGACCTGTAATACCTGAAATGTGGAAGAAAGCTCTTCAAACAAAAGGAACAGTACATCAGGATGAAGTCTGGATCTGTCCAAAGAGGAACAGAAATGTTAATTATGTGGGAATTTATAAGACACTTTCCCCCTTCCCCTCATTTTCAATCATGATGCCAGATAACTGTTTAAAACAAAATTAATAATGTATTCTGGGAACTGTCATTAATTTAGAATTAAAACATATGATAAAGATAGCACAAAGAATGTGAGGAGGGATTTGGGAGTGTATTATTTGAATTTTGTGATACACTGCATATGTATACTGTAAATTTTAAAGAACTAAAACCCCCAAAAGTTATGGCTAATGAACCAATAATAGAGATATAATAAAATCTTAATATTCAATTACTTCAAAAGAAGTCAGGATATAAGGTAAAACGGAAGACTGCACCAAACAGAAGAAAACAGGACCATGGTAGATTTCAACTGAACCACATTTATAATTACACTGTAATTATCCCAATAATTAGAAATCCTAAGAATCCGAACTATGTAACAATCGAATAACACAGCTTATTAGAAACTAAGGAGAAATGAAGCAGATCTTGATATAATTAAATGGCAAGTTAAGTAAATGGACTCTTGCCTTCAGAGGCTCAAACTCTCCTGAATGAGCAGGGTCTGGTGCCCGAGCCAGCCGACCGCCTCCATGAGCCCTGGGACATCAGTCTACACCGGCACCAGTCACCCCACCAAGGTGACAGAGGCACCAAGCACCATGAGACACACGAGGCCCACACGACTTCACTTCCAGACGACTTCCCGGGCACCCCCCGCGCAGTGTCCGTAGGACCCTCTGGCCTGCATCCTGCCTCAGGCTCTGCCACGGTGTCCACTCTGCAGAGAGCCCTGGGATCCTCTTGCCCACGCCCACCTCAGCGCCAGCCACCCCACGGGGCACCCCTTCCGGTGAGCACTTTGAGACACCCAGATTGCACTCACCTCGCCTGCAGCTGTCCCGCCAGGGTTCCTTCTGTGTGGAGAGCCTTGGGCCCCAGGCCTGCACACACTTCAGCTTCAGTCATCCTGCCAGGGGCCCCTCCGCGTGAAGAGTCCTGGGACCACCCCAGCCCAAGCCCACGTCAGCTTTCGCTGTCTTGCCGTGGTACCCTCAGTGCAGAAAGCCTCAGGTCCTGCCTTGCACTCACCTCAGCTTCAGCCGTCCTGCCAGGACACCCTCTGTGCCAAGAGCCCAGGATCACTCCAGCCCAATCCCATTTCGGCTCCATCTATTTTATCAGGGCAGCCCCAGTGTGGAGTCATGTGGGACTCCATCCCACACCAGCCACGGCTCCTGCCAGCCAAAGTCACCAGGCACACACAATCTACATGGGGGACAGCCAGACACAAGACCATCCCTTCAGGTTTAGGAGAAATAGCTATTCTACCTAATTGACAAAGACAAACACAGAAAGTCAAGTAAAATACAGAAGCGGAGGAATACACTCCAAATGAAATAACAAGACAAAAACCTCAGAGAAAGAACTAAACGAAAGGGAGATAACCAATAAAGGATTCAAAGTAGAGGCACCTGGGTGGCTCAGTTGAGCGTCTGACTCTTGATTTCAGCTCAGGTCATGATCTCATGGTTTGGGAGTTCAAGCCCCACATTGAGCTCTGTGCTGACAGCGCAGAGTCTGCTTGGAACTCTCTCTCTCTCCCTGCCCCTTCCCACTCACAGTCAGTCTCTCTCTCTCTCTCTCTCTCTCTCTCTCTCTCTCTCAGAATTTAAAAAAAAAAGGTTCAAAGTTATGCTCAAATGCATGCCCACCAGATTGGAGAGAAGAGCGGTTGAACTCAGTGAGAACATCAACAAAGAGATAGAAAACATAAAAAAGAACCAATCAGGTTCTTCATAATACAGTAACTGAAAGAATACAATAACTGAAAAATACACCAGAGGGAATCAACAACACATTGGAGGGACAGAATAACAGACCAGTGACCTGGAAGGCAGGGTAATGGAAAGCACCCCGAACAGCAAAAAGACAAAAGAGTTTCTAAAAATGAGGATAGGTTCAGGGATCTCTTGGACAATATCAAGTGAAAAAGCATTCACATTGTAGGGGTCCCAGAAGGAGAAGAGAGAAAAGGGCAGAAAACTTATGGGAAGAAATAAGAGGCAAAAAATCCCCTGACTTGGGAAAGGAAATAGACATCTAGGTTCAGGAAGCAGAGAGAGTTCCAGTGAAACCAGGGAGGTCTACGACATGACACTAATAATTAAAATGTTGAAGATTAAAGACATAGAGTTTTTAAAAATTTTTTAATGTGTGTTTATTTTTGAGAGAGAGAGACAGAGTGCAAGCAGGGGAGAGGTGGAGAGGGAGACACAGAATCTGAGGCAGGCTCTAGGCTCTGAGCTGTCAGCACACAGCCGGACGTGGGGCTCAAACTCACAAACCGTGAGATCATGACCTGAGCCAAAGTCAGATACTTAACCGTCTGAACCACCCAGGTGCCCGAAGACACAGAGTTTTAAAGGCAGTAAGAGGAGAGCAACTAGTTTGTACAAGGGAAATTCCATAAGTCTAACAGCTGATTTTTCAGGAGAAATTGCATGTGACACAAAGTGACATGAGAAACTCAAAGTGCCGAAAGGAAAAAACCTACAATCGAGTGGAAAAGAAAACGCCATAATTAGAAGAAGATTGTAAAAGAAAATATTTCACGGGTAAAAGCAAACATTCAGTAAAGGTAGTAGAACAATCGCTTGTAAATCTTGTATTGAGGTTAAAGACCAAAGAAATAGAACTAATTATATCTAAAAAGAGGACTCACAAAAAGATGCAAAATATAACATACACATCAAATGTGGAGGGGGGAGAAAAAACGAAATTCCTTTACAATGGGTTCAAGTGTAAGTAACCATCATTTTAATACAGATTCCTATATACTTAGGGAAGTTATATACAAACCTCATGGTAACCACAAACCAAAAACCTATAATACAAACACACGAAATAAAGAGAAAAAAAATCAAATATAATGCTAAAGAAAGTCATCAATCACAAGAAAACAGAACAAGGGAAGTAGAAAGGAACAGAGAACTACAAAAAAAAAATCAGAAAACAATGAGCAAAATGGCAATATGTACATACCTATCAATAATTACTTTATTATTTTTTTTTAACGTTTATTTTTTTGAGACAGAGAGAGACAGAGCATGAGCAGGGGAGGGTCAGAGAGAGAGGGAGACACAGAATCTGAAATGGGCTCCAGGCTCTGAGCTGTCAGCACAGAGCCCGACGCGGGGCTCGAACTCACGGACCGTGAGATCATGACCTGAGCTGAAGTCGGCCGCTTAACCAACTGAGCCACCCAGGCGCCCCTCAATAATTACTTTAAATGTAAATGGTCTAAATGCTCCATAAGAAAAGATAAATACCATATGATTTCACTCCTATGTGGAATTTAAGGAACAAAAACAGACGAACATAGGGAAATGGAAGGAAAAATAAGATTAAAAACAGAGAGGGAGACAAACCATGAGACTCTTAAATACAGAGAACAAACTGAGGGCCGCTGGAGTGGTGTTGGGTGGGGAGATGGGCTAAATGAGTGAGGGGCATTAAGGAGAGCACTTGTTGGGATGAGCACTGGGTGTTATATGTAAGTGATGAATCACTAAATTCTACCCTGAAACCATTATAATAATGTTAACTAACTTGGACTTAAACAAAATTTATTTTTTTTTAACTTTTATTTATTTTTGAGAGAGAGAGACAGAGCATGAATAAGGGAGGAGCAAAAAGAGAGGGAGACACAGAATCCAAAGCAGGCTCCAGGCTCTGTGCTGTCAGCACAGAACCCAGTGTGGGGCTTGAACCCACGAATGTGAGATCATGACCTGAGCCAAAGTTGAACATTTAACCGACTGAGGCACCCAGGCACCCCTGGATTTAAGTAAAATCTAAAAACAGACATGGAGAGATTCAAGGGAAGTTGGTGGCATAGGAGGCCACTGGGCTCACCTCGTCCTGATTGCTTAGATTCCACCCACATCTGCCTAAATAACCCAGAAAACTGCCGGAAGACTAGCAGAACGGACTCTCTGGAGCCAAGCGTAGACCAGAGGCCCACGGAAGAGGGTAGGAAGGGCGGCAAGGCGGTGCGCACTCCACGGACTGGCGGGAGGGAGCCTGGGCGGTGGAGGGGTGGCCAGCCCACCCTGCAAGGCAGAGCCCCCGAGTCTGGCTTGCAAAAGTGGAGGGGCCAGACTCTGAGTTCTGACAGCCAGTGGGACTTAACATCTGGAATGTTATAAGTCGACAGCTCTGCTCTGGAGGGGAGCCGGAGGGCTAGAGGACACCGGGGGAGGAGAGGTGTTGAGCCCCGGATGACAGAGCTCAGCTCGGTGGGGAACAAAGGCGCTGGGAAGCGCCATCTCCCTCGCCCATCCCCCAGCCGGAATCCCAAAGGGAACCAGTTCCCGACACCGAACTTGCTTGCACTGCTGCAAACTCCCAATGCTGTGCTTCTGTGGATCCATCCCTCCCACGGGCCTGCCTCCCTCCCTCCCGATGCTGCAGGGCCCCTCCCACAGGGGACCACCCACGGCAAAGCGAGCTGAGCCTGCCCCTCCCGCCACTGTGCAACCTTGAGGATCCACCCTGGCTAATATGCCCTTGGCCAGATCCCATCGAAGCGGCACCACAAGCCTGGCAGCGTGCAAGCAGCCCAGGCAGGGGCCACACCACTCCACAGTGAGTCCTGCCCCTGGGAGAGGGGAAGAGAAGGCACACACCAGTCTGACTGTGGCCCCAGTGGTGGGCTAGGGGCAGACATCAGGTGTGACTGTGGCCCCGCCCACCAATACAAGTTACTCCAGACAGCACAAGGGAAGTGCCCTGCAGTTCCACACCACCCCAGGGACTATCCAAAATGACAAAACAGAAGAATTCTCCTCAAAAGAAACTCCAGGAAGTAGCGACAACTAACGAATTGATCAAAAACTATTTAAGCAATATAACATAATAAGAATTTAGAATAATAGTTGTAAAATTAATTGCTGGACTTGAAAAAAGCATAGAGGACACCAGAGAATCTATTGCTACAGAGATCAAAGGACTAAGAAATAGTCATGAGGAGCTAAAAAATGCTATAAATGAGGTGCAAAATAAAATGGAGGCGGCCATAGCACGGATTGAAGAGGCAGAGGAGAGAATAGGTGAATTAGAAGATAAAATTATGGAAAATGAGGAAGCTGAGAAAAAGAGAGATAAAAAAAATCCATGAGTATGAGGGGAGGATTAGAGACCTAAATGATGCAATCAAATGGAATAATATCTGTATAATAGGAATTCCACAAGAGTAAGAGAGAGAGAAAGGGGCTGAAGGTGTACTTGAACAAATCATAGGTGAGAACTTCCCTGATCTGGGGAAGGAAAAAGGCATTGAAATCCAAGAGGCACAGAGAACTCCCTTCAGACGTAACTTGAATCGATCTTCTGCACAACATATCATAGTGAAACTGGCAAAATACAAGGATAAGGAGAAAATTCTGAATGCAGCTAGGGATAAACATGCTCTAACATATAAAGAGAGACTGATAAGACTAGTGACAGACCTATCTACTGAAACTTGGCAGGCCAGAAAAGAATGGCAGGAAATCTTCAATGGCAGGAAATCAACAGAAAAAATATGCAGCTGAGAATCCTTTATCCAGCAAGTCTGTCATTCAGAATAGAAGGAGAGAGAAAGGTCTTCCCAAACAAAAACTGAAGGAATTCATCACCACTAAACCAGCCCTACAAGAGATCCTAAGCAGGACTCCGTGACTGAAATGTTGCAAGGACCACAAAGTACCAGAAACATCACTACAAGCATGAAACCTACAGACATCACAATGACTCTAAACCCATATCTTTCAATAACAACACTGAATGTAAACAGACTAAATGCTCCAACCAAAAGACATAGGATATCAGAATGGATAAAAAAACAAGACCCATCTATCTGCTGTCCACAAAAGACTCATTTTAGAACTGAGGACACCTTCAGATTGAAAGTGAGGGGATGGAGAACTATCTATCATGCTACTGGAAGTCAAAAGAAAGCTGGAGTAGCCATACTTGTATCAGACAAACTAGACTTTAAATTAAAGGCTGTAACAAGAGATGAAGAAGGGCATTATACAATAATTACAGAGTCTATCCATCGGGAAGAGCTAACAATTATAAATGTCTATGCACCGAATATGGCAGCCCCCAAATACATAAAACAATTAATCACAAACATAAGCAACCTTATTGATAAGAATATGGTAACTGCAGGGGACTTTAATACTCCACTTACAACAATGGATAGATCATCTAGACACAGGACCAATAAAGAAACAAGGGCCCTAAATGATACACTGGATCAGATGGACTTGACAGATATATTTAGAACTCTGCATCCCAAAGCAACAGAATACACTTTCTTCGAGTACACATAGAACATTCTCCAAGACAGATCACATACTGGGTCACAAAACAGCCCTTCATAAGTATACAAGAATTGAGATCATACCATGCATACTTTCAGACCACAATGCTATGAAACTTGAAATCAACCACAGGAAAAAGTCTTGGAAAACCTCCAAAAGCATAGAGGTTAAAGAATACCCTACTAAAGTATGAATGGGTCAACCACGCAATTAGAGAAGAAATTAAAAAATATATGGAAACAAATGAAAATGAAAATACAACAATCCAAATGCTTTGGGATGCAGTGAAAGCAGTCCAGAGAGGAAAATACATTGCAATCCAGGCCTATCTCAAGAAACAAGAGAAATCCCAAATACAAAATCTAACAGCACATCTAAAGGAAATAGAAGCAGAACAGCAAAGACACCCCAAACCCAGCAGAAGAAGAGAAATAATAAAGATCAGAGCAGAAATAAACAATATAGAATCTAAAAAAACTGTAGAGAAGATCAATGAAACCAAGAGTTGGTTTTTTGAAAAAATAAACAAAATTGATAAACCTCTAGCCAGGCTTCTCAAAAAGAAAAGGGAGATGACCCAAATAGATAAAATCATGAATGAAAATGGAATTATTACAACCAATCCCTCCGAAATACAAGCAATTATCAGGGAATACTATGAAAAATTATATGCCAACAAACTGGACAACCTGGAAGAAATGGACAAATTCCTAAACACCCACACACTTCCAAAACTCAAACAGGAGGAAATAGAAAACTTGAACAGACCCATAACCAGCAAAGAAATTCAATCAGTTGTCAAAAATCTCCCAACAAATAGGAGTCCAGGACCAGATGGCTTCCTTGGGGAATTCTACCAGACATTTAAAGCAGAGATAATACCTACCCTTCTCAAGCTATTCCAAAAAATAGAAAGGGAAGGAAAACTCCCAGACTCATTCTATGAAGCCAGCATTACTTTGATTCCCAAACCAGACACACACCCAGCGAAAAAAGAGAACTACAGGCCAATATCCCTGATGAATATGGATGCAAAAATTCTCAGTAAGATACTAGCAAATCGAATTCAACAGCATATAAAAAGAATTATCCACCATGATCAAGTGGGATTCATTCCCAGGCTGCAGGGCTGGTTCAACATTCGCAAATCAATCCATGTGATACATCACATTAATAAAAGAAACGAAAAGAACCATATGATCCTGTCTATTGATGCAGAAAAAGCATTTGACAAAATGCAGCATCCTTTCTTAATAAAAGCCCTCGAGAAAGTCGGGATAGAAGGAACATACTTAAACATCATAAAAGCCATTTATGAAAAGCCCACAGCTAATATCATCCTCAATGGGGAAAAACTGAGGGCTTTCCCCCTGAGATCAGGAACACGACAGGGATGTCCACTCTCACCGCTGTTGTTTAACATAGTGCTGGAAGTTCTAGCATCAGCAATCAGACAACAAAAGGAAATCAAAGGCATCAAAATTGGCAAAGAGGAAGTCAAGCTTTCACTTTTTGCAGATGACATGATATTATACATGGAAAATCCGATAGACTCCACCAAAAGTCTGCTAGAACTGATACATGAATTCAGCGAAGTTGCAGGATACACAATCAATGTACACAAATCAGTTGCATTCTTATACACTAATAATGAAGCAACAGAAAGACAAATAAAGAAACTGATCCCATTCACAATTGCACCAAGAATCATGAAATACCTAGGAATAAACCTAACCAAAGATTTAAAAGATCTGTATGCTAAAAACTATACAAAGCTTATGAGGGAAATTGAAGAAGATACAAAGAAATGGAAAAACATTACATGCTCATGGATTAGAAGAATAAATATTGTTAAAATGTCAATAATACCCAAAGCAATCTACACATTCAATGCAATCCCAATCAATATTGCACCAGCATTCTTCTCGAAGCTGAAACAAGCAATCCTAAAATTTGTATGGAACCACAAAAGACCCCGAATAGCCAAAGTAATATTGAAGAAGAAGACCAAAGCAGGAGGCATCACAATCCCAGACTTTAGCCTCTACTACAAAGCTGTAATCATCAAGACAGCATGGTATTGGCACAACAACAGACACATAGACCAATGGAATAGAGATTCCAGAACTGGACCCACAAAAGTATGGCCAACTAATCTTTGACAAAGCAGGAACAAATATCCAATGGAAAAAAGAGTCTAACAAATGGTGCTGGGAGAACTGGACAGTGACATGCAGAAGGATGAAACTAGACCACTTTCTTACACCATTTACAAAAATAAACTCAAAATGGATGAAGGACCTGAATGTGAGACAGGAAACCATCAAATCCCTAGAGGAGAAAGCAGGAAAAAAAACCTCTTTGACCTCAGCCGCAGCAATTTCTTACTCGACACATCTCCAAAGGCAAGGGAATTAAAAGCAAAAATGAACTACTGGGACCACACGAAGATAAAAAGCTTCTGCACTGCAAAGGGAACAATCAACAAAACTAAAAGGCAACAGATAGAATGGGAAAAGATATTTGCGAATGACATATCAGACAAAGGGCTAGTATCCAAAATCTGTAAAGAACTCACCAAACTCCTCACCTGAAAAACAAATAATCCAGTGAAGAAATGGGCAGAAGACATGAATGGACACTTCTTTAAAGAAGACATCCAGATGGCCAACAGGCACATGAAAAGATGCTCAACATCACTCCTCATCAGGGAAATACAAATCAAAACCACAGTGAGATATCACCTTACACCAGTCAGAGTGGCTAAAATGAACAAATCAGGAGACTATAGATGCTGGAGAGGATGTGGAGAAACAGGAACCCTCTTGCACGGTTGGTGGGAATGCAAACTGGTGCAGCCACTCTGGAAGACAGTGTGGAGGTTCCTCAAAAAATTAAAAATAGGTCTACCCTATGACCCAGAAATAGCACTGCTGGGAATTTACCCAAGGGTTACGGGAGTGCTGATGCATAGGGGCACTTGTACCCCAATGTTTATAGCAGCACTCTCAACAATAGCCAGATTATGGCAAGAGCCTAAATGTCCATCAACTGACGAATGGATAAAGAAATTGTGATTTAGATACACAATGGAATACTACGTGGCAATGAGAAAGAATGAAATATGGCCTTTTGTAGCAACGTGGATGGAACTGGAGATTGTTATGCTAAGTGAAATAAGTCATACAGAGAAAGATACCATATGTTTTCACTCTTATGTGGATCCTGAGAAACTTAACAGAAGACCATGGGGAAGGGGATGGGGGAAAAAAAAGAGAAGGAGGGAGCCAAAGCATAAGAGACTCTTAAAAACTGAGAATACACTGAGGGTTGATGGGGGGTAGGAGGGAGGGGAAAGTGGGTGATGGGCATTGAGGGGGGCACCTATTGGGATGAGTACTAGGTTTTATATGGAAACCAATTTGACAATAAATTTCATATTCAAAATAAATAAATAAACAGACAGACAAGGGATAATGGAATTGATAAAAACAAAACAAAAGACCCATCTGTATGCTGAAAACTATAGAAAGCTTATGAAGGAAATTGAAGAAGATTTAAAGAAATGGAAAGACATTCCCTGCTCATGGATTGGAAAAATAAATATTGTCAAAATGTCAATACTACCCAAAGCTATCTACACATTCAATGCAATCCCAATCAAAATTGCACCAGCATTCTTCTCGAAACTAGAACAAGCAATCCTAAAATTCATATGGAACCACAAAAGGCCCCGAATAGCCAAAGGAATTTTGAAGAAGAAGACCAAAGCAGGAGGCATCACAATCCCAGACTTTAGCCTCTACTACAAAGCTGTCATCATCAAGACAGCATGGTATTGGCACCAAAACAGACACATAGACCAATGGAATAGAATAGAAACCCCAGAACTAGACCCACAAACGTATGGCCAACTCATCTTTGACAAAGCAGGAAAGAACATCCAATGGAAAAAAGACAGCCTCTTTAACAAAGGGTGCTGGGAGAACTGGACAGCAACATGCAGAAGGTTGAAACTAGACCACTTTCTCACACCATTCACAAAAATAAACTCAAAATGGATAAAGGACCTGAATGTGAGACAGGAAACCATCAAAACCTTAGAGGAGAAAGCAGGAAAAGACCTCTCTGACCTCAGCCGTAGCAATCTCTTACTCGACACATCCCCAAAGGCAAGGGAATTAAAAGCAAAAGTGAATTACTGGGACCTTATGAAGAGAAAAAGCTTCTGCACAGCAAAGGAAACAACCAACAAAACTAAAAGGCAACCAACGGAATGGGAAAAGATATTCGCAAATGACATATCGGACAAAGGGCTAGTATCCAAAATCTATAAAGAGCTCACCAAACTCCACACCCAAAAAACAAATAACCCAGTGAAGAAATGGGCAGAAAACATGAATAGACACTTCTCTAAAGAAGACATCCGGATGGCCAACAGGCACATGAAAAGATGTTCAGCGTCGCTCCTTATCAGGGAAATACAAATCAAAACCACACTCAGGTATCACCTCACGCCAGTCAGAGTGGCCAAAATGAACAACTCAGGAGACTATAGATGCTGGAGAGGATGTGGAGAAACGGGACCCTCTTGCACTGTTGGTGGGAATGCAAATTGGTGCAGCCGCTCTGGAAAGCAGTGTGGAGGTTCCTCAGAAAATTAAAAATAGACCTACCCTATGACCCAGCAATAGCACTGCTAGGAATTTATCCAAGGGATACAGGAGCACTGATGCATAGGGCCACTTGTACCCCAATGTTCATAGCAGCACTCTCAACAATAGCCAAATTATGGAAAGAGCCTAAATGTCCATCAACTGATGAATGGATAAAGAAATTGTGGTTTATATACACAATGGAATATTACGTGGCAAAGAGAAAAAATGAAATATGGCCTTTTGTAGCAACGTGGATGGAACTGGAGAGTGTGATGCTAAGTGAAATAAGCCATACAGAGAAAGACAGATACCATATGGTTTCACTCTTATGTGGATCCTGAGAAACTTAACAGGAACCCATGGGGGAGGGGAAGGAAAAAAAAAAAAGAGGTTAGAATGGGAGAGAGCCAAAGCATAAGAGACTGTTAAAAACTGAGAACAAACTCAGGGTTGATGGGGGGTGGGAGGGAGGAGAGGGTGGGTGATGGGTATTGAGGAGGGCACCTTTTGGGATGAGCACTGGGTGTTGTATGGAAACCAATTTGTCAATAAATTTCAGAAAAAAAACAAACAAACAAACAAACAAAAAAACCAAAACAAAAGACCCATCTATATGCTGCCTGTAAGAAAGTTCAGACTTAAACACATACAGACTGAAAGTGAAGAGATGGAAAAACATACCATGCAAATGGTATGGGGGGAAAAAAAGCCATAATACTTATATTAAATAAATTTTAAAGTATTTTTTTTAATGTTTATTTATTTTTGAAAGAGAGAGAGTGACAGAGCATGAGCAGGGGAGGGGCAGAGAGAGAGGGAGTCACAGAATCCGAAGCAGGCTCCAGGCTCTGAGCTGTCAGCACAGAGCCTGACGTGGGGCCCGAACCCACGAACCATGAGATCATGACCTGAGCTGAAGTCAGATGCGTAACCGACTGAGCCACCCAGGTGCCCCAGATTAAATAAACTTTAAAATAAAGACTGTAACAATAGACAGAGAGGGGCATTGCATAATGATAAAGGAATCAATCCAAGAAGAAGATATAACAATTATAAATATCTGTGCACCCAACATTGGAGCACCTAAATACGTAAAGCAAATATTAACATACATAAAGTGAGAAACTAACAACAAAACAATAATAGTAGGTACTTTAACACCACATTTATCTATCAATAGATAGATAATGAGATCTATCTATCGATAGATAGATCATTCAGGCAGAAAATCAATAAGAAACAGGGTCTTTAATGACACATTTGACTAGATAGACTCAACAGATACATACAGAACATTCCATCCAAAAACAACAGAATACACATTCTTTTCAAGTGCACATGGAACATTTTCCTAGGTAGATCATATATTAAACCACAAAACAAGTCTCAATATTTTAGTAAGATTAAAATCATATCAAATATCTTTTCCAACCATAATGGTATGACACTAGAAATCAATTATAAGAAAAAAACTCTTTGGAAAAAGCACAAACCATAGATTTTAAACAACATGCTACTAAATAACCAATAGGTCAAGAAAGAAATCAAATGGAAAATTAAAAAATACATGGAGGCATGGGATGCCCGGGGTGGCTCAGTTCGTTAAGCATCCAACTTTGGCTCAGGTCATGATCTCGCAGTTTGTGATTTTGAGCCCCAACTGGGCTCTGTGCTGATAGCTCGGAGTCTGGAGTCTGCTTCATATTCTGTGTCTCCCTCTCTCTCTGCCCCTCCCCTGCTTGTGCTCTGTCTCTCTCAAAAGTGAATAAACATTAAAACATTTTTTAAAAATACACGGAGCAAATGAAAATGAAAACACAATAGTCCAAAATCTTTGGGATGCAGCAAAGAAGTTCTAAAGAGGGAAATTTCTAACCATACACACCTACCTCAAGAAATAAGAAAAATCTCTAATGAACAATCTAAGCTTACATGTCATGGACCCAGAAAAATAACAAAGTCCAAAGTCAGTAGAAGGAAAGAAATAATAAAGAACAGAAAAAAAAAAGTGAAACAGAGAATAAATATATATACATACATACATATACATAAAAAAGATCACGGAAACCAAGAGTTAGTTCTTTGAAAAAATAAACAAATTTGATAAACCTTTAGCCAGAATCATCAAGAAAAAAGAGGACTCCAATGAATAAAATCAGAAATTAGAAGTAATAAACACCACAGAAATATAAAGGATTATAAGAGACTACTATGAGAAATTATATGCCAACAAATTGGGCCACCTACAAGAAATGGATAAATTCCTAGAAATATATAACTTCTCAAAACTGAATTAAGAACAAATAGAAATTCTGAACACAGTACTAGTAACAAAAATGAATCAGTAATCAAAAATTCCTAACGAGTAAGTCTAGGACTAGATGGATTCACTCTACCAAACATTTAAAGACTCTACCAAACAATTTTCTCCTCCAACCATCCCAACAAGAGGAAGGAAAGCTCCCAAATGCATTCTATGAGCCAGCATTACCTGGATACCAAAAACAGACAAAGACACTGCATAAAAAGAACTCTACAAACCAATACACCTGATAAACATAGATGAAAATATTTAATAAAACATTAGCAAACCATGTTCAACAATACATTAAAACAGTTATTGACCATGACTGAGTGGGATTAATTCCAGGGATGCAAGGATGTTTCAATATTTTCAAATCAATCAATGTTATACATCATATTAACAAAACGAAGGATAAAATTATATGACCATCTCAATAGATACAGAAAAAAAATTTTAACAAAATTCAACATCATTCATGATAAAAATTCTCAGGTGTGTTTACAGGGAACATACATCAACATAACAAAGGCCACGTATGACACACCCACACCTGATATGTCATACTCAATGGTGAAAAACACCTTTTCCTCTAAGACGAGCAACATGACGATGATGTTCACTCTAACCACTTTTATTCAACATAGTACTGGAAGTCCTAGCCACATAATCATATAAGAAAAAGAAATAAAAGGCATAAGAAATTGAAAATGGAAAGAAAAGCTGTTACTATTTACAGATGACAACACTATACATAAAAACTCTAAAGATGCCACCAAAAAAAATTTCAGAATAAATGAATTCAATAGAGTTGTAGGATACAAAATTAATCTACAGAAATATGTTTTTATACACAAATAATAAAGTAGCAGAAAGAGAAATGAAGGAAATAATCCCATTTACACTGTACCAAAAGGAATAAAATATCTAAGAATAAAGTTAGCTAATGAGATGAGAGAACCATACTCTGAAACTCTGAACCATACTCTGAAAACTGTGAGTCACTGATGAAAGAAACTGAAGATGACACGAAGAAATGGAAAGATATACCATGCTCATAGATTGGAAAAATTCATATCATTAGAATGTCAGACTACCCAAAGCAATCTATGGATTCAAGGCAGTCCCCATCAATACCAATAGCATTTTTCACAGAACTAGAACAAACAATCCTAAAATTTGTAGGGACCTACAAGAGACCTTGAACAGCCAAAGCAATATTGAGAAAGAACAGCAAAGCTGGAGGCATAAAAATTCCAGATTTCAAGATATACTAAAAAGCTATAGTAATCAAGACAGTATGGCACCAGCACATACACAGATACGTAGGTCAATGGGACAGGATAGAAAGCCCAGAAATAAATCCACATTTAAACGGCCAATTAATCTATGACGAAGGAGGCAAGAATGAAGAAAGTCTTTTCAAGACAGCTACATGCAAAAGAATGAAACTAGACCACTTTCTTAACACCATACACAAAAACTCAAAAGTGGATTAAAGATCTAAAAGTGAGAACTGAAACCATAAAGTTCCTAAAAGAAAGCATAGGCAATAATTTCTTGGACATCATCCTTAGCAACATATTTAAGGATATACCTCTCCAGGCAAGGGAAACAAAAGAAAAATAAGCTATTGTGACTCTACCAAAATAAAATGTAGAGCAAAAGAAACCATTAATAAAACAAAAAGGTAACCTAGAAGATATATGCAAGACATTGCAATAAGGAATTAATATACAGAATATGTAAAGAATTTATACAACTCAACATAAAAAAAATCTGATTAAAAAATGGGCAGAGGACCTGAATAGACCTTTTTCCAAAGAAGACATGCAGATGGCCAACAGACAACATTAAAAGATGTTTAACATTAGTGATTATCAGGAAAACGCAGATCAAAACCACAATGAGATATCACCTCACACATATCAGAATGGCTAATAACAAAAAGACAGGAAATAACAAGTGTTGGCAAGGATGTGGAGAAAAGGGAACCAATAGGGAAATCCCCATTAGGAATTTAAATCGGTGCAAGCATTGTGGAAGAAAGTATAGAGTGTCCTCAAGAAATTAAAAATAAAATATCACAGGATCTAGTAATTTTACTACTAGTTATTTACCCAAAGAAAACACTAATTCTGAAAGATATGTGGACCCCTATGTTTGTTGTGGCATTATTTACAATACCCAGACGTGGAAGCAACCCAAGTGTCCACCCACAGATGAACGGATAAAGATGATGTATATACACACAAAAGGATATTACTCAGTCATAAAAAAAAAAAAAAAAAAGACTGTGATCTTGCCATTTGTAACAACACGGATGGACCTAGCCGGTATTATACTCAGTGAGATAAGTCAGAGAAAGACAAATACCACATGACTTCACTTACATGTGGAATCTAAAAACAGAACAAGTGAACAAACTAACAACAGCAACAAAGCCAAAAGAGATCCATGAATACAGAGCATAATCCGGTAGTTGTCAGAGGGCTGGGGGATGGGCAAAATGCATAAAGGTGGGTGGAAGATACAGGCTTCCAGTTACGAATGAATAAGTCATGGGATGAAAGGTACAGCAGAGTGAATACTCAATGATATCATAATAGTGTTGTGTGGTGATAAGGGGTGGTTACACTTGAAGTGAGCACAGCATAATGTACAGAGTTGTTGCCTGCTATGTTGTATAACTAATGTAGCATCAGGAGTCAAGTATACCTCAGTGAAAGAACTTTCCTTTGACATTTATAGAAAATTCTACTCAACAACAGCAAAATACACAATCTTCTCAAGTTGCATATAAAACATTCATCAATAGACTACATGCTGGGTGATAAGGCAAGTCTTAGTAAATTGAAAAGGATTAAAATCACATAGAAGTTCTTTTGATCTCAGTGGATTTAAACCACATAGCAGTAACAATAAACAATAAAGGAATAACAGTAATTCCTTAGGAAAATACCCACATATTTGATAATTAACGAACACACTTCTAAATACATCATGGTCACAGAAGAAATCACAGGAATATTTAGGAGATATTTTGAACAGAAAAAATAAAACAAAAATTTTCAAATTATGTGAGATGTAGCTAAAGCAGTGCTTAGAGAACACTTACATTTTTTAAATGCTTATACCAGTAATTTAGGGTCTAACATCAAGCTCCAACCTGAAAAAACTAGAAAAGGAAGATTCAAAGAAGTCCAGAATAACAAAGCAAAATAAACATAAAAGAAAACAGCATGATTAAAATAAGTGTAAAGCAAAACAAAACAAAACAAAACAAAACAAAACAAAACAAGGCAGTAAAAACTGGTTCTTGGGGCGCCTGGGTGGCGCAGTCGGTTAAGTGTCCGACTTCAGCCAGGTCACGATCTCGCGGTCCGGGAGTTCGAGCCCCGCGTCAGGCTCTGGGCTGATGGCTCAGAGCCTGGAGCCTGTTTCTGATTCTGTGTCTCCCTCTCTCTCTGCCCTTCCCCCGTTCATGCTCTGTCTCTCTCAGTCCCCCAAAAAATAAATAAACGTTGAAAAAAAACCCAAAACTGGTTCTTAAAACAAGACAAATGAGGTTGATAAATCTCTATTCAGACTGATCAAGCACACTATAAAAAGAAGATAGAAATTAACCAATATTAGGAATGAATGGTAGAGGGGTCTACAGGTCTTACAGATAACAAATGACTATCAGCAAATATGAAGAATATTTATGACCTATTTTACATTTTGAATAAAATTGACAAATTCCTTGAAAGACACAAACTACTAAATATCACCCAAGAAGATATAGATAACCATAACAGCCCCATACCTATTAAAAATTTTTAAATTCTTAGTTAAAAACCTTCCCATATATTAAAGAAAACCTTCAGAAGTATTAACAAAACAAATATAGACAAATTTTTCCAGAAAAGGGAGGAGGAAATACCCCAACTGATTTATGATGCAGTATTACCCAGATATCAAACCAGACAAAATAGAATAGAATATTCCAATCGCATATCCCTCAAGATTGCAGATGCAAAAAATTCTAGCAAATCAAATCCAGCAATATAAAAAACTTTTTGACAAATTAGGATTTATCTCAGAAATGCAGTTTAAATTTAATATTCAGCATAATACACCTTTTTATAAGATTTAAAAGGAAGGGGCACCTGTGTGGCTCAGTCAGTTGAGTGGCAGACTCTTGATTTCTGCTCAGGTTATGACCTCTGTGCTGAGCGCAGGGCCAGCTTAAGATTCTCTCTCTCCCCCACTATGCCCCTCACCTCTGCACATGCACTTGCTGTCTCTAAAACAAACAAACAAACAAAAAAGATATAAAAGGAAGAACCATATAATCATCTCAGCAAATGCAGTAAAGACACTTGAGAGAATTTATCACTCATTCTGAGAAGCACTAAGAAAAGTGCTTCTCTGAAAAACCTACAGCTAACATCATACCTAATGGCAAAACCTGTTCCCCTAAGATCAAGAAGAATGGACGTTCTTACCACTTCGATTCAACATCATATGTAGGTCCTAGCCAGTGCAATGAGTCAAAAACCAAACAAAACAAAAGAACTGAAAAAGAAGTAATGCTTTATTTAGTTGCTGTCAATATTTTGTACAAAATTCTAGAAAATCTACATGAGTCGCATGTTGTTAGATTGTTACAGTAAATGTCCCCCAGGTGGTGTATCCCCAACTTTGGTGTACCCACCCACACCGACTCTGGGTTTGGTCATGTGACTTGATTTGGCCAATGAGACAACAGCAAACATAAGAGGCCCAGAGGTGTGAAAAGCACTTGCTCAGTGAGCCTTGTCGCTCTTTGTGAAGAATCCCTGGTTAAACTGGCAAAGGCACTGAAACCAAATGGAGCAGAAATATGTAAATTCTGGTGAGCTTCAAGCGTCCTTTATCCAAGGAGTCTTTTTGAAAGCACTTCTCAGTTCTCAATGGACATAGTTCATGCACTTCCGTCTTCCTGCTATTCTCCTCTCCTTTTCTCCCCTTTCTCCTTCTTAAACTTTTCCCTTACTTCCCCATTTTTCTCATGTTATTGTATCTGCTGTTACAGCGTTCCCTCCCTGACAAGGTCCAGAACTTTTTAAAGGGTCATGTACTTTTCATTTAATATGGTTGCTGGCATAATGATTGTTAACAAAATATTTGAAGAGTGAGTGACTGGGAAACATCTCTTTGTTTCTGATTATTATCAAGATAAAGAATTCTTTTTATATATTTTTTGTTTAATCTAACATTCACAAAAGTATTTACTGAGTAATTACTATGTGCCAGTCCTGTCAAGTGAACTAGCTTAGAAAACAACTGGTTGTTGGGGCCCCTAGGTGGCTCAGTCAGTTAAGCGTCCGACTTCAGCTCAGGTCATGATCTCACAGTTGTGGATTCAAGCCCCGTGTCGGGCTCTGTGCTGATGGCTCGGAGCCTGGAGCCTGCTTCAGGTTCTGTGTCTCCCTCTCTCTCTGCCCCTCCCCTGCTCATGTTCACTCGCTCTCTCTCAAAAATAAACATTAAAAAAATTTTTAAACAACTGGTTCTTATGAGGGATACGGATGTCATTATTGGTAGATATATTGGGCAGTATTATGCCTATTATTAAAATATCTAGGTAGTCAATTTGTCTTATCCTCATTAAACAGAAGAAAAAATGTATTCATTTTATGCTCATAAAGCAACATTTACACAGTTATAACCGCCTGAACCAAAGGGTTGGATCAGAAAATTAAGTCGTGATTTGGTAATGTGTTTGAATCTATGTGACTTATTAATATCTTCTTTGTAAATAATTTTTATTTTTATTTATTTTTAAAATTGTTTATTATTTATTCACTTTTGAGAGCCATTGAAAGACAGAGTGCAAGTGGGGGAGGGGCAAAGAGAGCAGGAGACCGAATCCGTAGCAGGCTCCAGGCCCTGAGCGGTCAGCACCGAGTCCTGTGGGGGGCTTGAACCCAGGAACCACGAGATCATGACCTAAGCAGAAGTCAGACGCTCAACCGACTGAGCCACCCAGGCACCCCAGTCATTTTTATTTTTAAATAGTTTAAGACTTACCAGAAGATGCAAAAATAGTTCTGTGTATCCTTCAACCAGCTTCCCCCATAATGATATCTTAATAGTAGTAATACATTATCAAAGTCAGGAAAGTGACATTGTTACAATATTATTAATTTAGTTACAGACTAAAAGTTCTTTTTAATAAATCCTTGTTTTCCATGTAGATTTTCACTTCATTACCACCTCTTACTCTGGGAATCTTTGAACAGTGTTGCAGTGAGAAGAGCCTGCTTAGGTGCCCACAACTCTATCGGATTTCTCAGGCAGGGAAAATTTTCAACACAAAGGTAAACAGAAGATTTAATGCAGGTTTTCATCTCAACTCCAAAGGTACCTCTTTTCCTTTTCTGATGCTTAAAAAAAAATAATTTAAAAACCAAGGATTGCAGCCTTGTGCAATCATTTACCTTGTAGTTTAGTTTGTCTAGGGAACTGAGATTTAAATAATATGTGGCAGAGGGAAACTAAAGAAAAAGCAGCAAGGCACCATGTGTGGTCCCACAAACTGTGCACAGAGCAGCTTCAGGAGGCATGCTGTGCATTGGGGCAATCCTGGAAAATACAAATGAGGGACTCAGGCCTATTTTTAGAGGAGACAAGCGATTCTTCTGGAATGCTTTCTTCCTGGGATCACGGAGTTGAGATTTAGAGTAAACCTAACTGCATCCCAGTCATTAGTGAAGCTTTAAAAATATATAGACACCTGCAAGTATCTTTTCAAATTAGTATTTTTGCTTTCTTTGGGTAAGTACCATTTGGGTAAATACCACAGTGCCATTAGACCGCATGATAATTATATTTTTAGTATTTTGAGTAACTGTCATACTGTTTTCCACGATGGGTGTACCAATTTGCATTTATACAGTACATGAAGGTTCCTTTTCGTCTACATTCTTGCAACACTTGTTATTTCATGAGTTTTTTTCATTCAGCCATTTGACAGGTATAAATTGATATCTCATTGTGGTTTGACTTGCATTTCCATGATGACTGGTGATGTTGAACATCTTTTCATGTGTCAGCCATCTGTATGTCTTCTTTGGGAAAATGTCTATTCAGGCCCTCTGCCCATTTTTTTTTTTTAATTTACATCCAAATTAGTTAGCATGTAGTGCAAGAATGATTTCAGGAGATTACTTACCCATTTAGCCCATCCCCCCTCCCTCAACCCCTCCAGTAACCCTCTGTTTGTTCTCCTTATTTAAGAGTCTCTTATGTTTTGTCCCCCTCCCTGTTTTTATATTATTTTTGCTTCCCGTCCCTTATGTTCATCTGTTTTGTCTCTTAAAGTCCTCATATGAGTGAAGTCATATCATTTTTGTCTTTCTCTAATTTCACTTAGCATAATACCCTCCAGTTCCATCCATGTAGTTGCAAATGGCAAGCTTTCATTCTTTTTGATTGCCGAGTAATACTCCATTGTATACATATGCCACATCTTTATCCATTCATCCATCGATGGACATTTGGGCTCTTCCCATACTTTGGCTATTGTTTATAGTACTCTATAAAATGGGGGTGCATGTGTCCCTTCGAAACAGCACACCTGTATCCCAGCAATTGCTGGGTCGTAGGGTAGTTCTATTTTTAGTTTTTTGAGTTTTCCAGAGTGGCTGCACCAGCTTGCATGCCCATCCTCTGCCCATTTTTAAATCACATTATTTGTTTTCTTGGTATTGAGTTGAACTTACGCTCATAAAAAAACTTACTTGTTCTTTATATATTTTGCATATTAATCCCTATGTACCCATATATTTATTGCCGCATTATCTGCAATAGCCAAGATATGGAAGCAACCCAAGTGTCCATCAGTAGACAAATGGGTAAAGAAGATGTGGTATATATAAGCAATGGACTATTACTCAACTATAAAAAGAATGAAATCTTGCCATTTGCAACAACACGGATGGACCTACAGGATATAATGCTAAGTGAAATAAGTCAGTCAGAGAAAGACAAATCCCATATGATTTTATTCATATGTGGAATCTAAGAAACAAGTGAACAAAGGAAAAAAGAGTCAAAAAGTAGACTCTTAAATACAGAGAATGAACTGGTGGTTTCCAGATGAGAGGTGGGTAAGAGAATGGGTAAAATAGAGAATCAAGAGTACACTTATCATAATGAGCACTGAATAGTGTTTAGAATTATTAGTCATTATATTGTACACTTGAAACTAATATAACACTATGTTAATTGTGCTTCAATTAAAAAATATATAGATGCCTGGAAGAAACATGGGTCTTTTTTTTATATTAAATACAATTAAAAAAATTTTTTAACTTTTATTCAATTTTGGGAGACAGAGACAGAGCATGAGTGGGGAAGTCATACACTTAACCCACTGAGCCACCCATATATTAAATATAATTTATAATTATAATATATAATTTATAATATGTATTATATGTATTATAATTTTATAATATAATTATATAATTTATAATATTTATTGTCAAATTGGTTTCCATACAATACTCAGTGCTCATCCCAACAGGTGCCCTCCTCAGTTGGAGAGGAACTAAAATCTCCAACCCAAAGCATGGATTCATCTATATCCCTCTGAAGTTCTATCAGGTTTGCTTCATGTATTTTGCAGTTCTGTTATTAGGTGTATAAATGTTTAGGATTGTTATATTGTCTTGATTGATCCCTTTTTCATTATGAAATTACCTTTATTATTTTCTTCTTTGATCTTGTCTATTTTGTCTGATAGTAATATGACAACTCCAGCTTTTTTTAGTGTTTTTATGATATATCTTTTCCATCCTCTTATTTTTATTCATTCATTCATTCATTCATTCATTCATTCGAGTCTTCTAGTGGGCAGTTTGTAGTCTTTGTTATCCGGTCTGATATTACGTCTCTATACTGCGTGTTTAAAGTATTTACATTTTCATATGTTTATTGATGTGTTTTGGTTCAAATTTAACCATCTTTCTACACATTTTTGATTTTTCCTAATTATAATTTGTTTCCTTGTTTTCTCTTGTTCTGACTTCTTTTGGATTAATTTTTGTGAATTCCATTTCATCTCCTTGTTGGCTTCTTAGCTATAATTCTTTTCTTTAAAGAATTTGCTTTAGGGTTTACACCATGTATTGTTAAGTTAGTGTAGTATGACTTCAAGTGATACACTAATTCACATACAGTATAAAAACCTTAATAGTACACTTCCATTTCTCTCCTTCTGACCTTTGGACTAATGTTGTCATACATGTTACTTTTACATATGTTAACAACCCCACACCATATGAATACTTGTGCTTGAACAATTATTTTTCAAAGTGACTTAAATAGTAAGAGAAACACTTAGATCTTTACCCATACTTTTGTTATTTCCAGTAATCTTCTACCCTTTGTGTGGATTCACATTAATATGTGTTCTAATTTCCTTCTGCCTGCAGAGCTTCCTTTAACATTCCTTGTAGTGCAAATCTGCTGGCAGTGAACTCTTAGTTTTTATGGAACTCAAAAGGTCTTCATTTGACCTTCATTTTTGAAAGTTATTTTCGGTTGGCATAAAATTCTAGGTTTGACAGTTTATTTCTTTCAGTAATTTCCATTGTCTTCTTACTTGCATTGTTTTGATGTGGAATTACTGTCATCCTCACTTTATACCTTTCATGTGTCTTTTTTCATCTGGATGCTTTGAAGATTTTTTCCCCCCCAGATTTGAGCAATTGGATTGTGGTGACTTGTTTCTTCATGGTTCCTGTGCTTGGGGTGCACTGAGGATTTGGATCTGTAGGTTTATAGTAAGAAGATGAGGGGGCCCCTGGGGGCTCAGTCGGTTAGGTGTCTGACTCAGCTCAGGTCATGATCTCACGGTTCGTGAGTTCGAGCCCTGTGTCGGGCTTTGTGCTGCCAGCTCAGAGCCTGGAACCTGCTTCAGATTCTGTGTCTCCCTCTCTCTCTGTCCCTCCCCCGCTCATGCTTTCTGTCTCAACAATAAATAAATGTTAAAAAAAAAAAAGATCAGCAAACTATGGGCTATAGGCCAAATCTAGTCCATTGCCTGATTTCATAAAATTTTATTGGGAGGGGCGCCTGGGTGGCGCAGTCGGTTAAGCGTCCGACTTCAGCCAGGTCACGATCTCGCGGTCCGTGAGTTCGAGCCCCGCGTCGGGCTCTGGGCTGACGGCTCGGAGCCTGGAGCCTGTTTCCAATTCTGTGTCTCCCTCTCTCTCTGCCCCTCCCCCGTTCATGCTCTGTCTCTCTCTGTCCCAAAAATAAATAAACGTTGAAAAAAAATTATAAAAAAATAAAAAATAAAAAAAAATAAAATTTTATTGGGAAACAGCCATGACCATTCATTCACAAATTCATTATGATTATCGTAGAGGTACAACAGCAGAATTGAGTAGTTGTAATGGAGATCTTGTGACCCCCAAATAATAAAATACTTTTTTTCCATCTTGTCCTTTACAAAAAAAGTTTCTTGGTTTATAGTTTACATCAAATTTGGAAAGTTTTCAGCCATTGTATTTTCAAATATTTTTTCTGGCCTATCTTCTCTCCTTCTGTTGCTTCCAATTATACATATGTTAGATCACTTGAAGTTGTCCAAAACTTCATTGAACCTATACCTTTGTTTTATACATCCTCCTGTTAATTTTGTTTTGTTTGGGTGTTTTATCATGTTGTCTTCAATTACTTCTGCAATATCTATGCCATTAATTCTTCTGCAATGCTGAATCTGCATTACTGCCATCTAGTAAGTTTATTATCTCAAAATTTATAGTTTTTAATCTATTAAATTTCTATCTGGAAATTTTTTATATCTTCTATTTCCCTACTAAGCTTTTGAACATAAAGAATAAATACTGTTTCAAAAAAAGAATAGAGTTATACTCTTTCAACATTCTTATCTGCAAATTTTAGTATGTGTGTTGGTTGTAGGTTGGATTTAATTAATTTTTACGTCCTCATTTTGGGTAGTGTTTTTCTGCCTTTTTTTTTTTAATGCCTGATAATTCTGAATTGGATTTGTCCTACGTGATAGATATTTTTGTATAACCATGAATATATTTTTTCCCTTTACATTGATTGATTGATTAAAGTATAGTTGACACACAATGCTACATTAGTTTCAGGTGTAAAACAGTGATTCAAGAAGCCTATATATTATTCTACCTACATCTATTCTATACAGGTGTAGCTACCATCAGTCACCATACAACACTATTATAATACCATTAACTATATTCCCTGTGCTTTACCTTTTATCCCCATGACTTACTCATTCCACACTGGAAGCCTCACCCCCCTCACCCATTTTTCCCATGCCTCCACTCTCCCATTCCTCTGGCAACTTCCAGTGTATTCTCTGTATTGATTTCTTATGGTTTTTGTTTGTTCATTTATTTTTAGATTACACATATAAGTGAAATCATATGGTATTTGTCATCCTCTGCCTGATTTATTTCACCTATCATAGAACCCTCTAGGCCCATCCATATTGTTGCAAATGGTGGGATCTCCTACTTTTTTACGGCTGAACAGTATTCAATTGTATATACATATCACATCTTCTTTATCCCTTCATGTACGGATGGACACGGGTTGCTTCCATATCTTGGCTATTGCAAATAATGCTGCGGTAAATATAGTGGTGCATGTATCTGTATGAATTAGTGTTTTCGGTTTTCTTGGGTAAATACCCAGTAGTGGTATTACTAGATCATATGGCATTACTATATGTAATTTTTTGAGAAAACTCCATACTGTTTTCTACTGTGGCTGCACCAGTTTGCATTGCTACCAATAGTGCACGAGGGTTCTTTTTTCTCCATCTCTTCACCAACACTTGTTATCTCTTGTCTTTTTGATTCTACCCATTCTGATAGGTGTAAGGTGGTCTCTCATTGTGGTTTTGATTTGCCTTTTTCTGATGATTAGTGATGTTGACCATCTTTTCATGTGTCAGTTGGCCATTTGTAAGTCTTCTTTGGAAAAATGTCTATTTAAATTCTCTTCCCATTTTTAAATCAGATTGTGTGTGTGTGTGTGTGTGTGTGTGTGTGTGTGTGTGTGTGTGTTTGTGTGTGTGTTGTACAAGTTTTTTTACAAATATATTTTGGAAATTTACTCCTTATTGGATGAATCATTTGCAAATATCTTCTCCCATTTAATAAGATGCCTTTTTGTTTTCCTGATGGCTTCCTTTGCTGTGCACAAAAGTTTTTTATTTTGTATCACCATGACTTTTCTTGAGTTTTGTTCTGGAATACTGGCACGTTAACTGGAAACAATTTAGCCCTTTTGGATCTGCATTTTAATATTAGGAAGGACAGGAGTTGTGCTAAGTCCAAGGATAATTTTTCTCCACAGAGACAGAAACTTCTATGTATTCTGCCCAATGTTCCATGAATCTTGAGGTTTTCCAGTTTGGCACTAGTTGTGTTTTTAAACCAGTGTCTTACATTCTTTCCTAAAAACAGCTTTACTTCAGGAAATTTAGGTCACAGGACAGATATGTTTTTTTCCACATATTTTTCTCCTCTAGTCCTTTATCTGTAAGTCTTCCTGGCAAACATAAAAATAACCGATACATTTAGACCCAAAAGAACAAAGATTTGTTTTCGCTGTTGTTCTACCGTCTCCTAACCAATGTACTCTTGTTTGACCCTAGAGATTTTATATTATTAATATTTCCTTTAAGAAAATTGTATATGGTTTATTAAAATTTACTTTGACCAAAGTCTGGGTGTCGATGTAAAGGTGCAGACTGTATTACATGAAAGAAATTATATTTAAAACACTACAATTTAAGGACTGAAAAATACTTTTATTTCTTTTACAAATTACTACTTCTGGTTCTTTTTCATTGGATAATTTAGGTTTTTATACTTTTTATAACAAATATTCTATATTTGAATCCTACACATTTATATTTAATGAGTTTTCAAATAATATCCTTTAATTTCATAGTCATTTCTTTTAGGAGTAGAAGAAATGGAATTTTTCCATATCTAGGAAAACATTTTGGCTTTATAACCGTGTTTCAAACTGCAAGTATATTTCCTAATGTCACATATTTTTAGATTTACACCAACATACTATCATAACTTTCTTGCTTTGTTTTCTTTTAGGTATTTTGGTTTCAATGCATAAATGCTTTGGTCCATTCCTTCATTCTCTTCTGGATGCCCATGAAAATGCTGGAGCATGGTAATGGCTTCATTGTTTCATATATTCAACAAAGAGCATGTTTTTCTCACTGGGGCCAGTATTTCTGTGTGTGTGTGTGTGTGTGTGTGTGTGTGCGCACGCGCACACGTGTGTGTCTCCAAAGAAAGACCTGAAGGCAACAAAAAGGGAATTTTAAAATATGTATAAAATTAAAGTCCAGCTGACACTTAACAGTGGATCTTTAGAAAGCATTTTCTTTGTGTCTGACATATATAAATTGAGAATTAGTGCTTTTATTATTCATTTTTAATATTTGAGTTGGCAGGTCTGATAGAAAGCATAATCATTTTAATGAATCATAGGTGCCTTCCATTAGTAAGTTTGAAGTTTATGTCTATTTTCTTATTTCACTTCCCAAACTTCATGCTACAATTTGGACTATACCACAAGTTTAATACACTTTATTATTAGACCAAGTCTCCTTTTCCTGATATACGATTTTCCAAATAACATTATGTATGAAGTTTTTCTACAGACTAATGTGGGTCCAATACATCTAAATGTAGGAGATATATTTATGAAGTGTGCTATTGTTGTGTAATGGGTTCACAGCCATAAATTAAGGTGTGAAATATAATTATTTTTCTTTAACCAGATTTAATTTTCATTGGGTGTTACTAGAAATATATCCTTTATCTTGGACATATTTTTTAAACATTGAGTTTGAGTTGTATGTGTTATTTGTTGGTATTTAAAAGAAAGGATCTGCCATTAATATAGCTAAAGGCCTTCACTGTAAAAACAATGGACAAAAGTTTCAAATGGTAACAAATATAGCAAAATCACAAGTTTACAAAAAGTTCCTTTTAGGATGGAGTTGTGAGGAGCTCCTTGGACCTGCCTCCCACCCAGATAAGCAAAACTGGTCAAAATTATAAAAACATGACTCTGCACCTTCTCTGGATATTGTCCTAAAGACAAATGAAGACACATTTATTCAAGCAAACCTACTACTCAGTAAGAACATTGAGAGTCTATGGCATTGTAGCCATGACCTACTCCTTCCCTATCTTAATCACACCCTAGCTTGATGGAAGCTCCACTACAGCCAAGTGTGGCCAAGAGGGTAGGAATACTAGTATTCTCAATGATCACTCAATGTTACAATATCTCACAGGAGAGCCAGGCCACCGGCATTTCTTATCCCCTGCCCCTAACTTTGAGTTGAAGAGGCCAAATTCCTGATGAGTGTGGCCAAGAGGTTAGAGCTCTCCTTTTCCAATCAACCTATGTCCATAGGAGAAAGTCTCTACAACAGGCACGATAGGCTAAGAATACCAAATCCATGACCGCTCTCCCCACAGCTTGCTTGTAGGGAAGAGAATCTCCAAGAGATTGCTGGGAAGGCAAGCCAAGAAGACCAGTGACGACAACCTCACTACCACCAAAGGTAGTGGCAATAAGGTTTTACCTACGGTAACAGGTGGTACATAAGAAAAGACAGCCCCAAAACTCTTTCCAAAGTAAGTGACTGTTTGAAACATACTGGGGGAAGAGTTCAAGTCTAGGGATGTTCTCAAAGATAATAATTCTTCTTAAATGAGACCAACAAGCTAAACCATAGGCCTGGTTCAGAAAGAACCAGGGACAGAAACAGATAAAAATAGCCCTCCTGAGGTGAGAACAAACCTCAAAGACCTGTCTCAAAATTAACCCAGCCTGAATTTAATCAGATCAGACTGCTGTACAATTAATGCCCTAGAACACTGTCAAAAACAATAGAATATCCCGTGGGTAATTAGTGGAGCCTAACAACTGGTGTAATACCAAGTGAGTCAGGTAGCTTAATGGAAAAATGAGGGAAAAGGAGTGTCAATGCAGACCAGATAAAACCAAGGTGACTGTGTGCCTGCTCAGGGCTGCACCTTCCAAGGAGCAATACCAAGGTTTCATACTACAGGGGCAAGAGACTTCAACTAAAATAGCCAGCCAAATCACAGAACAAATAAACATCAAAACAAATGTAAGCCTTGAAGACAGGGGAGGGAAACTAGTATCCAGAGTAGCTACAGTGTATTATGTAAGATGTCTAGTTTTCAGCAACACCAAAAAGTACAAGACATGCAAAGAGACAGGGCAGCATGACCCATATACCCAGTAACAAGTAGGCAACAGAAACTTCCTGTTTCTGTGAGAGGGCCTACATGTCAGAGTTACAAAGAGTTCAAATTAGCCAATACAAACATGTTGAAAGAACCATAAGAAATCCTTAAAGGTATGAGGGTATGAAGGCACATCAAACAGATTATCAAAAAAGAGACAGAAATTATAAAAAAGAACCAAATGAAACTTCTGGAGCTGAAAAGTTTTAATAACCAAAATGAAAAATTCATTAGAGGGGCTCAACAGTAAATGTGAACTGGAAGAAGAAAGAATTATGAAACTTGATGCTACATTAATGGAAAGGATGCAATTTGAAAACCAGAGAGAAAAACAGAATGAAGGAAAATGAACACAGACTCAGAAATATGAGAAGCCTTTAAACACACCAATATAGGCAAATGGGGTATAAGAACCAGAGGAGAAAAGGAATGAAGTAGTAAAACTATTCAAGGAAATGATAGCTAAAGAGCTTCCAATTAGCTGAACAACATTAATTTGTACATCCAAGGGGGCTCAGTGAACTTTAAGTGAGATAAATGCAAAGAGATCCATACCCAGACACATGTAGCAAAAATGTTGGAAGCCAAAAACAACAGGAAAATATTGAAAGCAGAGAAATAAAAGTGGCTCATGGACAAGGGAGCTCCAGTTAAGACTTACAGATGACTTCTCATCACACACACACAAAAATGGAGGTCAGAAGGCAGTGCTGAAAGAAAAAAACCTGTCAACCAAGAATCTTATGCCCAACAAAATAATTTTTCAAAAATGAAGGCAAAACAGAGACATTCTCATATAAACAGAAAAATGACAGGATTTGTTACTGTAATACATGCTTTTCAAGAAATACTAAAGGAGGTTCTTCAGATTAAAAATAAGTAAACCCAGTTCACAAAGAGCATTGATAAAGGAAATGATGTAATCATATAAGACAGTGTAAATGCATTATTCCATCTTCTGTCTTTTCATAAATGATTTTAAAGTAAATTTCACAAAATAGTATAGATGTAAAATCTTTATCAAAATATCAACATACTAAATCTAGAAATATATATAAGGTTACACACAAAAGCACCAAATGGGATTTATCTCAGGAATGCAAGGTTGGTTTAACACACAAAAATAATGTCATTCATCATAAAAATAAAGGACAAAAATTACATGATTGTCTCAATAAATTCAGAAAAAGCATTTGACATAAGTCAATACATCTTCATGATAAAAACATTCACACTTTAAAGTAGGGATAGAATTGATCTTTCTGAATCTGATAAAAGACATCTACAAAACTCCCACAGTTAACATGTTTAATGGTGAAAGACTGAATGCTTTCCCCTAAAATCAAGAATGAGGGGCACCTGGGTGTCTTGGTGGGTTAAGCATCTGACTCTTGATTTCAGCTCAGGTCACGATCTCAGTTTGTGAGATTGAGCCCAGCATCAGGCTCCACGCTGAGAACACAGAGCATGCTTCATATTCTTTCTCTCCCACTCTCTCTGCCCCTCCCCCGCTCATTCTCCCTCTCCCTCTCGCACGCATGCTCTCTCTCTCTCTCTCTCTCTCTCTCTCTCTCTCTGAAAAATAAATAAATATGCTTAAAAAAAGAGACAAAAATATCATTTACAGTACTTCTATTCATCATTGTTCTGGTAATACTAGGCAGTATAGTTGGGCAAGAAAATGCAATAAAAATCATCCAGTGTAGAAAGGAAAGAGTAAAATGATCTCTATTTGTATATGACATGATTATATATATATATATATATATATATATATATATATATATATAATACATATAATATATATTGCTAAAACCCCATGTTATATATATATATATATATATATATATATATATATATATATATAATGCTAAAATTAAAATACTATTAAAGATAAACAAATTAAGGTTTAGGGTACAAGATTAACACACAAAGAATCAATTTTATTTCTATACAACAGAAATAAGAAAACAGAAAGTGACACTAAGAAAACAATTCTATTTACCATTGCATAAAAATGAAGAAAATACTTAGAAATAAATTTAACAAAAGTTCAAAATTTATACCTTGAAAATTATAAAACATTGTTGAAAGAAATTAAAGAAGACTTAAATGAACATAAAGTCATCCAACGTTTGTGGATTGAAAGATGTAATACTGTTTAGCTCGCAACACCTCCCAAATGAATAAATGAATTCAATAAAGTGGCAGGATACAAAATTAATATAAAGAAATCTGTTGCATTTCCTTTTACTTTTTCTTTTTTTTTGGGGGGGGGAGAGGAAGAAGAAGGGAAGAGGGAGAGGGAGAGAAAATCTTAAGCAGGCTCCATGCCCAGTGTGGAGCCCAATGCAGGGCTTGATCTCATGACCATGAGATCATGACCCGAGCCAAAGTCTAGAGTTGGTCACTTAACCAACTCAGCCACCTAGGTGCCCTGTGGAAGTCTATTGCATTTCTATATCCTGCTAATGAAATAGAAATTTAAGAAAAAACCCCATTTAAAATTACACAAAAAAGAATAAAATACCTAGAAATAAATTTAATCAAGATGTAAAAGACTTTATACTCCAAAAACTATAAGACACTGGTGAAAGAAACTGAATTGACACAAAAAAATGGAAAGATACATCATGCTTGTGGATTAGAAAAATTAATATTGTTAAAATGTCCATAATACCCAAAACAATTTAAAGATTCAGTGTGATCCCTATCAAAATACCAATAGCATTTTTCACACAACTAGAACAAATAGTCCTATAACTTGTATGGAACCACCAAAAATCCTGAAGAGCCACAGCAATTTTGAAAAAGAACAAATCTGGAGGTATGTATTACAATTCCAGATTCAAGATATACCACACAGCTACAGTAATCAAAACAATATGGCACTGGCATAAAAACTGACACATGAATCAACAGAATAGAGACTCCAGAAATAAACCCAAGCCTATACAGTCAATCTACAACAAAGGAGGCAAGAATATACAATGGGGAAAGACAGTCTCTTCAATAATTGGTGTTGGGAAAACTGGACAGCTACATTCAAAAGAATGAAACTAGACCTCTTTCTTACACCATACACAAAAATAAATTCAAAATGGATTAAAAATCTAAATGTGAGACCTGAAATTATAAAATTTAAAAGAATACATAACAGTAATCCTTGGACATTAGGCTTAGCAACACACTTATCCACATGTCTCATCAGGCAAGGGAAACAAAAGAAAAAATAAATTAGTGGGACTACACCAAAATTAAAAGATTTTGCACAGCAAAAGCAACCATCAACAAAACAAGAGGCAACTTAGTAAATGGGAGAAGATATTTGCAAATGATATATTTGATAAGGAGTTAATATCCAAAATACAAAAAGAACTCAACATAAAAAAAAAAGGCATCTGATTAAAAATGGGTAGAGGACCTGAATGTCTTCCCAAAGAAGACATACAGATGGCCAACTGACACATAAAAAGATGCTCAACATGACTGATCATCAGGGAAATGCAAATCAAAGCTACAGTGAGATATCACCTCACACCAATCAGAATAGCTAATACCAAAAAGATAAGAAATAAGTGTTGATGAGGATGTGGTGAAAAGGGAGCCCTCATGCACTGTCGATGGGAATGTAAACTGGGGCAGCCACTGTAGAAAACAGTATGGAGGTTCCTCAAAAATGAAACATATAAACACCATATGATCCAGCTATCCCACTAATGGATATTAACACAAAGAAAACAAAAACAGAATTTCAAAAAGATATACACACCCCTAGGATTACTGCAGCATTATTTACAATAGCCAAGATACAGAAGGAACCCAAGTGTCCATCTATAGATGAATGGATAAACAAGATGTGGTATGTGTGTACACACACACATACACACACATACATACACACACACATACACATGCATATACATACAATGGAATATTACTCAGCCATAAAAAAGAACAAGTTTTGTTTTGTTTTTTTGCCATTTGTGACATCATGGGCAGACCTAGAGGTTATTACGCTAAGTGAAGTTAAGTCAGAGAAAGACAAATACCATATGATTTCACTTACGTGTGGAATCTAAAAAACAAAACAAATGAACAGAACAAATTGAATAAAACAATTGAACAAAATGCTAGACAAATACAGAGAATAAACTGTTGGTGACCAGATGGCAGGTAGGTGGGGAATGGGTGAAATAGATAAATGGAGATGAAAAATACAGCACAGAGAATGGAGTCAATAATACTGTAATAACTTTTTATGGTGACAAATGGTGACTAACACTTATTGTGGTGAGCACTGAGTAATGAATAGAATTGTCTAATCAATATGTTGTACACCTGAAACTAATATAACATTGTATGTCAATTATACTTCAATAAAAAAGTATAAATACAACCCACAGAATAGAACAAAGCATTTACACATTATATTTATAACAAGGATTTCTATCTGGGCTGTATGAGGAACACTTACAACTCAACAGTAAAAAGACAAAAAGACCCAATTTTCAAAACATGCCAAAGATTTGAATAGACCTTTCCCCCCAGAGGATATTCAAATAACTAATACATGAAAAGATGGTCAACATCATTAATCATTAAACAAATGCAAATTAAAACCACAATGAGGTAATACTTCATGTCCATTAGGGTGGCTATAATCAAAATGACAGACAGCAATGACTGTTGGCAAAGATGTAGAGACTGGAACCCTCACACACCGCTGGCAGGAATGTAACATGGTGTAGCCCCTTTGGGAAACGGTCTGGCATTTCCTGTAATGGTTAAGCACTGAGTTACCGTATTATTCAGCAATTACACTGTTAGGTATATGCCCAAGAGAAATGAAAGTCTATGCCACAGAAAAATTTGTACACATAGCAGCTTTATTCGTAATAACCCAAATGTTCATTAATCAATGAATGGATATATGATGGGTATGTGCTATATACATACAATGGAATAGTGTTTATTAACAAAAAGGAATGAAGTATTGATCATGCTACAACAGTGATGAATCTTGAAAACATTATACTAAGTGAAAGAAGCTAGTCACAAGACCACCTATTATATGAGTCTATTTACATGAAATGTTCAGAACAGGCAAATTATATAAAGACTGAAAACAGATTAGTGTTTGCCTAAGGCTGGGGGATGGATGGGGCAGTAATAGCCAAGAGGTCTGGGGTTTCTTCTGTGAGGGAAGGAAAGTGTTCTCAAGCTGATGATGCTGATAGTTGCCTGGTTCTGTTAATATACTAAAAGCCATTGAGCTGCACACTTTAAATGTGTGGATGTATGGTATGTAAATTATATGTCAATAAATCTGGTAAAGACTTATTGTATACAATAAATAGAATATATTTGGGGGATCTTAGCTCATCCTCAAAATAGAGAAAGGAATTTGAACCACTGTGGTAATAATGAATGCAAATCCAGAACAAGAAATACTATGGTTTTATTAAATTTGTATCTTACGGAATTTCTGTTGTTAAATGTCAAGTATTAAATACAGTAATTCTTGGGGCGCCTGGGTGGCTCAGTCGGTTAAGCATCCGACTTCGGCTTGGGTCATTATCTCAGGGTTTGTGAGTTCGAGCCCCACACTGGGCTCTGGGCTGACAGCTCAGAGCCTGGAACCTGCTTCGGATTCTGTGTCTCTCACTCTCTCTGCTCCTCCCCTGCTCACACTCTGTCTCTCTCTCTCTCAAAAGTAAAATAAAATATTTTAAGTAAATAAATATTTTTTATTTTAAATATTTTATTTATTTAAATAATTTATTTAAAATATTTTAAGTAAATAAATATTTTAAGTAAATAAAAGTAAAATTTGCTTTTAAAACAATTTTTAAAAATACGGTAATTCTTTTTAAAACATTCATTTTTAAGCATTTTTCTCTAAGATTCACTAAAATTTTCAATCTCATAACATGTAAAATGTCCCCCAGCATGTGCACGCGCACACACACACACACACACACCACCCTTACATTCTCTACAAGAAATAAACAATTATGATTATTTGTGCTTACTGGGTGGGACAGAGGAGTAACTAAGATAAAATAATCTTTGCAAATTTCCTTACAAATTAATGGGACTGAATTACTTAACTGCCCACAACACCACACAAATAGGTGTAGTACATGTTCAAATTTAAAGGCGTTCTGTACATAACAGGCAAGCAAACCACGTAATCACAAACTCTCACTCAGCATTGGGGAGTTCCGTGAAACGACAACCAGTGTTTCCAGGTTCCTACTTTGTAAATTCAGCCTAAATGTGTCATACTAAATGTAACTGACCAAACTTACATTATCTACATAGTGTTATGTTTTAACTTGTATCACATGAAATCTATTAATGCAGGACTTTGAAAGTAAGTAGAGAGAGAGAGGATCATCATCCCTACCATTTTCTAGTATATGCAGCAGTTCCCAAACTTGTCTGTACCTAAGAATCAGTGAGAGATTTTTTTAAAAATTCCAAAAGCCCAAACGACCTGAATCACAATCTCTGTGGTTCGGCCACAGGCATCAGTGGTTTGTGAAGCTCACCAGAAGATTCCAAAGTACGGACAAGTTTGGGAATTACTGCTCTAGTACAAGTGTAAAGAAATAAAGAAATAGGCAAGGAATGATTTTATATATATGTAAAAATGTTGGCACTGTTTTTAATGCTTTAATATGCTTTGCATTCTATGGTATTAACTGTATTTCTGGTGATTTATAGCTAATGAAAATCTTATATTCCAAAAGGTCATTAAACATTATTTAGAATTTGGGATGCATTTTCCCCTTAATTTACTTACAATGGCGTCACTGACTTGCCCAGATACCACTATTTTCACCCTCTCAGAGTTCACAGAGGTCGAGGTGGTCAGGTGCAAGGTGCAGTTGGGTATCTCCAGCAGCTGTGGTTTATAGGCTCTTATGGCAGGAAGGCAGGCGTGGTGATGGGTGCAAGTATCAAGACCTGAGCGCGACAGCCTCACAGAAAAGTCTTGGAAAGGTCCTGTTACCATAGAAGCGAATCCTATAGGGAGGCCATTTGCAATTTGGATACATGTAAATCAGGGACTACATGGATGATGTACATACAGATTCTACATGTTTGACTGTTTCCTATCAAATAATCTTAAATTAGAAATCCAATGTGCATAAGTTCACCCCATTTTATCATGTCTCACTGTTCACAACATCACTAAAATATTACACACTAGCTCTTTGTGATGTTCTTTTGCATTTTTCTGATGACTAATGATACAGAGCATCTCCTCGTGTGATTCTTTGCCATTTGTATACCTCCTCTGAGGGAGTTTTTTTTTTCCAAGTACTTGACCCATTTTTTAATTGAATTGTTGTAGTTGTCCCACAGAGTTGCTAGTGTTCTTTCTGGGTAAGAGTTCTTTGTCATGTATACACTGGAATTTTATACCTTAATCTATGGCTTGATTAATTTTCTTAATATTGTTAAAGTCAGAAGTTTTAAATTTAGGTCCAATTTATCAAACATTTTTATGGTCTGTGTTTTTGTTTTTATCCTAAGAAACCTTTGCCCACCGCAAGATTACAAAGACTTAATACTGTTTTCTTTTAGAAGTTTGTTTTTCAGTTTTCTGATCTTAATTTTTGTCTATGGATTGAGGTAAGAGTTGAGATTTATCTTTTGCCTATTGATGGCCAGTTGTTCCAGCACCTTTTGTTGAAAAGATTGTGCTTTTCCCATGGAATTATGTTGGCATCTTTGAAGCTGTATGAATGGATCTGTATCTGGAATCTCTATGTTTCACTGACATAAATCTATTCTTAGACCATACTGTCTTGATAATTATACTTCATATTTAAATCCTGACCCAGGTAATATAACTTCTCTGAAGAAATTCTGGCTATTCTAAGTCCTTTGAATTTCAATAAAAATTGTTAAAAATCAGTTGAAATTCTAATTAAAAATACTGAGATTTGGATTGCAATTTAGTCTATAGATTACCTTCAGGAGAAATGACATCTTAACATTATCAAGTTTTCCAGTTCATGAACATAGTGTATCTCTCCAATGATTTAAGTTGTCTTTAATTTCTCCTAGGAATTTGTTGTAGTTTTTAATGTACAGTCTTTGCACATCTTTTGTTAAACTTATCCATCACTATGCAAGTTTTGGATGCTACTGTAAGTGGTATTTTTATGTCTTATTTTCCAACTTTTCATTGTTACCATATAGAAATACATTTTATTTCTTACAATAACTTGCACCCTGTGATCTTGCTAAATTCACTAATTTTCCTAGTAACTGCTTTTTGCCTTTTTAGTATTTTCTATACATACCACATTGTGAATAAAGAGAGGTTTATTTCTTCTTTTCCTTTCCTTTCTTCTTGCACTAATGCACAGTCTATGACCTTCAAAACAATTTTAAACAGAAGTGGTAGGTGTGGACATGTTTGTTTTTTTCCCTAATATTAAGAAGAAAAATTCCTTTTACCATTAATTAGGATATTAGCTTTTCCACAGATGTCCATTAGCATGTTGAGGAAGCTTCTTTTAATTTCTAGTTTGCTGAAGCTGTTTATTGTGAACAGATTTTGGATTTGATCAAATTATTTTTAAATGCATCTCTTAAGGTGATTATTTTCAGATTTGATTTGTTTATATTTGCTAAGGATTTTGTACTTAAGTTTATGAGAGATATTTGTCTGACTTAACCCATAGTATTCTTGGTCTGGATTTTGAATCAGCGTAGTACTTGCTTCTTGATTTGGGCAGTGTTTCCCTTGTCTCTATTTTCTGAAAAAGTTGAAGATTAGCATTATTTCTTCCATAAATATTTGAGAGAATTTACTGATGAAGGCCCGGGAAAGTTTTTAATTATGAAGTTAATCTTATTATTAAATATAAGGATGGTCAAGGTTTTTTTTTATTGAATCTATTTTGTTAATTTGTATCTTTCAAGGAATTTTAAATTTTCATCCAAGTTGTCACCTTTATTGACATACATTTGTTTATAGTATTCCCTTATTATGTGTGATACCCATACTGATAACTACTGATAATTCTCTCTTTCATTACTGACATTGGTAATTCTGAATTCTCTTTTTTTGTGGTGATCAGTGCACCTAGATAACTTTATAGATAGTTTCAAAAGACCAACTTTGGTCTCACTGATTTTATATACTGTTTGTCTTTTTCCTATTGTATTAATTTCTACTTTTATTATTCCTTTCCCTTCTATTTAACTGAGATTTAATTTGCTCCTTTCCAACTTGTTGAAGTTGGAAGATTAGGTCATTGATTTTGTAGCCTCCTTTTCTAACATAAGCATCTAAAGATAATTTAAATTCTTTTTAAATTTAAAGAAAATGGATATTCTTTCAAATTTTATTTCTCAGAATACTTTTGCCTTCAATTTTGAAAAAAATTTTCTGTGTACAGAATTCTAGATTGGAAGTTTATTTTCTTCAACACTTGAAAAATGTTTGCTGTCTTCTGATTTGCACTATTTCATTGGGAAGTCTGATATTTTTCCTATTTGTTTCTCTTCATGTATTATGTTTTCTATTTTTGTGTAGTCTATAGATTTTTCTCTTCATTGCTCATTTTCAGCAATTTGATACTGACATGCTTTGGTGTTGTTTTATTTGCATTTATCCTTCTTGAGATTGCTCTTGGGGTCTGTTGATTTATAGATTCCATCAAATAGGGAAAAATTTGATCATTTCTTTTTATACATATTTTTCTCTCACTCTTTCCTTTTTTTCTGGGACTTCAACCACACATCTATTGGAACTCCTGATATTTCCCACATCTCTGTTCATTTATACCATCTTTGTTCTCTCTTTGGTTCATTTTTAGTTTCTTTTGCCGTGCCCAAGTTCACTGGGTCTTTTATTTAGCCGCCTCTCTGAGGTTAATAATAATTCAGTGACATTTTCCTTTCATGTGTTAATACTCTTCATCTTTAGAAATATTAATTAGTTCTTCTTTACGTCTTTCTCTCATTGCTTTCTTTCAAATGATTGAGTGTAATTGTAATAGGTATCTTAAAGATTTTTCTGCTAATTCACTGCAGTATCTGTTTTTTTCTATTGATTCTATGGCCGATTTTCTCCTGGCTATGGTTCAAAGTTTTGCTTCTTCATAGACCACAATTTTATAATGGGTGCTGGACATTGTGAATTTTATGCTGTTGAATGTTTTCTGTTGCATACATTTAAATACTTGGACTTTGGTTTTACAGGAAGTTACATTCCCTATGAATAGTTTGATCGTTCTAAGATTTGTTTTTCTTATTCTTCAAGTGAGTCTAGAGTATCTTTTACTTAAGAAGTAATTTAGTTCCTATACAAGGGCTATCTCTTCTTGGGTGTCTACTGAATGCTTCATATATTGAATAAGGTCTCTTTACTTTGACCCATGGAAACAAGAGTAATTTCTAGCTCTATATTAGATCTGGCAAGTTTTGACTCGCAGTTCTGTGGTAACTTGGTTTCCCACAGTAACTGCTGGTTGGTGGCCTTGTGAAATTTCTCAGTACACATATACAGATTGGCATTCAGCCAAAGAATTTCTGGAGCTCATTCTCTGCAGAGTTCCCTCATTTCCAGTGTTCATTTCTACAAATTCCAGCCGCCTCTCTAAGGTCCAATCTCTGTCTCATTAACTTAGCCAAAGTGTTGACCCGTCTTTGGGCTCTTCCTCCCTGCACAGACCAGAAGTTGCCTCCAGGTATGAAGCAAGGGCAGGAGTGGGTCTCTTTACCCTTCTCTCAGGGATCACAGTCCGGTGCTGCTTTTTACCCAATGTCTGAAGAAATTATTTCATATGTTTCGTCCAATTCTCTTTCTTTCTTTCTTTGGAAAGAGAGCACATACATAATCAGGGGAGGGGGCAGAGGGAGAAAGAGAGACAGAGACACAGAGAAAGAGACAGAGAGAGACAGAGAGAGAATCCCAAGCAGGCTCTATGCTTACTGCAGAGCCCAAAGCAGGGCTCCATCTCACGACTATGAGACCATGACCTGAGCCGAAATCAAGAGTTGGGCGCTTGGGGCGCCTGGGTGGCGCAGTTGGTTAAGCGTCTGACTTCAGCCAGGTCACGATCTTGCGGTCCCTGAGTTCGAGCCCCACGTCGGGCTCTGGGCTGATGGCTCAGAGCTTGGAGCCTGTTTCCGATTCTGTGTCTCCCTCTCTCTCTGCCCCTCCCCCGTTCATGCTCTGTCTCTGTCTGTCCCAAAAATAAAGAAACGTTGAAAAAAAAAATTAAAAAAAAAAAAAAGAGTTGGACGCTTAACCGAATGAGCCACCCAGGTGCCCCCCATCCAATTATCTAATTGACTATAGCAAGAGGAAAAGTACTGTTACTTCTTTATGGGTGGCAGGTAGAGTCCTGGTCTTGCTAATTTTCTTGTCACTGGTCTGTCATGTACTGAGAAAGGTGAGTGAAAGTCTTCTCCTACTAAAATATTTGTTTCCCTTTTAATTTCTCATAGTTTATGGTTTAGAAATGTTATTTGTTCTTCCAGTACGCCAAGTTGTTTCACATTCATTGCAATTTGTACCATTTGGCATTATAAAGTGCTTGTTTAATTCTCTTCACCCTCAATTTCTCAATTAATATTAATACCATGTTTTATGCTTTTAATTTGTATTTTCCTTCCCTGTAATTTGCTTTTCAAACTTTATGAATTACTTTTATTTTAAGGCCTGTTGCTTGTATACAGTATAGAACTGTTTTGTTCTTGAGATATAATCAGAGAGTAGTTTTTTTTTTCAAAAAAATAGGTTTTCTTTGCAATATCTCATTAGACTTCACATTTCCTGTTTTAATATATTTTTTTCTAATCTTTAATTATGCGGTTGGATTTCTTTGTGAGTTCCTTGTGTATTGTCTTCTGGTATTCAGGAAGGTTTGGATTTTTGTTCTTATGCTTATTTTTATTGTAAGTTTAATAGACATTGCTCTCTTTCTTTGGACAAATCCATTTGTTTCCAAGTATGAAAAAATTTTGTTTCCCATCCTTCCATTTCCCTTCCCTTTCCTCTAGCATCCCATTATCTCCTTTACACTTTATATGAACTTATAATTCCATTACTTGATTGTTAGCTTTGAATGTTCTTATTTGACTCCTAATTATAGTTGAGACAATCTGCAAACTTACTCTACTTCCCATCTCATTCACATATGCCCTCAGATATTGTATGAATTAACATCATTTCCACATTGTCTGGGCGCTGAATAACTACAATCATATTGATTATTCTAACACTATGTTTGTTTTTGGTTTTGCTTTCTTCATTTTAATTCTACAATTAACATATCAAATGCTCACAACAAGCCTTTTTTGCTCTGGCTTCTCCAATCATTTTTTTGTTAGCTGGGTAAAATAGGTTTTTTTTTCCAAAATTCCTTGGTGAGTATACATCATCTAATAAGTTTTGCTGATCTTCCATTTATTTGCTTTCAAACCATTTTCAAACATATTTTATACATTACACAGATGTACAGTATAGTATAGTAGATAATAACCATATAAATCACGTAGAATAGAATATCCTGCCTTTTTCCCTACAGTCTCTTTTCATCGATGCTGTGCCTGCTACTTTTGTATTATACCTCAAGAAATCAGATTTTTCTTTCCCAGCTACTGGAAGAAGTTTCTTTTAAGGAGAGTACTTTTGCCGATATTTTCTGAGGTCTGCTGCCCTCAGCCAGCTTGGTATTTGCTTTACCCTGGAGCTTTTACTATCACTTACCAAGCACAGCTTCTGTGCTCACCTTAGCTGCTTTGAAACCCTAATTAGCTTTCTGAGATTGTGGATTTTTTTTTTTTTTTGTCTCCTAGTTACTCCGACAAAGATTCTGTGGAGGTTTTCTCTATTTGCATCATTGATTTTGTACAGTATCCAGAAGGAAAAGAATCTCTGTTTCACATCACCATGTGCATAGTGGAAGTTTCCCTGGTGACCCAACAAAGCTTCCCTTTCTCTTTTCCCTTTGTGAATGTGCAGTTGGACAACATAAGTCAATATGGCCTTTTTTTCCCTTTTTTTGCAGTTTTCTCCCTGTTTCTAGGCAGTTAAAAGATTGTTCTCATCTATACTGTCACCCCATTCCCAATAAAACTCACCAAGTTAGGTCTATACACAATCCAGACTCATTGTCACTTCCCTAGGTGACCCCACATATTTACCTATATGTTCTGTCAATGAGATGCCCTAATATTCCACTGCAGATAATTTTAAGAAAGGGTATGAGCCTTGTGTATTTTTAGTGAGTTCTTAATCAGGAGAAAATGGAATGAGTGAGCTTCTGAACTGGTATTAATATCAGGGATTTGCACCCCAATATTTCCATATCAACCAGGACCAGAAGCACCAGTATATATTCGAGAATTTTAAAAAGGGAAAATAAGGGGCACCTGAGTGACTCAGTCGGTTAAGCGTCCGACTTCGGCTCAGGTAATGATGATCTCACAGTTCGTGGGTTCGAGCCCTGTGGTGGGCTCTGTGCTGACAGCTCAGAGCCTGGAGCCTGCTTCTGATTCTGTGTCTCCCCCTCTCTGCCCCTCCTCCACTCATGCTCTGTCTCTGTCTCTCTCTCTCAAAAATAAACATTAAAAAAAATAAAAAGTGAAAATAAGTGAAAAAAAAATCATCCTAATCTTGAGATAGTTTTGACTCTTTATACAGAATGAAATTCATAAGTTATAGCAGACTTAGCAATAATTGAAGAGACTATGAAATTCCATTGTAAATTTAAGTTACCTGTTAGGTTTATTATTTTAGTAATCCTGGAAAAGAAATAGTGTCAAGGTGTTATTTCAAAATCCTTAAAATCCTAATCTTGTTTTCCAGCGTCACTCATTGGATTGGACTTTCGGTTTCCCAGATGGCTTATTTGCATGTGAAACTAGGTTTAATAATCACATTCATGTGCTCCTTGCAATTTATTGAATCATTTGTTGCTTAATATATCTTTGGAGTGAGAAATGGAAAAGTGTCACACCGACAGGTGAAGCGAGCATCGTTGTCACTTTAGAAATATGACCAATAATTGAGAAACATTTCTGGTGGCCAATATGGGTACCTTTGGTAAAAATAAATTCAAATCTATATTTAAAACTCTATAAAAATAAATAAATGACTTTTTCATTTTTCAGATATGGTCTTACAAGGGGGTTATACTACAGACTATTTGTTTCTTGGAAATTTCATTTATACGGTAAGATTACCCATATGATTCAATCGCTTTTTCTAGTTTTTAATTGAAAAGTTCAAGCATTATAAGAATTCCATAAGTTTTAAATCTCCCTCATGCTCCCATACTTTCTCCAAGGAGGAACAGTGGTTGCATATGCATGTGTGTTGTGTGTGTGTATATACACACACACATATGTAATTTGTAGGAATGTGAAATACATGTACCTAATGTATATTATCCTCTCTTCTTTTGTACAAGTAGGGAGATGGTCTTTTATATCTTGTTTTTTCACTACACAGCGTACCTGGGTGATGGTACTTAACTAGTCTCCTATTAGTGGAAAGATTGTTCTGGGTCCTTTGCCATTATCAACAGTGTCTATTCTTTATGCCCATGGGTAGGTAGATCTGTAGGATAAATTTCTAGAAGTGTAACTGGCTGGATCAGAGAGTACTGTGAACCTTGGAAATTATTACTAAATTATCCCCCAAATAGGTTGTACACAGTTAGTCATGAGAATATCAGTTTCCCCAAGCCCCCAGTGGCGGTAAGTCTTACCACACTTTTTGATCTAGTAGGTAAAATGGTATTCTATTGCAGTTTTTGCTTTGAGGATAGTGTATTTGCATGAAGTAAAAAAAAACCCTTTCGTTTCTTTTGTATGTGTGTGTATAAAAGTTTGTTGAATTACTTTACCAATTGTCCTATAGGGTTGTTGGTCTTTTTATTAGTAGTAGTAGATATTTATGTGTTAAGGATGTTAATTTTCTCCCCATATTTGTTACATAAATATATTTCCAGTTTTGCATATTATTTTTCATGCCATTTTTGTCATGCATATATTCTGCATGTTGGTTTTATGTAGTTAAATTTATTGATATTTTTCTTTATGGCTTCTGAGTTTTGTGTCTTATTCACAATGTTGTATGTTATTCTTTTGGTCCGCAAGTGGAAACATATTCCTCTGCATGTCTGTTTTTTTTTTTTCATTTAACAACACATGTTGGAACAACAAAACCACAAACCATGTTTTTCCTCATGTTTTCTTCTACGTAAGAAGCAATTTATTGGCATATTGCCTCTTTTCACTTTAGCTGGTTGTCGTTATTACTTCATGATAATGGGCGTGGCTTTTAACTCTGTGTTGTATCTTCCTAAACATCAAATGAGGTTAGGTAGTATTTTCTTATTTATGTGGACATACGCATATAGTAAATTTCCTTCTTTTCAGACCTCCTCACATATAGACATGCATGCATACAAACAAACATAAAAGATATTCCTTGTTAAGATGACCGAGTAAATTGATATAAAGGAATCTCAACCTCCTAAGACAAAAAAAGAATATATACGGTAAAACCAGCAACAACAAACTACGGCAAAATCAACTCAGCACAGCAACCAAAGAAGTAGAGGGGACTGCACCAATGCTAAAAACCTCAAAATGAGATGTCAGGGGAGAGAAATGGGAGAGTTGGCAGGGTCAGCACGGTGACATCACTGATCCAGCTTTCCTGACATGCTGTTCCCAGTGCCAGTGAGTTGGAGGAAGCACTAAGCCAAAACAGAGCAGCTGGAGGAATGGAGTAAACCTCCAGGGAAGTAGAGTCTGCCTTGATGCTCTCAGGGAATTGAAGAACGCCAGTGGGACTAAAGCACAGTGCAAACTGTGTGGCTGGCAAGGGAGCCTCAGGATAATGGCAAAGACGAACTTGGAGTGGTAGGTAGGGGCCAGTGCCTTGCCACCTTTAAGGTTTTGGAGAAGCTTAGATGGGACGATGCAGGCTAGCTGCAATGCTGAGTCTAGAGCGAGAAGAGTGGACATAAAGTCTGCTTCAAAAGCAGGACTTTAAACACCCAGTGTATCACACGTCTGTTGCTGCACAGGAACCCACACTGTGACAAAATCATACTTAATGGAACACTGAAAGCTTTTTTTTTTTTTTTTTGAGATTAAGAATAGATGAAAAGTAAGAAAGTTGCTTGGTTTTCCCACCTTTCTTCGCCATCGTGGAGGAGTAAGATAAGGGGAGGAGCACAAGACGTTGAAAGGGGAAAAGCTGGTTTTCAACCATAGATGACACAAGTGTGCACGCAGAAAACACAAAAAAATTCTACAGATAAAATATTACAGTTACTAAGAGAGGCTGGCAGCTTGCTGGATATTGGCCAATATTTAAAAAATAAGAAATTCTATTTCAATATACCAACAATAAATATTTGGAAAATAAAAAATTTATGTACTATTTTACCATTGTATCAAAAATAGGAAAAACATGAATAAATCTAACAAATGACATCCATGACTTCTGAGGAAAATTATAAGACTTGATTGGAAACATTAAGAACGTCTAAATGGAGAAATATACCATGCTCGTTAATTGGAATACTCAATACTATAAAGGAAGTCAGCTGTCCTCAAATGATTTATAGATTTACTGTAATCCCAATCAAAACCCCCAGATGCCTGATGAGCTATTTCTAAAGTATGTATATGTCCAAATGCAAAAGGCCAAGAATAAGCCAAAATGCTTTTTACGACGATTTCAATCTCCCTCGTTCAACTGTGCTTTTTATTGATGGCACTTGGATTTCTAATCAGAAAGAAATCTTCCATTCCACTTATAAAGAATGTAAATATAAGCTCATGATAGAAGCATGGCTTTTGTCATATGTTGAAGGGCTTCTAAATATGAAGCACTTATTGAGAGGCAATACATTCTCTCCTTAATTAAAAGCTAGTAAAGCAATTAGCAACTATGGCACCAGAGTTCACTGGACATGGAGAAGGGGGGTCGGGGGTAGGGGGAGTCAGGGAGGGAGTGGGGTGATGTGGACCCTAATGGAAATTTTAATACATTTTCCCAATCTATTTCCCCTTTCCATCTCTTTGCACAGTATGTGGTTGTTACTGTTTGTCTGAAAGCTGGTTTAGAGACACTATCTTGGAATAAAGTGAGTATTCTTCAGGGTAGTTCCTCAATCCAGTATAGTTGTTTGCATGTTGATTTACTTTTTAAACTTTAGAAAATAAGCATCTTGTTCTGTTCTTCATATTTTACCTTCTTTTGTTTTGCATATTGAAATGATGATTTAAGCTGATGACGGCATGTTAGCCATCTAATGTTTTTAAAAATTCATTTCCCTGCCTTATATCTTAAATAGATTCAATTTATCATGATATTAATTGAGATCCTTAATTATTATTATCCAAGTACAGAACTATAATAGAAAATTTAGCGAATACAGAAAAGGAAAGAAATAAAAATTGCTTATACGTTTCAATGTCAATGACATGGACATTTTGGTTTCTATTTTTTCAGTCTTTGTTTTATTTATTTATTTTTCATAAAAATAGAATTCTAATGTACCTAACAGTTTATGATTTGCTTTTTTTCACTAGACACTAGATCTTTAACATTTTTCCATATCTTTAACATTTAAACCTCATTTAATGACTGTATAATATTTTATCACTTGGAGACTTATTATTTATATTTTTAGAATAATTGTTTTTTAACTTCTGTTACTGTAAATGATACATAATCAGTACTGTTATGAACACAGATGTACTTATGTATTTACAGACACGAGTAATAACTTCCCTAGGATATTATTAAAAGTGGAACTTCTGATACGTAGAATGTTTTTATAAACTGATCAGTAATTTAAGTGAATCTATATGTAGGTACATATACACCTATAAATAAGTTGTTTTCCAAGCTGCACTCAAAAGTTTACGACAGAAAATGAATTTTAACCGGCCCGTCACTTTTGGAGAGCTCAGATTATGTAGCATATCATGAGTTTCTGCTCCAGTGTAATCAACACAGTTCTCACTGCTACTGTCCCCATCTGAACATCAACATAAAGGTGGGACTGAAGTGTGCCGAACAAAAATTATTTTATTAGCAATTCATAAGGCACACCACTTGTAAATGTGGTACTATACTGCATTAATGTAACATAAGCAATTATTTTCTATTCCTCCTTTTAATTGTTATTAAATTCCCTGCAGTATGAATGTTTCTTAGATCCACGATGACCTTACGCTATCCACATACGGTGGATCTCATTTACGAATACGGCATCATTTCAAGGCCAAAGCAGACTTAACAAAACACAGAGGTCTCTTCTGGCCTACAAGCTACCAGGCTCCTGCCCTCCAGCTCACATGTTGGCCAGGAAGGAGCCTGGGGATTAGGGCAGCAAAGAAAAGGGACCAGTTCTCCCGTTTGGTCAGAGGCTGCTCTGCCCTGTGTGGACAGTCCAAGAGGGAGCTTGTGCTTCTTCACTGGGGAAGAAGATTCTGCAAGCCACTATTTAGGTACAGAGAAGGAGCCAGGGCAGAGATAACAGAATGTATCTTAGAGCAGCAATGGTGGCTTACTGCTGTCCCCCAGGGGATGGCCCGACAGAAACCCACCTGGGATCCAAGCCACGCAGAATGCCTCCCATTGCAGCTCGTGTTTATGCCAACTCTAAGGGAATGGTTACATGGAAATGCACTCAAGCGTTAGAAGAGTCTAAAGCTCACACTCTTGAGCGGATTCTCTTCTCCATCATCTCCTACGTGACCACAAGAGAGAAATCCTTTGAGTAAGAGATGATTTCCAAACAGTGTAAAAAACTGCCTTTGGAAGTGACTCATAAACAAGTAACAATAAATGCTCTAATAAACAGCAGATTGGGGTTTTTCCCTCCATATTTTTGTTGTTCAGACAGGATTAAGCAATGAGCAGTACCTGCTAGGATGACAGCACTTGAACCCTTAAGAAATTATCTCATCTAACGAACTGAGGGTTGACGGGGGGTGGGAGGGAGGGGAGGGTGGGTGACGGGTATTGAAGAGGGCATCTTTTGGGATGAGCACTGGGTGTTGTATGGAAACCAATATGACAATAAGTTTCATATATTGAAAAAAAAAGAAATTATCTCATCTAGCGAATCACTGACTTATGCATAGATGATAACTCTGAGGTACCCAGGACGGCCAGGTTTAGAGCACAGGTCTCCTACTCACTGTCATTACAATTCCTCTGCTAACACAAATCATACAAGGCAACAGATCAGATCAACAGAAGGACCTGCCTTCTTACCATTTACCATTAAGAACTTGGCAGTTTCTAGCCCCAGGCACAGACAGTGATCCTTCACCCAAGATTACCTTGATCTGACTGACATAGGGACTTTATATGCACAGAAAACCCTCCAGTTTCAGTCAAAGAATCACAACTTCTGCCATTTTCCCAGAATTATTCATGCAGGACAGATATGATAAGGTTGAATTTTTACCCCTCTCAATGATTTCTGTTCAAACTTCATTCTGAGAAGGATGTTAGAAAGGAAAGCTCAGGTGTCAAGAAATCAAAAGACTGTCATTTTCTTCATGTGAGAACATATGGCCCGGACAGTTGATAGAGTTAAATAATTTCTTCCTTTTAAATGGAAAAGGCTGAAGGGTTTCTGTAATATTTTTCTTTCTGCAGTTTAATCATCTGGCAATTTGGGGAAGCATAATTATATGGCTGGTGTTTTTTGCAATTTACTCTTTCTTATGGCCCACCATTCCTGTTGCTCCTGAAATGACAGGACAGGTCAGTTCTATTAACTATCACTGGTGAGTATGCTTTACATTCCTCATGAAAACTTATGTTTGTTAATAATAACAGTCTGTGGGGTGCCTGGTGGCTCAGTTGGTTAAGCGTCCGACTTCGGCTCAGGTCATGATCTCACAGTCCGTGAGTTTGAGCCCCGCGTCGGGCTCTGTGCTGACAGCTTGGAGGCTGGATCCTGTTTCAGATTCTGTGTCTCCCTCTCTCTGTCCCTCCCCTGTTCATGCTCTGTCTCTGTCTCAAAAATAAACATTAAAACAATTTTTTTTTTTAAATAACAACAGTCTGCTACCTACTTTCAAAGTAATTTGGAAAGAAAAGATGAAATCAATACAATTAGAAATAGCTGGTGACCCAACTAAATTCTGGTTGAAGTTTTAGTTATAATATTGTTTTATCGAAATCGCATTACTTCAAACTTCAAAATTACTTAGCTATGGTTTCCAAAATTGTTATCTTTTGTAACTGACTGATAAAAGGTATAATCACAATCATCTAAAATAGCTAATACTGTAGTTATATTTTTCATGTTAATGTGCTATATGCTTAAATTATTAGGTACTTTTTATAAAGCATGTATGGCAACTAAGAAACCATTTTTATTTGAAATGTTTAATCAGAATGGACATTCCTTGGACCTCCAGAAGCTCCAGCTTCTAAATATTAGAAACTTTTATTTCACTTATGTTAAACCTCAGAGGTGATACAATTTTTAGACTTTTACAATTGTTTACATATTTATAAATTCTACTTTGTCTATACCTATTATGGGGAATAGGCCTATGATGCTTACAAAATGGATCACAGAGTTATGATTTTAGGAGTAGAGGTAGCCTTGGTCCAAAGTTATTCACCTGCCACATGGAGAAACACAGGCCCAGAGCTGTCCGGTTCAATGCCAGGGGTCTATCACACAGTCATCCTTCACACTCCCTGTCTTTCTCTGTGGAAATGGGAGATGACCCTTGTACCCCTGGATCATGGCAGCCCACTTCCCAGGAAATAAGAATTTTAAGAGACTTCTTGTTTTAGCCACGACCAAGTGGCCAGCATTGGATGAACCTGACAAAAACAACTCTGAAAACTAAACAAGATATAAGCATTGTTTGAAGACACTGGCTAGACATGAACAGAGATAATACTCGAGGGAATGGTTCTTGAAGAAAAGGGAAGCCTTTTCCATCTTTTCCTTCTTTACCCTGGCTCCTTCCCTATGAGCATTCCTCAGCTTGTAGTGCAAGAAAAAAAGCCCAAAGTTAATGCAGTGATCTTACTGGGAGTGATTCTACTGGGAGGTAGAATTCAGAGTCCTAGGCTGCTGAAATGCCTGGACTTGAGGGACCAAACCCTCAAGAAGAGGCAGCCATAGAGAAGTGAGAAGCACAGTATCAGGGAAAGACTTTGATAGGGTCAAGGGTTGTTTGAAGTTTTGTTTTCCCTTGAGGCCATGGTAGTTATTATTCCCATGGTGTAGGTAGTACTTTCTTCTAATCTGAGGCATTTACATCTAGGCCATGGCTTTTCTGGGATCTCAGGAAGACCCCGAATGTTTACCAAGGGCATTCCCATTTGGCAAGGCTTAAACTACAATCTCTGTCTCCCCAGCACTGGGTGGGTGCCACGTCTTTTCTTGGTTTTTCAACCTGCCATCTCTTTTCTGCTGGGTCTCTGAAAGTCTCACCCCGCACATTCGCTGTTTAAGAGTGAATCCAGGAATTAAGGACAACAGACACACTTCATTTATATGTCAAAGAGGAAACTGAGCATTATGAACTCTGAAAATGAAAACATGACATGTCAAAATTTATAGGATGTAGCTGATGCATTACTTAGAGGGAACTTTTTAGCACCATAATGTCTGTAAAAAAGAAGGTTCTCAAATATCAGCTCTAGCTTCCGTGTTAAGAAACTAGAAAAAGGACCAATGAAACCCAAACTGAGAAGAAAGGAAATAATAAAGATAAAATGACCAAATTATACAAATGGTCAAAATATTCAAATAGATACTTCACCAAAGAATACATATGAATAACAAAGGAAAAGAAAAGATGCTTAACATCATTAGTTATGAGATAAATACAGATTAAACTGAGACAGCAGCACACAACTATGAGAATGGCTGCAACTATAAAAATGTCAACACCAAGTGTCCCTGAGGATGCAAAGCAACTGCCACCCTCATATGCTGCGCATAAGAATGTAAAACGCTTTCTCCGGCTCTGTGCTGACAGCTCAGAACCTGGAGCCTGCTTCAGATTCCGTGTCTCCTTCTCTCTCTGCCCCTCCCCCGCTGGTGTTCTGTGTCTCTCTCTGCCTTTCAAAAATAAATAAATGTTTAAAAAAAAGTTTTTTAATAAAAAAATGTAAAATGCTTTGGAAAGCAGTTTGGCAGTTTCATAAAGGTCTTAACATACGTGTTATAGCGTGTATTTAACATGCTATAATGCCCAATGTTTTAGCAGCATTATCAACAATAGCCAAACTATGGAGAGACCCCAAACGTCCATCAACCAATTAATGGATAAAGAAGATGTGGTATATGTACACAATGGAATATTACTCAGCCATCAAAAAGAATGAAATCTTGCCATTTGCCATGATGTTGATGGAGCCAGAATGTATTATCCTAAGTGAATTAGGTCAATCAGAGAAAGACAAATACCATATGATTTCATATAGACGAGCATATGGGAAGAAGGGGATAAGAGAAGAGAGGGAAACAAACCACAAGAGACTCTTAACGATATAGAACAAATCATGGGTTGATGGAGGGAGGTGGAGGGGAGATGGGGCTAGATGGGTGATGAGTATTTTTTTTTTTTTCAACGTTTATTTATTTTTGGGACAGAGAGAGACAGAGCATGAACGGGGGTGGGGCAGAGAGAGAGAGGGAGACACAGAATCAGAAACAGGCTCCAGGCTCTGAGCCATCAGCCCAGAGCCCGACGCGGGGCTCGAACTCACGGACCGTGAGATCGTGACCTGGCTGAAGTCGGACGCTTAACCGACTGCGCCACCCAGGCGCCCCAATGGGTGATGAGTATTAAGGAGGGCACTTGTTGTGATGAGTGCTGGGTGTTGTATGTAAGTGACAAATCACTGAATTCTTCTCCTGGAACCAATATGGCACTGTATGTTAATTAACTAAACTTTAAGTTAAAAAAAAGGGGAAAAAAAAGTATAACATACATATACCATAAGAACCTGTCATTCCACTCCCTGATATTTACCCAAAAGAAATGAAAGCATACGTCCACAAAAAGACTTGAATATAAATATTCAAGGCTGCCTTGTTTGCAACAGCCCAAACTGGGAACAGCGCAAAAGTGCATTGACTGGTGAATAAAAAGACAAATCACCATACAACTGAATTATTACTCAGCAATAAAAAGGAATAAACTGTTGACATATACAACAACTTGGATGGCTCTCAAAATAATTACGTTGAGAGAAATAAACCAGGCCAAGAAGTTTACAAACTGTATGGATCTGTTTATAGAAATTTCCAACAAATTTATAGTGACAGAAAGCAGATCAATTGTAAACTGGACACAGGGGTGGCGGGTGGTAAATGGCACACGAGGGCAGGAAGGGTGCTTACACTGAAGGATAAAGAGACTTCTGGGGGTGCTAGTTATATTCTTGCTTGTGTTAATGAGCTCATGGATATAATGTATGCCAAACATATCAAATTGTTCACTTTAAATATGTTCAGTGTATTTTAAGTCAAACTATGCCTTGATAAAGCTGTTAAAATCATAAAATATTTAAATGAGACTTAATTCATGAATGTGGTGGAACAAGCAGTGTAGTAAGGGAATGGTGACAGGCTGTTTTCCCATTTTAAGAGAGAATATTTATATTGTCATAAATTCTGTATTAAAATTGAGAACTTTAAGGAAAACCTGAGAACTTTTACCCTAAGATCAGGAACAAGAAAAGGATATCTACTCTCACCACTTCTTTTCAACATAGGACTAGAAGTCCTAGCCACAGCAATCAGACAAGAAAAAGAGATAAAAGGCACCCAAATTGGTTAGGAAGAAGGAAAACTGTCACTATCTGCAGATGACATAATACTGTATGTAGAAAACACTGAAGACACCACCAAACAAACAAACAAACAAACAAACAAACTACTGGACCTTATAATGAATTCAGTAAGGTCGCAGGACACAAAATCAATATACAGAAATCCACTGCATTTCTATACGTTAATAATGAAGTAGGAGAAAGAGAAATTAAGAAAACAATCCATTTACAACTGCACCAAAACCAAGAAGATACCTAGGAATAAAGTTAACCAAGGAGGTGACAGATCTGTACTCTGAAAACTATAAAACATTGATGAAAGAAACTGAAGATGACAAACAAATGGGAAGGTATTCCATGCTCATCGATTGGGAGTATAAATATCGTTAAAATGTCTATACTACCCAAAGCAATCTACACGTTTAGTGCAATCCCTATCAAAATACCAACAGCATTTTCACAGAACTAGAACAAATAATCCTTAAATTTGAGTGGGACTACAAAAGATACCAAATAGCCAAAGCAATCTTGAGAAAAAAGAACGAAACTAGAGGTATCACAATCCCATATTTCAAGATATATTACAAATCTGTAGTAAACAAAACAGTGTGGTGCTGACACAAAAACAGACACATAGATCAAAGGAACAGAATAGAGAACCCAGAAATAAACCCATTATTATATGACCAATTAATCTTCAAGAACATGCAATAGGAAAAAGACATTCTCTTCAACAAATGATGTTGAGAAAACTGGGCAGCTAGATATAAAAGAATGCAACTGGACCACTTTCTTACATCATACACAAAAACAAACTAAAATTTATCATTTTAAGTCTTGTACTTTTCTGAATGTTTTAAGCATAAGTTGAGTGTTAAGGTGAAGGAATATGCAGTTTGTTGTTTAGATATTAAATGAAATATTTTTTTCGTACTTGTTTCTCAGTTACTTTAAAAATCATTTCCCCAATACACCTTTCATGCATACGTCTAGAAGAAAGCTGTTCTCCACTGAGAGAAAGAGCCAAACAATAAGCCAGTTACTCTGGGCTTGAGCTACCTGCTTCTGGGTCCAGGGTGTTAAGGATATGTATTGTTTCAGTTCTTAAAATATACTCAAATCTAGAGAGTGAGAACTCCTTGACGCTTGTAGCAAAGACGTATTTAATTTCTTCCTTTCCTTTGATTTTTATTTCTATTCATAAATCATCTCTTTACCCTTGGCAAAGCTGCCAAGACTGCTAGCAAAGGCAAAGTGTTTACATACAGATCTATTGATTTTCGTCACGCACACGTCACAGAAAAGGTTTTCCACTCTGAGTTTGGCACAGCATGCAGGAAATCTATTTACCAAACCAGTAAAAACAAACCTCCCTACCAAAAAACTATTGGGATCAGGCAGAATACTGGAACTGTGGAACAGAAGTCCTGCAAGTAACTCCATTTGTGCTGAAGTTACCTAGTTTGATTACTTCTGTTATACATACAAAAGTCAAGAGTCTCACATACAGTTGGCCAACAGACACATGAAAAGATACTCAACGTTACTAATCATCAGTGAAACACAAATCAAAACAAGGAGATACCGCCTCAAAACAGTCAGAATGGCTACTATCAAAAATACAGGAAATGACAAGTGTTGGTGAGGATGTGGCGAAAAGAGAACTGCTGAGCACTGTTGGTGGGAATGTAAACTGGTGCAGCCACTGTGGAAAACACTATGCCTCTTTGCACCTCTGTGATCAGGAGCAGCAGTACGTGATCAGAGCAAACACCTCCAATATTTGGAGAACAGGGTCCTTTTCCCTCGGCCAAATTCCCCTAACCTGTATGCGAGATGCTTCAGAAATATGTGCCACTTGGCTGGGAGTACATGATGGGGAGCTTCTTTGCCCACAAAGAACTGAAATTGACCGAAACTAAACACAGTTTAATTTTGCAAGTTACCCCCTGGAATATGCAAGCCTTCAACAGATTCCGGAGTTCAAAAACAATTATAACAGACACATCCTATGAGTGCAATTACTGTCGGGGGCGGGGGGCATTGCTTCCTATTCTGCCATTGTCCTAGAATCCTGTTTTATTTATTTCTGCTCTATTCTTTATTATTTCCTTCCTTTTGGCGAGCTGTGGGCTTGGTTGTTCTTGTTTCTCTAGCTCCCAAGTTGTTAAGTTAGCTCATTTGAGATCTTTTTTTCTTGACGTAAACATTTATTACCATAAACTTCCTTCTTAAAACTGCTTTTGCCACAGCCCATAAGTGTTGATATGTTGTGTTTTCATTTTTGTTTGTCCAGAGACACTTTCCAGTTTCCTCTTTTGTTGTTTCTGAACTTGTTTTGTTGTTGTACCTTCTTTTTAAAGTATAATTAACATAGTGTTATTTAATTTCAAGTGTACAAGATAGTGATTCAACAACTCTATATATTATGCTATCTCACTTCAAGTGTAACTGCCCTCCATCACCATACGATGCTATTACGATATCCTTGATTATATTCATTCACCACGCTTTACCTTTAATCCCAAGACTTATTCATTCAATAACTGGAAGCCTGTACCTTCCACTCCTCTTTACCCATTTCACCAATCCTCTCATCCCCAACCCTCTGACAACCACCAGATTGTTCTCTGTATTTATGGGTCTGTTTCTGTTTGTTTATTCATTTGTTTTTAGATTCCATATGCAAATCAAATCATAGGGTATTTGTCTTTGTCTGATGTGTTTCACTTAGCATAATACCCTCTAGGTCTACCTGTGATGTCATAAATACCAAGATATCATTTTTTACTACGAAAATAATACACACACACACACACACACACACCCCATTATCCATTCATCTACTGATAGACACTTAAGTTGCATCCATGTCCTGTCTACTGTACATAATGCTGCAATAAATAGAGGGGTGCACATATGTTTTTGAAGTAGTGTTTTCTTTTTCTTTGGGTAAATACCCAGTACTGGAATTACTGGATCATACATTATTGCTTTTTAAATTCGAGGGACCTCCATGCTGTTCTCCATAGTGGCTCCATCAATTTACATTCTCAACAATGCACAAGGGTTTCTTTTCCTCCACATCCTCACCAACATTTGTTATTTATTTCTGGCCATTCTGAGATACAAGGTGATGTCTCACTATGGTTTTGATTTGCATTTCTCTGATGATTACTGACGACTAGTGATGTGAGGTAGCCTTTCATGTGTCTATTGGTCTGTAGGAAGTAGAATAAAAAAATTTACAAAAAAATATAGTAAAAATTTTTTAAAAATTTATAAAAACGGAAAATAAAAATAAATTTTTTTCTTATTCTGTATTCAAGATTAAGAGAAGAAAAGGGAAAAAAAACCCAAATAGATGGACCAGTGAACAGAATGAAATCGAAATGAAATTATGTCCAGTTTGCCCTGGAAGCCACACTATAAAGCACTGTGTATCTGCACACTTAGGAGGTGGAGAGACTTGTGGTCCTCTAGGGCTTGGTTGGTGCAGTTGGATGGGGCTTGGTGTAAGGGCTCCATTCTCCACTAGGTGGCTCTGCTTAGCTTACGGGGATGGACCGATGCACGTGTGTGGGAGAGGGGAAAATGGCATTACCCAGCTTCCCAGTCTGGCGCAGGAACACCGCCCTCTCACTGACCAGCAGTCAAGCAACCCTCCTATGTCTCTGTTTTCTGTCCACTCCCTGCTTCTACACTGTCTGCATTCAAGCCATCCTGCCGCGCAGCACCTCCGTCCAGAATTTTATTTCAGACGGGGCTGTTTCCAACCCCCCCACCCCCCCCCACCCCCACTTCTGAGGGCCCTGTGGCTTGGACCTGCTCCAACCCTCTGGGGGAGGGTCTCACTGAGCAATGGCTGGGTGCCGGCTCGCCCCAGCAGAAGTTCGTGCAATTGCACAGAAGAGGTTAAGGGGTTATGGTAAATGACAACGCACAACGGCACCATGTTTGGCCTCATCCCGACATCTTTGTTTCAATGCCAGCAAACGTGGCTGTTCCCTGGGGTCCGCTGGGACTTTTGCCTGTGGGGAGGTCCTCTACCAAATGCCCTCCTAGCAGGGGAACTGCTTCTCCCCACGTAGCCCCCAGACCTCGGACCTCACTGCCTGCTCCCGGGGATTCGCCCTTCCCACCAGAGTACTGCCAGGTATTGAGCTGCGGAATTTCTGACTGCTCTCCCCTGTTTATAGAGCCCTAATGGTATTGAAACCCTCTCCTTTCTCCCTTTCTTGTCCAGTTACTTGTGGCTGTTTCCACTCTTTCCCTCCAGCTACTTTCAGCAGGAGTGCTCTTCCTATACTCTGCCCCCTTTCTCTGTCCTCTCTCTGCAAAAACAGCTCTCTACCCTCCATGGCCTCTCTCCCCCAGTTTACCTCTCCGCACTGTGTACCTGCCAAGTTCTGTGGCTCAAGTTATGCAGATTCTTGTGTTCATCCTCAGATCAATTTTCTAGGAGTGCAAAATGGTTTGGTGCTCATCTAGTTGGATTTCAGGGACGAGAGAAGCAGAGAACTTCCACGCTGCTCCAGCATCCTGGCCCCCCCCTCAGGAAACCTCTATTGACCATCTATAAATCTTCCTTGGAAAAATGTCTATTCAGGTCCAATTTAGTTTAGTTTTGTTGTTGCTGAGTTCTGTAAGTTCTTTGTATATTTTGGATGTTAGGTTCTGATTGGAGATATGATTTGCAAATATCTCCTGTTCAGTAGGATGTCTTTTGTTTTGTGGATGGTTTCCTTTGCTGTGCAAAAGCTTTTCATTTGGGTGTAGTCCAAATAGTTGACTTTTGCTTTTTTCCCCCCTTGTCTGAGGAAACATATCTAGAAAAATGTCCCTAGCGCTGATATCAAAAAGATTACACCTGTGTTTTCTTCCAGGAGCTTTATGGTTTCAGGTCTCACTTTAATCCACTTTATTTTTGTGTATGGTGTAAGAAAGTGGTTCAGTTTCATTCTTCTGTGTATAGCTGTCCAGGTTTCTCAACATCATTTATTGAAAACAGTGTCTTTCCCCCATTTTATGGTCTTGCTTCCTTTGTCATAGATTAATTGACCATATAAGCAGGGGTTTATTTCTGAACTCTCTATTCTTTTCCATTGATCTGCATGTCTATTTTGTGCCATACTGTTTTGGGTACTATAGCTTGTAGTGATCAAAATCTAGGATCGTGATACCTCTAGTTTTGTTCTTTTCTCAAGATTGCTTCGGCTATTTGGTGTCTTTTGTAGTTCCACTCAAATTTAGTATTACGTGTTCTAGTTCTGTAAAAAGTCCTATTGGTATTTCGATAGAGACTGAATGGAATCCATAGATTGCTTTGTGTAATATGGACATTTTAACAATATTAATTCTTCTAATCCATGAGGATGGAATATCTTTCCATTTGTGTCATTTAAAATTTCTTTCATCAATGTTTTACAGTTTTTAGAGTACAGATGTTTCATTTCTTTGGTTAAGTTTATTCCTAGGTATTTTATTCTTTTTGAATAAAATTTTAAGTGGGATGGTTTTCTTAATTTCTTTCTGCTACTTCATTCTTAGTGTATAGAAATACAACAGATCTCTGTGCATTGATTTTATATCCTGTGACCTTAGTGAACTCATTCATGAGTTCTAATAGTTGTTTGGCGGAGTCTAGAATTTTCTATATATACTATCATGCCATCTGCAAACAGTGACGGTTTTACTTCATCCTTACCAATTTGGATGCCTTTTATTTCTTTTTATTGTCTGACTGCTGCAGCTAGGGCTCCCAGTACTACACTGAATAAAAGTGGTAAAAATGAACATCCTTGTCATGTTACTGATCTTTGAGGAAAAGCTCTCAGTTTTTCACCACTGCATATCATGTTAGCTGTGGATTTTTCTTACATGGCCTTAATTATGTTGAGCTGTGTTCCCTCTAAACTCACTTGGTTGAGAGTTTTTATTGCAAATGGATGTTGGATTTTGTCAAGTGCTTTTCTGCATCTACTGAGATGACTGTCTAGTTTTTTATCCTTTGTCTTGTTAATCTGGTGTATCACACTGATCGACAGGCCCTGAGCAATGCAGAGACCAAACCCTGCCCAGAGTGTCCACAGCAGGCAAAGGAGGTCACTGTAGCTGATGGGGCTAAAGGCAAATGTGGCCCAGCCATAACAGTAGGGTGCAGGCAGCCCACACGGGAGATACTTCTGGAACACCTAGTTCTGGTGACCAGGGAACGCTGTGCTGCAGGGCCCCACAGGGCCTCTCTTCTACAAGATCACTACTTCCAAGACCAGGAGACACAGCTGACCTCCCTAATAATACATGGAAACAAACACAGGAAGTTAGACAAAATGAAGAGACCGAAGAATATGTACCAAATGAAAGAACAGGACAAAGTTACAGAAAAAGATCTAAATGAAACTGAAATAAGCAATATGCCCAATAAAAAATTCAAAGTAATGTTTGTAATAAAGACTAGAGCAAAAATAAAAGAAATAAAGACCAAAAATAGAAAAGATCAATGAAATCAGGAGTTTGTTTCTTTGAAAAGATGAACAAAATTGATAAACCTTTAGCCAGATTCATCTAGAAAATGAGAGAGAGAGGACTCAAGTCAATAAAATCAGAAATATAGAATGAGAAATAACAACTGACACCACAGGAATACAAAGGATTATAAGAGACTATAAAAATTATAGGCCAATGAATCAGACAACCTAGAAGAAACTGATAAATTCCTAGAAACATACAATCTTCCAAAACTGAGTAAGAAAGGAAAAGAAAATGTGAACAGATGAATTACTAAGTAATGAAACTGAACTGATAATCAAAACACTCCCAACAAACAAAAGTCCAGGAATAGATAGCTTCACAAGTGAATTCTACCAAACATTTAAATAGGAGTTAATATGTATTCTTCTCACACTTCTAAAAAAGGAAGGAAGACTTCCAAATTCATTCTATAAGGCCAGCATTACCCTGATGCCAAAATCAGATAGACACTACAAAAAAGATAACTACAGGCCAATATCTCTGATAAACATAGATGCAAAAATCTTCAACAAAATATTAGCAAACCAAATGCAACTATGCATTAAAAAAATCATTCATCACAATCAAGTAGGATTTATTCCAGAGATGCATGAGTGGTTTCCCTTTTGATTTCTTTGACCCGTTGGATTATTCAGTAGTGTGTTGTTTAATTTCCACATTATTTGTGATTTTATCCAGTTCTCCTCCTAGTACTGATTTCTAATTAAATATAATTATGATCAGGGAAAAAAATACTTGATATTATTTCAGTCTTCTTAAATTTGTTAAGGCTTGCTTTGTGGCCCAACATGTAATCTATCCTGGAGAATGTTCCATGTGCACTGGAAAAGAATGTGTATTCTGGTGCTGTTGGATGGAATGTTCTGAATATGTCTATAAGGTCCATTTTGTCTATTGTGTTATTGAGGACAGCTGTTGCCTTATCGATTTTCTGTCCAAATGATCTTTCCATTGTTGAAAGTGGGGAATTGAATTCCCTATTATTATATTGCTGTGAATTTCCCCCTTCAGTTTTGTTTATGGTTTAAATATTTAGGTGCTCCAATGTCAGGTGCAAACAAACTTATAATTCTCATATCCTCTTAATAAATTGACCTCCATAATACTATATAGTGACCTTCTTTGTCTCTTATGACTGATTTGGCCTGAACGTTTATTTTATCTAATATTAATATAGCCACTCCTGCTCTCTTTTGGTTACCATTTACTTGTAATATTTTTTTCAATCCCCTTACTTTTGCCTATGTGGCCTGAAAGCTGATGTGAGTCTCTTATCAGTGGCATATTGTTGGATCTTTTTTATTTATCCAGTCACTCTATGTCTGTTGATTGGAGAATTTAATCCATTTACATTTAAAGTAATTACTTACTGGTAAGGACTTACTATAGCCATTTTAATAACATGTATTATTCCCACAGGTCCTAAAGATAAATCACAGCATGCCACATGGGAAAGAGACCAGGGTGGTCAGGAGGAGGAACACAGGAGCTGAGGAGTGCTTAGGCCTTGCCTTTATTGGGGCTTCCATGCAGGGTGAACAGCCCAGGAATGGCTAGTTTAAATGATTTTTTGCAGGCTTTAGACTATAGGGGTGGTTTCTAGTTGCCTGTTACCTGGTTCTGGAATGATTATGGCAAAGGAATAATGCCTCCTGGGGTATATGGGCCAGATAGAGGAGAGAGGCTGTGGATTAGTTTGCAGATCAAAGGCATCCTCCCTGCTGAGATCCTACTATCTGGAAGAACTGACTAGCTCTGGGAGGGGCAGTCTCCACACAGAAAGGTTTTTTGTTAAGATGTTGAAACATCAGCATATACAGAAAATTAAAAATATATACAATACAGAGCCTTACCCAGTCTTAAATCAGTACAGTCCTGATTCTCTCTGATCAGGCAGAGAGAAGAGTGATTTTTCGCAGGGGACTAGAATGGCACAACTGTCTTACACACAATGTCTAGAAGTTAAGTAAAGTTGTATTGCTAGGTAACATAAGGTTGAACCACGCTTGCATTCCTGAGATAAAACTTATTTGATCAAAATATTTACTTGGTTGACTGTTTATAGAATATACTATTGAATTAAGTTAGCTGATACTATATTTAGGTTTTACGTACTTATACTGATTGAGTAGTTCTAGACTCCTATGACTGCATCCACACCTGCATCTCGAGGTTTTTGTGGAGGAGAAGGAAAACTGAAAGTTACACGTGGTACTCAATACTGACAAACTAAAAGATTCCTATGTAAATACTCTTTATTTCTATTTATTTGCAGGTCAGTGTGGTCCTGGTTTGTCCACACTTCTGGCTGGGTTTCTTCATAGTCCCTATTGTGTGCCTGATTCTAAATCTACTATGGACATCGTAAGTTGAAAATTAAGGTAGTAACCAAAAAAATATACTGTCATGGTTAATTCTCCTTTTCCAATTATGTGGTGTTCAAATTAAGTTGAATTTGAAAATTTGCCACTTCATGAATATTAATAGTCATGGGACTTTTAGAAGTAAATGTCTTCTGCCTTTCACCACCGTAGATTTCCCAGCAACCAATTTGGGGGGAAAAAAAGATGTTATCAAAATACATGAGAGGTAAATTTGGTAGTGAACTACCTAGTTCATGATCTTTCCTGAAAGGTCATCCACTTACTCTTTAGAAGTGGGACTTCTATCCATTTTAGAGGAACCAAAACCTGATACCAGAGGATCACAGATTAAAAACTAATAACAAAATAAGAAACAGGAGAAAGATGTTCAAATTAGAAAGACATTCTTCACTTTTTAAAAACATGGGAAATAAGAATCTATTAAATATAGTTCCCCCAGAATATTTAGGTATTAGATGACAGAAACTCCCCTCCCCCCTTTTTTTCTTACCAAATCCAACAGGAAAAAAAAGCTTTTAACTAAGGTGTTAGAAATCCCTGAAATCCCTAATGTTATAAAGAACCCATGAAATTACAAGCTTTAAAAATCGGAAATAACTTGTACACGATCATTGTACATAATGTGTAACATAAACAACAGGGCTTTACAACATCATAGGGGAGCCTGAGTGGCTCAGTCAGTTGAGCACCTGACTTCAGCTCAGGTCCTGATCTCACGGTCCAGTCCGTGGTGTTGAGACCCACATCGGGCTCTGTGCTGACAGCTCAGAGCCTGCAGCCTGCTTCGGATTCTGTGTCTCCCTCTCTGTCTGCCCCTCCCCTGCTCACAGTCTCTCTGTCTCTCTCAAAAATAAATATTAAAAAGTAAATAAACATCATAAATTTCAAACTAAGAAGTTAGAGAAAGAAATATTCTAGAAGGGATAATACTAATTTTGCTTTTTAATGTCCAATCCTTCCTTAATTCCTCTATACATCAGGGCAAATGTAATTATGTATAGACCCCAAAGCAGAGGAGTGAATCTTTCTCAAATCCCCTCCCCCCCCCAAACATATTAGGTTCTTTTTCTCTTTCCGTGTGTTGTGTGTGTGTGTGTGTGTGTGCGCGCGCGCGCGCGCGCGTCGCTTGCGCAAGTGTGGGGGAGGGGGTCTTTTCATTCATTCCACCTTCAGCGAGAACTGTCTTTTAAGAAACTGTTTGAAGAACCCTTTATATCACTATTAACTCATCAACCAAAGTTAGCGATGGGAGGTGGAGAGAAAGCACTTAATACGTTTGTAATATGCATGTTTATTCATTCGATCCTGAAAGCAGGAGGCTTCAGGGCAGAGACAGCCGGTAGTGCTTACTCACGGCAACAGCCACTCTGGTGCCCCCCTGCTGGGGTCATGCCAGGAGAGCTGGATGGACAGCATGAAAGGTGTGTCACAGGGGAGGAAGCCCCAGACTGTGAACCTGGGAGTCTGCAGGAGAACGGCAGCTTGCCTCTCTTGTCTCCTGAGAAAGGAGAGAGGCTTTGCTCCTCAATGGAAGCAAATTCTCCTGGGGAAGAGGAGAAGGATCATGGGTTCCCACTCTTTGGAATGTGAGTAAAGCTGTGCAGGGGTGAGATAAAACCAGTGTCTCCGGGCTCACAAACCCTAGAATGTCTCCATGGCTCCGATCTCATCACATTCTGAAACATAAACGTTCTGCCCTGGCACACAATGTCTTCTCCGCAGTCCCACAGGTACATCTTATCTTCCATTCAGTAGGTTTTGCCGGTTGGGGAGGAAACCATTCTGATGTAATTAATAGTTACATACCCACCTTTGTATTAACAGATCTCAGACTTTAAAAAATAATTATAACAAAAAAAAAAAACCCTGGAAACATACCATTTCCCATTTTGGGGGCGCCTCCAATCTGAGCGCTCCAGGATGTGCTGCCCCAAAGGCATTTATTTACTTAGTACCAAAGTGTTCCTACTAGCAGAGTCGTGGCCAGTAGGGAGACAGAAACCTCAACCGAACTGGATACGTTGAAGACTCCCAACCTAAAATAACCATTTCAGGGGCGCCTGAGTGGCTCAGTCAGTTAAGCACCCGACTCCTGATTTTGACTCAGGTCATGATCTCACAGTTGGTGAGATCGAGCCCCACATCTGCACTGTGCTACCAGTGCAGAGCCTGCTTAGGACACTCTCTCTCCCTCGCGGTCTCTCAAAATAAATAAATAAACATGAAAACATTCTTTAAAATGAGCATTTCACATCTATACCACAGCATCGACTTCCCCAGTGCAATATGTACTGGTCTTGTTTCATTCCATACTTTGTTTTGCTTACAGAATGCAATTTTCTTCACATTGCTTTATTCCATCTCTGAGTATAAATATTTCTTTTTTTTTCAATATATGAAGTTTATTGTCAAATTGGTTTCCATACAACACCCAGTGCTCATCCCAACAGGTGCCCTCCTCAGTGCCCATCACCCACTTTCCCCTCTCCCCACCCCCCATCAACCCTCAGTTTGTTCTCAGTGTTTAAGAGTCTCTTATGCTTTGGCTCTCTCCCACTCTAACCTCTTTTTTTGTTTTCCTTCCCCTCCCCCTGAGTATAAATATTTCTATTAAGTTGGATGAGATTCTTTCTGGAAAGAAAAAAAAAAAAACCTTTCTATAAAGTACTCGATCTAGGGAAATTTTAAACTACTACATTTTAACGTGCAGTATATTTCTCCTAATTATTCCTCACTACATCCTAATCCGCATCCCATCCACAAGTTTTTCAGTTTAACCTCGGAAATAATTACTGAGGAACAAAGTAACCGACTGGGCATTAACTGCTGTCACGTAGATGAAGAATGTGCCACAGGCTGACAGTGCACAAGCGTGTCTTCCGTGCTGGTGTCACTGCGGAACTTGGAGCTTGAGTTTTTGAATCTTTCTGAAAGTGTGTTAACCTTTTTTAAAGGTGTTAAATTCCAGCACGTGGCATTACAAATATCTCAGTATGAGCTCTTCAGCACATCAGCTGCGTTATTTCTGCTCTTTCTTAGCTCACCATTCTTTTCTCCGTTTCAGAACTCAAACTCTTACGGGTAAAAAAACGTCAGAATGAAGTAGTCATCTTTTGCCCTGTGGCATCTGAAAACTTCCTGGATGGTCCTCTCCTATTAGGCAATAAGGGGTAGATTTGGATCTTTAAACACTCCACTTTTATCCTCTTAACCACCAGCACTTTCCTGTTGTATCAAACTTTGCTTAAAACACCTCATTGGGCACATGTATAATATGGATAGTATGTATTTCTTAAAAAGCATAAATTTGGTTTTCTCAAGAATTAATTTCTCAATTAATTCTTCCAAATTGTTTATCTGAGATGGCATCTGTATTTTTTTTTAACGTTTATTTATTTGAGAGAGAGGGTGTGTACGTGCGCATGAGCAGGGGAGGGGAAGAGAGAGGGAATCCTAAGCAGGTTCCACACTCAGCGTGGAGCCCTAAGTGGGGCTCCACCCCACAAACCTGAGCTGAAATCAAGAGTCGGTTGCTCAACTGACTGAGCCACCCGGCACCCCTGAGATGGCATTTTTAAATGAACTGCTATATACTCACAGCACAGCGAAGTTCATCTGTCAAGGTTGCTGTAAAATGCTGCCACTAAAGCCACCGGACTTTTAGGAACAGTTCTTTTGGCTCTGTTTTGCTTTTAACCTCAACATATCTATCTCCTTTACTACTCTACTTATATTTCCTGCTTATAAAATATTCTATGATCCAGAATGATTTAAAAATCTTGGTACAAATGGGGCGCCTGGGTGGCTCACTTGGTTAAGCATCTGACTCTTGATTTCGGCTCCGATCAGGATCTCATGGTCGGTGAGATCGAGCCCTGCACTGGGTTCTGCACCGACAGTGTGGAGCCTGCTTGGGATTCTCTTGCTCCCTTTCTCTGCTGCCCCTCCCCTTGCTCGCTCTCTCTCTCAAAATAAATAAATAAACATTTAAAAAAATCTTTAAAAAATCTTGGTATAATCCTAGGGAGATACTTACATGAAAATTAAGTAAAAATGTGAAATAATTCAAATATACATGTGATTTGGATTTTAAAAGACTGTATACACTACTAAAATACTTTCTTTGAGTTACATAACACTTACACTAAAGTACAAATTTCACAGTCCCTTTGAATTGCAGATTTTCCCACCTCTATTTACCATATTACAGAACAAAACAAAAACAAAAAATGTGGTATGCTAACTTATCTTTACTCAAAGAAAAAAGGGGGGGGGGCCTCAAGTAACTAAAAAGACAACGAAAAATTCAGGATTACTCTTACTTGCCTTTAAAATGCAGCTGGGAACTTGCAGACCACCTTGGCCATACTCAGTTACAGACGAAGATGCTAACATACTGAGAGGATGATTCTAACAGGACCCCTCAGCATCCAGCGCACCCTTCTCTCTCTTTGGAAATCTAGGATCTATGGCTAGATGATGACATCACTGGGGAATCAAGTGACAGAAGCACAGGTTGTAAAAGATCCAAGTTAAGACCTACACTCGACGCCATGGATCACTTTCCAAATAATTTTCAGAGCTGTTAAGTATTCCATTTTAGCCATCCTACAGTTACACATTATCAAGGAAATATTTAGGATCCTTGACATAACTATGGAATTTACTAGACAAAGATTCCCAGGAAAAAGGAGTGACCCATGCGTCTTCATCGTGACTTTCACAAGAATCCACGTAAATGCACGTAGGTGGTCCCGATAGCCAGTTATGTTCCAAATACTCAACTGCACATCTATTTGCATCTAAAGGCACATTTTCTCAAAGAAATGTAAGTAGCAGTATTTTTTTTTTAGTTCAGGCCACGAGTGGCTATTTATTTGATAACATGGATGAAATGAAACTCATTTCCGTGGGGGGAGAAGGGAAACAGTGTCACTGGAAATGAGCTGTATTTCAGCTCCTGAGAAATACTTTGCAGGGTACACAAGTGCTTGAAACTGTTGTCTCCCGGCCTGAAATCTAGGAAGGTAAGGAATGAAGAGAAGTTGCTGGAGAGGGCGGTAAGAGGGGGAGGACCTGAGGAGGCAGGTACACGTGCAGAAACTGGGGGTGTGAGGAAACCAGGGAGCCAGAGGGGGTTGCTTCTGCTTCAGATAAGACTTCAGACCTTGCCCCTTTGGACCTACTACCAGAACCACCATCCCAAGGCTCTCCCTCAGGAGCTGTACAAAGGACCTCGTCGACAGGATCCCAGAGCTAACGTGGTGAACTGCATCCCTGCTGCCCCCGCCCCACCCCCACCCCACCGTGTGGCTTCCTGCTGTGCAGCGAGGAGAAAATGTGGTGGCTTGAAGGGTGCCCTGATTATGTGGGGAGGGCTTTTCTGGACGGCCAAACTGAGCGTTTCTCTATCTGCTTTAGAGCCAGCATGGTTTTGAGTTTGGAAAGGTCCAAATATACTGTAACGAAAACTGATGTGGTTTAGGTGTCATTTTTAATATCTATTTTATATAAAATGTGTGAGATTTCAAATTCAATCTAATGTCAACGTACCAATCTACATTTCAAATGACAGCACTTGATCTCACGGAATTACGATTAGAACAGCTAATACGTATAAAGTGTTTAGAAAATTACCTGCCACATGCCGGTATTTATGTACGGATCTTTTTATTTATCTCTCATGCGTACTTCCTTGATAATTTAGTTCTATTGTTTATTCTACAGAAAAATCATAAGTGACAAATACCATATTTTACTATTTATAATCCATTCCCAGGAGTTAGAAGATGTTTATACTCTACCTTGAACTTTCTTTCCATAAAACAAAAACTGTTCACTTTCGAGTAAACAGCAAATATAGCCTGTGCCTCTATTTCAACTGCCTTACAAAATGTTCTCCTCCATCACTCTTCACCTTTCCTTACATTGTGATGTCCAAAAATGTCGTTAGATAGACATACAGTAAGTAAAGCTTTTTTATGATGAATAATCACGGACTTCTGAACCTGTCAAATAAAGTATGGCTTTTCTTTTCCAACATTCAAACCGTATCTTGTTAGCTACATTTCCTTTGTTGTTCGTTTGTTGTTAAGTTACTTCCCATCAGCAACTTCCTGATACACCGGAGACAGATAAACCTTGTAGTCAACATACAAAGAACATGGTAAAGTGTTCGCTTGTTGCATGTTCATAATTTTACTTTAATCCAAAAGGATTTCAAGAGAGTCAATGCAGTGCCAACACAGTGACGTCACAGTCACAGGTTTTAAGTTAAAATATCAGTAGAACAGCTGCTGACTAGAGAGAAAGGCAGCTTCCTTTGTTTAGGGAACAGCTTAGAAAGTTCCTAAAATTGAAGCATACCAGTTAGACACATGTGTTTTTCTTCAAGTATACATTAGTGTTTAGGCTTGTTAATTCTTTATTTTATTATTTTTTTTTATGCTTATTTTTGAGAGAGACAGAGCATGAGCGGGGAAGGGGCAGAAGACAGAGAGACAAAATCCAAAGCAGGCTTCAGGTTCTGAGCCCGCAGCACAGACCTAGACCCAGGGCTGGAACTCAGGAACTTCGAGATCATGACCTGAGCTGAAGTCAGAGGCTTACCCAACTGAGCCACCCAGGCACCCCGGCTTCTTAATTCTTTTATAATACAATTTTGAAGTGTGTGGCATCACGTTCTTTGATGGTTTTTGTTCCAAAACTTGACCACTGACGTCTCTAATAATTTCTCCCAATCACCCAATCTTCCTTCTTCCCGTGATTTTCTGCCTCAGCCAGCCTAAAATTTATAAACCACCAAGTCTTACTACCAGCCTAAACTCTTGCACTTTTTAATTGTACTTGTCTGGGGATGTGAGCGGCTGTGACTACCCAGGAGTCCGTGAGCTGTCCTCTGTGTCACTTCTTAGCGCCTGCCAGACCCCTCCCAAGGCCAGAGATGGCCTGCTCCAGCCCCATCTCCCCTGCCTCTCTCAGGTCATGCTTCCTGTGCCCCTCCCACCACAGGGGTTTCCCAGAGTGGGTCTCCTCTGTCCAGAATGCTCTCCCACACCCTCCTTCACTAACCGGCTTCTCCTCCTTCACCCCAGCTCAAACTCCACTTCTCCAGAGAAGGCTTTGCTAACACCCTTGGAAGCTTCTACCTCTGCCTCACACTGGAATGGTGCCACGTGGGGCCCCTTCCATCATACCTGTTTCCCTCTGACATGGCTCATTCGTGTACTTGTCTGTTGACTCTCTCTCTCTATACGTTGGAAGCGTTGCAAAAGCAGAAACCGGGGCTCCTGAGTGGCTTACTCGGTGAAGCGTCCGACTTCGGCTCAGGTCATGATCTCACGGTTTGTGACTTCGAGCCCCGTGTCGGGCTCTGTGCTGACAGCTCAGAGCCTGGAGCCTGCTTCGGATTCTGTGTCTCCCTCTCTCTCTGCTGCCCCTCCCCCGCTCATGCTCTGTCTCTCTCTCTCAGAAACAAATGTTAAAAAAAATTTTTAAAAGAGAAACTAGAAACAATGTCTATTTTTGCTTTGGTATCTAATTGTGGCTCAAAGAAACTTAAAGAATACTGGAGTGGATGAATGATGAGTGCATGAATACAGATAGAGACCCTAATGAAAACTAGTTGCCACAGAAAGGGGAAGCAATGTCTTGTCGGTTTCAAGTCAGAAACCCACACCTGTGGTCAGGCACTGACAGGACACATCCACTCTGCCATTACGACTGCTGTGAATGGCACAGGTAGTCCTAGGTCTCTCTGATGGAAGTGAGGGTTGGAGGCAGCACACAGCTGAAAACTTGAGAATCAAGATTCCCAACTAGTGACCATGGTAGAAAAAGTCATACGGAATCGCGTCTCAGTCCTCTGAACCTTCAACTGTCTGGCTAAAATGCATGCAGATTGACTCGTCCAGAGTCACGGCCCCTGCAACTCAGACACACACCCAGATCTACAGACTTGCACGGAGAGTCGGCAGTGTTCGGGGCGGCTGCAGCACCCCCTCCGGTAACGCCTCGTAGCTGCCGGGAAAGCAAGACTCTGGTTTCGCTCGGAGGCTGGGCACAATGCATCGCATCTCATTGTACAGCCTGTAGGCAAGAGATGTCCAGCTACCCAAGAGGGAGAAATTGTGGCTTACACCGTGTAAAGCTCATGTGTTCTTTTTATCTTTCCCATACGATACAGGATTAGAAATACCTGCAATGGAACGTTCCTAGAAGAAGTTCGTAAGATGGAAAGAGGCAGAGTTCAAGAACTTCATCTTCCAACAGCGTTTGAAAAGAGGTGAGGCTCTTCCCTTCATCCTGACTTTTGTTAAAAACCTGATCTCCTTGTTCTTTTTCTACCTTTCCCCTCCCAGGCACTTCCATACTTGTCATGATTCCGCAGGTTTATTAAGTGCATGTCAACAGGCTTCTTGAACTTCACACCCCCAGCCACACCAGCTTCCCGTAAGACCCTCCTTCCAGCGGATGGCAACTTCATTCTTCCAGTTTCTCAGGCCAGAAATCTTGAAGTCATTCTCACGTCCTCTTTCTCCTATCCCACCCCCATCGTGTCAGAAAATCTTACTGTTCCTACTTCAAAACAAAAAAAACAACAACAAAAAAACCCTGAGAATTTGATCACTACTCACAACCCGCACCATCTTGACCAGGTCCAGCCTCCATCATCTTTCTCCTGGATCATTGCAGAAGCCTCTTACCAGGTATCTCTGCTTCTGGCCTTCCCCATAGCAGTCAGAGGGAGGAGGCTTTGGCAGGGTAAATCGGACCATATCACTCCCTGCTCTCTGCCTTCCTATGACCTCTCCTCTCACTCTCTCACTCAGAGAAAGACAAGACCCTTTTAGTGGCTTCCAGTGCCCTACACACAGTCCCATCTCACACACACACACACACACACACACACACACACACACACACCCAATCTGAGATACCTCCTTATGGCTTTCTCTTCTCATGTCTGGTCACCAAAAGGTTTTTTTTTTTTTTTTAATGCCTCGTTTTGGAAAATCACATTTCCATTTCACCCCACATATTTTGAAAGAAAGGTGTGTCCTTTTCACAACCTCCCTTGCTATTATTCTAACAGCTGGTGCATCAAGCTTATGCACGCTGACTTTATTTTAACTTCTAGTGGTTGGTGGACAGACACCCAGATACCTGTGTTGGGCCAAGGAATCTGCTAATCTCTGCCACTTTCCCCTGCAGATTCTTGCAGAAAGGTTTAGACGTGCAGGGGAAGCAGCTCCTCTCTCTGAGTCCTTCCCGCTAGACAAAGCTGGGGATACAGGAGGTCAGGGGAGGGCACCGCCAGAGAAGAAGACCAGGGCTGCTTCTAGAAATGCTCCCCTCCTCCCACCGCCTGGGAAGAAGACACCAAGTTACAGTGTTCGCTTCCACGGTTGCTGCTTCTTCCCACTGGTCCTGACCCGACGGCCTTGAGAGAAGAATAGACCAAATGCTAGGAATCAAAGTGTACCAATATTTTTTTATCTCTGTATCTAAACTATCTCCAGGGAGAGATCCGTTCCAATCGTCTGACATAACCTGGGTGTTCTTCTGAGTAAAAGTGCCATGCTCCTTTTCTTCTACTCAAGGCACTTCCATGAAGCCTGGTCTGTCCTGGAGTTTTAAGTGGGCTTTCTCTGCATGTGGAATATTTATACAGGAAGTATAAGGCAAAGAATAAGTCTTTAACTATACTGAATGGCTGCTATATTTGGAGTACTTTGTTAACCAAGATGGAAAGGGTCAAAAGCAACTGGTGATGTGACCTGAATAAAGAGGCCCAAACACATTTTTGATTTTATTTAGGGAGAAGCAAAATTGTAAGTGGGCAAATATAAAATAAGTGAATGGGGTGATTAATCAAGACCCACATATTTGGCACCTGGTGAGTACTCAGGAGTGACGGTCCCAAGCGTTGGCAAGGACAAAGAGCAAGTATAGATGTTGAAAAGACAGTCTGGACAGCTGGGCATTTCTCATCAGTTTAAAGAAAAGTTTATCCCATGTCCCAACAGTCCCGTTTCTAGGTATTTACCAAAGAGACTTTAAAGTGTATGTCTACACATCCAGGTGCATGATGCGGAAAGATCCCCATCAGGTATGACCCGAAGAAGATTTCACCAAGATACATTACAATGAAACTGTCAAAAATCAAAGAGAAAGAATCTTGAAAGCAACAAAAGGAAAGAAGCTTGTCACACACAAGGCAATGCTATCAACCGATTTTTCGACACAAAACTTAACTGTCCGAGAGAGGGTACCATGCTATATTCAAAGTGCTGAAGGGAAAACAGCCACCAACCGAGAATACTGTATCTGACAAAGCTGGAACTGAAGGAGAGATAAAGAGTTTTCGAAACAAACAAAAGGGAAAGGAGTTTATCACCACGGGCCTGGCCTTACAAGACATGTTAGAGGGACTTCTTTAGCTGAAAACAATAGGGCACTAATCAACAGAAAACCATGAAAAGTATAAATCTCATTGGTAATGTAAATATATAGTAAAATTCAAAATAATCTAATGTTGAAAAGGTGATAGGTAAATCAATATGAAGGTTAAAAGACAAAAGTAGTAAAAAATAACTATAATTACAATCATTTGTTAATAAATACACAAGAAAAAATTGACATACAAAACAAAGGGGGGGGGAGAGTAAAAATTCAGACTTTTACAATGCGTTTGAACTTCAACTGCTACCAAGTTAAAACAGACTGTTACAAATACAAATCATTTTAGGTAAGCCTCATGGTAACCATGACTGGGTATAGAAGAAACACCCCTCAACAGAATAAAAGCCATATATGACCAACCCACACATAACATCACACTCCATCGTAAAAGGTTGAAAACTTTTCCTCTAAAATCACAAAAAAAGGCAAAGGTGCCCACTCTCACCACTCCTATTCAATACTGCACTGAAAGTCCTAGACAGAGCAATTAGGCAAGAAAAAAAAAAAAAGCATGCAAATTGGAAAGGAAGAGGTAAAATTATCTCTTTTTGCTGATGATATGAGTTTGCAGATAGAAAATCCTTAAGAATCCACCAAAATACTATTAGAATAAACAAATTCAGGAAAGTTGCAGGATATAAAACCAACATGCAAAAATCAGCTGCATTTCTATGCACTAACAGTAAACTATCTGAAAATAAAGAAGATAATCCCATTTACAACTGCATCAAAAACAATAAAATACATAGGAAAAATTTAACCAAGGAAGTGAAAGACCTAAATAACAAAAGCTGTAACACACTGATGAAAGACATTAAAGAGGGCACAAATAAATGGAAAGATATCCTGCATTTATGGATCAGAAGAGTTAACATTAAAATGTGCATACTACCCAATGTCATCTATAGACTGAATGCACTCCCTATCAAAATTCTAATGATGTTGTAATAGAAAAAAATAAAAAATAAATAGAAAAAAATAAATAGAAAAAAATCCTAAACTTTGCATGAAACCCCACATAACCAAAGCAATCTTGGGAAAGAACAAAGCTGGAGGCATCACACTTTTTGATTTCAAACTATATTGCAAAGCTATTACACTATTACATTCTCTTCTAAAGCTAATATATATTGCTATAGCAATCAAAACAGTATAGTACTGATATAAAAAATAGATCTGGGAGATTGATACCTAGGTAAATACCTTTGTTAAAATTCATTACACTGTACTTTTAAGATCTGTGCATTTTACCACATGCAAAATCAATCTCAGTAAGAAACCAAAACGATAAACACGATATAAATGTGCAAAAAGAAAGCTCACATAACATAGGGCTAACCTCCCCAATAGATAAATTGTTTCTAGAAATCAGTAAGATCAACCACCCTCAAGCAATAGAAAAATAAGCAAAGTACAGTTCACAGAAAAGGAAATAAAAGGAAATACTAAAGATTCTTAATCTCATTAAAATATTCTCAACTTTACTCATAATAAGAAATGAAAATCCTAAGTACACAGGAAGGATATTTTTCATCCATCATCATTGGCCACCCTTGGTTAGTGAAAGTATGGGAAAGTAAAGAATTATGGCAGTTACTTTGGCAATATCTATCAGAAATATAATTGCATATGGCCTTTGACTCGGTAATTCCATTTCTGGGAACATACCATTCCCTCCCATCCTCAAAATACTCACATAGGTCCCAGTGGTAAGGACCACCACAGTATTTGGAACAGCAAACACTTAGGAACAACCATACCTGTGGCACATTGTCATGCTAACATACTCTCTAACTGTGAAAAGGAGTTAGGGAGCTCCCTGGGTACTGAGATGCAAACGATTCCAGGATGTATCAGCCGAAAAAGTCAAATGTCAGACGTCGCGTACAATACGCAACCTTTAGTGCAAAGGGCAGGGATAATAATATATGAGCACTTTTTCTTAGAAAGCACCTCTGCAAAATTAGCTAAGAAAGCAGTTCGAGCGATTACCAGTAAAGAACAGATTACCAGTGAGGAACCAGGAAGATGGGGAAAGGAAAACAATGTTTATTCTCTACTTTTCGTATTTTCTCTTTCAATTTTTAACCATGTAAATGTTTATCTGTGACAAATTTAGCGTAGACAGAGAGGGAAAGGAAAAGGGAGGGAAGGAGAGAGAGGAGAGAGACGGAGAGGAGGGAATGCAAATGAGTAAATGGATTCTGGAAAGCCCGGAGCCAAATGCTCTTCAGCTCCTAGATATATGAGCAAAAGTAAAATCCTATTTTTTTTTTAAGTTAAAAAAAAATAGGGTTCAGGACATTATCAGTGGATAACCTTCATTCTAGAGGGGAATTCAGAGGGGGAAGCCAGTAGCCAGCTATTCCAAAGGCCACCCCTGTCGTGCAATAACCTTTGAGCCGCACCGCCCCGGGAGCTGCTGCTTCAGGCATCCCTCGAAACCTTCCTCTGAGCCATGAAGGGGAAGCTGGCTCTAGGGAAGACCCTCTTCCCGCAGGAGGACACGGTATCAGAGTGCCCTTATGGCTGTCGAAAGCAGCTACAGTTTATCACCCAGGGTGTGAGCCCCTCAAGTCCCTGCCAATGTCAGGATACATGGTAAATCCCAAAACAGCAGAAGGCCCCAGTATGGCCTAGTGACATCTTAGGAGTGAGAAAGCAGATTAGGTTAGGCCGCCTGGGTATTTTTTTAACCCCATCTTTCAGCTTCTAGAGGAAAAAAAAAAAAAAAAAAGGAAAAAACCATGGACTTCTCTAATTATGCCGCTGTGCTTACCCACTCTGTGGAATTTAGAAAGTACTGAACTTGGGCTTCCGGTGTAGTGTCACAATAAGCCTTGGGAACTGGAGAAGGTAGCTCTTTTGCTAGAGTTGACCCTTCCCGACAGACATGGTTCAGAGTCTTGACCAGCGTAAGTTATGGCTTTGCCATTAGAACAGGAAGTTGAGACAAAGATTTTTAAAATATACATTATAAAATCTCTAAGGCGCTCTGGGAGGCCAGAAGACTGACCAGACATTGGTTGTTCAGTTCAACTACCGGTGAAGGACAGTTAGGAGAGCCGTATAATAAAGAAACGTTCACAAGCACAACCCTATTTTAGAAGAAGCACCTTGCTGAGTGTCTGGATAGTATCAATTTTCGACTTTAGTTGAACTATATGAACACCCTCTGAAACGTGAGGAAGGCTCTTTTCTTTTACCTCATCACTTGTTTCGTTTTGTCCTGTTTCACTTTCCAATGAACTAAAGCCAGGTTATGATTGGTTTACTCACAGCGTGAAGGCAGAACACCTCCAACTGCCTCTGTCCAGTCAGCTGCACAAGGTGGTCTTCCAGGATGAATCTGTTGATCGAAGCGCCCCACGTGAGTATCGGTGCCGTAAAGTAGGCCGCAAAGCTGAGACTCCACCTACGGACGAGGAGGAGGAGTAATTCAATGTTAGGTGCTTCTCGATGAGATTATGCCAAGTGAAAGGAGCCAGACCCAAAAAGACAAGTACCGTATGGCCCCACTGCTATGAGGTGCTTAGAGTCCTCAAACCCATAGACACAGAAAGGAGACTGGGGGTTCACAGGGGCCCGGGGATGGGAGAATGGGGACTCAGTGTTTAATGGGTATGGAGTTTCAGTTTGGGAAGGTGGAAAGAGGTCCATAGACAGATGCTGGTGATGGTTCCACAGCACTGTGAATGTACTTACTGCCCCTGGATTGTACACTTAAACCTCATTAAGACGGTAAGTATTACGTTACATGTATTTTACCACAATTTTTTTAAAAAAGGAAACTACCTGTAGTATTACATATTTTTTAAAAGGTAAGGTAGTTCTCATACAGAAGGAGGGATCCATTGGATTCATGAAATTTATGTTCTTGGCCTAAAGCAAGTGTGGTCTGAAAGAGTAATTCCCGGTCTCCCACGCAATGATAACATCCTTAAATCTAACATCCTCACGTTTTCAAGATCTTTTGACAGATTCCCAGCCTACTATTTTAAATGGAAAAGTAGTACTTGGCTCCAAATAATTTATACCCTTAGAAAACTTACATACCCTTATTGGGGGTGTGATGTTAACATAGCCCACATTGGGCACAAAAACCTTTAAAAGTTATTTCATTTTCCCTTCCTTCAAAAAGAAATGTGTCCAAGAAGTGCCTAGATGAAATGTTTGGGTCCCATGTGACTCATGTCTGGTAATGTGAGTGCTGAGTACGATCCTGAGAACAAGTCAAACAAAAAGGCGATACCAATAAAGGAACATGTGGTGTTTGTGGAGACTAACTGTCCCTCCTTTCCAACCAACGTATTTGTTGAAAGTTGTAGAATTTTAAAATTCTATTGTCTATTTTTTTAAGCTTGTTTATTTTGAGAGAGAGAGAGAGAGAGACAGAGAGAGAGAGAGAGACATAGAGAAAGAGAACATCAGCAGCGTAGGGGCAGAGAGAGAGGGAGAGAGAGAATCCCAAGCAGACTCTGCACTATCAGCATAGAGCCTGACGTGGGACTCGATCCCACGAACCGAGAGATCATGACCTGAGCCGAAACCGAGAGCTGGACGCTTATCAGACTGAGCCACCCATGTGCCCCTTATGGTCTGTTTTTTATATCACAGATTTGTGTGTCTCTGGATTGACTGCTATTTCTCTTTTGCACACACACGCATTACTTCCTCTTCCTGTCCTGTGCCCACCACTTTGCCTTCCCCTCACCCTAGAGACACTTAGGAAACAGCAGCTGAAAGGGAACCAAAGGTAAAAAAAAAGAAAAAGAAAAAAATGAACGAGGACAAGAAAACAAAGGATGGCAGATGTCTTAAAAATGTGGGTGACATCCCTCCCGTCCTCTTTCCCAACCGATGGCCTTGACTTCTCCATCCCTGAGAAAAACGCACCAGAAATGAACCTGCGGGGGTTCCCGCCACCACCTCACCTGCCACGTGCTCTGCCTTCCCGCTTGTTTGCACAGACTGGCTCTCCCTCCCGTGCGCCTGCCTCTGACCCCGTCTGCTCCTGCAGGCCCAAGCGCCTCGCTCCGGCTGCTCCTTCACTTACCTTCTACGTCACCACTTTCCCACGCTCCTCTGTCAGATCGTTCTCACCAGCCTCCAAAAGGTGGTCTCACAAAGCAGAACCTCCTCTGGACCCCACGTCACCCGTTAGAGTGCGCCTCATTCCGTCGCGCTCCTTTGCGGCAACGGCCCTGGATCAAATCGTTTGTCCCCGGGGTCTCCAAATCCCCTCCCAGTCTCTCTTGAACCGGCTCCAGTAAGCCTTCACTCCTACCACGCCACTGACACGCCTCCAGTCAAGGCCACCAGTGATGTCCAAAACCGCCCCTGGCTTCCTCTCCCTCCCAGCCGGCCCCATCTGCCGCCTTCGCTTGAAGACAACCGCATGCTTCCAACTGTTCGGGCCACGATCCTTTCAGTCGTCCTTAATTCCTCTAACGTAGCGGATGGCTCTGCCGTCACACTGTGCTCAGAGACCGACCGCTTGCCACGCACACCCCCGTTGGCACCCGGGTCTGGACCACCACCACCCACCGGCACTGCCTCAACAACCTCTTGACCCATCTCCTGCCTCCACCCGGGACTCTTACACGGTAGCCGAAGTGACGCATTTAAAATTCCGTCAGCACAAGCACATCAGTTTTCTTTTTTGTTTGTTTGTTTGTAAACACTTTTTATTTTTTTTAATTTATTTTTTTATATATATGAAATTTATTGACCAATTGGTTTCCATACAACACCCAGTGCTCATCCCAAAAGGTGCCCTCCTCAATACCCATCACCCACCCTCCCCTCCCTCCCACCCCCCATCAACCCTCAGTTTGTTCTCAGTTTTTAAGAGTCTCTTATGCTTTGGCTCTCTCCCACTCTAACCTCTTTTTTTTTTTTTTCCTTCCCCTCCCCCATGGGTTCCTGTTAAGTTTCTCAGGATCCACATAAGAGTGAAACCATATGGTATCTGTCTTTCTCTGTATGGCTTATTTCACTTAGCATCACACTCTCCAGTTCCATCCACGTTGCTACAAAAGGCCATATTTCGTTCTTTCTCATTGCCACGTAGTACTCCATTGTGTATATAAACCACAATTTCTTTATCCATTCATCAGTTGATGGACATTTAGGCTTTTTCCATAATTTGGCTATTGTTGAGAGTGCTGCTATGAACATTGGGGTACAAGTGCCCCTATGCATCAGTACTCCTGTATCCCTTGGATAAATTCCTAGCAGTGCTATTGCTGGGTCATAAGGTAGGTCTATTTTTAATTTTCTGAGGAACCTCCACACTGCTTTCCAGAGCGGCTACACCAATTTGCATTCCCACCAACGGTGCAAGAGGGTTCCCGTTTCTCCACATCCTCTCCAGCATCTATAGTCTCCTGATTTGTTCATTTTGGCCACTCTGGCGTGAGGTGATACCTGAGTGTGGTTTTGATTTGTATTTCCCTGATAAGGAGCGACGCTGAACATCTTTTCATGTGCCTGATGGCCATCCGGATGTCTTCTTTAGAGAAGTGTCTATTCATGTTTTCTGCCCATTTCTTCACTGGGTTATTTGTTTTTCGGGTGTGGAGTTTGGTGAGCTCTTTATAGATTTTGGATACTAGCCCTTTGTCCGATATGTCATTTGCGAATATCTTTTCCCATTCCGTTGGTTGCCTTTTAGTTTTGTTGGTTGTTTCCTTTGCTGTGCAGAAGCTTTTGATCTTCATAAGGTCCCAGTAATTCACTTTTGCTTTTAATTCCCTTGCCTTTGGGGATGTGTCGAGTAAGAGATTGCTACGGCTGAGGTCAGAGAGGTCTTTTCCTGCTTTCTCCTCTAAGGTTTTGATGGTTTCCTGTCTCACATTTGGGTCCTTTATCCATTTTGAGTTTATTTTTGTGAATGGTGTGAGAAAGTGGTCTAGTTTCATCCTTGTGCATGTTGCTGTCCAGGTCTCCCAGAACCATTTGTTAAAGAGACTGTCTTTTTTCCATTGGACGTTCTTTCCTGCTTTGTCAAAGATGAGTTGGCCATACGTTTGTGGGTCTAGTTCTGGAGTTTCTATTCTATTCCATTGGTCTGTGTGTCTGTTTTTGTGCCAAGCACATCAGTTTTCTGCTTGAAATCCCGCAATGGCTATCAGATTCAACGTCAAAAAAGACCCACTCGGTCTGGACCCCGTTACTTTCCTAGTGGCATCTAATCTTCTTCCTCCTTCATTCCACTCCATCCTCTGTGCTCTTCTCACAATGTATCAGGATTGCTCTCGCCTCAGGGCCTTTGAACCGGCCAACACTTATGCCTAGAAAGCAAATCCCTCATGTTATCTGTGTCACTCATTCTCTCACTTCCTTCAAGGTTTTGTCCAAGTACTTTTTCTGTTGTCCACAGCTCTTTAGTACATTCTTGGGTACCAGACGATTAACTTTATGTTATGTGCTTATTATGTACTTATTTATGTATCTCTATTGCTAGAAGGTAAGCTCCATAACAAGAAGGATTTTTGCTTTACTAATTCATTCCAAGAATGCATGTACATAGTAGACACACTATACAAATCTCATTGAATGAATGGACTAATTGACTAATGAAGAGTCTCCAAGCAGAATTAACAAATAGCCATTCCTTCTTCCATCTGTCCGACGTCAACTATAAATATGGCCAAAATGGAACCCATATTTATGGAGCACATAAAACTGTGATTTGGGCCACTGTTAAATACTCGGGCTTCACTGCACTGAATATTTGGAGCCACCATGTGGAGACAGTTATTAAATCCTTGTTGAATGGCAGGTTAACTGGATGAATCCTCACTTTGCAGAGAAGGAAATGGTTCGGCAAATTTGTCCCTTGCCTTAGATTCTATCTCTAGAAATGGGTAGAAGCCAGATTGGAGCCTCAGTCTGTCTCACTTCAAAGTGCCACATTGTCGAGCTCCAGAGAAGAGACACGGAAACCAGACAGATGGGCAGCTACATCCAAGTTCTGCCTCGTGACTTGCTGTGGAACTCTAGGCATATTAGTTACCGTCCCTGAGCTGCACTGTCTCTACCTTTTTGGCATTTCATTCTACTGGGGTCATGATAGGTAGTATGGAGTGTTAACAGACACGTGTATCTGGACTCAAATAGACGGGTAAGTGTTTTACGCAGTAATCACATTGTCCTAAAACCACTACAAAACCAATATGAATGTCCTGAAAATATCACTGACTGAATGTATATGAGAAACAGAAAAATATATTTCAGTTGCTTTTAAAAACATTGTATTTTCATGACCCACTTTTTAAAAATATTAAAACAGAGAATGTTATTGAAAGGTTAGAAATCTTACAGGATTATAAGAGCTTCTAAGGTGTTTTTTCAGCAACATTATCTATTATTGCTTGAAGTCCCTCAGGCAGTTTGTGGGTTTGGGGGTCCTGTATATTTTTCTGCTGTACACCAAAATATTATTAATATTAGCTTGAATTTGTAAAGTGCTCTGAGCTCCTCAAATAAGAAATAGAGGGGGAAGTTCTTTGTTAATTGCAATTAACAACTCTTTCTTGAGCCAGAAAATTCTGGCTTTAAGATTTGATCAGACTCCTCAATTTCTAATGAAGTGCATTAAACAAGACAATTATGCCAAAATAATGAGAAATGACACGGTCGACTCTGAAATCTGCTAAACGTTTTACCAGGTGAAGAAAAAAATGACTCATGCTTCACCTCTGCCCACCCTTCCTCTATCCCTCATCCCCTGGATTCTGGCTGCTTGAAAATTCCCTCATCCTTCACCTCTACATCCCTTCCTCTATGCTTGGACTCTGGCTGTGGCTGAGCATCTAGGAAGCAGGTGCACTGGGAAGCCAGCCAGGGGAAGCTCAGGAGTGGGGTCCATCCAGGGCTTTCCCCAGGGCCCCGTTGTTACTTCCCGTCTGTCAGGACGGACAAAAGTGGGAGACGCCAAGAGCTGGAGGCTTCCTCTGAGCTCCCCATTTGGACGCAGACGGAAGGTAAAGGTTCGTCAGACTGAGCTGCTGACCTGATGGCGCATCTCTGTCAAGCTGAGGGGTGCGGGCTGGGCAGGTGGAGGGTCACGGTCCCTGCTGTCCCTCCTCAGCCCTCACTCCCCCCTGGGAACACTGCTGAAAGGAAAACCAGGCCCCGTTTCCAAAAAGACACCATTTAACTCTGCTGTAGCAGCAGATCCTGCTTCTCTGAGGCCAGATCTTTATATAGTTTGGGGGACCTGTTTTAGGAAAATTAGGTTTAAATGTTTAGAATGAGTCCAAAAAATCACAACAGATCACTACGTACAAAAGAAAATTCTAAAATTTTCTCTGGTCCTCTCTGTACACGAGTCTTGTCAGAAGCAAGCAGAAATATACTTTCAGGCCAAATCTGAAGCATTCTTTTCAGATCCTCCTGCTCTCTGCAAGTCTCAGGTCAAGAATAAAAACAGGGGAAAACAGAAAAAAAAAAAAAAAGGGCAAACTTCCACCTTGAGGTTGTGATGGGGTTCGAGCGGGAAGGAAAGAGGAGGCAGGAAACCCCCAGGGGTTGGAAGCTACTGGTAACAGCGTCCACCCACAGCTTGGGGTTAAATGGGCCCAAACGGCGAGGCTCCATGCCCGGCACTTAGGCCCGCGGCAGGCGCTTCGGCTGGGCAGTTGTCAGAAGGATCAGTTCTCGAGCCCCGCGGCAGACTCGTGAAACCAGACGCTCTGGACGTGGGGCCGGTGGTCACCACGGGAATTCTGGTGCACACTTGAGAAGCACTGGTCCGGTGTCGGTGCCGGACCCTGGGATTTCACCAGCTCCCAGGCCACTGCACTGTGCAGGGAAGGCTGGGACCACCTGTCTTTCCTTCCACGCGGGAGCCATTTCAGTTAACCCGGTGCCACGTGGACACAAATCACTTTCCTTCTTTCAGTCGTGGCCCCAGGAGTGGGGATGTTAATACAGCCAAATTTGCAAGCCGCTCCATTGCCATCCCCCATCACCTCCCCACTTTTCCCGCCTCCGTCACGGGCCTGGCTGATGTGGCCGATGAGGCCCAGTCTGGTAGGAGTCTTGCTTTCTGTCAACAGAATGTTCCCTGTTAGTGCTCCTAACAGATTCCTCTGCGCTTTACTCTTTCAGGTGGGTACGCATTTTCTCAGCTAGAACAAGGTGTGATTACTCAGGAAGAACTCGTCCGTTCTTATGACGCTACTAAAATCAAAACCAGTAAGAGCTTATAGTCCGATGTCTTCTGAGTCCAGCTACGTACGAGTGAGGTTTGGACCACATCCTGTGTTCTCATGTCCTTCCCCGAGACCGTGGAACGTGCCGACGCCCCCAAATGCTCATTTCTTGTGGCTCTGGCCAATTTGTTATTTATGTATCGACGGAGTCACAATCCTTGGATATAAATAATGGGGGAAGCCTGTTTGCTTTTTTTAAAATTTGCGTTCAATGTTTCACCTAACTTGTTTACTTTTTTGTGGTTGTGAGATAATCAGTTCAGTCTGAAGTATAAAATTAAAAGCATTCTGTTTCACCAAAACTTAAGCTCTGGTATAAGTTGTTTTGGGAGAAAAGGTAAAGAATGTCATGATGAATAAGCCTCCCTTACTTAACTGCAAACGAGTCACCCACAAACTCTGTACTTTGAAAACTCACAGACTAAGGTGGAGCGTACAAAGGCAGAATATAAAATATTTTTCTAAGTAGGATGTCCTGTCACTTTGAATCATATTTTACTTGTACAGTATCTGAACGGTACTCTTGATTTCAATGAATTCAAACAGGTGGAAAATACCCTAATCTCAGGCTTCAAAATCAGTGTGCAGGAATCAACATATCCCATTTTCTATACACTGAATGTAATGTCCATTACATTAGGACTTAGTAGGAAATTCAACCACAATCATTCTTGGGACTGTGCCTCAGGCGTCTACCAACTTTCCAGGGTTTCATACAGTGCACAGCATCGGGACACCCCTCTGTTCTTCTGTCGTCTTCCCACACAGGTCACCACTAAAACAAATGGTTTATTTTGGTCACTTTATGAGGCTTTTGAGTCAGGTATGGGAAACTGAAACCCTTGAGGAGGCTGGAAATCCCACGCCTGTTAATGATACTGGGTCACTAATTCTGAGATGTGGGAGAGCTTTTTTCCCTATACATCCAAAGAATTCTCAGATACCAGCCAGGTGTCCTATAATTCAACTCAATTCTGACACTATCTACCTGGAAGATGCCATCAGATCCCACAAGTTAAGGACTCGGCCCCACAAGACTGCCCCTCCCTACACATACACACTTCAGATGCCAATCCCAAGTCCAGAATATCACCTGTGCTTCTAACCAACTGGTTATAAATCAAAGGTTCCCATGACACCCTTCTTGGGTTCAATTAATTAGCCAGAGCAGCTCACAGAACTCAGAATACCCATCTACTCATTAGATTACCAATTTATTACAAAGGATATTAAATAATATGAAAGAATATGATTCAACAGCCAGATGAAGAAATACACAGGGCAAGGTCCCAAACAAAGCAGTTTCTGTCCCAGTGGAGTTTGGGCCCAGCATGTTAACACATGGAAACGTCTGGTTCATCAGCCCAGAAGTTCTCCAGAACCTTTCATTTGGGTTTATACGGAGGCTTCATTACATGAAGGCATGATTGATTAAATTACTGGCCATTGGTAACTGATTCAACTCCACTCCTTCCCCCTCCTCAGAAGGGGTAGGTGAGACTCAAAGTTCTAACCCTCTATTTATTGTTGGTTCCCCTGGCAACCAGGCCCCGACCGTAGGTGCTTTCTAAAAGTAACTTCATTAACATAAACCCAATTTGATAGAAAGGGATTTATTAGGAATAAAAAGACAGCATTTCGCCTCTAAGGGTCTAACGCATTTTCAGGAACTGATGACAAGACACCGAATAATAAAACAAAAGACGTTCTCATTGCTCTTATCACTCAGGGAATCCCAAGGGTTTTGGTTGCTGTGGGCCAGGAACCATGGACAAAGACCAAATGAATATATATGAGAAATATATGTTGGTCATCCACATGACCATCTTGACCAAATACATACTTCTTATAAATCACAATATTGCACATGTGGTCTAACATCACCAGCTCCTGGAACACATTATCATTCCAGGGCACATTGAGGTAATGAACAGATAGCTTTCAAATTCCTTCTGTGGTCCAAAGTCCCCTTTCTCACACCCATTCTATTTAGTGAGTTTTTAAAAGCAAAAACCAGAATTTTTAAAGGTGGAACCTTTATTTTCTATCCTATCAAAGGACTCCTCTGAGGAAATAATCCAAAAAGCCTGATAACTGTTTGTTTAACCGACTGAGCCACCCAGGTGCCTGATAACTGTTTGAATGCAGACAACAAGAAAAACATGGGGAGAAAAATCTAATTAATATCTCAAAAAGTTATCCGTGAATGGATAAACAAAATGTGGTATGTCCGTACAATGGAATATTATCTGACCATAACAAGTAATGAAATACTAATATATGCATGACATGGATAAACTTTAAAAACATCATGCTAAGTAAAAAAACAAAAGCCAATCATAAAAGGCCACATATAATATTCCATTGGGAAGTTCATAAGCAAAACTATAGATATATAAAGGAGATTAGTAGTTGCTTAGTGCCAGTGGGAAGATGAAGGGGAAAGGGTTAATATCAAAAAGGTACAGGGTTTCTTTTTGAGGTGATAAGCATGTTCTAAAATTGACTGCAGTAATAGTTGCCCATGTTAAAATGAATATATTAAAAAACCATTGAATCCTATACTTTAAATGGATGAATTGGTGATTTAAATCTCAATAAAGCTATTTTTAAAAATAATACAGGGTAATTCTATTTCCAATCATAATGTACTAGACATGCCTTCCTACTTAAAACCATTATAAAACTGGAAAAATATATGAGAAAAGTATTTTCAGACATTGGACAAAGGGCAGCATAGGGATATAATCCCTAAGAGAAAGGAATTAAAAGCCATACTATTTCCCAGGCTTTCTTCCTAGAGGCATTTTCCAGACCAAGGTACAGGAAAGTAGTACCCAAACAAAGCACAGTACTCTCAGTGAACTGGGGAAACTAAGCTAAAAATTTGGGGAGGCTGAGGCAGCTGATATTTTCTGGTTATAGTACTATTGAGAAAGGAGCTATACACAGAGCTGTAGACATTTCTTTAGGGATGTCACAGAGTGAATAACTAGATGCTCACCTACATATATGTGGAGTGAAACTCAATGACGATGGCAAAGACAGCTACCAGAGACATTTAAGCTGAACAATTCCTACAACTTCCACAGGATTCAATATTCAACCAAATAGGGTAGAAAGGGCTTGATGAATACTTGAGATATTCCACAAAGACCCCAGAGCCATACCTTAATAGTAAGGCTAAGCCAGCACTTAGAGCAAGAACTACTATAGACCCATAATCTTACTTTAACAAAGCTTATCTTGGGAAAGCTTAAAAATAAGCATCCAAATCATTAGGGGGATCCATAGTTAATTTAGCTGCCTGGAAGGAAAAACAAACCCTCTAGCAGCAGAAAACAGATCCACTTTAGTGTAATAGTAACAATGTCCAACATCTTGTCAAAAATACTCAAATAGATATTCAAAGCAGGAAAACCTAATCTGTAACCAAAATAAAAGTCAGTGGAAGCAGTCCCAGAACTGACAGAGGTAATGGAATTGACAGACAAGAACTTTAAAATAACTATTACAAATATGTTTAAGGACTTCAAGATAACATGAACACAATGAGGAAAGAAATTAAAACCATAAATGAAGAAATAAATGAAACTTCTAGAGCTGAAAAGAATATACAATATGAAAATTTTATTGAATAAGTTTAGTAGATTAGACACTGCAGAATCAAATATATATATTACATATATGTATATGTATGTATACATATATATAATACATATATATACATATATATATATAAACTTGAACACAGCAGTAGAAACTATCCAAACTGAAACACAAAGAAAAAGGCTGAACAAAAACTGAAAAAGAGCAATTTCCTGTAAGACAATATCAAACCGTGTTACATGCAATTTTTAGAATTGCAGATAGAGAAAGTAACAGAAAAAAAATCACTGAAGAAATAAAAGCGGGAAATTTTCCAAGCATGATCTGAGAAGCATAGCCAACCCATGGCTATGCTAAACACACACAAACAAACCAAGCATAATAAATTTGCTGAAAATCGAGGATGAGGAGGAAAGTCTCAAAATTAGCCAGAAGGTTAAAAAAAACACATTATAAAGTTAAGAAAGGAAAAGCAAATAGATGACCATTGACTTCTCCGAGAAGCCCAAAAGGAAATTTGCTGAAAGAAGAAAAAATATTGTCAACCTGAATTCTATAGCTAATGAAAATATCCTCCAAGATGAAAGGGGAAGGTAAGGCATTTTCAGGCAAAAATTGAGAGTTCATCACTAACAATCCTGAACTAAAAGAAGAGGTTTAAAGGGAGTTGTTCAGGCAGAAAGAACATGGTAATAAGGGATGGAAAATCTGATCTACACAAAGGAATAAAAAACTTCAAAAAGGTGAATTCTTGGATAAACATAAGGAATTTTATTTTCTAATTAAAAAATTTGTTTCTATTTAGTGCACAATTAGTTAACAATGTATTGTAGGGTTTATAACATATGTAGAAGTAAAACATATGCCAACAATAGCACAAAGGAAGGGAGAGAGAAAAGGAAAGAATATTACCATACAGTTTCTACACTATATCTTACATGACATATTATTTAAACATAGCCTGTGGAAAATTAAAGAGGTACACTGTAAATTGTAGGACAACCACTAAAAGCTTAAATAAAATGGAATGTCTAATAAAACATTTTATTGGATAAAATGGAATACTAAAAATAATCAAAAAGAAGGCAGGGAAAGTGGGGGTGGATGGAAAATAAGAGGAATAAAAAATAAATAGAAAGCTGGTGGATTTAAACCCACCTACACTGATAATTACATTAAGTATATATGGTTTAAATACTCCAAATAAAACTCAGATATGGTCAGACTCAACAAGAAAGCAAGGTCCAACAATACGGCAGTGGCGAGAAATGCACTTTAAATATAAATACAGAAACCCAGCTGTGGTGAGGTCAGATCCTTTGAACACCCAGGAAATCAATCTGCACACTGGCAAAAGGATCTCCACGGTCGGAGGGAGACAGCATGGCAGGTGCAGGCCTCATCTTTTTTTTTTTTTTTTTTTTTTTCTGAAATTTATTGACAAATTGGTTTCCATACAACACCCAGTGCTCATCCCAAAAGGTGCCCTCCTCAATACCCATCACCCACCCTCTCCTCCCTCCCACCCCCCATCAACCCTCAGTTTGTTCTCAGTTTTTAACAGTCTCTTATGCTTTGGCTCTCTCCCATTCTAACCTCTTTTTTTTTTTTTTTTTCCTTCCCCTCCCCCATGGGTTCCTGTTAAGTTTCTCAGGATCCACATAAGAGTGAGACCATATGGTATCTGTCTTTCTCTGTATGGCTTATTTCACTTAGCATCACACTCTCCAGTTCCATCCACGTTGCTACAAAAGGCCATATTTCATTTTTTCTCATTGCCACATAATATTCCATTGTGTATATAAACCACAATTTCTTTATCCATTCATCAGTTGATGGACATTTAGGCTCTTTCCATAATTTGGCTATTGTTGAGAGTGCTGCTATGAACATTGGGGTACAAGTGGCCCTATGCATCAGTGCTCCTGTATCCCTTGGATAAATTCCTAGCAGTGCTATTGCTGGGTCATAGGGTAGGTCTATTTTTAATTTTCTGAGGAACCTCCACACTGCTTTCCAGAGCGGCTGCACCAATTTGCATTCCCACCAACAGTGCAAGAGGGTTCCCGTTTCTCCACATCCTCTCCAGCATCTATAGTCTCCTGATTTGTTCATTTTGGCCACTCTGACTGGCGTGAGGTGATACCTGAGTGTGGTTTTGATTTGTATTTCCCTGAGAAGGAGCGACGCTGAACATCTTTTCATGTGCCTGTTGGCCATCCGGATGTCTTCTTTAGAGAAGTGTCTATTCATGTTTTCTGCCCATTTCTTCACTGGGTTATTTGTTTTTCGGGTGTGGAGTTTGGTGAGCTCTTTATAGATTTTGGATACTAGCCCTTTGTCCGATATGTCATTTGCGAATATCTTTTCCCATTCCGTTGGTTGCCTTTTAGTTTTGTTGGTTGTTTCCTTTGCTGTGCAGAAGCTTTTTGATCTTCATAAGGTCCCAGTAATTCACTTTTGCTTTTAATTCCCTTGCCTTTGGGGATGTGTCGAGTAAGAGATTGCTACGGCTGAGGTCAGAGAGGTCTTTTCCTGCTTTCTCCTCTAAGGTTTTGATGGTTTCCTGTCTCACATTGAGGTCCTTTATCCATTTTGAGTTTATTTTTGTGAATGGTGTGAGAAAGTGGTCTAGTTTCAACCTTCTGCATGTTGCTGTCCAGTTCTCCCAGCACCATTTGTTAAAGAGGCTGTCTTTTTTCCATTGGATGTTCTTTCCTGCTTTGTCAAAGATGAGTTGGCCATACGTTTGTGGGTCTAGTTCTGGGGTTTCTATTCTATTCCATTGGTCTATGTGTCTGTTTTGGTGCCAATACCATGCTGTCTTGATGATGACAGCTTTGTAGTAGAGGCTAAAGTCTGGGATTGTGATGCCTCCTGCTTTGGTCTTCTTCTTCAAAATTCCTTTGGCTATTCGGGGCCTTTTGTGGTTCCATATGAATTTTAGGATTGCTTGTTCTAGTTTCGAGAAGAATGCTGGTGCAATTTTGATTGGGATTGCATTGAATGTGTAGATAGCTTTGGGTAGTATTGACATTTTGACAATATTTATTTTTCCAATCCATGAGCAGGGAATGTCTTTCCATTTCTTTAAATCTTCTTCAATTTCCTTCAGAAGCTTTCTATAGTTTTCAGCATACAGATCCTTTACATCTTTGGTTAGATTTATTCCTAGGTATTTTATGCTTCTTGGTGCAATTGTGAATGGGATCAGTTTCTTTATTTGTCTTTCTGTTGCTTCATTGTTAGTGTATAAGAATGCAACTGATTTCTGTACATTGATTTTGTATCCTGCAACTTTGCTGAATTCATGTATCAGTTCTAGCAGACTTTTGGTGGAGTCTATCGGATTTTCCATGTATAATATCGTGTCATCTGCAAAAAGCGAAAGCTTGACTTCATCTTTGCCAATTTTGATGCCTTTGATTTCCTTTTGTTGTCTGATTGCTGATGCTAGAACTTCCAGCACTATGTTAAACAGCAGCGGTGAGAGTGGGCATCCTTGTCGTGTTCCTGATCTCAGGGAAAAAGCTTTCAGTTTTTCCCCGTTGAGGATGATGTTAGCTGTGGGCTTTTCATAAATGGCTTTTATGATCTTTAAGTATGTTCCTTCTATCCCGACTTTCTCAAGGGTTTTTATTAAGAAAGGGTGCTGGATTTTGTCGAAGGCCTTTTCTGCATCGATTGACAGGATCATATGGTTCTTCTCTCTTTTTTTGTTAATGTGATGTATCACGTTGATTGATTTGCGAATGTTGAACCAGCCCTGCATCCCAGGAATGAATCCCACTTGATCATGGTGAATAATTCTTTTTATATGCCGTTGAATTCGATTTGCTAGTATCTTATTGAGAATTTTTGCATCCATATTCATCAGGGATATTGGCCTGTAGTTCTCTTTTTTTACTGGGTCTCTGTCTGGTTTAGGAATCAAAGTAATACTGGCTTCATAGAATGAGTCTGGAAGTTTTCCTTCCCTTTCTATTTCTTGGAATAGCTTGAGAAGGATAGGTATTATCTCTGCTTTAAACGTCTGGTAGAACTCCCCTGGGAAGCCATCTGGTCCTGGACTCTTATTTGTTGGGAGATTTTTGATAACCGATTCAATTTCTTCGCTGGTTATGGGTCTGTTCAAGCTTTCTATTTCCTCCTGATTGAGTTTTGGAAGCGTGTGGGTGTTCAGGAATTTGTCCATTTCTTCCAGGTTGTCCAATTTGTTGGCATATAAGTTTTCATAGTATTCCCTGATAATTGTTTGTATCTCTGAGGGATTGGTTGTAATAATTCCATTTTCATTCATGATTTTATCTATTTGGGTCATCTCCCTTTTCTTTTTGAGAAGCCTGGCTAGAGGTTTGTCAATTTTGTTTATTTTTTCAAAAAACCAACTCTTGGTTTCGTTGATCTGCTCTACAGTTTTTTTAGTTTCTATATTGTTTATTTCTGCTCTGATCTTTATTATTTCTCTTCTTCTGCTGGGCTTAGGCTGCCTTTGCTGTTCTGCTTCTAGTTCCTTTAGGTGTGCTGTTAGATTTTGTATTTGGGATTTTTCTTGTTTCTTGAGATAGGCCTGGATTGCAATGTATTTTCCTCTCAGGACTGCCTTTGCTGCGTCCCAAAGCGTTTGGATTGTTGTATTTTCATTTTCGTTTGTTTCCATATATTTTTTAATTTCTTCTCTAATTGCCTGGTTGACCCACTCATTCGTTAGTAGGGTGTTCTTTAACCTCCATGCTTTTGGAGGTTTTCCAGACTTTTTCCTGTGGTTGATTTCAAGCTTCATGGCATTGTGGTCTGAAAGTAAGCATGGTATAATTTCAATTCTTGTAAACTTATGAAGGGCTGTTTTGTGACCCAGTATATGATCTATCTTGTAGAATGTTCCATGTGCACTCGAGAAGAAAGTATATTCTGTTGCTTTGGGATGCAGAGTTCTAAATATATCTGTCAAGTCCATCTCATCCAATGTCTCATTCAGGGCCCTTGTTTCTTTATTGACCGTGTGTCTAGATGATCTATCCATTTCTGTAAGTGGTGTATTAAAGTCCCCTGCAATTACCACATTCTTATCAATAAGGTTGCTTATGTTTATGAGTAATTGTTTTATATATTTGGGGGCTCCGGTATTCGGTGCATAGACATTGATAATTGTTAGCTCTTCCTGATGGATAGACCCTGTAACTATTATATAATGTCCTTCTTCATCTCTTGTTACAGCCTTTAATTTAAAGTCTAGTTTGTCTGATATAAGTATGGCTACTCCAGCTTTCTTTTGGCTTCCAGTCGCATGATAAATAGTTCTCCATCCCCTCACTCTCAATCTAAAGGTGTCCTCAGGTCTAAAATGAGTCTCTTGTAGACAGCAAATAGATGGGTCTTGTTTTTTTATCCATTCTGATACCCTATGTCTTTTGGTTGGCGCATTTAATCCATTTACATTCAGTGTTATTATAGAAAGATACGGGTTTAGAGTCATTGTGATGTCTGTATGTTTTATGCTTATAGTGATGTCTCTGGGACTTTGTCTCACAGGGTCCCCCTTAGGATCTCTTGTAGGGCTGGTTTAGTGGTGACAAATTCCTTCAGTTTTTGTTTGTTTGGGAAGACCTTTATCTCTCCTTCTATTCTAAATGACAGACTTGCTGGATAAAGGATTCTTGGCTGCATATTTTTTCTGTCTAGCACCCTGAAAATCTCTTGCCAATTCTTTCTGGCCTGCCAAGTTTCAAAAGAGAGATCAGTCACGAGTCTTATAGGTCTCCCTTTATATGTGAGGGCACGTTTACCCCTTGCTGCTTTCAGAATTTTCTCTTTATCCTTGTATTTTGCCAGTTTCACTATGATATGTCGTGCAGAAGATCGATTCAAGTTACGTCTGAAGGGAGTTCTCTGTGCCTCTTGGATTTCAATGCCTTTTTCCTTCCCCAGTTCAGGGAAGTTCTCAGCTATGATTTCTTCAAGTACCCCTTCAGCACCTTTCCCTCTCTCTTCCTCCTCTGGGATACCAATTATGCGTATATTATTTCTTTTTAGTGTATCACTTAATTCTCTAATTTTCCCCTCATACTCCTGGATTTTTTTATCTCTCTTTTTCTCAGATTCCTCTTTTTCCATAACTTTATCTTCTAGTTCACCTATTCTCTCCTCTGCCTCTTCAAGCCGAGCTGTGGTGGTTTCCATTTTGTTATGCATTTCGTTTAAAGCGTTTTTCAGCTCCTCGTGACTGTTCCTTAGTCCCTTGATCTCTGTAGCAAGAGATTCTCTGCTGTCCTGTATACTGTTTTCAAGCCCAGCGATTAATTTTATGACTATTATTCTAAATTCACTTTCTGTTATATTATTTAAATCCTTTTTGATCAGCTCATTAGCTGTTGTTATTTCCTGGAGATTCTTCTGAGGGGAGTTCTTCCGCTTGGTCATTTTGGATAGTCCCTGGCATGGTGAGGACCTGCAGGGCACTTCCCCTGTGCTGTGGTGTATACCTGGAGTTGGTGGGCGGGGCCGCAGTCAGACCTGATGTCTGCCCCCAGCCCACCGCTGGGGCCACAGTCAGACTGGTGTGTGCCTTCTCTTCCCCTCTCCTAGGGGTGGGATTCACTGTGGGGTGGTGTGGCTCGTCTGGGCTACTTGCACCCTGCCAGGCTTGTGATGCTGGGGATCTGGCGTATTAGCTGGGGTGGGTAGGCAAGGTGCTCGGGGGCAGGAGGGGCAGGCTTAGATCGCTTCTCCTTAGGTGATCCACTTCAGGAGGGGCCCTGTGGCAGCGGGAGGGAGTCAGATCCGTTGCCGGAGGTTTGGCTCCACAGAAGCGCAGAGTTGGGTGTTTGCGCGGAGCGAGCAAGTTCCTTGGCAGGAACCGGTTCCCTTTGGGATTTCGGCTGGGGGATGGGCGGGGGAAATGGCGCTGGCGAGCGCCTTTGTTCCCCACCAAACTGAGCTCTGTTGTCAGGGGGCTCAGCAGCTCTCCCTCCCTTTGTCCTCCAGCCTTCCCGCTTTCCGAGCAGAGCTGTTAATTTCTGACCTCCCAGACGCTAAGTCGCGCTTGCTGTCGGAACACAGTCCGCCCGGCCCCTCCGCTTTTGCAAGCCCGACTCGGGGGCTCTGCTTGGCCGGCGAGCCGCCCCTCCGCCCCGGCTCCCTCCCGCCAGTCCGTGGAGCGCGCACCGCCTCGCCGCCCTTCCTACCCTCTTCCGTGGGCCTCTCATCTGCGTTTGGCTCCGGCGACTCTGTTCTGCTAATCCTCTGGCGGTTTTCTGGGTTATTTAGGCAGGTGTAGATGGAATCTAAGTGATCAGCAGGACGTGCGGTGAGCCCAGCGTCCTCCTAAGCCGCCATCTTGCCGCAACTCCCGGTGCAGGCCTCATCTTAACGAACAAACCAAAGCACACCTAGTGAAAGGCCCAAACACTCCCCACTGCAGGCAAGGAGGAGCTCGGCAGAGGACTGAGCGGTGGGAAAGAGCAGCCAAAATGCAACAGCAGACTGCACACGGCACACCCCAGAAACACATCCTGAAGTGCCAGGTCCCGGACCGTGTATGACCCCTTTTTAATATAGCAGTATTCTCAGGTGCAGCACACATGACTAGCTTTTAAAACACGCAAAAGACAGAAACAGCCAAAACGACAAGACAGAGGAATTCTCCCCAAAAGAAAGGCCAAGAAGAAATCACAGTCTCTACATGCTCAAAACAGATATAAACAATATATCTGAACAAGAATTTAGAACAACGGTCATAAGACTACTAGCGGGGCTTGAAAAAAAAAAAAAGCGTAAAAGCTACCAGAGACACCCTTGCTGCAGAGATCAAAGACCTAAAAACTAGTCAGGTTGAAATAAAAAATGTTGTAACTGAGATGCAAAACTGACTGGATACAGTCACAATGAAGATTGAAGAAGCAGAGAAGATTCAATAGTAATCCAACAGTAATAGTAATTCAATAAAATGAAACAATATCTGTATCATAGAAGTTCCAGAAGAAGAAGAGTGGGGAAAAAGAAGAAGGTTTATTTGAACAAATTATAGCTGAGAATTTTCCCTAATCCAGGGAAGGAAACAGGCATTCAAGTCCAAAAGGCACAGAAAACCCCTCAAAATCAACAAAAACAGGGCAACACCACAACATATCATAGTGAAACTTGCAAATACAAAGATAAAGAGACAATTCTGAAAGCAGCTACAGACAAGAGGTCCTTAACCTACAAGGGTAGACACTTAAGGTTAGCAACAGACCTGTCCACTGAAACTTGGCAGGCCAGAAGGGTGTGGCAGGAAATATTCAATGTGCTGAATGAGAAAAATATTCAGCCAAGAATTCTTTATCCAGCAAGGCTATCATTCAGAATAGAAGGAGAGATAAAGAGTTTCCCAGACAAACAAAAACTAAAGGAGTTCATAACCACTAAATCAGTCCTGCAAGAAATTTTAAGGGGGACTCTGAGAAAAAAAAAAAAAAGACCAAAGCAACCAAGACTACAAAGGACCAGAGAACATCACCAGAAACACCAACTCTACAGGTAACATGTGGCATTAAATTCATATCCTTTGATAATCACTCTGAATGTAAATGGACTAAATGCTCCAATCAGAAGACAAAGGGTATCAGAATGGATAAAAAACAAGATCCATCTATATGCTGCCTATAAGAGACTCATTTTAGACCTAAAGACACCTGCAGATTGAAAGTGAAGGGATGGAAAACCATCTACCATGCTAATGGATGTCAAAAGAAAGCCAGAGTAGTCATACTTATATCAGACAAACTAGATTTTAAAACAAATATTGTAACAAGAGATGAAGAGTGGCATTGTATCATAATTAAGGGATCTATCATCAAGAAGATCTACCAATTGTAAATATTTATGCCCTCAACTTGGGAGATACCCAAATACAGAAATCAATTAATAACATAAATTCATTAGTAATAAAACCATAGTAGGAGTCTTTAGTACCCTACTTACAACATCGAACAGATCACCTAAGTAGAAAATCAACAAGGAAACAATCTCTTTGAATGACACACTGGACCAGATGGACCTAACAATGGATATATTCAGAACATTTCATCCTAACGCAGAATACACATTCTTCTTGAGTGCACATGGAACATTCTCCAGAACAGATCACACAGTGGGTCACAAGTCAGTCTCAAAAGGTACAAAAAGATCAAGATCATACCATGCATATTTTCAGATCAAAACACTATAAAATTTGAAAGCAACCCAAGAAAAAATGTGGAAAGTCCTCAAATACATGGAGGTTAAAGAACATCCTACTGAAGAATGGATGGGCTAAACAGGTCATTAGAGAAGAAATAAAAAATACATGGAAGCAAATAAAAATGAAAACACAACAGCCCAAACCCTTTGAGATGCAGCAAAGGCAGTCCTAAGAGGAAAATACATTGCAGTTCAGGCCCATCTCAAGAAGCAAGAAAGGTCCCAAATACACAATCTAACCTTACACCTAAAGGAGCTAGAAAATGAGCAGTCAGTGAAGTCCAAAAAATAGCAGAAGAAGGGAAATAATAAAGATTAAAGTAGAAATAAATGATATAGAAACCAAAAAAAAAAAAAACAGAACAGATTAATGAAACTAAAAACTGGTTTTTTTGAAATAATAAGCAAAATTTATAAACCCCTAGCCAAACTTATCAAAAAGAAAAGAGAGAAGACCCAAATAGATAAAATCACAAACAAAAGAGATCACAATCAACACCAAAGAAATTCAATTATAACATAATACTATGAAAAATTATATGCCAACAAAGTGGGCAATCTGGAAGAAATGGACAAATTCTAGAAACTCAAACACTGCCAAAACTGAAACAAGAAGAAACAGAAAATTTTAATAGTCCCTAACCAGCAAAGAAATGGAATCAGTTATCAAAAAACTTCCGAAAAACAAGAGTCCTGGGCCAGATGGCTTCCCAGGGGAATTCTATCAGACATTTAAAGAAGAGTTAATACCTATTCTTAGCAAACTGTTCCAAAATATAGAAATGTAAGGAAAGCTTCCAAACTCATTCTATGAAGCCAGCATCACCTTGATTCCAAAACTAAAGACCCCACTAAAAAGGAGAATTACAGGCGAAAATCCCTGATGAACCTGGATGCAAAAATTCTCAACAAGATACTAGCAAATCTAATTCAACAGTACATTAAAAAAATTATCCACCATGATCAAGTGGCATTTATTCCTGGGCTGCAGGGCTAGTTCAGTATTTGCAAATCAATCAATGTGATATACCACATTAATAAAAGGAAGGGTAAGAACCATATGATCCTTTCAATAGATGCAGAAAAAGCATTTGACAAAATACAGCATTCTTTCTTGATAAAAACCCTCAAGAAAGTAGGGATAAAAAGAACATTACTCAACCTCATAATGGCCATATATAAAACACCCTCAGCTAATATTCTCAATGGGGAAAAACTGAAACCTTTCCCCCTAAGGTCAGGAACATGACAGGGATGTCCACTCTCACCACTGTTGTTCAACATAGTACTAAAAGTCCTAGCCCTATCAATCAGACAACAAAAATAAACAAAAGGCATACAAATTGGCAAAGACGTCGTCAAACTTTCACTTTCACAGATATTATACCCTACATGGAAAACGCAAAAGACTCCACCAAAAAACTTCTAGAGCTGATATGTGAATTCAGCAAAGTCACAGGATATAAAATCAGTGTACAGAAATCGGTTGCATTTCTATACACCAATAAGGAAAATCAAGGAATTGATCCCATTACAATTACACCAAAACCCATAAGATACCTAGGAATAAACCTAACCAAACAGGGAAAAGATCTATATGCTGAAAACTATAGAAAGCTTACGAAAGACACTGAGGAAGATACAAAGAAATGGAAAAACATTCCACGCTCATGGATTGAAAGAATATTGTTAAAATGTCGATACTACCCAACGCAATCTACGCATTCAATGCAACCCCTATCAAAATAACACCAGCATCTTCACAGAGCTAGAATAAACAATCCTAAAATTTGTATGGAATCACAAAAGACCCCGAATAGCCAAAGTAATGCTGGAAAAGAAAACCAAAGCAGTAGGCATCACAATTCTGAACTTTAAGCTGTATTACAAAGCTGTAATCAAGACAGTATGGTACTGGCACAAAAACAGACACATAGATCAATGGAACAAGACAGAGAACCCAGAAATGGACCCACAAATGTATGGCCAACTAATCTTCAACAAAGCAGGAAAGAATATCCAATGGAAAGAGGACAGTCTCTTCATCAAGTGGTGCTGGGAACACTGGACAGTGACATGCAGAAGAGTGAAACTGGACCACTTTCTTAGAACACACACAAAAATAAATTCAAAATGGATGAAAGACCTAAATGTGAGACAAAATCCTACAGGAGAACACAGGCGGCAACCTCTTTGACCTTGCCACAGCAAATTCTTACTAGACAAGTCTCAGGAAGCAAGGGAAACAAAAGCAAAAATGAACAATTGGGACTCCGTCGAGATAAAAAGCTTCTGCACAGCAAAGGAAATAACAAAACTAAAAGGCAACCAATGGAATGAGACAAGATATTTGCAAATGACATATTGGATAAAGGGTTAGTATCCAAAATCTATAAAGAACTTACTAAACTCAATATCCAAAAACCAAATAATCCAGTAAAGAAATGGGCAAAGACATGAATAGACACTTTTCCAAAGAAGACATCCAGATGGCCGACAGACACATGAAACGATGCTCAACATCACTCTTCATCAGGGAAATACAAATCAAAACCACAGTGAGATACTACCTCACACCTATCAGAATGGCTAAAATTAACAACTCAGGAAACAGCAGATGTTGGCGAGGGTGTGGAAAAAGGCGAACCCTTTTGCACTGTTGGTGGGCATGCAAACTGGCTCAGCCAGTCTGGAAAACAGTATGGAGGTTTCTCAAAAAATGAAAAATAGACCCTAAAACCTGGCAACTGCACTACTAGGCATTTATCCGAAGGATACCAAAACGCTGATTTGAAGGGGCACATGCACCCCAATGTTTATAGCATTGCTATCAACAAAAGCCAAATTATGGAAAGAGGCCAAATGTCCACTGATGAATGAATAAAGAAGAATCAACACACACACGCACACAAACACAATGGAACACAACTCTGTGTTAAAAAAAAGAATGAAATCTTGCCATTTTCAATGAGGTGGATGGAACTAGAGTAGATTATGCTACGTGAAATAAGTCAGGCAGAGAAAAACAAATACCATGTAATTTCACTCATATGTGGAATTTAAGAAACAAAGCAGATGAACATAAAGGAAAGGAAGGAAAAATAAGATAAGACCAGAGAGGGCCAACCATCAGAGACTCCAAATACAGAGAACAAATCGAGGGCTGCTGGAGGTGTGGTAGGTGTGGGGGGGGGGGAGGGCTAAATGGGCGATGTGCATTAAGGGGTGCACTTGTTGGGGTGAGTACTGGATGTTATTTGTAACGATCAATGACTGGGTTCTATTGCAGAAACCAAGACTACACTGTATGTTAACTTGAATTTAAATAAATTAAAAATTTTTTAAATAAATAAACCAGTTAGTTCAGAAAAAAAGTTGTATACATATAGAATAGCACACCACTCTGCCATCAAAATAGACGAAGTCTTGCCATTTGTAACAACATGGATAGAGCCAGAATGTATTGTGCTAAGCAAAATAAGTCCATCAGAGAAAGACAAATATATGATTTCACTCATATGTGGAGTTTAAAAAACAAAACAGGTGAATATATGGGAAGAGGGAGAAATAAATGGAAACAAACCACAAGAGACTCTTCATGATAGAGAACAAACTGAAGGTTGATGGAGGGAGGTAGTGGTTGGGGGGAGACGGGCTCGATGGGTGACGGATATTAAGGACACTTGTGATGAGCACTGGGTGTTTTATTTAAGTGATGTATCACTGAATTCTACTTCAGAAATCAATATTGCACTGTATATTAACTAAGATATTAATTTTTTAAATGTTTAAAAATTATATATAATTTCATTATAATCTTATTTTAAATACCCAGAAACCATTTAAAATCATGTTGTAAAAGAGTATTTACCCAAATGAGAAAATATTCACGGTTTATAAGGTGGGGGACAAAAATAAGCTTCAAAATAGCATGTTTACTATGATCCTGTTTATGTGTATGGGCGTATACACACATCTATAGATACATCAGACAAGAGTGGAATCATATGCCCCTTATGTTAACATTGAAATGTATGAGCGTTTCAATATTACTGACGGGCACCTGGGTGGCTCCGTTGGTTGAGCGTCCGACTTCACCTCAGGACATGATCTCACAGTCCATGAGTTCGAGCCCTGCATTGGGCTCTGTGCTGACAGCTCAGAGCCTGGAGCCTGCTTCGGATTCTGTGTCTCCCTCTCTCTCTGCCCTTCCCCTGCTCATGCTCTGTCTCTCTCTGTCTCAAAATAAATAAAAACATTAAAAAAAAATAAGTTCAAGTCCAAATTTTTGCTAGCCATCAAAAAGGTCTTATAATGTTGGACGTTTATATTTTCTGCTATCGAAGACTATTGTCAGAGGCATAACTAATGCTTCCTTTCTAGCACCTCAGGGTAAACGGTCACAGGTTTATGTAAAGAATACCAAGATATCAGGGACATAGTCTTACCCTGGCCCCTAAGACTAACCTTTACCCTAAACCTGATCCTAACCCTAACCCTAGATCTGAAGGGGAAAAAAAAAAAAAAAAGAAGTGGTATATGTATGCAATGGAATATTACTCAGCCATAAAAAAGAATGAAATCTTGCCATTTGCAATAATGTGGATGGAGCTAGAGATTATTACACTCATCGAGATAAGTCAGTCAGAGAAAGACAAATACCACATGATTTCATTCGTATGTGGGATTTAAGAAACAAAACCAACGAGCAAAGGGAAATAAAGAGAGAGGCAGACCAAGAAACAGACTCTTAGCTATAGAGAACAATCTGGTCGTTACCAGAAGGGAGGTAGTCGGGGGATGGATGAAATAGGTGATGGGGATTAAGGAGCGCACTTGCTGTGAGAGCACCAGGTATTTTTTGGAAGTGTTGAATCACTACATTGTACACCTGAAACTATTATTATACTGTACATTAACTAAAATTCCAATAAAAACTTAAAGAGGCACCTGGGTGGCTCAGTCGGTTAAGTGTCTGACTCTTGATTTTGGCTCAGGTCATGATCTCATGGTTCATGGGATCGAGCCCCGTGCTGGGCTCTGCACTGACAGCACAAAGCCTTCTTGGGATTCTCCCTCCCCTTCTCTCTCTGTCCCTCCCCTGCTTGTGCTCCATCTCTCAAAATAAATAAAACTTTAAAAAAATAAAAACTTAAAAAGAAGAATTGCCAAGAAAGAGTATAATGTGCCCAGATGGGTTATTTTTTTTAAATTTTTCATTACTATATATACAGACACACACACACACACACACATATATATTAGAACACAAGCAGGGGAGAGGGGTGGGGGGGGAGAGGGAGAGGGAGAGGGAGAGGGAGAGGGGGAGGGGGAGAGGGGGAGAGGGGGAGAGGGAGGGAGGGAGGGAGGGAGGGAGGGAGGGAGGGAGAGAGAGAGAGAGAGAGAGAGAGAGAGAGAGAGAGAGAGAATCCCAAGCAGGCTCTGTGCTTAGCATGGAGACTGGCATGGGGCTCAATGCCACAGCCCCGGGATTATGACCTGAGCTGAAATCAAGAGTCAAACACTCAACTGACTGAGCCGCCTAGGTACCCTATTTTTAATTGAAAAAGAAATCATGTTTTTCAGATTGGAGTAAATGCCCCCGCCCATCATAAATTGCATGACACCGTGTCAAATGATACTTTAGGCAGTGATCCTTCTTAGAAATGCAAAACTCCTTGTCTGCCATCTTGAATGGCATTATTTTTATATAAATGGCTGCTCTGTCAGTCCCTTTTATGTATCTACAACTCATTTTTGGAAAATAGATGATTTTAGTCAAAACTTACTGAATTTTCTAGGTGATACACAAAGAACAATCCCACTACATAAATAAGTCCTGGGAATACAATGTACAACACGATACAGTTAATGATACTGCATTGTATATTTGAAAGTTGCTGTAGTAGACCTAAGCGTTCTAACCACACCCACAAAAAATTGTAGCCATGTGTGGTGATGGATGTTAACTAGACCAGTAAGTCACAAAAATGGTGATCATTTCGCTGTATCTGCAAATATTGAGTCATCACCTTGTACACCTGATACTAATATAATGTTATGTCAACTACATCTCAACTTTAAAAAAAGGACCCAGGATTAAGAAATCTCCAGTTATTTAAATATCTACAATTTATTTTCCCATTTTGGGCAGCACAGTTTATTGGACTTCCAAGTTGAAAATAAGAGCAAACCTACTTCAACCAGTTTATGCCCCTAAAACAAGATAATAAACTTAGACCCAAGGACTTTGAGAAGCCAACTTAGTCACAATTTTGTGTGCCTTTAGGGGAAACAACACCAACACCTTCTTAGAAAAGTGAGTCCTTCCCCTTTTATATGTGTCATTTATATTTAGAAAGTTGCAATTTTCCTCGTTAAGGAGAACAAACGCAGTGGAACTCCACCACCACCCCCGCCCCCCGCGATGAGCCAGGCAGTGAAGCTGTCCAGATGCCTCTCCCCCTGACCTTGCCTTTCCCAACGTATCCTGGGCACGAGCAAGAGGGACCCCGCGAATCCCATGCAGCTGCCATGCTCCCGGAAGGGAATCCCCCCCTCCAAGAATATCAATCTTCTCTGCTGACCTGAGGTCCATACCCCTGTGGCCACGGCCATGGATGTCCCCTCCTCATGGGCCTCGGGTGACGGAAGGAGGGAGAGAGCACTGCTACATTTCCAATCGCGCCGCTCAAGGCTGCAGTTCTGGGTGCTCTCACCTCCTCCAGCTGCTCAAATCCTTCCCTCCTCTGGTGTTCAAATAAAACTAGATAGAAGCACAGTCAGACTACTAGGGAAAATACGGCATCCTTCTTCAATCCATCCAAGGATCCTCAGATCTTCTGTTTCTACTACTCATCTCCTCTCCAATTTCTCACCTCAAGTAGAATCCTTGATTTCTTTTTCATCCCCTTGAAGCTGCTGCCTTCTCTCTACCTTTCTTCAACTTAAACTTGGAGCACAGTCTTTTTTCTTTGATTTGCTTAAATGTCCCGAACACAAAACAACTAATGGAATTTTTTTTTAACTGAATATTTGAAATGTGGGGTGGGAGTGGGTAAGGAAGAAGGGGAAATATACTTGCACAAATGTTGGGATGACCAACTATGCCCATTTGCCTGGGACTGATGGTTCTCCTGGGATGTTGGACTTCCAGTGCTAAAATCAGGGCAGCCCTGGGTGAACAGGGATGGAGTGGTCATCCTAAGTTGGACTGCTCAAGAGATAGGACTCAACGTGACAAAGCTTTCTCATTTACAGTTTATTGCAGGAAAAGGATATACTTTAGCAATAGCACTGAAGTAAGGCAATACATCACAGTCAGAGGCGGCCCCAAAGCAACACCAGCTCCCAGAATCTCCCTCTTTGAGGGCCAGTGCAGACCCTTTCTCTGTCTCGGATAGGAAGGTGCACTGACTTGTGCACCGAAAATCTCAAAACCAGAGTCCAAAATATAACCTTAGCTGTTTCTTTTTGTTTTTTTTTTAACATTTATTTTTGAGACAGAGAGAGGCAGAGCATGAGCGGGGGAGGGTCAGAGAGAGAGAGGGAGACGCAGAATCTGAAACAGGCTCCAGGCTCTGAGCTGTCAGCGCAGAGCCGGACGCGGGGCTCGAACTCACGGACCTCGAGATCACGACCTGAGCCGAAGTCGGATGCTTAACTGACGGAGCCACCCAGGCGCCCCGAGCTGTTTCTTATGCCCTCTAGGCAATGCTCTTGATTGGATATAGAACCAATCCAAATAGCAAGGCGCCCTGGGGACAAGCGGGTCTCACCGAGACAAGGTGCAGATCATGATTCTTACCTTTATCGGTAAACAACGCTCACAAGCTGGTACAAACTCATCGGACCCACGGTTACAAAGAAACACTATCACTCCCTACAGCACATTCCGTAGCTTGACCAGGGGTTAGTGCCCTGTATGGTCCTCGGTACAACAGTTCAGGTCAGTTCCAGGTCTGCTGGGGTTAACCCTCCCAGCTCACATTGGACCAGCAAAACAAGAGACTTAGAATGGTATGTCCTTTGTCATTGTGAGTTTTCTGGCTGCTTCTGCCAGAGTCAGCTTCCAGTTAGCCCCTTCTTGGACTCCTGCTTCCTTACTGCGATTTCAGCCCAGTTTCTGTCCTCACTTCTCATCTCCCGCCCGGCCTTCCTGTTTTTCTAGCCTTTTAACTCTACTTCTCAGGATGCCACACAAACTAAAAAGTCTTCATATCTTACTTTGCAAAGCAATTTGATTCACTTTGCTGGACTCTAAGGTCTCACAAGCAGTGTCCCATGTCTTCATCCTCACCCTCATTATCATCATGATTATACTTATTACCACAGGAGTGGCAGGAGCAACGCTTAATATAGGTCCTACTCTGTCCCAGGCCCTGAGCACCCTACACATACGATCATCTTTCACCACCACAACAGTGCTACAAAGCAGGGGGTGTCAATATCCGCATTTTACAAATGAAGAAAGTGAAACAAGGCAGTTCAGTAATTTTCCCAAGGTCACTCAAGTTATAAATGATGACGTGAGAATTCCAAGCTAGGCACTCCGGCTGCAATGTCTTTGTTTCAAACACCTCACCATACTGCTCCAAAATGGCCCGTCACGGTATTTCACAGGCAATTCTCTTCAGAGACATCCTGCCACTTTTAATCAGTATTTTGGAAAATCAACAGCACAGAACAGAAAGGCAAAGTGTTTTCAAATCACTTCTAAAATTACACCAATAATTTGTAAACTACAACACGTTTTAACCAAAAAAAAAAATTGCAATTATACATTCAGACATTTTTGAGAATACATCCATAAAACAAAGAAAGAATGGTATGAAAAAGGACAAAGTAAAAAATGCGGAAGAGTTCCTGACAATTAAAAATAATATTGTAAGATAAAGTAAATACAGATGGGGGTCTGGAAGATAGAGTTTGGTCAATATCCTACGATATAGAGAAAAAAGGAGAGGTTATGAAAGAAGAGATAGGATGGGGCGCCTGGGTGGCGCAGTCGGTTAAGCGTCCGACTTCAGCCAGGTCACGATCTCGCGGTCTGTGAGTTCCAGCCCCGCGTCGGGCTCTGGGCTGATGGCTCAGAGCCTGGAGCCTGTTTCCGATTCTGTGTCTCCCTCTCTCTCTGCCCCTCCCCCGTTCATGCTCTGTCTCTCTCTGTCCCAAAAATAAATAAACGTTGAAAAAAAAAAAATTAAAAAAAAAAAGAAAGAAGAGATAGGAGATGTAGAGAATCAATCGAGAATGTTCAACACCGAACTAAGAGTGAGTACAGAAAGGAAGGGACAGGACAGGGAAGATGGGGAATCCGTGAAAAGCATCTGGAAGATTACTTACAAGGCTGAAGAAAGGCACAGTCTTTGCTGAAAAGAACCTGTTGATGGGGACCAAGACGAAAAAGAAGAGACAGCTGTATACACACCCTCATACACCAAAGAAATGCTGCTGGAAGCATCCAGAGAGGAAACAGAGGTCATTAAGGAATAACTGATGGCTAGAGTGGCACCACCACGTGACCCAGGCCAGTTACCTTCATCACTCTGTACTTCGGTCTCTTGGTCTGTAAAAGGGCGATAAAATAGTATGTATCTCAAAAAAGTGTTGTGAATCATAATAGGAATTTGGGGAACAGGGCAAAATAGGAGGGTCCCGAGCTCACCCCATCCCATGTACGTACCGAAGTAACAGCCACACCTCGGTGACTAACTCTGAAGACACCTGAAGACCGTCAGGACAGACCTTCCACTGCTAATCATGGACAAGAGGCCAAGACCCCATGGGCAGGAGGGGCAGAGACGCCACCGGGAAGCGAACCCCCCAGTGAGACTACCCACAAACGGGAGGGACATCACAAGCATGAAAAAATGAGAGGCTCGGACCCCACACAGGCCCACTAGGGGCTGGAGACCATAATGTCTGGCTTTGAAAACCAGGAAGACTTAACTCAGGGAACTTTTAAAATCGGCAGGGCTTAACTCTGGGTACTTTAATATCAGTGGGCTTAACTCTGGGAAAGCCAGAGGGCAATAGGAAATGGAGTCCCCATCCTGAAAGAGCCAAGATATTAAATAACTCAGCCCGAGACACAGCACAGAAGCACTAGTTTTAAAATGCATGGAGTACACACGAAAGAGATTTATTGAGTAATCTCAGAACACGTGCTGGAAGGGCAAAGATCTACAGGACATTTCTCCAGAAACACAAGCACCGGCGGGTGCCATTTCTCTTCCCCTCCGCCCAGCCTGGTAGCCGGACACGCGTGGGAGACAACACTACACTCCCCATCTGCCCTGCTAGCACTACGTGCCCGCCGGACGTTCCCCTGTGGACCCGCCCCATCCAGGCCACCCAACCCTGGAGGTGTCCCTCCAAAGCAGCTCCTGCCCTGCCACAGCCGGCAGAAGCCACAGCCAGAGGCAGCGCCACTCCCGGCGGCTCCTGCGGAGGGAGGGAGGGAGGGGTGGAAAGCAACACCACAAGCCAGCATGCCCGCGGTCCCCGCAGTGGCCTCTTGGCTGGCTGTGTCGGGGACAAGCCTTGCCCTTCGGCGGATCTGTAGCCGTGGCTGTGAGTTAACTCAAAGAACTGAACTTGGCTAAAGCCCACTCAAGAGCCAGCAGTGGCTGCACACAGGCCCCTCAACAGCACAGGAAGCAAACCCGGCCAGGTGCACCCAACCAGGAAAAGTGGGACACTGCAGTCGGCTGCGCTAAAGACAACTGCAGCCCAGACATGACAGGAGGGTGCATGCAGTCCGTCCAGGGGGCACCCTGGGGCACCTGGGTCTGGTGACAAGAGGATCGCATTATAGGGCAGCACATGACCTCTTCTATACAAGGCCGTTACTTTCAACACCGAGAGCTATAGGTGACCTACTTAATACATAGAAACGAACACAGAGTTAGACAAAATGAAAACACAGTAGAAGACGTCCTGAATGGAAACAAAACAAAACCAGAATCACAGTAAAAGAGCCAAAAAAAAAAAAAAAAAAAAAAGACAAGCAACATGCCTGACAAAGAATTTAAAGTAATGGCTGTAAAGATATTCACGAGACTTAAGAAGAGTGGATAAATTCAGTGAGAAATTCAACAGAAATTTTTAAGAAATATTAAAAAGAACCAGGCAGAGCTGAAGAATTCAATCTCTGAAAAAACAAACATATTAGAGAGGGAATCCATAGCAGACTAGAGGATACCAGCAGCAGAACGTATCAGTGACCTGGAAGACAGAGTAACGGAAAGCAACCCAGCTGAACATCAAGAAGAAAAAACAATAAAAAACAAGAATAGGTTAAGGGAAATCTGGGACATCATCAAGCATATTAAGATTCACAATTTAGGGATCCCAGAAGGAGAAAAGAGAGGAGGCTGAAAACTTATTTGAAGAAATAATAGCTGAAAAATTCCCTAATCCAGGAAAGGAAACAGACATTCAGGTCCAGGAAGCAGAGAGGGCCACTAACAAGATAAAACCAAGGAGATCCACATGGAGACATATAACAATAAAAATGGCAAAAAAATAATGATAAACAGAGAATTTTTAAAGCAGCAAGAGAAAACAGTTACATACAAGGGAAACCCCATAAGGCCATCAGCTGATTTGTCAGCGAAAATTTTGCAGGTCAAAGGGGAATGGCATGATATATTCAAAATGTTGAAAGGAAAAAACACCTACACCAAGACGACTCTACCTTGTAAGGTTATCATTCTGAATAGAAGGAGAGATAAGACATGTTAAAGGAAATTCTTTAAGTGGAAATAAAAGGCCATACTTAGAAGAAAGCTATGGAAGAGAAAAATTTCACAGGTAAAAGCAAACATATAGTAAAGGTACTAGATTAATCACTTATAAAGCCAGGATGGAGGTTAAAACACAAACGTAGTAAAATTAGTTGTATCTACAAAAATCAAGCAAGGGGTATATGACATAAAAAAATGTAAAATATGACATATACATAAAATATGGAGAAGGAAGTAAAAATTGAGTGCTTTAGAATGTATTCAAACTTCAGTGACCATCAACTTTAATACAGACTGTTATGCACATAAGATGTTATATATGAACCTCATGGTAACCACAGATCAAAAACCTGTAATAGATACACACAAAAAAGAGAAAGGAATCCAAACATAACACTAAAGAGAGCCATCAAACCACAAAGGATGAGAGTAAGAGAAGAAAGGAACAGAGAAGATGTATAAAAACAATCATAAAACAACAAAATGGCAATAAGTGTATACCTTTTTGTAACTACTTTAAATTTAATGGGGCGCCTGGGTGGCTCAGTCGGTTAAGCGTCCAACTTCAGCTCAGGTCACGATCTCACGGTCCGTGAGTTCGAGCCCCGCGTCGGGCTCTGACAGTTAAGAGCCTGGAGCCTGTTTCCGATTCTGTGTCTCCCTCTCTCTCCGCCCCTCCCCCGTTCATGCTCTGTCTCTCTCTGTCTCAAAAATAAAATAACGTTAAAAAAAATTTTTTTTAAATAAATTTAAATGGTCTAAGTGCTCCAATCGAAAAACATAGTATAACAGAATGGATTAAAAAAACAAGACTCATCTATATCCTAGTTACAAGAGACTCACTTCAGACTTAAAGACACATGCAGACTGAAAGCGAAAGGATGGAAAAACGTAACACGCAAATGGAAGCAAAAAATAAAGTGGGGCAGCAATATTGACAAAATAGACTTTAAAACAAAGACTGTAGCAAGAGACAAAGAAGGGCACCCCATGGTAATAAAGTGATTAATCCAAAAAGAGGATAGAACAATTGTGAATATCTACGCACCCTACACGGAAGCACCTAAACACATAAGCAAATATTATCAGACATAAAGGTAGAAGTTGACAGTAATACAATAATCATAGTAAGGGACTTCAACATCCCACTTACATCACTAGATAGATCATCCAGACAGAATGCTAACGACTGTTTAGTGGTTATGAATGACACATTAGATCAGATGGACCTAACCAATATATACCAAATATTTCGGCCAAAAGCAGAATATACATTCTTTTCCAGTGCACATGGAACATTCGCCAGGATACATCACACTTTAGACCGCAAAACAAGTCTCAATAAATTTAAGAGGACTGAAATCATATCAAACACCTTTTCTGACCACAATGGTATGAAACTAGAAATCAAACACAAGAACTGGAAGAAACACAAACACATGCAGGCTAAACAACAGGCCTGCTAAACAACCAGTTGGTCAGTGAAGAAATCAAAGAGGAAATCAGACTCTTAACTACAGAGAACAGACTGATGGTTACCGGGTCGGGGGGAGGATGGGTAAAATAGGTGATGGGGATTAAGGAGTGCACCTGTGATGAGCACCCGGTGTTGTATGGAGGTGTTGAATCACTATATTGGACACCTGAAACTAATATTACACTTTTGTTAACTACCAGGAATTTAAATAAAATTTAAAAAATTTTTTAAAAAGGAGAAAATTTAAAAATACATGGAGACAAATGAAAATGAAAACACAATGTTTCAGGGGCGCCTGGGTGCCTCCGTTGGTTAAGCATTCGACTCTTGGTTTTTGGTTTCAGCTCGAGTCATGATCTTGCAGGTCATGAGTTTGAGCCCCATATGGGGCTCTGCGCTGATAGTGCAGAGCCTGCTTGGGATTCTCCCTCCCTTCTCTCTCTGCCCTTACCTCCCCCCGCCCCCTCTCTCTGAATTAACTTAAAAACAAAACAAAACAAAACCCCACAATGGTTCAAAATCTTTGGGATGCACCAGAAGCAATTCTAAGAGGAAATTTTACAGTAATATGGGCCTACCTCAAGAAAAAAGAAAAATCTCGGGGTACCTAGGTGGCTGTCAGTTAAGCATCCGACTCTTGATTTTGGGTCAGGCCACGATCTCACAGTTCGTGAGTTCAAGCTCCAGGTCGGTCTCTGTGGTGATAACATGGAGCCTGCTTGGGATTCTCCCTCTCCCTCTCTCTCTGCCCCTCCCCTGCTCACGCTTAAGCTCGCACTCTCGCTCTCTCTCAAAAATAAATAAGTAAACATTAAAAAAACAAAGACATAGAAATAACAACCAATACCACAGAAATACAAAGGGTTATTGCTCTATTTATTTGAATCTTCATTTGAAAAATTATATGTCAGCAAATTGGCCAACCTAGATGAAACTGATAATTTCCTAGAAACATACAATTTTCCAAAATTGAATCGGGAAGAAATAGAAAATCTGACCAGATCAATTACAGTAATGAAATTAAATCAGTAATCAAAAACCTCCCAAGAAACAAAAGTCCAAGACCAGATATCTTTACAGGTGAATTCTACCAAACATTTAAAGAAGAGTTAATACCTATTCTCAAACTATTTCCAAACAATAGAAGAGGAAGAAAACTTTCAAATTCATTTTATGAGGACAGCATTACAGTGATATCAAAATGAGATAAAGACACTACAAAAAAGGAAAGATACAGGCCAATATCTCTGATGAACATGGAGGCAAAAATCCTCAACATTATATTAGCAAACTGAATTCAACAGTACATTACAAAAAATCATTCACCATGATCAAGTAAGATTTATTCCAGGGATGCAAAGGTGATTCATTATTTGCAAATCAATGTGATGCATCACATTAAAAAGAAGGATAAAAACTGATCATATCAATAGATGCAGATAAAGCACTGAAAAATTCAACATCCATTCATGATAAAAGCTCTCAACAAAGTGGGAACATATCTCAACATAAAGGCCATATAGGAAAAAGCCACAATTAACATCATACTCAATGGTGAAAAACTGAAAACTTTTCCTCTAAGACAAGGATGTCCACCCTCACCACTTTTATTCAACATAGTACTGGAAGTTGTAGCCACAGAAATCAGACAAGAAAAATAAATAAAAGGCTTCCAAAGCAGTAAGGAAAAGTAAAACTATCACTACATGCATATACAGGACATGACACTATATAGAGAAAACCTCAAAGACTGCACCAAAACATGACTAGAACTGATTAACGAATTCAGTCAAGTCGCAGAATACAAAATTAATATACAGAAATCTGTATCATTTCCATACCCTTAATAATGAAGTAGCAAAGATATTAAGAATTAAGAAATTAAGAAATAAATTAAGAATTAAGAAACAATCCCATTTATAATCACACCAAAAAGAATAAAATACCCAGGAATAAATTTAACCAAGGAAGTGAAAGACCTCTCCTCTGAAAACTATAAGACACTGATGAAAGAAACTGAATAAGACACAAATAAATGTAAAGACATTTCATGGACTGGAAGAACAAATATTGTCAAAATGTCCGTAATACCCAAAGCAAGCTACAGATTTAATGTAATCCCTATCAAAATGCCAACAACATTTTTCACAAAACTAGAATAATCCTAAAATTTGTATGGAACCACAAAAGGTGCCTGAATAGCCAAAACAATCGTAAGAAGAACAAAGCTTCAGGTATCATAGTCCCAGATTTCAAGATATTCTACAAAGCGACAGTAATCAAAACAGTATGGTGCTGACAGGAAGACAGACACATAGATCAATAGAACAGAATAGACCCCCAGAAATAGATCCAAGCTTATACAGTCAATTAATCTACAACCAAAGAGGTAAGAGTATACAACCGGGAAAGAACAGTCTCTGTAACAACTGGTGCTGGGAAAACTGGTCAGCTACATGCAAAAGAATGAAACTGGACCACTTTCTAATACCATACACAAAAATAACTCAAAGTGGATTAAACACCTAAGTGTGAGACTTGAATCCATAAAACTCTTACAAGAAAATATAAGCAGTAATTTCTTTGACATCAACCATAGCAACATTTTTCTAGCTATGCCTTCTAAGGCAAGGGAAACAGATGCAAAAATAAACTATCGGGACTACACCAAAATAAAAAGCTTGGAAATCATTAACAAGACAAAAAGGCAACCAAGTGAATGGCAGACAATATTTGCACGTAATATCTAATAAGGGGTTCATATCCAAAATATATAAAGAATTTATACAATTCTACATTCAAAAACAATAATAATCTGGGGCACCTGGGTGGCTCACTCGGTTAAGTGTTTGACCCTTGATTTCAGCTCAGGTCATGAGCTCACCGTTGCAGGACCAAGCCCCATGTCAGGCTCCATGCGGAGCCTGCTCTTGCTCTAAATAAAGAAAGAAACATTAAAAAACCAATAATCCTACTAAAAATGGCAGAGGACCTGAACAGACATTTCCAAAGACAACATACAGATGGTCAACAGACACATTAAAAGATGCTCGACATCACTAATCATCAGCAAAATGCAAATCAATACCACAATGAGTTATCACCTTGCATCTGTCAGAATGAGTAAAAGAAAAAAAATTAAAAAAACGAAAAATAACAAGTGTTGATGGGGACGTAGGGAGAAAGGAACCCTCGTGCACTGTTGGTGGGAATGCAAACTGGTGCAGCCACTGCAGAAAGAAGTATAGTGTTTCCTCAAAAAATTAAAAACAGAACTACCATATAATCCAGTAATTCCACTACTGTGTGTTTATCCAAAGAAAATTCAACAAGATATATGCATCACTATGTGTATTGCAGCATTATTTACAATAGCCAACATACAGAAGCATCTCAACTGTGGTATGTATATACAATTATAATTTTATTTTTTTTAACTAAAAGCAGCAGCAGCTTGGAAAAGATCATCTTTCTAAGGATGAAACAGTTTGGTGGACACACAGATTTGGCTTTCCCATACAGACTGGGGCAGGAGAATTATAATGTTTGTAAATAATTGACAGGACTTTATACAGTAGATACTACAATCGAGAAGTGGGATTACACTAAAGACATGAAAAAGGCATGTATTTCTTTCATTAAGAAGAAAAGAGGGGACCCTGGGTGGCTCAATTGGTTAAGAGTCCAACTTCGGCTCAGGTCGTGATCTCATGGTCCGTGAGTTCGAGCCCTGCATCGGGCTCTGTGCTGACAGTTAAGAGCCTGGAGCCTGCTTCGGATTCTGTGTCTCCCTCTCTCTCTGCCCCTCCCCCGTTCATGCTCTGTCTCTCTCTGTCTCAAAAATAAAGAAACATTAAAAATATTTTTTAAAAAAAGGGAGAAAGAAAAAAAGAAAGGCAATTAGAAGCCTCTGTAAAACCCAAAAAGTATTGAAAAAATTATGCTTCTGAATATAAAGGAAAATAAAAAGTTGCATGACATTGAACAGTTGATGGCATATAAAAAGAAAGAGATGGAGAGAAGAATAAAGAGCATATATTTGGGGGCGCCTGGATGGCTCAGTCGGTTGAGCGTCCGACTTCGGCTCAGGTCGTGATCTCGCGGTCCGTGAGTTCGAGCCCCGCGTCGGGCTCTGTGCTGACAGCTCGGAGCCTGGAGCCTGCTTCCGATTCTGCGTCTCCCTCTCTCTCTCTCTCTCTGCCCCTCCCCCTCTCATGCTCTGTCTCTCTCTCTCTCTGTCAAAAATAAACATTAGAAAAAAAATTGTTTTAAAGGCTAAATATTAAAAAAAAAAAGAGCATATATTTGTCCTCAGAGCCTGTCACAGTTTAGTTGACCTGAAGCCAGTAAAATTGAACACAAAGAGCTGTAGAGAAGGAAAGTTAATAAGAAAATACTACTCAGCTCCGCAAGGAATATACAGAATAAAAGGGATGTAAATACTTTTCATTGGCTTTCAATGCCTAGACTCAGCCCTCAATGAAGCACGCAATGCTTAGAATGCAAACATTAACAGCTCTGAAAATGTAAAGCAAAGGTGTAGTTGACAGAAGAGGAGATAAGACAGGTGTAAGTAAAGGTGCAGTTCCTACAAGGAGAAAAACTACAGAAGCATTCGTTTATATAATAGAGTTGCGATGGACCGAGTGGTTTCCCTAAAATTCAGATGTTGGAACCCTAGCCCCTGGTGTGACTGTATCTGGATAAGGTTTTCAGGGAGATCGTTGAAGTTCCCAAGGGTGGGGCCTTAACCTGACAGGGCTAGTGTCCTCCTACGAGTAAGAGACCCCAGAGACCTCTCCGTGCACAGAGAAGATGTCACGTGAGGACACTGAGGATACAGGCATCTAGAAGCCAGAAGGAAAAAAGCTTCAGTAGAAACTAAACCTGACGGAACCCAGATCACGGGCTTCCAGGCTCCAGAGCCGTGAGAAGATAAATTTCTGTTGTTTAAAACCCCCAGCCTGTGGTATTGTGGTGTGGCAGCTCGAGGAGACTAACACAGGCGTCAAGAAACTGATGCGGATGGAAGAACAGTGGAAGTTTACAAATATAAAGTTACGAAGGTGGGTGACCCAGAGAAAATGGTTAAGTAACGTAATTATTGTAAATTGAGGCCCAAAAAGGGGGGTGAGTCTGTGTGTGCTATGTGTGGTTCCACAATGAATGCTTATCTCAAGTAGGCAGGAGAAAATGCATTAGGAGGCAGGAGAATAAACGGTCCTTGCTCTTGGGCAACCTTCTCAGAGCTCTACAAGGAAATGGGGTCCACGCGTCCTCGCTCGAGACGCATAATCGTGATCAGCAGATTCTAACATGTCATGAAGTGGTTCCTGCTTCCAGGTATTCATGCACTTGTGTAAATTATCCACAGAATACGGTCAAAGGGATGTGGGAGGTCATGAGGTTCAATGACAGACTCCAGATTTCATCTGGCCATCTTTCTGGTTCTCTGTCTTGCTCGCTCTGCTGACTGCTAGCTGCCAGGTGGTGAGCTATTCTGCGGGAAAGATGATCCAGAAAGATGCTGAGGCCTGCAGCCGCCTGCCAGCAAGGACTCGCGGCCTTGAATCTGACAGCACGTGAGGAACTGAATCCAGACAACGAGGACGTGAGTGAGCCTGGAGACACATCCTCCTCCGATTGGGCCACCAGATGGGGCGCAGCCCTAGACGAGGCTCACCTTGACTGTAACCTCACGAGGCACCTTCATCTAGAGGGCCCAGCTAAAGCACATCTGCATTCCTGCCCCCACACGTTCTGTGAGATTATAAATGTTCGTTGTTTTTAAGTCTGTAACATTTGGAGTAAATTGTTATTTGGCAAGAAGTAACTAATAAAAATTTCTTTATCATTTGTGGACTTCAATTTTGATTTACTTTTCTCATCTGGAGTTGTGGCCAAGGTCACATCTGGGGCGGGACAGAGACTGCCACTGGTCTACCAACAATCATTCTCCTCATCTTCCCTATTAACTCAGTCCCATCACATTTACCACATTTCCTAGCTTCCTTGGAAGATGCCCATGTGACACACTTTAGGCTAAACAATCTAAAAGCAGACTGGGAGAGAGGGCATCCAGGAAAGGCCCTTAAAAGAGGACCATACCCAGTTGGCACATGTGTTTTACTGCTCTTCATTTCTTGCTTCATTCCTACGTGGGCCTCATGCTGGCATCGCAGCAGCCATGATGCACTGTGAGGCAACAAGTACCTCCTACGAGTGAAGGAGTGGAAAGACAGGAGTCCAATCTGTAATGGCACCCTGGAAGCATAAACCATCCCTAATCTGACCATCGTAAGGCCACTAATTTGGTTAAGCCGCTGTTTGTCAGGTTTGAGTTACCTGCAGCCAAACTTAGTTCCTAACTCAAACACAGGTTCTTGGCACGGCTGCTGCTGAGATGTAGGTGGTTCAGCCTAAGCTCACCATTTAAAAGCTTTCCCTGTGCCACACATTTGAATTCACAGTATCTACTGATATCCCCTATGAAAGAGTATTTATCACACAAGAAACTTATTTTCTCTTTTTCACAAATTTCTGTTTATAATAAAAAGAATGATGTTTCTAGAACATTTAGTACAGGGGAAAATAAAATATAACACCCATTATGGTCCTTAATCAGTCACTTAATAAAGAATTAAATTATATCAATACATATTGAATGCCTTAACATATATATATATGTTATCTCATATATATATGAGTGGGGCAGAGAGAGAGAGGGGGAGAGAGAATCCACACTGTCAGCACAGAGCCTGACTCAGGGCTCGATTCCAAGAACTGTGAGATCATGACCTGAGCCCATATCAAGCATCAGATGCTTAACCGCCTGAGCCACTCAGATGCTTCAGAACCAACTCCTCTTTCATGGTCACTTCCCACCTTCCACCACTAAGTTATTTACTAAAATATTATTTATCACTCTTTTTATGGGCACCAATGATTAAATTTTCATCCTGTTACATTTCCTAAGGTAACTCTGTTGGTAGATGTATCAGGTCATTCTTTTTTTTTTTTTTTTTTTAATGTTTACCTATTTTTGAGAGAGAAACACAGAGCACAAGCTGGGGAGGGGCAGAGAGAGGGAGACACAGAATCCAAAGCTCCAGGCTCCAAGCTGTCAGCACAGAGCCCGACACGGGGCTTGAACCCACAAACTGTGAGATCATGACCTGAGCCGAAGTCGGTCGCTTAACTGACTGAGCCACCCAGGCGCCCCCCTATCATGTCATTCTTCCTCAGAAATACTAGTGGTATTCAAAACTGACCAACCTTAATCTAAGTAGACTGTTAAACAGACCTTATTGTAAGCGGTATTAAGTGGTGATCTCTACATGCTTTTTCTAGTGGAAACTATAAGTATGTGGGTATGTTGGGGAACGTGATCACCAAGTGACCCATGAGCTGGATCAGGGCACTCTGAGGCTCCTCACTCCCTCCCCTTCCTTGGAATGTGGGTTCCATTTGTCTTTCCTGCTCCCAGAGGCAGCTCCAAGGACAGAGCCTTGAGATGTGGATATGATGTTGAAAACACCTGCATGGTATATGTGACTGAGCCCACTTAGGGCCTCATTAGGAGTTTTAAGATCTGGAGGTGGGTGCAGGTATCCATCTTGCCGCAGCCCAAGACAAATCTCGTATGTATGTTCCCTTTGCTATTATTAAAACTGTCACCTACCAACCTGGAGCGGCCTGCCTCTTTCTTTGGGTTCTCCCTGCCCTCTGCGGACAGGGGCAGGCTCCAGATTATACCAGAAAAGCTCCCAAGAGGGCTGTGACACCACCGATACAGAACCCTCATGGGCCCACCATGCCAATATGTCTTAGCACACAAATCATCTTCAGGTTAAGAAGGTATACCATTCAACATCAGTGGCCATGATGTTATTAGTAACTCTTCAGAGTTGTATTCACTATTCACATAGACAACAGCCCCTCTCTGCGTTCAAAGAATATTTTGGCAGGATTCCTGGAAAAGGCAGTAAAAAGATGTGTACGAGGTGAGCCAAGAGGGAACCAAGAAATGGCAGAACATACTGAAAAGGGAGTCACCTTTTGTCGCAACTTATTTAAGTCCCTCCACTGTTGCCATGGTTGCAACATCACACAGCGGCCAGAGCCTGCAAGGGTCTGGGCACATTCCGGAAATAATTTTACTATCTCAGGTTTTGCCAAAGATACACTAAGTACAAGGAGCCTTTTACAACAGCCAAATGGAGCGATCAGGGAAGCAGCTGGACACACAGAAGGAATGCTGAGGGAAGGGGCTTCGGATGCAGATCTACTGGCATTGATCTCTAGGTCAGGAGATGACCTCGCTTGGGGGACGGCTGAGGGAGAAGAGAAGGAAGCCGAGGCCTGCATCTTTAGGCGTCTTAACGTGCTATCTTAACCCCCCCAAATCTTGAGTAAATGTCCAAAACACATTACTACCTCACTAGTATTTGGGGGGTCAGATGAAAATGCCTGGGCTCTGTCTCGGGGTCAGCACACGCAGAATGGCTTTAAGTGAAAAGGGAACTTTTTCCAGAGGTAGCAAGAACACCCTGACATCTGAAATCTCTGAAAGGGGGCCGTGCTCCCATCAGGAGGTGGGGGTGGGAGGAGGGGAGAGGACTGAGTCAATGCGAACCAAATGGCAGCAAATAAAGAAGCTACCCCCCCCCCCCCGCTGCCGTGGGGGTTACACAGGTCGTTTTCCTATGGGTGACTATCTGGTGAGGGAAAAATTATTAAATACATGATTTACTTCGACAGAGTCTTGCCCGTTACCTAAAAGCGATGCTTTTCCCAGCCACTGAGGCTGCTCGGAAGATTTCCTGACACACAAACTAGCCCAGCTGCGGACCACCCTCTGGAAATCACCTGGGAAGATCTCCCGTCCCAAGGCTTCCTATTAGAAGCTCATCTCCACTCAGGAGGTCTTCCTTGGAGGCCTCCGTGGAACGCAGCTTATCAAACACATCTGCAGTCCGTTGCCAGCCTGCATCTCTCAAGGCTGATGGCTCGGACTTTTGTCTGTTGCCATCTGGTTTCGTGAGCACTAGGACCCGAGGTGGAACCTCTGTTCTGTCCACGTCCTCCCCAAACAGGCCAGCCACAGCCACCCGTGGCCTGGGGCGCTGCCGACTTCTGCACTTGGGCCCCTACTGGCCCCTACCCTACATACAATGGAATTCGTTACATAAAACTTAAAAAAAAAAACCCTAAAGAAAAACAAAACCGATTCAGATACCCTTGGACACGTCGCTTTTCAAGAACTTTGCTCCTGCAGAACAAGGAGGCCGCCCCTAGGCTCTCTCGCAGTTTTAACATCTAGGAATTTCCTTTTCTGGGCAGAGAGGCGGGGCCTGGCCCGGGACCCGTGAAGCTGGGGACGCGGCCACGAGGACGAGCCGGCGCAGCACCTACCAGGGTGTGTGCGTGAGCTGGGCCGAGGGAAGGGACGGGAAGCCGGCCAGAGGAGGAGGGTCGCCCCCTGCGCGTACGGAGTCCGGGCCCGCGTCCTCGGCGCGGGGCCCCCTTCGCGCCGCCGCGGGTTCCTCCGCTCGGACTGCTGGTCAACCCGCCAGAGAAGCCCGAGGGCAAGGAGCACGCCTCCCGCGCGCCTCGAGAGCTCGGGGCACGGGCCGCCCCCGCCAGCACACCCCGCCCCAGCTGCTGCCAGGCCACCACAGCGCGTGCTTCCCACTCTTCCTTTCAACGACTCCGGGCTCCTCTCGGGCCCTCGGCGAGAGTGCGCGTCCCAGCGCCGGCGGAGCGGGACCGGGGCGGGGCTCCCGGGGGCGGAGGGGCGGGGCAGCGCCGGGGGCGGGGCTCGGGCGGAGCCGCCGGGGCGCAGGTGGGCAGGGGAGGGCAGCGCGAGGCCCGGGCGGGGCAGAGCCGGGGGGGCAGGGCTTGGACGCGGCGCACGTGCGGGTGGGAGAGGGAGCGGGGCCCGGCGGGGTTGGGTGGGACGCGAGGCGGGAGGGAAGGGGAAGGGCGGAACGCAGGTGGGAAGGGGGAAGGGCAGGGTTGCCCGGAGCCGGGGAGGCGCCCTCGCTCTGCACCCTCCTTGCACCCCTGCAGAGAACATCCACAGTGGGGCGCCGGGGATCAGCCGGGGAGTTTGGCGCCCGCGTGTGCTTAGGCGTGTGAGCCACGCCTGCCCGTGCATTTTAATCCGCTACGGAGTGGAGAGTGCCTGAGAACCCCGTTAACAAACCGTTTGCTCCTGGAGGCCTGGGGATGGGTCAGCTCTGTGCAGAGGGTTGCCTCGGAGCGTCTCCGGGAATGTTCTGGACACATCCAGCCTTCTCCTTCCTTACCCACCCAACTAGCGCCTCAAAAGCTCCACACGCCCGCAGCAGCAGTTTTCAGTGCGGGCTCCGGTGTTACCAGGGAACTTGTCAGCAACCCAAATTCTTAGCCCCACCCCAGATCTCCTGCATCAGACGCTCAGTCACTGGTTGACTCTCCCCAGCCCGGATCTGTGTTTATTCAAGGTCTCCAGGTGATTTTTCTGCACGCTAGGAATGCACACCGGCGCCCATAGGGGCCCTCCTTTGGGTTTTATCGATATACGCAGAGAGCGCGCACGGAGACTTAAAACACAGACCCACAAACTGATCACACGTTCATGTGTTTCGCTTTTTGCCAGTTTAACCGGCTGTTTAGATAGAAGTCCAGATCTTGCTGACCTGTGAGTGTAGATAGCCATGCCATAGAAACCTGTTTCCCAGAGACTTCGATGCTGAAAAACTCGAAAAGGGCATTCTTACCTTTCGAATTTCCAGGAAAATTGAAAGCCAGGAGATTTGGCTTTCAAGGCAACAGTAAACCAGTAGAGTCACTGAGTCATGTATCCTATTTCCTCCTCGAGCCAAAAATCACCTACATGAAAAATGTGTTTCCAAAATCCGTCGTCTGGTCCTTAATTTGTTCATTTTCTTTAGATATTGTAAAATTCTAAACAAATTTCTGAAGCTTCTAGTACAAGCGGTAAGAGCAAATGTTTATAAACCACGTTCTTTACTGGTTTGATAACATTGTTTTGATTATTCCTCTGAAATGGGATTTCTTCTTCTTTTTTTGTCCCTTAATGGCCTCTTTTTGTTTTGATAGATGCTTGATTGCCTACCTGGGACCTAAACTAGATTGGAGCGACATTCAAAATTCCAACCCATTCCGGGTTTTCTTCCTCCCATGGTCTAGTCTGTATTTGTGCTTTCCACAAAATTCCTAACTCTGGTTCTCCTGTCCTCCTGATTTACCTCCTTAATTTGGTCCCTTGGCTCACCAAGCTCTACTGCTTTTTATAGGCACTTGGTCTTTGTCCCTGTCCCCTCCTGGTAATTAGTTCAGACATGTGTTCACTGACGGCAGCCATCTGGTCATGACCTCATGCTCTTAGCATTCTTGATTAGCCCCATTTTATGGTAAACTCACTGACAGTCATCAGCAAACACCAGGCTTTCCTGTCTCTCATATTTAGATAGATATTTCAATTATTTTTATAATTAATAAAGTCTCTCATAAATAAAAACAGGGAATTAGAATTTGTTCACTCTGATAGGAATTGTTGAAGAGCTTTGGAACGCTGCAAGTCCCACCAGAAGACACCAGGGGGCGTGAGAGACACTTTTGTTTCCCCCACTTTTGGCCCAGTCAAGTAATTTGTGAAGAAAACACTTAGCTCCCATGTTATGCTTTGTAACTTTTCCACCTAGGATACCTGTATTTGTTGGTTTTTTTTTTTTTTTTGCATAGTTTATATATTTTCCTATTATGAATCTTGGTTTTACCTCTGTCCCCTGCACTGTGTAAAAATCTAACTGGCTATGTATTAACTGAAAATAAAATATCTGGGCCCATAAATTGGTATTAGTCGGTTTCATGTAACTGACTCCCAGTGCAGTAGCTGAGGCCTGGACATGCATTCTCTCTTGTGTCAAGCAGCACTCTACTTCAGAATATTAGGATATGTTCAAAAGGTGCTTTAGGGGGGGAAATGTAGTAGGAAGTATTGCAGAGTTTAACTGGACCTTTAAAACTCATTCTTATGGATGGGGTGCCTGGGTGGCTCAGCCGGTTAAGCCTCCAATTCACGGTTTTGGCTCAGGTCATAATCTCATAGGTTGGTGGGTTCAAGCCTCATGTAGGGGGTCTGTGATGGTGGCATGGAGCCTGCTTGGGATTCTTTCTCTCTCTCTCTCTCTCTCTCTCCCTCTTTCTCTGCCCTTCCCCCATTGTATTCTCTCTCTCTCTCTCTCAAAATAAAATTAAATAAATAAAATTAAATTCAAAAAACCTCACTTTTATGGAGAGCAATGTATTTTAATTTCCAGATCTGAGTAATGAGTTGAACCTGTCATGATAAGACATGTTTGGTTTTCCCGTATTTCAGACAGTGTTCCTGGATACATGGAGACAGTTCACTCTGGCCAAGTGTTCCACAAGGAGCACGCCTTCCCAGGATGTGCACCGGCTGATTTTCATCTTCTAATTCCACAGCTCTCAAATACATACAAGCTAATTTTCTTGATACTGATTTCAGAAGTAGCTTTGTAACGATTAACTAAATGTTAAGCTATTCCAACAAAAACTCCAATACAGGAAGTAGAATTCTTTCCTCTCCTGGGTGTGTCATTGCTTACCTTCGAGAGGAAAAGATACTTTAAAACTTTTTTTCCTGTACCTAACACACGGTCTTGTCCTCCCTCATGAACTCCTTTCTTCTGCAGTTTCCAAATAGCAACTACAGCGGTCAGCAGAGACGCTTCCCCAGGGATTTTGTGGCCACTAATCAATTTCACAGCTGGAGGCAAAGCACTTTGCTGGGAAATATTTTTTGCATGACATACAAGGTGCTTTGACCTTGTCGGGGCAGCCAGAGGGTTAAGCTTAAGGAGTAAGGGAAGCTGGAACGGAGTGAGGGGGCCACAAGGACTGGGCTCCTCTGCCAGTTACCTTTCCCCTGCCCGCTTTCACTGTTCACAGACCTTGCAAGGAACAGGGAGACGACAACTCTTCCACCGGCCTCCTCCGGGAGCAGAGAGCTGGGAGGGTCAGAGCTGTCCCGTTCTCTCTCTCGACTGTGCACAAGACCCAAACTGAAAGCGTACAAGGAAGAAAAATGCTCCTTTTGAATGACCCTTGCCTGGTGGTTCTTCACGTTCAGTGGGCGTCAGAACCACCTAAAAGGTCTATGGAAGCTCTCCAGGGCTCTGATCCCGTGGGTCCGAGGTAAAACCTGAGCATCGGCACTTCTAACACATTCTCCGATGATGCTGAGGCTGCTGACCCTGGAAACACCTTGAGAACCGCTCCTCTTCTCTATCCAATCAGTGTACTGTCTTTCTCTCGAGTATTTACTCACAAGAGAGTTTGTTCCTTTGTGTCTTTCTCACACTGCTTCAATTCCCAACACCTTTCCTCAGATGTCAGCTTAGTCTAATCAGAGGAAGGTGGCGGACTAACAAAGCATATGGTCAAATAATTATTCTTGCCTAATTTTAGAGTGAATGCATCGGAAGAATAATAGAGAGGACTGTCACATAAAATGCTAATTTGAACAGATTTCCTTTCTTTAAGCCGCAAAGCATATTTCATTGATAAGTAACTTTCATGAACTCAGTACACTTTTACTGAGTACCTGTGCCGGTGTGTGGTGGGATTACCAACATTTCCTTCCCTCCAGAGTCTTTTCCCAGACAATCAAATTGGCTTTCATGCACAGATATCAGTTTCCAAATGGAATGGACCCTCTTCATTTCCTACCCAGAATAAATTGTCCATCAGGCCGTAGGATGACTTCCTGTAAGTGACCAACTCCGTTCTTGCCAGAGCTCATCCCAGAGACTGTATTAGAGAATGTAGCTCTGTAACTCCAGAACATGGTTCTGGAGGCAGATAGATCTGCTTTGGACCTGGGAAATCTTCCAAACCCTCAGTTGTGTGCGTGTGTGTTTTTTAAGTTCTAAACTGGAGATGATCATTCTTAACTCATGGAGAAGCACCGAATCCATGCTTTGGGTTGAATTTTTAATGGTCAGGTGGTAAAGTCACGGAAGCCAAAGCCAAATATCACCGTCTTAACATGGATTTCTGGAATAAAAGAATAAGCCTGAAATGTTCTTAAAAAAAAAAAAAAAGTAGCCATTAACTGTATCAGTTATTTATTGTCACAATAGGGCTGGGCGACCACAAACTTCCATGGCATATAGTAACTGCAAAACTTCATTGGCATCCGATAGTAAACCTTCATCTTCCAGCATTCCGTCTGGTCAGCTGGGTGGTTGTGCTGCTCTCTGCTCTGAGATGCCAGAGGATCTCAGCTAGGTTCCAGTCTGCTTACTCACCTGGCTGCAGTCACCTCGCAGGTCAGCGGGGGGCTGACTGGTTTAGGATGCCATCACAGTCTCTGCTCCGAATGGTCTCTCCTACTCCAGTAGAACTTTGAGCTCGTTCTCAGGGCACAGCAGGGTTCAAAGAGTGTGAGCAGAAGCGTGCAAACCAGTGAGGCCGCCAGAGATTAGGCTCAGAACCGGCACATCAGTCTTTTTGCTGCGTTCTGTTGGCTAAAGTAAACCACAAAGCTGCCCAGATTCGGAGTGGGAAAATAGATTCCACCTCTTCAAGGGAAGGTCTCCAAAGACACATTGCAAAGGCTACGAATAGATGTTGGGGTAGAGAATTAGAGTCTTTTTTTTTTTTTTTCAGTCAACATACTACATTAACAAGCTTTATTACTAAGATTTTATCAGTTACATGTTATAAATTCAACATTCTGGGCAAGAAACAATAATTTCTTCACCGTCAGCGGCTAGATTTCTGGTAGCTACCTACATTTTTACGATACTAGATAGAACCCATTTTCAACTTTGGTAGAGAAGCAAAGGATTTGAGCAGCTCATTTTTAAGTAAATATTCTATTCTTCTTCCTTTAGTCTTTATTATGTGTAGATCAGAGATGATTTATCCTGAATGTTGCTGTAGAGTGATTTGGGAGTTTGTCCTGTGAAATTTTTAGTGGCAAGGTTAACCACCTGATTCTAAAGCATGCATAAAAAGAAATTCAGAATAGTATTTTTCCTTAAAGGGATCATGGCTTACATAGAATTGAAGAAAAAATGAATACAGTTCTTACTTGTCACTTTATTTAATGTTAAGAATACTAATACACAAAAACAATTCTACAAAAGTCTACAGTTATGATATAATTGATAATCCTTATTCGTCTGCCTCATGTTATCATTGCAATTTGCATGAACATTTGTTGACTCAAAAAACAATGTGTCTTGAAGCGAACATGCCTTCTTAAAATTTTTTTTCAACGTTTTTTATTTATTTTTGGGACAGAGAGAGACAGAGCATGAACGGGGGAGGGTCAGAGAGAGAGGGAGACACAGAACCGGAAACAGGCTCCAGGCTCCGAGCCATCAGCCCAGAGCCCGACGCGGGGCTTGAACTCACGGACCACAAGATCGTGACCTGGCTGAAGTCGGACGCTTAACCGACTGCGCCACCCAGGCGCCCCAAACATGCCTTCTTTTAAATAATCTTTCTGCCTTCCACACTTGTCATAGTTTTGCTATAATAAACACAGATTCATACTTCAATTGACTGATAGAATTCCAAACTCTAAATGCCCCAAAAAGATTTTCAGTCCACACTTAACCTATATTTGAAAGTAAATGCTATATTTCAATAGTAAAAACGAATCCCAATGTCACACCACGTCTGTATTTCTACAAACATGTTATAAGGATTAGATACGATGGTAGCCTATGCGAGCAGTTGACCATTGTGACCACTGGTCACGCACAAGTTCAGGGATGTTGGAGATATTGTTGACACCGGCTTCCAAAGCTGCAGGCAAATGGCAGATTTCAGCTGGATGTGCAGGGTAACTTTGCTCCCAAATGGGTTTGGGAAGATTAAATGAGACAATGTATATAAACAATCTAAGGCACACAATAGATCTTCAATAAATAGCCACTATTTTCTACTATTTTTACCTTCCCTTTGGAAATTACACTATTGTTGCATTATAGTTTAACCCGGAGCGAAACTTACCAGCAAGTCTTCTTGAGTCTAAGCAGACAGGAAGGTAAGAATGGGGAATGTTTGTGCAAAAAAGATCTGGTCCCTTGGAGATTTCAGTGTAATGTTGCAGGAAAGGCTGTGTCCATGTTGCCTCAGATAACCAAAATCTCCATGTCTCACTCTGGTGTGACTGTTGGTACTCTGGCGCATGACAATTATTTTGCCTGTTTTAAGGATATGTTGCAAATATGATTAAACCTAGAACAGGCTTTCAAAGAGTATGGAATCTTTAAAGGGAATCTGCAGAGTGATTTATGATAACATTTCAAAGCCAAATGGATAACTTACTGATTTTTGATGTAAAGTATGTAGTTTTTATAACCCGTTCCAAGTCTAAAATGAGGATTCCAAGTAGATTGTTTCTGCAAAGAGTCTGGATTGAAATTGAAAATCTGACTAAATAGACACGTATGATTTGGGGCTACAGAAAACCTATTAGTTCCTAGATATTTTGCTGTTGTGTGCTGTAATCGTTCATTACTTTAATCTTTGTATTTCAGATTAAAACCTCAACAGCATGCCTCCATGTGTTAAACAGAAGCAAAGAAATTCGTTTCTTATTCTTCACTGATTCGATGAGAAAGTCTACAGTCTAGGGTGATGGAAAGGTAAAATGGACTCAGTCCTTGCCTTCAAAGGGATTTAGAAGCAGTGACTTGGAGAAAGTTTACCTAAAATTTAGAGTAAGATCATGACGACCAGCTGATGGCTCCCCATGCCTGGCCTCCCAAACTCTATTCCCAATCATTCTCCCCTACCTATCACCCACTGGGTCATAAAACCTGGGCATAGGCTTCTCAGATTGACATTCCAGGTAAGCAAGGGGTGTCATTTCAGCGGCAGTCATCTTCTGTCTGATCTTGTGTATTACCCTTTTTCCTGTGGACTTAGTACATTTTTGCTGGTATAATATTAATGCTTCTCTTTCATTTACATCTAGTGCCACAATTGCTTATAACGGTTGGTGTGTTCAACTCCACTATCTCACAGCCAGCTTTTAGCCAGAAGATGGAGTGCAAGAGCCAAAGACACGAAGTCTTGGGAAGTTTATGGGTTGCATATATTTTTCTCTGTTTTGAGAGGCTTGAAATTATATTCTTCAATGCTTAGCATTGTAATACATGTAAAGTTAGCCAAGCTGTTAGGAGAGGGCTACCCAAGTAATGCATTTTTACAAGCGTATGATTTGGATTTAATAATTTGTTGACAACCGGGGGTGGGGTGGGGTGGGGAGGGAGTATAAATCAATGACCACCAAAAGAAAATGGTTCTGGTGTTGTTCTAACAAGTAAGGTACAATTAGTACTATTGGTCCTTTCTCTCATATCTGTAGGTCAGAGAGTCCCAAATCAGAAGGAGGAGGATGACGCCATTTTTAGGAGGCATTGTTTGGACATAAAACACATTTCCCAAATGGTAACAATTGGTGACTGTGGTAAAGGGGTACCCAAGTGTTCTCTGTGTGATTCATACCCTCGCAACGCATTCTCCAAGTTTGAAATTACTTGCAAGTCAAAACTGAAAAGAAGGACCTCCCGGATTTCTTTAGTCAACTAGACATGGCATGATGTCATCATTCAGTTAAAAACAACAGCTCGTACGCCGCTTAACCTACATCCTAGGGACAAAACAGTCAAGTACCAGAGTTTGCGGAAACCTACAGCCACTTGTGAAACTTAACACAACGAACGTGAATTAAAGGAGTTCAAAGATATGGTGTGTCATCTATCAGAAGTCCAAGTTTCCGTTATCCTCGAATCTTGGACTCTCCAGTGAGCTGGAGACATGGCAAAGAGCGTCGAAACGCTGCCAGGGAGAGGCAGCGTTCACTTTCCGTGACACGTGGAAAGGGTGAGGAGACTGCTCTTGGACTTATCTGCTTGTGTTTTAAAAAAGAATCTTCGGTTTAGTGAGCTTGCCCTGCATTCATGACTCAGCCCCTGTAATACCAGCGTGGGGCAGAGCCCTCTGCTCCTCGGGCAGGAACTCGACAAGTGGGGGGCTGTGCTTCTTGTACTGGGGAGGCTAAATCGATTCCGATGCTCAGACTCGAAAGTAAACCAAGCCCTGATCTTCAGGGTCACTTCCAAGACTACCAAAACAGGACTCACCATAATGAAGAAAACAGCGGTGAGTGCTGTTTCTTGGAAACAGTTACCCATTTTTTTTATTACTTGGAGGCTGGCTTAATCCTTCTCTTCCTATCAGGCAACATATGGATTATATTTTCTCCAAAATTAGGTAGAGTTTGGCGGCCCCGTTTAGATTCTGGAAATGTATGAATGAGTTTCAAAGGAAGTGTGTCTTTGGTTTTCTTTTTCGTTTTTGCCTGTTTGTTTGGCTGTGTTTTTTGTGTTGTCTTGTCTCCTGTGTCTTTGGACTTATTATTCCTTCTCTACCAAGAGGATATTGAATATTCAAGCGCATCTGAAATAGTACTACAGAAGTTGAAAGTTCAGTTTACAGAGCTGAGTTCACCTCTCCTGTGGTTTTAGCACTCAATATCACGACCACTGCATTCAATCCAAATCCAGTTGGCAGGATTTCTCCAAGTGGAGTGAGAGATATGGCTTTTACTGCACTCTATAAATATGACCATTTATTGGCCCCAACATATTTATGTTCCCATTCATTCAGTGCTCACTTAAACTGTCGAATTTGCTTGACCCAGTCTATAAATGTAAATTACCTACATCTGAAACTCACCCCGGATGGCTTTTGAGTGTTGGAACCGTGTGACTTCTGCAGACCGGTCTAGGTCTCAAGGTAACCCCCAGGCAGCCCGTCACCTCCCACTCCCCCTTTCCTCCCGCTCCCAGATGCACTAAAATGCATATTATCCCAGAACCTTAAAATATTATCAGAAGGGGATACCAGATACATTAATAGAGGCAACATTCCTGTCTTGTTTTAAAATCTATTTCTTTAAGTTTATTTATATATTTTGAGAGAGAGAGAGAAGGAGAGAGAGAATCCCAAGCAGGCTCCACGCTATCAGCGCAGAGCCCAACCCAGGGCTCCTCCGGCTCATGAACGGTGAGATGGTGACCGGAGCCCAAATCAAGAGTCGGACACTTAATCGACCGAGCCACCCAAATGCCGCTTGTTTTAAAATATTTTACTTGCTTGAGGAAGTCAGGGAGTTTGATCGATGTCAAAAGAACAAATATGAACCTTGTTTGCTGTTTCCTTTATCGTAAGTCTAAGAATTTTACGCGGCATGGTCAGATTCAAGGAATACTAGCTCAAGACTTTGACTAGTCCTGGCTGTGTCCATTGGCACAGTTTTCCTGAGACACCCCTCCTCCTTCCAAGGCTACAGTTTATTGAACAGGTTCCTAAGGAAATAGGGGCAGTTTCTACTACCTCCTTCATCATCTGCATTGTAGCCTCTTCATCCACACTGGCTAGATAGAGAGTGCTCTTTAAAGATCACCTTCTCGGGGCGCCTGGGTGGCACAGTCGGTTAAGCGTCCGACTTCAGCCAGGTCACGATCTCGCGGTCGGGGAGTTCGAGCCCCGCGTAGGGCTCTGGGCTGATGGCTCAGAGCCTGGAGCCTGTTTCCGATTCTGTGTCTCCCTCTCTCTCTGCCCCTCCCCCGTTCATGCTCTGTCTCTCTCTGTCCCAAAAATAAATAAACGTTGAAAAAAAAATTAAAAAAAAAAAAAAAAAGATCACCTTCTCCCGTCCGTCTTCTCTGTACGGAAGGTTTAAGCGCCCTCCTGAAATAATCCTTCACACTGAAAGGATTTTGAAACTACCTCCTTCACCTTATTTTCTTTAGACAGAATATCCTCATCATCTTAGACCTTCCTGTGCTTTTCTACTTTCTCTTTTTCTAGTATTTTCTTCCGGGCTTCGTATCTCCAAAGTAAACTGACCTACTTCCAGAAATAAAATAACCGAAAATATGCGCACCTTATAAAAGCTAACCACCGTGCGCCAAAACGGAAATTGGTAACAAATTAAGAATGCCAGCGATTTGTGCATTTTTTCTAAGACATTTCGTCTCGTGTGTAACGTTAGAAACTGGTTCATTGAAAATAAAAGCTGGGAAAGGAATACTAACGATGCTTGTATTAAATTAATTGGATGACATTCTGCACAGGCTTTCTTTTTTTAACTCATTAGGACATTTTAAAAAAGTGGATGAATTTAAACCTTTTTTAGCTTATTAATAACACATTCATTAGAAGAGACACTATAATGATATTGAAGAATTTAGCACAATATTTGACACTCAATACCAGACGCTCAATAAATAGTAGTTATTAACTGATTGGGCTTTGGTCTTATAGCTATTCAAGTATATATATATATATATTTTTTTTTTCAAGTATATTTTCTAATATGAAAACATTAAAAGGGAAACAACACTTTCTTTCTAATTAAGAAATGAAAGCTAGTAAACTGGAGACTCTCCAGGCACCTGTTACATTACATAAGAACTTACAATATCCAGCAAGAAATGTTTGAGTTTTGTAAGGCTGTGAAATGGTCTGAAATACTTAACAAGTCTTAAGGTGTTATCAGGACCTTAACGTTTGTAGGATATGGAACTCATTACACATTTTTCTGCTCATTTGAATACTACACAATGCAGAACATTCTTTCTTGATTCTTCCAATGGAGACATTTTGAGGAAATGCAGATGTGAGCCACTACCCAAGGACTTTTAAACAAATAGGAAGTTTAATTCAATTGTTTCCTGAGAGATTGACTTCTTGCAAAAGCCAAAGAAAATCTCTTATGAATTCAAAAGGTACAAAAAGAAGGTCGAAGCCATAAAACGGGGGAGGGCTTGGTTTAGAAAAGTTAAAGTCTTTGGACAAGGATAATTACCGGGAGGCTGCGCTGTGAATTCCATCATTCCGTTTCTGCTAAAATAAGCAGCACAGTGGTCCTTTTATCTTTTTATGTTTTTACCAGGAGACCGGTGAAGCAGCTTTGATGAAGGAAATTCCTATTTACATCAAATCTAAACACCCAGGATAAATGGGCTTTTTTTTTCCTCCTATGACCCGGTCATAAAAACGATGATCTTAATAACGTGCAATCCCAAGGAACCTGTGATCCAAAGTGCCTCCTGAATTATTTTCATAAATAATAGGAAATTATATTCAAGGAATCTAGTTTCTTAGCCTGGACATGAAACGACAGAATTCCGGGCTACAGAACGAGATTAGACGTTTCTTCACCCTCTCTTGCTCTGCAGGGAGGAGCCGCACCGGACCCAGAGATTATTCTTAGTTGTGAGAATCCCCCCGCAGAGCGTCCCCTTCTCAAACTCGTTCTTCTGGTGACCCCGAGGCTGGCGCAGTTTCCTCCTGCCACCGCTGGCTCTCAGACGCAGAGGACAGAAGCGATGCCCCTCGCGTCTGCAGCAGGTGCTGGGGCCGTCACTGCCCCAACCAGACCTGGCACTGAGGCAACGTCAAGACCACCGACGGCGGCACAACGGAGCTACTCTTGCCACCCGTGAAGACTGCTGGCACCAACCCCGTGGGCGGCTTACGTGTCGATTTTCACGTGGTGACATCCAAGCACAGCTTGCCCCTTTCTTGCATCTTCTCTCCTTGCAAAATGTCTCTCACCTTAAGTCTCGAATAAAGGTCTGCGTAGGTGAGGCCACGCGAGTCTCTGGCTGGGAATTCTCTCCCTCTGAACTCACTGCGCCAGGATTTTCACCTGAGCACCACTTCTCTTTAGCCTAATCTTCCCAGATACTTCATATCCAAGTTTCTATACTCAGGACGCCTTTACTATTTAGGTAAGGTTTAAAATTCCTTACAATTAACGCTTCAGTTCAATATCGAGTATTTTTGTGCCTGGCACACACACGCTCAGTAAACGTTTGTTGACTGGGTAGACTGAGCCTACTCCACAGCCACCACGGTGGGAACTCAAAGGTGAGTACGATTTGACTTCTGCCTTCAAGGATTCACGGCCTAGAAAGGAAGACCAAAGGAACCATAATTCCAGTTACATCAGTAGGGACACAAATAAAGGGTTCTGGGGGTAAACTGAAACCGGATCTGTGTGATAATCCGCTTTGGCGAAGAGTCGGACTCTATCTTCCTACCATTTTGAATCAGCACGCATTTACTGTGTCTTATTCTAGAGGGACCTGCGGTTTTCTCACACTGTTTTTAGGGCGTATCCCTGTCACCTCAAGTCATTCCTCTCTGGTCCGTAGGTAGAGCTCGGACCCAAGCTGCCTTGCGTTTTCAGGAGGCCCTCGCGGTTGTCTTAGGGCATTCCTGGTGTTCTAGGCTGAAGGGACTGGGCAGAACACGGTACGCCAGTCTGCTCTCCTGCCTCAACAAAATAGCACAGACCGGGAGGCTGAAACGACAGAAAAGTATTTCTCACAGTTCTGGAGGCTGGAAGTTTGAGATCGAGCGCTGGCGAGATTGTTTTTGACCCAAGGCCTCTCTCCTCGGCTTGCAGATGGCCGCCTTCTTGCCGTGTCTTCACACAGTCATGCCTCTGTGCACACCCATCCCTGGGGTCTCTTCCTTTTTTCATAAGGACACCAGTACCAGTCCTATTGGATTAGGGCCCATTCTCCTGTGACCTTTTATCATCTCCCTAAAGGCCCTGTCTCTTATCATCAGGTCCTAGGCCCTATTATCAGGGCCTAAAGGCCCCGTCTCTAAAGACAGTCACACTGGGGATGAGGGCTTCAGCCTATGAACGTGGATGGGGATATAAGTTAGTCTCTAACAAAGGATCTGCAACATTAACCTAGGGGCTCAGAATTCTACTCAGAAGTACCCGGCTGTGTCACAGGACTCCTTAACTGATTATCTTTCAGCACTATTCATTTCTAAGAGAACAGAGACTTAAAACTGGTGAACCTGCTTCAGAGCCTTCATGTGACGTCATGGGCAGATAGCTAGTTTCGTGGGCACAGGCTTTTTCTTTCAGTTCTGGATTCTTACTGTGGTAAAATACACATAACGTAACTTTTACCATTAGTGACGTTGAGCGCACTCACGATGTTGCGCAACTATCGCTCACATCTAGTTCTGGAACATTTTCACCCTTACAGGAAACCCCATACCCATTAAGCCAGTCACTCTCCTTCTTCCCTCCCCCGTAGCCCCTGGCAACCACTCATCTTCTTTCTGTGTCTCTGGATTTGCCTCTTCTGGACATTTCCTATAAATGGAGTCATGCAATATGTACCTTTTCTGTCTGGCTTCTTTCACTTAGCATAATACTTTCAAGATTCATTCATGTTGTAGCACGGATCAGTTCTTTCTACCTTTTGTGACTTAATAATATTCCAATCACATGGATATACCACAAGCTGTTTACCTGTTCACCAGTTGATGGACGTTGGCTTGTTTCCACTTGTTGGCTATTACGAATATTGCTGCCATGAGCATTTATGTACAAATACATACAGGGACATATGCTTTCACTTCTTTTGGATATATATACATAGGAATGGAATTGCAGGGTCACATGGTAACTCTATGTCTAACTTTTTGAGTAACTGTCAAACTGCCTTGCACTGTGGTTGCACCATTTTATATTCCTACTAGTAGGATGCAAAGGTTCCCATTTCTCTACATTCTCTCTAATCCTTGTTATTTCCTGATTATTATTATTTTTATTATTGCCATCCTAGCGGGTACGACATGGTATCTCACTGTGATTTTGATGTGCATGTCCCTAATGACTAATGATATTGAGTATCTCTTCGTGCGTTTGTTGGTTGTGGGAGAAAACGTCTGTTCAAGCCCTTTGCCTGATTTTGAACTGGGCCACTTGGCTGTTGTTGATTTGAATATGTACACTCTGGATACTAGGCTCTTATCAGTTACATGATTTGCAGATATTTGCTGTAGGCTTTGGATGCCAGGTTGATTTTGTTTAGGCCACCCTTTCAGATATTCCAGCATTGTTGGAAGAAGTCCTGGATGGCTTGTAACTCTGTATTTCCAAAAAGAAAAGATATCAGTAGTAAATACCAAAATCAACGGAAAAATGGTTCATTAAAACCCTGGAGTTAGGGGTGAGGATGGGGGAAGGAGAGAAGCATGTCAAATGTTTAAAGTCAATGACAGATGAGGAAAAAAAAAAGAATTTAAAATATGGAAATTACTTTTCTGAGAGTCAGTATATCAATTACAAGGAAAAAGAGGAGGATGAAAGATGAGAAATTTAAAAGCAACAAGAGAGATGTTTGTTTTCAAAACCTTAAGACCATTTTTATTTTCAGATGAGGTTAGGTAACCACAAGGCAAAATTAAAAGCAACATAAATTAGCATATTTGTTTGGGTTTGAGGTCTCATTTGTTCACACAAACACTTTCAACTTAAAAGAACTTCTGGTCAACCAAATGTGAATTTTCAATACTACTCCTATTTATAAAAGAGGAGGGAAAAAAAAATGAATGAACCCAGTGAAAGCCATTCTTCCTAAACAGACTGCTGACTGGTGTACAGATGGCAAGAAAATTCTGCTCTTGCTGAAACTTGCAGAAAAACTCTGCAGATTTTGCAGCGTTTAGAACTGCTAGCCAAATGAAATATGATTACCTCCATACGATTTGTATCAACTCCAGTTAGCAGAGGTATAAGTAATCATTTCTTTAGTTATATGACTTTCTACTTGTACTTACTGACATACTGAAGATATGTCAGAAATCTGTATTTGAATCAACTGCATTTTATTCATATACACAGGCACAGACCGAAAGACAAAATTATCTGAAAATATACTTCCCCAGCAAGTGTCTATAGAATTAAGCTTTTTGAAAGAGAAGAGGGCACTCTTTCATATGTGTTTAAATATACTTTGGCAGACTGCCTGACATTTAGTTTTGATTATAATAAATTACTATTACTACTACCTATATGTTATGATTTCTAGCCATGGTTTCTCAGAAGAGAGTAGTAAAATTCGTGTAGGCTGTCTGTTAAGGACAGTGAGGGAATTTCTTTTTATTTCTCATGGAAGGGAACAAGGCCAACTTAACATCCCCCAGTAGCACCTCCCATAGAGAAGCTCAAAAAGTATTTGACAACTCATCTTATAAAATTTCAATACGACATACTAGAGACGCAAAGAAAAACTAGAAACAAGCCAGAGGAATGAACAGAACGTTTTAAGGATGTGAGCCTTGAAGTCAATCAACCACCACATAAAGTAACTATGAAATGGGCCTCTCCTTAATTTTCAAAGAATAAAGGAACACAACAATAGAAAAGACAACGCATTTGTTCAAAGCTCTGCATTTCTAGGTTTGCCGGTGACTAAATTGTGAACTGTTTGAGAAAAACGTATTGCGTTGAAACTGTGGCCCTACCCTGTCACCAAATCAATCGCAATGTGGAAATGGGCAACGTCGCTCTCGTCATAAATAAACTCTGACAAGTTCTCAGAATTTTTGGAGGATTAATGGATAGTGGAAGAAGGGTGTGGGATAGGGACTGTCTGGAGAAATGTACAGTTCTTTTGTATTCATTTTTTCCAAAGGGGGAATAAAAAGGTAAAGTATTAACCCTCTGAACACCCCCCAAATCAGTTTATGGTCCCATCGGAAAACAATGATACCTAAGCACCCGGTGATTGGTATAGAGCTCACAGTTAGTCCCGGAGCCCTCTGCAGGAGGCACTGTGGGGACGAGCAGTGTGCTGGGCAGGCTTTGTAGTTGGGCCAGAACTTGGGCTGGATTTTTTTGACCTTCCCTCCTTCCTGACCTTCAGGTTATGTGCTTAACCTGTACACCACCAGTCATAGCTTTTATCATATTATCTTTGCCTATTCAACTCTTTGTCTCTTTGTCCAATTTGTTTTACCCCAGAGACTTTGAGCTCTGTTTGAAGGAAACGTCCATGATGTCTGGCTTCCTGACGCATCCCCAGTACCCAACACAGAGGACCATACACTTACCGGAAGACTTTAGCGTGATTTTGTTGAATGAATAATTTCACGTTGAAATTTTGTTAACATATTAGGTTAAAAAGAGTTGGTGGCTGGTGCATTTAAAATACATAATTTTAGGGGTGCCTGGGTGGCTCGGTTGATGAAACGACAGGGTCTCGGTTTTGGCTCAGGTCATGATCTCACTGGGTTGGTGAGTTCGAGCCCCTTGTGGGGGGCTCTGCTGACAGCGAGGGGCCTGTTTGGGATTCTGTCTCAAAATAAATAAACTTAAAAAATACATAATTTTATGAAGCTAAAAATAACTCCCCCAAAACAATGGATTTTTAAGCGCAATGCTTGGAGAGAGGCTTAGTGAAAAGAATGAGGTGTTCTTTGGGATGGGGGGGGCGGGGGAGAAGAGGGTAGGTATTTTCCTTTCATTTGATTTTGTTGGGGAGAGTGGAAGGATGTCAACCATGTCTGAATCTGTGCCTTTAGCAGGCATTCACAAGTGCCCCATGATTGTTTGAACAGCAGTGTCTTTGCCGTGAATGAAATTGCCTTGTGTTCTACAGTCGCCTACTTGAAAGGGACCTTAGTGGTTATCGTATCCCATGGTCCACTTTAAAGACGAAGAAACTGAGGCCAAGAAAATGCAGTCATTCTTTACTGGTAGGGCTGGGCCTAGATACCAGGTCCGCCGACTTGCAGACCGTGTCGGAAGGGTCACTAGTTCTTTTAAAAATAATCACTGCTGCTTTAATAGCATCAGCACCTGTTGTTTTAGCTTCCGCAAGGGAGAAGCTATTAATTTCTCCTTCATCAAAGCCGCATTTCTGGTCTGTCTGAACCTTGTTTTCCTCTTCACTGCAGCTGTCTGCACCCGTAAGGCCAAATGTTGAACAGAGGCACCTTTCTGCTTAAATCCAGTAAATCGCCACGCCCAAATATGGAAAGAAAAAATTCGACACAGATCATCTAGACACTGGCCAAATTTATAATGCTTTCACCGAAGTCTCTTCATTCCACCTGGTGGAGGCCTGGAGCCCACCAGGCGCAGCCCCAGGCATGCGAACGCTTTCACACACACGTCCACGCTTGTGGCCCGTGACCAGCCGTGGCCAGGACGCGAGCTGCTGGAAGCTGAGACGGACACTTAATCTGAGCGGCAACTTCACCCTCTGTAAAATGGGAAGTGATTATAATCCTTCGCGAGGGAAGTCTTGAGAATCGGATGGAAGGACGAGGATCTTCAATAAGCAAGTGCAGTTTGCTTTTATTACGGTTACTGCTGTTCCTGCGTTAGCAAGGCCCAGTTTGTTTGAGCTGCGTTCCTTCCCGCGCGGCCCGCCGCCCCACCGGCGTCGGAAGGTGAAGGGCTCCGGGCGTCTCGGGGCGTACCCGGGAGGAGGGAAGCCCGCGCTAGCGCGCATGCGCGCCCGGGGAGCCGCCGGCCCCTAATAAGAACGCCGTGCAGCGCCGCGGCGAGCCCAGTCGGAGCTGGCTTGGTGCCGGGCGCCGGGAGCGTGCGGGCGGCTGCCGCCCTCGGCTTCTTCCGTAGCCCGGAGGACCGAAACTTCCGTGGGAGGCTCCCATCGGTGCGCGCCCCTCCCGAGGGAAGCGGCGCCCAGCGGGAGAGGGAGAGCTGGACGGAGGCTGCCGGGCGCCCGTGGGAGCGAGCTGCAGCGGGAGAGGCGGAGCGGGGGAGCCGGGGGCGAGCCGCCCGCCTGGACCCGCGCCCAGCAGCAGCCGCGGCCGCCGCCGCCAGCCAGGCAGGCTCCCGGGACCGCGGCGGGGGCGCGCCGGACCGTCGCCCACGTCCTGGACGCCGGCGTGCGCCGGGAGGATCGGCCGTCCGCCCCGCGGAGGGCAGCGCTGCCCGGGCGGCGCGGCCGGAGCCATGCGGACCGAGTTCGGGGCTGGGGAGCCTGAGCGCGGCCGGCCGCTGCACTTGCTGCCCGGAGCCCTGCGCGCGCTGCCACCTTTCTGGGCCCCTTCTCGCCGCCCGAGAGGGCAGTAAAGGAGCGGAGCCGCTTCCCGACTTGCGCGCGGGACCACGAGGCCGAACCTCCGCGGCAACGACCTGGCTTCAGGTCGGCGGCGGGAGTGAGCGTCCCCTCGGGGATGCGTGCGGAGGCTCCCGTCGCGGGTGAAGCCTCCGGGGGCTGCGGGCCGGCGGCTCCGGGGCCCCTCTGACTCTGCGCCCAGAGCGTTCCATCAGCGAGGGCTCGCTCTCAAGGCAGCGCGCCCGGGGACCGGCGAGCGGCCTCCCGCCCCGGCCGAGGGAGGGATGGCTTAGGACCCCTGCCCCAGCAGCCCGGCGTCGTCGGCGCCTGGACGTCGCGGCAGAGGACGAGAGGCCCGCTCGGGGAGCGCCGCGGCAGGCGTCCCAGTCCCGGCCGCCGCAGCACCGGGAGCCTGGTCGTCGGGGCCGCGACTTCCCGGAGACAGCTCTGCGCCGTCTGGAGCCTCGCCGCCCGCGCGCAGGGTGGTGCCATGTGGGGCGGACGCCGCTCGCCCGCCGCTTCCCCTCGGAACGCCGCTTCGCTCCTGCAGCTGCTGCTGGCCGCGCTCCTGGCGGCGGGGGCGCGGGCCAGCGGCGAGTACTGCCACGGCTGGCTGGACGCGCAGGGCGTCTGGCGCATCGGCTTCCAGTGCCCCGAGCGCTTCGACGGCGGCGACGCCACCATCTGCTGCGGCAGCTGTGCGCTGCGCTACTGCTGCTCCAGCGCCGAGGCGCGCCTGGACCAGGGCGGCTGCGACAACGACCGCCAGCAGGGCGCCGGCGAGCCTGGCCGGGCGGACAAAGACGGCCCAGACGGCTCGGCAGGTAGGGCGGGCGGGTCGGAGCGCGAGAGGGGAGGAAGGTTGGCTTTGCCCGCGCGGCACGGGCCCGGGAGCCCGGAGACCCGAGAGGAGTTAGGGGCGATGGAATTTCAGAAAAGGGCTTGGACCAGGAGGGGGCGGGGGGCGGGGGGGGGGGTCTGCATCCTGGAGCAGCTCTTAACTTGTGCTAAGCTTCACTGCCCTGAGCCTCAGTTTCCCTATCTGCCCCCTAAAGAACAGCTTGGCTTGGATTTTCAGAAGCAAACCACAAACATAAGGCAGCGTGGGGCGCAGACGGCCACGCATTCTTCCTGGCCGGGGACCTCTGAAACCCTCCCCCATGCCCCCTGTCTCCATAGGTCTAACTTCTAGTAAGAGTGAGTGTCTTGGTGGGACCCCGGGAAACGGTGAGGGCGCGACCGCAGCGAGAGGTTTGGCGAGGGCCCTTCGTCCGTAGAGGCTCCGCAGAAGGCAGGCAGCTCCTCAGGGCTTTCCTGTGGGTGATGCACTTTAACAGACCGGGGAATTCTAATCCTCTGGAACACTTGGCTGCACGGCCCGGGCCTCTCTGGTTTCTGGACAGTTCTCTTTACCACGTCAGACTTAGTAGCTGTGATATTAAAACCGTGCCCAAGCTTGCTCTTCGTGGCTTTGTTTTTTTCAAATGAATAGTTTTTTTTCAAGTTGCCGAAGAGAGAGCACACATCCACAAACGAATTTGATGAGTTCCACTTCCTCCATTCTTCAGAAACCTTCCAGACCACCTCCCTTGAGGGTCTCCGCCCACGAACCGGAGGGAGGATTTAGCACCAGGGTAGAGGTGGAGGTCAGATGGCAAACACAGAATGGACGTCTCCTCCCTTTTCTGCAGTTGGTTATGTTGAGGACTTTTTAGCAGCGCCCTGAGCCGGGGTTTAAGCTACCTGAGCTTTGTTTGGCACTGAGTGGCACCTGTGTTTCCAGAACCGTCTCCTGGGCCTGGTAAGAGGCAGCTCTCTTCAGTGCTGTTCCCTTTGCAGTCAAGCGTTTTATTAGCAAGCTACTCCTCTTGTCCCGCTGCCTTGAATCTGAAGAGCGGAGAACGGAGGGTAGTTCGAGAAAAGGTGCCATCTTAAAGCTCCAGCTCACTGTTGCAGGGCGTGTGACTGGGGAAGAAACCCTTGAGAAACGAGCCAAAGACGGAACTGCTGCCTTGATGTATCTGCTAAGTTGGGCTCATGAGTGATCTCTAAAAAGTTGGGTTGAGGGGCGCCCGGGGGGCTCAGTCGGTTAAGCATCCGACTTCGTCCCAGGTCATGATCTCACACTTTCTGGGTTCCAGCCCCGCATCGGGCTCTGTGCTGACAGCTCAGAGCCTGGAGCCTGCTTTGGATTCCGTGTCTCCCTCTGTCTCTGCCCCAGCTTGCGCTCTGTCTCTCTCTCTCTCAAAAATAAGCAAACATTAAAAAAAAAGTTTAGAAAAAAAAGTTGGGTTGACTTTGGACAGACCAGAAGGCGGCTAGCTTCTTGTGAGGTGGACGCCTCCTTCACTCTTTTAAATCCTTTTTCCTAAACATTCTGTTCCCCTGACTTCTCTTCTGCAGTCAAAACGGTCAACATGCCTAATCAGGCTATGCCCAGGGTTTATGGGAGCACTGCGTTCTTTACCTCTGTGTGGTTATTTACACCCCCATGAAAAATCCTGGAAGGAAAACAATTCTTTCTCCCCAAAACTCATTCTGTGGACTTACACTGAACTCAGCTAGTTTCTGCTGTGATGTCTGGAGTATTTTTTTTTTTTTCTGCTTTTATTTGTTTACATCCCAATAACCCATTTAGGGCTGGTACCCTAATTTAGAGAATGAGATAATTCTAACGTGCATACGGAAAAGCCCAGCGTCCACTGCTCTGGTCCTTCATAGCTGGGCTGAAGAGATCATGCTGTTAGAACAGCACCCTCATCTGAAAACCCTCTGCGCTGCAAACTCTGTAGCAAGTGTTTCTACCTGCTGCCGGGGCGCGACATTAATACAGTGTTCAGCACTGAAGGTTTAGGAAGTCTTCAGAGGTCAGCCTTTGGGACCTACCTATAGAGTATGTTTTACTTAACAAGGCATTATTCCTCCAGGACTCCGTGTGGCAGTGTCTTCTAATAACACTGACTTGAGGAGTCTCAGAGCTGGGCTTCTTCCCAAGTGCTGCCCTGCACCCCTGTGCTCTAGGCTTTGCCGAGACCAGCGAGCCCTAGTCCCTGTCCTTATGTAGTTTCCAATCGAAAAGCCAAGGCGACAGGCAGGAGCCCATCAGAAAACAGATTCTCGGTGACACGGGGTAGAATCCCAAAGTGGCTCTGAAGCACCGTGCAGCCTCCTGTCTCCCGATTCTCCGTGCCTGGCAGCCTGCGTCTAGCTTCTGAGAGTCCTGGAGTGCCATCCCCAGAGCTTCCAAAAGATTGTTCTCAGTACAACAGTGTAAAAATGGAACTCGCTGCCAACTTGAGGAAGGCTTTTTATTTTCCGCTTGTACGTTATTTTTCAGAAGAAACCTTCCTCGTTAAATACGACGCACGCTGCTCCACGGTCTGCAGGCTTTCCCTGGAGTTCTTCATACAGAACCCAGTGTTGTTAACTGCGGGTGTAACTGCCCTACTCCAGCCACCCTGGCCCTGCCTGGGTCCCTTCTTGATCATGGGGGCTGCCCTTCTCCCTGGAACAGATGTCCTGTTGCTCCCAACATTTGTTCTGTTCGGTACCTTGTTTCATGCTGACCTGCACGTGGCTGGAATAGCTTCCCTTTATTGCGAGTCACGTCACCTTTCCACCATCCACTGCCCACGGGGGGGGGGGGGGTGGCCACGGCCCAAGGACCAGCCCTCAGCGAGGCAAGTGTGTGTGGTGGTTTTTTGTATTTTGTTTTTCGTTCTTTTTTTACCCTTCTTTGATGACCCCTGTGCCTTGTGTTACAGATTTGGAAACGGCTGTGGCTAGACCCAAGTTTTTGATTTACTTGCCTGTGAAAAAAATAACAGCTCAAGAATGGCAAGAGAAGTCTGCAAAGAACATAGCTTCCGGGGTGTGTGTGGGGGGGGGGGAACCACTCAAATAATTTATTTCTTTTTTAAAAATATTAAAAAACTTTTTTTTTTAATGTTTATTTTTGAGAGAGAGAGAGACAGAGTGCGAGCAGGGGAGGGGCAGAGTGAGAGAGTGGGAGACCCTCCGAGCCATCAGCACAGAGCCCGACGCAGGGCTCGAACTCACAAACCCTACAGGATCATGACCTGAGCTGAAGTCAGACACTCAACTGACTGAGCCACCCCCAGAAATTTAATTCATTTCTATGCAGATCCGACAAGTATCTGTTAGGGCAGACTTGAGTTCAGGCAGTTCAGTTACTGTAGGAATTTTAGAAGTCTCAAAACATTCAATTCATATTTTTGCTAAATTGGACATTCGTCTCAGTGTTGCAGTTGGTGAGCCTCAGCTGTGAACGTTAACAGTTTTGCTTTGGGGGCCGGTCCGCCTACAGGGCCCTACCGCCCTCCCTGCGTACTTGATGAGGGGCCAGGCATCCTGTGGGCCGCTAGAAAGTAGAGACTGGCCCAGCCTGGGTCCTTCGGTTCCGGGTATGGGCGTGGCACACTTACTCCAAGCGCTGATCTTTTACTGCGTTCTTACAGTAAACGATGATCCGTTTTTTTATCCTTCAGTCCCCATCTACGTACCGTTCCTCATCGTTGGGTCCGTCTTCGTCGCCTTCATCATCTTGGGGTCACTGGTGGCAGCGTGTTGCTGCAGGTGTCTCCGGCCAAAGCAGGAGCCCCAGCAGAGCCGCGCCCCCGGAGGGAGCCGCCTGATGGAGACCATCCCCATGATCCCCAGTGCCAGCACCTCGCGAGGGTCGTCCTCCCGCCAGTCCAGCACGGCTGCCAGCTCCAGCTCCAGTGCCAACTCGGGGGCCCGGGCGCCCCCAACGAGGTCACAGACCAACTGTTGCTTGCCCGAGGGGACCATGAACAACGTGTATGTCAACATGCCCACAAATTTCTCCGTGCTGAACTGTCAGCAGGCCACCCAGATCGTGCCCCATCAAGGGCAGTTCCTGCACCCCCCCTATGTGGGGTACGCGGTGCAGCACGACTCGGGGCCTATGACTCCTGTGCCCCCCTTCCTGGACAGCCTGCAGACGGGCTACCGGAAGATCCAAGCCCCCTTCCCCCACACCAACAGCGAGCAGAAGATGTACCCAGCTGTGACCGTGTAGCTCGGGGTGCCCGCCGGGTTCCTGCACGGGTCAGGAGCCACAGGGAAGCCGGGGATGCGGGAAGAATTCTCTAAGTGGAAGTCCGCCCGTGTGGCTGGTGTGGACGGCTCGATTCTCTTGGATGGCTTCGTTTGCCCCCAGCCCTATGAAAACGTCTCTTTCCACGTTAGCCTTTCTGGATGTGGTTTCGTCCTGGTGCGTGATTGATTTATGACGGGGGGAAAAAAAGCATCATCTGGAGATGCCCGTGTTGTTGCCCGTGGTTGTGTGACAGACACTTGAGGCCGTAAAGGCCCTTGAGGTACGACTGCCGGAAGGATTTTGTGAACGGACAGCCTGAGGGTTTCTATTGTATCCTTGCGATTATTTCTTTTTTGTTTCTTACTGTCCAAGATCGGAATACCTGTTCCCTCCCTTTTACCTGGGTAAGAGTTTTATAAGCATCCAAGGTTCAGGGGAAGATGTAAAGACAGAATTATTATAAAAGGAGATCCAGTTCGAACTCCCTGAGCTGGGTCCTTGATCTCAGTGTTTCACAGGCACATCTTAATTTCATTGTAAAAAGATAGATATATTTTGTCTATTTTTGTGCTTTTTTTTTTTTTTTGGTCTATTTTGTGCTTTTTTACCTTGTGTAGAGATCTTATTACAAAGTGATTTTCTACATTAAAAAGAGACTGAAAGAAATTGTATAGTTACTTAACTAATGAGATTTCAGAACTCTGGGACTATTTCAATCTTTTAAGTAGCGGGTGGTGTAGTAATACAACCGTTCATCTCATTCCTGATCGTATCATCTAATTTTCTGACTTTATAGTGACATCTGAGAAGACGTAATTAGATGTGTTTACATTGAAATCATAAGTTACCACCTGCTACTTCTCCAAGTGAGTTGGAATTTTACTGTGTGGTATGGCTTGGCATTTTGTTCTATTCGGTTTTCGGATCCCCATGTCTATATGGTACCGGGTGCGGGTAATTACTGTTATAAATGAAGATCAGCATTTCTGCCTAGATCTGATAAAACATTTTCTTGTTTTCCTATAAAAATTCAAAGAAATGCTTTACAACGATACTTAGTATAACTTCTCAGCCATAATCTGAGACTTGGGATGAAATTTAAACCACAAATACAACATACTTTGCAAATCATGAGGCTTTTCATAACTCTTGTTATCAGAATGGCTTATTTTTCAGGCGGGGGTGGGGGGGGACTACTGAGTCAAGAGAAAAGCTTTTCAAAGAGATCTTGCCTTTCTTCCCTCACAGTTAGTTTTTGTTTTCCTCTCTCTTGTAGTCCTCAACAAGCACTGTATTCATTACTAATGTTCTGAGTTATGAAATTCAAGTGAATCTGTACTGTTTGCTTAAAAGAAGTAAGTTTAAGTAGGTGCAATTGTATTTCCATCTGCTGGCACAACCAAGATTTGCAATTAAACAAACCATTTGTAAGGTATGGTCTTTCACACATTTATATTTATATCGATAGTTTATATATCCAATTATCCATCCATTTTCTGTCTACCCTATTTTTTGCTCAGCTCTCTGTTCTCTCTCGCTCTCTCTCTCTCTCTCATGACTGAATGATATAAAACCATTGTTGGCAATCGGTATCCACGAAGATGCTCAAAATTTTTTAATAACAAAGGCAGGGGAATCCTTTCACTTACGAATAAATATTTTATGGTATGAATTCCAAGGGAGTTGGGTTTTTTTTTTTTCATTTTTGTTTTACTTGGTAACCCTTCGGATGGTCTTTTAAACTTGTTAATGTGATAAAACTGCTAAAAATTATAAAGAATTGCTTGCTAGAACCAAGAGCGTACCTTTAAAAGTAATGTCTTGGAAGTTTCTATGTACGTTCTGTGAGTATTGACACAAAAGAGAGTCTTTGGGATTACAATATTATCAGGTTCACGTATGTTCCACACACTGTCTTTGATGGAGGATTCTGGGTTATCTAAGAAGTAAACTTCCTAGAAGCTTGGAGGTGAAAAGGACCTCAGAGATCACTCAGCCTAGGGATTGGCAAACTTTTTTTTTTTTTCCGGGAAAGAGCCAGAGAGTAAATACTTTAGGCTTTGCACACCAGATGGTCTGTACCAACTATTCAACTCTATCTGCCACTATCACACAACAGCAGAGGGGTATGGCCGTGTTCCAAAAAACCTCACTGATGGACACCGACATTTGAATTTCATACAATTTTCACATGTCACAAAATACTTGATTTTTTTTTTTTTTCTCAATAACTTCAAAGTGTAAAAACCATTCTCAACTTTCGGGCCGTAAAAATGAGGCAGTGGGCTAGGTTTGGCCATTGGTCTTAGCTCACCAACCCCTAATCTGGTCCATCCCTACCTGATGCAGGAAGGAGTCCCTTCATGACATTTTTAACAGGCTTTTTTTTTTAAACATACAGTGCCAGCTTCTCTAAAATTGTGTAACTTTTCCTTCCTTTCTATGTAGTACTAAATATGATTAAAGCAAAAATGCGCTTTAATAAATGAAATGAGTTCTTAGTGCTGTGTGGTCTTCTCCCAAATATAAATATCACTGGACGCACCCTCAGATCTTTTCAATTTTGATAAAAACTAGAGACGTTTAGCTGTCAAAGTAAGAGGTTCAGATACCTGGGTTAAGGATACCTTCCTTACTGGCATGAAATCGGAATCTGTAAGGTATAATTTGCACCCAGTAGAACTATTTTAAAGTTGTGCTGGGGGAAAAAAAAAAAGAAAAAAGCAGCTACAGATAGGAAAATAGTTTGCTGCTGTACATTTTCTTCTGTATGTAAACCTTCAGCATTGCGTCATGATGGCTCTGGGGACTGTATCCCTGTATCCGTGTGGGAAGGTCAGACCCTCTGATTGTAAGGAGGAAGAAATGAACCAGCTCTTTGTGTCCATTGGAGGGCCAGGAAACTACTCATCTCCTAGCATTCCTGCTATAGCTGGAAAAGTTACAATTTAACAATAATGTCAACATCCAGAGTGGCTAGAAGACCGTTGAGACAAATGCAAGTGGGTTTGGCGTATTTCCTCGGCCGTGCTCCCCGCTTCAGGCTAGCGCTTCACTTCTGATTACGATCCTAGATGCTTGACTAATATTTCATAGGGTGAATTTACCTTGAGCTCTTTTTTTTGTCAGGCTTGCACAACTTCGTGAATTCTATGATCTTTTCTCCTTATTTTGATACAAATTAGAATTTAAGTTTCCATCAGAAGTATTTCCTGGGGAAACCTTGAAAATTGGAACAAAGCTGGGGAGGAAAAGTCAGGGCGGATGTCCCCAAAGGGACTGGACCCAGGGGAGAAAAATTAAAGTGGTGCTAACAGTTGGGGCAGGGAAGGGTTTGGCCCCTGCATCGTGACAGCACTCGCAAATACTCCTGGATTGTGGTAAAGGCTCTGTTTCCCGCAAATTCACATTATGTCTGCCACGCGCGTCTTCGCCGTGAGTCACTCAAGTCATTTAAATGAATACACAGAATGCTAGCTTTTAGTTGCTTAATTAAGCCTTTTAAGTGCTTAAAAGGAATGCGCTTGTTTCTGTTTAAGGGACTTCAGAATCAAGACTTCCCACTAACTTAGCCCGGGCCTCCTCCAGGCCCAATCGCAGCCTTAGGATGTACAATGTGTATTCGCCCGCACTGTCCACCGCAGGCCTCGACTCGAGGTCTGTGCTTGGCGAAGCTTGGCGCAGTTTGGGGAGAGGGGTTACGACGGGCGGGCCCAGACATCGGACGAACCCTGTCAGTCATCAGGACGGAAAACAAGCAGCCCAGGAACCGGGCCGGCCCTACTAGATCTTGCTGAGTTGTCGCTAAGTAAATAATGTAACGGCTGAGGGGACTTTCTAGGATTTTAAAACATGCGATCACTTCCCCGTTCTGCTGATTTCCCTTGCCTCTTGAGTAGGACACAAGGAAAGCGCGTGAGCAAGCCGTATGATCTCGAGTGGAGGAAGCTCAAGGCAGGGGGTGGTCACGGTGGCTGTGGCTTTGACAACCCAGGGAAGTGTGTGGGCTCCCCGGGGCCTGCCCAGGGAAGGGCCTGGGAGCCCAGGGAGTGGGTCTGAACTTTTAGACCCAACTTTTAGAGTTTTTATTTTTTTTATTTTTATTTTTCAATATATGAAATTTATCGTCAAATTGGTTTCCATACAACACCCAGTGCTCATCCCAACAGGTGCCCTCCTCAATACCCATCACCCACCCTCCCCTCCCTCCCACCCCCCATCAACCCTGTTTGTTCTCAGTTTTTTTTTTTTTTAATTTTTTTTTTCAACGTTTATTTATTTTTGGGACAGAGAGAGACAGAGCATGAACGGGGGAGGGGCAGAGAGAGAGGGAGACACAGAATCGGAAACAGGCTCCAGGCTCCGAGCCATCAGCCCAGAGCCCGACGCGGGGCACGAACTCCCGGACCGCGAGATCGTGACCTGGCTGAAGTCGGACGCTTAACCGACTGCGCCACCCAGGCGCCCCTATTCTCAGTTTTTAAGAGTGAGAGCCCCTTTCCTTTTTAAAAGGAGCAGCCTAAATATTGCCAGGAGGAATAAATCATGCATACAAATGAGAACACCATTTCTCATCACTCAACCTTAATCCAACTTTTCTTTTCCTTCTTATTTGGTAGAGCCCTGAGGATATTTCCACCCCGCTACCCCTCACCCTTTCTCTCTGCTTTGTTGTTGTTGTTGTTGTTGTTGTTTTTAAGAGCCGGAGATCAGCTATTTTCATTCAGCCCATTCATTCCAAGATACTTACACAGAAAATTTCTTTGCCCTCTGAAATGTTTTTCTTAATTGAAAACATGCATGTTACTGTGCTTCAAGTGCCTTGAAGAGGTTGAGTCCGTGAGAGATGACAAAGGGTTAGAAATTATTACCTCTTTTCCTGAAAATTGAAGATGGGCTAGGTAAACAGTTCTTACGTAGTGCATGATTTGCCCTGGATTTTCTTTGCCCTCTGTTCTTCTTGGATAGAATCCTTTATCAGTGAAAATGGAAGAATAAACCCCTAGGGACACGGTTACTCCTGTCCAAGATGTTCAGTATTTTTGACTATTCACTATAACCCCACAGCAACCAGGACAGAATAACTTTGAGATAAAATTACAGTTTTATGGAGGGAGGTGGCTGTGTGGGGTCATTGTGCCTTTCACAGCTAAAGCTTCAGAATGCCTCCGACATTTACACCCCCAATCGAAGGAACTGGACTGAAGTCAAGAATAGGAAGTTTAAGGGCACCTGGGTGGCTTAGTCAGTTAAGCAACCGACTCTTGATTTCGGCTCAGGCCATGATCTTACGGTTTGTGGATGGAACCCCAAGTCGGTCTCCACATGACAGCACGGAGCCTGCTTAGGACTCTCTCCCCCTCTCTCTGTCCCTCCCGCACTTTCTCTCTCTCTCTCTCAAAATAAATAAATTTAAAAAAATAAGAAAGCTTTTAAACGAGGGATGATAAAAGGGGTAAACAGTTTATGATGGCAGCCTTAAGATTGATTTCAGACATCAAACTTGCATCTTGGTTTCAACCATCCTGAAATGTAGGTCTTTTCATTTAGAAAAATCATAGGTTACACAAGACATTATTTACTGAGGAGACATAACAGCTGTAGAAGACTGATTGCCATCTGTAACATGTATATAAAATTACCACATGTGTGTATACATATGTGTACAGAATGATCACAGGAAAATCTGAAACAGAAATAACTTATTATGTGAGACTATCTCATCCAAGACTCTGTTCTCAATTCTTGACTGATTTTTTTTAAACTGGAGCTGGTTTGCAGCGCTCAGCTTTCCTTGTCTCAGCCAGAACTGGTTCTGTCCAACTTCCTCTGGAGTCGGACGGACCTACGTTAGAATCCACCTCTAACACCAATGGTGAGCGTTCACATCTCTGAGCTCAAGCATGCCTTCTGGAACAGGGGATCCACCACACCCACCTCCTAGGGTCGGTGCGGAGATAAAGAATATAACATAGTGGCATCTACGAGGTGTTCATAATACACATATAATTTCTTTTCAGATATTTTCAACTTGCCTGATACAAAGAAATACATAATGTATATTGACAAAATATGTCAACTACAGAGAGAGAGATAGATGGAACGTTAGAACTATGTTAGATTTTCCTTATTTTTGTTTCAATAACCAGTTTTACCGGGGTTAGTCTATATTTCTAATGTTTTTAGGTTGCCCAAGAGACATGCACAGAACTGGCTTTCTCTGAGCCTTGAATCAGTACTGTTCTCTGTAATGCCCTAAGCGGCCTGTCTTAGTTCTCTGTGCTGTTGCTTTGTAAATTCACAGGCTTTCTCTCCTCCCTATATGTCTGCTGTGTTTAGCTACACCTACAGAACATTTCTAGTCTGCCAGTTGGCATCTCTCTGTACCAACTGGGGTCCAGTCAGGAACACAGATTGAATCATTTTAATTTTCCACTGAATTATAACCGACACGCAGCAAAGGACACAAATCTTAAATGTACAACTCAATAAACTCTCATCAAGGTCGAGAGAGACAGAATCCTGCCGAGAGTTCCCCTCAAGGGGAAGGGCTCCTCTGATCTCTATCACCATACGTTAGCTTTGCCTGGTTTTGAACTTCGTAAAATGGAATCACACGCTTCCCTCCCTCACTGTTATGACTGATGTCCCAGTTCCTTTTCATCGCTGGGTAGTATTTCATCATATAGAAATACCATCCGTACACTGTATTTATCCACTCTACTGTTGACAGACATTTGGGTTACTCTCCATTTGGGGCGGTTAGGAACATTTTAAAGGTGTTTTGGTGAACATGAGCCCTCAGCCCTCTTGTGTGGAGTTTCAGAACAGGAAGTGCTGTGTCATAGGAGATATATGGATGTTTGCCTTAGTAGATATGACCAGTGTCATACCAGTTATTTTTAACAGAGAATTTGTGAAAGGAATTGGTTAAACAGGTGCTAGGGAACTGAAAGAGCAAAAGGGGAAACTGAGGCAATGCGGAGCTGATGATTGCCTGAGGCAGTTACTACCCCTAAGGCCAAAGGAGCAAAGGGAAGAAGTTGGGGGTATTAGAATCCAGGGCTTGAAGGAAGGGCCCTGTCCGCTCAGAGAGGCAGCACTTGCTGACCGGTACCCCCGGGGACACAATGCAGCCCATTCTGGGAATGCCAGTTAAAAAAATGTTTTTTTAATATTTATTTATGAGAGACAGAGAGAGATACATCACGAGCAAGAGAAGGACCGAGAGAGGGAGACACAGAATCCGAAGTAGGCTCCACGCTCCAAGCTGTCAGCACAGAGCCCAACATGGGGCTCGAACCCATGAACCATAAGATCATGACCTGACCTGAAGCTGGGTGCTTAACTGACTGAGCCACCCAGATGCCCCAGGAAATGCCAATTTTTTTTTTTTTTTAAGCTGGAAACTGGTGCTGTATCTGTGGTCACAGACAAGGCAGTGGACGGGCAGGTCTTTGCCCTTCTGCTCCCCCAACCTTTCAGGCTCCCTCTAGCACCCCCTGTTGGCAGAGCCTAGTATGACCAGCGGGCAAAGGGTAAGGGCTGCGGCTGCCCCCCGGAGCATCGCATGGCAGCATTGGAAGGGAGGGGGCAGAAGTCAGTAACCGGCATCTTTCAAGCTGACACTACGCCTTGTAGCTGAATGACTCTTAGGATTTTCCTCATCTTTCTGACATGGATGTTGCAAATGTATTCATCTACTTAGGACAGCTGTGTATCAAGTCGGTGACTGAACTCAGAGTACTTCATACGTCTCATTTCAAGGCAAAAATAGAAACTAAACGTTCCATGGGAGTTGGGTTTAACAGTGTTCCCTGGACAGCTGCATTTCTGGGGACTTTGCAGTCGTCTTTTTGCACGGTCCTTTGAAGTCAAGGATGGGCTTGGGAGGAGGTGGGAGTTGTTTTCGAATCCCTCTTCCATCCCTGACAAGTAGGTAACAAGTCAGGAAACCTCATGGAACCTCACTTGGCTAAAATGAGACTCATCGTGTCATCCACTCACAGGGCAGTTGTGCAGATTAAGTGACATAATGCGACAGGGCCGGCCACCTCAGCTTTCTCCCGAGGTGGTGTTGGTTCTGTAGGCTGCTTTCCAGAAGCTCTGGTTTTATGTAAGTAAGGTTTTTGGGTTAAATTTTAAACTATCTTTAAAACCTCATCTAGGGGCGCCTGGGTGGCTCAGTTGGTTAAGTGTCTGACTTCAGCTTAGGTCATGATTTCACAGTTCATGGGTTCGAGCCCTGTGTCAGACTCTGGGCTGACAGCTCGAAGCCTGGAGCCTGCTTCGGATTCTGTGTCTCCCTCTCTGCCCGCCCCCCCTCCCCACCACTCATGCTCTGTCTCTCTCAAAAAAAATGAATAAACATTAAAAAAAAATAAAAAAAAAACCCATCTCATCTAGCCACATTCTACTGGGATCCTTTGTCGTTCCTCTGTTTTTCATGTCATCCAATAACCCTGAGAGACTGGGCTGTAAGAACTGAGAGCAGTAGAGATTAGGGAGAGGACAGCGCTGCTCTCTGCTCCTTGCATACATGCTGGGTGTAATTCCTCTTTGTTCCCTGTTCCCACAGCACTTGCTGGTACCCTTGTGTCATGCTGCCCGGGGCCATGTTGAATTGTGTACATGTCCCCTTAGCGAGTTTCTCAAGGATAGAAACCAAGACGTCTACAGCTCTAAATGAGTCCTCAGCACCCAGCACAATGCCTACATACAATGCACATGCTGTTAACACTTGCGGAGGTAGAAAAAATATTTGGCCATAAAGATGTTAAGTATTTCAAAAGGAATTGAATGAGCTGAATCCTCCTTAGGCCAAGGCAATGCCCTACTTCTTGAAAAGGAGCATCCAATATAACTTGACTTTATTTGGAGCGGCACACAGATTCTTCTTTGCTTACAAAAAAATTTCAAATGGCCATTCAGTTAACAATACCGGAGACAGAATAGAATGTTGGTCCTGTTGGCTTTGTTCTTGGACCCATGGTGACCTCTGTGAGAATGATATTTGCAGCTTCTGTCTAGACTTTTGTCCCAGGTTGACTCGAAATATTGGGTCCAACATAACTACGTGAGGATGGCAAAAGTTTGAAATCACTGGAGTCATCTTAAAACCATTTCTCCTGACAATAAATTGGAAGGCGGAGAGTAATCTGGGGTGATCACTCTTCGTTTATTTTTTATTAGTTTTCATGTTCTTTTTTTTTTTTAAGTCAGTACAATACCTCTGTATTAATTTTAAGAAATCGTATGTCTAACGGAAGATGTACTGGGACACAAAGTTCCTTTGTTGACTATCTAAGGATCAGTATTTGTTCAGCAGTCTTTTACTGAGAAGTGTCAGAAACTCATTTAATTCACTGACTTCTCTTTTTCACAACGTGGTTATATAAACACTGTGCTCGACCAATGGTATTGAAGCCCACATCCATCTCTACGATTACTAGAAAATGAGTCAGAACTGTGTTAGAACGTCACGGCTGTAAGCCACTTTGGAGGGCACTGTAGGCGGTGGTGTTCGATGCGTGTCAGTGGCCTTTGGTTTGCTGTAGAGGGAGGAGCCCCACTTGGACATCGTCCACAGAGCACGTGACTTCTGAAAGGCACGCGTCTCTCCCCACACGTTAGGCTTGCCGAAGTCACTCCTAGATCTCCATCTTCCAGCCTCCAGAACTATGAGAAGTAAGTATCCGTCGCTTCTAAGCACCCCCCCCAGTCGATGGTAGTTTTGCTGTAGCAGCCCAACCTAAGACACCATCTATGCTGCAGAACCCGGTGTCGGATTATACGTTCTCTTGTTTACGGTCCGTCTCTCCCACTGGGACGTCAGCTCCGTGGGGCCGGGACTCGGTGCGGTTCTCCACTGCGTCTCGACACACCCTCCACCTGTGTTGGGAACCGGCTCGGATTCCGAAGGGCCGTGAGAAAGGGCGTCGGAGAGCCCTCCCAGCTGCAGCTGCCTGGGATGGGCAGAGTTCAAGATCATTAGCCGGCCTCGCTTGGTGTCAGCCAGGGCAGGAGTACACCTGAACTGGGCCGCCCAGGGCTCTCCCACCTCCGCCGGCCGCTGGAGGCCCTTCTTTGGGAGCAGGGAGCCTCGGCCTCTTGGCAGTAAAGTCCCCGGGTTCCCAAACGTCCGGCTGTCGGGTCAGGTGGGCCGGTAGAGCCCTGCCAACATCTCCCTTTAGCACACACGGTTGCCCGCTTTTCTCTCGTGTCCTCGCGTGAGAAGTGCGTCGAGCCCTCGTGCCCTTCCCGTGGCATCGTCTCCCCTGCTTTGCTACGTTCCCAAGTTTGAGAAGGGATTTTCTTCTTTAGCGTTCATGGCTGTCTGTGTCCGCTCCATCTTCTCCCGCAGAGCTGAGGGGCGCGCGTGATCGCGCATGCGTGAGCTTCGCGCACACAGGCCCAGGGGCCTCCTGCACGTGCGAGTGGGTCTCCCTCGGGCAGGGGGCGTGTGGGGCACCCTCAGCTCCCAGCTCCTGGGGACCCGCCGTCAGCAGCCAGCCCACGGGGGCCCTTCACCGCGTCGACCGGACGGTGAGATTCCGTTAAAACATTCTCCAGCCCGGGGCGCCTGGGTGGCGCAGTCGGTTAAGCGTCCGACTTCAGCCAGGTCACGATCTCGCGGTCCGTGAGTTCGAGCCCCGCGTCAGGCTCTGGGCTGATGGCTCAGAGCCTGGAGCCTGTTTCCGATTCTGTGTCTCCCTCTCTCTCTGCCCCTCCCCTGTTCATGCTCTGTCTCTCTCTGTTCCAAAAATAAATAAGCGTTGAAAAAAAATTAAAAAAAAAAAAAACATTCTCCAGCCCAAGTATTAAAGAAACTCACTTAGAGGTGGTTACTTTTACCGCTGCGTAAGGGTCTCCCCAAGCCCCACTATTCTCCCCTCCATGCAGTTTTTTTTTTTAAATTTTTTTCAACGTTTATTTATTTATTTTTGGGACAGAGAGAGACAGAGCATGAACGGGGGAGGGGCAGAGAGAGAGAGGGAGACACAGAATCGGAAAGAGGCTCCAGGCTCCGAGCCATCAGCCCAGAGCCTGATGCGGGGCTCGAACTCACGGACCGCGAGATCGTGACCTGGCTGAAGTCGGACGCTTAACCGACTGAGCCACCCAGGCGCCCCTCCATGCAGTTTTAAATGCAATAGTGAACCGAATCCAAGGGCTACTCCTGCAGCCATCTTTGGAGGTAATTTGCAGGCAGCTTGCTTAAGGACACCGGGAAGGGGGGAGAAATGACATTAACAGCTTTGCTCGTGACTAAAGGGCTGTTCTACTTCGGCTTACAGCAGCTACTCACCCCCCGCCCCCACTCAAGGCTATTTGGAAAGCAACGGTGACAACCACGGGGGCCCCCAGCCACGGGCAAGGTGTGTTAGGTCAGCACAAGAGTTTTAAGTCAGATGAGACTTAAGATGCGCACAACCGCTATTTTGAAAGTCGGGAGAAAAATCCGTAAGGTTCTTGGCAGTTAGACTATTTCAAATCAAAACACATTTTCTTTAGAGCTGCGAGAGAGCACAGGTAGCATTCAATGTCAACAAGGCTAATAGCAATTACATAGAAACCGCTGGGACAGACCCTGCCCATTCAGGGCTCAGCCAAAGTCGTGGCGCTGAGGGCCCCTGTGCACCTTGCTTTCGGCCTCCATCGCTCTGCAATCTAAAGTCAAGGACAGTGCGGTGCCAGAAGAGGCCAACAGTTGAAGGCGGAGTTTGGGGCCCACCCGCAAGAACCGTGAGTCGTTTTATTTTCGCGTATGGCCTACTTTCGATAAGTGAAAGCCTAATGATGGTGAACTGGACCGTGTTTGTTTGGTGCTTCTCGCCTTGGCACGTGCTCCTTCTGGGAAAAGATAAAGTCCCAGACCGCATCCACAGTCCCCGTTACGACAACGGCTTGTCTTTTCAACAGTTGCTGGCAAGTTCCCTTGAAAGACGCATGCGTGGAACAGAACGTAGGCAGAAAGAGAAAGATGAGAGGCTGGAGTGGGCTTCTGTCATGTGCCCTGCTGCTTTGATACACGTTTCAATCCCTCGCGTTCTATACGTCTCTTACACAAACATGTTGAAAATAAATAGAATCTGAATGATTTTTCAAAGTGGCCTGAGTCTTTTTCAGAGGGAAAACTATGCCAAAGAGTAGTGTGTAGGCAGAAATGTAGGGTCTGGAAACTGTCTTCAGCTGCTAATGGCCTCTTAATGATGCAAGTTTCTTCTGGTGAGCGCAAGTGAGGGATGGCATTTCAAAAAAAAAAAAAAAAAAAAAAAAAAATCGCCGTAGCAGCAAAGGCAGATTTTGTAGAACCAACCAAGCGCACACGGCAAAGGTTTGGAATGGAACACTTTGCTATTGATCGTATTAAACCATTTTCAGTTTTGCGTGATTTACGAAAAATAAGGCTGGGCCTGTGTAGAGCAGGCCATTCTGGCCAGAGCTCTGCCTGGAATGAGGCCCAGCCTCCTGTCCCTGCCCAAGCCTGGGAATGTGGCCACCAAGGTCGTGACTGGCCAAACTCAATTCTAACAAAACTATCTGGGAGGAATCGGAGGCAACTGTGGGGATCTGTAGTAAATCTGAAGTGGGCAGGTAGGAGATTTTGGAGTTCCAGACTTTAGCCTCTGCAGGCTTTGTGGCCTTTCTGTCCTCCGCCCCCAGAGTCTGTCCTCCACCCCCAGTCTGTCCTCACTGCATATGAGTCAAGTGCAGAGCTGCCCAAACAGAGCCAGGCAGGCAGGCGATGAACCAGAGCCTGAGGCTGGTTTCCAGGGAGGAAGGCCCCTGTCTCCATGCTTCCAAGGTCAATGTCTGGGCCCTCTAGCTCCCACTTTACCCCAGGTTCAGTGTGGCCTCTGCTGTGTGACTTGTGCATCGCAGGGAACCCCAAGGTCGTGGATGCTTACCTAAACGTGGCTTGGTGAGCCTACAGGGAACGGGCAGGTGTCTCCTTACTCTCCTTAAAATAATGTAAGGGAGAAAAAACTTCCTTCTACCCTCTTAGGTTCTGTGGCTGGCCTAAGAATTTAGCTGACACAAGACAGACTAACAGGAGAAAAGCATACCCATTTATTTAATATTTTTACGTGTATATGGGAATCTTCAGAAGAAAACTGAAGACCCCAAGAAGCCTTTAGGCCCAGACGCTTATATACCTTTTACACAAAGAAAGATAAATTGTGGGGATGTGACTGGACAAAGAGGCTTGCAGTGTAGGGGCAGTAGACAGGGAAACCAACATATGGGGGGAGCCAGTGGAAGGTCGGGGTTATTCTAGGAGGTTTGTTTGTACAGATGCATTCCGGCGTCGACCCCCAGTCCCCAGTGATAAGAACATTCTTCTCCTCCCAGTGCAGGGAGGCTACCTTTCTCATTGGCGATGCTGTGACCTGTCTTTGGGTAGATGGGGGAGATCACAGAGCCCTTCCTGCACCTGCTGTTTCTCGATGGCCTTCAGCTCAAATAGTCAAGGTGCCAAGGCGGCATGCTTTGGGACGGCGTGTTCAACGACGGGGTTGTAATTTCATGCTTGACAACAGACTTTGAACGTTTCACACCTCAGTTTGCAGGGAAACTGAGATAAACCAAGGAAAGTACAGGAATGGATGGGAGAAGTCCCTCTATGTACAATTCTCTCCATTGTGTGATCAGTCCAAACTCCGTGTGGCCTCTTGGACCCTCTTCTCGTAAAAGGGACCTGGACTCACAGAGCTCACGTTAATCTACAATTCAGATTCTTCTGTGCTCCTGCCATAGAACAGGGTTTCCTTGACCATCAGCTCTCGAGGCAGAACATATACATCGCCCGCACCTGCAGACAAAACCTCTGTGTTATTGTCCCAAGTCCCTATGGCAGTAACTGCTTATTAGTGGAAGAGAAAATTCCAAAATAAATCACGGCCCAATCATTTACTTTAACAAAAGATTTATTTGAAACAGGTTTGTGCAGACATATACCAGTCAACAGGATTGATCAAAGCCACAAATCACTACATTTTCCAAAACCTCTAAAAATACAAGTAAATGCCCTTCATTTGTATTCACTCCAGGAGGGAACCCGGCTCGGCTATAATGTGCTGCTGTAATTTAACAACCAGAGGACATTAATAGGACGTGAAAATGGTAACACTTCTAGAGGGAGGGAACAAAAAAACCCCATACTCCACAGACGCGCTCGCTACTCTGCTGGGAGCCAATTAAACGTGCCCCCACAGCCCCGCTTCCCTCTGTATAACCAGATTAAAACCTCCCTGTCGCAAACAATATTTAGGCAATCTGAGCACAGATGTGACAGCAGACAGGAGGGCACGTGGCTTTGCTTGCATGAAAAAGACACCACAAGGATGCTACATTCAAACAGCAATTCAGGGACCTGCAGGAACGATGATGCACGGGCAGGCTGTAGACCCGGCTGCTCCTGGCAGGCCCGGGGATGGGAGGGTTGGGGGGGAGGGCGCCACCCCTGCAGCTGGCTGGGTGGCAGCTGGTAGCAAGGCCCCTGCAGAGGGAGGCCTCTGGGGAAGCAGCGGGGGTGCTTCTGAACTCAGCGATCATTGGTAACATGGGAGAAGGAAGGTGGAGGAATGCACGTGCCAGCACACACGCTGATTTTATTAATGAAAAACCCGGAAAGTATCTACCGGTGCAGGGACCTTGTGGGAAGGAGAGAAACCCTATGACAGGGCAGATTTTCTTTTTCCATTTTGAAATCGGTGCTCGATGAGCCACCTGTAGTTGCTTGGCGACCTTTAGGGAGATGACTGAATCGAATCCCATTGGAGGTGGGTTCACATCCTCACCTTCAGGCTTTCCGCCTCCTTCTGGCCCCTTCTCTGCCACACAGAAGAGCTTGCCTATAAAAGGCTCTTGATCAGCTCTCTTGACCCCTCAGTTTCCTGGGCAGGGTTATTTGGATAGTGCTGTTACCTCAACTTTCTTCTTCCTTTTTCTGTCATAAATCAAAGCCACCTGACACGTAGTTCCTGACTTTTAAAAGGAACAGGTCTCCTTTCTTTCTTTAGCCAGGTCAGAAGAAATGCCGATGGGCTAATCTTGTGAGTGTGTTTTTCTTGGTCTGGAGCCTGAGAGAAAGAGCAGAGTGGATGTCTCTAAGGCAACTAGGGCAAGAGATTGTCATTGAAAATGAGCCAGCCAAGGTGTAAAAGAATCACTCTTTTGTCCCTCCTCAGTCAGGGGAGCAGAGGTGTTTGTCAGAGTTAACTGCTATGAATTTTGCTTGGGGCGGGACAGCAGGGTGAGCCGCCCCTCTTTTCTGCCCCCTTTTGTTTTGTAGCTTCCGAACACTGTGCTGGCCTCCGTGGCCTTTTATTCCTGTCGAAGACTGCATCCTGGTTTGCCGCAGTCATACCCAACAAGCTAAGGGAGAGCTTCAAACAGGGTGCTAGTTGAGGCCTGGCACTCAATCAAGCTCATGTAATATCGAAGCAAATGTGTACTGCTGGACAACAGCATTCTGTTGGGATGCTAAAAAAAATAAACAAATGAAGAATACCACCCATCGGGTAGAGTGTTCCAGGTCTATTCCTTTTGGAGATACTTCTTAACATATCATCATGGGGGAGATCTTGGACTCTCACCTCTACAACCCCATGGAAACTCTTGTAACCATCCTCCTCACCCTTAAGGATGGGAAAATGGCTAGGATGAGACTAAATAATCTCTCCCACGGCTACAGTTAGACCAACAACTGCCTAGAGCCAACGGAGAACCAGCGACAAAGCCAACTGAGGTACGCCTTCCCTTGTTAGCGGGGAGGGCTTTATTTTCACTATCTCTATCACTACTGTATTTGCTAATACAAGCATTTGCACGAAGAAAGTATTTAACGAATGTGATGGGGGACGCCATCCTTGAACCTGACCTGACAAACTCATTTCTTTGCCAGGTTATTATTTTGGGTTCTGCTTAACCAGATTTTCCCCCGTTCGCCATTTTTACGGATCCCAGGAGATGAAGTCTACATTTCAAATGCCGAGGCAAAATCACTCCTTGAATTACTTTGGGACAATGGCCCTCGGTAGTAATCCAGATGCCAGCTGAAACGTGTGCACTTCCTTCACATGGTCAGGGTGAAAGGCTACCTCATCCTACAGCAGAATTTTGCAAGCATTCTACCCAACTTGTGGTCTAAGACAGAAACTCCTAGGAACAGAAATATGATAGAAGATTCTCTTCAAAAAAGGGGATAAAGGGTCATTGTTGTAACAAATGGAGATTACAGACGACAGTTTTCTTTAAAAAAATTCAGTCTTAGCGCCTGTCATATGTACATCTATATGCATTTTCAGACATTTGTTGCTCATACTCACTTTTTTTTTTTCATTATTCACCGCCTCTTGACAAGTTATCACTGATTTCCACTGCCAGCTCCCTACAGCAAGACCTGAAGCCTTGTCAGGGAAAAGGAAACGTCAACAGAGTTCCCAGCCATGCTCTGCCAAAACTCAGGTTCACGTTTGAGGATGTTACTCCGCGAATGTTAAAGCAACAGCACCTCCTTTCTCTAAAGCACGGGTTTTGTATGCTCTACGATGCCCCCCCGAGATGATCACATTTTGGGGAGATGGGAGAATATAACGCTGGTCGAGAAGCCCTGAACAGTTTGCTCAGAGACAGGATGGACACGTCAGCCACATCCCCAAATGATGACAAAGCCCATTCTGATCAGCAACCAAGTGCCAATCCAGACAGCCAAGCAGAAATGGCTGGCTTATTCTGTTCTCCTATCCTGCCCGCTTAATGTGCACTTGCCACAGCCTCCCTTGCTGGCCCGTGCGAGTGTGCAGTGGAACTCAAAACTCAGTGCATAGAACGGCCAGTCTTTTCTTTCTGCGGAGTCAGCCGGAATGGAACGTGGACTCAAATTTAAGAGTCGGCAGTCTGTGTATAACCCCAGACGGAGGCTGGGCCTCAGTGGATGCTGCTACTTTAGCCCAATCAGGAACAGGCCCCGTAGTGCTGACCAAGTATGACCTGCCAGCCTGTATGTCACTTACCATGTGGCAGAGTGACAAGTCCCATGTGGCATCTCCACTGAGCTGACAGCCAGAGTATGCAACTTGCTCCAGTCCACCGTGCTCCCTGGGGAGGGGCTGTGCGTGACACTCTGACCTCGATTTTGAAGACGGGACAAATGACACAGCCCCCGAGTTGGCCGCGGCTAAATACTACACTGCACACAGTGACAGCTGTTCCTCCTCGAAGCCCAATTTAGTCATTTGGCTACCAGACGGCGTAACCGCATAAGAGAACAGAAAGGTATCCCATCTCACGGTTTCTTCTGTGTGCATGTCTCATACTTGCAAAGATTGCTTAGTCCCATTTTCAAAAGAATTGGAAAATATACTAAAATCTCAGAAAATCTGAACTGCATTTTACTGTAAAAAATAAAATAAAAAACCAAAAGCCCAAACAAAACACACACACACACACACACACACACACACACACACACCCCGTAATTCACAAATCTAATTTGGAAGGCTTCAAGTGAAAGAAAGAACTAAGTATTTGACAAAGAGTGAGTTTGAGTTCCCCTTTCCAGACAGGCCTAGTTCCAAATGAAACCAAACAGTCAGGATGCCTAACGCACATTCAATTCAAATTTTCATTCCTCCTATGTATTTAGGACATCATCTCTCTGGGTGTCCAATAAAGACATTTACCTTGGTCTGTTGTGTTAACTGCAGGCACATTTTGTGGGCTGGGGGGCGCAATTCCTGCATGACAGTCCTCCGGTGATTCATGTCACCGGGTGTTCTAGTATTTAAAAATGGTTTACCATCCTGGGGAAGAAGGAAGGGCCATTTTCTAAGCCTCACGGCATTCCGCTTCCCCGTAAGCCCTCTCTGAATCCTGGTCATGCCGTGCGTGAGTAAAGGATTAGTTTTCTTAGTCAAAGCAAATCATACTCTCAGTTATCACAATGCCCAATAAGATGTGGATGTTCCAAAAATAAAGGATAAGGAAGCAAAGTGCACTATTGTTTTATTTCCCCATTTAGCACAGCCATCCCCAGAAGCACTGTGCCATTTTAAGCAGTAACAGCTGCCCAGAAGTATTTATGTGAAGCCATCCAAAAATCTGGTTTGGCAACCAAAGCGGAGAGGAGAGGAACGTGCCTCCAGGCTGGCCATTTATTAAGGGCTCCAGGTGCTGACATTCATGCCTGAGGGCTCACAAGTTCCGTCCAAATTTAGAAGGTGGCATTGTGCAGTTTGCAAGGTCAGTGACTCAGCGCTTCTCTTCCTTGCCTTAGATTCAGGACACTTTACTTTCCGCGAGGTGCCCGTTTATCACACCGACTCGATAAGGAAGGAAACCTCATCCCTATAGAAAAGGGCGTTTTCCTTGAAACCTGTAGAATTCTTTTCAACGAAAACTGCCTGTCAAGGTCTTGTTTAGCCTCCTGTATGCATGAGGCAGATCATCACGACCGACCGCCTGGGCCTCCGGGCTTGATTCCGGTTTCCGCTGAGACTGGGCTAAAATGTCCCCCCGCGTCCTCGTCCCCGTGTCTCTGTGTCCTTGCCTCTTGCTTTCTCCTTTGATGGCTTTCTTCCTCCACCAGCCTCAGGGCCCCTTACTCTCCCACTGGATTCCCTCATTCTCTCCGATTTCAGAGTGGCAGAGTGACAGGGGCTTCTCTTCTCCGGGGAGACACGCTAGAAATTCAGTGGTTTCCCAGCAGCGAAAACGCAAAATGTGCTCCCACCTCCCAAGAGAACAGCGTGGGTCTGGCTTAAATGGGTGCCAAAGGTCCAGTGGCCTGGAGGTTGGGGAGCGAGCGCCGAGAGCCTCACCAGAGCAGGCTGGCGGAGGCGTTCTGCCACCCCCGACCCCGCAGGCTTCCCTGTCCTCGGAAGGAGGCAGACAGACGCTCAGGATACATGCGGGGTATGTTTTCTTTTCTTGAGTTCCGGGAGGGAAAGGGCGGTGTGGAAGAGGGGATTTCTCGCATCGGTAACCCGAATCTGTGCTAGAGCAAGAAACAGTGCAGATTTCGGTTGGTTGCCCACCAGCGGCCATGCACCGGGCACCGCGGCCAGCCATGCAGAAGGTCGGTGACAGGGAAGCCCGCCGGGCCACAGGGGGCACCTGCGAAGGGTGCAGGAGAATCCTGGAACGCCGACCCGGCCGCCCTGCCGGGCCCGTGGAGCGCATTACGATAAGCGTCCTCGGGCTTACCACCCTGATGGACGTTTTTTTGCGATTTCACCGCAGTGGAGAAGTTTACGCCGACGTCATACAAACCCAAGAGGAATCAAAGCCAGACGCCGGCCTGCCCCGAATGCAGTTTTCGCGCTGCCTGGTGGACCGAATTCCGTGAGTTAACGCGACGGGAAGCGAGCGCGCCCCCGCTCCCATTCCACGAGACGGGCATGGCACTCTCTCGCCTTTCTCCCAGGACCGCTAGCACTGATGGTTAAATGAAACGTAACGCTTTCAATTTCACGGCTCACAGAGCACAGCTGGATGCTTCGCAACAACGGGAACGGAAGGTAGGCCAAGCGCTTGCGGACACACGGGAAGGGGAAGAGACGGCCTCCCCCGCGGGATCTACTGCAGGTTGGCGAGGGACTGTGACTAACAAACCGGTTGGCTAAGGCCACGGAAATGTGTTTTATGGTGTTCTGGCTGCTGACACCAGTCTCTTCGGGCAGAGATGGGTTCACACCGGGCGCGACAAACCACGTCTCTTTCCTGGGACCCATCAGGACAACTCACGTCTTATTTCTTCCTGCATTTCTTCTTGGTGGTGTCGTAAGCACGGACGATTTCTTCCTGAGTGACAGCTCCGTGCTCCTCTTGAGAGAAGGCGTACCCATCTGCAGGAGGAACACACACGGGGACTGGTTGAGAGGAGAACTGGGGGAGGGGGGACCACCCAGGGTTTAGAAGAAAATGCTCTTTTGGGACACGGGAGCTCAGTTTCGCCACACTGGGCTCACCGGCCCTGGGTAGGTGGGAGCCTGGGACGGACAGACCCGTGGCCCGGGAGGGAAACGTGGGCAGAGTGTGGGGCGGGGTGGGACGAGGCCTGACCCAGCAGGGCCTGACTGGTTGTGGCCGCCACCGCCGCCGGGATGGGAAAGGCTCGGGGGCCCGCCTGGCCGCGGCGGAGCTCAGCCAGGGAAGCGTAAACGGCAGGTCACTGGTCCATGTCTGCACTGTCCCAGCGCCAGCCGGGAGGCAAGGCCACTTGCCCTGCTCCAGAAGTGTCCCAATCTGCCTGAAGCTGGCAGGCTGGCCGGGGAGCACCCAGCAACGGCGGGAGCGAAGACTGGCGATGTGCCTGTGACGCTCGCGGCATTCCTGCTTTTCAAGCGGACTGATGCGGACTCGTAATAAGAAATTAGTGTGTTCATTTTTGTGTACATAAAGAAAAAGATCACAAGATAAATTCCAGAGCCCCCAGGAAGACTGGGTCTTACAATCAGTTCCGATAATAATAACACCAGCTTCCAACAATTATTAAATGCTCTGTGCGCCAGGCCTGTTCTATGTATTATGCACGAATAGCTCATTTATTCCTCCCCCAAAGCCCTATGAGTTAGGTGATAGTATTCTTCCCATTTCACAGATGGGGAAACGGAGGAGCAGGGTGATTTCACAGACCTAGTGAGTGGCAGGGCTGGGAGCCAAACCCAGGCAGGACTTCTGCAGGACCCACACTCTCCTGCACCTCTGGTTCCAAGAGAGGTTTAGCCTTCGAAAGCCCAGAGTAGGTCCCTCCTTCCTAAAGGGTCCTTCCCACAGAAGGAGCATCTACAAGACTCTGTCTCTGTTGGCTAACTCCTCTGGGTCAGGGGTATGGCGAAGTCCCACAGCTGGATTGGACATTCTGACCAAAAGACAACACGGTAAAACGTCTGACACCGGTCACTCCCATCCACGTGTGCGGATGACTTATCAATGGACATGTTAGTTCATGGCCACGTTCTCCAAGGGAGAAAAAGAAATCAGAAGTTGTGGCCGTGTATCACCTCGCAGGGGTGACTATTTTACTAAGACACTTGGCTTACAAAGGAGAGTTTCTGAACCACAAGGACAGGTAAGAGCAACGCATAGCCGTCTTCGTGGGGATGGTGCGCAGGGTGACTTTGTGCTCTGTGTAAACCAGACTCTCATAAAGCAGACTTTCTGAGCCTGGGCTGGCTTCCTGGCTCTCCCGGCCACCACCTGAGTAAACCCCAGGGCTCAGAAAGGACACCCTGGGAGGCCAGGGCTCTTCTGTACAGGTGGCCCGGGAGGCAGCTAAGGACATGGGCTGGACAGCAGGGGCAGGTGGGAGTGCAGGGAGAACTAGGGAAGGATAAGAACCGAAAGGAATCTTCCACGGGGGGGGGGGGGGGGGGGGGGGGGGGGGGGGGGGGGGGGGGGCGCTTTCTTCCACTGGCTCACCTCCATCTCTAACAAAACCAAATCCGCAAACCAAAACATCACACCATGTGGCGGCTGGCGTGAGCCCCATCTTGCGGGGTCCAAGAGCAGGCGGGGTCCCTGGGCTGGAATGCAGGAGCGGGCCTGGGGAGGGAGGCCCTGGGGGTGCTGGGTGCAGGGCACTTGAACTTTCTCATGCTGGCTTTTCACACAAGGAGGCTTCAGCGGCTTCACGGGACCTGAAGAGGAAATGCCTCCTCTCTCCTCCATTCTTCTGATTTAGGTTTCCTCCGAGTGAGTTGCTTGACTGGTGAGAGCCAGGGGAGAGGAGACGTCCCTTGCCCAGCTTCCGAGGGGCGGCTCCCTCCCTCCCGGGTGCTGAGGCCCCTCCAGCACAAGGTGCTCTTTGTGCGGCTCTTTGACTGCAGTCTGAGACCAGACACCTTGCTGTGGGATGTTTCAAAGCAAAATCTAGCCAATAACACCGTCTCCTCCGGTCACAAGGCTGTGTGTTCTGTGGTCAACTTGGATACTTTTCACTCTCCGGTCTTTTAACAGGAACATTTCTAGTCAACATCCCATGTTTTCCCGAGGGGGCCACGCAGCCCTTGTCGGTGGCCTGCCGTGACACCCCAGGCGGATGCTCGTCAACCCGGCAGAAGTGGCTCTGATCCCAAGCAATGGGAGCGCCCTGTCAGTGCTCTTCCCCAGCCCGTCTGGTGGCAGGCAGGTGGCCAGTGAGCTCTCCACCCCGACGGTGGCTTTCTCACCTGCGCTGCTTCCATCTTGGATCCTGAGGCCCAGGGCCTGAGGCAGAGGATGGTTCTAGTCCTTTGTGTGGCAGTAACGTGGCCACAGGACCATGGGTTAAGCTCTCTGGGTCTTCTTAGTTGACTGTTCCGGAAAAAAAAGGGCCTGGACCAGATGAGGTCCATGTGTCCTCAGAGCTCTAACCCTCCACATGGGTGCCAGGCGTTTCCATGGCGAACTACAGCCAGGCCACAGAACGCTCGTCTTCGTTCAGGGCCGATTCACACTCAGCACCACTGGAGGAAGCCTCTACTTCCGTTCCAGAAAAGAACGGAGGCAGTCTCAACAATCCATCTGAGTAGAACAACTGCTCCCCGTCTTTTTTGATGTGCTTTTTGGAGGGGGGAGGTGCCTGGTGGAGAGGAAGAAACGAAGGGGACTTTTTCAGACACAGAAACGTTGTTTGGAAGCGTCCTTTTGGGAAAGTTATCTTAGCATGTGGAATTGTCTGCTCCTTGCTCAAGTGCTGTCTTACTTATTCTGTTTTTCATTCATATCCTGCCCATGCCTACTGGGACACAGACGTAGCTTGGAGCTGTAAGGCATCCTTGGCTTGTATTTGTCTCACTGGCACAAGGGCCTTCCGGCAGGATTCCCCCTCCACTCCAGACTGGGAAGGGCTTCCAGGTGCCCATCTGAGAGGACCTTCTGGTCCAGTAGCAAATCTCTTCTCCCAGGGTCAGCTGAGCGCCCAGAGGCCACTCCCCGAGGGCTTGTCCCGCAGTTCCCATGGGTTGCATCTACCATCATGTTTCCAGAACGTGACGCACTAAGACCTTCTTCACTAGACTTTCTTGGCCTCAGCAGAGACATGAAGCGAGCCGTGTAACTCAAGAAGGAATGGAGGGCGGCCTGGGAGGGCTACCCCGGGGCAGGGGTGTCCCCCTCCTACAGACAACAATATGGTCTTCTCAGAAACCAGGCCTGGCGGGAGCGAGGGCCGTGAGGGGAAAAGTGTTCAGTGGGGCCACAGGGACTATCACCACCCAACGAGCCTCTGCCCGCCCAGCCCGCACCCCCCAGCCCAACAAAGATGCCCCATCAGGTCACCAGCTTCTGTCCGATGAACAAGTAGCCGCCATTTGCATCCAAATGGGGAGCTCAGAGGAAGCCTCCAACCCTTAGCCTCTCCCGATCTGCTCCATCTGTCAGGAAGTCCCGAGAGCCAGAAAGTAACGATGGGGCCGTGGGGAAAGCCCTGGATGGACCCCACTCATAAACTTCCCCTGGCTGGCTTCCCCAGGCATCTGCTCCTTAAATGCTCAGCCACAGCCAGAGTCTGGGGGCAGAACGGGGTAGGTGAGAGGAGTTGGAAGGGTAGGGGAGCATCTTAGTTGTTTTGTGTTCTGATAGAACATTTGGTGAAACCCATAAAATCATGTCATTTTTTAAAAATTATTTTGGAATAAAACTCCCCTTAAGTAGCTCTGATAAAACAGCTTCATGAAAGTGGAAGTTCCCTGAAAGCGACAGAAATGGGGGTAGCCCGTTTGCGGATGCCACGGAAATGAGACTGCAGGGAAACGCTGATCTCAGTTATCAATACCGCGCGTCGGTGGCCTGTAAGGAACGACAAATCCCGCCAAGATGAGAGTTTTCCTTCCAGTTTCCCGGGAAGACAGGGCCAAGACAGCTGACGGACAGACCCAGGGCGGGCGAGCAGAGGCCAAGAGGAGAACGCAGACCTCCTCGCAGGCCAGGACCACTTCTCACAGCTCGATGGCCTTCTCTAGCTGTTACTGACAGAATGTTCTGTTACCGATCGGTTTCTTGCTATTAGTTGCTGGGTGTTTTTAAAACGTGCCGTGATTTTAGAGGTCTTTTTTTTTTTTATTCCTTGTACTTGTTCCTTAGAATTTTCTTTTGTCCTTCAAACCACCGAGAGTTAAGAAAAACGTTCAACAGTTGTAGGATATTTTATGACTCTTCCGCAAAAGTTCTTACTTGATCTTTGATCTCAATATATGCATCACATAGAGCCTTTCTCGGGTTATTCTGAAACATTAGAGAAGCAGTGGGGCCCAGACATCATCATGTACAGAATCCGTATCCATTTTCTCTGTGCCCTGCTACAGAGAGCTGCTTTACACACGTCTTCCTGAAGCCTCACGGAGGGTGTGTAAGACGTATATTATTATAATTCTTTTGTTCCCCCAGTGGAGGAAACAGAAGTTTAGAGAAATATGTAACTTGCCCAAAGTTACTCACCTAGTGGCAGAAAAAACCAGTAATACCTCACCTTTATTGGACTCCGTAGTGTCAGGCACTGTTCTAGGCACTTGGTATAAACCATCTCATTTAATTCTCCCCCCGAACCCAGTTCTTACATCATCTCCATTTTACAGATGTAGACACAGAGATGTAAGGTCACACAAAAAAGTGACATTGCTGGGACAGGACCCCCAGGCAGTCCAGCTCCAGAAGCGGGACCCTGCAGACCTCGCTGTCTGGACCACGCCATCAAGCCTCCTGACTCAACCTCTCTCCTGAATCAGAGAGACAATGGCTGTGACCCAGATCGCTGGGCCTTGCTCGCCAGTTACTGTAGCGACCTGAGCCTCTGCCGAGTGCTCTTGGGGCAGACACTGCCTGCTTCCTGGGGCAGGACGGGCGGCATGTGAGGCACCACAGGGAACTTGGTGTTCCATGTGGGAAAGTGAGGAGGGGAGTCCATCCCTGTCCTTCTCTCTGTTGGAAAGTCTGTGAAGATCTGTTGATGGGTGGAGCTCAGGGGAGCCTGAAACAGACCCTCAATACCTGTTACTATGGACACAACAATTCTCCACTTCTCCTAAACCATTCCTATTCCCTCCTGAACAACTCGGGGAGAGAAAGGAAGCAAGAGACGTGTCAGCTGAAGAGATGGTAAGTGATGTGCGAGAGAGGAAGTGCTGGGAGAAGAGGTGGGGTTCAGAGGGGCAGAAACAGGTGACAGACGACAGGTGCCAACAGGCTTCGCCTTGGGGAAGGCAGGTGACGTCCCCTCCGGCCCAAGGAAACCTGTGCTAATAACACCTCTCAGCGGCCAGCCAAGTGGCTGGATTGTTGAAATAGGCCTACAACCTCCGTGAGCTGTGCCACCTGTGTCTCTTTCGTGGCCTCCCACCCTTCCTCTGGGGTCTGGCGCACCCCCACTGACCCCTGCCTGGGTCAGGTGCCTCAGCAGAAATCAGGCCTGGCCTCTGGTGTTGAGTGGGGACACCAGCGCTAGAGGCAGAGGCAGCCTTCCTGGGAAGAGAACAGAGATTTTTTTTTCCCCCCCGGTGATCGTCATTGTTTTAATGAACATGCTAATATGAAATAAAAGAGTGCACATTGCTATCTTTGGGGGAAATGATTTAAAAATCGTATCACTTGAGCCTTAGAACAAAATCCTATTGGGAGGCTGACAGAAGGATCTCGAGCACATCAGGATTTTAAGTTTCAGGGTTCTGTCATTCAGGCATTTGATTGGGTCCCAGGGCACTACCTAGACTCCGGCTTACTCGCCCGGAGCCAAATGCACAAATTCCACGTCCAAATGGGGGGGCTCTGGCTTGGCAAGCGTCTCCGTCCCTCTTAGCACCAGCATGCTTTAATGAAGCCTCCGCCTTCCTTGCGTCACTGGGGTCTGGCTGACCGGAAGGGGGCGAGGGCTACTTACGGGGGACACACTGCTGGAGGGAGCCTCCTCGGAAGAGTGTGGGGGGCGTCTTCCTGCTGAGCCTCCTCAGTAGGCGGTCACGTTCATTCATCCTGCAGGTGGATCAAACTCGGTCAGTCCCGGTTCGTGTGGATGCCTCTCAAGATGCCTCCCCCAGTGACTTTAGGTTTCAAAATAAAAGAGACCGGGGGGAAAAGGCTTCCTCATGTCGAGAAAAACGTCCCGTTTGGCCAGCAGCTCTATTATTTACAGTAGATGCTATCTCGACACCCTGAGTGCACTGCTCCCTCTTCTGAAAGGCGCTCTGTTTCCAGTCTGTCCTGTACGTAACGCCTCTGAACGCGGCCTGCCTCTTAATTGAAGTGCACCGCAAGTGCCCTTTCATACCAGGCACACCCTTGGCTTTCCAGAACACTTCTGCAAGCAGTGATCTGTTTCTATGGTAAATGCCTTAAAAGCCTTAGTCCCACCTGCAGCCGCCTCTCCCTGAGCCAGTAAAATACACCAGGACGAGAGCCTCCCGGAGGTGCCTTGGGGCCCCCGCGAGAGACTGATTTCTTTCTGCACAACCCGATTGTTATTTTGAAAGTCAAGGTGAATTTTCTTGGAACACACGAGGATTAGGAGCTCTTCTCGCCTTTCCTGAAAGGGTTCCCTCCAAGGTTGCCACCGCTGTAAGGAAACACGGAGCGGTCCTCTGGGGTAGCTTTTGTTTATTCTGATAAAGCAGAAGGGGGTGCTTCAAAGTTGCCCAGGTAGGCCAAAGGGCTTTGATTTCTCACCATTACGAGGTCACTTTGCTTGCCCCAGGAGGTTCCTGGTGTGTGGGAGTTTGCCAATGCCCTCTGATATGGGCTGAACTGCGATCCCCCCAAATTCTTACGTTGCAATCCTAACCCCCAGTAATCTCGGAATGGGACTGTATTTGGAGACAGGGTCTGTAAAGAGGCGATTAAGTTAAATGAGGTCGCTAGGGTGGGCTTAATCCAACACGACTGGTGTCCTCTTAAGGAGAGGAGATTAGGACCCAGACACACAGAAGGAAGACCGTCTGAAGACAAGGAAGACAGCCATCCATCTACCAGCCAGCGGGAGAGACCTCAGAAGGAGCCAACACTGCCAACACCTTGATCTTGGACTTCCGGCCTCCAGAATCGAGAAAACAAATTTCTGCTAAGTCACCCAGTCTGTGGTACTTTGTGATGGCCACCCTAGCAAACAAATACGCCCCGATCTGCCGTTTGTGGGAATGTGAGGGCACAGAAGTCGTTTGAGGAGCTGCGGCCATGGGCCGTCCGAGTACATCCCCCCCATCCCACGTCTATGAGCCTCGAGCCTGAAGACCATGGTCTCCTGACAGGAGTCGACCTCACAGCAACTCAAGGGCCTTGAAGGGGGAGCGGGGCCCAAGGTATTCTCAGTAGTTCTCTGAGCTGAAGCTCCTCTTGCACTTGAGTTTCCAGAAGAGAACGTTTTCTGATTACGTCAGTTGAAAGGACAATGTTTGTTCATCACCAATTGGAGGTGAGCCTCGGCTAGCTAAGCTTGGCAAAATGCATGATGGCTGATGAGGAAAAACACCTTTTCTATCCCTTGGCACCGGCTTTCCATTCTCTCATGGCCTTTTCTTCCACGGGCCAAATTAATCTCACTGGGCTCTGCTGAGCAAAAGCCCGGACAAGGCAGAGAGGAGCAGATACACGAGGAGGAGCCTGTGAGTGTGCCCGGGGCTCCCTGTGCTGGCTGCTTTCCCAGTTTAAGGAAATGAAGGGCCGTCCTCCCTGTGTGACCCAGTACTGGCCAGGATTCCTCCGTGGAAGGTGCTGCCTAGTGATGGGGCGAAATGAGAACTTCACAGGACCATGCAAGTGGGAAGTCACATATCCTGGTCTCTCCCTGGGCAGGTGAGGAAACAGACTCAGCTGTAGCAAATACAAAGGTCACAGGATGCTCTGCTGGCAGTGTTCCTGCCCCTGCCTTTGGGCCCGACAGATGTCCCTCTTTCCCTTGTGAAATGGTACATTCTTCTCGCTCTCTTTATAACAAGACACTCCAAACACATAGGGACTACTAGTACAGTGAATATCCACCCACCCGCTCAGCTTTAGAAAATGGAGCTCCTCTGCTTGACCGCTTGACCCCTTGTTTTAGAGGGACCCACTCTGTCCTGCAGCCCTTCCTTCCACGTGGTAAAGGGTCCATAGGGCCAGCGGGACATGTCCACCCAGAGTCCACGCCTGTCCTCCACCCCAGGTATTTGGGACCCCAGAAGTTCCTGTTGAGGGACACCTCTCCAAGCTGGCACCCAAGGCCAAACTATCCTCCTAAAAGCAGACCTTAGAGCCAGCATTCACACTCCTAGGTCTGCGGGTGGCCAATGGGTGGGTTTTTGCATCGGATGTGTATGGATGGTGATGCCCAAACTCATGCGTGTAAGTAAACCCCCTTAAGTGCGGGACCCTTTAAGCTGGGGTTGGGAGGGTAGGGGGAGGGCACAGGGCAGCAAACTCTTTCCCATGCCACGACTTTCTGGCTCCAAAACTCCAGAGAATCTGGGAATCACAAAACACCACAGTCTTTATGAAGGTATATTAATCAAGGTATATGGCTATTTGTTAGCTTGACTTACAACTTTCACATACTCAGACGTGGTACCTCATTTGCACTCCTGCACCAAGTCCTGTCCTGGTTGTGAGAATGACTTCAAAAAAATTTTTTTAAGTTTGTTTATTTTTTTAGTAATCTCCACACCCAATGTGGGGCTCGAACTCACGCCCTGAGATCCAAGAGTCACATGCTCCTCCAACTGAGCCAGCCAGGCGCCCCTACTTCAAATTTGAACAAAAGAATAAAATTTCAAATACGAAGTCCGTTGCCCTCCTCCCAGACCCCATTATTCCCCCTCTCTTATAATAAATCAGAAATAGTCTTACATCTCTATTCCGTACTTTTGTTTTACGTATATATGCATCACAACTAACACGTCATCATGTTTTAAAATATATCTAAGGAGGGTCATTTATTTTTGGCTTCTCATGTATCACATTTTTCTTCACTCCCTTTCTCCTTTCTTACATTCTTTTTAATTATCTATTCATTTAGAGGACCAGTTGTTTGCAGATAGTCTTTTTCCTTCTAGATACTTTTATAATTACTCTGTCCTTGGTGTTCTGCAGTTTTGTTACGACACTTAGTACGACTAGATGTAGATTTGTGTTTTCCAAAATATTCTATTTTGAGAGAGCGCGAGAGAGCATGTGAGTGGGGTAGGAGCAGAGAGGGAGAGAGAGCGCATCCCAAGCGGGCTCCACACCAACAGCATAGAGCCCCATGCAGGGCTCGAACTCACGAACTGGGAGATCATGACCTGAGCCGGAATCAAGAGTCTGAAGCTTAACCGACTGAGCCGTCCGGGCGCCCAAATGTGTTTTTAAATCTGCTCAGCTGCTGAGACCTGGAAAGTCACTACAGCTCAGAAGTTTATCTTCATGTATGGAAAACACTTTGAATCCTGCCTGTCCCCAGTTCTCTGTTTTTCTCTTATCCAGGATCTTCTTATATATATAATCCTATCTTCCACATCTCTACGTCTTCTCTACGTTTTCCATTTCCTTTCTTTCTTTGGTTTTACCTGAACTATCATTAAACTGACTGGCATGCTTTAATTGAAATTAGAACCCTTCTCGTGTCTACAAGAGTTTATTTATCTTCTAGATCCACCTGTTCTCACATACTATTTTACTCTTTCCACATCTTCTTTCCCCAGTATTTTATAGGTTTGTTCAGACATTCCTTACATATCCAGTTCTTGGGGGTGTGGAGAGCCAATAAATGTCTGCAGTATTCCATGACCCACCGTCACTGTGGTTCATTTACTGTGTGTGCTCTAGTTATGAAGTCATGCTTCAGAATGATTTTCTTTTGCCTCTGCCAGGGTCCTGTGGGTTGCATCAATTTTTATATTATCTTAGCTTAGCTCCCATAGCATTGGGAAGAGTCTAAAATTGGACCTCATACATAAGCATGGGCTTCCAGTTTCTGGTGGGTAATTCTGTCTTCCCCATTGCTGCTTTGTCAATCTAGTGAGTAAAATGTTTCTCGTTTCTGTTTCATTAAAATAGCAGCCCTACAAAATCTGTAGCTTTATGCATTGAGTTCTATCTCACTGGGGACTGAGGTTTTATCTCCTTTCCCTATATTAATCTCGGAACCTTCAGTCCCTGAGCCTTTTATGCAGTCTGATACCCCCTCTTCAGCTTTATCTCCCTCTTGGCCTACTGGCTTTTGCGTCTCTCCATTTTGGCACCTAGGTTTCTGTGTTCCATTTGAAGTTGATTATGTATGAAAAGCCTTTCTTTGTTCATATTTCACTGGGCATTTCTATGCATCTGGAAAAGTCCTGAGTCAGCTCAGTCTACCATATTGACTTTATCTGGTTTCTGTGAATAATTTATATTCCCCTGACCCAATTACTGGAAAACATTATGGCTACAAAACATGATCACAGAACTGTTCTTTCTCAAGCTTCAGTATCCTCAGAAACAACCTTTTCTGGAGACCCTTAAAGTGGCAGATTCGACAAAGGTTTAGGTGATGAAAAGGGTCTGAGAGCTCATAAAACACTCGAGTGGAGATGTCTGACCACTGGCTTCTCTATGTGCTCCAAAGTTGAAATGTCAAGTAATAGTACTTTCCCCATTTCCCATTTTCTTCTTTGCAGAAGAAAAAAGCATTATTACTGACGATTACTCAAACTTCTCAGGAAAGGGCACCTGGGTGGCTCAGTTGGTTAAGCGTCCGACTCTTGGTTTTGGCTCAGGTCGTGATCTCACAGTTTTGTGGGTTGGAGCCCCACATCAGGCTCTGTGTTGGCAGCATGGAGCTTGCTTCTCTCTCCCTCTCTCTCTGCCCCTTCCCCACTCACACTCTGTCTCTCTCACATAAATAAATAAACTTAAAAAAATGCTGAACAATAATGCTGAAAAAACTCAAGATAGGAAGGGATGATAATAACATTTGCCCTTTATGGTATTCTATCATCTATGCATATTTTGGAAGCTATATACTCACAAAGACGTTGGAAAAAGGGTGAAGGAAACACAACCAAATATTTGGTTAATTTTGAATAATGGGAAGAAAAAAAAAAACGAAGTACAAATTAGTACAAGGAAAGACAATTTATATCTATGAGATCTTGGTTTAAAAAAAGGAGAGAGAATCTTCAAGAAAACTCTGGCAAACTAAATCCAGTAGTGTAATAAAAGGTTACACACCATGATCAAATGGGATTTATCCCAGGAATGCAAGGCTGGTTCAACATACAAAAATCAATCAATATACCATACATTAATACAATGAAGGAAAAATATCATGTGATCATCTCAATTGGTGCAGACAGAGCATGTGACAAAACCAACACCCTTTCATAATAAAATTACTCAGCAACTGAGAATAGAAGGGAAATTCCTCAACACAACACATAAAGTCCTTTTCATTTATGAAAAACCCACAGCTAACATCATATTCAACGGTGAAAGACTGAAACCTGTCTCTCTATGACCGGGAACAAAACAAAGGAAGCCTGCATTCACCACTTCTATCTGATGAATTTGTTGGAAATTCTAATCAAAACAGGCAAAATTCCAACAGTCTTTTTTGCAGAAATGGAAAAAATTGTCCTAAGATCCACAGGGACCCCAAATTGCCAAAATAATCTTGAAAAAAAAATTATGGGACTCACACTTCCTGATTTTAAAACTTAACATAAAGCTATGGTGGGGTGCCTGGGTGGCTCAGTTGGTTAAGCGTCCGACTTCAGCCTAGGTCATGAGCTCGTTTCCGAGTTCAAGCCCCGTGTTGTGCTCTGTGCTGACAGCTCAGAGCCTGGAGCCTGTTTCAGATTCTGTGTGCATGTCTCTCTCTCTGCCCCTCCCCCACTCATGCTCTGTCTCTGTCTCTCTCTCAAAAATAAATAAAACATAAAAAACATTTTAAAGCTATGGTAATAAAAACAGTGTGGCACTGGCATAAAGATAGACACATAAATCAGTGTGATGTAATTAAGAGCCTAGATTTTTGGCTAAGTTACCAAGACCATTTAATGAGGAAAGAATAGTCTGTTCAGCAAATGGTGTTAGAACAACTGAATTTCTACATCAAAAGGATGAAGTTGGGCTCTTACCTGCAATCATACACAAAAGTGAACTAAAAACGGATCAAAGACTTAAATATAAGAGTGAAAACTATATATATTCCTTAAAGAAAACAAAAGAGTAAATCTTTATGACCTGGTATTTGGCAATGGTTTCAAAGATATGAACCCAAAGCACAGGCAACAAAAGGAAAAATAAATTGGACTTCATCAAAATTAAAATCTTTTTGGTCATCAAAGGACATTATCAAGAAAGTCAAAAGGCAACCCCAAATGAGAGAAAGTATTTGCAAATCACATATCTGATGAGGGTGTAGTATCCAGAATATATCAATAATCCCCAAAACTCAACAACAAAAAAGACAAACAACCCAGTTACAAAATGGGCAAAGGACTTAAAAAGACATTTATCCAAAGACTAAATACAATGGCCAAAAGCATATGTATGAAAAGATACTCAACATCATTAGTCATTAGGGAAATACAAGTCAAAACCACAAAGGGATAACACTTAATATCTACGAGGATGGCTATAATTATAAAACAAGCAAGCAAGCAAACAAACAAACAGAAAGTACCATGTTTTGGAGAGGGTGTGGAGAAGTTGGAACCCTAGCACGTTACTGGTGAGATTATAAAATGGTGCAGCCACTGAAGTTCCACACAGAAGACTGCATCACACAGCCATTCCACTCCAACATATACTTTCAAAAAAAGGAAATGGAAATGGTCCTAAACAGATACCTGTACACCCATATCTACAGCAGCATTATTCACAACAGCCAAAAGATGGAAACAATCCAGATGTCTATCAACTGATGAATGGAAACAAAACGTTGTATATTCCATACAGCGGACTCTTACTCAGCCACGAAAGGCAATCGAGTGCTGAGGGACATACTGCCACAGGGATAAGGCTTGAAGACATTATGGTAATTGAAAGAAGTCAAGCCCACAAGGCCACGTATTGCATGCCTATATGAGATCCGGAATAGACCGGTATGTAAACAGAAAGTAGAGTAGTGGTTGCCGGAGAGGATCGGGTGGGTAGGCAGGGGAGCGAAATGGGGAATGACTGCTTAAACCACATAAGGTTTCCTTTGGGGAGGTGGAAGCATTCTAGAAGTAGATAGTGGTGATGGTTGCACAACACTGTAAATGTCCTAAATGCCACTGAATTGTACACTTTAAAATGGTAAATTTCACACTGTGTGAATTTCATCACAACTTAAAAAAAAAAAGAAATTCCAGTTAAAAAGGAGAGGGAATGGGTCCTGAATTGGAGTAAATTCCCTCCCACTGCCTGAGCTGTTGGTAATGATGCCGTCTTCACATTTTACTTCTCCCACAGTGGGGGATCCTCGAGTCCACGTGTGTTCTTTGACGGTGTCCTGTCCTCGCTGAAGCACGCACGCTGACCGAGACTTACCGTTAGGAAAGGTACACGTAAACATAAATTTACCAATGGAGCGTGAGTTCTTGGTGCCTCCCCAGTAATGATGGTGAAACCCAACCTCACACAACTCCATATAGGCGGGCTCTGTTTAGAAGCTGACCTATCCTAGAGGGGGAGGTGTGCTCCTGTCTCAAAAACTGAGCAGGTTAGGAAGGAGCAGGGAGCTGAGAAGCATTATGTTGGGGAATAACAAACTCTCATGTCCACATTTCTGTCAGGAGGCTATTCCTACAAAAATCACCCATGCATAACTGCCAAAGAGCAGGAACAAGGAGAATATAGCAAATACTTGCAAATCTGTTTTTAGATCTTGTCAGTAGTTACAGCTGCTAGGAATTGCAGCTGACGTACAAAGCCAAAAACAAATACGTATTTTTAGAAACTTATTTTTAAATTAGTGCTGGACCACATTCAAAACATAAATCTGACAGGTTCTTCAAGAAAACAGCTAGTCCAAAGTTCCTTTTCCTTCAGGTAAGGCTAAACATCTACCAATCTATCAGACTACTGAAACTCTAACCTATTTTTAAGGCGCCCTAGAGAATGAGATTTCATAGCCTCAATTGGTAACTTATTTTACGCCTTATAATCTGAACATCAGAAGCTAAGAACCTTTTAGGCTCAAGTGCATTCCAGACCTACTTAGGCCTTTGTAGGATCAAAAACTTTGCCTTAGTTAAACAGACCAGTGTAATGAGGGAAAATAACAAGAATAAAAACAAAATAGGTTTTCTAGCCTAAGATTCCAGTAAGATAGGAATTACGACCCTGGAGCAAGGAGACCTTTGTAAAGCCTGTTCCATTAAATGGTAGTAAATTATTCTCCTTTTTCCTTGCTGCCAAACCATACACTTTCCACTTTTCAAACTTGACTTCTTTTCATTCAACAATTATGCTGCACCTGTTGTGTGTGAGATCCAGTGTTAGAAACAAAGCCGCCTATGACACTGTCCCTGTCCTTATGAAGCTCACAGTCTCTGAGGTGATCTCTCTGGGTAGACACATATCATGGCAAAGGTGATGAGTACCAAATGGAGATTACATGGGCCTCAACAGCGTTAAAACTGAGGAAGATCACTTGGAGAAAGTTCAGGAAGGCTTCAAGAAGAATCAACATTGAAGCTACATCCTGAACAATGGCTAACTCCTTGTTGATCATCCAGTTGGAAATGCAGGAGAAGAATGGGTTTAGTAGGAAAGACAATGAGTCCAATTTTGGATGTCAGGCTTTGAGTTGCCTTTGAAGCATTTAGGGGGCCATGAGATATTGGGGTCTAGAGAGATTCAAGCCAGAGATGCCACTTCGGATTCCTCAGCCTGTAGAAACCCAGGGAGAACAGGCAGGGTGAGAAGGCGCCCTAAGGGGTGATTCCTACAAACACCAACACGTCCTCTGAGTGTTCAACCACAGGGTCTGTTCTCTCAGGGACCAAGTCTTATACTGTCTCTGCGTTTTTCACAGTACCTACCCAGGGCTGAGGACAGAGGACATGGTTACATACAAAAAATTGCATTTGTCCTCTGTATATACTGATTTGGTCTGTCTTATTCTCGCGGTCTTATTTGTCTCTGCATCTGTCCACAATGCCCAACACTGGGCTAGGATGCAGTGGGATTTCCAATAATAACTGAGATGAATTCCTCTGTATTGTTCTCTACAAATGATAGAATCCCAATTCTCCTCCAGAGGAGGAAAGCCCCCTCCAAATTCTAGATGACCCTGCCAGAAACAAAACCTAACAAAACAACTCCATGTCCTTTACAGAGACAGGACGTCGTATTTTGTTAAGAATTCAGATTACATGGAAGAGTTGAAAGACAGTCTGGCTGAGGACAGGATAGGACACAAGGTTAATTAACTTAATACAAATTCCATTAAAAAAATAAGAGGATAGATCTGTCCTGTCCTCTCTGGTCTCAAGTCTCCTCTGACCAGCACAACCGGGAACTGGAGGGAAGAAAGGCTTATACTAACAAGTTGCTTATTTTCTTCTGTCCAAAGTTTTGGAAAGTGGGGGTCAGGGGACTGTTTGGGGTATTGGACGAAATGTCATTCTTCTATGACGTGGATTGGGTGATTGTCTCTCAAAAAGAAAAGTGTGTCCTCCAAGGAGGTGTAGCACTAAATCAAGCAACAAGTTTGCAAGAGGCAACAGCAGATTTGCAGGCTCAAGATAGATGGAATCTGTCTGTCAACAACCACCTGGGTTAGAACACAGGTGATGCACGTAAGCCAACCATGCTGAAGGACAAAGCTGCCTGGGAAGCCTTTAACAAAAGGGGCAGGGGACACTGAAAAGATCTGAAAGCAAAACCAGATTACATGTGATCCTTTTCCACTGTGTCTGCTAACTGGAGTGATAAATAAATCAGTGAAGTGGGAAGGAAGGTTCAAGAAGAAAGAAACCAGGAGCTGGCAACCCCACTGTCCTTTCACCTGAAATAGCAACTTGGATGAAATTGGAAGGAAGACCAGCTAGGAACCTCGGGGCATGAGAAATCTCAGTTTCCTTCTGGCCTCACAGATCCCATATTTGGAGCTAAAAAGTCTGGCAACCCAGAAATGCCCATGGGTGCAACCAAAAAAAGCCCAGAAAAAAGCCTGTTTTCTCTAGTCAAAGGAGCAGGAAAGGGGCAGCCTAGCAAGACAAAAAAACTTTCAGACCATGATCATGCTACTCTAGCCCAACACCACAGAAAAAACCTGTGGCTTCACTCCCATCCATGCCAGCAAAGACCAAGTGGGGAGCCTAGACCTCCACTCCTATGAGGCTGCCACAGCATGTCCTATGAGGTGGTAACAGAGGAGATCAAGGAGGGAGCTGGGACTTTCATCCTTGTCAGCTGATAATGAGGTCTCTGGCCCCCTGTGGTATCTTCAGAGACAACATGAGAAGAATGAACTTCTGTGCCCCACCTAGCGAAAGGAGGCATTTTTTTCTCCTCCTCAGTGGGGTTGTGTCAGAAGAGGCCTCATAGAGAATCAGGACTTTCATCCCTGCCCAGGAGTAACAAAGGCATATCCCCTGTCTCCTCCCCACCCTTCACCTATCCCTTGCAATGTCAGTGGAGGTCATGCGGACAGCAGGAACTGCCATCCCCACCCAGCAGGCTTCAACAGAGGTCGAGTAGGGGGTCTAGAGTACTTCTACCTGGCAGGATCCAGCATCAGAACACTTAACACTTCAGATGTCTACGTTTCATTTGAAAGTGACGTGTCATTCCAAGACCCAGGAAGATGTCAAAATGAATGTAAAAAAAAAATCAACTGATGGCAACATCAAGACGACAGAGACGGTGGTATCATCTGACAAAGATATTAAAGAAGCCGTAATAAAAATGCTTCAACATGCAGTTAGGAATATGTTTAAAACAAATGAAAAATAAAAGAAGAAAGCCTCAAAAAAGAAGATATAAAGGAGAACCGGTTATAAACATTAGAACTTAAAAATGTAATAACAAATAAAAACTTAGTGGATGGGTTTAAGAGCGGGATGGAGGGGATGGAAGAAAGAGTTTGTAAACAGGGAGACAGAACAGTGGCAATGATGGAGTCTGAGTAACAGAGGCAAATAGACTGAGGAAAAAACTAACAGAGTCTTGGGGACTGTGAGAATAAAAGAAGAAGTAACATGTGTGTCTTCAGAGTCCTAGAAGGAGAGGAGAAAGAGAATGGGGTTGAAAAAGCACTGAAAGAAATAAAGGCTGAAAACTTCCCACATTTAGTGACAGACATAAACCTACAGATTCAAGAAGCTGCACAAATTCTAAATATGACAAGCCCCCCAAAATCCAGCCCAAGATAGATTATATTAAATTTCTTTCTTCAAATTTCTTCAAACTGCAGACAAAGGAAAGATCTCAAAAGCAGCCCGAGGTAAATGCTACTTTACCTGTAGGGGAAAACCAATTGGAATGACAGTGGACTTCTCACCAGAAACTACTGAGGCCAGAAGTGGCATATTTTTCAAGTGTTGAAAGGAACGAACTGTCCACTCAGTGAAGATATCTTTCAGGAATGAAGAAATCAAGACATTCTCAAATGGAAGCAACTAAGAGAATCTGTCACCATCAGAACTGCCCTACAAGAATAGCTAACGGAAATTTCAGAAATGAAAAGGAAATGATAAAAAAAAGAAATCTTGGGGCATCGGGGAAAAAGAAAGAACATGGTAAGCAAAAATATGGGTAAATACAATGGGCTTTTCCTTTCCTCTTGAATTCCCCGAATTATATTTGACTAAGTTAAAGCACAAATTATACATTGTCTGATATGGTTCTAAATGTATACAGAGAAAAATTTTTAAGAAAAGCATATTATAAATGGGGGTGGGTAAAGTAATGTAAAAGGAGGTAACGTTTCTGTACTTCACTCAGACTGGTAAAATGACACCACCAGTAAACTATGACTAGTTATGTGTGTGTGTGTGTGTGTGTGTGTGTGTGTGTATGTATAATATATATATAATACATATATGTATATATATAATACCCCGAACAACTAGTAAAAAAAATCTATACTGTGAGACACATTCAAAAATATGACAGATAAATCAACATAGAATTCTATTTATTTTATTTTTTAATGTTTCTTTATTTTGAGAGAGAGAGAGAGTGCACGTGTGCATGGGGGAGGGACAGAGACAGAGGGAGACACAGAATCTGAAGTAGGCTCCAGGCTCTGAGCTGTCAACACAGAGCCCGATGTGGGGCTTGAATCCACAAACCGTGAGATCATGACCTCAGCCAAAGCAACTGAGCCACCTGGGCACCCCCAAAATGGAATTCTAAAAAACATTCACATAACCCACAAGAAGGAAGGAAAAACAAAACAGAGAAATGAAAACCAGAACAGAAAACAAAAGATAAAATGGAGAATTCTGCTGCATTCTACTCTCACTGGAGAATTCTACCAAATATATTTAAAGAAAACTTAACATCAATTCTACAAAACCTTTGGGGCACCTGGGTGGCTCAATCAATTCAGTGGCCAACTCTTGATTTCGGCTCAGGTCATGACCTCACAGTTTGTGAATTCGAGCCCTGCATTAGGCTCTGTGCTGATAGCTTGGAGCCTGCTTGGGATTCTGTCTCCCTCTCTCTCTGCCTCTCTCCTGCTTTCTATCTCTCTCTCAAAATAAATAAAAATAAACTTTTAAAGAATTATTTAAAAAATTCTACACAATCTTTCCCTGAAAATCAAAGAGGAGGGGACTCTTTCTAATTCACTTACTATCCTGATATCAAAACCATTTAAAGATATAACAAAGAAAAAAGAAAACCACAATCCAGTATTTCGCATGAATATAGATGCAAAATTTCTAAATGTTAGTAAATTCAGTTCAGCAATATATGACAAGAATAACACAACATGAACAAGTGGGCATTATTCCAGGGATGCAAACTGGTTCAATATATAAAAATCAATGTAATCCACCATATTAATAGCTAAAGAGGAAAAAAGCCACACATGATATCAGTTGCTGCAGATAAAATATTTTACAAGATTCAACACCCATTCATGATTTAAAAAACAAAACAAAACCTCTTAGGAAATTAGGAATAAAGGGGATCTTCTCCAACTTGACAAAGAACATCTTTGAAAACTCCACAGCTAACACCATACTTTATGATGAAAGGCTGCTACTTTCCCCCCAAGATAGGAAGCAAGGTAAGGTTGTCCATTCTCACATTCTTATTCAAATAGTGCTGAAAGTTATAGCCAATGCAATATGGCAAGAAAAGGAAATAAAAGAATATGGATCAGAAAGGAAGTAATAAAAATGTTCCAATTTGCAGATGATGTGATGGTCTAGAAAATCCCAAGAAATATAAATATAGAAAAGAAAATATAAACACACACAGACGCATATCAAACTCTCAGAAGTAGTGAGTTCAGCAAGGTTGCGTGCTATGAGACCAACACACAGAAATCAATTGTATTTCTATGTACTATAAATAGACATGTGAATCCTGAAATTAAAAATATGATGCATATGTTTGTTCAAAAAAAAAAAAGAAATACTTAGGTGTAAATCTAGCAAAATATATACAGGACTTATATACTGAAAATTACACAATGTTGACAAAACAAAGATCTAAATAATTGGAGAGACATGTAATTTTCATGGATTGGAACACTCAACATAAATATTAATATATATAAAAATAAAAATGTTAATTCTTCCCAAATTGATATTTAGATTTAATATTAATGCTTACCAAGTTGATCTATAGGAACGCAGTTCCTATCAAAATCCCAACAAGATTTTTTTGTAGGTATAGACAAGATTACTCTAAAAAATGTGCAGAAAAGCAAAGGACCTAGAGTAGCTAAAACAATTTTGCATAAAATGCAAGGGATCAGTCTACTTGATTTCAAGACCTAGGATATGGTAATCAAGACAGTGTGGCATTGGTTGAGGGATAGCTACACAGATTAGTAGAACAGACTAGAATAGAGAACCCAGGAAAAAGACCACAAAAATATACCTGATTTTTGATAAAGGTGTAAAAGCAATTCGGTGAAAGATACTCTTTTCAACAAATGATACGGGAGCAACCATGCATACATAAAGAAAAACAAACCCTCTATAGAAGTCTCCTTATGCAAAAATTAACTCAACATGAATCACACACATAAGAGTAAAATATAAAACTATACAACTATAAAACTATACAAAACTATAAAACTCTACAAAAAATACAACCGTATATTTGGGATCGAGGACTAGGCAAAGAGTTCTTGCACCTAACACCAAAAGCAAAATCCATAAAGAAAAATTAATTTGGGCTTTATTAAAATTAAAACCCCTTTTTTTTTCTCCCTGAGAAAGATTGTCTTCCCGAGGCCGAAAGGACAAGCTACAGAGTGGGAGAAAACGTTTGTCGACCGCCTATCTGATAAAGGATGAATGTCTAGAATATATAAAGAACTACTGAAACTCAACAGAAGAAAACCCCAAGGAATCCAATTAGAAAATGGGCAAAGGGGGGGCGCCTGGGTGGCTCAGTCGGTTAAACGTCCGACTTCAGCTCAGGTCACGATCTCGCGGTCCGTGAGTTCGAGCCCCGCGTTGGGCTCTGTGCTGATGGCTCAGAGCCTGGAGCCTGCTTCCGATTCTGTGTCTCCCTTTCTCTCTGCCCCTCCCCCATTCATGCTGTGTCTCTCTCTGTCTCAAAAATAAATAAACATTAAAAAAAAATTAAAAAAAAGAAAAAAGAAAACGGGCGAAGGGTATGAAGAGACATTTCGTCAGAAAGGACATACAGGTGGCAAATGAGCACGTGAAAAGAGGCTCAGCACCATTGGCAATTAGGGAAATGCAAATGAAAGCCACAGTGAGCTATTACCACACACTTACCACAACGGCCAACATAAAAAAATAGTGACAGCACGTGCTGGCACGGATGTGGAAAGACTGGATCGCTCAGACACTGCTCGTGGAAATGTAAATGCCGTGGCCACTCTCAAAGAACAGTTTGGCATTTCTTTAAAAAACCAAACACATCACAACTTTGTGAAAATACTACAAACCACTAAATTATATAATTTAAAAAGGTAAAGTTTATGCATTTGATGTAAAAAAAAAAATCAGATAAACCTGAGCTAATGTGCAGCCCAAACTGCCTACCCACAGAATGGAAGCCAAGAAATGGTTTTCGTTTTTAAAAAGAAAAAAAATAAAATAACCCACCTAAATATGCAACTGCTAAAAAACCCAGCTGTTGCACTCCTGGACATTTATCCCAGAGAAATGAGGACTTACGGTCACATAAAAGCCTGTAAACAAATGTTTTCCAGAGCTTTATTCATAATGGCCCCAAGCTGGAAACCCAGATATCCTTCAGCAGGTGAATGTTTGAACAAAGCGTGGTACGGCCATAGCCATGAGATACTACTCGCCGAGAAAGAGGAAGAAACCATTGCTAATATGCAAGAACCCGGACGAGTCCCCAGAGAATTATGCTAAGTGAAAAAAGGGAGCTGTTTTTGTCCCAAGAGTTACACATGATATGACTCATTCATATAACATTCTTGAAATGGCAAAATTATGGAAATAGAGGACGGATTGATGGCTGCCAGGAGCTAAGGAGAGGGTAGAAGGTAGATATAACTATAAAAAGACAACATGAGGATCCTGGTGCTGATGAAAATGTTTCCTATTTTGACTGCATCAATGTCAGTTTCCTGGCCGTGACACCGTTGCATAGTTTTGCAAGATGTCACCTTTGGGGGAAAGTGAGCAAAGGCTACCGGGGGGAGGGGCAGGGGGGAGGGGGGCTCTCTCTGTATTATTTCTTACAACCACATGTGAAACTGCAATTATCTCCAAATAAAACGTTTAAACAAACAAAACAATGCATGCACGGCCTTTTATTTTGTGTTTTCTTTGCAGCGGGAAGAAATGTGGCCTCCCTGAGCTCCTTGAAAGGGGGTGGGAGACTGTCATCCGTCTCCTGGAGCCGCGCTCCCCCCCGGGAGAGGCTGTCCACCACAGGCAGAGCCGTCTGACCTCATTAGCAGAGCAGGCGAAGTCAGATTTGAATGACAGCCCCAGCACATATGGAAACCATTACCTCATTCCACGACTTGCAATGAGGTAGTGAGGTTTCCCGTATACAAGGCTGAGCGCCGTGGTCCAGTCGGAGAGCCTATGAAAAGGTCAGGTCAGAGTCACGGGGCTGCTAGGAACAGATAAATTAGCAGGGCACCTGGCTGACCCAGAGAGGCCTCAGTGAAAGGCTGGGCGGTGGGTTGAGAAGCCCCGGGTGTAATGGAGTGAGGAATAGTCTAGGCTCTGTGTATTTCCTGATCGGGGCATTTGGGAAAGGACAAGGCAAAACAACTCCGTGGTGAAGCACCAAGCTGGTCGGGAAGATGCTGCTTTCCAGGAGTCAGGTTCTGTTAAAGTTCTACTTCCACCCACTGGACCATGCCATCTCCCTGCTCAAAATCAAACGCTCAACGCAAAACCCTGGCTTCCTCTCAAACCCAATCCCCTACTAGGCTCCCCCTCCCCCCCTCCGCTCCAGCCACATGGCCTTTCTCCCGATTCCGGGAACACTAACTAGTTTCCTACGTCAGGGTCTTTGCACTTGGCTGGCTGTCTGGGATGTTCTTCCCACGGTGGGTGGCTCTCTCCATAGAGCGGCTTGCTGTATAACCTCCCCGCCTCCTCTCTCTCCAAATCTGTACCTTGGTTTAGTTTGCTTTATCTCACTTTTCACCACAGAGTTTGTGTTTTCCTTTCTGTTCCCCACCAGAAGATACGTTTTAGGAGGGTCAGTTCGATGTTTTTCATTCACGGTTATATGCCCAGCACCAAAAACAGTGCCGAGTACAAGGAAGATACTCAAGGGCTATACGTGGAAGGATTGAAGAAATGAAGGGATGGCAAGCCCACGGGGCCCTTCGTCTTCCTCCTTCCAAAGGCCGAGCAAGCACATCCTCGTCCTGGAGGAAGGGAGGAGCTGGTGTGACCTCCCAGGGTCTCATCACACGGAGCTTCTTTGTGAAGAAGAGAGTTTCCAGGGCCACAGGACTACCAAGCCTACCTTCTAACTTTGCCAAAGAAGGGCCGACCCTTCTCAGGCAGGCGTACAGATTGGCTAAGGGTTGCTTTCTTGTGCAATGGAAACCGTGCACTTCAGCGCGGGTCCAAAGTTCACCCTCCCATGAAGCTTGAAAACAATGGCCTTCATTTAAGGGTGTTAAATTAATTAAACAAGGAAGCCCTCAGACCGATGCGGTTTTAATGCCACGGTGGCGCACATAGGCGAACCAAAATCCAAGCTTGTAAATACCTCATGGTTATGAAACTGACGCCTAAGGACAACCAATCACAAACCTGACCAGGCTTTAGGCGATAGCCAATCAATAATCTCCTTCATTTGCTGTTGCTTTTTCTCTATGAAATCTCTCCCTGAGCTCCTTCCTCCTAGCAGAGAGCTCCCAGCCACTTCTGGTCTGTTGCTTCTGATTCTATTTGATTGTTGCTCATGGAGACTCTTGCAATTCTTAACTTGCCTCAGTTTAACTTGCAACAAGGGGCAAGTATGTGAGTGCGGCAAAGGAAGGAAGAAAAGAACGTGGGAGGGTGAAAAGAGTGTTTATAAAAAGGCAACGATTATTTTTAAAGTGCTCGATGCTTATGGATAATAACTGCAGAGAAACAGCACAGGGTGCTCGAGAGAAGCAGAGGAAAATTTAAACCAGGATTAAGGACAGTTTGTGAACAATGAAGCCTATTGGGCTGAAATACAATTTCCTGAGAGTCAAGTTAGCTCTACCATGAAAATATTGAAAATATGATTTGACAGAGCATCAACTACAGGAAGGGGAGACATGGGCGTAATGACTTAATAGTATTTTAATCAATTAAATTCCTCGAATGTGAGCTTGCCTTTATATGTAAAATGAAGCAAATTTGCCTATTTGAGCTTAAGAAGAAGATTTGGGTCAAGTCTGAAACCACTGAGAATGCTCATGAATGTTATTTTCTTTTCAAATAGCAAACTTTCTAGTAGGTCTATTAAGCTGCAAATTAATTACAATAAAAATAACTGTTCCTGTACCCTTGTTTCTCTTCCAGCACCTCTCCAAGGCACGGGTCTGGGCAATAAACATCTGACTTTACAAATTCAAATAAGAACCCAAACAAACAATTCGAATTTGGCCATAGTGCCCCCTTGACTCAATTGTTGAAGTAACAAAAGATAAGCTTCACTCCCGATTAACCTCCTAAACACTAATTAAAGATAATGAGGGATCAAGGTGCCTGGCATAGCCTGACCTCTGTGTTCCCCCCCAGAGTTCACAGGAGTCTGATGGCCCATACAGGTGCCTGCATTGTACTGTCTCCCTGGGAAAATGCACGGCCCGATTGGTGGGGAATACAATAAACTCTCTTTATGAGAATTACATAGAGGAAAATTTGCAGATCTCAGCCTAGGGGATTTGTTTATAGGACTTCAGACCAGGGGTGAGTCACTCAAAGTTCGGCCCAGCCCATGGAGAGAGTTACAGGCCTTCAACAAATTACCTTTTACACGGTAACACTCGATTCATGTTTTTGAGCTGCTTAAAGTCCATTCTGGAACAAGGTCGGGGTATGCGCAAGGAAGATGTTATGAAGGGGTGAATGAACCCACGATCGCCAGTACTCTGGAATCCAGCCAGGCCACAACCAACATTTGGAAGTATTTTCCTGTTTCTTCCATCTCCTCCCACGGAGAACATAGTATTATCAGTTAAGTCCTAGGTAGACTCAAAGCCCCCCAAAAAAGTCATTTGAGCTCCCTTTCCTTTCCCAACGGACGTGTCAGAACTAGGAGGTGGCATGGGGTCTAACGCTTCCTCCCCGTGTGTGGAGAGGAAGCGTTACCATTCTCACCATTTGTGAGTCAAGGCCTTTTCCCAGCTCTGTGTGCAGAAGTGCTGGGGCCCAGTGTCTTCTCTCTCAGGGCAGAGACGGCATCTAAGTCACAGGGCACCGCAGGACAGGCGGTCAACATTGCCCTCTGAGGCTGAGGCCCACACTGAGCCAGGGCTGGACGTGCAGGGGGTTCCGCTGGGCCCTCCTGGGTCACTGACCTGTGTCAGGTCTCCATCCACTAGCTGAGTTGCTTTGGATTTGGAACTGGAATTCCATTTTCCATAATCCTGTATGGACACTAACAACTTTGTTTCCTGTGGCCCAAGTAGTCAGGCTAAGTATCTTAAAGTAGGTCTTGAAAAAAATGTCTGCTTCATCAAAAAAAAAAAAAAAAAAAAGGGGGCACCTGGGTGGCGTAGTCGGTTAAGCGTCCGACTTCGGCCGGGTCACGATCTCGTGGTCCGGGAGTTCGAGCCCTGCGTCAGGCTCTGGGCTGATGGCTCGGAGCCTGGAGCCTGTTTCCGATTCTGTGTCTCCCTCTCTCTCTGCCCCTCCCCCGTTCATGCTCTGTCTCTCTCTGTCCCCAAAATAAATAAACGTTGAAAAAAAAATTAAAAAAAAAATTAACCCATACTCTTCAGCAGGAAGTGAGTGCAAACAGTGGGTTTTCAAATCAGCCATTTGAGAACAAGTGTGCAAAAATTGTTCAAGTTGAGGCCACACCTGCAGAACAATTCTGTGTGGAACAAGCAGGAACCATACCACAGCTGCCTTTTAAGAAACCTTGGAGCTGATCGTTAAGGTCAACAGAAAAGGAAAATGAACATTTAGTTATCTGGTGCCATTTGACGGCTGTCCAGATTGAGAGCCAGACCTACAGCCTGGGTTGCAGAGAGCTCGGAAATATGACCCCCCAACTCCACCTGGCCGGTGGCCACGGATGGGCTTGGCAATCCGTCAAATCCTCTCTGGTCTCTTCTTTAGAGAAGGGTCTTCAAGGCGAACACGGGGAGTGAGGCAACACCATGCAAACTTTGCCAGGGTCTTCTTTTATTACTTTTAAAGCAGGGTTTACCGATAAGCACACGGACAGACAATGCACAAGGGGCTCTCCAGAGGTCAGGTCCTCGGCTTCTTCCAGGCAGAAGAGCTGCGAAACCTGCCTGGTGTTCCTGGCAAACCCTTTCTTTTGAAATTTCAAAGTAAGATGGCTGTCCACAGCACGGCTTGCTCATGTTTTCCAGTTTGGAGAAGAGTTCTCACTGAAAAGGCTCACCCGGATCCCACAGCGTGAGGCTGTTCTGACAGGTCTGGCCGATTACCTTATTCTTGGTTCCTACCAGTCTGTGGAAAGATTCATTGCAGCTGATGTTGGGATAGCATCAGGAAAGATGTGGTAGAAAATAAAACAGGTGGGGCACAGGGCGGGGGAACACATTTTCCTTTTCTTTCCCAATGGAAAGAAACCTTGGATGATGGATTTAAAGAATGAATTGGATGTTTGCAATTAATCGCTCACATCTTATTACTTGACCTGTCTCCGGGTCATCCGTAAAAATTATGAAACAGCAAATAAAAACCACAACTGACCTCCAGTGTTAGATGGTGCGCTTCCAGAATGGATACAGAGTACAGGAGAACGTGAAAATCTAAGATGCATCTCTGCTCTGGAAGAGATGTAATTTTTCTGAGATAAAGAATGACAGTCTTTAGGAGGTGAGTGAATCCCCTAAAAATCTAATGCAAAATTGACATGTAGAGAGACAAGACATGCTTTCATCAGATTCTCAGAGGCCTGTAATGTATGTATGTATGTATGTATGATAAGTTGCATGTAACGTCCCCACCAACATCCTTTTCTTTCCCCCCTTGTTGAGGAGCACTCCTACATGGAGTTCCTACATTCCTACATGGATGGATGCTGGTAATCCAGACCTCAAGCATCCACCATGGCATTTCCCTGACTGTAGGGATTGGTGCAGGATGGCCCCTTCCAGAAAAACAGAAACTCGTGAACGATTTGTCAGGGGCAAACTCTCCTTTCAATGGTTGTGAACAAGGTTCATGTGGGATGATCTCCCTGTGATCATGTCAGGGGCTGCAGCAGACTTAGTATGAAGTATTGGAGCAACGTGGAAAGACTCTGGGCCCCGGTGACATTCCTGGCCAGGGATCCATCAGCCATGACTGCCCTCCAGCGGGATGTTCAAATTGTACCAGCCGGGACTTCTCAAGACCTGGAAGGTGGTTTGAACGGGGGCCTCTGTTATTTGCAACTGGAGGCAGTCTCTACTGATACAAGGTTTCTTGTTCCAAAACAATGACAAGCCACTGGCCCAAGGACAGACTTTGAGGAACCAAGAATGTATGCCTGGGAGAGCGACAGGGAGAGTAAGTTGAAAAAGTATGAAGAGGAGGAGATGGGACTTGGCTGTTTATTCTTGGCCTCGTGACCCTGAGGTACACCTAGCGGTTATTTTTGCATAGAGTTATTGTTTTGGGATATAGGTATAGCTTTTGGATATAATTCATAACAGTAATCTAGGTTTTACCATTTTGTCTATTCTTGTAATCAGCATAAATTATTTATAACTGTTACGTCATATGAACGTAGAATGTGTATGTCATATGAACATGGGACATAATGTCATATGAACGTATAACACGTATGTTATATGACCACGTAATATATATGTTCTATGAACGTGTAACATATGTGTTACATGAATAGCTACCCATTAGGCTTTATGTGAGAAACTGCATTCTCCACATTAGGAGAGTCATGAAGTCCCCCGGGCTGGAGGTCAGCCCAAGGGGGCATTACCCTACGTTTGCATATTTGGTTGCTTACTGCTTATGTGTCAAGCAGGTAGTAACCTACAATTTTTCTCTCTCCTCAAAAAGGGTGTGAAACCACTGTAAGAAAACCTTCCTATGACGTAAATCGTTTTAGAGCAGGGGATTAAATAGGCATGTCCTGGTACAACCTTGCATGGCAGAGACATTCTGGAGACATCTACACTTGCTTTTGTATGGGCAAACTGTAGAGATCTTGGTGAAGAAAGGCCAAGTGATTCTGTTTAATATTCGCCACTCATGAGATCTCAGCCTATAGCTATATCTAAATTTTTTTGGATCTTTGTTTATTTTTGAGAGAGAGAGAGAGAGAGCACAAGCAGGGGAGGAGCAGGGAGAGAGGGAGACACAGAATCTGAAACAGGCTCCAGGCTCCGAGCTGTCAGCACAGAGCCCGACTCGGGGCTGGAACCCACGAACCGTGAGATCATGACCTGAGCCGAAGTCGGACGCTTAACCGACTGAGCCACCCAGGCGCCCCTCGTTCTACAGCTATTTCTAATTAGTGAGGCTTTTAATGGCTCCCTGTGGCTTATAGAATAAAACCCCAGCCTCATCATAGGCCATGTAATTTGGTCCCTACCTACTTATCCAACCTAAACTTTCACCACCACGTGGACTCCTGGCCCATCACACTAACCTTTTCATTGTGCCCGGAGAACTCTGCAGAGTTTTTCTCTACAGCCAAAATCCTCTTCCCCTGCTTTGCCCCCTGCTAACAAATTCTAACTTGCACTGGGCTCTCTCAGTCTCTCCAATACCCTCTTAAAACACTTTTCACACTGTATTCCCATTCTCTACCTGCCCATCTGACATCATCACTTTATTCTTTTCCTATTTCTTCATCACCTAGCATGATCTCTGGCAAAACGCAAGGCTCAATACGTGCTCTTGCCTGGATTAGCATCACCACAAAGGATGACAATATTGGCATCTCTGAGTGAGCGAACGTGTACGAGAAACCGGGTGTGGAAAGTTACCAGAAGCTCCACTTTTATCCAGGCTGACCCCTGAAGACTAGAAGGAGGTTCTATCAGAGAAGGCTCTGAGAAGACAAGGTTCCGTCAGAGAAATCTGCTCTTATAACGTGACCTTCGACAACAGGATATACCCACTCACAGACATTACAAAAAGCCATGAAACTACTTGTCGGCATTTTTGTGCAAAATGTTTGGAAGAGATTGGATATGAATGGGTAATGGCTTATAGAAGGAAAAAATGAGAGGTGCCATCATGTCCTGTCCTGCTCACAGATGGGTGGACACAGTCCGGGGAGAACAAATGACAAAAATCGACTATAAATTCAATGATCAGGTTTTTCTTTTGTTGTAACTTCATTTTTGTTGTTGTCGTTCTTGTAAATGGTGGATGTTCTTTTGTTGTTGCAAATGGTAGCAGATGAGACGTGCTGCGTGCGCACACACACGCGCACACACGTGAATGGCAGCACAGAAAATCAAGGCGATAAACAGAAGGTCCATCTCAGAGCCTACGCAGCATTTCTAATGATGTCATACGTTGGACATGTTCCAACAGAGCTATAAAAGAACTAAAGTCAGAAAACAGGAGATCTATGCACGGTTTAAGTATAAGCTGGCGTGTTCGAGAAAGAAATTAATGCAAGGAATCCAGCAGTGACAGAACAATGAAGTAAACTTGATGGAATGGTGTGGTTATGCCCTCTGAGAATACTACATAAAAGGAAGAAGAAAAAGTCACCTAAGGAACAATAAGAACCGAGCATCTGAAGTACATAAATGAGGATGTCTGCTGGGCTTAATGGAAAAAAAGTCCCTGAAGATCCTCAGGAAAATTCTTTATCCAGAATGAGACACAGTGCACTCTTCCCCTAGACATTCCTCAACAAAAGAGAACACATACACATCAATGGTTGTCGAGGCTATGCATGTATTTTCATTTCCACGTACCGAAGAAACTAAAGTGGAAAGCTTTGAGGAACAGTAGCAACGTGGTCTTCAGCCGGTTGACCCAGGCCCGTGTGGTCCGTGGACACAAAGCAGCAGTGGCCGAAATGGAGCAGAAACTTGTGGCTGCAGCATTTCTCTGGGTTATCGAACAAAAAGCTCACTTGGGTTTTACTTCGGGAAGCCAACATGTCTCCAACGCTCCCGCATAGAGAAGATCTGTAGACGTCCGGTCAAAGAATACAACCAATTTGTCCAGTAACATGGTAGGGAGCAGCTCGCTCACAATCCCGTCCGACGCCCCTGTGCTCTGAGCGCTCTAGTGTCTTTGATCTTCTGCACCTGGTGAGAGACACTGTGTCACCTGGGAAGCAGGCAAAGGGCTCTGTCTCCAGCCTGTGGCAACTTGGCTATGTCTTCAGTTTTCAACAGATGTGTGAGCGTGGACAATGGTCCCAAAGTCGCGTGTGACAAAAGCGCCTTCAGCAAGTTGCTGCCCTCAGGTCTTTTCAGAAAAGCAAATGCTTTCTGAACAGGTAGGATAGCGCCAGGATGACAAAAGGTCTGGGTGACATTCCAATGCTTTAATGAACAAAACAACCATGGGGGCCGTCTGGGTGGCTCAGTCGGTTGAGCGTCCAACTCGATTTCGGCTCCGGTCCCAGCTCAGGGTTCGTGAGACAGAGCTCCCAGTCGGGCTCTGCACTATCAGTGTGGAGCCTGCTTGGGATCTTTTTTTTTCTTTCAAAATGAATAAATAACTTAAAAAAAAAAATAAACAACTATCAATCTAGAAATACCTAGAATAGCTAACATTTTTTCCATCTGGAACCTTAACTATTTGTGACAAACTGGAAAAAAGAAGTGTGCAGCAGAATTGAAAATTTTTTATTTCAGTGGTGATGAAAGGTTATATTTATCAATGAATTAAATGAGTGCATGTAAAACTCTTGCTTAAGTTATATTTTTTAATTTAAATACCAAAAAAATTTAAGCCATTCATTTTATATGCCTCAACTAGATATGTAAGTGATATTAAAATAGTTATGTGTGTTTTATTTTCTCTAAAGTGTATATTCTTAAAATTTTTTTTTTTACATTGACTTATTTTTGAGAAACGGAGTGAGACAAAGTGTGAGCGGGGGAGGGGCAGAGAGAGAAGGAAACACAGAATCTGAAGCAGGCTTCAGGCTCTGAGCTGTCAGCACAGAGCCCAATACGGGGCTTGAACCCACAAACTGTGAGATCATGACCTGAGCTGAAGTCGGACGCTCAACCAACTGAGCCACCCAGGTGCCCCTCTAAAGTGTATATTCTTACCAAAGCCTTCAAATTTTTTGAACGTATGCTTCTGGACATTGTGACTCAATTGAAATACAGGGATAAGTACTTTTAAGGTTATAGTACTGTTCACTACCCTTCAACCACTAGCTTTTAAGTTGCATTCTCTATACATTGAATATTTGTAAAAACATTTAAAATGAGAACGTGGGGTGCCTGGGTGGCTCAGTCAGTTGAGTGTCTGATGCTTGGTTTCGGCTCAGGTCATGATCTCACGGTTCATGAATTCAAGCCCTGCATCAGGCTCTGCGCTGACAATGCGGGAGCCTGCTTGGGTTTCTCTCTCTCTCTCTCTCTCTCTCTCTCTCTCTCTGTGTGTGTTTTCCCCTCCCCTGCTTGTGCTCTCTCTCTCTCAAAAAGAAACGTAAAAAAAAATTAAGAATATAAAATAAGAACCTATAAATATTTCATGTAAGACACACCAGACCTTAATATTAAAAGCTGCAAATGTTTTCAAATTAACTTGCTTCTATAAAGATCTCAGATTAAAGTTTCTTACATTCAGTCTTATAAACAGGCCACGTATTAGAAAGGTTGTAGTTGTATATTGGTATTTTTAAAAAAGCATTATGTGTCCATTATAGCTAAAACAATACTGGCAATTAGCCTATTCTGTTCCAAGTGCATCGCTTGACCATATTCTTGTCTGCATAAGTCAGTCGCGTAACAAGAGAACAATCACTTTATCAGATGAGGCTAGTTTAGAGGACTGTAGTGCTTATGTAAACCATCGGTAGCCTCTTTATATGATATACGTATATAAGAAATGTAGGCAAACATATTATTGATATAAATTATTTCTATATTATTTATGCTTATATTTAATAATTCTAAAAATAATCAATTATTTAATAATATATTTATATATTACTTATATTACTTTGCATATTAAGCAAATATATCATTACATTAAATATAATCAAGAACAACAAAAAAAGAAAACATGGTCTGAGGTTCCCATGGTTAACTGTGAATGGCAACTACTCTTTGTACATCAGGGCTTTTCTCAATAGAACCCAAAAGAAAGTAGAAAAAAAAATAAGATAAGACATCTGTCCTCCATAAAACTTATTTTAAATTTCTGTCATTTTAAAAATCTTCTCACTGTTACTACTAATTGGCCTTAAAACAAATGTGTTAGTTTTAACTGTTACAATAAATTCATACCAAAGTGCTTTCTTATTTTTTTACTTTCACTTTTACATATATATATATTATATATATTATTTATCTGTATTTTATGTACTATTTTATATTTATATATCTTATATATGTATATATATATATATTTGTTCTACTGTGGCTTTAAAATGGCATGGCAATCATGTATTTTACAATATCCAGTCATGCATTTCTCTTGCTTGAGCCATTTCCATGGCTCCTGGTGGCTGAAATCCTGATCCGTTATCGTTCCCTGCAAATCTCTCTGCTGCCTCTTAGGTGACTTTGCCCTGAATTTTACAGGCCCCAGCCAGACCACCAACACTTTCCACCGTCTGGGATGCCGCTTCCCCAGATCTTTGTTGGGTTGGCTATGTGTTTTATTTAGGTCTCTAAGTGACATCTTGAGAGACTTTCCTGACACGTAAACCCATTCATTCCCCGTGACAAACCTCTGTTCCATGTTCCTCACACCAGTCACCACTGAATCTCGAGTTTATTCGCTGTTTGTTCGCTGCGTGTGACCCTCACTGGGATGTAAGCTCTAACACGGTGGGGACCTGTCTGTTTCATCCTATGCCACACCCTGGCCCGGCACGTCCTCGGTTTTCAATAAATGTCTGCTGCATGATGAGTAAGTGACTTGTCCCGTATTAAGCCAATCAGTGATTCTATTTGCTATGAAGCCAACATGTTTACTCATTAGCAAGTGTGAATTCCCAATTACCACCCCCTAAGGTGCCTTGAGCCAATCCTAATTGCTAGGGCAAGAGAATAAACACTGAATAACCGTATTATCACTGCCTTGTTAGAAAGGGAAGACATAATTGCAACTAACTGAATGGCTAAACCACCAAGGCTCTTAAATAAGCAGTCACTCCCGCGTCCTGGCCTCCAGAAGGATTCACTCTTCTGCTCACTAGCAGAGACACATCCATTCCCCCCCCCCACCCCGTTTTTATTACTAGAGAAATCTCTCCAAAAGTTCAACACACCTATTGCTAAATGCAGCAATTCTCACGACGATGATCATCTCTGAGCAATAACTTTTACAAATTCTGAGTCGTCTACTACAGGGTCAATGATGTCACAGTCACCTAATGACCTGGTGACCCAATGGCCCTTAAGTGGCTTTCCAGGTTCCAGGCATAGAGATGCCACACTACTGTGCTGTACAACAAGGACCACACCTGGGACTTGGGGGTGCATGTTCAGAGTAGCGTCGGGGGCAAAAACAGACAAGAAGGAAGGAAGGAAGGAAGGAAGGAAAGAACGAAAGAAAGAAAGAAAAAGAAAAATTAAAAAAAAAAAAAGTCCAGCACTGCCCCTTGAATTCTTTTTTCCTCCAGAAGTCTGATACATCCAGGGGATTCAACAATTCTCTTAAATGTACTACAAAAGCAACTTTGCATCTGTACTTTCGGGGCCAGAAGGTCTCTTCTTCTTTCCTCAGTCTCCCAAAGGGGTCAGGACGGGCCCATTGAGAACGGAGCAGAGGAGTCTGGCTGTTCCTGGATTATGTTTAAATTGTAACTCGATTTCAGAATGGGTGTTTGCGGTCATCTGTTTTCTGCTGGCTGGAATGCTTTACCATCACAGTTGGAGGTAGGGAGGAGGAGGGAGTCAAACTAAAAAGCAGACACTCACTGATAATGAAGTAGAGGAGTGATTAGCCAAGATCTTCTAAAAACCTCCTGAAGAACGAATCTCTGCTTGGAATGTGAAATATCACTATTCAAATGATAAGACCTACACCACGAAAAAAATTTTTTTTTTCCTTAAATTTACCTCCTGTTTGTATTGTTGTTCAAATGGGTTAAATAAAACTGACTTGCAAAAAAAAAAAAAAAAGGATTAGAATATTTTGTCCTGCTTTACAGGGGATGTGATGAACCACCAGCACGAGTTACTGAACATTAACTTCTCGAGTAAAAATGATTTTTGAAAAGAGGACATTAAACTAACTTAAGTCACGGTCGGAAAAATAAATTTTCTTAAGTCATCCTGGAACTAGATTCTGGGGACGTGTTCCTAGCAAACCACGGACTGACACTAACCTGCCTCCGTATCCATCAACTCACTCCCTGCAACACAGGGAGACAAGGGTTTCCTCGCCCTCTTGCACAAATCGCATCAAGATTCTGCAACACTTTGACTACAGCGGCTCAGCTGCTGCGCCCATTTCTAGCACAGCTAACGTGCCACTTAAAGGGCACAAGAAGTCCTTTTCTTGCTTCATAACAAATGACAAAAGGTATTTATGAAAGTTTTCTTAAATTATTGAACACCTGTCCACAACAACCACAACAACAGCAGCAGCAACAACAACAACAACAAAGGCACTTGGGAGTTACCGTCCGTAAGATAACAGAGAACCAATTATTTTTAGTTGACACAGGCAGCTTAGGCATTAGGTAAATGCTAATTAGGTGTTTTACTTCCTTACGGGTTGAGTTTCCTCATCCTCTCTTTCCTGTGCCCAGGATGCAGTCACCAGAAATCCCCATTTGGGTAATCCAGTGAGCCTTTCTGTAATTTCCTGGACCTTTTACTCCCTTTGTTCTAGAATGCATTTCCTCACCTGTGCTATTTGTCAGCAAGGCTGCAGATTTCACCGGCCTTGCCTGGGGGTGCAGTGGACTCTCCGATTGCTCTGAGCAGCTCTCCCTGTTGTCTCCACTGACACGTTTGCTGCTTCAGGCCTTGCCCAGGGTTCTTCCCTACACGGGATTAAATCCACCCAACGGATTTCTTTTATAGACCATCCTCGTCTCCGTTAAGGTGATTCTGGCTGGAAATCACCTTCCTCAACAAGGCTTCTCTTTTCTGAATCGGATCACAACGGCTGACAGCTTTTGTGAACTCCTCTGTTTTTATTTGCTCTGATGTGGACAGACTGGCTTCCGTATTCCTTTAGAGGAGGGCGGTCCCCATGTCTGTTCCATGTTCCTTCTGCATTTAGGGACGGAAAAGGCGCCAGCATTCGACTATTATTTTCTAGCTTCCTCGGAGCACAGACTTTGACCATCCCCCCCCCCCAAAACCCTCCCCAAGGCCTCTGGCCTCCGGTCGATCGGATGCCTGCTCCCAGGCGGCCACCCCTCCTGATCTCTGGGGGCTCCACTGCTTTCCAGGCACTCCAAATGAGATGTAATTAGAAATGGATGCACTTGGGTGGCTCGCAAAACCTTGGCTTTGTGGAAGGAGGCCTGGAGTCGAAGATGAGGGTCTGGTCTCTGACTCTGCTTGGGTGACACTGGTGTGTGGCAGGAAGGCGACCCCACCTCCTTGAGGCTGGGCCACCTCTTCGGATAGGAGCAAACTCATTTACAGCATGTGGTGACAACCGTCATGGGAAAAAGAAAACGGGGCAGACGTTCTGTTAAGCCCATGGCGTGAAAAACAAGGAAGGGCAGGGGGCTTCTGGAGAGAAAAAGAAACTTGAAAACACAGCAACCCAAGGTTACCTGGGTCCCTTGCCTCGACCCTCATACAAACCTAACAAATCCCCCAAAAGGGAGGCCTGGCAGGATCCAGAACATCTGTTTGTGGACGGGGTATCAACCGATACCAACGGATTAGCGTTAATTTTTTAGATGTGATAATAGGCGTTGGAGTTACAGTGTTTATAGGTAACAACGTAAGCAAGCATAAACGTATTAATAATACACGCGAAAATGTATGGTGTGAGATTTAGAGCTGCATCGTGAAGTAAGTAAGGGTGAGATGTGATATCTAGGACTTGCTTTGTACGCATCAGCAAAACAAAAATGGGGCCCAAAAGGAGCTAGATGAAGCGGTGTCGGCAAAATCTGGGTAAGCGCTCAATCTGGGCAGCGAGAACTGGGTGGGGGGGTTCTTTGCACTAATTGCCGTATATGTTGAATATCTGAATAACTGAAAACACTTTCAAAACGAATGCGTTAGAGGTGGCCCAAGCTGACATTATCGTAGTGGCGAGAAATCAGAGACAACTCAGTGATGTCAGGGTATGTCTGGAGGTGGAAACGTTTGTCCTCAGGGCTGCGGGTCCCTCCAGGACAAGGGTCTGCCTCATTTGTCCCTGAGTGCCCAGAGCTCCACCCAGTGTGGACACCCTTGCCTAAAACCAGCCAACAGAGAAGGCCCATGGGGCCTACGATCTAACAATTGCACCACTAGGAACTTATCTAAAGGATACGGGAGTGCTGAATCAAAGGGGCGCACACACCCCAATGTTTATGGCAGCGCTTTCAACAATAGCCAAATTATGGAAAGAGCCTAAACGTCCATCAACTGATGAATAAAGAAGATGTGGTCTAGATACGCGATGGAATACTACTCGGCGATGAAAAAGAATGGCATCTTGCCGTTTGCAAGAACATGGATGGAACTGGAGGGTATTATGCTAAGCAAAATAAGTCAGAGGAAGACATATCACGTGATTTCACTCATGTGGAATCTGAGAAACTGAACAGATGGACCTACGGGAAGGGAAGGGGAAATCAGATACAAACAGAGAGGGAGGCAAACCACAAGAGACTCTCAAACACAGAGAACAAACTGAGGGTTGATGCAGAGCGGGAGGGGAACGTGGCTGATGGGCACTGGGGAGGGCACCTGTTGGGATGAGCACTGGGTGGCGCATGTAAGCGATGAATCGCGGGACTCTACTCCTGAAGCCAAGGCTACACTGATGTTAACGAACCTGAGAATAAAGAACAGAAGAGAGAAGAAAAGAAAAGAATGCAGCATGGGCTGCAGAGCAGCGTGACCAAACCTGGGGAGGGGAAGCTCGGGAAGGCAAGGGGAGGCAGGAGGCTAAGACCCACGCCGGTAAAAAGAGGGAGAGGAGGCGGAAATCAGTGTGTGTCCCTGGCCTGCACTCAGTTGGACACCTAATAGGGAAGGTTCTAGACCAGGGAGCGGCAGGAAACAGTCTTGGCTCTGTGGAGGCTGGAGTGAGCCGGGCAGGCACCACAGCAGGGGGACCGGTCAGGGGGACAGGGCACCAAAGGAGCCACTGGCCTCGGAAACAGGGGATTGGCCCAGGTGGTGGAGTGGTGGTCTGTTTACAAGCCCCGGAGCCCGGCCGCGCGTGACAGCAAAGAGGGGACGGGATGATGCAGAGAGGGTATCTGAGGTATTGCGGCAACTCGTCCTCGATGGGGGCAGGAAACTCTGAGGGATGGGCTGGTTCTCAGGGGAGATGGCCGGTTCAGGCGCAGACGTGCTTCGTACAGACAGTCTGGGTTTGGGACACAGCCTGGCTGGGAGCACCCCTCTTCTTTGCAAAGTGGAGTCAGTAAAAGCAGAAATGCAAGCCTGACTCGGGAAACCGGCAGGGTTGTGAACTCTCTCCCCCTCCCGGTGTCCTTGACCCAAAACTCATGGTGGCTTGCTCACACAGCTCTGATGTGCCTGGGGCTCAGCTGGAGCCCTGCCCTCTGCCCCAGCCTGCGGGGGGGGGGGGGGGGGGGGGGGAGGGTGTTGGGAGGAAGGGCGGCATACCCCGAAGACGCAAGCCAGAGAATCTGCTGGACTCACACTCTAAGAGCTCTGAAAAAAACCCACATGTGTTAAAATGGCCAGTGAAACTTTGTTATTCAGCTTCTACGTTAGGAGACAACACGGGTATTAACACTTTTTGAACGTCTCCATATGCTATAGATTTAATCTGTATTATTTCATGTAAACCTCAAAGTAACTTTATGATGAGAAAGCTAAAGTTCAGAGAAGTTATTAACCCAGCCAAGGTCACACAGCTAAGTGAGGGGGGTGGGGGGCTCAGAGCCCAACTCAGGTCTGTCTATCTCTGTGCTCTACTCTTTCCTCTGCTTCATGACACAGTGATGGAAAAAATGCAGCTGGAAGTGAAGGAAATCTTAACCAGGTGTCGGAAGCAGACATTTGCCACCTGGCCTGGCGAGGCTTGCTAAAATGATGCCATAATTTCCTATCCTTTTAGCTAATAAAAAACGAATAGACACTTTAGGGAGAGGACAAGTGTGGGAAAGGGAAACAAAGGGTAAGACAGAGTCAGGTGCTGCCAGCAGCCAATACTAGGAGGAAAAAACGTTTTTCCTAAAATGACATAAAGTCTATATTGGGGAAATAACACACAACCAAGCTGGTGTATCTCACATTTTGAGGCTCGCTCACACTCACTTTTGACTCAGCAGTTGTACAATTTTGACTGGGAGGTGTATTAACACCAAAGAGCTTTTAAATATTATTTTACACATCAAAGGATTTCTGTCTAGAGCTCAAAGTGGATATTTATTTTTTTTTATTATTTTTTTTTTAACGTTTATTATTTTGAGAGAGAGAGGATGCAAGCGGGAGAGGGGCAGAGAGAGAGGGGGACAGAGGATCCGAAGCCGTGAGATCTGATAGAGAGCGGTGCGCCCAGTGCGGGACTTGAACTCGCGAACACGAGATCGTGACCTGAGCTGAAGGAAGACACTCAACCAACTGAGCTACCCAGGCGCCCCATGTAGTAGACATTTTTTGAATTGAGTACTCACCTCAAAACGTATTGGGGAGTTTTTGTTTTTTAATATGGTTGGTTTTTAAAAGAGCACCCAGTGAATGATGGCTGGAGGAATAAACTTTGGTGTGTTTGAAAATCTTGCTGATGTGTTTCAGGCTCCGGCCTCTATTTTTCCACTGATAACATTCCATTAGGATTCCCAGATGGCTGGCTTGGCCCAGCGCCCCGCCTATCTGCCTAGAGGTAGCCCTTGATGAAACGGAAGCTGTGTGAGCACAGGCTGTGGCACCCACACACGGGAGTGAATCACGTTTCCCTCCTGAATTCCCAAGAGGCAGACAGGCTGTCTAGATTACCCTGGGTGTGCTGGCTCAGCCCCGGGGTCACAGCGCCCATGTATCAGCATTCACGAGGACATAAAACCAAATAAGAGACTCAGTGATCGCTCACCATGAGGCAAAGACCAGTCACCGGCTACCTCTACCAGGGCACAGAGTGAAGTATATTTCAGGGAAGCACTTAAGTGAAAGAGAATCCCACCGACTTGCTGGGGGAAGCCAAGGGCAGCAACCAGAACTCCTTGACCTTGAAACTGGAGAAAGTCAGCACAGGGCCTTATCCTACCCCCTCCCACCAACTGTGATGCAGAGAAAGAAGTTCTACAACAAAAGGGTCTCCTTGTTGTTTATTCAGATTAAATAACTGGAAAACTGGATGTTTTCACCAAATATATTCCCCTTTCTTCTCGACTGCCCTCATACTGAAAACATCAGAACACCCCCTACCTTGTACCAAGAAAGAAAAACAAGGTAAGGGGGAAAAAGGTTTGTCGCCCTTCCGTGACATCTTAGGCATTTTTAACAATTCTATTTGTAATGGTAAGTGGCCATTGGAAGATTTTCTTCCACCAGAGAAAAACAAAAACTGCGTGAGTTCCACTTCAGGAATAAAGAGAGCGAAAATACTACCAAAACACTGAAAGAAGGAATTCCAACCTTTAGCTCATTTATTTTCCTTTTTATTCCCTTTAGCAAAGTCCTGAAATGCATAACAGACTCTATCTTGGTTATATCTTGGTGAAGATTTCTGGGGAAGACGGTTTGGGGAAAGGTATTCTTAACAATGCACATATTAACAAGCGTCTGGTATTTGGGAGGTATGCAAACAATACGTCAAGAAAAATGTTTCATCGGGGAAGGACAAAACAAAATCGAGACACTTCTGCTCACCACTGTAGGCATTTTCTTACTGCCCTGCACTTTCTGGATGTCTCATTCTCAGATGTCATCTTTTTATCAGCCTGTTTTCTCTAAGTCACGAGGACAGGTTTAATTATGCATCAACGACACAGGTTCATTTCAGAAGTCAAGATTTGCTAATGCAGGAGTGTGGAGGCATGCTAATGACATTTTCATGTTTACCAAGAGTGTGAAGTTTGGGGCTTCGACGAGATCAGTCAAACGGTAAGTTAAAAGTATTTTATTGAATGGCTAAAGACCACAGAGGGACACAGAATCCCTAGCTACCATTTCAAAATTATACTTGCAGATTTGGCACAAGAGGGCTTCTCAAGATTAATGCATAAACATTTTTGCTCCATTTCTTGTGAGTTACATTCCTGAGAAAAACTGCTACGGTATTTGCCAGCGACTCGGACCTGGCTTTGATGACTCGGCAGGATGTCCTGGAGAGGCCCTAGGGAAGGCGTTCCGAGCTCTCCCGTGGTTAGGGGTGTTGAGGACACCTGGCGAGCAGGATGGGCTGGGGGCTGTCATCCGCGCATGCATAGGCTAATGTCCTACGTGCCTCTCCTGTCTGTGACTCTGTTAGCTCCATTCTTAAGCCATGAGATAAAAGCCCCCCTCACTAAGGGCCGAGTGGCCACCTATGTCTCTCTCAGCATCTCTCTGGGGCCACGTTCCACATGAGCCCACACAACAGGGACTGGGAGGTCCGCACGGATAGTGCAGGCTCACGCTCCCTGCCCAACCATCAACTCGCAGGGCTTTCACATTTCCAGGCGGTCAACAAATATTTACAGAGCTTCTACGATGCGCCCGACTAACAGCCAAAGACAGATGCGCGAGTAAAGTGAAATATTAGATGGGGGGTGGGTAATGAGAAACGGGGATGTGAGAAGAGCACTCAGGATCTCTCAACGACGGCGTCTCTAAGTCTTTACAAGGAAGGGCTGAGCTGAAGAAACCTCCCCCACCCCTTCCCGGGCTGACCCGCCCCCACGCCTCCCTGCACCAGAGGTGCACAGGAATCCAGGCAGGTGTGAAAGGAGCAAACAAAGGCGATGAACGAAAAGTTGTGAGACCAGGCAGGACAACATCAGAACAGCCCGTAGCCACTATCTAGTTTGCAAATGGACCACCCAGAAAATCTGGGAGCAATTAAGAGGGAGGAAAAACAAATGGTGGTGGGTCAGGGGCGGGGGTGGGGGGTGGTCTGAGGATGATGGGAGGCGGGGCATCCCCGAATGATCTTCTGCTAGGAACACAAAAGTGAGGCAACACACCGCGACGAGAGCCCAAGGGAACCGGAGCCACGGAGTGGGGGTGCACACTCACGTTCTTGCGCAATCACTCCAGCCACACAATCGTCACGTTTACAGAGTGATCAGAAAACAGGTTTGAAGGTGCAGAAGGTAGGAAGCCCCATTTAAACTCTCATTACTTTCGGACACTCATGTGAACCTTGAGAAGTGCATTTTGAACAGGACACGTGAATTTTAACAATGACATTCTTTTTATGAACTGTAAGGAGGGATGGGCTCACAGCCCGCATCCGCCTTCAACATCACAGCTCTCCAGCCAAACTAAAGACCAGCAGCGGGGACACTGCTCCTGCCACGGGTCAGGCGACCTGCCCAGTGTGGTCCGTATTGTTTCGTCAAGTCCCAACCCGCCTTCTCCCAAATATTGGTCTTCGGTTACAGATGAAGAGACCATCTCACTATGTAAAATATCTTGTCCAAGGTCACGCGGCTAAGCAGCAAACAGCTAAGCCAGAATTCACACGCAGGCTCCAGATCTCCGGGGGATGCACACGGGCACACAATCCTACCAGTGCCTCTGCACGGGCTGCTCCCTCTGCTGGAAACACACACTCAGTATTTCCATCTGCCCGCCTCCTCCAAGCCCTGTTTCCCATGCCATCTCCAACGTGAAGCCCTTCATCTCCCACGCCAGATGACCTCCCGGGTTGTCGCCTCCTCTGAACGCCCTTCACGCTACCGACCCCATGTCCAGGCCTGTTTTAACCTCCCGGACCAGAATGAGACCCCGGCCCCACGTTGGATCAAACACGGCGAAGCGCATTCTTATGCCACGCCGGGCGCAAGGTTTTCCTGTCAAATGCTGCAGAAGAGTTTTTAGAATTTTGCTTTGAAATTCTCATTTTACTTAGGAATTACCTATGATCTCTCAGCAGTCACTGGGTATATGCGAGCATGCTTGGGATCTAGGAGGCCCTGTGAGTTGTTTTCAAAGATGCTAAAACTCAGCATGCGTATTACATCTAACAGTTACTAAGACTGATCTGCCTTTTGTAGAGTTTTAAACCCTTATTAATTTCAATTTGCCGAGGCTGCTCCCTATTTTTAGAGCCTAGGAACTTTTTTTTTTTTTCAGGTCTCAAAGAATTTTGTAGGCCCTTGAAAATCTAGTAGGTGTTAAGCACTGGGCCTAAAGTATCTAACGGACAGAGCAGGCCTTAGCCATGTGCTGCCGTGTGTAACCCTTCTATATAGATCTGCTTCAAGCAGGCCCCACCCAGTCATGGCTTTCAGCTTATTGAAGACAGTGATTTTTGTCTTGTTGACAGATTATTTTTTACAGCGACTGGCACAGCTGCCATCTAATGAATGCTAATGGCCTCACTTGTTAAAAAAAAATGTCATGAACAAACACAAAAACCACAACTTGAACTACACGCTCTACAACTCCTTCCCTGAAGTATCTGAAGTTATTTGAAGTTATATTCCTAATAGTTCTCAAACTCTGGGTTAAAAAAGAAAATGCTTTTGTCTTCATTGCTTTGGAAGATGGTAGGATCCAACAGAATTGAAACATTAAGACACACAGTAGGAATCTCTAGACGTCTTCAGCTAGCAGATTTCTGTTTTCCTGCCAGTGAGCTACAGATTTCCTTAAACCCACATATAGGAGAGTGGCACTCCGAGTTTTCCAGACATTCCATGTGTCTAAGACGGCAATACTAAGTTGTTCTTGGGTCCAGGTCAGCTTCCTTTGGTAGTATGCGGGCTTTAACTAAATGCAATCTAATAACACTGTGACGTACAGGATTAATCAAAAGCTGTTCACACGCCCAACTTTTAGGTATGGGAAAGAGGAGGCCGATGTCCCACGGGAAATAAGGAGAGGGAACGATAGCATTTGTTCCTGTGAACTCGCCCAACCGTCACATGATACTTTCTCAACACCAGTAGAAAATCACAATTCAGTAAAAGCACAACGAAAGGCCCCAGGTACACTTGCCATGAACTGTAACAAGATTTACATGAAAAACACACATTATTCGGCATGCAAACCTTCATGGTAGATACTCATCATTGAGTATAATTGGGCCTAACATCAAAAGGCCTAGCTTTGGTAACAAGACTGAAACAGACCTTTTCCACCTCAGGATAGTATCGCTGCTATTTCTGTTTTCTGCGCGCGGGCTGTTTTGGCCATGCCCAGACCCCGTGAAAACCCCCAGCTTTACCCGGGGACAGGCCGCATCTCACGTGGCCACTGAGACAATGCGATTTAAATCTGCCTGTGACTATATTCTTCGAGAATCCCCAAAACGGCTAAAACTGAGCATGCCATGCTCGCATGGAAAACTGAGGAGAGGAAAAGCAAGGTGGGATGGAAAAGTAGGCAGCAGGGCTGGGAGAACTGGAGCCCCCCACGCTCTTGGCCGGCGCTGGCCCACCTCTTCCCATTACTGTCCCGAAGCATCGCTTTGCCCATCACTCTGGCCTTCGTTTCCAGCTCCTGCACCTCCTCCAGCAACGTTTTCTTGCAGGTATGCTTGGCCCTGTGTCGGAAGGAAAAGACAAAAAGCACATCACATAGGAACTTTATACAGCGTTAAAGCCTGGCTGCTCCCTTTTGGGGCCACATCTGGATGCCCTTGGACGCCGAGGCTGCAGCTGCGGGCATCATGGAACAGTCACAGTCCCGGTGCGTGGCCGGGGCTCCACTTTCATACACTGGGAAGCATCCCAAGTCCCCCAGAACACACTTGGACCGTGAGCCTCAGAAGTTAGCCCACATCCGCCAAGGAACGCTGCCTGCTGCTGAAAGCCTGAGAATCTGGCTGAGGACCCAGCCTTTCAGACCAAGGACCAGGGTCCATGGATATTCATGGGTCCATCTCCAAAGTGTTTCATGCAGAACCTAAGAACCCAGAAGATGCTTTAAATCCTTACCCTAGTGGATGTACGTGGATCCCTTAGCCATGGCCCCTACTGGGATCACAGACCCTGGGTGAGTAGTTTGTTCTCTTTTTAGCGTCAAAAGAGCCACTGTCACAGCAGGAATGGGATTTATGTACGTATGTATATATGTTTATTTAATTTTGAGAGATAGAGTGTGAGCGGCAGGTGTCAGGGGGTAGAGGGTGTGGGGGGGGGGGGCAGAGAGAGGCACACACAGAATCCAAAAGAGGCTCCAGACTCTGAGCTGTCAGCACAGAGCCCGACGTGGGGTTCAAACTCATGGACCGTGAGATCATGACTGTGAGCTGAAGTCAGATGCTGAACCGACTGAGCCACCCAGGCGCCCCGGGAATGGGGTTTCTAATGCTGGAGTTCATGCTCTTCAAGCCAAGCCCTGGACCTGAAATTTAGGGTCAGTACAAATATCCAGGTACAGCTTTTCCACTGTTCTCTTGCAGAGACTTACCCTCAGGGCCCATCTATGTGGGTCTCCATGGCGTAAAGCAACTGATGTAGCAACGGAAACGAGCTGGCCTCTGCACCACAGTTTAAACCTCAGCCTGCCACGTCACCCTCCTCGAACTGCAGGAAGAACCGCCTGCCCTCTTTTTCTGATTAAACTAAGAATACCTTACAACATTCAAACAAGCAGCTGATCTCAGGATCTTCCTGAAATTGAGACTAAACACAGAGCTACTGGTTGGAAACGATACCGCTGACGGAAAAGGCCATTTGACTAGACACAGGTATGAAACGGGGCGGGAGGGGGGCAACTAAAAAGAAAAAGGGCTCATTGCTTAGCAATATAGGGCAGGTTTCTGTATTACAAAAAGCTTTTCATTAGTTTCAGTGTAAACAGATGTGGAGACCCTGCTAAGTGCCAGGACTCAAGGACAGAGCAAGAACAAAAACGGAGCATCTCTGCAAGGAAGCGAAAACAGCGTAACGGGAACATTCTGAAGACGCAAGCTGTTGCAGTGAAATCTCATTCTTCCTCCCACCCTCCACCTTCAAGGGAAGAAGTCTGTTAAGATAACGCCCAGTCATCCCCTAACACTCCAAGTTAATCTATAATGGAGTATTAGTCCTAAGACACTGTGTATGTGCCTGTCATTCCTTTTCCCCAAAGTAAACAAGAGAACTTAGCCACACAGGTTTTAACACATAATACCTTAATTACATCAAGCCGAGTCCCGGGACTCAGGAGTGATAACATACTGCAGTTCAAAGCAGAGACTGTGGAATTTTAATTTAAACAAGAAATGAGAAAACGTTTAGCGTTTTGCTGGAGACAGTAAAAAAAGAATGTTGAAATTTGCACTGTTCATTATTATTGAATATGCTGGGCCCCCAACTTGAACTTTTATCTCATGGGCCCACGGGGCTAGGATGATAGGGAGACAACTGAGGGGCAGGCCCCACTCCGCTAGGATTCACCCCAGCTATACAGGTCCCCAAATACACAGAGAACACATCTGCGGGTCCTGGGGGATGAACATGTGCTCTGTTTCAGGATGGTCCTCAATCCACCCCTCCCCTCCTTCCTCCCTCTTTCTCCCAACACAGAGCAATCAGGGCTCATCAACCTCTGTAACAGCCCCCGGAGTTACCTTCTGGGCTGGGGGACAAGGGTGCCACCAAGAAGTAGGCTAGGAACAGGGAGCCTGGGCCAGCGGGCTGGAAATCTACACCTTAGGCCAAGGGAAAACGAATCTGACCCACTACATTGAAACTGCCAGTTTTGGCTCATTCACAAAATCATTTCAGGGCGAAATGATCTGAGTATCCTAATGCCCCCAGACACTGTGCATGTTTTTAATGGATGAAACTCACTGGTGTCCAAGAATTACTCAGCAAGTTTTCAGTATTTCCACGAGCCTAGCTCATGGGACTTGACCACTATTTGAGAACACCGTATGGCAACGCTTGGGGATGATTCCGTGAGTCTTTCTGCGTGTGGCACTGGGGTAGAAGTGACGTTAGCAACGCAAAACTGCTTTTTCAAGGGCCTTTACCTCATTAATAAATTCTTCGTTAGATGAATGGCTCTCCTCCCCCTGTCAAAGTTCACATGTGAAAAGCCGGCCTTTAAGCATCAGCCACTGGCCTGCAAGTTCGGTCTCATCAGGCACCGGGGTGTGGCTTGTTCTGAGTCACAGCTGTGACACAGTGAGCCCCACTGTCCCCCAACGGCTGGCCCGCTGTGGTCTGGGGCTGCTCCATTCAACCCCGCACCAAAAGACCAGATGATCCCACGAGGGGTAGCGTGGGTTGCTTAGCCACTGTCAGAGTGTGAGAGTCGGCTGGGAGCCTCCAGATACAGCTATGGGTATCTCCACGTATTCGGGGTTTTTAACACAAATAGATCGACGTAGCATCTTAACCTTTGCATCTTTCTGTTTCTGAAACTTTGTTCCTTGACTCCCTCCTCTGCATGGAAAAGCAGCAAGTCAAGGAGATGTTCGATTCCACTAAATGTGGACGAAAATGTAAATACAATTTGGTTCACAAAAACTTAGTTTAGTTGGGTTTTTTTTTTTAAATCAAGACTCATTTGTATACAGAAATTTCTTATTACTTTTTATTTCCATTTAACTGCCTATCTGGGATTATAATAAGGAAATGAAGTCATTCTGGAATTGCTGAACGTATTGTGTGCTGACTGGTAAAGTATAAGAGATACAGTTAGATAAAAGGAGACGGGTTCCTGTGCCCAGTGGCCTTGAGCTTTATATTATTTCTACAAAGCAACTAATGAATTTCTCCTAAATGAGAATGAGTACATGGCAGCTTACCTAAGAATGTGGTCATGGGTAAACATTTTGGAAGTGTGTAAGCTAAAGTGTATTAAAATAGTTCTGGGCAATTTAAACTTCATGCTTCTAATAAAAATACTCATTAGCCAGGTATCACATATAATCAGTCAATTATTTTAGTAAAAGATGTGTTAGTTCGGTCCCTTATGAAAATTATGGTTAATAGGATAACAGAGTAGGTACTTTATGGCATCCAAATCTGACTTAAGATAGTCTAACGGATCTTCGACCAGAAAGCTGACAGACTTCATGGAAAAAATGACTGAATTACCTCATGCTGGTTTTCTTTCTTTCTTTTTTTTTTTCCTGACTCTGAAACAGTCTAGGTCCTGAAATGGGAGAGGGGGACTGGGCAGGCTAAGGGGGGAAAATGGAGAAAGAACAGCTCACTTCCCTAAACACTCGTAGAAATACATGCAAAAAGGTGGGCCTGCCTCCTGCTGGGATTTAAAAGCTCTTTCAAAAGAGAGGCAACCTCCAACACTCAAGACAAAACAAAAAGGCCAGTAAGATTGGGCCAAGGCAAGATGAGAGAGTCATCCCGTGAGAGACTCTGACAGGCCCACAGGCTCTTCCGGTGCTCGGTAATTCCGATTCACTTCACTCAAAACTCTCCTTGGAAGCCCAAGGACAGCCACAGCCCGACGTGTCTCAATAAACAGTTGACACCCGGAACCCAGGGAAGGGAGGTTGTGGACAAGCAGGGTTCGTGTGTTTGCTCAGTGTGCAGGAAGGAAAACCGGAACACGTCCCGGGAGTTAAAGCTCAGAAAGAGAAATCACAGTGCGACTCATAGTCGGCTTTCTCTTCCCAGAGAAGCCTCTGAATTTACGGGACCCGACAACATCAACGTCAGGCCGGGAGTATCAACATGGGCCCCGTGATCACAGGGAGGATTCCCAAGTAAACTTGTGAAATTCTCGTTTTTTGAGGACAGAGGTGACTGTACTTGAGACGTGAAATGTGTACTACAAATTGAGCATGTTCTTTGGGCAAATGCTGCAGGTGAGAGCCAAGGTACGCACCCTCGCTGGTTTCTCCAAACAGAAAGGGACAAAAGTACATTTCTGTAAGTGTCCCTGCACTTTGGTAGCGGCCCTTCCGGCTGAGCCCAAAGCTGAGGCGCCGTCTGCTCCTGGGAAGGGCTGTTTTCTGGGCCCCTACCGGGCAGGAGGTAGCAGGTGGGGCAATGCCTGGGGTCTGTCTGCCTCTGTTGGCCCCCCACCAGCATCCTCACCACAGAGCGTGGTCCCTGCTCCTACCCGGCTGGCAAGCTTCTTGGAAATGAAGTGACTTTTGTTCTTTCCATCCAGTGGAGCTGGAGGCAGTGTCCTTTGATTTATTCTTGCTAAAATGTAAATGGCACTAATTTTACAGTGCCAGGGGAAACCAAAAACAAGTCCTGCTTGAAGGAATAATTTGCTTCCCTGGTGACCGGTAACTTTTACTCGGAATGGATTGGAAAAGGCGAGGAGGTAGAGAACACTGTCATCGGCCAACACTCTTTGAAATGGTAGAAAGATACTTTTGCTAAAGTCTCACTTGGCAAATACAGTGTCAATAACATTTTTTTTCATGGCATTAATCTAGATAGTTGAATTAAAATAGGCTGAGATTAATTTATAACTGCATCACTATTCTCAATCAGTATAAATTGTGAAGTGATCTAATGTAACCAACGTCATGTTGTATTTACCTAAAACTAACCCAACTGTCATGTGAAATTGAAGAAATTCAGCAAGGTAAAATGGTATGCCACAATTGGGCTTTGTGCTAGAAGAACAAATAATAGAACATTTTCTCTCCGTGCATTTATTAGATTAAGAAAACATCTTTCCTGGCTATAATTTCATTTCCAAAGATTCTAGTTCAGTTATTTACAAAACACGGGTTTAGTAGATAAAAGAAAGTAGTGGTAAATCAAGCCATTTAATAAATTAGAATTATTTAGTTTTTTCCAACAGTTGCAAAACTTAGTGACGAGGAAAAAAAAACCCACCCAAAATATGTGCTATACAATTCTCTCTCTTCCTCTCTCTCTCTCTCTCTCTCTCTCTCTCTCTCTCTCCACGTTAGGCATCATCAGGTGTCAAGATAATGCCAAAATGAAGACTTTTTCAAAAGACATCCTTAACTGTCAGGCAAGAACAATTCTCATTGAGTGTGGGAGGAAGGGGGAGATAAAAATGAAATCTGATGTCTTTTCCTGGAAGGTTTGGATTAAAGTCTCAATTCTCTACCTCAGGGCCCCAAAATAATTATGCTTTGCCTAAAGTAAAACCAATCCAGGAGGCTCAATTTTCAGGGAAGTCGGCAACTGTTTGTAGGAGGAATCAGGCCTGCCCCAAACAAAACTCAGTGTTCCCTCATTTGGAGTATTCCGTCTCTTTCTCATGGATAAAATTAAAATTTACATTCTCTTGGAACGTAGTTGCTTCATTTACCTTGTACACAAGACATTTCAGAAACAATATTATTTTGAAACGTAAGCAAAAGTTGAGCATGAATTGTTTCCTGTCTGACCCACATTATAATTTCATCTTTGTGATTAATGTTCACATAGATCTGTACACGGACACTCTAAATAAATTATATTTGAAGGATTCCTACTGTGAGTTACCGGGAAAATGAAGACTCCTTCCTTCCAAGTATTTTCTAATTTGAAATGACCTCCACATACGGTTTTTGGCCATGCAGGAGACCTGATTCTTGAGAAGTCCCACAGCATGCAGGACCCTACCGCAGGGTTCACGAAAGGTGACTGCAAGGGCAGCTGAGCAAGACTTAGGGCGGCCACTTCACTTTTCACTTACGCTCTCCACGCCACATCTTCGATCAAACACGCCGTGGGAACCAGAAATAATCCCAACCAGAAGTGTGCAGAGCTCAGGACCATGGTTGCCTGCAAGACACAGAAGTGACACGTGCGTTACGTTTGTTCTTTCAAAAAACCTACATGATTTAATCAATGGAAAACATCCCATCACACACACACACACACACACACACACACACACACACACAGCAGACATTCAATCACAGCGAAAATGTGCACCTCGGCAGAATGTCAAGGAGACCTGACGCGTTAAGTGCCTCTCTGTTGATCTCCATCAGCTCTGGTCTCCTTTCATTTTAACAAGCGTTGTTGTCTCTCTCTTTAAAAAGTGCTTTTTTAAGCCTCTTTCTGATCAGAACACTGTCCCCAAATCCCTCCTATATGGAAAGGTTGGAGCCAGCTTCCTATCAAATCAACTTTTCTCTAGGAGGCTCATTACATCCACTTCCCTTATACATCAGCCCATGTTCCTTTGCTGCTCATTCGTTCGTAGAACCAGTACCTTGGTGATTCTGAACACCCAGAAGAGGAAAATGAATGGTTATAGTCCTTGCCTCCAAGGACATTAAGTACACACACACACACACACACACACACACACACACACACACACACGTGGTATAATCTATAGATTTTTCCCTGATTTTCAACAGGGTCATATGCTGATAAACCCATCATAAGTTGAAAATATCATAAGTCAAAAATGCAGTTAATACACCTAACTTACTGAACACCATAGCCAGTTGGGCAAAATCATCAAAACCCTATTTTATTTTTTTAAGTTTATTCTTGTTTTGAGAGATATATAGAAGCACGCTGGGGAGGGGCAGAGAGGGAGAGGGAGACAGAATTCTAGGCAGGCTCCATGCTGTCTGTGCAGAGCCCGATGTGGGGCTAGAACTCACAAATCGTAAGATCATGATCTGAGCCTAAATCAAGACTTGGGAGCCCAACCAACTGAGCCACCCAGGTGCCCCAAGCCTATTTTATAATAAAGCATTAATGTGGAAAACTGTATGGAGGTTCCTCAAAAAATTACAAATAGAGGGGCGCCTGGGTGGCTCAGTCGGTTAAACGTCCGACTTCGGCTCAGGTCATGATCTCGCGGTTCGTGAGTTCGAGCCCCGCGTCGGGCTCTGGGCTGACGGCTCAGAGCCTGGAGCCTGCTTCTGGTTCTGTGTCTCCCTCTCTCTCTGCCCCTCCCCCGTTCATGCTCTGTCTCTCTCTGTCTCAAAAATGAATAAATGTTAAAAAAAAAACATTAAAAAAAAATTACAAATAGAAATAACCATAGGATCCCAAAATTCCACTACTGGGTATTTAGCCAAAGAAAACAAAAACACTAATTCGAAAGATATATGTGCCCTTATGTTTACTGTAGCATTATTTACAATCCATAGTCAAGATATGGAAGCAACGTAAATGTCCATCCACAGATGAATGGATCCAGAAGATGTGGGGGGGTGTGTACGGACACACAATGGAATATTACTCACACACACGGAATATTACTCGACCATGAACACGAACGAGATCTTGCTATGTGGGACCACATGGATGGATGTACCAGAGGGTATAATGCTGAGTGGAAGAAGCCAGAGAAAGACAAAAGCCATATTTTCCCTTCTACGTGGAATCTAAAAAACAAACTTATTAACAAACAAAAACGCAGAAAAAGACCCATAAGTACAGAGAACAAATTGGTGGTTGCCGGAGGGGAGGGGGAATGCAGGGAGGGAGGGCAAAACAGACGAAGGGTTAAGTTCCATCACGGGGATGGAAGGCACAGCCTAGGGAAGACGGTCAGTGGGACGGGAAGTGTTGTCTGGTGACACGCGGCAGTCACACTACAAACAGATTTGTTGCATCACTACGCTGCGCACCGGAAGCTAACATAACATGGTGTGCCAACTATGCTTTGATAAAAAAAAGAAACAAAAAACGAGACTAAAAATACAATCAAGTGCTGGCTATCTCCTGCGATGTACTGAATACCGTGCTAAAAGTGACAGGTAGTTGTCTGGGTGGCGAATGGTTGTGAGCGTGTCGGCTATTCACCCTCGGGGCTGTGCCGGCTGCCTGGGGAGTGGCCACTGCCCGGCGTCACGAGAGACAATCGTACCACATGCCGCTGGCCCAGGAAAAGATCCAGATTCAAAACTCCAAGTACGGCTTCTACTGAATGCGTCTCGCTCTCACGCCATCATCAAGTTGGAAAATCCTAAATGGAACCATCCTAAGTCAGGGACCGTCCGTACACGACACAGTGGAATATGACATGTATTGTGATCACATTCTAGGGGGTTTCAGAAGGCTAGAAGGCTGGTCGGGCTCCTTGAAGAGCACAGAACGTGAGATGTGTCTAGAAAGATAAGCAGGGTTTCGGCAGCTAGGGAAGGGCAGAGGGAGAGCAGTTCCAAGGGGAACGATGAGTGACAGGGACAGGCAGCGAGGACAGCAGCCTTTGATGAGCGTCACAGACAGCTTGGGGCAGAGGGTTTTAAGGAATAGAGCTGTGGGGCCAAGTTAAATGTCAGGGGAGGAGGTGAAAAGAGAATGTAGGGCAAAAGCCGGGGAGGGGGGTGCGGACAAGTTTGCTCTAAGCAAATGTGGGGGCTGGGGAGTCGGGAGTCCTTAGATTGGGGTTTCCCGTGAGCCGGGCTGGGAGCTTGGAGCTGGCTGGCAACCGGCAAGTTGGCCTGGAAGGGTGGGCCACCTCGAAAAGGGACAAAGGTGACAGAACCTTTCACGTTCATTCCTTTGCTTTTCTGGAGTCCTCACCATTTGGTTCCACGGGAAGGGAGAGGTTTTGCCACAACTCATTACCAAGTGGCCGGAGGCTTTCCGAGGGCAGGCGGGCAGTGGGGTCGAGGCACACGTAAGCTGGGGGACACTTGCAGGGACGCGGCAGGGCTGAGAATCAGGGGGTGCTCAGGGCAGCTCTCTTCAAGTGCAGAGGGCGGGGTTTGGCCCCCACGTGGCATGCTAGTTTCAACGCACTCTCTGGTTGCCGTCCTCTGTTCCGGTGGGCCCGCCACACCCACCGCGGCCCTTGTCCCGAGCAGCCACGGCAAAGCCCACGCCTAACCGCTCGGGTCTTGCCTCCGAACTCTGTCGCGTGGCTGTCCGTGGGACTCGGAGCTTCTGACGATGAGTCTGAGACGCAGTGAGGTCTGGGGTAAAGCTGAACTCCACCCAGGGCCTGGAGGACTTGCTTTGATTTTTCTAAAAAAAAGTGCCTGTTTTCTGACTTAAAACTATGGGAGCGCGTTGTGCCCCATCAAGCACGTCTCTTCCACTTCATCCTCAGGAAATAAGTAATAAAGTGTCCGAAGAAGTAAGTGCAAGAATATTCACACCGTGCTGTGCTACCAAAGACAGGAAGAAAGAAACGTCCAAGAACAGGACTTAATTACATTGTGGTACCTACAGACAATGGGCTCGTGGGTGGCAATTAAGAGGGACAGAGAATTAGATTTGTTGGCACAGAGGAATGTTACAAGGCTAATGCAAACTCCGGTTCTGACACCTCTTCCAACGGACCCACCATGGCAATGGGAGTGTGGGAAAAGCAGCACAACTGGGCCAAATCTCGAAATTGAACTTGAGATGCCATGTCCTGATGCAGTCTGCTACAAGTTCTTTGAATGTGTCTTTGAATGTGAAGCCTTCAGCATGTGTCTATATACGTCAATATACACTCCGATTGTTGTAGGTCCTGTCTTAGGATTTGCTCGCCTTTCACGAATGCATTTTGGGACTTCAAAAGGGGTGGAGTGGTCCCGGCCTTGCTGGGCTCGAGACTACCACCCCCTTTCATACGTGCTGCTGACGTGTTCGTGAATAATGCATCTGGGATACAGGAGGATGGTGACTGTTGTTTGCGTATCTCTCTGGCTATCTCTACTTCCTGTTTTTTTCTACCGAAAATATGTATTACTCACATGAAAGAAAAGATGTAACCCGACCCCTCCCTCCACCTCCTAAGCGAACCACGGGAAGGAGCCCATCAACAACCCTCTTGCCTCTATGGCTGGCTGAGTCCCCAGCTGCAGGGCTGAGTTGGCACCTTGGGTATTGCTCTCTGCTGTACCCGTCTGGGGTGGTACTTGCCCATGGAAGGTGGGACTGGTTTGAGCTATACTTACTGGGGGTAGGTCCTGGATCATCTGCTAGGTGTATTTACCAAAGGGTACGGTCATTTAAAAATAATACTTGACAGCAATGATTTAAACTAGATTACGAAACTCAGTAAGAATTTTACTTGCTGAGCGAAGTAAGGACCGTGAACTTTGAGCTGCCCTACTGGAAATATGAAGCCCCCACCCAAATTAACAAAAGTTATATAGAGATTTGCAAATATTGTTGTTGCTGTTGCTGGTGTTTAAAACTTGGAGCCGGGAAGATTTCGTGTATATAACGTAAAAGTGTGGTTCCAGAAAGGTTTCTACAGATTTTCACGGAATGACTGAGGTCCAACGTCCTGAAAGCTTCCCTAAGGCCACAGCTTTAGTTATTTAAACTTAATTACATTTTCTTGTTCTCTTAAGCATGACAAAAAAAAAAATGTTTATTGAGCTGGGCTGGGTGACAAATGGCACTTAATTACTCTTTCCCCTCCCCTCTCCTAAGTACTATTGAGTGAGGTTTTAAAAATATCCTTTTGATGTGCTAACAGTCTGTTGGGAAGAATGGACCCCCTGTTCCCAGTTAGCACATCTTTACTAGCACAGACATGAGCCACTCAGGTGCCAAATGCACAGGAACCCACTGCAGTAAACTGAGGCTCAGGTGGGTAGAATGAATTGATACATTAGGGCGCAAAAAGGTGAGAGCCCAGACAGGACTGGAGGTTTGTCTGACTGTAATGAGCCACCCAGCACAGCACTGAGTTAGATTAGAAGTATGAACCAGGGGCACCCACAATAGGAGTGACCAGGGATTAGTGCGTTTGTTTGCTACAGTGCTACTAATCTCACACACACAGCCGCAAACTCAGGTCCAGCCATCCAGGAACGTGGTGATAGACCAGGAGTTTTTTTTTTTTTTTCTTTTAAGTTTTATTTATTTGAGAGAGCGCACATGCGTGCGCAAACATGAGCAGGGGGCGGATAGAGAGGGAGAGAGAGAATCCCAAGCAGGCTCCATGCTGTCATTGCAGAGCCTGATGCAGGGATTGATTTCACCACCATCAGATCATGACCCTAGATGATATCCAGAGTTGAACGCTCAACCGACAGAGGCACCCAAGAGACCAATAGACGAGAAGTTTCAAAAGGGAAGCAGAAGTAACCAGAGCCAGGTAAGGTACTTCGTGCTCCCAGTGCGGGGTGCACGGGAACCAAGGTGCTGACAGCGGAAGCCAACTGCTCACCGGCCTAGAGAAGGAACTAGGACTTCTTTGTGCATCTCTATGTGCAGGACTTCCCATGTGACCCCTCACAGTTCCCGTTGCACAGAAGGAAATTTAATTCTGCAACTTCCCCCCAGGATCTGCTGCCACATCCAAAGCCATTGGTTGTCCCCAAGCCCCACTGCCTCCCCTAAACGTGAGCAATGAGGGGCTTCCTCCTCCTGCACCCGCCTGTCCCGGGGCAGGAGAGAACGAACATCCCCCAGCACAGACTTGGCAATAACGCTCAAGCCCCAAGTCTGACTCCCATTTAACACCCGAAACACAGGGCACCAAATTCAAACTGTAAGTCAAAGAAAATCTGGAGGACTTGCAGTGTCACAAAAACCAAAGAACCGCGCCCCCCAATCCCTGCGCTCCCCACCCCCCCCCCCCCCCGCCAGCCACAGAAACAAAATTAAGCCAAATGTCTAAGGACCATCAGCCTGGTAGGGACACTTGTATTTGTGATTTCTACTCCTTAAGTCTTGTTTACCCCTCACCTTTCCTAAATTTGTGTTTCCATTCAAAGGCCCTAGTTTTGTCGGTGAGCTCTGGCTTTCCAAAAACCGTGTTTGCCACGGATGCGCACGAGGGACGTTAAATCCACTTTTCTCTCTGCGAGAGTCGTTTTGGGAAGGGTGGCGATGTACGTTCTCGCACTATTTGCTCTGGGTGACTGTGCGACGGTCGACGCGTTTGTTTAGGAGCTGTGCAACCCCCACACGCCGAGGCTGAGAGACAGGTGCGCGGCACAAATCCATCCTCCCCAGGGAACTCTGGGGCAGGCGGAACGACAGACAGGTGCAGGAAAGACTATCCCGTGTGTGGCTGGATAAAGGACTGAGCTGAGACCACATCCACTTGCTGCGGGAAGGAGGGCACAATTTCAGGCTGAAATCGAGTTCCCTTCCCATAGTCACGTGTGCCCACAGCTCTCCTCCACAGAATACCTACGGCATTAACATTGGGGCCAATGTTACGCTTAGATTTACTGAAAAGTAACATCTCAGTTGTCTCCAAAAGAACGTCCTCAGACGACTCTCCTCCCACGCACTCGGAATGCAAACGAAGTTTTGGAAAAACAACCAAGCGATGCCAGAAGCGCCTACGTACCTGTGCTAACTCAGAAACCACCCCACATGCCTCATCTGGACACTTAAGTGCCGGCCCAGTGGCACGTCCAGATCTACCTGCACAAAAGGGGACTTGAAGCCATAACCCCGGCACAAGAAGTTGCTACCTCAGCCTCGCTGTGATCCCTGAAGATGGGCGAGAAGAAGCAACCACCTAAAAATATCATTCCTACAAACGTGGGGTCATTAAGAACCAAGCATGTAACAAACACTCTCTTTTTGACAGTGGGCTTTATTAATTTTTTTTTTGTCACTAAAGCATAAGGTAGCTCTATCAATGACACTATTATTTTGAAACCCTCAAAAGTTAGTGGTGGATGATTAACGTGGGGCATCTGGGTGGCTCAGTCGGTCGAGCATTCGACTTCGGCTCAGGTATGATCTCACTGTTCGTGAATTCAGGCCCCGCATCGGGCTCTGTGCTGACGGCTCAGAGCCTGGAGCCTGCTTCAGATTCTGTGTCTCCCCCTCTCTCTGACCCTCTCCCGTTCACACTGAGTCTCTCTCTCTCAAAAATAAATATTAAAAAAAAAAACTATATTCCCCCTCCAGGAGGATAAAGGAATGCTTTCCGGGGAAGGGGGGGGGGGTATTAGAATTTAAATGCAGTCAAATGCACAAATCTTAAGTTTTTAGTTCAAAGAGTTCTGACAATTGTGTACATCTGTATAACTACACCTGCCTGATCCCTCCCCTGCCCTGATTTGTCACTAACAGCTAAGTTTTGCCTGTTTTAGGACTTCACGCAAGTGGGAAGACATTCTTTCGCCCAACATGATGCCTTTGAGATTCACGCGCGTTCCTGCGGGTATCTATAACCTATTCTTTTTAAAATGTTTGAGCGGTATTCTGGTTGTGTGAATATATCACAATTTGCTTAACCAGTCTCCTGTGAATGGACCTTGGGGTTCTTTCTAGTTTGGGCCTCTTATCAATAATAAGGCTGCTGTACGCATGTGTACAGAGTCGTTTTTGTGTACATATGTTTCTGTTTCTTTGGGGTCAACGCCTGAGAGTGGGGTTGCTCTGTCATGCGCAGGTATACCGCAGAGATGTTGGGGGTTCAGTTCCAGACCGCGACAATAGAGCAACTATTGCAATGAAACAAGTCAAATGAGTTTTTTTGTTTCCCACTGCATATAAAAGTTATGTCTATGCTATATTATAGTCTGTTAATTGGGCAATGGAATTAGGTCTTAAGAAACAATGCACATACCTTAATTTAAAAATACTGTACTGCTGAGAAAAGCTAACCATCATCTGAGCTTTCAGCAAATCGTAATCCTTTTGCTGGGGGAGGGTCCTGCCTCGATGTCGATGGCTGCTGACCGATCAGGGTGGCGGGTGCTGACGGCTGGCGTGGGTGTGGCAATTTCTGAGAAGAAACACTCAAGTTTGCTGCAGCAAGGGGCTCTTCCTTTCATGAATGGTTTCCCTGTCACATGAGATGCTGTTTGATAGCATTTCACTCACAGTGGAACTTCTTTCAAAACTGGAGTCAGTCCTTTCAAATCCTGCTGCCGCTTTAAGTACCAAGTGTATGTAACATTCTAAATCCTTTGTTGTCATTTCAACAAGCTTCACGGCATCTTCAGCAGGAGCAGAGTCCCATCTGGGGAAACCACGTTCTCTGCTCAGCGGCGAGAAGCAGTCCTCACCCCATCGCGTCCTGTCACGAGATCGCGGCAACGCCATCCACCCTCGGGCCCCACTTCTAGTTCTGGTTCTCTCGGTGTTTCCGCCACATCTGCCGTGATTGCCTCCACCGACGCCCCGAGCCCCCAGAGTCATCCCCAAGGGTGGGAATCCACTTCTGCCAAACGCCTGCAAATGTGGATATTTTGACCTCTTCCCACGAATCACGCATGTTCTTGATGACATCTAGAATGCCGAATCCTTTCCAGGAGGTTTTCAATTTGCTTTGCCCAGATCCATCAGAGGAATCACTTTTTATGACATCGATAGCCTTTCAAAACGCATTTCTTCAATAGTAAGACTTGAAAGTGGAAATGACTCGTCGATCCGTGAGCTGCAGAATCCACGCCGTGGCAGCAGGCGTGGAAACGTTAGTCTCCTTGGGCGTCTCCATCAGAGCTCTTGGGTGAGCACGTGCACTGGCAACGAGCAGCAATATTTCCAAAGGAATCTTTCTTCCTGAGCAGCAGGTCTCAACCGCGGGCTTAAAATATTCAGTAAACCATGTTGTAAACATGACGTGCTGTAAACAGACATACTGTCATCCAGGCGTCGATGATCCGCTTGTAAAGCACAGTGGGCTGGGCATAATTCTAACGGGACCTAGGATTTTCAGAACGGTCCGTGAGCACTTCGTGGACTTCAACTTCAGCGAAGTTGGCTTCCAGTTCAAGTCACCAGCTGCATTAGCTTCTAACGAGAGAGTCAGCCTGTTCTTTGGAGCTTAGAAGCCAGGCAGTGGCCTCTCTCTAGCTGTGAAAGTCCTCAGTGGCATCTTCTTCCAACAGAAGTCTGTTTTGTCTGCGTTGAAAATCTGCTGTTTGGTGCAGCCACCTTCATTAACTACCTTGGCCAGACCTTCTGGAAATTTGCTGCCGCTTCTCATCAGCACCTGCTGCTTCACCCTGCATCATTTACGTTCTGGAGGCTTCCTTCTGTAAGCTTCACGAACCCACCTCTCCTAGCTTCAAACTCTGCTCCTGGTAGCCTCCTCACCTCTCTCGGCCTTCATAAAACTGAAGAGAATTAGGGGCTTGCTCCGGATTAGGCTTTGCTTGGAGGCAATGTTGTGGCTGATGTAACCTTCTGTCCAGGCCACTCCAGGTGACTCTGGATCTGCAATAAGGCTGTTTCCCTTGCTCACCATTTGTGTGTTCACCGGAGAAGCCCTTTCAACTTCCTTCCAGAACGTTTTCTCGGCATTCACGGCTTGGCTGTCTGGTGGAAAAGGGCTACCTTTGGGTCTGGCTCAGCTTTGGGCAAACCTTCCTCACTAAGCTTGATCATTTCTAGGTTTTGATTCGAAGCGAGAGACGTGAGACTCTTCCTTACACTTGAACACATAGAGGCCACTATAGGGTTATTCACTGGCCTAATTTCAATATTGTTGTGTCTCACGGAACAGGGAGCCTCAAGGAGAGGAGGAGAGACCGGGAATGTCTGGCTGGTGGTGGAGCAGTAGAACATACACATTTGTGGATTGAGTTCATTGTCTTACATGCGTGTGGTTTGCAGCGCCCCCAAACTCTTGTTACAAGAGTAACGTCAAAGATCACTGATCCCAGGTCCCCATAACAAATATAATAATGACAAAGTTTGAGGGGCCTCTGGGTGGCTCAGTTGGTTAGGCATCCGACTTCAGCTCAGGTCTGATCTCACTGTTGGTGAGTTCAAGCCCCGCATATAGGCTCTGTGCTGACAGCTTCAGATTCTGTCTCCCTCTCTCTCTGTCCCCCACTCACACTCTCTCTCTCAAAAATAAATATTGTTTATTTAAACAATAATTATTATTAATTATTAATATATTAGATATTTATATATTTGTATTATATTTATATAATATAATTTAATTTATTATATGTTATAAATAATTATTATAATTATAAATTATATTATAAATTATTATAAATTATTAACATTTTAATAAATTAAAAAATAACAATGATGACAAAGTTTGAAATCTTGTGAGAATTACGAAAACGTGACACAGAGACACAAAGTGAACAAATGCTGGAAAAATGGCACCAACGGACTTGCTCAAGGCGGGGCTGCCACCAACCTTCGATGTGTAAAGAATGCAGTATCCATGAAGCACAATAAAATGAGGTGTGCTTGTGTATGATGAACTTTGTAAGAGACGTCCCAAGAGTTCACCAAAGCAGTTGCACGAGTACAGTGAATGTCTGAGCACCTCTGCTGCCCCACGTCCTCACCACGCTTGGTCTTGTCCGTATCTTTCATGGTAGCCGTTCCAGTGGCTCACTGTGGTCCTGACACCTTGCGTGTGGGGTCTGCTCTCACAAACACCGTCATCACCACGTGAGCTACTTATGACAGAAGCCACAGGAGTGGGGAGCCTTTCCCCACTAACTGGCAGGGCAGCGCTGACAAAGCCAAAAGCTCCAGAAAGAAAACTCTGAAGGAAACACAGACTCCCCTCGCCCCGCCCCACCCCTACCCAAGGGAGGGAACTCTTATTTCAGGGCGCGTGGAACGGGACGATTCTTTACAAATCCGTGGCGACGTTTCAACTCTCATTTATTCCCCGGCCAGTGACGAGACGGCAGTTCCCGATTTTTCCCGAACAGGCTGTGAAGAGGTGGAGTGTTGATGCTATGATTTGCTTACTTGGATTATTAATTTATCCTTTTTCGGGTAGTGGTCCTTTTCATTTCCCATTTTGCTCTTTAGCACCCCATTTTAGAGACCACGAATTTCCTGAAACGATTTTTCCGGAGGAGAAAACAATTCTTACCATTCTGCACAGGGCCTGGTGCAGGAAATTAAGGCAAGGAAATCAGCTATCACTGCTATGAAATGTGGGACTCACGTTCAAGGTGAGAACAGGGACAGGTTTAAAACTGGTGCTGTACAATTTTTTTTTAATATTTATTTGTTTATTTTGAGAGAGCGAGCGAGAGAGAGCAAGACGGCATGCACACGTGAGTGGGGGAGGGGCAGAGAGAGCCGGAGAGAGAGAATCCAAGCGCTAACAGTGCAGAGCCGGACATGGGGCTCGATCCTGCAGGGGCTGATGGGGAGGGCTTCAGGGACGCCACGGTACCAGTTCTGACTCTCCTCCCCTAGTGGTGAGCCTGCAGGCTTCCAGAAATTATTCTGTGGGTGTCTGTGGTACGGTGTTTCTTCTGGGTGTTTATAGACAATTTCAACACTCGCTATTTCTAGATTGTGATTCTCGCGTGATTTCACAGAAAGCCAGAAGAGTCAACTGTGCTGTCACAGAAAGTTATCCATTTCCCTGAGGAGAAAAATTAGACGTCTCACAGTGGCAACAACCACGGTAATTTAGAATATTAGGCTCGATATTAGAGCACAGTATTTATGACAGATATCAATAAAGATGGCCCACCTCTTCGATTTGCCGCCTGAGTGACGAGCCCCCCCGAAGAGAGATGAGTGCCCCTCACCATGACTACTATTAGCTGGCCCTCAAATCTGGAAGATCCAGAGACACAGAGATGGTCCCCGCAGAGCCCAGGGCTCTGGAACAGACAGGTGCTGCTTTCACTTCATGCATATTCACTGGCCGCTGTGGTGCCAGAATATACACCCTTGTGACCTAGCCTGTGGGTCGCCTGCACTTCCTAAGGTGGAATAGGAGCTGGTTCCCTCCTCCTCCCAGAGAGGCGGACGAAATCGAGGTCTTGAACCAAGAGGCACTGCCGAGGAAGGACAGACATCTGAAGGACCAACGAGAACGATCGGCAGGTGTTTCTTGAAAAGCTGAGGGGCTGTGAGGGCTTCTGTGGGAGGTGGGATTGACGGAGCACTGGCAGCCCGAGCTGCCATAACAGCATGCCAGGGACTGTGGGCGTAGACCACAGACATTCATCCTCATAGTTCTGGAGGCTGGACATCTGGGAGCAGGGCGCCCGCCAGCCTGCTTTCTTGTGAAAGCTCTCTTGTGGCTCGCAGAAGGCTGATTTCTCACTGTGCTCACATGACCTGCGTGTGTGTGTGTGTGTGTGTGTGTGTGTGTGTGTGTGCAAAGAGGGAGGGAGGGAAAGAGAAGGAGCAAGTTCTCTGATGTCTCCTCTTACAAGGGCACTAATCCCACCACGAGGCCCCCGCCCCTGCCACGTGACCTCATCTGGACCTAATCACCTCTCAAAGGTCCCATCTCTAAATTACCATTACATTAGGGGTTAAGGCTTCCATATAAAAATTTGAGGGGGACACGGACATCCAGTCCCTAACAGGCACAGACAGCCTACCTGGACCTCAATCCCACTCTGCTGCCTACTCTTATTTAATCACCAGGCCTTGGCTTCTTCCTCTGTAAAATGCGAAATACATATTACTTAACTCACTAGGGATACCATGAGGCCTAAATGAACAAATGGAAAGTACTGGAAACAGTGTGTGGCCCATGGTAAGCGCTATACACGTTACCTATCATGAGCTGATTTTTTTACCCTATTGGTAGAAGCCCCAATCTTACTTGGATATCCTAGCAGTGAACAATAGCGATAGAGAGTGGCTCTTGAGTGAGTTTTGAGGGGGGCTGGGTCCAGAAGATGACGATCTGCCCCAGCTGTCAGGAGGTTCACACGTCACTGCTCTCAGGTGGCTGGACAGGTTGAGCCGTATGATGCGGGATTCCCAAGTTATGTTGCAAACAGGTTGTTGGTGGGTGATGGGCAGCAGGTGTTAATAGTGAAAAAAGCTAAATAGTGAAATAGCTAAAATCTATTCTTTAGGTTCAAGTATGAGCACCACTCACTGGAGCTGACTGCTGACAGGGTGCCTTCTATTTTTAATTGATCAAGGTGAGCTTCCTATCATCATACCAGGCCAAGCACGGCTCTCGCCTCTACAGAACACCACTCAGAGCACAGACTCAGCTGTTGCTCTACGATGCTGAAAGATGTCCGCTGATAACTTACTTTGTACCCAAGTAGAAAAGAAAAAAGAGTAGGGGCTAATTGCTCATGAAGAATGTTCTCTATGTGGGAACACGTCAAAAGGCTAAATATGGTGCCTACCTGAGTCCCCGTCCAGGAAGCTGGGGAAAATGATCAACCCAGACTGTCACAGAGCCTAAGCTGCTTCCACAGGGCTGAGGAGTGAGTGAGAGCTCCCCAGTAATGCAGAATTAAACTGCAGAATAAGCAGCCCACAACCATCCTGATCCTTAGCATAGATTTAAAGGAATTCAGAGATGGGAGATCCGGTCGGCTTCAGGTTTTCCCGTAGGTTCCTCGGTGGCAGGAACCACAAACTAAAAGACATTGAATCGTTGTTTCAAGTGACGATAAAAACTTCTACCCAGGACATGGCCTTACGGGTACATAAGGCCAGCAGCCACTCATGTAGCCCGACAGGACTGACCCTAGGAAGGATTGTCTCCCCAACTTTTACTGAAATTAATGCAGAGGTAGGCAATGGGAACTGCATAACTAATAGAATATATACACTCACACACATATCCTAAATATGAGATATTTTATCTCCCTGAAAAGTCCCCACTGATCACTACTTTGTGCATTTAGAATACTTTTTAAAATGCTAACATGACCTGGAAGATTTGCATAGTCCCAATTAGAGTAAAATCCATGGGATTAACAAGACACATCTTTCTCGATCTTCAACCTTACCCAAAGATTTGAAAAATAGATGATTTCATATTAAAGCCAAGAAAAGAGGATAAGGGGAAGACGGCAGCAGAGCAGGAGGACTCTAGGCTCATCTCATCCTGTAGAAACACAACTAGGTAACTATGAAACCATCCTAAATACCCCAGAAATCCATCTGAAGAGTGGCATAACAAACAACTAAAGATAGAGAAGATGCCACATCGAAGAAGGCAGGAAGTATAGAGACATGGCTTGGGAGAGAAAGAGACTGTGGTCACTGTGGTCGAGGAGGGAGCCACAGTTGCAGAGAAGGGCAAGAGACAGACTAGGACACAGGGGAACAAGCATACTAGGAAAACAAATCCCCATGATAATTGGCGTGGAAAGTGAGAGGGCCCAAACTGTGTGAGTTCTTGCAACCAGTGAGGCTTAAAGCCTGGATTTTAAAAGTCAGTGGGCCTGGCTCTGGGACAGCTCGGAGGGCCTTGTGCTGCTCTTGCAGAGAAGGCAGGGCAAACAGCTCATGGACATACACCATGGAAAATGGAAATAGGGATATGAAGAGCCACTACGGCACACGGTAGGGAGCTTATTCGCTCATCTCAGAGCACAACCCAGAGAGACGGCATTCACAGAGGGGCAGCTCAGAGAACAAAGGAACTGGCTGCTGCCGTTTTCCTCCTGTGCCCCTCAGCAGAAGCCCAGGGCCACCCAGAACCTGCAAAGTGCTGACACTTGCTACCTAACTTGCTTCCACCAAGCCCGGCCCCTGACGTTCTGGTGGAACTGCTCCTTCCAGTCATGCTTGCCTCAGTCCCAGCATGGTGGGGGGGGGGTCCCCCAAAACACTGGCCCAAATCCCTGCTAACATGAATCTCCTAACAAGGGAGTTTTGCAAGGCCTCGGTTCCAGTGGCAGTGACAACAGGTCTCATTTCACAAGCAGACCAGGGCACACCTAGTTAAAATGCACCACATTCAGGCCAGGGATCAAATACTGCTCACAACAGGCAAAGAGAGCTTCTGGAGCTGACTGACTTGAAGGATAAAGTGGCCAGGACACAAGAACAGAGAGTACACAGCACACAGTGGAGACACTCCTGGAAATGCGAGGCCCTTGGGAATAAGGGAAACTACACAGCAGGGCACTACAGGGCCTCTTCTTCATCAAGTCATTACCTTCAAAACCAGGGGACGTAGCTGACTTTCCTAACACACAGAAATAGGCACAGAGACTTAGACAAAATGAGAAGACGGAGGAATCCGTCTCTAATTAACGCACAGAACAAGGCCATGGGTGAATACCTAAGTGAAACAGATATCAGTAACATGTCTGCTTGAGAATTTAAAGCACTGGACTTGAGAAAAGAGTGGAGGACATCAGTGAGACCATTAACACAGATATAAGGAATAACACAGCAGAGATAAGGGCTCAATAAATGAAATGAGAAACAAACCTGATGGAATGAAGAGTAGGCTGGAAGAAGTGGAAGAACAATTAATGACCTAGAAGACAGAGTAGTGGAAAGTAAGCAAGCTGAGCAAAAGTGGGAAAAAAAAAGAAAGAAAGAAGAAAGAAGAAAAGAATTATGTAAATGAGAATAGATTCCGGGAATTCAGTGACTCCACAAAAGGTATTAACATTCATATGATGGGCATCCCAGAAGAAGAGAGAGAGAAGGGACCAGAAAATTTATCTGAAGAAATAATAACTGAAAACTTTCCTAATCTGGGGAAGGAAACAGATATCCAGATCCGGGAGGCAAAGAGAACCCCCAACAGGATCAATAAAAGCAGACCCATACCAAGATTTATTGTAATCAGAATGGCAAAATATAGGGATAAAGAAAAAACATTAAAAGCAGGAAGACCAAAGAAGACAGTTACATACAAAAGAAACCCCGTAAGGCTATCAGCGGAGTCTTCAACAGAAACTTTGCAAGCCAGAAGGGAGTGGTATGATGTATTCAAAGTGTTGAATGGGGAAAATCTGCAGCCAGGAATACTCTATCCCGCAAGGCTATCATTCAGGATAGAAGGAGAGATAAAGAGTTTCCCAGACAAACAGAAACTAAAGGAGTATTGGACCACTAAACCAGCCCTGCATGAAATATTAAAGGAGACTCTTTGAGTGGAAAGGAAAGACCCAAAATGTCGGTATGAAGGTAGGAAACACAAAAGTGGTAAAAATGAATATTTCTGTAAGAAGTCGGTTAAGGAATCACAAAATAAAAGGACGTGAGATATGACACCATATACCTAAAATGTGGGGAAGAGAGGAGTAAAGAATGGGTTCCAACCCAAATGACCATTGACTTAATATAGATTGCTATATGCAGAACATGTTATATACAAACCTAATGGTAACCACAAATCAAAAACCACTAACAAATATGCCAAGAATAAAAATAAAGAAATCCAAACATATCACTAAAGAAAACCAGCAAACCATGAAAGAGAGAAAGACAAGAAAGGATCAGAGAAAGTCTTCAGAAACAACCACAAAACAAGTAATAAAATGGCAATAAATATATATTAATAATTGCTTTGAATGTAAATGGACTAAATGCTCCAATCAAAAGATGTATGGTGACAGAATGGATAAAAAACAAAAACAAAACAGAAAAACAAGACCCATGTATATGCTGCCTATAAGAGACTCATTTCAGACCTAAAGATACCGGCAGATTGAAAGTGAGGGGATAGAGAAACATTTGTCACATAAGTGAACATCAGAAGTGATCACAGTAGCAATACTTATATCGGACAAATAGACTTTAAAACAAAGACTATAACAAGACATAAAGAAGGACAGTACATAATAATAAAGGGGATGATCCAACAAGATCTAACAATTGTAAATATTTATGTCCCCAACACAGAACCCCCAAATACATACAAGAGTTAATAACAAACATAAAGGAACGAATCAATAGTCACACAATAATAGTCGGGGGCTTTGCCACTCCACTTAGATCGATGGACAAATCATCTAAACAGAAAATCAACCTGGAAATGATGGCTTTGAATGACAGACTGGACCAGATGGATTTAACAGGTATCTTCAGAACATTCCAGCCTAAAACAGCAGAATACACATTCTTTTCAAGTGCACATGGAACATTCTCTAGAAGAGACCACACATTAGCCCACAGAAACAGCCTCAACAAAGTTTGGAAGATCGAAGTCATATCACGCACCTTTGCTGACCACAACGTTATAAAACTAGAAGTCAACCACAAGAAAAAATCTGGAAAGACCATAAATACATGGAGGATAAATAACATACTACGAAACAATGAAAGGGTCAACCAGGACATAAAAGGAGAAATGATAAAGTACATTGGAAACAGAAGAAAATGAAACCACAATGGCCCAAAGCCTTTGGGACACAGCAAAGGTGGTTCTAAGAAGGAAGTTTAAAGCAATATAGGCCTCCCTTAAGAAACAACAACAAAAAAACCCCTCAAATAAATAACCTAACTTTATGCCTAAAGGAGCTAGAAAAAGAACAAATGAAGCCTGAAACCAGCAGAAGAATAAAGATTACAGCGGAAATAAATGATATAGAAGATAAAACCAAGAACATTTTTGTAATAGATTTGCATGGTTTCTCTTTTCCTAAAACCAGAGTCTTCAAATCAATATCATTTCTGAGATGCAATGCCACAGCGTATGTCCCCAGGCATCCCTGGGGAATGTTAATCTTCACTTTCCTCCACTGTCAGGGGTGTTCCATGAACAAGTTTAAGGAAAATGGAATGAACAGTTACAAAAACATACCTGGATTTGAAAATAACTTGTACACTAGATAGCTGATCAGCAGGCACAGGACATTCCCAGGTAGAGTTGTAAGCAGGAGCTTACTGGGCCTGGGAGCAGAGGTGGGGGCAGACATGGAAAGCCCTTGAATCAGCAAACTTTAAAACCCACTTTTGCTTAGATCCAGGCTTCGACGGACTCTTGATCACTGCTATGGATCCAAGCTTCTCTGTTTTCCACCCTGTTGGAGTAGTCCTTGGGGTGCTTCTCAATCTATTTCCCAGAATGGAGATCCACAACCACAAGGGCTCTCAGGAGGAGAGGGACATCTCTTCGGGGATACAGACGCTGGGCTCCATTGCCTCACAAAGTCACCATGAACATTCACTGAGGGAGCAGAGTTCTAGAACCCAATGTGGCAGCCTTGGGCTAACTCCTTACTGCTCCTGTAGGGATTTTCTCGGCAGCTAAATACGGTAGTGAAGAATGAGGACTTTGGATTCAGATAAACCTGGGATAGAATTCTGCCTCTATGCTTCAGACCATGACACTTCAACGAGTTAATTAACCTCACCATGCCTCAGTTTCCTGGTAGCACCGAGAGCAGGGGCACCTCCCTCCCAAGGCTGTTGAGCCCAGGGTCCAGTTAGCTGTATTCAAACACATTTTACTTCACCAAATCCCCAAGAAGGTCTGGGCTCACCCTTCAGCACTAAGCATGTACTTCTTCCCTCCTCAAACTCTGCCTTGCTTTCCCAGCCCCCAAACATCTGCACGGAGCCTTGTGCTGATCTTGAAGCAGCTCTGACTGTAAAGTGACCGAGGTGGAGCAAATGAGCTCAGTGGCTGGTGCATGGCACCCGGTCGTCTGAGCCCCTGCCAGCTGGCCTTGGTCCACCCCTCAGCTGGCCTTACTCACAGCAGAACAATCCGGGGACCCCGCGATGAGACACTTTCTCCAATGTTTTCTTTAACTCTGACAACTGCAGCTGAAATTTAGCAGCAGCCTGTGGCTCCCTGGGGACGTCTTCTGCCTACTTCTCTCTCTCTCTCTCTCTCTCTTTCAGTCACTCTTGCTGTTACTTTTTACTGCTCCCCCACACCAAAGTTCAGATTTCCTTTTTTAAATAGAAACAATATTCTCGCGGGGGAAGAGACTAGCTTTAGTCAAGTTTTCGCGATAACCAAGCGAGCACTGCAAAACACCAAGTACCAAATTAAGAAATTAATGCCTTCTACTCATCGAGTTGGTTTCTTTCTTTCACAAAACTCAACGCTTCACGGCAACAACCAGCAGTGTTTGAGCACCCATTCCACGTCAACCTCTCGGTTACTCACAAGAGATACAAAGACGAAGGGGGAGCGCGCTCCTCCAAGGCTCCACCCACAGACATCTACACACACGGACAGAATGCGGGGTATTTGGTTAAACGACTCGCTTGTCTCTATGCACAACGCTGCCGGATGCATGTAAGGATTCACAAGCACACGCTGTAGGAGCTCCAAACTCCCAGCAAGGGTATCCCAAACAATATAAATGTATAGTATTACTCTAAAACCAACCCTCACTTCTTCCCAACCCTTCCCTGGCATTTTCTGTTTTCCTTAAAGACGCCACTGGCCTCTGGCCCAAGTGGGAGGTAGGTCTTTATTTGAGCTTCTACTCTCTTCTATGGAACCTCTCCTCCTAGGTACTCCCAGGTATATTATTTCTTTTTCTTTTTTTTAAATTTATTTGAGAGAGAGAGCGCACACACACGAGCAGGGGAGAGGGGGCAGACAGAGAGAGAGAGAGAGAGAGAGAGAGAGCACATGAGCAGGGGAGAGGGGGCAGAGGAAGAGAGAGGGAGAGAATCTTAAGTAGGTCCACACTCAAAGTAGAGCCTGATGTGGGTTCAATCTCATGATCGTGATATGACCTGAGCTGAAATCAGGAGTCAGACGCTCAACCAACTGAGACACGCAGGTGCCCCTCCCACGTCTGTTATTTCTAAGCCCCACAGAAACACCTGCAAGAAAGAAACTCACTGTTCTCATTTTACAGATGATACAACTTAAGGCTAAGGCTAAGTGACCAATTTCAGGTCACACGGCAAGGATCTGAGGCGGGATTTGAACCCACTTCTCTCTGGACTCTAGAGCCAGGGCCTGCCTGTCCCATGGTATGAGAGTCATGCTCTTAACAGACAATGGCTGTGCTGTCTACTCATAAGTGGCTAGTATTTTATTATGATTTACTAGCATTTCAATAACATTCGTTTTAATACATCGCAAGCCTTTAAGTTTGTAAAATCCTGCTTCCATTTTTAGCTTAGAAATCCTAGTCTGACTTTGCCATACATAAATTCTTTTGTCACATTTCTGACCCTTGTCTTTTTCTATTCTGCTTGAAATGTAGCATCTTAAAATGACAAATTTAGATGATTTAAACAATTCAACTATTCCATGGGAATGTTATCTCCCCAGTGTAGTGCAGTCGTGCTGAGAAAGCAGTCCTGTATCCTCACTCAATGAAGCAAAGTCTGCCATGTCTTGGTGATCGGTAACAGACAACACAGAACATGTCTGTTAACGGACGGCTCACAGTCTGCGGGGGCCTGGGGCTCTGTCGGTGGAGCGTGCGACTCTTGATCTTGGGGTCATGAGTTCAAGTCCCACATTGTGTGTGTGTGTGAGTGTGTGTGTGTGTGTGTGTGTATGTGTGTGTGTATACACCGCAGGATCTGTTGAGATTTTATGGTTCCTCATTATTCTTCAGTTGGGCAAGTCTTATTAAAGTTGATACCTATGAAACAAAAATAATATCTTGGCCTTCGAAGCATCCCAGAGGGCATCTAAAAGTTAGAAAAGAATCATTTTTATAAAACGGAAATAATTTGAGTGAGGAGAGGATGCCTGTAATTTATGGCCCAGCGGTTCTCCAGAGATGTCCAGCTTATAGACGCTTAGACGTCACCATACTGGGGTCTTGCTACTCTGAGCCTCTCTAGAGAGACAAAGTCTCCGGTGCAGGGTTCGTGGTGCATCTCAGATGCTCTCTAGGGTCAAACCCATTTGTCTGGAGGCAAATGCTCATGTTCCTCTAGCAGGGTGTCACCAGCCCCACTCTGCTCGGACCCTGCCCCTCCGATGCAACACCAGAGAGTCTGGACATGAAGAATCCCATATGACGGTACTAGAAATCTAGCAGCCAAGTATCCTGTGCAACAGTGGGGGAGGAGGGCTCGCCGGGACGTGGTCCCGTTTATATCCAAGTACACCTGCTTTACACCCCATGCACATGTCACTTCCAAGGTGAAAAGCAAAACTTTTAAACTTGTAGAACAAAGTGTGGAGGAAGACCTTTATAACCTTGATTAGTTTTTAGAAAATTTGATACGAGGGGCGCCTGGGTGGCTCAGTCGGTTAAGCATCCAACTTCGGCTCAGGTCATAATCTCGCAGTTTGTGGGTTCGAACCCTGCGTTAGGCTCCGTGCTGAGAGCTTGGAGCCTGGAGTCTGCTTCGGATTCTGTGTGTGTGTCTCTCTCTCTCTGTTCTTCCCCCACTCAGGCTCTGTCTCTGTCTCTCAAAAATAAATAAACGTTGAAAAAAGAATACAAAATAAAAAATAAATTAAAAAAAAAAAGAAAATTTGATATGAAACAGCAGAAACCATGAAGGAAAGAGATGAGTTTGAATGCATGAAAATGAAAAAGTTTTGCACGAAAAGATCTGCATTAAAAGCATTGAGAAATTTCCAATGCTCACTCATTCCATTCCTGGAATACTCTAGGGAAACTCGTAACATGTCTGCAGATATAGACAAGAAAGTTTGCTATAGTATTTTCAGTAATGGCCAAAAAAAAAAAAGTAACTTAAATGTTTATCAACAGGAGAATAAATAAGTTCTGGCATATTTATACAACCGCAAACAGCATGAAAATGAACGAAGTACAATTCTATAACTATGGGTAAACATCAAAAATAGCTTTGAAAAAAAAAGAAAACCCCAAACACCCAGTGTTGAAGAGAAGGGTATATACGATACAATCTTTATAAAGCTTCAAAACCCTGCAAAAATCAACACTATAGATTGTTTATATGTTCTATAGGTTTTTATGTACATAATACATGCATAAAAATAGTAAACATTAAAGGCACAAGAGTGTTTCTATCTCAGAGTGAACGAGATTCGGAGGGCAACCAGGGGCACTCAACAGTATGGTTGACATTCTGTTTCTTTTCAAGAAGAGATAAAGCACATGGCTTGTTAATATTTGAGTAGGCTGTGTATTTGATTCCATGTCCTTTGTCCCTACGTGTGAAAGATGTCACAACGTTGATAAATTCCGTTTTTAGGCCACAACAGCACCAGCGTATGGCACGGCCGTGTGAGGCCTGGTACGAGGTGCTGGAGGGGGGGTGTTCAGGTCCGAACTCACAGAGTTCAATTCAGTGTGTGTGTGATGCTGGGGCCACATGGGGAGCCGGAGGGCCAGGCCTGTCTTCTAGCAGCTTCTGGTTGGTAGAGAAAGAAGATAGGTGTGTGGAAGGCAAAGTGGTCTTTAAGAGGGGTGCTCATGTGGGGCTCACTCAGATTCCATATAGTTACAAGTGACGAGAAAAGCTCCAGCCAGAAGAAGAGCTGGAACAAAGACCCAAGGTGGGAGTGACGGGAATATTCTCTGCAAGAAAAAAACGTGCTTGGGTTTGGGCCGTGTGTAGGGAGGCAGCCCTGAATGTGGGCCTCAGGGGTTTAGATTTAATTCAGGAGACGATAACAAGCCACAGGAGGCATCTGGAACAGAGAATATTAAGGCACGAGCCTATAGGAGCCATCGAAGGGAGGGTGGAGCCTGTTGGGCCGAGAGAGGGGCCTCTAAGTAGCCCAGGAGACAAAGGAGAGCCTCGCTGGGTGGGAGCCACAGAAGAGGCGGAAGCTTGGAGCGGGGTAGCTGCAGAGGCCGGCAGTGAAGGGGAAGGTGGGACCAAAGGCTGGAGGCCAACTGGCTCCAACTGGTTTTGGAGGGAGGCTGAGGGGCTCACAATAAGATTAACACATGGACACTGGCAAAAAGGGCCACGACAAGAGATGAGCCACATTTACCGTGTCCGCCGAGTGCCCGGCAATGTTCTCAGCCCTCTCTACGAGGCGGTGCGTTTCATCCTCTCAGCAGCCCTGCCTGTTGGGCCCTGCTGTTGGAGGCGCTGTTGTCAGCCCCGTCTTAGGGGTGGGGTGCCTCGGGCAAGAAAGGTCACGGGACTCGGCCAGGGCCACCCAGCCGGCAGGTGACAGAGCCAGGGCGTACAGCCAGCCGTCTGCCCCCAGAGCCCGCGTCTGTCACAAGAGAGATGGGCAAGCCCTATGTATCTGGGTGTCACCTGTACCGCAGTGATGGGTGAACCCCGGGGTTTCTGGGTGGCGAGACGACTGGAGAAACCCATACGAAACGACCTTAATCTCTGTAAGTAGACGGTGGGGCCATGAGTCTACTCTGGTGGGGCCAAAGCGGTCTGGGGCTACAGGGGAAGAAGAAGCCTTAGAAAATGCTGCCTGGAGAATGGGAATTCAGATAAACAGATCTTACAATACCAATGAGAGCCAACTGCTAGCATGAACAGATGACCCTGATGAGGATACAGACCATGTGACTTTCTCCGTAAGCGTGGGACACCCAGAGAGCACACAGCTACGCAAGCAGACGGTGGGGAGGGACAGGTGAAGCTATCAGAACAGAAGAGGGCATGGGAATTAAGGACAAGAGGGAACAAAGCACTTATATCGCTGATTTTGGAGCCCAGCTGTGAAAAAGGAAGGTGAAGGCTGGAAGAATTGGTGAGAGAACATTCAGAAAGTATTTATTGGACACCCAACTACAAGGTTGACAGACTGATAACGACAGTGACGTCCACGGCCATATCCCCCGGAACGTGCCCGATCTCATCTGATAATGACAGTGAAGGTGGACAGCAGGGCCAGTGGGAATGAGGGCCCACAGGCAGTAGAAGAACAAGGGCTTGCTGTGAGCCCAGGGGAATCGGACAGTGGGATCTCGCAGAAGACACAGATTTCAATGACCAGGTCGTGGAGGTGTGGCCTGGCCAAGGAAGGGGAAGGTGGCCGCAGAGACCCTCACAGGCATTGAGGAGGCCAAAGGATTACAAAGACCAGATAAATAGAAGAATTATCTACCTAGGTGGACAACTTCCCAATGATGGAGCCAGTAAAGAGGGAAAAATCGGTGTGTGGTTATGACAAGGGTAGCAGATGCTATAAGAAGACGCATGAACTAGAAGAGAAATGGCCTGGATGATGCTTCAGGAAGAGGTCTGTGGACTCCTCCGTCCTGGTCCTATGTTGGAAGGAAGGAATGTATTGGAATATACAGCATATAAGTTGACTGGACTATTTTTTAAAAAATTTTTAATGCTTATTTACTTTTGAGACAGAGACACAATGCAAATGGGATGGGGCAGAGAGAGAGGGAGACACAGAATCCGAAGCAGGCTCCAGGCTCTGAGCTGTCAGCAGAGAGCCTGATGTGAGGCTCAAACTCACCAGCTGTGAGATCATGACCCGAGCCGAAGTCGGATGCTCAACCGACTGAGCCACCCAGGCGCCCCTGACTGGACTATTTTTAAAAAAGCAAACGACCGGGGCGCCTGGGTGGCGCAGTCGGTTAAGCGTCCGACTTCAGCCAGGTCACGATCTCGCGGTCCAGGAGTTCGAGCCCCGCGTCAGGCTCTGGGCTGATGGCTCGGAGCCTGGAGCCTGTTTCCGATTCTGTATCTCCCTCTCTCTCTGCCCCTCCCCCGTTCATGCTCTGTCTCTCTCTGTCCCAAAAATAAAAATAAAACGTTGAAAAAAAAAAAAAAAGCAAACGACCAAAAGAAAAAACAAAAAGCAAACAACAACCAGATTGGTAGGTTGGATGCTTTAAAAGAAAAACATTGTATCCTATCTCCTGTACTGAGCTCAGTAAGACACCAGGTATAGAGAGAGAAAAGCTGGATGGTCATTGGGCAAAAAAAATAGGAGTGAAGGGAGCATATGAGAGAGATATTGGGTAGTTTGCATTGAGGCAAGGAAAAGGAAAGGAGAAATTAGACTGGAGACACATTTAAATCCTATGTGTTATCTTGGGAATGTACTATGGACTTCCTTCCACGTACCCAGGACGCTCATGACCTCTTTACAACTGTTAAGAAATGTGTCTATCTTCCCAGTGCCTTTGGCAAACAATTGGACTTTGAATCAGTGCCGGACTCTTCCTCTGCTCTATTCCAAGGCGCATGACCAGCCTGGGCTCCAGGGCTCCTGGGTGACTTGTGAAAGGAGCAGGCAATCCATTACGTGTCCTGTTTGCACCTTTGTTCCCATTACAACCGTAATTCAGACGAAACACACACACACGCCTGCATGTTTAGGCGTGAAAGTTAACACCATATACAGTAATATGAAATACTACATATGTGCACTGGGGTTAATTTACAGTTACTGCGGGATCCATAACTTTGTAATTTCCTGGCTTTGGTGTGTATAGTTTTTCAGACTCGACATTTTATTAACTTTTCCTTTAAACCAGCTATCTGTCTTTTGGCTGGTATTCCCCAGCGTATTAGAGCTTGCATATTTCCAAGCTGAATATCATGTTGTAAAAGTCTATCTATTTCCCCTCATCTCTCTCAGTCCATCTGTATTTTTTTACATCTAACCTCCTGGGTCTTTGCCTTTTTTGGCTCTGTAAATTTAATTAATGTACTTTTGACTTTCTTTACCAGGTCACTGTTGAAAATTTACATAAAACAGATCCATTTTTTTTTCATCATGCCCTAATGGAAGCACTTCAGCGATGTTTTCCTTTCCCATATATCTCAATTTATCTTTTCAATACAGCTTCCCTTGTTTAAAAATTCGTAGAGGCAACCAAACATAAACACTTTGGACTGTTCTTTCCACAGAGAGCCTGGTACATTTGTGGCATTCTCCCATGTTCAAATTGGGTTAATATGTGAATAATATGTAATAATGCTCTTCCTAAAATCATCCAGACCTTCTTTTTGTCTTTGTTCCCCTTAATGTTATTGAAGCATCTGAGGGATTTCTTTGCTTTGATAGAACTGTCTTCTTATATTTGTGTAGATTTGGGAGAAAGGAAGATGTTTTCAGAAGAAAAACAAAATATAGTAATTAGCCTTCTTCCCCATTTTTTTTTTCCAAAAAGAAAACCAAGAAAGTTACTCTGAGTTGCTATTAAAAAAAACAAACAAAAAAGCCCTCCTAATTCTAATGCATTTGAGATTCTGAATCTTAGAATGTTTATTGCAAGGATCCATTATGTTTTTCCTCATATTTTTATTTGCTTATTTACTACGGTATTTAATGCCAATGATATACAAATTTATGTCTTTTGTCTCTTTTTTAACACGTTTTTAACATTCACTAGTAAGCTATTGTCAATTTCTTTGTTCTCCATATTAACAATGTGCTTTCTCACCAGCAGAAACATTTTAATGTTTACATGCAGAGAAAGCAACATATCTGCTACATTCTTGGGGGAAAAAAATAAGACACTGAAATCAACTCTAAGGCAGTAACAGCTAAGGTTACGTTTTGCCTGTAATTCTGATCACCGAAATCCTTAACGGGCTATAAGTAAGTGGGCAATGAACAAGTAAAAGAGAAAACCCGAACTCTACTCTTCTTAGAAACTCTGTTTACATACTTCGCTTGATTTCTAAATTTTTCTTTGGTGACCCTTACTGGCTGAAACAGTTCTAATTGTATCATCCCTTTCTTTCTGGCTCTTTAAATCATCTGATTTTTTTTAACCAACAGCACACTTCCTGAAATGTACCAACGAATATAATTGGATTGTGATGAGAAGGATGGAACTGAAGTTCATTAACCCTACAGAATGCTACCTGGAAACCCTTAAGAAAAAATGAAGTTACCTCCTGGTTAGTTTTCCACAGAGCACTGCCACAGTAAGAGCTGAGGATCCCAGTGCCCCGCCGAGCAGACACAAAAACTGTCACAACCTACAGCTTTCTACAGTCTGGACCTCTAACTCCGAGCGTCTTGGGATTGTGAGCTGAGCGGTGGACAGTACCACTGGTGGGCCAGCGAGACAAAGAACCTGCAGGACAGCCAGAAACGGCCAGGAAGAAAGAGCTTTGTGGTGTATGGGGTAAACTGAGCCCAGCCTTCCAGGATTTTTCCCAGAAAGCGGGGTGGGATGGGAGTGGACGGGACAGCCCCCCTGCAAACGGTCTTCCAATGCTGCACCAAGGGGATCCATTAGAGGATTCTACACTAAGTAACTCAGAGATTAGAACTTAAATGAACTTTGTGGGATTAGGTTCCCTCCCTTCTCCGTTTAAAGATGATTTATAATTTTTCTTTTAATTAAAGGACACAGGAAGACATTTGTTTCGAGTCCTGATGCACGGGCCCACCGAGGCTTATGTCGTAGAGCTTCTCACTGAAGGTTCAGCAGGGCCTGTCTGCGTCGCCACAATGAATTACTTCCGCGGACACGCAGGCCCACAGCCTCCCCGCATCCTTCCCCGTAATCCCCAACATCTGTTCTACGTCCAGCGCTGACCAACGTGGGAATCAGCAAGTACCGGCTGTCAGCATGGACGCAGATGAGCAGACACGCTCACGGAGCGTCAGCTGGCCCTGTGATTTCAGCTGAACGAGCCGGACGTAAGCTAGGCTCTAGTTTAAACCATTTGTGACATAGAGGAAACACCTGTTTAGAAGTCATCCAAAACAAACGGCGTTGAGCAATTTGAGGGCGTGGGGTTGATCGCCGCCATTCGGACTGCAGAGCTCTGGGTGCCTCACGTACCCCAAATCCCTAGAGGTGATGCTAACGTGTACTTCCAATATTTTGAGGGAGGATGGCCCGTCTAAAGTTGGGTTGACTCGTATTCCCTTGTGGGTGGCACACCACATTTCACGAAATCCAGAGCTTCAACTTCAACCAAATGCCCCGCATTACCTTAGTTTGGACTCAAGCCTAATACCGATCATAAAAAAAAAAAATAAAATATAGTGTGCTATTTTTAATAGACTGCTTGATGTATTGGGGGAGAACAATATGACCCAAAGTAAAAATGAATCTTTGGATCCTGGTGATTTACACTAGTGAGCCAATTCCCTGTTTCTTTCTTTCTTTTTTTTTTTTTTCAACGTTTATTTATTTTTGGAACAGAGAGAGACAGAGCATGAACGGGGGAGGGGCAGAGAGAGAGGGAGACACAGAATCGGAAACAGGCTCCAGGCTCTGAGCCATCAGCCCAGAGCCTGACGCGGGGCTCGAACTCAAGGACCGTGAGATCGTGACCTGGCTGAAGTCGGACGCTTAACCGACTGCGCCACCCAGGCGCCCCAACCAATTCCCTGTTTCTACCTCATCAACTGCCCAGCTGGGGAAAGTGGCCAGACTCACTCAGTTGGACTATCAGTAGAGGCGTTCTACGTATTTGTGGTACTGCTTGGTTCCAACCGTATCCGAGGTGGAATAACAAAGAATAGGACACAAAAGTAAAAATAAGGCAACAAAAGTTGACATGAAATACCCCACGAGACAACACGCCCGTTAGATAAGCTGTCTGCCTGACTCACCACAAGCTAACACGGTTAAGTTCAAAGTAACAATCTCCTTGAATCCCAAGTTGGCCCATCTACAACATGGGGCTATCTTATCCTTGTTAAGGTGGCTGTTGGGCAGGCAGGAACATATATAAATAGCCTCGTGTAGTACTTGGCACTGGAATTTTTAGTACACTGCAAACTTGGGCAAAAATCTAACTTCTCTGGCATGGAATGTGAGGCTATTCATGGTCCGGCCCTATCTGTCATCAAGACCGTGCTCTTGGCCTTTCATGACCAGAACCCTGCACTCCAGCCCTGCTGAACTGTCTGCGTCTCTCGGAACGTTCTTCTTGTTTTGGCCTCTGCCCATCTTTTTCTTTGCGCAGCTGGCAACGCTCCATTCTGTCACTTTGAGAATTCTGCCGCCCTCAAGATTCGGTTCAAATACCACCCCTTCAGCTTCTCCCCTGTGTCCCTCCCCTGTGTCCTTCATGTAACACTCCTCCTAGTACCATTTTTTGCATAGCTACCATTTGTCAGGTACTGTGCTCGTAGCTTGCCCTCCCCTCATTTAATACACAAGGGTGGCCCTCAAACACCACACCGTCCTCCATCTTGGAGACTTGGAAAGTTCAGAGAGGCCACACCATCTTCCTAAGGGGGTGCTGCTGGCCGGGGCTAAGAGCCACTGTTCGCCCCAAGTTCATAGACCTCACGGTGCCTGCTCTTTTCACTGCGCCCCTTGATTCTGCATTACGTTCAACGTTAGGCTTACTTGTTTACGTGTCTTCATTAGACTGACAACCTCCTAACGGTACGGACGTGTTCTGTCCACCCCTTTATCTGAGCAGCTGGTTAGTCACAGGCAGCCACTTATTAATAGAGGTGCTAGAAACCAGAAAGGGGAAACTCCGTCCTGCACAGGCTATCCATCTATACAAACATTTTATACTACCTGCCTTGTTGGGGTACAAGCATCTGGAAAGGAAGTGAAAGCCTAGCACAGCAGTACCATCCAGAAACACCTGTTTGTAAATCTTTCGCAACTGACACTAAATATTTTTGTCTGGGTTCTTAAGGATTCTCCCATCGACACCAGGTAAACCTTTCCTGTCGGGTGGCTTTCCAACGGTCGGATATCAGGATAGGCTCTCAGCACACGGGTCTATTTTAAGCTGATTAGCTGGAAGCATACACTCTCTGGAGTGTGCAGTGTGCTCACAACCAGGCCAGGCCACCACGGGCCTGGGAGATATGGCTGCCTGCCTCTGTGGCCACAGCCGTCATGTCCTGGCAATCAATGCTCCTGGAGACCTGACTCTGAATGGTGTCTTCAGAGGGAGAGTCCCATAATGTAATGACAAAGGGGCTCCACAGTTGATCTTACCGTGGGAGTCCTTGTCACATCAATGCCCGCTGGGAAAACTGGTCACACGATAGACATTCCGCTGACCTTCGCTGTGTGTGTGTGTGTGTGTGTGTGTGTGTGTGTGTGGTCTCTCACGTGACCTTCGAGGCCTTAGACTGGGCTTGTTTGTAGCATAGAAGCCGGGTCTATCTACCCTATGCCTCTGGAGGGCCTACACATTCACAGCCCTTCCCGTCTTCCCTCATCCACTGGCTGCAGCTAAGGGAGATATGTCTACCGATGTCCTGAGAGAACCATGATAATTATTGCCATTTACTGAACACTCATCCTGAGCCAGGCACGGTGCTAAGTATACGTTGGCACGAATGATTTGATTGAATTAACACGGTAAACGCTGTGACGTTGGCACATGTTTCCACCACCCCGATCTCCCTTTTGTAGATGATATAAAAACACAGGAAGAGATTAGGGGACTTGTCTAAGACCAAACAGACAAGAAGGGGTCTAGCTGGGGATCCTGTGCTGTGAGCTGCCGTGCCACGCTGTCTCTTTGGCAGCCCTGCGTCTTATTAAAGCAAAGACCATCAGCGGAAAAGCCGGAAAGGGATCCAACAACAAGACGGCCAAACCAGGCCGGAAAATTGGGCCGGCCCTGCCGTGTAATCCGGTATCAGGGGAAGAAGCTGAGTAAACAGAAGTCAGAGGAAAAGTTCATGTGCAGCTCACAATAACGCACTGGTAATGGGAAACCTAAATAAAGAAGATAAGAAGTGAAGTTTGGGGGGCATTAAATATGGTTCTTTTCAGGTCTAAACCCCATGACTGCCTTCCCCAGCAGGCTTTGAGCAATCAAAACACCCAAGACAAATCCCATAAGCATACCTAATTGAATAATCCAGATTCTGTTTGCTTGGGTTTTTGAAGCATCAAAACAGTTCCTTTATATGCTTACTTTGGCTCCCCTACAGTTTTAATTAAGCCTCCCAAGGCTCACAAGCATATTAAAATGAGGCAGAAAGAAAACCTGCGGCCTTTGATGCCAATGACCACAAGGTGCAGGCATTCTGGTTTGATCTTTGCTAGAGCAGCTACAGCTGATGCTCAAAGCTGACCCAAAGGGAGAATTTTCTGTTTATTTTCCTTCGTGGGGAGGGGGCAGGGATTACTCAAGTGATGAAAAGGTTTCTTTCTTGTGGGGGGCGGCCACAAAACAGGCACCAGGCAATCCCCAGGCAGACTGGCGTTTCTTCTGTGACCGATCCCAAGAGACTGGGGATGGGCGCTCTCTTCTTTCAACGACCACACTGGGGCTTCTCCCTTTTCGTTGCTCTCTGAGATCCACAGTCAGCACAATATCCGCTCAGCCAGCTGAGCCAACATACTGTAGGGCTTGTCCCCTCCTTTAGGGGAATGAAGGGAGGTCATGCCACACCATACGGATAAATTTACTGTAAAAACCTAAGCTCTCTGTCTCTGCTCTACCTTGAACGCCACTCAGGACATCTTATCAAGTATCTTCTCCTCCGGGGTTGGCCAAGAACTTCGAGATGCTTCCCCAAGTTTACCTCAGTTTGGCTGGGGAGTTTCAAACAGAGGGCTCAGCTCGCTCTGCCCGCCTCGATCATAGGCGGATCACCGAGGCCCACAGCCCACCCGTGATCCAGCACGCCAACCAACCAGGCCCTGAGCCCAGCAGTGTGGTAGGTGCCGAGACCAACAGGACACATTCCTCTCTAGCATCTTACACGCTAGCTCAAGAGGGAAAAACATACACCTTTTCTGTAGAGCAGAAAAGATACGAGCAGAAAGGAACACACAGCAAGGTACTTGGGACAGCAAGGGAGGCAGAGATCACCCCTGGTCGGGGACAGGTCCAAAAACGCATCATAAAGGGACGCAGGCTGGACTGGTAATGGATGGGTAGGGCTACGATATAAAACATGGCCGTAGAGGGAAGCCCAGGGGAGAACCAGGAACAAGAAAGGGCACATGTGTCAGGGGAAAGTTCCATCTGCTCAGTCACACATCACAGGCACGGGTGTTGTGAGGGAAGAGCTGGGAAAGGTTGGCAGAAGGCAGACTCTAGACTCCCTTGAGCAAAGAGGCCAAGGGGCTGAGTTTCTATTTGACAGGCGGCGGTGAGACCACACTGAGCCTTTGCCATTCACGCAAGAAGTACTTCTGAGCCCACGTTATGGGTAAGGCACCGAGCTGGTTTCGCTGGGCACACCACGAAGAAAAAAACACCCAAGCGTCCTCATCTCAAAGTGCTGACATTCCAAGGGTGGGGAAATTAGAACACTAAACAACTAACACGACTGACATTCTTTTCGTTCACGGCAGCGAAGGAAGACATTCTGATGCGATGACAAAGAACAATGAGGGGGCCCACAGCTTCTTTAAAGAAGTACCATTTGAGCTGAACCCAAAGGAAGTGGTAGAAATTTGCAAGACAGTTTGGGCAAGGGGTTGGGAGTACTGTGCACGGAAAGAACAGCACATGCCAAGGCCCTGAGTGCGAGAGACCTGAGTCGATGTGAGGAAACTAAGAGGCGAGCAGGATGGCCGGACAGTGTTCTACAATGCAGCTGACAAGACTCACGGGGCCAGATCAGCCCGGGCCTCCTCTGCCACGTTCAAGATTCTCAATTCTGATTCACTAAAGGGCTTGAAAAAGGGGAGGAGCATAATTTGATCCACACTGGTTAAAGAACCTTCCAGATGCCGTGCAGAACATCGAGAGGAACGAGACTGAAAGCCAAGAGCCATGCTGGGGCGCCTGGGTGGCTCAGTCGGTTAAGCGTCCGACTTCGGCTCAGGTCACGATCTCGCCGTATGTGGGTTCGAGCCCCGCGTCGGGCTCTGGGCTGACGGCTCGGAGCCTGGAGCCCGTTTCCGATTCTGTGTCTCCCTCTCTCTCTGCCCCTCGCCCGTTCATGCTCTGTCTCTGTCTCAAAAATAAATAAACGTTAAAAAAAAAAATTAAAAAAAAAAAAGCCAAGAGCCGTGTCAAAGACGGTGGCCTGTGCTAGGGTGGTAGCATGGAAGGGAGGGTAAATGGACAGATGGGGAAGATATTTGGGCGGAAGAATGGACAGGACTCAGTGAGGGGTTAAGTGTGAGTTAGAGTGAGGGAGGTGCCACGATGGTGGTCTGTACAAGGGTAGACTCACATAAGAAAAGCAATTAGGATATTCCTACACTACAGGCCATCGTTGGCGGGGGGGGGTGGGTGGGGGGCAGCATTATACATGTAAATTGCAGGAAAGGTGTGAGAAATTTTTGCTGAGGGAACAATCGGTGAGATCTGATACCTGAATACAAGGCGGCAGGAAAAGGACGAGGAAGATTCTAGCGTGACTTGAAGCAACGATCTACAACCCGCAGCTGGCAACAGAGACTACTTTTAACTCTGGGCCAAAGGGGGGCCGATTTGAGACACCGTCACAGAAATGATATTTGAAGCTGGGGTTAGGATAGATGAGACTGGCAGGGGAGAAAGCAGAGAGAGAAGTGTGACACAACTTTGAGGGGCCCTTACATTTCAGGGAACAAAGAAAGAAAAAAAAAAAAACCCGGAAGACTGGAGGGTGAGAGGAGAGCTTCAAGATGGCAGGAGAAGCCAGCCGTGTTAAGTGCTGCAGAAAGGCTGGGGAAGATCGAGACTCAGACCCACAGCTCGAGACCGGAAGGACACCTACGATCTGTGAGAGGAAAGGTGAAGTGGTGAGGGCTTAAGTCCAATGCCGGGACTAAAGGGACATGAGGGGCTCAGGAGGGCAAGTATAGCCGATTCTTGCACCAAGCTTGGGAGTGACGTAGAGCACCGAGTATTTGAAGTGATGGCGGGGAGGGGCAAGGACAAGGAAGGTGTTTGGGGAGCTCGCGTCAGGGAAATAGCCAGCGAAGACAGAGAAATTAAAAATGTACAAGAAGTCCCAGCATGGGGCAAGGTTTTGATATCTGCTTTGTTTGGGGGAGAGGGGAGTAGCTGCTAGGTTGTACTTGCCCGTGTGAAACTAAAAATGCAACCAGCCACGCTCAAACAACAAATGGTTGCCGGCTGCTCCCCCCAAATAATTCTGGAAGTAGGTGCTTGCTCCTCCGTGCTGTGAAGTCCCCAGGCTTTTTTCGTCCTGTAGCACTACCACCCTCAGCGTTGACTTTCTGTCCTCTTACTTGAGGCCTCATGGTCCCAAAATGGGTGCTGTGCAAGGCATTCTATCTGCCTTCAAGGAAGGGAGAGAAGGTAGGCCGCCCCGCCCCCCCACCGCTTATTGTCATGAAGGAACCCCCAGCTCAAGTTTCCCTAGTGCTTGCTGGCCATTTCTGGCCCATGCGGCCGGGTATCACTCACTGCGAAGGAGGCTGGGACCCAAATGTTTGTCCTCTCAGCACCCTTCGTGGGAGGTGGCAGTTTGTTAATGGCGTCTGAGTCAGCCATAGAGACACAGAACATGATGTGGGGAAGAGGTAGCTAGCCTTGAGCACCTAGAGAAATTATAGTTCCTGAGAAGGAAAGAGAAGACAGGTTACAGAGATGTTTTGAGAAAGGGAACCATGAAACTACAGGTGGGTCATCAGTGTGGGACGCGGGACCATGCTCTCAGCGAGCGTGAGGGAAGACTCTAGAGCTACCCCTCGGGGAGAGAACCGAAGGCCTTGAGAATCTCACCCGGGGCAACACGACAGAGAGTCAACAGGATGGGATGCGTAACCCCGCTGGGGCTGGCCCGCTCCAGCACATGGAACCTAGAACAACGTTCTCACACTGAAATGCCACTTTTGATGATCACTTTTAACTATTGAGGACAACCATTCCATTTTTCTTAAAAGGTTGGCCTTTGCATTTGTGGGAAGGTCTTGCCCTATATTCCTTAAGATATTTAAGGGACTGGTTGAGCATACTCCTGGAGAAGGAAATACCAGTACAGGCCTGATGGAAAGTAAGAGACAAAATGGAATGAAATGGTCAAACTTGAACACAGAAAAGCAGACCGAATAGAGAATTCTTCTACGTTCTTCAGTGACAAAAATGGTGTCATTTTGAGTCAGTCGAAAGGGTTCTGATACCTCTTATTCTAAAGGGAATCTTTAAATGTGCATGTCTGCTGACTCTCCGACTCGTCTTTAAAGCAGGCCCCCGGCCATCTGCTCTGGGAAGCCCCCAAGTGTCAGGTTATTCCTTCGGCCAGGCTGGAGCTACTTTCTAACTGACAGAGAGAAAATGTGGGCTGGTAGAAAACTTACCAATTGTTTTCTCTGGGGTTTGAAACCATAATATTTCCATTCGGAGGAAATGGTCTAGGATGTTTATTTTTTCAGACCTCATGAATATTAAAAGCACCGTAATTGAAGCCAAAACAGAAGAAAAATGAATGTAGTGATACCAAACGTGGGTGTTCTGCCTTCAAAGCAGGCTTCGTCCGTGTAAAACGTTTGAAGCAGAGGAAGATAAATGGTATACATATAAAGCTAAGTCAAATAGGCTTCTGGAGACGAAGCGATCACAATTTTATATGAGCGAGGAAAGTGTTGTTATAATGAGTGCAGCGCAGAGAAGAGCGAACAGACCCCGCCTGAAAATGCAGTGTGTGGTTTCTTTCTCCAAGGTTCAGCTTTAGTCAGCCCACATATACCACGAACCTCTGAGGATTTACATATCTTTAATTTAATGTGAAGCACTAATAACCGGTGAGTGGCTTAGATAAGAGACCTTATGAATATTCAAGCCTTTGAAATCTTCCTGTGCCAAGACATACACTTCTCAACATGAACCCGTGTACTACAGCACGCATCGTATTCTTTCTTTCCCAATTCTGCTGGCGCAGGAGCAGCCCCACGGTTGGAGAAACACTAACTGGCTTTATGACAAAAGCAGTGCAGAATGCTGACTTAGACAGCTACCAGCCTATTTTGGGATTGAAAATGATTCAGGTTCCACAAAGAGCCAAGTTTTTTTGTTTTTTAAAGAGGAAAACCAAACGCTAACTTGCTTCTGAAATGAAGGGGCCATTAAAATTCATTCAATAAAGGTGATAAAATGCAAAATTCTAACCTTTTTTTTTTTTTTTAAATTAAACGCTTTTCCCAGTGTGTTGAGGAGGACAGGAGGTGTAAATACGATGGCTGTCGGGTTCCCTAGCACAAAGACTGGCCATATAGTTCGGGTTGGGGGCGGGTGATGCTGAACTAGCATTTAGGCACTTGCATTAGAACCAACGGTGTAGGTGACACACGGGAAAGCGAAGAGGATGAAAGAGTGGAGAGTGGGCGGGAGGAAAAGAAAATACAACATAAACACACAGAGGAGAAAGGGGAGAAGACGAGGAAGTCTGGGAGAATCTAGGGAACACACCACACACATCCTGCTGTTCCCGTGGTCCTCTGTGGCTTTCCAGCCTCAAGGTCAGTTCTGACCACGTCATTCTTCAGTCCCTTGGTTCGTTCTTTCAAACATTCCCGAGAGTTAACTAAATATGAACTACATTAGTTTGGCAAGAATTTAAAATGTAACTCTTCTGTGTGTGACCGGTAATAAGTACTTTATTTTTATTTTCTAACTTCATGCTTATTTTTGAGACACGACCCGTCAGTTATGTGTTTCTCATTCATTCATTTAGCAAAACATCCACTGAACACCTGCTATATGCCAGACACAATACAGCATGCCAGAGATATGGTGAACTGTACGGGAGACACCGTTTATGCCCTCCAGAGCTTGCCATCTATTGGAAAAGAAATATGTCCAGTGAATAAGTGCCATGCAAGTAACAAAGCAGACAATAGCGTGCTCTGGGAGGTGATGGCAGCTGGGGCAGGAGTAGGGAGCCATCAGGAACCACCCCCCTGAGTGTGCCACTTTTCAGCAGAAGCTTCGAGGAGGAGGAGGAGGAGGAGGAGGAGGAGGAGGAGGAGGGAATGGATTGGGTAACAGGGGAAGGCATGCCACTGGAAGGAAAAGAAGGCCCCGTTCCAGGCCTGGGCAGAGGCCCAGAACATTCCAGGAGCTAATATGGCAGAGCAGAGAGGGCAAGGGAGAGCTGACACAAAGAGAAATTAGATTGTGGAGGGTCTCTAAATCTTGTTAAGAATCCTGGACTACATCAAAATGTCAAGATGAAGCTATTACAGGGTTTTAGGCTGCAAAATGAGACACTCCAATTTATATTTAAGAAAGATGATTTAACCATGGAAATTTCCTGTAACAATCGGGCACTTTAGCTTCAAATCTTTGACTCTAAACTTTCCTGAAAACATGAAATGTACCTGCAGTCACACCCGTATCAATTACTTTCATTTTAATCATCGACACAAGGTATTTCCCTTCTTGTCCAAAGCCATCGCCTTGCCCTGAACACTTGATTCCACGTTTTTCTCCCAAGTCCGTTCACTGCTCTTGCCGTGAACCACTCCCTCCCCTTCCTTATTGCCCATCTCTCTGGTCCTGGAACAGGTCTTTCCCACCGAAATGCTTTCCCGCTTCTTAAATCTTGGGGGTAGAGGGGATGGGAAATCTCTATTTTCCTTCAGGAGCCTGTCGAGGGGAGTCGTGGCAATCCCTAAGGAATCCCCGCAGATTTTTTACTCCACCTCCAAATTGACCATGTCCTTTTGTAGTTTGATACGCATTACACAGAACATATTGTGCTATACTTTCGTTTTCTTCACTGACTCTGTGAGGGCAATGACCACACATGTTTATATTCTCAGCACCAAGCTCAAAGCCTGACAGAAAGGAGACCTCCTATTTATTTTACCTGAATTTAGCAAAAACAGCAAGCATGTGAAAGTCCTTGTGACACCCCAGACCTAAATGAGAGAGGATTCTTCTGTGAAACAGAGAGACTATGCAGCTTACGAAATAAGCACAATCCAGTCTTTACTTGCTTAGTTCTTAGGGAGAAGTATAGGTGGTAAGAACCCAAAATACTTCAAGGAAACATCAATGTATGATAGTGTTATAGGTTGAATTACCTCCCTCTCAAATTCTTTTTCTTTTTGTTTTAAGATTTTTTTTATTTTTTAATTTTTTTTAAATGTTTATTTATTTTTGAGACAGAGAGAGACAGAGCATGAACAGGGGAGGGGCAGAGAGAGAGGGAGACACAGAATCTGAAACAGGCTCCAGGCTCTGAGCTGTCAGCACAGAGCCCGACGCGGGGCTCAAACTCACAGACCGTGAGATCATGACCTGAGCGGAAGTCGGACGCTCAACCGACTCAGCCACCCAGGCGCCCCTAAGATTTTTTTTTTTAAGTAGTCTCCATACCCAGCATGGGTGGGACTTGAACTCCCAACCTCACCAAATCAAGAGTCACATGCCCCACCCCTTTTCCTCCCAATTTCTTAAATTGAAGTCCTAAAACTTAGTACCTCAGAATGTGACTTTATTTGGAAACAGGGTCACTGGAGATATATAATTAGTAAAGATGAGGTCATTAGGGTGGGCCCTTAAACCAATATGACCGGTGTTAGAAAAAGGAGAAATTTGGGGGCCCCTGGGGGGCTCAGTGGGTTGAGGATCCAACTTTGGCTCAGGTCATGATCTCACAGTTCGTGGGTTTAAGCCCCGCATTGGGCTCTGTGCTGACAGCTCAGCACCTGGAGCCTGCTTTGGATTCTGTGTCTCCCTCTCTCTCTGCTCCTCCCCTGCGCTTGTGTTCTCTTTCTCTCTCTCTCTCTCAAAAATAAACTTTTTAAAAAATTTTTATTTATTTTTTTTAATGTCTATTTATTTTTGAGACAGAGAGAGACACAGCACGAGCAGGGAAGGGGCAGAGAGAGAGGGAGACACAGAATGTGAAGCAGGCTCCAGGCTCTGAGCTGTCAGCACAGAGCCCGACGCGGGGCTCGAACTCCCGAACTGTGAGATCATGACCTGAGCCGAAGTCGGACGCTTAACCGACTGAGCCACCCAGGTGCCCCGACTTTTTTTTGTTTTTTAAAGAGAAATCTGAACACAGACATGAACACAGGGACAGCACAAAGGCAGGGATCAGGATGATGTGTGGGCGAGCCAAGGAACGTCAAAGATGGCCAGATACCTCTAGGAGACCAGAGCCATGGGACAGGTTCTCCTTCACAGCTCTCAGAAGGAACCAACCTGGCTAACACCTTGATCTCAGACTCTCGGCCTCCAGCCCTGACAGACCAACTCTGCTAACAAGCCTTGGAAATGAATAAGATGTTAAGAGGTGGTCACCTGTTCACAGCTTAATGGCTCTTATCAAGCCTTCAATTACTGTGCTCTGAATGAGAGAGGCACAGGAGACAACAGGGAAGGGAGGGTAGAAATTGTGTTACGGGATGTGCCCCGTGGGCCATTATCAATCCATTATCAACATTATCACTTGAGTCTCGCAAAGACAAGGGAAAGCAAGTTGAGAGGCGCCTTCCTGGCCAGTGTTTACCTCCCCTGTCCATGTCAGCTACTTGGAAAAGAGTCACTCTTCGACAGTGACACAAATCCACCCATTAAAAAGCTAGACACCCAAACTTCTACTAACGTTTTCTGTAGTGTTTTATGCTGCCAGAGAGGAACTTCACAGTAAATGCTAAAATTACATAATCGTCTCGGGATGATATTTTTAGAAAAAATAAAAGCCAGACGGGATTTAAATTGTTCAACCCTCTGCAGGCAGAAAGCGGATGATCAAACTTACCACGAAATACCCTAGCCTGGGTGTGGGCAGCGCTGTCCCTGAGAAGTCTGCACAGGACCTCCCTCTCCATTACTTTGGTAACATCTAGGAGCGAGGGGACTTAACAGCTTTACAGGAGGGAAGTTCAGGCTAGAGGCGGTGTTATCCCAGACGACCACGTCAGTAGGCGGGAGGATGGCATCTGGACCTGATCGCGGGGACCGCAGCCTCCGTCGCTTTCCTAAAATACATGTCATCCGGATGGACCTCGACAGTGAGAGTAATTTTTCCGAACTTAACAACGGCAACCGTAAAGAGCAGAGAACGATTTCACGCACTGTGCACTTCGCGCCCTTTACTGCTTGGCTCGGCCCCCGGCGGCCGCAGACCGTGGCTCACCCCTGCTGGCCGCAGCGCCCGTCAAAGCGCTGGCTTGCAGGAGGCAAACAGAAGAAATGAATGTTCACTGAAAGCGAAATAAAAGACTTTAATAAAACGCCACTTGAGAAGACTCCAGGAACTGGCAGGAACGCGGCTGCGGCTCTTGGCAGGGCTCCGCTGGTGGATCTGGTGATGGGAAAACTTGACTGCGCCCGTTCAGCCAAAAATGATCACTGCCCAAGCTTTTCTGGTGGGAGGAGGGGCACTACAGTTTTACGGTGTCTTCCTACCAAGACATGTGTTCCTACGTCGCTCCCTGGCTTTCTACGGTAAACAGGGTAGCCGGGTCTGGATCTGGTTAGCCCCACCTGTCCTTGCCCTTCAAGTTGATAATAAAAAGAAGACGCTGCACTTCAGATCTGGACCCGCTCGGCACAGGGTCCAAGCCTGGTTCCCTATAAAAGGAGGCATTCCCTGGGCCCCTGGCAGGCGAGGCTCTGTGTACAATTGTGGGAACGAGGTTACAAGGATTACAATTAGCGCGTGTCACAGTCGCAAAGTGCGGCTGGCTGGCACTGGCCCAAGATGAGAGCAGATGAGCAGATGCGCGCAGCGGCCCCGACCTCCCCCTTTGCGGGAAACCGCACCCCGGCGAGGGGTATTTGGACACATGCAGGCATATGAGATGTGGCACACTAATTCTAATCGCAGGCCAAAAACACAACACGAGGGATGCTAACCCTTCTGCCGGATGCTTTCCACAGGGGCTCCGACAATTGCTCATTTATAACCCCGGAGCACTCGGTGGCCTTCCACGGAGGGAGCCGACAGCTGGCCACAGGGAACCCCACGGCCCTGCCCACCGACCAGAAGCACGCGGTCCTTTCTGTCCTCTTGGGGAATAGCTACAATTCCGGACTGTGACAGCGGTCCGCTTATCTCCTTCCAAGGTGGTTCGCTGAGACTCCAGGACCTGAAGGTCTCATCATTCCGTCACCAGCCACCGTTAATGCTGAAAACAATCTTGCAATACTCAGACCGATCCGACTTGTTCTCGGAACATCATCCCTTTAATCTGAACTCCTCCAAATTCACACGGGGCTCTGCTCAGGCTCCCTAGAGATGCCCAGATTGTGAAGGCTACAATAAAATTCTGATTGTCTAGAATGAAAACTCTTCACACAATAAGCTGACCACGGAGATTTTATTAAATTGCGTGTCACTGGGGCGCTCAGTCGGCTGGGGGGCTCAGCCGGGGGGCTGGGGGGCTCAGTCAGCTGAACGTCCAACTTTGGCTCAGGTCATGATGTCGCAGTCTGTGAGTTCGAACCCCGCGTCGGGCTCTGTGCTGACAGCTCGGCACCTGGAGCTGCTTCGGATCCTGTGTCTCCCTCTCTCTCTGCACCCACCCCCAGCCCCCGTCAACTCACACTCTGTCTCTCTCTCTCTTTCTCTCTCAAAATAATAAATAAACATTTAAAAAGTTTTAAAATTTTTAATAACTGCATGTTACTGATTAGGATGATGGACCTATTAGAATTTTAAAGTTGAACTCTTTTTTTTTTAAGTATTTTAGTTGTGTGTTTTTATTTTAAGTTTGTTTATTTATTTTGAGAGAGAGAGCGAGGGGAGGGGCAGAGAGAGAGGGAGACAGAGAATCCCAAGCAGGCTCTGTGCTAACAGCGCAGAGCCTGATGCAGGGCTGGAACTCATGAACCTCGAGATCATGACCTGAGCTGAAACCAAGAGGCGGACACTTAACTGACTGAGTCACCCAGGCGCCCCTGGAGTTGACCTCTTATTGATACAGGCAATCGCTGAGGTAGGATTTTCCTATTCTATGCTACAACTTGGAAAATGCGGCTAATTCATACTCTCCAAAACTAAAGGCAGTTAATTCTTACCGTCCAAACTTGACAAGAGTGTCACTCTTCTTAAGTTTCAACAGTCTTAAGAAATTAAATTGTAGAAGTAAAGACATTCTCTACCTCAATAATTATTTAGCTTATTTCTAGCTTAGAAACATTGAGATATATTTTTCCCTGTTACACGCACTCAATCAGACACCAAAAACTATACTTCAAACCATAAATACTATATTGTTTTATGACATGTAATCAATCAAAATAGCATATCTCAGCTTAAATCTTAAGCTTTTAGGCTCAAATCTTTCATGCCAGCACAAGATTTTATAGGTAAATACATTAAATAGAACACATAAATATGAATTCACCTTCAGTTCAGTTTTTCCAATATCTGATCATCTTACACGTTTTAAAGGGACAAGGGCTCACCATACGTTTTCCTTGAGACTCACTCATACTAGTTTATTGTGTTGGAAGAGAAGTCTTTGAGCCTTGCTGTTGAATTTTGTTAGACCTTATTCATTAGACATTGCTTTAATGGGATTATGGGAAAGGGAAAACAGGACAGAGTTACTTCTTGGGATACAAGGGAGATAGAGTTTCTGTCCTCTGGATCCTTACAGATTTATTCTACAAATAAGTAAAAGGAGAATAAAATGTTGGGGATATTCAGGAAAAGGAGTCTGCTACAAGCAAGAGGAAAGGCATGGGAGCTCAAGAGGGCTGGGGCCAATGGCCAAGCCGTAGGGCGGGGACTCCCGTGGCCACGCTGGCCAGGGACGGTGAGATTCCAACGAGGCCATGCAGAGTAGAAGGCAGGGAGACCTGGCAAAGTTTCAAAGGTAGAACCTACCAGGCTTGGTGACTGCTGAGCCTGGCAAGAGGGAAGACTGTGGCTCCTGGCTATGTGAGCTAGTAGAGGGTAGAGCCACTTACAGGGGCAGAAAAGTAGACAGGTGAGGGCATGTGCGGGGGAATGTGATGTCTCACACATGCTGAGCTCAGGGTGTGTGTGTGTGTGTGTGTGTGTGTGTGTGTGTGTGTGATCCAAGTTGGGAAGTCTGAAAGGCTCTGGGTCACTGAGTCTGGCACCTAGAAGAGTGATTTTGCCTTTCAGAGATTTAGACTCGGAGGTCATAAGTCCAGAGGTATTAGTAGAAGACAGATGAGTGGACAAGACCAGCCAAGAAGAATGAGCCAGTGGCTGAGGGTAGAACTTTGGGGAACTTCAGCATGTAAGTTACCAAGGAGGAAAGGGAGTCTAGCATGGAGAAGCAAAGGGTTGGCCGGAGTATAGAAAGAGTCCCAGAGAAGATGGCTTTAAAGGAAAAGAAGAAAGAAGAAAAAAGTGAGTTTTAAAAAGAAAACGCAACACACTACAGAGAGGTCTGTAAGAAAGAGACAGAAAATATTCTGTAGAATTGTAATTAAGAACTGGTGATGGTGAGAATTGTTAGGCAGGAACGATGAGGGTTCTGACAGGTTAAAGGCTAAATTGAAAGTGAGAAAATGGGTTGAATAAGGATGAATTTCCTCTAAAAGCGGGGATTCTCTTAGGACTATAGTGGGGGGTAGGGGGTGTAGAAAACCCAGAGGGCAACCCCACTTCACTGCACTTCCTAATTTAGAGCTTAGAGAATGCACCTCTCCAGGGGACCGTTTTCCTCAGCACGTAAACATAACAATTCTTTTATGTCCAAGACAGAAAGAAAACCCAAACACCCCAAGCCTCCTGGGGATAGTGATTGGAATACAGTTAAAAAGGAGGTGGTACACCTCAGCTAAGAATCACACCAACCCTAAACGTTAAAAGTTGCTATTCCTGGCCAATGGCTTCGGTGTAATTTTTATAACCAGCACACTTAGCTTTCGGAAAGAAAAATATTTTCAAACTGAAATTCAAAATACAGTGAAAAGTTTGCAATCAAGATAACAGTCATAATAATAACCACATAAAGTGTTGTATTTCAAATTAATCACTGATCAATTAAACTGTACACACATAGCACAGAGGCTTGCAAAACAGCAGATATTCAATAAGTGTTTATTAAAGTGCATTCTAGGACACCACCGTAATCGTGGGCAAAGCTCTGAGTCCTTGAACTATTTCTGGTATCCTACCAACAGCCTAGGAAAGCAAGACTTCCTTGGGAGTACCGGAACCCAATCTCATGGGGATGACTACCTGTTATGAATACCTGTAAAGGCTTTATACTCCCAGGAAATGACTAGCTCTAGCTTTCCTGCACCTTAATAAAGTGTGTGTGTGTGTGTGTGTGTGTGTGTGCGCGCCTAATAATATATGTGTATGTGTGTGTGTACAGGATTCATCAAATATTACTTTTAGAATATCTAGCAAGAGTTAGATGTCGTGGTGAGCCTATAGTCTCAAATCCTATAGTTTACTCTTGAATTTTTTTTTAACGTTTATTTATTTTTGAGAGAGACAGAGAGACAGAGCATGAACGGGGGAGGGTCAGAGAGAGGGAGACACAGAATCTGAAACAGGCTCCAGGCTCTGAGCTGTCAGCACAGAGCCCGACACAGGGCTCGAACCCACGGACTGTGAAATCATGACCTGAGCCGAAGTCGACCACTTAACCGACTGAGCCACCCAGGTGCCCCTATAGTTTACTCTTGAAAAGTAGTCACAGGCTCTTTTTTCCCACCCCTTAGCTCAAATGCAAGGAATCAAAAAAAAAAAAAAAAAGAAATGAAGATGGCGGATAAGTCATTTGCCATAATGCCAAATACCTTCGCCAAGACCTTTCGTGTGTTTTTTCCCAGATAGAGGCCTGTAGTTTTCCCTACATCGAAGTCTTAACAATGAGCTCACCTGCACGTTTCCAGTAAAAAGGACAATGTATAATTTGGGAAGAGAATACATGAAGACACCAATGATTTCATATCTGGAAAAATACACATTCCTTTAAAGGTGAATTGCATTCACTTTCCAGGCAGCATTATTTCCGGCTCTGTCCTCCAATTCAGTGACTGTACGAGGTCTAGAGAAACACAGGTGTCCATAGCGACTCTCAGGACTCCCACGGATTACTACCCCTGCCTAAGAGGAATAGTATTTGAAACCACTTTTTCCTACTGCTGAACACTCCATTCCAGTACCAAACCCTAGATAGCAATGTGCTTTCTTAAATAACTTTTTCACGAAGAATACAAGGGTAGTTGACTTAAAATCATCACAGTAACAAATATAGTACCCCCTAACATCAGATTACGAGTGGGGGACAAAGTGGGGGACAAATGTCCAGAGACAGGCTGCTGGGAGGAATGGAAGACAAGTCCCGATGGTGACATTGGAATTCATGCTGTCCTTGCCTCCACTGGGCCCTACTCTTCCGTGTACTGATTCGTTAACCTGGGGGGGGGGGGGGGAGGCGGTCCTCAAACTTTCACAAATCAGAACAAATCTTAAAAGAAGCCATTGTAAAAATAAAACAAATAAAATAAAGCACTGTCGTATCATGTAGACTTCGGCTCATCCCCTTCTGACTGGAGAGTGGGCTCTCTTTTCTACGTTTCCCTTTAGTGCCCACAGGCAACAGACATAGTTTTCACACTGTCGAATGCTCTACACCACGTTGGTTGGTCTTTTCCTCCCGTTTAACCAGGGATCTGGCGCTTTCCGCAACCATGTAGTCACCAGCAAAAAGTAACTTTGTGATTGGGAACCCCACGTGGTTGGAGGCCTGCAGAGCCCAATCCACAAATACAACATTTTGGCTTCCTCACTTCCCGTTACAAATTTCCCTTCCTCTATCTTAGTAACTGATGCCCTTCCCGAGAAAACCTCCTATCTATCCCTCATGCACCTCTAGCGTCTCGAAGCATTTTGCTTTTATCAGAATGTTTTGGGAAACCTATCCTTCAGGCTGTAGCAGTGCCTTTTCGTGTCTAAAATGCTCCTTATCTGGCAGTCAGTTTAAGTCCATTTATGTGGTTTGGCCAGGATTTCCACTTCATAAAAGATGAATTCACTGGATCTAAAAACATATGTCCTTCTACAGATAATTATTCTCTTTAAACATCTGCCTTCTCTTATTTTCTCTCATCTTCTTTCTTCACGGTCAACAATTGGGTGGGGGGAGGGCTAATACTCAAGGATTGAAGATGTATTCAGTAATACTGAAGAAATCTTAGAATTAAATAAGGTCTCTTATTCTATTATAGTTCATTGCTATGAGCTATCAACTCACATTTTCAAATAATACACGCCATTAGGAAGAAATTATTTTTATATTTACAAGGAGGGAAAAGATACACGCTTCCTTAAATAGTTACCAGCATAGAAGCCAGGTTATTTTTTTTTTTTTTAATTTTTTTTTTAATGTTTATTTTTGAGACAGAGAGAGACAGAGCATGAATGGGGGAGGGGCAGAGAGAGAGAGAGACACAGAATCGGAAGCAGGCTCCAGGCTCTGAGCCATCAGCCCAGAGCCTGACGTGGGGCTCGAACTCACGGACCGTGAGATCGTGACCTGAGCTGAAGTCGGACGCTCAACCGACTGAGCCACCCAGGCGCCCCGAAGCCAGGTTATTTTTAAGCTTTACCAAGATAGAATTTTCTAGCAAATAATTTATGTCAATATTAATTAGTGATTGTTCCTGAAATTATAGTTACTTATATGAATTCTGGTTGACATAGCCACCTGCGTCATAATATCATACAGTGAGCAGGTCTGAAATCAGTCACACCTAGGACTGAACCACAGCTGTGTAGCTAATATCTCTGTGATGCTGGGTAAGTTAATCAATCAGTCAATCAATCTCTCTCTCAATTTCTTCATAAAGTAATGGACACTAAAACCAGCACTTTAGGGTTACTGTGAAGGACAGATCTGATCAATTAAAACAACTAGTATTTGGCTTGAATTAGACATCTACTGATCTAACCTGCAGAATTAAAGATAAAACTGGTCCTCTGCAGGTTTACAGAGTCTTTAAATGGGGAGAAAGGAAAGGAAGGGAAGGGAAGAAATGGGGAGGGAGAAAATGAGAATATTGTAACGTCATCATGCTGAACATCTGGGGTCAGCTTTGACGAACTGCGTCCATACTGCTCTGGGACAGAGGAGACCACAGCTCTGGCCAGGAGCTGAACTGGATGATGATCTCAAAGACACGGAAATTCTACCTACGTGTAGAGGTTGCTATCAGGTATGTGTGCTTAGCTGCAACCCTTTTCTTTAAAAAAAAAAAATTTTTTTAATGTTTATTTATTATTGAGAGAGACAGACAGAGTGCAAGCTGGGGAGGGGCAGGGAGAGAGGGAGACACATAATCCGAAGCGGGCTCCAGGCTCTGAGCTGTCGGCATGGAGCCCGACATGGGGCTCGAACCCACGAACCGTGAGATCACGACCTGAGCCGAAGTTGGACGCTTACCCGAGCCACCTGGGTGCCCCCAGCTGCAACCCTTTTGAGCTGAGTACAATCTGTTCATGCAGTGAAACGTCAGAGCGAGTGTGAGAGTTGAGGCACTGGGGGTGAGAGCAAGTGGACTGAAGAGAAAGAAGGACATGGGTGCTGGGGTAAAAAAGAAAAACAAGACAAAACAGGAAACATGGGCCCGGGACATTGTCTGGAGATCTCGGAGTCCAAACCCAAAAGAAGCCAATAAAGGAGGCATACAGAAAGAAAAAAAAAAAAAAAAAACCGCCTACAATTCGATTCGAAATAAGAGGAGACACGTAGAAAGGACAAGCAAATTGATTAATGACACTGACAACACTGTGACATAATGTTCAAGGTGAGGGTTTCAAACAACTTCTGGGGCGTGTGCGGCGAAAGAGGGACCTTTCCCTGAGCTTCCATTTCCTCACCAGGAAACAAAGGGCTCGGGATGTTCCTTAAGATTTCTTCTGGCTCTGCCCGGCCACTATCTCAAACATTAGACCCCGTGACCCGCGTGTGAGGCTGTAACCCGGGATCTAGCCCATCCGGTCTAGACCTGCCGCAGGCAGGTGCCATCAGAAGAGGAAGGCCGGAAGTGGCTTCCTAAGCGAGAGGTGACTCGATCTCGGAAGGTGCGTGCATCCGAACGCCAGGCCCCCGGGTGCTGCCGTGGTGACGCCTTTCTTCTTTGGAACGGCTCCAAAGGGAGGGCAAGACAACTTAAAAAGGCAGGCAGGGACCGGCTACCGAGCCTTCCGCCTGAGACCTGCTGTGCGTCGCCCACGGGCAGCCCGCCACGCTCCTCAACGTCTCTTCTGGGGGGCGCGGGGGAGCCTGGCCACAGACCAGCGTGGGAGTCTGTTCAAAGGCCCATTTAGGACGAGTTATGTGAAAACTGCCCGCAACAACGCTTTCTGTTCCCCCTTTTCCCCCTCACATTGTTAGCATTTCTCAAATCAATGTCTCCACTTCCCTTCCTGTATTTTAATCTGACTCCCAGTTGGTGGAAAAGGTTTCAAAACCGACCCCGAGCTGATAAATAGCACCGGCTCGAGGGTAATAAGGGAACAGGGTCGAAGACTGAACTGAAGCCGGGGTTTAAGTAAATAACTACGCACAAATCGGCGATGTGATAAAGAAAAATTTCATGGAGATGTTTCATGTTTTTGTTTCAAGGTTATGATAAATGGAGGCAATGCACGGGGAGTGAAAGCATGATTTTAGGCTTGGAAGGAAACTTTAGAGCTCGTTTCGATTCACTAAATATTTATGAAAGCTTCTTGGTGCTGGGCAGTACGGTTACAAATGCACATCAGATGAAGTCCCTGTTTTTAAGCCACTCTAAATATGTTCCGGAGACGGACGTAACCCGTGCCAGTGCTGGGTCTCTGCTGCGCTCAAATCCCTGCTCTGCTCTGTCTCACCGGCCTGACCCCTGCAGGCTGCGTGCTCCGGGGGGGGCCCCAACTGGGCTCTGCCAGGAGAGCTTCTGGCAAGAGATTAGAGGGTGAGAAGGCAGAAGCCAGGATCTCTCCCCTCTGCCTGCAGGTCTCCAGAAGTGGCCCCGCTTCCCCTGGGGATCTTGCTCCCTGCCGGGACAGACCACTCCCGCAGGGTGACCCAGCTACTAGGCCCATACTACCGTGTATTCCCTTTGGCCTTGCAGCCTAGGGCGGGGGGCACTTTCTGTGGGGGTTCACCTCCACGTTCTCTCTCAGACCTTGTATTGCCTCTGCAACCAATTCTTTGAATTAAAACACGCGATTTTAAATAATTAGCCTGGCTTCTGGATTCCTGGTTAGACTCGGATATACAATCCCTTGATGCTAACAAAGCAGAACAGATGTTCTTCCAGCAAAAATGACCATGAGCTGTGGGCAGGGATGAAGAAAGAAATGAATTTTGCTGGAAGTCTGGAGAAAACTTCACGTAGGTAGAAATCCCTATCATGACGGAACACTGACAAATGATAAGGGTTTGGTCCTTGAAACGTGAGCGAAATCTTAACAGTTGAGGGAGGAGGAAGGAGGGCATTCCATAGGGGGAACAGCATAACCAGAAGCTTGGAAATATGCTGCATGTTTCTGCACAGGGTGTAGTGAAAAAAAGAGGTAGCAAACAGGGTACAGAAAGGCTCCATTGTGAGGCTCCTGAAAGCCCTTCCAAGGAGTTTGAGATCACTCGGTAGGGAAGCGGGGCCCTTAACAAGTTTCTAAGCAGCCACAAGTTTGCACTCCGGCATAAAGCCTGGAGTGAAGGAGGTTATGACATGGAGATCATCCACAGTAGCTTCTAGAGTCGAACAGAAGGTGATGACATCACAACCATCGTGACGGCAGTTGAGAACACGGAGAGAAGCGGATTTGCCAGACGAAAGAGAAGACGAAGAGAAAGACAGGATTAGGAAAAGATGGATTTGTAGGTCAGGGAGTAGCGAGAGTGTAAGAAAAATCCCATGTTCCGTGTCGAAGCACAGAAATGAACAATGATGCGTTAAGCCCATAGGTTATAGGCAATGAGTCTGGATTTTGAGTATGTTGAGTGTTGGGGTGGGGAGTGTGAAGAGGGTCTTAGAAATGTGAGTCTGGTACTCAGGAAGAGGTGAGGGTTAGGGATTTACATCTGCAGCGTAAATATTTCTATTTGGTCAGGGCATGGCGATGGACGAGGTGGCCACAGGAAGTGATAACAAGTTAGTGAAGGACTCAACTGAACTCTGAGGGACACCACACGTGATGGCCAGAAAGGAAAAGAAGAACCAGCAAGGAGGTGGAAAGACACGGATAGGAACTTAGGCAAGGGACATAATTTGGGTGTTAAGAGAGAAGTTTTAGGAAGTAGAAGGTGGCCGTGAACATATAAGAGCACAGATATCAAGCGAGATCATGACTGCGACGTCTCTCGGTCGGTGTTGGGATGGTTATTTTACAGGTTGACTTGTTGCGTTGTAGGAGGTCATCTTCTATTCTTTTACAGTTAAACTGCCCAAGGACTCAGAACTAGGGAACAGTAAAGCTGGACCAGAACTTTGGCTTTTGCTGACCAATAAGAATGTTTCCCACCCAAGAGTCCACTCTCCATGATAAAAACCGAAGCTTCTCAAGGAGAAGTTCCGAAAGACTTGGCAGTCTACATCAGAGCCCTAACTCACGTCACTGCAAGAAATGCAGATGCTGTTGTTGTTGGTGGTGGTGTTTTGTTTAGTCATTTTTTATATTTATCCACGGAACCTAAGAGAACTTACTTCTTAAAAATTGAACCTACTCACCAGATCAAACATCCAAACAAATACAAAAATCAACCTCTAATTGAGGCATTTGAACTTACACGATCTTTTCTGTCAAGTTCAGGTGTCAGCACGTGCCCGTACAATCTCTTTGGACATTGTACCTTTTCTTCGTGGGGAAAGACACAGCTATCTTGAGAACCAGCAGTAAATACTCGAATGTTTTCCTCTCCCCGATTGAAACTTGCTAGAGGTAAATGAATGTCTAGTGTTATGTACGGAAAATAATTTCCTGGCCAAGATCACAATGTATTTGTGAAACTTTCCGTTATATTTGACATTGTTTTCTCATCTACTGTTTTTAAAGATGAAAGCAAGCACTGCTGTTTTATTTTTCACCATTTTTGAAGCATGTTCATATTTTCTCTTAAACTCTAGGGATGGATCGGTGATAGGGCATCCTGGAAAGGCACAAGCTTCAGGAGTCAAAAAACAGTCAGTACAGATTGTACCTCCATCGTTTCCTGGCTATGCAGTCTTGGGGGCAATAATTATAATAGGCAACACAGCGGGTGCTCCTCTTTACCTGGTGCTATATTGACTAAAACGATGGATGAAACTTAAGTTTGGGCATTTTAGCATCTTATTTAAAGGTCACATTGGTTGACTGCAGCTCGGTTAAGATTAGGACTCAGTTCTGACTGACCTCAACGGTGACAGTGCCCAGCTATGACATTTCAGCAGCCTCACAAACACTACTACTTAGACTGAGTGGTTACGATCACTCAGTAAAAGCTCCATGCGAAACGCCCAACACAAGGTAACGTCGGTGGATAGGTGGACATTATAATGGGGACCGGGGGATGGTAGTTTAAAATCTAACCTTGGGGCTCCTGGGTGGCTCAGTCCCGACTCTAGATTTCTGCTCAGGTCATGATCCCGGGGTCATGGGATTGAGCCCTGAGTCGGGTTCCTCGCTGAGCGTGGAGCCTGCTTAAGATATTCTCTTTCTCTCTCTCTCTCTCTCTGTTCCCCTTCCCCTGTGTGTGTGCACTCGAGAGCCCTCAAAAAAATTAAAAATCTAACCCTGCTTAGAATTAGGACATCAACCGCAAAGTAAGGATTCTACCAGGTAGTGTATACTATGCTGTTCGATCCCATCCGGACATAGTCAATTTTTTAAAAACGCATTCTCTGCGAACCTCAATACGGCACAAAATTACTTGTGAGATATCTAATGATTTGTGATAATGATTTGTAAGGTATCTAACGATTTGTGATAATAGAGAATGAGATGACACCAAGCTTGGGGATTCATTTGACCCCACATTTGAAATCAAAATGTCCCTTTTTAAAAAGGGAGGGCGGAACTGTGGTGTGGGCTGGAAAGGAACCTTCCTGGGTAGAGGAAGTTTGGAACACCTCCACCTGCGCTGGGGCCTCTCACTGACCACATGAGTCCTAAACTGCCAAGCTACCGAGTAACTTCTTTCACACTCCTAACTCATTCCTTTACGCACCCCTTTAGGATGCGGAGGATAAAATCCTAATGGCTCTCAGCATATTTCCTCCTGGGTAAGCCCAAACGAGTCCCCTCTCTGGGGCTCCCACTGGGCTGCCTTGGAACTTCCCAGAGCGCTGGCTGAGAAAATCTCTCTTCAGTCCCTCCAAATCACCCTCATACCTGCTACTCTGAGGAGGCGGTGCCATTATTTAGTGCGCGGCAGCGCTGGCTGTTGAGGGTCAATTATTCCATTGACCAGGCATTACAATAATTCCTGGTAATTAAAAGAGGTACTTAATGTGAATCTGGGTGCATATTGAAAGCAACATTAGTCCTTTTGTCGTCTTGGCAAGTCCATTGTTCTGAGCCAGGCCCAACCAATTAACATCTTTGCCAATCCCTGTCGGCTGGAGCTTAAAAAGGGAGGGAAGGGTTGGGGGGAGGCAGTCAGATGCTAATTTAGATACAATTGTGTCAGGGCTGTTTGGGAGGGGGGGGTGCTGGCTCTAAGGAAGCCACCAGGGTTTAATGAAGCAAACAGCTTGGGTCCCAGTGACCCTGCAGGGGTAATTTTAAAAAGACCCCTCTGTGTTCCTGTGCGAAATAGCACAGGGCCATCACAAGAAGCCCTTCCTTTAAAAAAAAAAAAAAAAAAAAAATGAAGAGAGGGATAATCATCCCTCATGTTTAATCTGCTCATTAAACAAATCTCTCAGGCGGACTTAACATGAATTAGCACTTCTCTAAAAAGGTAAAATGTGACATACAGCAGACAGTTCAGATCATTTGAAAGGTCACCGTTCTTTATTATAAGCTCAGTTGTTGTTAATGTATTAATATTCCACGATGCTGAGCAAAGACCACCACCTTCATTCAACCTTGCGAGCAAAACAGTTTGTTTTCCTAAGTAACTGGAAGGACAACAACAGAAACACATGCATCAGGCCCCACTACAGACCTATGCACAAGCTAAATACAGAAGACACATTTTGCTCCTGTTTTTCAAACACAGGAATTAAGAGGGGGAAAAAAAAATCTGAGTCTGGTTAACACCATCTACTGCTTTCCGCCTAACTCGGGCTAGGCTCACACGGGTGGCTAGGAATGTGATAAGATATTTGGGCTTTAACTGGTTCTGCATAAATCTCAGAAGCCCAGGGCATGCTGTCCCGGGGGACCACCTGGCCTGGAGCACCACAGCCTGGACACGGTGATTCAAGGGGCTACGGCCCCAGGAAGATTCATGACTGACCGAGTCTGGGAGGCAAACTTCCTGGAAAACAGGGAAATCTTTTGTCCACAAGCAAGACACCGCACTGACATAAACACCTCTCTGCACAAATCTCCCAGCCTTATCTAAGGGGGATAATTAGTCTTCTTTTCATATTTACTTAATCATTCCAGGGTTCTGTGAATGGCCCTGTGGTTATCTTAAGATGGTGTTTACAATGAGACACGAAGACACAATTCTCTAGTCAGCCTAAACCTCCCAACAGGAAGCTTATACCCACCGAATGATTGTTTCATTTGGGAAGAACAAAACAAGCCAGGCCTGGACCACTTTTGGAAGAAATATTTAGTGTTTCCTATCACAAGGGAAAGAGGAAGGCACATTGCAAGAGAGATCGACGCTAAAACAGAAACCTGCGCACCAATGTCCACAGCAGTATTGTTCCCAATGGCCAAAAAGTGGAAACAACAACACAAATGTCCATCCACGGATGAATTAAGAAACGCAATGTAGTATACCGTGGCGGGGTTTAAGACGTGCTGCCTGGAGATATGGCACCCAGGCACATTAATTTTAAGCTGAAGGCGTTTGAGAAAATGGCAGAAGAGAGGTTCTTTCTGACCTGTTCTCCCCCTTCTCCCCTGAAGCAGTTCCTAAGACTCTCCGGTAAGGGGGCTCCTCCCTCCACTCGTGCACCCACTGCAAAGAATCCAGACAACAGACCTCGCTAAATGCCCCCCAGTTTCTTACACTTAGCTCAGACCCTGCGCCCTATCATAACTTTCCATGACTTTCCACTCTTCACCAAACCTGGTGTAGAACCATTCGGGTTTAACCATTTCTTTGGGCCTTTATGTCCTTACGACGGTTCCCGTGTGACATAAAAGTTACGTAAATACATTTGTATGCTTCTCTCCTGTTAATCTGTCAGCTTAATTAGCGGACTCGGGCAGGGGACCCCAGGAGGGTCAAGCAAGAGTTCTTCTTCTACGAAACATTCAGTGGAGTCATGTTATTCGACCTTAAAAAGGAAGGAAATCCTGACGTGTGCCACAACACGGACGAGCCTTGGATACATCATGCTAAGTGTAGACACGCTAGACACAAAGGGCCGATATTGTAGGATTCCACCTTACATATGAGGTGCCTCGTCTAGGCAAATTCTTAGGGAAAGTATCATAGGAGCTGGGGACAAGAGAGAATAAGCAATTATTTCAGAGGTTTTGACTGGGATGATAAAAAAAAAAATTCTGGAAGTGGGGAGTGGTGATAGTTGTACAACATTATCAATATACTGTATTGTACACTTAAAAATGGTTAAAATGGGGGCGCCTGGGTGGCTCAGTCGATTAAGCATCTGACTTCGGCTCAGGTCATGATCTCGCGGTCTGTGAGTTCGAGCCCCGCGTCGGGCTCTGTGCCGACAGCACCGAGCCCGGAGCCTGTTTCAGATCCTGTGTCTCCCTCTCTCTCTCTGACCCACCCCTGTTCATGCTCTGTCTCTGTCTCAAAAATAAATAAACATTAAAAAAATTAAAAAAAAATGGTTAAAATGATTAGAATATAAAGTATGACGTGGTTAGTCATAATTATATTTTTTATTAGCTGCATTATTCTGGGAACGCATGTCATTAAGCTTGTGAAACTATTACCTGGAATAATTTAATTATAACTATAATAACACTGATGTTTACTCAGAATTTTCTTTTTAATAAACTAAACAAATTATAAGAAATAAGTCAACAATTTCAAAGTATATCTGCAAAGTTTTCATACTCAGCTAAAATGTGTCAGATTTATTTTTTTAATGTTTAGTTATCTATTTTTGAGAGAGAGAGAGAGAGAGAGAGAGAGAGAAAGCATCCCAAGTAGTCTCCAGCTGACAACACAGAGCCTGATGCAGGGCTCAAACTCACAAACCGTGAGATCACGACCTGAGCTGAAATCAAGAGTTGGACGTTTAACTGACTGAGCCACCCAGGCGCCCCAAATGAATCAGATTTAAATACAGCTATTACTGTATTAAATACAGATAAACAAATTACTGTATTAAATACAGATAAACAAATATCCTCAAAGTTCAAGGCAAGCCACGAACGAGATAGTCTTTAAAATAATCCTTAACACTGTTTGCTCCTCTTATCATCCAAATAGTATTTTCTACTTTACGGACTTGTTATTTAAAAGTACCACACGCAAAAAATCAAAACTGTTGGGTCAAGCGTCCCCAGTAAGAAAGGGCCGGGAAACTAAAACGCCGTCCAAGCAAATGGAACCAGGATCACGACTGCCTGAAAGAGAGCCGTTCCTCTAAAGTCCTCTTCTTTGGAAGAAAGCAGCGGTTAGTTGGCATCTGAAATGTTTTCTCTCTTTGGAAACTGTTGCCTGAACAGTAAGTCATGTCAGCTTTGACTCTGTCCCCTTGAGGCCTGAACCAAGTGAACCCTGAAGTCACCATTGAGCAACTGCCGCAGCCGTGGGGCGTCTGGAATTTGTTGAGGGCACTGAGCCTTAAAACAGAACAGCTGTTGTGGAATGCTGTTACAAGACACCTAGGGGGACTGGAGGCCTCAGGGACACCCTCGTCCGTTCTGAACAGGGAGGCCAGTCACCGCTTCGTTACTTCCTCGGGAGACAGGTTGCAAAGATGAAAAAGTGTCCAAGTGCGGGCCTGGACACGACAACCCGATGAGCGAAACTATGCGCAACGTAGTGAAACTAAGTCACTGTTACCACAGCCCAGCGTGCACAGAATCCAGTTGCACAGGCTGCAAGCACGTCGTAATTGGTGACTTCCAGACATTACTGAAACCGTTCCGCTAAAAGATCTGCCGGAACGGACATGGGAGCAAATACGGTGTTATCTCGGGAGGAAACCATCAGGCATTAAAGCGTTATCTCTAAATGAGATTTCTAAGCTTGATCTCAAGTCACAGTATTTATACAAGTTATTTTAATTACAAGAGTTTGACAGGCGAGGTACTAGACCACAGAGTTGATGTGTTATCACAGAACCTTCATCTGAATAAATCTGCCAAGGATATAGAATAGGTCTTAGAATAAAAGGTCTTAGAATAAAAAAATTAAAAAAAAGCAATGCAGTAGGACTGTTTCACTCCCGGGAAGAACCTGGGAGACCTCAGCTTCTAGATGAAGAGCCGGCTCTAGCATTTCATGCTTTGGTCCATCCCAGAACTCAGACAGAATCTCTACGGACTCCATATTCTACTGTGCTTGTTTAAGAGTGTAGTATGATGGGGCTGCCTGGGTGGCTCAGTTGGTTCAGTGTCCAACTCTTGATTTCGGCTCAGGGCGCGATCCCAGGGTTTGGGGATCGAACCCCACATTGGGCTCCATGCTGAGCGTGGAGACTGCTTAGGATTCTCCCTCTCTCTCTCTCTCTCTCTCCCCCCCCCCACCCCATACTCACGTGTCTGCTCCCTTTCTCATATGAAATAATAAAAAAAAAAAGAGCATAGTATGACGTACGGTAGCTGAAAGCATGGGGGCCTAGACTTAGATTAGAAGTTAGGACCATACAAAGGGGGTGGGAGTATAAAGAAAGACTGTATTGGCAAAAAGAAAATTGGAAAAAAAAATCCCTGAGAGGCCTGCTAATCGATAAGGTCTCTGTCTTCAGAAAATGTCATTTGCTATTGCGCAGCTGCAAGACACCCGCACGTCCCCATCGTGGGTATCCTGAAGTGACTGTGGAACGCTTGAGTCAATAGGCCCTTCTACTGCACAGACAAGAAAAGCAAGAGAGAGAAATCTAAGGCCTCCATCATGGAGAAACCCACCGAGGTGGCCAAGGTTCCAAGCGATCGCAAATGGTCGTCGAACTGGGAGTTTGATTTTAGTTTACTTCCTCTTCAAAGTTATCATTTGTTGGAATGCAGCTGTATACCGGTTCTCTGAGTGTTCTCTACCCTGTTTTGCCGGCTCGTCAACAAAACGTGTTTATTAAGGGCACTGTGGGAGGAACAGACCAAGTTCTGAGGCCCTAGTCAGGGAAGCGCACAGGACTGTCCGCTCACGGCAGAGAACCTGTCCTAAGGCTCTCGTTTTGTCATCTCAGTAATGAAGGAGAAGAAGCAAAAACCTGGGGAGGGAGTACTCCCAAAGGAGCAAGAATGTGAAGAAAGGGCAGCTCTGGGGAGGCGAGGAGAATCATCAGGGAAGAAGAGAAGCATTCACGAGAGTGCAGAAAGGACCCCAGTGGGGTGCCGGGGAATCCGCAAAGTGGGACAGGCTGCGGAGAGCCTAGATCTGGGTGGCGTTACCAGAATCCCTGCGGCTGAGTGACAGCGGGACCTTGGGCACGGTTGTCCGTTGGGTGCACCCTCCTAGGAGAGACTGAAGGCGGGAAGACCCGAAGCAATAAAGGATACGGAGGTGACAAGGTGACGGTGGGGGGAGGGGAGGAGAGGCAAGGAGGTGTGGAGACTGATCAACTGTGAAGGGCAGATAGAGGAGGGGGCCCGTGAGATGATCAGAGGCTCGGGACACGGGCCGGAAGAAGAAAGACAGGAGCAGAGAAATCAGGGAAAATCTATTTGAAAGGGGGTGAGGGAGAGAGAAGATAAGGTTTAGACTCGCAAGGGTGAAGGTCAGGACACAGCACGTCAGGCGGGCAGCTGGAAGGGACAGAGAGCGGAGGTGACCGGCCCCTTTTCAGAGACAGGTTTTCCTGAGGGGTGGCAGCGAAGACCAGAGACAAAAGGACCCAGACTTGGGAACCAGACACGGGAGCGTTGAATGAGGTTTTACTCGGCCCCAGACTTTCTCGCCACTTTTGTCATTCACGGTGCAGCAGCCGGGCAGGGCTATGCAGGCGGGCGGGGAGAGGGGTTGGGATGGAAGGGGCAGAAAGGGGACCCAGGGCAGCACCGTCTCACAGGAGCCTCTCAAGTGCCCTTCAGGGAAGCAGACGGCCAGAGGCTGACGCTTCGCGCCAGCAGGCAGAGGAGGACCAGGGGGGGCACGGGCACAGGGTCTGGGGTCCCGCGGCAGCTGGTGACCTCCCCCCCACCCCCCAATTCGCCAGCAGAGGAGAGCGAAGTGACAGAAGGGAGACGCAGCAGGCGGAGGTCAGCAGAGGGACGGCCGGACTTTTCACTCCGCTGTTCTCACTTTTCAAATGATAGGAGAGACCAAAATATTAAAAGACGGGAGGCGAGAGAGACAGAGACACGGGAGCGACAGAGATGAGGGCGAGAGTGTGAACGGATGAAAGCAGAATCAAGGTCCACCAAGCAGTGATGGAAGACAGAATCAGAAAACAGGAAGAGAGGCTGAATCTGGAGAGGAAGAGAAAATCTTGTCCGTTTAGAAACGAGCGCACAAGGGGTCACACGAGGAAGTCTTCCTTTAAAACCGTTTCTTTAAGGGCCTGAGGAGGTGGCCTGCCGAGAGACACGGTAGCTAGAGATCAAAACCGGGAGCACGAGAGGGCGGACGATCGGCAATAGCGGAAGGGGACCGAGGGCCCGGGGCTGGCCTCACGCACGTCTGCTTAGCCGTGCCCGTGTGTCCATATCCGTGCAGATGTCTAGTGCTCAATACTCGAGAAAACCCCGGGAAGGTATCTCACGTCATTAAGATAACTTCTGTTCGGGTGCACGGGAAGAACTGTGTCTAACAGTTTGCTAGATGTTGAGGACCCAGCAAAGGAAGTCGCTGTCATCTTGGAGTAACTTAGAGCCTCATGGGGAGTCGTCCAATTCTTTTTTCTAAAGTTTTATTCGTTTAAGTCATCTCCACACCCAACACGGGGCTCGAACCCAGAACTCCCAAGACCGAGCGTATCATGTTCTTCTGACTGAGCCAGTCAGGTGCCCCGAGGAGGCCAATCCCGAAAGAGTAGGTCATGGATACGACAGACAATGCGCCATAAAAGTGACCCGCAGTCGCTGGGATGGTTGTGGAGAAGTGAGGGTAGAGAGGGAAATTATGCTTAACCGCTGACATTTGAACCAAAACCGTAACCACGAGCAATTTGGCAAACTGAGAGGAGCAGGACACTTTAGCAGAGAAAGGGCACGAGAGGCGAGCGAAGCAGGCTGAAAAGTTCCCCAGGGGTCGGACTGGCCCAGGGCCTTGACTGTCACCTCACGGAGTTTGGGCACGACTCCGCGGGAAAATGGAAAGCGGAAGAGGGTTTGAAGCTGGGGACACCTGCGGCTTCCGAAAGCTCTCCGGCCGCAGTGGCTCCCAACCTGGGGACCTTGGAAAAAGAGCAACTTCTGAACCGCACGCCCCGAGGTGCTGACTCATTGGGTCTGAGGTGGAGTTTGCACAACCGTGTTTTTAAGTTTTTTTTTTTTCAACGTTTATTTATTTATTTTTTTGAGACAGAGAGAGACAGAGCATGAACGGGGGAGGGGCAGAGAGAGAGGGAGACACAGAATCGGAAACAGGCTCCAGGCTCCGAACCGTCAGCCCAGAGCCCGACGCGGGGCTCGAACTCACGGACCGCGAGATCGTGACCTGGCTGAAATCGGACGCTTAACCGACTGCGCCACCCAATCGCCCCTGCACAACCGTGTTTTTAAATGCTCCCCAGACGACTCCCATTCATTTATTTTGAAACTATCTGTTTCCTTCCTATTATTTTAAGCCGAGGATCCGACAGGGACTAAACCAAAACTGCAGACTCACAAAGCTTCTTAGTGTGGGAAGACACATCGAAGACACACGCACCTTATGTGGTACACCGGACGGGGGGCAGAGCTATGAGGAAGAATTGAGCACGGAAAGAACGGCGAGGCAGGACACTAATTTCTGAGCAAGAGGGCTGTCGGCAAAGGGCCCGGCAAGTCCTCCGGCCCGAGGCCTGGGTGGTCGGACAAGACCGCTGTGGTTGACGAGAGCGTGTGAGGAGGGCCGTAACAGAGAACGGTCAGGAGTGGCCTTACGGACCACGACAAGGACTCAGTCTGAATGAGGCGGGAGGCCCCGGGAGGCTTCTGCGTAGACGCTGACGCGAGCCATTCAGGTTCTGAAAGGATCACTCAGGTGGCTGGGATGAGAACAGATTCTGAGGGCCCAGGATGGACGCAGGCACGCCGGGCGGGTAGGGGTGGGCTTGGCGGGAAGCGATGGAGACCGGAGGCACCTTGCAGGGAGGGCTGAGATGAAGGGAAGGAAGGGGGAAGCAGCAGCCAGACCGGTGGTGAGGTCGGTGCTCCGGCTGAGGAGGAAAGTGGCGGGGCTGGCAGGAAGGGAAGAGGAGTCAGGAGGCGACGTCAGGGGTGACACCGCCTTGCTGGAGAACCACTCGCGCCGAGGGTGACAGGGCAGGAGGGAGACGCTGAGTTCCTGGTGTGAGTTACCTGAAACCAAGCCGGGATTTACAGCAGGAAAAACAAGCTTCATTTCTGCTGTGGCCCCCCCCCCCACCTCCGGTGCATGCACGCACGTGCCAATGTGCGTGCGTGTGTGTGTGCATGTGTGTGCAAGGTGCATAAAGTTAGTCGATAATGTGACAGGTTGATTTCGAGAGGCCTAGAGACCAGGAGACATTTAGGAGGAAAGGGCCAGTCGAAACGGCTGCGAATTCAATCCATAAGTGTGGGCCTGGGGCTTGGGAGGAGGTCCTCACTGCTCAAGGAGTGGGGGTCACTGTCCAAGAGCAGTGGTTGAAAGAGCAGCATGGGAACAAAAAGACGTGACGGAAGAAACTGAACAGCAGCGCCTGGGGCACCAACATTCCAGGGCAAAGGCAGGATGAGGAGACTTTTTTTTTAATTTTGAGAGAGAGCGAGAGCAAACGCGTGCACGTACACACCCGTGTGCCCGCAGGGGAGGAGCAGACAAAGAGGGGGAGAGAGGCTCCCAGGCAGGCTCCATGCTGTCAGCACAGAGCCTGATGTGGGGCTTGAACACGTCGACTGCGCGATCCTGACCTGAGCCGAAGTCGAGAGCTGGACGCTTAGCCGACGGAGCCCAGGTGCTCCAAGAGGACCTTTTTTAATTTTTTTAAAAAATTTTATTTACTTTTGAGAGAGAGACAAAGTGTGAGCAGGGGAGGAGCAGAGAGAGAGAGGGGGACACAGAATCTGAAACAGGCTCCAGGCTCTGAGCTGTCAGCACGGAGCCCGACACGGGGCTCGAACTCACGAACCGTGAGATCGTGACCTGAGCCGGAGTCAGACGCTCAACCGACTGAGCCACCCAGGCGCCCCTAAGAGGAGCTTTTTTTAAAGCATGATGCAAAATGCTTACAGAGGAACATGAACAGACATTTTGGAAAATCTTTTTTTTTTTTTTTTTATGGATACCACCTAGCTATGATGTAACAAAGTACTTCAAATAAATGGTTATGAATGATTACTTCAAATACTCATGATCCAAAATAGAAGTATCCAGAGGCATGGGATTTATTCTTTGCCCGCCAGATATGGGGATTCCTGTGGACAGAAGCTGGACTCCCTATTTCAAAAACGCTGGTCATTCGAACAAATAACTCAATCTGCTTGTACCGAGTAATGTCCAATGTTCTCCAAAGCTTTGGGGAGGGGAGTAAAGATACTACTGAGACTTCACTGCCAGTAGGAAAAAAAAAAAAAAAGGCAGACTATTAGCATCTCACTCCACGTTCAGATGATGTCTTCTAGCTGTAATTGCATCCGCCTTTTGTTTATTTTTGGGACAGAGAGAGACAGAGCATGAACGGGGGAGGGGCAGAGAGAGAGGGAGACACAGCATCGGAAACAGGCCCCGGGCTCTGAGCCATCAGCCCAGAGCCTGACGCGGGGCTCGAACTCACGGACCGCGAGATCGGGACCTGGCTGAAGTCGGAGGCTTAACCGACTGCGCCACCCAGGCGCCCCTGCATCCGCCTTTTGAAATGCAGAGAGGATAGTGGGAAAAATGGTTCCCTACAGATCTCTTGAGCAATCTCCCCTTCCTGTTCGGTGAACTCCTTCACTGTCCTTCTTTTGAATCCCATGCTCTCGTTTCGTTTGATTGCCAAGAATTTGTTGTTATCCTTTTCCATAAATACTAGTTACTTAAAACATGCCTAATCTACAGTCTGTTATATCTAAATTATTGTGAATTATCTTTACTTAGGAATCTTCCAACCTGGTAGATCAGCTGATATTTACGTGCTTGTACCTATGATATTCTCATTCACGTTGTCTTTATATGCGTGTTTAAAAGGAGCTGTTCCCCTGAGTACCCAGTGATGAGCTATTATCGGCAGTTCAGTGATCATTTACAAATAATCACCATATCCTGTTTGGAGATAGTTTCCCAGCTAATAGGCTACGGAGTGACTGTAGCTCAGCTAATAAGCTGTAGAGTGAAATCTAATCTCATTCTGAAACCTCAGCCCTCCATGCCAGTTCCTTTGCGATCAACGGCAATTTAAAGCATTCCTCCTTACTCCTCCCAGAAACTGACTTCTGAAACAAACTCTGTTCCTGTTTCTAAGATCTGTGTAAGAAAGTAATGGAAAAAAATAACTAAAAATTTAAATTTGTCCTTTTTAGTTGATTTAGTTTCTTCTAAGAACCACATTTTAAATTAGGTGTGTATAATATACCTATGAACTTGTATTCATGGCTATGATGAATTTTTACATAAAATCTGCATCTACTGAGTATAAAATTTAACTCCTTTAAAGGCATACACATGCGTGTAACACTCCTCAGCTCCAAGTACGATGGGATTTCTTTTCTTTTCTTTTGCATGTGCACAGAAGCTATTGGAGCTCCTTAGGAAAAATTCTCCAATCCCGCAAAACTCCCAAGGCCCTTTCAGTTTGGTCCCTTTTCCCTTTTCCTCCCCTTCAAGCTAACTCTCAGCTTCCCTTACCCCAACTCTTACAAAATCGCCTGGCCCCACGCCCTTCTTCGGCCACTTCTGGCACCACCCAGGCTCGCAGGATCGTGCAAAAGGGTGTCTTCTCCCGGGTTCGGTGTTTTCAGGAAAGCTCATCAGCCTCAGTGAGTTGCCCACTTCAGACAGTTCCTGTGCAACCCCAGAACTGTCTCCCTTACTCTGTCTCCCTTCACCCCTCTGCCTCTCCTTCTTCACTACACCAACGGGACCCACTCACTGGGCCCACCTCCAAACACGAGGCTAACTGTACTACCCATCTGACTCCAAACTCAGTCATGCCTTAGACACCGTCCTGTACCGAACAGGGAGTTAGCCACTTTTCTCCTCCAGATCCCAACTCCATGAAGCCTCACTGGTTCTCTTGCTTCTTCTCCGTCAACTCCCTCCCCTTAGCACCAGGGAGCAGCGAGCTGACCTTTTAAAAATGTACATCGGATCATGTAATTTTCCTGCTCAAAACTTTTCAGAGGCTTTCCATCCCATCTAGAGTAAGATCCAAGTTTCTCATTGTGTGCTTGATAAAGGCCCCCTATGATCTGGCCACTGCTCACCCCGTGCTCTCATTTCCCGCCACTCTCCCCGGTTCCCACTACAACCAAACTGACCTCTGCTCTCTACACAGAACACAACAGTCTCTGCACCTTCTGCTTGACTCCTTCTCTCCCACTTTGGGCACCAGGGGCTCCTGCTTCTCAGTCCAACCCTAGCCAAGATGGCGGCTCCCTTGAGACGCCCCTCTTAGCACCCTATCTGAAGGAAGCACACGGTCACTTGTAATTCTCTGCATATGTGTGATAACGAGTTTTCATCCTCTTCCTATGTTATTCGTTGGTTTCTGCCTGACATCACCAGAATGGGAGTTCCACGGGGACAGGGGCCCTTAGTCCTCATCCTGGTTGTATCTCCAGGTCCTACAAAGTATCCGGTATATCACAGGCAAAAATGAATTTTTGCTGAAAGGCTACATGGGGAGTTTTTGACCCCAAAATGCTCCCAAACCATTTCTGACAGGTCGGTACTATGAATTGAGAAGAGTCCTATAATAAGTGCCATTTACCAAGCAAATACCAGAGGGACGCCACCACTTTTATGTGTGAGCGCGCAAAATCCTCAATAAACTGGGTTCTAAACCCTCCATCTGTGGGACACGCTCGGGAGGGTGGGTAAGCCGTGGCATGTCCCACAGCAAGGGGCAGCTTCCCAGGTGGGGCTGAGACGGTGGCCCCTCTTATCCAGGCTCGTGGCGGCACGGCGGTGGGCCACCCCAAGGTGCCCTGGCTCTCCGGAGCGTCAGCATCTGGATGAAGAGCTGAGGGAAAGATGCATCACGCTCTCCAGTGATATCCTGTCCCAGACCCACGCGAAGGCAATATCTGATTAAGATGGCCACCCTCTTTGATGGCAACGGTCCCAAACCCGGGCCTATCTAACATTAACTCAATACTCAACACTCAATACTCGGTGCTGGCATTTAATGCTTTCCTCCCTGGGGAGCGGTGGAAGAATACTTTCCACTAGGGGTCATTTAATGATCTGGCCCTCATGTTTATGCAAGAAACGGACGGCCTTGGGGGCCCTGGGTGGCTCAGTCGGTTGGGCGTCCAACTTCAGCTCAGGTCACGATCTCGCGGTCCGGGAGTTCGAGCCCCACGTCGGGCTCTGGGCTGATGGCTCAGAGCCTGGAGCCTGTTTCCGATTCTGTGTCTCCCTCTCTCTCTGCCCCTCCCCCGTTCATGCTCTGTCTCTCTCTGTCTCAAAAATAAATAAACGTTAAAAAAAATATATTAAAAAAAAGAAACGGACGGCCAGCACACAAAACAACACCTCTGTGCTTCGCACCAAGGCGACCCGGCCTGCGACCCTGTGCGAATCACCTGCAGCACTGAACGCATCACTGCAGAGGAGAGGGGACACAGCTCGTGTTTTCAGGTTCGCTCCTTGGCTTTGCTCAGTCGACGGAGGGAGAGGAGCGGGTACTTCTCAAGCACGGGGAGTCCATTTCCGGCCCCCAGCCCGTCCCACGGCACAAACTCTCTTCATCGTCGCGGACTCTCCACCGTGGAGCTCTGCCGAGTTGTCAAAACGTGTTCCAGGTTGGAAGTTGGCGAACGTGACTTAACCTGAGAGAAATGCCTTCAAACAAATTCTCATCACATCTGCCATGTCATTTTTTTTTAAGCAATCCCTTCTGTTTCCACAGAACTGAAACACAGCTTTGTTTTTAAAGGCTAAATTTCATAGGACTTTCTTCAGCTCTATGGGATATTCACTTCTGGCAATAAAAGACTCCCACTGCGGGGGTGGGGAGGGAAACGGGGCTCCCAAGTGTTTTAACATTTCTGCTCCACGGCTTATATTCAAAATCAGTCGGTCCCACAAGAGTCAGGGGAAAAAAAAAATATATTCTGCCAAGTGTCGATCCCCAAGCTGTGCCTTCTACAAGAAGTTTGATAGGTAGAGCTAGAAATACACCATTTGTGAGGGTGGCCTACTGATCGTCATGACAGAAGTATAAATATGTATCGGGGAGAGGAAATATCTATATTCGTTCTTCCGGTACGTCCTCGGGGGTTATTTCGTTAGAGTGAAAATCACAGAACTGAATGCAGAAATTAAGAAGTTTCACTGTTGTGAGCATGTTTTTCATCTATCTAATATGTACTAGGTACCAGGTAGTCTGTTAGGTATTTAAAGAAATACAGAAGAGGAAAAAGATAGGTTTCCATTTTCCAAGTCAGTCGAGTTGTCGGCAACTATACAGCGTTGGGCTAAAGATATACTCTTGGAAGTTGATTGTTTTTAGCTGGAATTGAAGCTTTTGGCATATAGGATATGACAGAGGGAGAAAGTTGATTTAAAAAAAAAAAGGTGAGTCAAGAATCCTTCAGACCAATTACATTTAAAGGGATGGACTGTGGAGTAGGACAGACCAATGAAATACAGTAAAGTCACAGTCAGGAGAGACGGGAAAGGATTATGTATCAGAAGACAGAACTTCTAGAAGCAACGAGTGCTGAGTGTTGCCAGGAGATCAACCACTTTGGGGTGAAGAAGAGGTTATTGTGTTAGGGAGGAAGGATGCGAAAGTGGTATTGATAATATCCAACAGGAAAAGAGCTAAGGTTTGCATAAAAACCCATGCTGAGCCTAAAATAATAGTCCTCCTTAAAGAATATTTTATTAATCTGCTATTGAGCCTTGAGCAAGTGTGAAGAGAGTTATGATCAGACCGCATCTCGAAGACTTTTTTTTTTTTTTTAAAGAGCAGTGAAGTTGTTTCTTAAAGAGTCCTGAAGCCAAGACAGAGGAGGTGGGGGAAGGTGATTTTAACAAAAGTTGTCCGTACAATGCTCTGCCCAGGGGGTTTTCAACTTCCTGAAGTCTTAAGACCTTTTAATATTTTTAAAAATTCATTTAAATTATATACACGACAGATGACGATAATACACATTTAACAGCAATGCACAGACACTGGTGTTTGCTGGGAAATGGGGAAGAAGATCAGAATTTACTTGTTTACTACGCGTAACACAACGACAGCGAAACAGGAAAACAAATTATTGTCGGAAGATGGAAAACAAGTAGTACTTAATTATTTGTCCAAAGGAAGTCTCCCTTAGTTGGTGGAATTTAAATTGTGTTCTCGTGATAGTCTGAGAGGTCACAGAAAAAAATGTCACATTGAAGTGAGGAAAAAGAAAGCTTCAGAGGTAGTATTTTCACGTAAGATTAAACATAGGCAAAGAAATGCACCTATTCCAATAAAACATCCACCGACAAGAAAGCCCCCAGGAGCCTGCACACTTTATACCCACCCCCCACCGGTTCAACAGCCCAGCCCCCACCAACACTCAGATGCCCTGCGTGGGCCAAGCACAGCGACCCTCCCGACTGGGTTCTGCACACAATGCCCATGTGTTTTTAGCCCTTTTGTTTTTTTAGCATTTTCTAAGCTTGATAAAGAAAAAAAAGTTTCCTTGTCAATTAAAAAAAAAAAAGACATTTTGGGGCGCCTGGGTGGCTCAGTCGGTTAAGCGTCCGACTTCGGCTCGGGTCATGATCTCGCGGTTTGTCAGTTTGAGCCCCGCGTCGGGCTCTGTGCCGACAGCTCAGAGCCTGGAGCCTGCTTGGGATTCTGTGTCTTCCTCTCTCTCTCTCTGCTCCTGCCCCGCTTGCACTCTCTCTGTGTCTCAAAAATGAATAAGCGTTAAAAAAAAAAATTTTTTTTTTAAAGACATTTTCTTTGTCAGTTTCAGAAAGTTTAGACAACATATCTATGGGCACATTTGAAAAGTTCTTTAGCAAGGAAAACGGTGGTACTAAAATTCTTAGTCTGGGTACTGTTTTGGTCCTGATGTAAAATTTCAGACCAGGAATTTTAGAGCAGCTCAAAGCGATTTCACTTTTTAAAGAGAAAACAAGACTGAATTATTCAGGCAGCCTTTACAGAGTGATCAGTGTGCTCGGTCTCGTTAACGTGTGCTACTTTTGGTGAGCAGAAGGCTGTTTACCAACGCTGGAGACGCCAGTTTCCCCCCGGGGGCTCGGGGCTCTGTTCTACTTTTTTTTTTAAATCTCTTTGCCCACTTACCCTGGCAGTATCATCTACTCCCACGCCTCTAACTACCGTCCAAATAGTGGTAATTTCCAAGTCAGTATATTAAAATAAATGTTTTAGATTTTTTGTTAGAGTACGCGATGCATAAGCAGCCGTGGAAACATTTATTCAAAAGCATTCTACTGGGATTCAAACACATATTGATGTACTTACTATTATTCTGTTAAAAAAATATCAAACTAACAAAGCAAACTAGGAACCCTCAATAGACAAAGGAAAACTGAAGCGGGAGAGTTATTAAAAGCGAAGGCTCCCCCACCACCCGCAGCACCCAGCTGGCTCGGTGGGTGGAGCATGAGACTCTTGATCTCAGGGTTGTAGGTTCAAGCCCCACCCGGTTGGGTGTAGAGATGACTTAAAAATAGAATCTTAAAAACAAAACGAAACAAGTGAAGCCTTCCCAGGGCAGATGGGAAGCGAGTTCCTATCTCAGGGTCCTGCACATGGAAACACCTGCTTTGATTTGCTGCCGCCTTCTCTCTCCCCTCTCGATTCGGTTTATTATTAGCGAAAGTTGGGTTGAGGAAAGACGTTTTTCCTTACACACTTGTCCTATCTTTATTTTTAATTTTTTTTAACGTTTATTTATTTTTGAGACAGAGAGACACAGAGCATGAAGGGGGGAGGGGCAGAGAGAGAAGGAGACACAGAATCGGAAGCAGGCTCCAGGCTCCGAGCCATCAGCCCAGAGCCTGACGTGGGGCTCGAACTCACGGACCGCGAGATCGTGACCTGGCTGAAGTCGGACGCTTACCCGACTGCGCCACCCAGGAGCCCCAACACTTGTCCTATCTTTAAATGGAAACCTTTTATCAGAGTAAAAGATATACCCAACGACAAAGTGCACACATCGGAGGTGTGCATCTCAAATGATTTTGGGGGGCGCCTGGGTTAGAAGGGGCTAGAATCTGAAAGCTTCATCCCATTTTTCTCATTCCACTCTCGCGGCAGTAAAACTCTGACGCTCCCTCTGGAGAAGGCCCTGGGTCTCAGGACATTTTTCCTATATGCGACTCAACAGCTACCAGATGGCACGAGGCTGTGGGCTGCCGCTTGGCAGGGATTTCCCTGCAGTGGCCCGAGGAGGCACTCTGCCCCGTGGGGCCGAGTCCTCAGGCCCTTCCCTCTCTCGCTGTCGGCATTCAGCACATGTGGAGCGTGTAAGGCGTCAGCTGTATTTCATGCCTCTAGTCTGGGATTAGTGACCTGTTTACAAAAGGCAGATGGCACTTGCAGATGTGACAAAAAATAGGGAAGCCAGAAGGGTGGACAGCATATGACAGGCACTGTATACACAACAGGGGCACAGAATCCCCTTCCAATCATACAAACACACAAAACACGTGCATTCAAATCCAACCAGAGCCAAATGCCACCATTTCCACACTGAGAATCTTCCGGAAAAAAGAGCTAATTTAGATTTATGAACTAATCCCAGCGACAAATGCTTCATTCCACCATCACGGCCCCGACGTCCCAACTTCTGTTGTGGGGGTGGGGGCCATATTAGGTAATTTGGAAATCTCAAGTGCCATTGATCTTTTTAAAATGTTTATTCATTTTTGAGAGACAGAGAGAGACAGAGTGCAAGCAGGGGAGGGGGCAGAGAGAGAGGGAGACACAGAATCCGAAGCAGGCTCCTGGCTCTGAGCGGTCAGCACAGAGCCCGACGTGGGGCTCGAACCATGAACCCGTGAGATCGTGACCTGCGCTGAAGCCGGACGCTTGACTGACTGAGCCACCCAGGTGCCCAAGTGTCATTACTGTTCAGTTACAGCTACCAAGGAACATACCTCTTATCTAAGAGACGACAGAACATTGCCAGCCAATTTTAGAACTACCTACTTTAATATGCTCAGAGGAAGAAACTTCCTTCAAACCAAAGGCAGCTTTCGAACAATGGCGTATGAGCAGAGATAGCTAGCGATGTGCTACTCTGGAAGGCTGCCCTCTTGAGCCTGTCATTTTCCCACATCCTCTTCCGTAGGGTTCTATTCAGTTTCTCTCAGGAATTTTGAACCTGCAATTCCCTTTGCTTCTCTTTGAAACACCCCCTTCCTGCAATAGGCATCCTGGTTATTACAAGTTAACATCGGATTATTATAGGGCAAGGGAGAATTATGCGGGTCTAGGTAAATAAACATATCATTAAGGAGTAATGCATGGAAACCATCCCCATGGCTCAGTAAAAGGCCAACTTTAAAAGAGAAAAAAAATACCTACAAATACCCTGCTCTGCTTGAACTCCCCCCCTATCAGGTTGTGGCTGCTTTAGTGCAAGACAGACAGAACTAACGGCAAGGAAACAGCATCGCGAGCAGCAGGGGGACACTGAGAGTCCTCTGGGTCGGGGCCGATCGATCGAGGCCGTCGGTGGCTCTACCACTGGCCACCCTCCGTTCTGTTAATGAGCTGGAAAGGGCAAGCGACATTCCTCGGACAATTAGCGGACCCAGGATTTAGCCTTTACGTTCCCCGCTTCGAGGACCATGCCTCTCACGCCAGAGTCCGGGATAGAGACACGGGAGAACAGAGGCAAACGAAAGGAGGCTGTGCTCTAGGCTGGGGCGAGGAAGGGAACCTTGGGCAAAGCAGGAAGCGGAAGCAAGGGCGGGAGAGTGTGGCCTGCTCCGATGTCCTTGCTGCCGAGACTAGGGCCCGGGAGGGACAGAAAGGCCAAGGCCACGGGGCCCAGCCCCCTTCATCTCCACAGAAAGGTCTCTTGGTCTCAGGGAGTACACAGTCAGCAGAGCCTGGAGAGGGATGTGAGCAGACAGGAGAGGCGACGAAGAAGCGAGGAGGCACGTGAGAAGGCTCAAGGGCAGAGGTCAACAGTGAGAGAGAAGCAGAGGCAGCAGGGAAACCGAGTTCTGTCCACCCGGCTGCTCTGACTTGGGCCCCACTCCTCCAACGTCGGACTTCTCGAAGCATGCTCAGGACCTTCTCAGGCCGAGGGAAGGAGCACGAACTTGGAAGTTGAAAGTAGCCACATCACCTGGGGAAACCCCAGCAGAGAAAGGGCTCACCCAGCTGAAGATCCCCCTCCCTTCCCGAGGAGGCAGACTTGGAGCATAAGCCAAGACTGACACTGATTTTAGAATTATCTTCTTGCTTCCTTCCCCAGCCTGCTTTCTGAGAGCCTGCTAATGAGCAGAAAAGTCGGGAAGAGACAGGCAGGAGAAGAGAGTGGGAGCAGAAGCGGGGAGTGGCGCTTCTCCACAAATACATCAGTCCCCGAATACTGGCGAGTTGGGAGTGTGGGTGATGAGTGACAGAGAGCGAAATCCTGAGATGACTCCCCCCCCCACCCCCCGCAACACTGTTCAACTGCCACCCCCAAGGACGGGTGGGATTTGTGGAGTCCCTTTGCGACGCTGCTGTGATGGCCGAGGGAGCAGAGGCCAAGCCGACTTGAGCTCGTGCTGTTTGCTGAAGGCCGCGGACCCTCCCCGAGGTGGGCACTCACAGCAGGCAGGAGCGGGACGCCCAAGGTCCTTTTATTAACCAGGCTTGGCCCGATGGTGTGGACGTTAGAATGCCGAGGGTGGCCTAGAGGGACGGGCCCCAGGAGCTCGATTTCTCATCTTTCTTGCCTCTGCCCCTTCTGCGCCCCCGAGGGACAGGCCAGTGTATACACAAGCGAGGAAATAACTAGGAGTGAAAACTCGCTTTGCTTCCTGTCCCTCTCTGCCGGAGTTTAAATCGAGCCCTGAGCGGCCAACAAGACTGTCAATCAAGGCCTCAACGATCTGCAGGATTTTTCCGTGTCCCCTTGACGCACGCGGGCTGCGTCCGCGTTAATGGGAGTCCCACGTGGGTACCAAGAAGTGGTCTCCGGGTTTACCTGCAGTGGCGTATAGGAGAGGACTTTTCTAGCCTTCTGAAGAGGAAGGGATACAGCCGAGAGGCCAGGGTTCTCCGTGCTTCCCCAGAAGGCCACTCGGTGTTGGGAAAGGCGGTCACCTGTAAGTTCTCCTGTAGAACCCGGGAGAGGCTCAGGACTGAAGTCACTGGCCTGTCAGCATTCAGGAGGAACGAATTACTGTTCACCGAGGGCCTCGTCTGTGCCAGTCTCTTCTCTAGGATTTCTTTTCTTTCTTTAAAAGTACTCGTGATGTTTGTTTGTTTTTTGAGAGATGCGTCACTGACCGAGCCAGCCAGGTGCCCCCCTTCTCTCAAATTTCTAACAATCCAGTGGGTGGAAGACTTGGGTACACACCAGTGCGCGATAATAAAGAGAAAAATGTTTTTTTCACGACAAAATGATGCGGAGGGCTCCGAAGAGACAGAGAAGGCGCACAGCACTCAGGGCACAGTTGAAAGAGATGGGGCTGCTGTGTATGGAGGGGTGAACGGCTGCGGTTAGGGGCCCCCCCGAGGCAGCCTGACGTCAAATGCCGGGCCCCCTCCCGACCACGTGGCCATGGGTAGGTTCCTTAACTTTACCAGGACTCGGTTTCATGTCCATCAGATAGGAACGGCACTGAAGATTAAACACTAACGCACTCAGTAAAGCGCCCGGCACTTGGTGAGCTATTCTTATCATCATTAGCATCGGCCTAAGCACAGAGGCATTCAGGAAAGCATCTCTAGATAAAATTAAAGGACAGGACTCTCCTCTAGATCATCCCATCCGTGAGGAGGGACGAGGGACTTGTGGCTAATTTTTAAGCTGGAAAGCAGATGTCTCTTTGGCATAAATAACATTCAATGAGCTCCTGAAAATGACAGCGTGCAGGCCATCTTTTAATGGTTAGGCAGGCATCTTTGCCCAGCGTGCCCCATGGGGTTTAATAAATATTAACCAGAGATGATTGCTCAGCCCCCGCCCCCCAAACCGTTCCTGAACACGAAGTGCCAAAAATCAAGCCCATAAACATCTTACAGGTTTATGGTAGGCAGGAGCTGCTCTTAACCTGGAGAACTCCATTTTCTCTTCCCTGTTTTCCACGGACTCAGTTTTGCAGGGAAAATGCGCACGTGAAACGCTGACAGGCTGCGTAGGACTGTGGCGCTGTCCTTTTCACTTAGCCCCTTTGGAAATCTGACCTGCACTGATTTCAAAAAGGAGGACGGAACAGCCAAGCGAGCTTAATCTTTTCAAATAATTAAGATTTTATCTATGCTAGTAGCACAGCCTCTCCTGTTCCACTTGGTTTGGCACTAAACCCTGCATTTAAAACCTCCCTAACACGATAAAGCTAATGCCCTCTTTACTGTCATTGTCTCGTGGCTGCAGGGCTGACTGATCTCCACTCAGGTTTTCACGGCCACTGGCCCCTGCATTCCTGCCTAAGCCCTGCAGGAAACAGAACTTCTGCAGCGGCCCGCGTTTATTTACACACATTCCTGCCACAAATTGAATTAATGAGCATAATTTAACTCAGGCGATATCCTCCCGGGCTCTCCTTCCTCTGCCCCGCTGGCCAGCCTGTTTTCTCCCTCACACCCTCCCACGGAGATCTTACTGGAACGGACTCAGGCACTCGACTAGCATGGACAGGACTCGGGACTTCTCCACCTTTAATGTCCTATGAACCGTGTGGGGCTCTGGTTAAAATGCAGAGTCCAGTCTAACAGCTCTGCGTTGGGGCCTGAGATTCAGCATTTGAACAAGCCCTCCCTCTGGTGATCCTGAGGCCACCTGGCCGGGGGCCACCCTTGGAGTAGCAGGGTTACTGAAGGACTCACCGGCACTGAATATAATAAGCCACGTCCTCAATGAGTCATCGAAAAGCAAATGCGAACTTCTGATGTTTTTGATCAGTCTGATGGAATGGAAGGTTTACCGAAAGCATCCCCACAGGGGATCTGTTTACCTTGTCTACCCTTCCCGTGTGCACAAAGAAAACACTAGAGTAAGACCAACCACAAGTCCCATTAACTCCTAAACACAGTCCTTACACAAACTCCAAACCGAGGAGCTAAAGAAAGTGTGGAATTGGAATCCTGGGACCCTTAACTTTTACACAAAAAGCAAAAGTAACCCCACCTAAGAAACTTTCAGCGTGGATGTGGTTAGATGCAGGAGGGCTGTTTATTGCATCGGGCAGACCAACGAGGAATTTCCTGCATGCTATGCCAAAGTCAGAGTGTAAGGAACTTTCTCTGAAGTCTGTGCAATGAAACCAGCAGATCTCCTGTGTATTCGCACATTGTATACCTTTGCTAGTTATCCCTGGCAGAAATCCTCCCAAATTCTACCAAGTGTGTGGAAAAGGATTAAAAGGAGAAGGAGAAAAACATTCCCCCTAAAACAAAAGAAAGTAAATGAATGCATTTGAAAACCACTGTCGATGAACTAGATTTTGTTCTTCCTGGATACGAACACATAATACCTCCGGCAATAAATATCCTTAACCTTGGACCCAAAACTGTTTGCCCGGGTCCACACAACTCCACATTCGGCTGCTTCAATAGAGAAAGGCTTTCATGTTGAATTTTGCACAGAAAAGTAGATTTGGGGATTTTTTTTTTGAGGAAAGATTGAATTTATCATGAAACATTTTTCACCAAGAAACCAGTAAAATGAACCACCTTTTTACCCAAACCACAAAGACTGCAAATTCCTTTGCTAGAAAAGTTGGCTGCTTCTATTGAAAAGATTAACTTCTGCTGAATAGCTTTTAGGGGCATGCAGGGATAGATGAGGTTGTGTTTTCCATCTAGGGGTAAATAACTTGTAACGACAAATAGTATCTCCCGGGAGAGGAAAAAGGGTAGCTTCTCAATACTCTTTCCTTGCTGTAAAGGTTCTTCCAGCAGATTTACGTGAATTCATCTGAGTGTATCCCAGAAAGAGCCTCACAATGCCGAAATTCTGCTGCAAAACCAAAGTTCATCTGAAACTTTCCATTACCACTTAGAGCCTCACCGTCGGGATTACAAATGGGATAGCAACTTCCCCTGGTTTCGGTAACTAATTCGCTCAAGCCGAATTACGACAAAATAATGCTAATCACGTTTTTTTCTCTCCTCTTTCTTGGTTGCCCCTGCCTTGACGGTATCCTGAGAAAACAATGAAATTACACATTTTTCAGCTGATGGGACGTTTAGCTATTTCACACGAAGCCGGTGTGCCAAGAGGCAACCCTCCAGGGATCAGCTCCTGGGTCTTTTTGACACACAAGGAAGAGGAAAACTGTTACTTGAATTGCTATAGATGATGGCAAGTTACAGGTGATTATCTGTACATCATTAATTTCTGGTTTTAGGGTTATCTGAGATCTGATTACCCATCACAGTCCCTCTGCCCAAAACAGTTCATGCCATGGACGGTTCCTCACCCCACTGCTTCTGTGAGGGAGACCACCTCCGTCCCCACCGACGCATCTAAGCCTACTCAGCTGAAGCCTGCTTTTCCCCAAGCTGTTCTTTAAGTTTTCTTACAGGGAAGACTCTTGCTTTGTCTCTGCTCATTACTGAGTATCATATGGTGTGACTGGACTTCCCGAACGTACTCCAATTGTCTGGTAAGTTAGGCAAATTTGTCGTCTCCTCGAGAGAAGCTGTTCCAGAAAAGGTCTAGGATCCTCACTCCTTCCCCAAATGGAAGCCTCGTGAAAAAGAGGCTTTCCCTTCCTGTTGTTTGTAGGAGACCGTGGGCACTGCCAGGACCGTTACAAAACACGTTTGGGTCAGCTGATAATAAACCTGCTAGAAAAACCATCACGGAAAGGAAAAGGCTGGTGCAAGGCAGGAAGCCGTCAGATGCTCCTGCCCGCGCTTCGGGTACCTCAAGGAGTATCTGCAGAGGGAGAGTTCAAAGTCCGTCACCAGCAGAGGCACACAGCTAACGGTCACAGTGTAGGGTCGCATCCTGACCACATGGCCCAGGGTGGCCTCCACGAGTTCTACCAGCTTTCTGAGCCTGGTTCTTAAGCCTTTCCCTGCATTCTGTGGCTGTATCATTTCCTTCCACGTATTCCTTTTCTGTTTCTTAAGTCAAAGCTAGTTTTCTTTTCTTCTGTTCACTGCACCCAAGGACCCTGACCGGTATAATTTAAAACAACAACAACAAAACAAGTTGGGCATGTTGGGGTATATAGCCCCAAATGGGCAAGGTCAAGGCTAATGGCTGATAGAAAAACCTGCTCTCCGTCAGACTTCATTTACTGCCACCACTAGAGATATTTTCCTGGGTGTTCACTGAATAATTTCTAAGAAAGAGACACTAGCAGGGACCAAGAGTTGAAGTTTTAAGATTCTTTTTCTCATGGAAATAAGCCACAACCAAAGACAATATCCAGAGTCCTGATTCTTTGAGTTTATTTAAAATCTTGTCGTCAAGGCCAAAGGGTCTCTCCCCTCTCCTGCCACTCCAACATTCCCTGTAGACCAAATATGTGTGCAGACCGTGTGGGCCCTCTTGGGGCAAATAACATAGACTACCTTCCGTGAGGCCGGGGGTACAGTGCTCTAAAGGCCGTAACACAAGCCCAGCGGCACAGGTGAAAATTAATGGTGGGGGGGCAGCTCTGGTGATGGGGGGGCAGGGGGAAGTAGGCTAAAGGTTTAAGCCTGTGTGACTGCAGAGGGTGAAGACACCCCTGGACGGGGCGCATGAGGGAACACACGAGAGCCAGAGAAAGACAGAGAAGGTTCTAGAGGCCAAGCATGTGGATGACACAGAACTGGTCAAAATTATTTAGATTCACCATAGGGTTCGTACCATCTTATAACATTATTCTTTAATGTTGATGCAAATTGAACAACAACTAACAAGTAACCCAGCACATCTGAGGGAGCCTGATTAGTGATGACGGCGGGGGGGGGGGGGGGGGGGGGGGGGGGGGGGGGGGGGGGGGGGGGGGGGGGGGGGGGGGGGGGGGGGGGGGGGGGGGGGGGGGGGGGGGGGGGGGGGGGGGGGGAGGCAACTCATTTGGGTTATATTCTAGCCCTTCCCTCCTACCTCAGTCATCTGTTCCTTCCGCACTTACTGAAGTGTCTTCTACCTGCCAAGAAGTGGGCTGTCCTCAAGAAGCTTTTTGGGGCCCCTGGGTGGCTCAGTCAGTTGAGCAACCGACTTCGGCTCAGGTCATGATCTCATGGCTCGTGAGTTCGAGCCCCGCGTCGGGCTCTGTGCTGACAGCTCAGAGCCTGCAACCTACTTCAGATCCTGTGTCTCCCTCTCTCTCTGCTCCTCCCCCACTCACGCTCTGTCTCTCTCTCTCTCTCAAAATTAAACAAACATTAAAAAAGAAAAAGAAGCTTTCCATCACAAGGGAAGAACTACAAAACTGTTTTTCTCCAATGTGGCGTACAAGTGAGTGGTTCAGCTATCAGCCTTTTGCTTACAGTCTATTCACCGAATATTTTCTTAGGCGATCTTCTAAGACTGACATGTATTTCAGGCCTTGAGGGTTGTCTTTTTGGGTATAGGGCAGGCTCTGTTAGGAAGCCACTGGGAAAGGAGCATGCTTCCCTTTGTTAGCAATTGCATGTAATGAGTAATGTCCTCATGAGCCCTTAATGAATAAAACGATTTCCCAAGCCATGTCTGAAGGGACGAGGGGCTTGTAAAATGGCTTCAGAATTCACAGAGATAGTAGTTTCGGTAGTGAAGAGTGTGGGAGGGCCCTCTTGGCAAGCTGTGATCAACAAACTACAATGTAAACCCATGCCATTATAGCAGTGGACAAAACTTTGCAAAGAGAGTTGCTCTAGGAACAGGAGAAAAGGTAACTACCTACTGACAGAGGACTCGGGTTAGGAGAAAGGGAAGAGCAGGGGGTGGAAATGACAGAACATCAGAAGGAGACAAACAGTCAAGAACTCGCTTTAAGGAAGGCAAAATATATACAGAACTAATGGAGACATCTCTATGAATCTGAAAGCAAAATGATATGGAGTGTTCAGAAATACAGATTCAAACACGTCACTCTATTAGATGTTCAATGTCTGGAGTTTTGAGCTGTGGACGCTCCCTTCACCGTCCCAGGAGATCAGAGGGTGAAGAGGCGGGCCCTGGAGACCACCAGGACCCAAACTCCAATTTTCTAGAATGACAACTACCCAGTACTGCAGGTACATAAATGATACTGAGGAATGAAAGACTAATTCCATTTCTTTGAAAGAAAAAGGTTGTTTTTGAGATAAAATGGCCCTAAAATAGCATCTCTCACTAAGACCTGTGTCAGAAGAACTTCAAAAAGGCTTGAACAGAATTCACTTTCATGCTGTGTATGAGAATACTATCTTCACTAAGTCAGTCCACTACATGTGAGCCATCACAAACACAGGATTATTTTTTCTTTTAACAAAAGGAACAAATCCCCAAGGAGACAATTTTGCTAGTTATCTATAAATGGCTTGATTTTATATTTCCTGTAAACTATTTTGACATCATAAGCCGTTTTCTAAAATCACAGTCATCTCAGATTTTAAAAGTCTCATATAGATCAACAAGTTATTATAGCAAACTACTATAATACCCTAATGCAATTCTCTTTGAATGGTAAGAAAATTCTGTGTGTGTGTGTGTGTGTGTGTGTGTGTGTGTGTGTGTGTGTTATAACATTGACCAGGGCTTTTTTTTTTTTGGTTCATTTTAAATGAGCTAGCAGTCAGATAGGTTAACACAAAATAACACTCGTATGTCCTCTATTTCCTTTTGTTTCTAAGAATTACTTTTCCCACATTAATCACAAAGAGGTAAAACTCTGACCTACTGCGTTACAGGACCTTTATTCACGGTCAATTTGTTTCTTTCTTAACGCCACATCTAGGAAAATTTCTCCCCAGCCCTGCAATTTCCTTTGGTGAAATGATAAAACCCTCTCCTCCCGGGTTCCCTTACCCACCTGGCCTTCCCCGTCACATGAAGACTTCTGATGCTCCCCGTTATCAATCACTTTTCCTCCCCTCGTTCTCTTTTTGCCCCCAGCCGCTTCTGGTTTTACCGGATGTAGAATCACTTTCCTTACTGCTTTTCTTTCCCTTAATTACGATGCTGTGTGGAAGACAGACGAGTTTCAAATCGTAAACCTTTTCTTTTCTTGTGGTTATCGCTTTACTTGACACAAAAATCCTGTGCCCTAATTCGGCTCTTGCTGCCAGATGTACCCACGCTTTAAATCTCTCTTCTAAGGCAATCCATAAACCTGGAATGCCCCACCATCTGACGGAGGACCAGTGCCCCCCAGAGAAGGTCGCTTTCTTCCATGAAATCATCCCAGATTTATCAGAGGCCAGCTGCTACCTAAACTCTACCTAACCTTGACTTTTCAAAAAAAAATCAAAACCTCTTCTTCCAACTGTGTGCTGGCATTTATTACTCCAAATATATCAGTCCTTTCAATGGAATGAGAATGCCATCCGAGGATGTAGTGGGTTAGAGAACTTGCATTTCTGCTAGATGCACTCACTGTCTTCATCAGTTTCATCTCCCATAATAAGACCACTGGATATTGATTAGCTTAGCACTTCCTCAAATTACATACTCAAGAATTCATTTTTATTCCATTTTTGCCTTTCCTTTACTATCAGTTCCAAAAGAGACACTTCTGAGTTTCTTCCTTTTTTAGAGACGGAGAGAGACAAGGAGTGTGTGCGTGGGTGAGAGGGGCAGAGGGAGAGAGAGAGAGAACCTTAAGCAGGCTCCAGGCTTAGCGTGGAACCTGATGCAGGGCTCGATGCCACAACCCTGGGATCATGACCTGAGCCGAAATCAAGAGTCAGATGCTCAGTCGGTGAGCCACCCCAGCGCCCCTTCCCATGAAGTAATTTAACCTTATAAATACCAAATATTTGCAAATACCAGGGTCAACAAATATCATATCCCAGATAGCACCCATGTAGCCAAAATGGCCCGAGTATGATTTTAACTGGAAATGTTCTAAAAATCTTTCAACTGGAAATCATTCTTTGGGTGGGAAAAATGCACGGCTTGTGTTACTGGCTCTTAGCACACTTGAGAACATTGCTGAATTCGTTAAGCTATCAACCACTTATCGTGTGCAGAGCTAGACTATTTCCAAATGTTCAAGTATTTGGTATCCACTTGGGTCATCCATTCAGCAAACAGAGACTAAGAACCTATCACACAAAGCCAAATCCATCCCTCAACTCTACGGGAGAGGTATTTAATTTCATTGTACTAATTCACGCATTTAAATATTTACTGAATGCTAGAAAAGAGGGTAGAGAAGTCCAAGGACATACTGAAGAGAATTCACTTTCCTCACACAGTTTACAGTTTTGAGGAAGAAATGGACATAAACTATGAAATCACATAAATGTACTTCAAAAGCATTTTTTTAAATTGTGGTAAAAAACACGTCACAAAACTTAGCAGCCTAGCCATTTTTGGGGATGTAGCTAGTTGAGGAGTGTTACTCACCCCTCATTCCCCTGTCCCCCAGGCCCTGGCCACCACCATTCTACCTTGTGTCTCTATAAATTCAACTTCTCTAGGTACTTCATATAAATGGAATCAGTGTATTAGTCCTTTTGGGTCTGGCTTATTTCACTCAGCATAATGTCAAGGCTCATCTATATCTATATCTATTTTTCTATCTATCTATCTATCTATCTATCTATCTATCTACCTATATTACAGCACGTGACAGGATTTCTTTCTTTTTAAAGGCTGAATAATATTCCTTAGTATGTACAGATCATCTTTTGGTTATCCATTCACCTGCCTGCAGACATTTGGATGGTTTCTCTTTCTTGGCTCTTGTGAATACTACTGCTATGAACAAGGCTGTGTAAATATCTCTTCAAGATCCTGCTTTTGGGATGCCTGGGCGGCTCAGTCGCTTGAGCATCTGACTCTTGATTTCAGCTCAGGTCATGATCCCAGGGTTGTGGGATCGAGCCCTGCATCAGGCTCTATGCGGAGTATGGATGGAACCTGCTTAAGATTTTCCCTCTCTCTCTCTCTCTCTCTCTCTCCTTCTGCCTCTCTCATGCTTGTGCACTCTTTGTCTCTCTCAAATTAAAAAAAAAAAAAAAAGATCCTGCTTTCAATTCTTTTGGGTATATGCCCAAAAGTGGAATTGCTGGATCGTATGGTAATTCTGTGTGTAAATTTTTGAGGAACCTCCATACCACTTTCTACAGTGATACGCCATTTTACATTCCCACCAACAGTGCACAGGGATTTCATTTTTCTATAGTTTCATAATACTGGTTATTTTTTTTAAGTAGCGGTCATCCTAACGGGTTTAAGGTATTATCTCGTATACAAACGTAAATTTTTAATCGTGGTAAGTACAACAAAGGAGAGTCATGTTAAGGGCACCTGTATTAGGAGGATGTAACCTGGTCAGGGGTGCAAGAGAAGGCACCCTCAGGAAGTCATGGCTCACGTGAGGTCTGAAAACTAGGTAAGCATTAGCTAGGCGGAAGGCGGAGACCAGGCCATTCAGGAAGTGAGGGCAGTAGGTGCAAATGCACTGTGAGAGTACAAAGCAGGGCACTCCAGAAAGCAAGAGAAGACCAGTGTGTGTGGGGGGGTGAGAAGTGAGGGACGAGATCACAGGAGTGGGGTCAGGGCTTCATGGTGCCCAAGGGACCAGGTAAATGACCTGGAACTTTATCCTGAGGGCAATGGGAAGCCAGGGGGACAACTACATCAGATTTGTTTTGAAAGACTATTTTGACTACAGTAGAGCAATGGATCCAGGCAGACTGGATGCTCATTAGCTAATCAGGAGGCTACTGCAACAGCCCAGGCAAAAAATGCTACACCATCAACTAACGGGACAGGACCAGAGCTGGATGGAGGAAGATACATATTTATAAAAGACATTTAGGAGGTAAAAATGATAGAAGGCTTGGATTAAGCATCATGATGGAGAAAGGCGCCTGGGACTCTAGAGGGAAAAAAAGGACAAAAGGGTTCCCATAATCTCAGAAATGACATAATAATCCTACTCAGAAATTGCCACTTATTGAACAAATTAACCATTTGTTAGGAACAGATCTAATTTTTTTTTGGTGGCATGGGTGACTATTACTCAGCTGGTTGCAGCAGGACATAAATGTGACCCAAGTCCTGGATCCTGACCTCTTCCCTCCCACATTCAGGAGGAAATGTCTGGGGTATTAGCCAACTACTTAAAATCAGACCCACACTTTATAAACCGTGCTTCAAAAACTCTGCTTAAGGCAATTAATAAACATAGATTAACAGCTCAGTTGGTCCAGATTTTATTTTTTAGGGAAAGCCTTGTGGAAGAGTCAAGATCTTTTTAAGTACAAGGGACTGAAATTAAAGTCAGGTCGTCCGTCCACACCCTGGATGCAGGGGAGGGACCTGGAGAGGACCAAGCTTATCTGGGGCTAGGTTTCCTCATCTCTTAATCTTGCTTGAACTATATTTAGCCTTGGAGAATGAATCTGGGTTTCCGAATCTCTGTTGGTCAAGAGCTGTGCTGTCTAGCACAGTGACCACTGGCCAGAGGCGGCTACTGAACACTTAATTGGTCTGGTCTGATTTAAGATGTACTGTAAGTTTAACACACACACTGGATTTCAAAGGTTTAGTACAAACAGAACGTAAGTTATCTCATTAATAATTTTTTAAATGTTGATCACAAGTTAGGCTAAGTATATTAATAAAACTAATTTAACTGTTTGTTTTTACCTTTTTAATGGGGCCACTAGAAGACTGAACGCTATACACGTGTCTCCCATATTTCTATTGGACAGATCTGCTCAGGACCATTAGACTCTAAGACATTTTGAATCATTGGCTTCCAAGAGGCCTCTCTCAGAAAATGTTCCATGTCCTTCCATCTCTGTTGCAAATGATCAGTTCCACCCAAGCCTGTCTTCTTGTTCTGGGTGGGGAAGGAGGGGAGGGCGGCTACAAAAAGTAGGCAGTGTCCCATGGCACTCAATTCGGAGACACAGTGGGAAAAGTTGGCCAGCTGCTTTTCTACAACATAACAATGCCTGTCAATTTTCCAGAAGGAGAGGAGAGTCCTATCTTAACTTGTCTCAGTCACTTTTCCCTTTTGTGTCTGCAACTTAGCAATTTCTTCATTAATTAGGACTCTTCTCAGAAGTAACAGAAATCCAACTCGAATTGTCTGAAGCAAAAATGGGAATATACTGGTTTATGTGTATCCGAAAGTTTGGAGATGGCCCTAGCTTCAGGAAGAGCTGGATCCAGGAGTGCACTCAAAGCGGTCCTCTCCTGGTTCAGCTTCTCCTCTGTGCTCGGTTCATCCCCGGCCAGGCACTCTCTCCACAGTGGCCACTGGCAGCTCCAGGCTGACATCATCCCCGTATGACAAACCAGCAGCAAGAGTGCCTTCTCCTTCCCCTGTTAGTTTCTATTAAAAACAAATCCTTGAACTGCCTCTAAGTGGCCTGGTGCAGGTCCCCATGCCCATTCCTGAATCAGTCACCATGGTCCGCGATATGGACATCCTGGCTGACTAGCTCTGGATGCCAAGTTCAGAACCAGATGTGGAGCAGAGGCAGAACCAGCACTGTCTAAATACATGTTCTGGAAGAGGGGAAGGGATTTAGGGGCTGTGACCACAAGGATGTAGGGCTGATGACAAGATGGCCCTCCACCCAGGAGGCAACAGGCTTGTTTGCTGAGGCTGAGAAGGGTGGGCGGGGCTTGCCTTCACTGGCACTCAGAAATCTCCACATTTAAACATGTCCTTCTTTCAGGTTCTAGCCTTTATAACAATCAGGTTGTAGCAATTAAAAAACTAAAACAAAACCAGGGGCACCTGGGGGGCTCCGTCGCTTGAGCATCTGACTTCGGTTCAGGTCATGATCTCACAGTCTGTGGGTTGGAGCCCCTCATCGGGCTCTGTGCTGATGGCTTGGAGCCTGCTTTGGATTCTGTGTCTCCCTCTCTCTCTGCCCCTCCCCTTCTCACGCTCTGTCTTTCTCTCTCAAAAATAAACATTAAAAAAAAATTTTTTTTTAAAACGAAAACAAAACCCATGAATGAATGAGCACGATAGGCACAGATACAAGTAACCCTAGATTTCTCTTTTCCTGTCTTTAGCCAAAGGAATGCCAAACACTCTAACAGCTGGTTAATCTTGGTTTCAGAAGCATACAATTTCCTCGATGGGTGCTAATATTTTACGATGCACAAGAGTGACTGAAGATCTCACCTCCTTTAAATCCTTTCACTATTTTGGTCTTCTTGGATTCTGTCAACAGCAGCTTTGTATCGTTGTTTACACCAAATACGACAGCCGTGGCAGAGGCCTAATCGCAGGCTGTGATTCTCTTTAGTCTGACCCAACTTTTCTTGCGAGGTTTGTCTTTCCTTGCACAAACCCTTTCGCTGCTGGCCTCTCCCAGGCAGCTCTCCACCTCTTAAACAGAACAAGCCTAAAGAACACGGATGTCCCTGGGCGGGAGGGCCACAAGTTGCACACCGTGGTCACCAGACAAGGCCGTTTTTCTCTGCAGATGTCAGAGAAGGAAACTCCTGCGTAGAGTCTCAACTCCAGCGCCCTGCATACGCATTTCCACATGTTTGGAGAAAGGAAAAGTTCAAAACCACATCAAACATACCCAGTGACCGCGGAGTATAAATATTACAAACAAACAAAATCAGCATGTAATGTGTACTTTAATTTGCTGACAGATATTTAAAAAAATTAACATCCGAATGAATGGCAAATGCCAACACCACAACAAAACCCTTCACTGAGGAGAAAAATAACTCACAATCAAAGCCGCCTGGCCTCTAATTAGCACACAGCATCCTTGAAACGAGAGGCCAAAATAAAATAAACTGCCAAAAGAAAGAGAAGAGGGGTGTTGGGGGTGGGGGAGTAGGAACTAAAAAAAAAAAGGGCTTTCCACGACATACCTAAAAAAAAAAAAAAAAAAAAAAAAAAAAAAGACATGGTCTGAAACCTACTTTCCCCGGGGTTCAAGGGCAGAAGCATGCAGCTCGCATACAAGGTACGTGTACTGCTTCTGACTCTACAGTTACCTTTTAAAAATTTGACTACACTGCAGGGTAAGCGTCTTCCGATGCAAGTTAATCAAAGCACAATTTCAAGGAGATTCGCCTGACACTTGGGTGACATCTGGCTTGTACCCAGTATCAACCACCCCGGGTGCTCTCCATAGCCACCGAGTCTCAGCTACTGCCCTCCCCAGACTGACGAGGTGCTGCTGCTTTGTTTCCAAGCCTCTGTGCCCTCCTACGGCTCGAAGATCATCAGGTGAGCTAATGCTTGACTCCCATGTAACTGCTTGTGTGCACCATACACTTGTATGAATGCACATCTGTCTGAGACTTAGTAGGTTCTCAATAACGTTACCTACTTTTTTGTGTGTGCCAAGCGTACAAACATTTATTAGCCTGCTGGTACAGTTGTACGACCTGTTCACCCAACCTATTTTGCAGCGCTCTGACAAAGACCTTGCGAGGAAGGTTTGCTGAGAGGTTCAGGGCGGGACTTCTGGTAGGTCTGCAGAGAACCAGAGGAACTCAGGCCCAGTTGGGATGCCTTTGGGCATTAAGTTGCTGGATTTGCCCACTTAAAAAAAAAATTTTTTTTTAACATTTATTTTTGAGAGACAGAGGCAGAGAATGAGCAGGGGGGTGGGGTGGGGTGGGGTGGAGAGACACAGAATCCGAAGCAGGCTCCAGGCTCCGAGCTGTTTGTTAGCACAGAGCCCAACGCGGGGCTCGAACTCATGAACTGCAAGACCGTGACCTGAACTGAAGTCGGACGCTCAACCGACTGAGCCATCCAGGCGCCCCTGGATTTGCCCACTTTTTAACCCTCACTTATGCAATAGTCCTGGAGGCCGTGCCATATTTCTAACCAGTGATGCACTTTCTTTTCTTTCCTTTTTTTATTGGCAAGTTAGCTAACATACAGTGTAGTCTTGGCTTCACAAGTAGATTCCCTTGATGTGTCACTTACATAACAACAGCCAGTGCTCATCCCAACAAGTGTCCTCCTTAATGCCCATCACCCATTTTCCCCACCCCCGTAACATTACCTACTATTATTTACATGCCTTCTCTTCCTCAACCTACTAGCTCCAGAGATAGATATCATCTACTCCCCATACCCGATGAAACTGAGACTCAGAATTAACAGTCACAGATGTTATGAACAGTAGACTTCACTTTATGTATTTCTTAGGCATTAGGTTAACTGAGTTCAAATCCCACTTTCAACATTAGGATGTGCACTGAATAGGAGAGAGGTTTGATCCTGGTCACTTTAACCCAGACTGTTTCTGTGGATCCCACCAGGCCCTGCACAGAAGCAACCAGGCCAAGTGGCATTGGCCCCATTACTGCCCGTAGAAAGAATCTGAAATTGCTTTAAGGAGCTACCACATTTTGAAAAATATACTCTCCCCCTTGTTTGATCATCAGGGAACGACAAACAAAAACAACTTGGCATGACATGTCCGTGTTCTGACAGAACTGTTATCCGATGCCTGAATTTTCTCATCTCAGAGCCCAGATATTCATAGGCCTGGGAGAACTCATCTTGGTATCCCTAATCAAGCAACTGTGTCTGTTTTTCCCTTCATTATCAATGAAGAATCTTTGGTTATAGTTCGGTTCATGTTTTTCAGTTCTAGTGATTGTCTCCAACAGGGATTAGTGTGGGGAGCCTGTAAGCAGGACAAACTCATCCTGGACGTGGATGACGAGAGTTACAGACACTGGAGAGACCTGGGAGTCCTTCTTAGTTTTGTTCACATTGTTATGTATTCAGAGAATGTCATCCAGAAACAGAGCAAGTCAATCTTATTATCACCCAAAGTGTACAAGCTTATTTTTATTTTTTTAAACTATATATTTTTTAAAAAGTTTATTTACTTATTTGGAGAGAGAGAGAGAGAGAGAGAGAGAGAGAGAGAAGAGGGCAGGGGCAGAGAGAGAGGGAGGGAGAGAGAGAATCCCAAGCAGGCCCCGCCCTGTCAGCATAGACAGAGGCTAACGGGGGGTTCCATCTCATGAACTGGGAGATCATGACCTGAGCCAAAATCAAGAGCTGGACGCTTAACCGACTCAGCCACCCAGGCGCCCCCAAAATGTACAAGTTTAAAAGCCAAAATATAAATCGGACTTCCACAAATAATTTGGCCAATCTCAATAAACAAGAAAACTGCACAAAGGAGATACCAGAAGGTTATTTCAAGCCAAGAGACAAGTCTCTACTGATGGAACTTTCTACCTCCTGAGGCTGGCCCCTTCTCATATAAGCCGGGGCCACAGGCTTTTAAAATAAACATTATTTGAGGAAAATAGAACCTACTCTATTCAATATTGCTATATTAAAGAGAATTCCAATAAGCTTTACAGTATTCATGTTAGGTGTTTCTGGGATGTAATTACCTAAAACACTAACGATTGTGATATTAAAGTAATTTTTTACCAAATCTTTAAATAAATCTACAAGCGCCCAAGTTCGATTATGGCGTAATATGCAATGTTAAGCCTTAAGCCTGTCTTTTTTTTTATTTTTTATTTAAAAAAAATTTTTTTTCAACGTTTATTTATTTTTGGGACAGAGAGAGACAGAGCATGAACGGGGGAGGGGCAGAGAGAGAGGGAGACACAGAATCGGAAACAGGCTCCAGGCTCTGAGCCATCAGCCCAGAGCCCAACGTGGGGCTCGAACTCACGGACCGTGAGATCGTGACCTGAGCCAAAGTCGGACGCTTAACCGACTGCGCCACCCAGGCGCCCCTGTTTTTTTTTTTTTTTAAAGCACATACTTCCTTGATTGACTGCATACTGGTGACTATAAAAGAAATGTCCCAACACCGACATGAGGGTCAAGTGCCTTTTCTATGCACCTGCTACTGACAGAGTATGGGTGGCACATGCATGAGGTGCTCCTTGGAGAGTGGACATGGGTGCAGGGTGGGGGCACTACAAGACTGGCTTCATTTGGTGGCTCAACACTCACGCAAGAGACTCTGGTGGTCTTCTGTCTTTATATCACATCTTTCATGGTGGCAGCAGGATTCTGGAGGGGCTTCCCTCCTGATGGTTGAACAGCTCTGGCCGGCACGGCAGCAACCACATCACGCACAGGAGAAAGCCATCTCTTTGATGGATTTCTCCTGGGAGCAAACATGCTTCTCTCGCAGAAGCCCCCAGCGAATGTCTCCTGTGTCCCCTGTAGGGTTTCTGAATCACTTACGATAGCAGGGGCTGGGATCAAGCTCTCCCCAGGAGTCAGGGGGGGAAAATGAGTCCCCGAAGGTGCTGGACCTCTTGCACAAGGCCTTGTATGTGCCTATGAACCAGGCCCCTCAGGAAAGCGTGGAGGAGGATGGGTGCTGGGGGGTGAACAACATTGTCCCACGTCAGGAAACTTAACCCGGGCACAAGTTCCCTCCTGGCCTTTGGGTGGGCCTTTGTCCTGCAGAGATGTTCTAGAACCCCAGCTGAGCAAAGGTGGTGGCCGATGGGGCTGTTACCCTTCTCCCTCGCTTGCCTCCCTGAGGCAATTGGAAACAAAAACCCCTCTTTTAACATTCTGTGTGGAAAATACCTGGGCCTGAGATCTTACTAGGTTGCCAAGTCCAGGAGAAAGCAGTCAGTTAGGGAAGATGAGTAGTGGATCTCTTTGACCAACGATGGTCAGCAATGATACCTCCATTCTGTAGACTGTTAGTCCGTTGGTATTTGCACTGTGTATACACGAGTGTGTGTATAAAACTCAAACGTAAACCCATTCCTGTATTTAGGATTAAAAAAAAAAAAGCCTGTCATAGGCCAGAAACTGGCTGAAGCCTGGAGCTTGGCACTACAGAGTTAGCGGTTTGTAAGCTTTGAAGTGAAAGGTTTTTTTCTCTTCTTTTACTAGCAATGAAAAGAACATTAAAGGAAAAGCACCAAAGTTGATGAGGAATATTTTTCCATGGTGAACGATGTAATGTCCTCTGGTATAATTCTCTATTTGGAAAGCTAGCTGCCTTAAAGCAGTCACTGGCGATGCCCGCCATGTCTTACATAAGCACTTCCCATGAGACATAAATCATTTGTGAATATTTTAAACATACCATCTTCTCCCTGTAACACCCTGCATGACTCGAACACTGATGGAGTAATATTTTAGGTGTCTTAGAGCAGTGGTTCTCAAACATTAAAGGGAGGAATAGCTTGAAGGTTTATTAAAATTCAGAGGTTGGGGGGCGCCTGGGTGGCTCAGTCGGTTAAGTGTCCGACTTCAGCCAGGTCACGATCTCGCGGTCCGTGAGTTCGAGCCCCGCGTCGGGCTCTGGGCTGATGGCTCGGAGCCTGGAGCCTGTTTCCGATTCTGTGTCTCCCTCTCTCTCTGCCCCTCCCCCGTTCATGCTCTGTCTCTCTCTGTCCCAAAAATAAATAAACGTTGAAAAAAAAAATTAAAAAAAAAAAAATTCAGAGGTTGGGGCTACACACCCAGGGACTGTGAAATTGTGTGTGTGTGTGTGTGTGTGTGTGTGTGTGTGTGTGTGCGTGTGTGCCTTGGAAGAACGTATTTTCTGGGTGGGGAGGAGGTTGTTTTCTAACAGGCAACCCAGATGATTCAGATGCAGGTAGTCACCTGAACTTACGGATAAATACCACACCTAGAACCTATAAAACGTTAAAATCCTCTGGACAAAAGAATTGGGAGCCAAGTGTACAATATCTCTGTTTACAAAAGTTCAAAAATAATTGGTCACTCCAGGAGAAAGAGCAGGCATGTCTTCTAACTCCCTCAGGTTTTCTTGTTATATCTGTAGCATGTGCCTCTGAGGTAATTAGTGCAATATTACACTGACTTTGCCGATAAGGAAATTAACGCGGACTAAGGGACTTACCAAAGGTTATAAAGCTAGTTAGGGCAGCTCTCTTGACTTTTACACAGAGGTCAAATGAGATGATATCCCCTCAGATACTCCCCAAGTTAAAAGCCTTGAGAAACATGTGAAGAAAATGTAAATATGTTTCCCGATCCAGTTTTAGATAAAGTCTTCCTCTCTCTAACTGAAAGCTCTCCCTTCAGCAGGCAACTCTGGGCTAAGCCACCTTCAAGCACTGGCTTTGGGGACCCATTATGGAGATGCCTGTAACCCATGGTTATGCTACTGGGAGAAAGAAAAACATACGGTCCTCTATGGGAAAACATCAGCACATATTTTCCCTGGTAGGGGACTTTGGCAGTAACCAGGATAGACGCAACTTGAGTTTTTAATTCGCTTTCGATCTAGCATGGGCCTAGAAAAATAGAACAACAGGGTGTCCCTTAAAAATCCCACAAATGTTGCATATTTTCAGATGACTTCTCTGAGTTCAGAAACTGCCACTGAGACTTCCTGGCTCACTGTCTGGCTGGGTTTCGAGTACCATATCATGAGGTACTGGAGGGAAGATAAAGACCCTTTGACGGTGGAAAATCACTCTCATCTAGAGCCTTCTCCTCCTTTGCCCTCGAGGGAAAACCTGCCTTCTCCCCGCCATGAGAAAAGCTCCAAACATAATGGATGAGACAAAGAAAGAAATATTGAACTAAATCTGTTAGGAAACCCCAGCAGAAACAATGCATCTTTTCAACAGTTTAGGATGTTATGAATAGACAGAATGTTTTGTGCGGGGTATCTGTCTTGGGCTCCTCAGTGAGAAATGCCGTTTGCCATTACACTAGTTGAATTCCAAAGCTCAAAAGAACCATCTTCATTTGCCAAAATCCTACCGCTTTGGGAACTACAAAAAAAGGTTTCTACAAGTCACTAAAAACATGTAACAGCAACAACAACAACAGTCTTCTCCCAGAGTACCCCTCACTCCTAAGCACTCACCAATGGTTTTAGCTCAGGCTACTATAAGGAAATACCATAGATGGGGGTGGCTTATCAGCCCCAGACATTTATTTCTCATGGTTCTGGAGGCTGGACGTCTGAGATCAGGGTGCCGGCCTGGTCTTTCCGGTGCAGACATCTAACTTTTCATCACAGCTTCAACGTGGCAGAAACCAAGTAAGCTAGCTCTCTGGCCCCTTCTTCTATGGGCACTAATCCCCTCGATGACCTAATAACTTCCCAAAGGCCCTACCTCCAAATACCATCACACTGGGGGTTAGGGCTTTACCACGTGAATCAGAGGTTAGGGACACAAACACTGAGCCCATAATGCCAACCTAGAACCAAAGGGATGACCACGGCTTGGGCACATTTTCGACAGTAACCCTAAGGAGCCCTGTTTCTGCCTGTACCTGAGCCCGGCTCCCATCTTTCTTTACGATAGCCTGAAATCCCTTCGGAGTCAGCAGGAGGTCTTTGGGAGACCTCAGGCTAGTGTTGGCCACTCTCCGTGCAAGGGCTTCTTCAAAAGTGTTCAAAGGATGAACAAACCACTGGGCAGCAGACAGCAGGTGAAAGAGTGTTGACATTGTTCTCTGACACCTGTCCCCACTAAGAGGTCTCCCCCAGACGAAGACTAGAGATAATAAACAGCTCTTTAAACACAGACAGCAGAATACTGACTTAGAAATCCCTTGACATGAAAACTACGTTAATCATCTCATTCAACGTCTAGCGAGAACCTCAGTCCCGGCCAGCCATGTTGGATTTCAAGACTTCCTCTGCCTCACGCAAACCAACCAACAAAAAAGTTAGAACGACGGGGAATACGTGAAAAATAAAACCATGTGTATGCCAAAGTGAAATGTGGTTTGATATTATCGTTTCTTTGCTTTGGGGTGGTAGGACTACCTGGTTAAATGTGGTTGAAAGGTCCTCAACGACAGAAATTTCAGTCGAGGCTTCACACAGGAAGCAACTTGGATAGTGAAAATGTGGCCTCTTAGGGTCTGCCCGGCAAACGTGGCCTCTCTGAACGTGGAAAGTAACCTCTTGATCGGAGTGAGAGCTGGAAACCAGACTAGTTCGTGCACATTTGGACTGGAGTTGCGGCTACAAATGCGTACAGAGGGGGTTCACGCGAGCTTCTCTTTGTTGAAGATGCCGGGAGGGGTTTCCAAACTAGCAGTTTTTGCTGGCCGGCCACGCGTGGACGGATTCCATTCTGCCAGCCATCGCTTTCTAAGAAAGTCTCTTCAGCAATCAGCTGTTCTCCGCACCGTAAAAACTCCCCGAGAGAAACAGTCGTGAGACCACACCTGCCCTCGCCCAGAAGGAAGAGAACGTGAAGTGGATATTCTAGGCACTTGGTTTGTTTTGGGGATGGAGCCCAATGCTTTAAAGTAGAACTGATTTCTTTAAATGTACAAAGTATCTTTGCCGGGAGATGCTTGTCTTGCTACACACCATCTTCTGGAATTTCCTCTGTCACTCGGATTTGGAAGAGGTAGGTTTGGCCTCGTTGCTTACGGAGGGCAAAGATGCATCAGGAGACATACAAGCCTACTCCTGAAGAACACATTCTGCCCTGCTCAGCACCCACACTCAGGGGAGGTCCCGGACACCCTGGGACGCCGACTACTGATTCGCCAAGCAAAAAAGACAAGCAATGCCACCCCCGGATGATCTCACACGACACGGCCGCTGCACATGTATCTCGCGTTGGGTAGACCCAGGAGTGTCGGCTTATTTCGGCAGAGTAAGTGAGGCTAAGACAGCAGTCGGCTGTGCCACAGACAGGCCTGTCCCTAAAATATGTATTCCTGGTGCAGGGACACGAGTGGAAACTCCTGACCCCCAGGCCTTCTCTTCTCATCCCATGCCTCATGCACATGGGGGTGGGTCTAAAGATGCAAACACCCAGCTGGCCCAGAGCACGCACCTGGCACCTAGCTGCCCCTTGGGGCAAGGGGTGTTCACACAGGCCTGGATCTGGGAAGAGGGCCAGGCGGGCCTGGGAAGCTGGCTTTTGTGGCTGTTCGGGAAGGAAACTCAGGGTCCTAGGAACCCAGGGAAGGGACTAGACACAGGGGTTCTGGCTCTGTGTACCATGGGCTCCTCACCCTGCGAAGAGGAACATACCCAGCCAGGGACAGCCATCACGGAGGCCTCCAAAGCACAGGGCCCGGGGCAGCCACTTGCCGGGGGTCTCTGGGCAGCTCTGGCTATGGGCAGACTCCGAAATGGGGTCAGCCTGGAGTGTCAGGGCCTGCATGGCTTCATTTGTAACCTGGGGTGGTTTGGAACCTAGGATTGTCAAACTCCTCTCAAGAACCAATACTGTGGGACTCTAAGATCCATCACCGTTGATGGCTCAAACACCGGACAAATACAGAAGAAAAGAAAATATTAAAACAATTCAAACAAGTGTATAGGTCTTCAACCTCAGCCTCTCTAGTTCAAGAGATGAACAAGAAGATATTCTGGTGAATTAATGATCTGGTTCATAGAGGTGTTAGATTTATCTTGCACAGGAGACTATCAGTCAGAGAATAACAATACACTTAACCTCACAACTACCATCAGCATAATCATTGGATTGTGAATGACTCAAAACAACTCCAGTTTTCCAAGGGCCAAAAACTACCTGTACACATCAGAACTGTGTGTAATCAACACACGTTCCATTATGGAAATGAGGACACGCCAGGTAGGTCAGCGGATTTAAGCTGACTACTTACAGTAGTTAAAATTTCAGATGCCGTTGGTGTGGACAAGACCACCTCTTCCAGGTGCTCTGATCTGGTTTATTTCCCTCCCTCTGAATTTTGATGGAAGCAGGCAATACCAGCCTCTCCTGAAGTTCATCAGTGTCACGAGACCGGAGAAGCCCACACACGGAAAGCATCATCACCATCGGACATTGGACACGGAAAGCCCATTCGCATTTAGCAGCACTGACCTGTCCTTTCATATCTGGAGCAATGGGAATGGTGGGCCAGATGGTTGAGTAGACGCCAAAAAACACCAGCCAGATCAGCATGCTTCCCCAGACAGCCAGATGACTGAACTGCAAAAGGAAACACACGCTCAGGCAAGGCTTGTCCGCTGGCCCAGGAGAGCCACCTGAACCCCACCTGCAGCAGAATCCCTGTGTCCAAGCCACCCTTCCTTATGGGAAACATTTTGACCCATCACTAGTCATTGGAAAGTTCCATCTTCTAATGGCCTTGTCTCAGAATATTTAAAGATGATTTCAAGTAACCGGTGGCCCCAAACTAAGATCAAGGTGCTTTTGCTGCTGCAGCTGACCTTCTCCTAGACCCATCCCGTACTTTTAGTAGGCCCCCCGCTGGTCCTCACCAGCGTCTGCTCCAACTTGGAGCTACATAAAGCCAGGCCTCGTTAATCCAGTAAGAAAGCACTGAATGGACAAAAAGAACAAAATGTTCTTACTTATTGAGATTTCGGCCGTTCTCTTCATTTTCCAAAGAACTTTTTACAAATCTGGGATGGATATTACGCCTTAACAATCCTTTAAGTGCCTACTGAGCTGTTAGCTTTTTCTCCTCTGTCCTCTTAATATGACGATGCTCGATGTCATCCTTTCTTCCGCACCCCATGATATAATCCATCATCAAGGGCTGCTAGCTTTTTTAAAAAATACATCTGGAATCTGGCCATTTCTCACAACCTCCTCCTGTAGCACCCCGGGTCAAGCCACCATCACCTCTCATTTGGATTAACTGCCATTGTCTATTAATAGATTCCCTCCTTCCACATCCAGCTCCAACCTCCTCCCTCACTTTCCCAGAAGCAGAAGCCTATGAAAACAGCAGTGACAGACAAACATGAAACACGGGTTATCATCCTGAAACGTGGCAAGTCACCAAAACGTCTGAAGTTGGGGAATGATTAAATGTTGGATATCGATAAAACTTAATACTCTTTAATCATGAAGAAAGGTTTTGTGCAAGTATACTTTTAGGTATGGAAAATGTTCATGATATATTTTTAACTGAAAAAAAGATCACCAAACTATCTATATGCTCTGTAATGCGTTCTCCTATTAAAAATACACATGGAACAAAGTCCGTAATGTTATCCAGAAAAGTGTTAATACCAACTGTCTCTTGGTGGTAAAGTGAAGGAGGTTAAAAATTCTCCTTTTTGCCCTTCTGTATCTTCTGTATTTGTTTTGTTTTAAAAACATGCATATATATTTGACATGAGAAAACTGTTAAGAGTTTAGAGCTGTTACTAAGTGCCAAGCAAATGAGTCATCAGAAAACTTTGGGTTGCAAATTTGCCCTGATAAAGATAAAAAGACGATTTTTACGTGCAAAATTTAAATGAGCAAACCAAATATTGATTGTTTTCCCAAGGCTTAAAAAGATCGCATGCCATCAAAATACCTATAAGGATAGAGAAACAATTCCAGAGAAAACTTACTTTAGTCCAAGCTGTGGTCTCCAAACCAGCTTTCAGACACACAGTGACAACAACATACTGTGAAAACAAAGGAATTGGGGAAAACGTATTATCCTCGGTGACTTATTTTTACTTTCCAGGAGAATCACAAACCTCCCCTCCAGAGGCAGCTGGAGTTACTTTTGTGCTTTTCTTAGCTTGGAAAGATTTAGGGAAAATAACCTTTCTCAGCGTTGCCTTTTTCACAGGTAGATGTGAAAGTGCCATTTGAAGAATGGGGTGATCTGTTAGTCACCTGTCCAGAAATCGACTCTGTCAAATCTCCACTAAAAAAGTGAGGTAAGCATTTCACAACCATTTTGAACTCTAAGGAATCTATACTATGTGGTTTAACGATCTGAAACAAATAACATGAAGGAAGGTCTCATATAAAGGGTTTTCAGAGGCCAAGCCCACACATATGCCACTTAAGACCGGTTCCGTAAACAGAGATAAACTTACCGTGTAAACGATATTTCCAACAAATAAATAGTCTGTGGCCTGGCCACTGGCCAACGGAGTATCTGAAAAACAAAGAAGTTATTACTAACTTCTGGGGAAGAGCACTGCAATCTGTCTTGTTCAGAACACAAAAACAGAACTTTGGAAACATTTATTAAATTGTAAGGGAATTTCAAAAATTGCATCATCTGTGATTCTAATGCCTCCTACTTCTAACGGTGAGTTTTTTCATCTGATATTTTCTCCAAATGAAGCAAACAAAATCAGGTTTCCAACATACTGAACCAAACACTTGAACTGCACTGACATTTACATTTTTATAAAGATTAAAATGTCCCTTTGTTGGGTTAAACACAGGGAAGAGTAAGGACATAATAGTCTATCTTTTTGAACGCCAGCATCAGACTTTTTATGAGTGTTCTCTTACTCTGCATTTTTAATTTCTGCTAAGTTGGAATTACAGGCCAATAAAGGAAGATAATTACATGAATACAAATCAATTCATGATTACTGAACTCAGAATTCACTACTCATGTTCTCATATGCAACCGCGTGAAGTCTATCAATTGGAGGAATGTGAACAATCCAAGGAGAGACATCTAGAAAATACAGTGAGGGTTTTGAAGCTTCAATTTTTTAAAAATCTTTTCCACTTTTTTTCTTTTCGGGGATGACTATCACAATGGATAAAACAATCAGTGAGGCTGAACTCTAATAGAACTGTCTAACTTGCCTGCTGTGAAAAGTCTGGTTATTATCCTGAGGGGTTGAAGACTGTTTCAACATCAGGAATAGTTTCTTTGGATGCCACTGCCAATCTCCTCTTATGTCCTTCTATACTCAAATTTAGATCTGTGGCCTACAGGCCAAGTATATAGGGATTTTTGTGTTCAAATTTCCAGCCCAGTGGCTGCCATACATATTTGGGCTTGCTGATTTACACATCTGCTTTGAGGAATCTGACTCTCGTGAAAGATTCAAGATCTGTTCAGTTTCCTAAAACACCAAAATGGTTGAGTAGCATCATAGGCAGAATCTGGGGCTCGTGGGGCCCTACACCAAGCTCCAGGGCATGGCCTTTCTCCTGATTCTAGATAGGTAAATTTGTGGATATAAGGGAAGATGAACTGTAAAGTGACATTATGGGCTGCATTATAGACACCTCAACTAAGGGACGGCTGTTGGGGAACATAGGAGTTATCCACAGAGGGATGGCTACAGACTTACACAGGAATGATCTCGAAGCGTAGGGGAGAGACTTGAAACTTAGGCAGAATTTCATTAAAAGGAAGGAAAAATGTCAAAACACCAACTATTCCATTATTGGGCAATAAATAGGAATAAACTACTGAAATATGCTATAACGTGGGTGAACCTTGAAAATCTCGTGCTAAGTGAAAGAAGCCAGTCACAAAAGGCCATCTATTGTAGGATTGTACTTCCTGAGCTGTTTAGAATGGGCTGGTCTATAGGGACAGAAAGTAGATTAGTGACTGACAGGAGGTGGGTTTTTTAGGGGGGGTAAATGAAAAGTAACTGCTCACAGGTATGGGGTTTCTTTTGGGGGAGGTTAAAATGCTCAAACATTGCTTAAGGTGACAGTTGCACAACTATTTGAATATATTAAACACCATAGCATTTGGGTGAATTGTAGGTAAATTATGTATTGAAAAGCTGTTATTGAAAACAACTCAGTTCTTCAGATACACTTAGCTACATTTCAAATGCTCAATGGTCGCAGGTGGCTAGTGATTGCTATGTCGGACAGAAGGGAATACAGAGCGTCACTACTGTCCAGAGAGTTCTATTGGACATTGCAGGCCAGAGTGGTTATGTTGGAGGTGGAAAGAAGCGATAGGAACTGGCACATATTTTGAAGGTATAAATGACAGGATTTAGGACTTGGTGGGGTGGAAAAAAACATGAGGAATCAAGGGTGATTTCAGGTTTTTGCCTGAGTACCTAGGCCAACGGTGATATCATTTACTTGAGATGGAGAACACTGGTTCTGGTCATATTAATGTAGGATTACTGATAAAAAGAGTGACACATTAAAATTTGGTACCAAGTGATCAGTATTTTCCCCCTTCCTTCCCTTCTTCCTTCCTTCCTTTGTTTTTAAATGTTTATTTATTTTGAGAGAGAGAGAATGCAAGCAGCGGAGGGGTAGAGAGAGAGAGAGAGAGAGAGAGAGAGAGAGAGAATCCCAAGCAGGCTCCGTGCTGTCAGCACAGAGACGGACTCACGGCTCAATCCCACGAACTGCTAGATCATGACCTGAGCCAAAATCAAGAAGTGGATGCTCAACCGAATGAGCCACCCAGACACGCACCCCACCCCCTCCAAGTGGTCAACATCTTAAAGTCACAATAGGAAGAACAGATAGCAAAGACACATAATGCTACTGAGGGAGAAACAAAAGCATGTTGAGAAAAATGAGGTGGTGAGAAGGGAGTCAAGGTTAGTGGGAAAAAAAATCCCAGCAATGAGCATTAGAAGACCATATAGCCCCGCTCTCTTGTTCCAGCTCTGCTGTTATTTATGTTCTTTAAAAGGTTAGCTTCTAAGTCTCAGTTTCCCCATCTATAAACCGGGGATTTTATGCCAGATACCGATGATGATGATTGAATTGTCACCTAGATTCCTCTAAGATAGAAATTCAAAGACTATAAGGTCTGCATTCTTAGGTGCTACATCAGCCCCAGGTAGGTAATGGTGGAAACTGGAGAGTTTCAGAGCTTCTTCCTGTTCAATTTAGGTCAAGGTGGATTTCCTTGTCGCAGTCTACGGGTAAATGAATGGACAACAAAGACCCGAGTTCCCTGAAGTTCAACCTACACTAAGCCCTAACGGAGTTCAGAGTCCATGCCGACCAGATGGAAAAGTTAGAAGAGGTGTGAGACCAAGCTGACAATCAAAGTTCACAATTATGGTTCGACAACTCTTTGAATTTCCTTTCAGTACTAGTGTTTCAAATGTTGGCTGATTCACGTACTAAAAGAAATTAAACATTCAAAGCATTGGTCTAACATGAAGGGCTTAGAACGTGTTTCATATTTTATAGACATAAAGAGAACATTGTAAAGCATGGTAAGAAATTCTGCAATGAAAGGAGAGAACATGTTACCCACTATATGACCGACACGGTTTTGAGCACTTTACATATATTCGTGTGCTTGCCAATATACGTAATAGTAATGCGTAATTATTAGTGTTACTAATATGTAATACTGACATACGTGATATTCCTTCGATATTCTAACAACTGTAGGAAATAATATCATTACCTTCATGTTTCAGACGAGAAAACTAGGGCAGCAAAGAGAAGTCGAGTGACATGAAAAAGATCACCCACTTTGCAACAAACTGCAAATAAGTTTGTTTTCCTTACTGAGCTAGAAAAATGGATCCCAGAGAATAAAAGGAAACAATATTAAGAGGGAAAAACATTACAAAGGACTCCTTTGAAGTACCAGCACCTAACGGGAAGAACTTTCACGAGAGAATTGAGGAGGACAGAAAATTAGATTCCTAGGACGGGAATTCTGGGCCACATATGGAAGTAAACGCATGTGCAAACCTGGGGAGCAGCAGTAAACCCCTGAAACCTGAGTTAGGGTGCGCACTGCATCAGTCCCAAGTTTCTCAACCTTGGCCCTCACTACTGACATTTTTCCAGGTAATTCTTTGTTGCGCGGGACTGTCCTGTGCATCGCAGGATGTTTGGCGGCTTGCCTGGATGCCAGGAGCACCCAGTCACTAGCTGACAACGGAAACTTTCTCCAGCCGTTGCCAAATGTCCCCCGGGGACAAAATCGCCCAGACTGAGAACCACAGCGTTGGAAGTCGGGCAAAAGAGGAACTGGAAATACCCAGAAGTATACAGAGTAGACTCTGAAGCAGTGTCTCACCTGGGAGAACCCTCTTCTCTCCAGTCAGACTGTGGAAAGAAGGCAGTGACCCCCAACTGTTCCCCCGACCGATGGGCACAAACAGTGGGAGACTGCCACACAAAGCATGCAACACCCGATCCCTGATGGCCTTTAAACGGGGGCGGACTGTGATTACCTATAGGACTGAGAGCTCACGTATGAAGACGGCGCCTCCATGGAGCCCCTTAGGACTACTCAACGCTCTGCTGGCAACGCGGCACGGAGAGAAAAAGAGGGAAAACTAAAAGACATTTTCCAACTGTAGCTTCCAGAGTCTGGTGATGCATTAATTTCCACCGTCAAGAAAGTGAAATGCTCCCTGGCATTAAATGTTTACACTTGAGGTGATCTGAATACACTGAAAGTGACTTTTAGACGAGACAGGATAAACCTTCTATTTCTGTTCATTAGTTTGGAAGGATAAGTCAGCGTGCATCTTCGTTTTCCGAGGAAACCGTATCTCCCGCCTCGGTCAAAATGGATTACCCTCTGGGAATAATTTATTCCTTGAAGGAGAGACTCCTAAGCCAACTGGAGAATTCTGGGACACGCCAGAAGCCTCAAAGAAGATAGCATCCTTTAGATAAGTCACAAGACACTGCTCTGCACACCCTGCTGAGGAAATTCCCATGGAATGGATCGTTCTCGTCCGGGTTTTATTTCAACCGCGTTAGAGGCAAATACCTGTGGGCATTGTTCTTTGTTAAATCTTGCCAATAACGTACTGAAGAAGGGACGAGAAGTCCTAAGAAATCATTTGCGAACGAACGCATCAATAAGCTATGGCTTGCTGATAATTCGAGGGTGGAAAAGCCCATTTCGACTGTCCGGTTTATTCCTAAAGCACGCTGCTGACAAACTATTTCTTCCCACGTTGCTGAAACCGAAGAGCACTGTTAGGACTCCAACAACCCACTCAGGAAAATATCTTTCCTGTCGTTTGGCTGTTTTTATTTCAGTCAGATATTTAACATCTGCAGTGATTTTTTTAAAGGGAAAAAGTAACCCCCAAACCCAGGTGAGTGGTTGAGGTCCCCAAGCCAGCCTTCAGAACATCATTTGGCCACCGTCTGTGGAAATGACGGTGAGAACACCACTTCATGCAGGGCAGCATGGGGTGGGGTGGATGGCTGTTTGGGAGGAAGGGGGCGGCGAGAGGGGAAAGGGCAAAAGGGAATGAGCCTGCAGAGGGGCACGGAGGCAGACCCCCGCCCAGGGGGGTGAGGGGTGAGCCGTGCAGGGTGGGCGTGGGGCCATGATGGCGTGCGCCGGAATGATGAGGTGGGCAGGGCCCGAACCACGCAAGGCTCTCAAAAGGTCCCTAACACGAGAGGTCCGTCAAGAGTGCACGCGAAGTGATGTAATCTCGCCAAAACTTTGTTTCCCTATCTTCACCAGCAGGACGGCGGTGCACTCCCCACCAGAAAGCCATCATTATCGGCACACAAAGGCTTAGCCAAGCAGGGGGGGCGGCAAGAAGGATTCAGCTCCCTACGGCACCAGAACAGCTGGCATGTAACTAAACTGGGACCAGTCAGCCTTTTGCAAACCGGGGATCAAATTCACCCGGGTGAGAGATGAAATGAGAGAGGCGAGGCTCGCCTCTCCCCAAAACCCATCAGGAGATTTCCATAGAGTGGAGAACCTAAAAGAAGAGGAAAGATTTAGAATGATTTTACTGTGGCTACATGTGACATAAAGCCTACTAGAACGACGGGGTTTACTATATGCATCAAAAGGGTTAAACATTAAGTGACAGAGTTGGAGACACTGTCCCGGGTAGAGTTAGCCCATTCTCTTAAAGGCCGATATCACCCTGGGGCTTCAGGATCCATTGGCCCACAGCAGTGGGTGACACTGTTCTTCCAGACTGACACTATTTGCAATATCTGGTCGGATCCAGGGGCCAACGTAGTATAAGATCAATCAGCCAAGTGTGGTTTAGAAATAGTCACTAAAACAGATTATTGTGGACCGTTGAGACAAAACCACACAGACTCTCCACATCAGTAGCGACAGCCCAGAAATGCTGCATGCAAGAACCTCTTTGAAAATATTTGTGGGAAAACCCGTGATTTATAAGGAAAGTATGTCTCATTTTCTAAGCAGACAGGATGATCAAGGAACTTGCTTCAGAGTATTCCAAAGGGCTAGGTTGGTGACATTTTATAAAGATGCCATTTCAATTAAAAGCTTGTTAAAAGCATTACATCATTAAACCACAAGAACGTATCCAGAAATGGCTCTGACAAAAAGCAAAATCTGAAGACAAAGTTATAGCACGGTCCCGTACAGTCAGGGAAGACAGGATTTAATAATCAAGAAAACAGATGGTGAATTTATATGTGCATTTTTAATGTCGTAAGAATCTGTGGAACACCTGAATTAGAAATCCCAGGCACCTCACGCACATTAGGACTCAGTAGGGAGAACGGAGGCGGGGGGCACCATTCCCTTGACGACAAGGCACCTGCCAAGAATTTTGCTGAAGATCGGATGCCAAGTTTCTCTTGCTTTCCCTCTCCCCGCCCTTTGGCTCCAGAACTTCCAGGAGCCCTTATTCCAGAATATTAACAGGGTATCATTACCCCATCTTGCTCTCTGGGCCTCTCAAGACTCTAGACGTTTCGAGGAGGTACTCCCCAACCAGGTACTACTAGACTAGTACAGTATTGAAAGTGAAGATGTATCTCAAACGTCAACTCACTAATTTACAAACTTTCAGAACTCACCCTGCTCAAATACCTTGACTGCCGGCTCTGTGACTGAAACTATTCTTTTCTGCTTCCAATGCTATGTATTCGTGAAGAGAAAATTTATTTTTTCCTTTCTCGGTAAAGAGTGGTATAAAATATTGGAAAGAGTTTACAGAAGGTAGAGTTTATACAAGTGTTAGTGATTATAATTACATTCATAACCAGTGCTGGGTTGAGTTCCTGGTTATATAAGCCTTTTGCTGGATTTTCTCCTCTCTACTGCCGTTACTGACGGAGAAAGTTAAGGACGGAACTCAAATTTTAATGTGTTTTTTCACTGTTGTTTACTAAAAATGGATTTCAAAAAGGTGGTTAAGAAAAAAAAAGGTGGTAAAAACGATGGAAAGCAAACTTGAATGTCAAAGTCAAAGGCCACAAACTTGTGCCTTATTCTCGGGTGCACAGCTAAATAGCACTCCCTAGCCCCTCATACCTAGGGAGGGCCCTGTGACTAGTCTGTGCCAATCACACATGAGCAGGAGATGCCAGAGATGCTCAGGAGAAACCACTCCCTCTCCTGGCTCTCTGCCCTGCCGATGTTAAGGCTGAGGGTGAACTCAGGGGTCATGATGTGGAGTCCCCTTGCCCCCTTGCATTGAAACTCACCCAGAATTTGTTTTAATGAGGTATGGTAAGCTATGCAGACATGGAAACGATGTCGTGAAGGAAGTTCATGCTTACAGATCCCTAGAAACGGGAGCCATGGATGCCACGCAGGGCCACACGGGGAAGCACCAGGGTCAGTCAGGAGGAAGGCGACGAAAGGGGAGAGCATGGTCCAGAGCCTTTACTGGGGTTTTTGGGGGATGGAATGGGCAAGGCAGAGCAGGTATGCTGTGTAAGCTAAGGACTGGATGGTGTGAATAATTTCAGCAGACTCTGGGTTATAGGGGTGATCCCTAGTTGTCTGGTATCTGGCCCCGGGGTGATTCAGGGCAGGGAGAATATTGCTTGGTATGTGAAAGTTAATAGATTAGATGGTTGGGGGTGTGGGCTCTGGACTACTTGATCTGAGTATCAGAGACATTGTTGCAAGGGAGTCCTTTGCTCTCTCTAGGAACTAGGTAGCCCTGGGAAGGATGGTCTCTTCAGGATCAAGGCCCCAGTCATCAGAGCATCAAAAACATGGAAAATGAGAAAATATGCTCAGCGTGCCTGGGTGGCTCAGTTGGTTAAGCGCCTGACTTCGGCTCAGGTCATGACCTCATGGTTCCGGAGTCTGAGCCCTGCATCAGGCTCTCTGCTGTCAGCACAGAGCCCACTTCAGATCCTCTCTCTCTCCCTCTCTCTCTCTCTGTCCCTCCCCCATTTGTGCATGCACACTTTCTGTGTCCCTCAAAAATAAACAAAAAAATCAAAGAAAAGAAAATATGCCCAATGCCCTCCTCCATTTGATGGTGACACGACTAAGAAATAAGCTTTTAATGGGTTACGCCTCTAAGATCTGGGGGTTGTTACATTCTATTCCCACCCTTGCTAACGCACTTCAATTCAACTTCCTGATAAAGTTGTAAGGGTTTGTGAAATCTGGGACTCTGGCTCACGCTTCTTACAAGCATTACACCAAACCCAACTGTTTCAAATACATGTAACACAGAGTTTATTAGAAGGGACACTGAGGGGTGCCTGAGTGGCCTAGTTGGTTAATCGTCCAACTCTTGATTTCAGCTCAGGTCACGACCTAGCAGTTTGTGGGTTCGAGCTCTGCGTGGGGCTCTATGCCGTCAGTGTGGAGCCTGCTTGGGATTCTCCCTCTCTCCACTCTCTCTGCCCCTCCCCCACTTGTGCTGTCTCTCGCTCTCGCTCTCAAAATAAATAAAACTTTAAAAATATGTTTTAAAAAGAGACAGCAAATATTTAAGAACATAAGAAATATTTAACTGAATGACAACAATGAGCCTCCAGCCCAATTCTGTGTTTCCAAACATTGGTGTGACAGATAAAAGGACAAAGTCTGAGCTTTCCCTCAATGTTTGTTGAAAACAAACCCAAACAGGAAAAAAAAAATGTTCTGAATTTGAATTTGGAGACTTGGTTTTATTTTCAGTATATTATGATTGGGTTAGTGATGAGTTATTTAGATTTACAAGTGGTAGTTTCATTTGTATAAACAGCTAAAAAGCTCCCAACACATTCCATTTTTCTAGATTTTAGTGAGCAAGGTCCATTCACTTCGCGTACATGCTTCAGGGTCTTATGAACATCCTCCACTACCCTGGCCACTCAGAAGTTTCCAGGTGGCAGAGGACATATGGAGGGTTACCAGTCCTCTTTCCGTCCCACTCAGTATCTGACGTTCATTCCTGGATCTTTCTCTTCAAAGACTCTTCAAGGGGAACGTGACTCTTCAAGGGGAACGAAACATCGGCTTCTGGTTTCACATCCCTTAATTGAAAATACAGCGTTTTGGGGGTGCCCGGATGGCTCAGTCGGCTGAGCGTCCGAGACTCTTGGTTCTGGCTCAGGCATGTGAGTTTGAGCCCCGCACTGGGCTCCATGCTGGCCGTGTGGAGCCTGCTTGGGATTCTCTCTCTCCCTCTCTCTCTGACCCTCCTCCACTCCTCCCCTCTCTCCCTCTCTCATAAACAAATAAACTTTAAAAGAATTTTTAAAGAAGCAAATACAGCATTCTGTGGATAAACTTTGTGGATAAACTGCAGTAGCAACACCCTCCTGACTGGTCCAGGATGTAGTGCCATCAGGTAGGATAGGGGAACATTACAGCAATATTGGCTCCCTACGGGGCGCCCAGAAACCAGTGCTGGCCTGGCACAGAGAACAGACTCATTTAGCGCCTTCTTTTCAATGAACGAATAATTGAGTTTAAGAAGTTGCGAGCCCAGAGAACAAGGGCAGCCTTGCCCACACTCAGCTTAAGGGGAAGCAAGGCAAGTCATTAGGATTTACGTGACAGAGCCAACTTTGCAGTACTGGGCGTAGATCGTAAATAGTTCAAGCGAAAACGGCCCGATGATGCCACAGGCAGAGAAGTATGTCACGTTTCACGGTATACGTGTGCACAGTTTGTAAAACTGATCTTCCAGCAGCACGTTGATTAAAAAGTAGAAAATAGCCTTTTCCAGAAATCTTAAAAGACCTTGCTGCTTAATGATGCCAGTGGAATAAGTATCCCTGTGGTACTTTTCCTTCTGAAAAGGGGTGGGAGTGATTTCCAGGGTGTAGACTGTGAAGAATTGAGAAATGTTTCAGGAATTTTTCTCGGCTGGTAAGTATATTCTCTTTCTCGTCACACCCTCCCCCCTCTTAAATTTCATCAAGAAAAGTCTGAAAATTTCCTTTTGGTAAGTCAAACCTGATTTTGCTTTCTTTCGCCAATAGCCACATTCCGCTTCAAGGAGGATTGCTCAAATATGCAGACTGGATCCACCAATGGAAAACCTGAGTGTGGCCTGGCACCAAGGGTCTTGGTGAATTTCAGCCCCTGCAAAGGTGACATCTCTGGTTTTAACCTAGAATCGCTTTTCACATCAAAGCGTGGGAGCTGCAGATGGGCCACGGGACTGAGCGTAAGGCTGTGATGGTCGGAAGAAATCTGATTTGCTGAATTGCCGGAGTGGAAAGTTCTATTTTGAAACTTGAAATGAGTCCTCACAAACTCCATCAGCAAAGGAGCGCTTTGAAAGGTCTATCCAAAACCACGCAAACATAAGCAAAGCAAAATTCCTGGAACCTTTCTAAGGAATGAATGGCGTGCTCACACCTTCTCAAAAATACTCCTTCCCAACAACTACGTGCCCAGAGTGAACAACGCTGGTATGTACCTGTGCCTCTCTTCACGGATGGTGGACAGAGAACTCCCTAGTAAAATCCACTGTCTTCGTGACATAATCCGCGAAGCGTGCGTCGATGACAGGAATGAAATACTCTAGGGACCTTAGCCTGTCAGGCAAAACTCCTTTAAGGCCCTGGGTGGGGGGAGGAGTCCAAGGAACAGCTTCAGGCAGGACCCGGGGGGTGAAGGAGGGACTCCTCTGTCAGATCGGGACCCGCACTGCCTTGGAAGTGCCTTAATTTGTCTCAGATCAGGTGTCTTTGGGGGTTGGGTGATAACGTTGCTCTAAGCGGAAATTCAAAGTGTCACGAGAGCTCATTTCTACTTGAGACTGCCAATCGGCACACACGAACCAGTAATCCCGGCAAGAGTCCCTATCTTCTCAAACTTGCAACCTTTCTGGATCTCCACCACTGACTCTCCTCTCCCTGCCCGCACCCGCGCCCAAAGAAAGCCCTCATCTGCCTGCCAACCCTCATGTGTTTGTCTACACAGCAGCTTTCTCACCTCCAACCCCTCCCCGAGCAAAGTGCCCACCCGGGTTTTCCTGACGCGACCCTCACCTAACCTCTCTGCCCTCCGTTCCAGCCACTCCCGCCGCCTCTGTGCTGTAGCTGCCTCGACCGTGGGTGCTGTTGCTGACCCCGGAGGGAACACTGGAAATACGTGAAGACGTGCTTCGGTCTATTACCGTTGCATTAGGATTGGGAGACAAGGAGGGGGGTGGTTACTGACATTCACTGTCCAGCATCCTGAAATGCTCATCGGAGGCTGAACAGTCTGCAGTCCAGGTCCCCGCCCCCTCCCCGGCTCCCACACCGGTAAATACCGTCCACGGCCTGTGCGGGTGCTCGCGCGCTTGCCTGGTTGGGCCAGGGATGCTCTTTCTCCCCACCTTCCCCCACACCTCCCCTGCCCCGCTTGGCCACCCCCTCCTCAACTTTCAAAAACATAGATGTCGTTTCTTTGGAGAAGCCTTTTCCTCGACCCACTAGACTAGGCCGTGTCCCCGTAGCACTCAGCACTCTGGCCATTCGGCAGTTCCGTACGTGCTTGCTGGTCATCGGCTCCCACCTTCTGCAAGCCGCCAGAGGGTGAGAGAGGCGGAATTCATATCTGCGCACTCTCAGGGTCAGGGCACATCAGAGAGACGCCATGGTTCTGCCGAATACAGAAGTTCTCAACACATGCTCCCTCCTCCTTAAACACATTCCCATTTCCTGGGTTTAACTCTGCTGAAACGCTCCCTGCAATGCCTGGAGACACAAGTGGTTTTCTTTCTACCACTCACCTTATCTGACATCACATGTTCGTCCCCCCCCCCCCGCCACGATCGCTCTGATCATAACACTCTCCTTGATCTAAATTCTATGTGACTCTTCACTTAACATCTTTAGTCCCAACTTCTTCACCTCGCATGCAAAGCCCTGTGCCGTCCGGCTTTCACCCACCTTCTCAAACCTTTTCCGGTCTTCTACCCTTGAAGGGATCAGCTCCTCGAAGCTTTCCACATCAGCCCTGAAATTCCCCACTGTATCCGGCTCTTCCTTCCATGCCTACATGTCTCGATCCTGCTTGGACTTTCAGGCTAAACCTAAATGTCCTCTCTAACAGGTCACTAGCAATTCCAAATGAAAGGCATTTCTCTCTCAGCCCTCCAAAATCCCATAGCACGCCAGGTGTATTTTACCTGAGGCAATAATATTCTACTTTGTACTAGAAGCTTCCACGTGTGAATCCAGTCTCCCTTATCAGACTACAAACTCTTTGATGGTAAGACCCACGTTGATTTATTTACCTATCACCCTCATCATCTACCACAGTGCCTTGGACGTCAGCATCACGGGAATGAGGTTAAAGAGCAACAGTACGACCATTTTTGTTACCCATTAATCGTGAGAATTAAGAAATTCATTCTAAAATATTCATTTGTTAGAGGAAGTCAACTGATGAACAAGAACTCCAATGGCCTCCTACAATTCTCTGCCAAACATACTTAATATTTGCAATTTATTTTGTCTTACACAGGTTCACTCAATAGGTTAATGTTTACAACACAATGAAAAGAAAACCCCATGCTGCGGGCTTACTGAACACAATGAAATAATGGCATTGGTGATGATAACACAAACTGGAAAAACTCATGTTATTGGCTGGCTGTTAGGGCAAATTGCCAAATTTGAGGGAAGCAGACAGGGTGGCAGAAACGAACCTGAAATTCATTTGGTGTTATCTCTCAGGTAAAGTAACTTTTCGGGAGTCTGTCTGCCTTTCAACACAGGCTGCGTGAGGTGAACGAATAGATCTACATAATGGACTATAGCTTGACTGTAACAATTCTGCCACAAACCACAAGCCACAAGCTCAAAGCACATAATCATAACTCTAGGATTGGAAAACCCCTGCCCCTACCACAGAATGGGCCACATTAGTTCTTTTGGAAGCAGACAAGCAAATGACCATCTTACAACTCTTCTGAGAGTCCCGAGGCAAGCACTTTGGAGTTAGGACCAGAGTGCAACGTCTCGATAAGAAGGGGAAGGGGCCTGGAGATAGCCATTGTGCTCAGTCCACACCATTCCCTGTGTCTCCCTGCGTGTGGGCCAAGGGGACAACTGCCAAAATTGTTTGCTTGTTTGTTTTTACTATTTATTTATTTTGAGAGAGAGAGAGAGAGAGGAGGGGCAGAGGGAGGGAGGGAGAAAGGGAATCCCAAGTAGGCCCCATGCTGTCCGTTCGGAGCCTGACGTGGGGCTCGATCTCACAAACCGCAAGGTCATGACCTGAGCCCAAATCAAGGGTCGGATGCTTGACCAACTGAGCCACCCAGGCGCCCCCCCCACCCCCCCAAATTGTTCCCATTGCCAGTCCGTCCTGACACAGTGATGGCTGCTTCTATCACCAAATTGGCAGGGCTTCTACAACAAACCACATTCAGCACTCTTTGGAACCCCTGCTCATTCAAAATATGTGAAGATCTACTCTGAGTAAAAATGAATCACAGGAAAGCTTTAGAGTTAAAAGGACACGATTCTGCTAGAATGTCCCTTGTGGGGGTGGGTCTGGAAACAGGACATTTTATTTTCTGATCTGGAGACTTAGGGACCCTTCCAGGACAAGGAGGTCTGATGAGACTCAGAGAACAGGTCATAGGGTATAATAAATTGGCTGTGCATGCATTTTCTCCAACTGTCAGTATTTAATAGGCTAAAGACTATCAGCGAGGATGAATCATTTCTGTTTGAAGCACAAAACACATTGACACAGAAACAAAGAGGCTTGTAGGCTTTATATTCTTTGGTTCTCTGAACAATAAAAGGCCTTGTCTAGTCAACATTTGGAGTAATTTTTCCCCGGGGGATTATTACTATTCGAGAGGGATGAAAGAGAAGCATTCTCATGATACATTTTCCTTTTCTGGGACTAAAAGATGTGTCTCTCCTTAGGAGGAAGCATTTTGGATATATTGAGTCAGCTGCATTTCTCACATGCCCTCTTCCAGCTGGAGGGAGGACTAAACCCGGTCGAGAGAATCAGTCCTCAAACCTTAACAGTTTGCTTGAAACGTGTATGTCAAGGAAAGGCAACTCTTTCAGGAAATGGGGTGTGAGGTTAGGCTCTCACGAGATTTGAGTTACTCTGCATACAGGTCCGTGAGGGTGGAAAACGAAAGCCCGAGTAATTAACCGAAAATGTCAAACTCGTGGACGGGAGGCATCGATGTTTCATTACAGTGCCGTGCTTTGCTTCGAGATCCTCGCCTCAAACGGTTATTAAAAATAAAGTTTAGAATTCCTAGCATTTAAACTCTCCAGGCAACTGGAAAGAAAACGGGCTCTCGGAGCCAGAATGGATGAAACCTACAAGCTATAAACCTGAGCCCTCGCTCTCATTAGATTTTAGGTATGTTTTTCTTCTAAAATGTGTTCTTGTGATCTCTAGGTCTGCAGACCCGAGGGGGAAAAATCGTGAACAACTGGCACCAGGGGGACCGCAGAGCTACTTGCTGACAGTTGAGGTCATGAAGCTGTTACCATGCTCCAGCGCCTTCATGGGAAACCAGAAGAGGATGAGGGAGTGGACCAAGGCGTTGATGCAGTGACCCCAGAAAACCTAAGGGAAAACAAACCAAGGGAGTCAGGAGCTGCCCACAACTCTTGACCTCTGCGCAACTCAACAGACGGCTCATTGTGAAGGATACTGGCAGGGTGCTGCGTCACTGCAGAAGCACCGTATTATTCTTGAAGTTAAAAAAAAAAATACCTATTTCCTCGTTTTTACGTACAAATGACTGGATGATCTCCAGATAATATCACCTTACTACAAAGACCTGAATGTATATGGCCATATACATAGAGCAATATACAATCTGTCCACATCCAAAAAAATGACTTACAATCCTTTTTTTAAATAATCATAAAAAAGACAACACAATTTTACAATCATCTAGAAAGAGAAGGGTATTAGGTCAAAATTGTTAACAAGAGACAGAAATGTTTTGAAAACACTGAAAATGCCTTAAATGTGGATTCCTACACCGCGCTCTCACTGTTTTGTTTTGCTTTTTGAAATCCCTCCCGTGCAACTTGCTCACTTCTAGGAGTTTGGTTAGTATCATGCACGTTTAAAACTCTTTAACACTTGAAAGGTCAAACAAGAGAACGCAAAGTTTAGTTTCTTCCAAACCAGAGTTTCATAAATGCATTTCGAGGATCTCTTTAACTACTGAGATGACCGAACTACCATACTGACACAAGCTTGAGTTTATTCAAACATCTACAGATTGTTCCGGGGACCGTCCTATAGTTTGATCCTAAGTAGTGGTGAGGAGACAGACAATAATGAAAAAAAAATGATAAGACAATGGGATTTTCCCATTTGAAAAGTTCATTTTTTTCCTGCCTTTTCCCTGACCTCCTCACCTCACCTATCCCCTCAAAAGAAAAAAAAAAAAAATCTTCAAGGTGTCTGCAAATAAGTCTCACCCTGTCACCCTTACCAAGGCCCCGGTGGCTACCCAAGCAAATCATGCTCACAACCAGCGCCCTGTATTTTAACTGACCGCTGTTAAAATGTTAAAATGAACCTCTGTTTCAACCCCCTAATCCCCTCCTGCACAAAAATCTAAGACAGAAACATGGCAAAGGAGGCATCCTGCACCAAACCAGGCACAGGTCTTCCCTTCTGGCCAGTGAGACTCAACCACCCGGCCGCTTAGCTGTGACTGGCAGACCCTGGGAGGTCCCCTTAGCCAGGCTTGACGGCAGAATCCCGGCAACACCTAGCCTAACCCAGCTTCCGCTCGGCCCTCTGCAGGACTGCTTAGGTCTAGATGCCTTTTAGGCATCTTTTAGGTCTAGGTGCCTTCTCTCTTCTGGTTGATTCTCCAGGCTGAAAAAGAAATACCCACCACTGCCTTGATTCCCGTGTTGACATCTGGCCAATTCTACTCACTGACTAAAGGAACCTTTTCTTTTAACTGAAAAACCAAGCCACAGGTGGCGAGAAGGCTCCGTTAGGGAAGCTCCCCACCGGCCTCATCGCGGGGCTTTATGAAGGGAAGGGGAGTCTCTGACGGCTGATCCCACAGGACCCAGGGCCATGGGCGCCGCTGGCCAGACCAATGTCAAAGGCACACGGGGACAAGAGCAAAGGAGTCGGCAAACAGGAACTGAACGTGCAACACGGAAGCTTCCTTTCCGACTCGGCATCTGGAATTCACCGGCTGGCTATACTTTGGAGAGGGCTGGGGCCTCGACTCTTCTCCAATGTTCTCTCTGATCTCTCAGGCAGGTAACTAGAGCCGGAAGACGAAGCGCGCCCCTTACGCGCTTCTGAGGCGACGAGTGTGGGCGAGCGTCATTTACCTTTGTGTTGAAGCCTTCCGCGTTCTGGGTGATCTTGTAGAGCTGTGGGAACCTGAGCATGCTCTCCTGGGTGCAAGACCTCTCGAAGATTCCCAGGGTGAAGGGTGGCAACGCTGTGAAAATCTGTGTGGAGAACAACGAGCCATTAAAAGAGGCCTTCCCGAGTGTTTCGCTTCCACGGAACGATGACTTAGTTTTCAGTCAAGTCCAGACCTGAGCCTCAGTGATTCACAGCTCCCCAGGCACCCTCCAAACAAAGAGAATACACGAGAGACCGTTTTTACTTGTTACTCCATCAGCATAAAACGAATGCACTGGACGCGAAACACAACACCATAAATATCTGATTAGCTAAGAAACCACGTTCAATTAACAACTACCTTCCTTTGTCAAGCGAGCGGTGGTTTCGGTGGCTTTGTGGGGTGCTGCGCCTTCCTGTTAGCGTCGCCGAGGCGCGATTTTACAACTTCCCATCCTGATTTTATACTCAAATTTCAGGAAGCACGAGGTACTTCACCCATTTATTCATCTGACAGACATTTCTTGGGAATGAATTATGGGCCAGACGCCGTGATAAGCACCAGGAAGAATATGTACAGAAGGAGGAGGAAAGGCAGCAGGTCCCTGACCCGCAGGAGCTCTGTCTACTGCAGGGCTGGAGAGGGGCGGCAGGCAGCCGGCGTATAAATAAACACCTACGAGTCGGTGCTCTGCGAAACGACTCATGGGGGAGATGATGGGGAAGGAGAAGGGAAAGTCAGGAAAGTCAGGGTTCCGGGACCAAAGAGTGCCTGACCTGTAAGGTACTGGACCTACAGGATTTGGCGGGATGAAGAGGGAGGCCGGGGAGAGGGGCGCAGAAGGGAACACTCCCGTGAATCGAGCACCCCTCGCAAAGCTTCAGGTAGGAACACAGGTGGCACGTTCGGGGGTGGGGTGAGGACTCCTGAGACTTCCGGCACGGTGGCTGGCTGAGGACGGGGCACAAGACGAGGCTGGGAAGGAGACAGAGCAACCTGCCACGACAACGGGTCTCCTGGTGCCTGCTGAGACCACAACCCTTACCTGTAATCTACAGGGGACTGGCACGCCCCTGACTGCGTCTGGGAAAGAGAAAGCCAGATCCTAAAGAAGAAATTGGGACTCAGCGTGCCATTTCAGCCCGGAAAGGAAGGCCATTCTCTTACGTGGTTCTGGGAAGAGGTCACAGGCCGGGTCACTCACTGCTCAGCATCAGCACCGAGCAAATCCCTGCCCACAAACTCAGCAAACTCTCAAGCCCGTGGGAACTGGATGCGTGTCTCTGAGAGCTCTGTGTCACCAGCTACCCGGAGCCCGAGTTCAGATAAATAAGCCTTTTCCAAATCTATTAGGATAAAACAATCAGAGATGTGGTGGAATAAGGCCCACAAAACTCCCACGATCCTCGTTCACCCTGGAGCAGAAAGGAAACCGGCCCTGGGGATCTCAACCTCCTCCAGATTTCAAGGATAAGAGGATCGAGAGGGCTGGCACTCGGCCCTCTCACCATAACACAAGTTATCTGTTTAAGGGAGGTGCTCCCAGCCAACATCTCAGAACCCGTGCACAGCTGTACGTCCACCCACCCGCGTTGTTCCGCTTATACGTGCTTTCACGCGTGCTTCATGTTCCTGTCCTTATTGCTTCTTTTCCTTTTTTACGGGACTTCCTACCCACTTCACATCGTCCCTCCTTCACCAGTGGCCAACCCCCCAGTAGGACCTATCATATTCTCACCCTGCTTTAACACACCACACACATAGATCATTCTTTGTTGTCGTTTTTTAAATTCTTTTTAACGTTTACTTATTTTTGAGAGAGAGAGAGAGAGTGAGAGAGCGCATGAGCAGGGGAGGGGCAGAGAGAGAGGGAGACACAGAATCCGAAGCAGGCTCCAGGCTCCGAGCTGTCAGAACAGGGCTTGATGCAAGGCTCCAACTCACAAACTGTGAGATCATGACCTGAGACGAAGTCGGACGCTTAACCGAGGGAGCCACCCAGGCGCCCCCATTCTCTGTTTTATAGAAACAAATTTTTCTTCGTGTTTTTCTCGCAAAACAATACATCATGGGATGCTTCACATGTCCCCTGGGTTTGACACTAAAGCAGTATTTGTCCCCCCCACACACAGTGATTCATAATACGGAGGCTCCGTATTTTTTCAGCCATTCGCCTACAGATAGGTATTCCTTTGTTTCCGCACACATTACGTAATAAACGTCCATAATGTATCATAACAAAGATACCTTTATCTTTTATTTCTGTGGGAAGGATTCCCAGAAATAGGGTTGCAGGGTAAAAAGATACATGTTAAATTTTACAAGATGTTTGCTCAGTGGTTTCCAAAAAAGTTTCCAATCATTTACCCTTCCCTTCATGAAGGACAACAGTAATCTTGTCCCTGCTTCCCCAGCAGCACTGGGTGTTACATTTAACATCCTCCAGGCTAAAAAATTAAAGATATTAATTCTTACCTAAAAGGAAACTTACATTTCCCTGACTACCAACATGTGTCAGCGTGTTTTTATATATTTGTTGGACATTTGGGTTTGCAATTCTGTGAACGGTCTAGTCAGGTCCTTTGTCCATTTTCTACTTGTGGTTTATCCACTTTTTAAGAGTACTTGGAGTATAACAGATACCAACTCTGTCTTTAATCCAGATGCACTGTCTCCTGGCTTTCTTTATGGTTTCTCTTGTCATATAAAAGCGCTTAAGTTTTCTATGGTCAAGAATAGCTCTGAGTGCCCAATTATTGTTATCAAAGTTTTTAGGAATTTCTTGCAGGAATCTTACAGTTTCACTTTCCACACGTAAGTCTTAACGAATCTGGAATTTATTTATCTATGTGGCATAAGATACGCATCCAGTTTTATTTTATTTTTTCCAAATAAAGAGCCAGTTGTCAGAACACAATTAATCCAAACTCTTCCTAAAATAGCACCTTTGACGTTTATTTAATTCTCACATATTGTAGATCTGGAATCCCAAACTGGAATTTACTTCTGGATTCTCTAACTTATTGGTGCAGTTTCATGTAAGGATCATATTGATTTGGTTACAACAGGTATAGTATGGTCTAAGTTAAAAAAAAATTTTTTTTTAATGTTTATTTATTCTTTGAGAGAGGCAGAGACAGAGAGACAGAGAGTGAGAGGGGGAGGGGCAGAGAGAGAGGGAGACACAGAATCCGAAGCAGGCTCCAGGCTCTGAGCTGTCAGCACAGAGCCTGATGCGGGGCTTGAACTCATGAGCCATGAGATCACGACCTGAGCCAAAGTCGGTCGCTCAACCAACTGAGTCGCCCAGGCACCCCAATATTGCCTGATGTTTAGTGACAAGAAGTTGACCCTTGTGATTCCTTTTTTGTACTCTGCGTATTTGTTCTCAAGTACTTGTTAATTTCACTTATACTTCGATATCATTTTGAGCAACTTCCCCCCCCCCCCCAATCACTGGGATTCTATTTGGAATTACACATTTTTATGTATCAATTTAGAGGAGTTTTTTTTTTTTTTTTATGACACTGTCTTCTCATACAAGAGAACAATATCCCTTGCTAGCTGTTCTCTATTTTGTATACTTCAGTAAGGTTTTGGATTTCTTTTTCTATTTGGTCTATAAAAATTACTCCTACACAATGTATATGAAAGGAATTACTACTCCTTTGCATTTCTAAGTCTCCTTGCTAGAGTTAAAAAAGCTATCGATTGTTAGGATAGAAAGAAGTTATTGGTTATGGATCTAGTCACCTTATGAATTCTCCTATAATTCTAGTATTTATTGATATGTTTGGGGTTTTATAGATATACAGCCATATGTGAACACATTTAAAAGGCCACTTTTTGTGTGCATATTTGTAGAAGCACAGAAGTCATTTTTTTTTTTTCGAGTAATAGTTTTTAAATTTTCTTGGCAATTGCTGAAAATTCCAAAACCAGTGCTGAATTATATAGTGATTTCAGGCATCCCTGACTAATTTCTTATTTAAAATGAAATCGTTTAAGAATTTTACCATTTATGGTAATATGCTACTGTTTTTTTTTTTTTAAATAAATAGTCTGGATTATAGTTGATTGGCTTCTTTCTTTCCCATTTTACTTAAGAGTCCTTATTTGGGGAGTGGCAGCTGACTTGCCTCAAATACTTTCTCAGCATCCACTGATGGGATCATGTTTTTCTTTTTTCTTTTGTTGATATTCAGAAAGATTTAAAAATTTTGAACCTCCTGTATTCCTGAAATAAATCCTACTTGGTCAAATATTTTACTCTTTTGATACACTCTTGAACTCTATTTGCTGATAATTTATTGAGAATGTTTATATTTCTGTTTACAAATGAGGCTGGCCCATAGTTTTTTCCTTCAAATGATGCTGGCTTGATAAGATTAAATAAGATAATTTGTCAAACAGTTTAAAGCACATTAAGAGTTACCTCCATAAAATAAGAGATGAAATCTAGCTGAAATCCATCTGATCATGGTGGTTCTTGTCACTATAAAATAAAATGATGTAGAAATTTGACTATAGATATGATGGGAATCCAATGGATGGCATTCATTCATTATTTGGAGAGATTTAAGAGTTTCAGGTCAGTTTTTATGCTATTTAATCTGCTATGATAAACCATGACTCGCTACTTTAGCTGGCCTGGGGAATCAAATCTAAAGAGCATATACAGAAGAAGAAAAAGTAAGACAGAAATGCTGTTTGGAGGAAATGGAAAGAGGAAATCCAGCCCAACACAGGGGTCACTAGTGAACGTCTCAGACGTCCCAAACTGTCCCAAACTCAGAGACCCTTGTACTGGGTCTCTGTGCACTGAGGCAGGAGTGGGGAAAAAAAAAAAAAAAACCTGCTAACTAGGACATTATTGGAACAACAATGGCCAAACTGGAATATGAACTAATAAGGATCAGAGAATAGTACCATATCCATTCTAAATTTTAGATTTTGATCATTATACTGTGGTTATATAAGAGAATGGTCTTAGCAACTGCGTTCCAAAGCATTAAGCAGTAAGAAGCCTGATGTCTTATTTTCAACTGGTTCAAAAATAATTGTGTTGGTGTGTGTGTATGCATGAGGGCCTGTGGGGGTGCGTGCGTGCACATGCGTGCTTGTGGGTGTGTGCATGCGTGCCCTTGGCGGGCGTTTGCACATATGCACGCGTAAGGAGAGAGAAATGCACATGAGGGCAAAATGGTAATAATCGATGAATGTGAATACAGGAGTTCTTTGTACTCTTTTTGCAATATTTCTCTTAGTTTCAATTTATTTCAAACAAAAATTACCAGAACAGGGGGGCCTGGGTAGCTCAGTTGGTTGGGCGTCCGACTTTGGCTCAGGTCATGGTCTCATGGTCTGTGAGTTCGAGCCCCGTGTCAGGCTCTGTGCTGACAGCTCAGAGCCTGGAGCCTGCTTTGGATTCTGTGTGTCTCTCTCTCTCTGCCCCTCCCCCACTAGTGCTCTGTCTCTCTCTCTCAAAAATAAACATTAAAAAAAATTTTTTTTTTTAAAAAGTTACCAGAACAATTTCTATGGAGACAAACTTCCATGTTCTCAAAAGGTTTGGCCCTTCCAGCATGACTGACTTCTGGAGGCCAGAACCCCTCTGACTTCACAGATCCTTGACTGTCCCAGCTCTGCATGGTGGCTCCTTCCAACACCTGTGCTGTGGTCTTAGTGACAGACGTGCAGGGCCATTTTACCTTGAAATTTACTTCTCTAGTGCAATATCCTCTTTTCTATAGTCTGGGGGACACAAAGAGCACACAACACATCCCCAGCCCTAGGGATCAAAGGTCACCGTGGGTCGTAACCTTTCATATGCACAACCATCGTTAAAAAACTGTGTTCAAACTTTTGTGTTCTCACTATCTCTGAGAAGCTCTGATGGGGCTCAGGCGTCCGCATCTTCATACAAATCCTGGTTAAGCGGTGTGAGGACCACATTCTGACCAACACTGTCCAAGCCTATCAGCATCTTATGCATAGCAGGCCCTCAACGCAAGTTTGTTGGATTGATGTGAATTGTCCACGGCTGCACACAGCTAAGTGAAGAATCCAGCTCTCAGGCCTGAACACAAAAGGGGGGCTGACCTCCACGCATCATCCAACCAGGCGACACTACACCAGTCCTTAGCTCTCAAGCAGAGTCTCACGGGTTTCAGCTTCCTATTTATAAATCCGTATGCGGGCATGGATGTGGCCCCTTCCAGCACTAAATCATTATGGAGCAGAGACTAATTTTCATCTGCCCCAAACAGTTTTAGGTCCTGCAAAGTTAGCAATCTGTCCGAGAGGAGGTCCTTGAGCCGCTATCCATGTGGTAGGTGAGTTAGAACAGCTGTTCCAGCACAGGTGAGAAACGGGCATTGATTCGGCCCCATTCTCACCACCTGTCACCTTTGCCTTTTGAGCCTACGTATTAGCGATAAATGCGCCAGCATACTTAGCAGCTAGCAGCACACCGACTAACTCACCAAGACTGTTTAAACCCAAGATAAGATCTGAACTCAGGCCCAGTGGCAGCTTAGTCTACCCATTTGACCCTCTTAACCCGTCAAGCTACACAGGGCTGGGGCAACCTATCAAATGCAGCATTTTATACCTGGAACCTTGCATGGTAGCTACTGAAAGAGAAGAAAAAAAAAAAAAGATTGTGTGAGCCGATGACTAGAACATCCAGCCAAAAATGTATATACAAGGTATAAATATTTATAGCCCCACAATGTACACTGTATGTCTGGTAAGTTCCATCTATAGCTTCCTATGATGGCTGTTTCTGACTACAAACTCCCACAGGGCAGGCGATGCCAGAGTTAGCGTCCACAAGAAGTGGGAAAGCGTAACTCGCGATGTTGCGTACCGGGGTCTCTAGAGCACCAGGCTACAGCACCCTGGTTCTTCCTGCCAGAAAAACAAACAGCTAAGCAGCTATACTTCGCCATTTGGGCTTATGGTTTCTATTTCTTTCTAGCTTTTGAATCCACTGTAGTGAAGTAATGAAAAAAGAACTCTAAAATCATGAAAAATACCAAACAAGCTGATTATCATTCACCATGGGAGCTGGAAGTCAGCGTTCATTATTGTACCACTAGCTGTGGAAGACAACATTCTCCCACAAGGACAGATACTCTTCTAAGAAGGACAAAATGGACACCGGGTTACATACTCTACATGCATTATCTATGTTTAAGAATTCAGAAATAAAATGACGAAGCGGAATAGGCTTAGATGTAGCTCAGAAATTTTTACTTGAGCTAAAAACATGGAAATGTTGTGCAGGCATTTAGTCAGGAGGTAACAAGGGTCTATTATCAAGATATATGGGTTAATAATTTCATGGGGTTATTCAAGAATGATCTGCTATGATTGAAACCATGTGTGGAGAGCCTGGGCTTCTGCGGGATGTGTCGCAGCAACAAAGGCTCTAAAGATGTATTTGTGCTGCCCGCTATGTATACAGATGATTGACTTAGATACACTTCCCAGACGTAAACAGTAAAGGAATGTCACTGAAGTTTCGCATGCTATCAGATAGAGATAGGGAATGCTTACCACATTGTACAAGCCGATGCACCAGCGTTCAAATAAAATCTGCCCAGAAAATCCATTAACAAAGGCGAACCAAAGCTGAAAGAGAAGAAAGTTCAAGAAGTTTTATATCAATATTGACCTAAATGTTTCCATTCACTGAAGAAGGAGTGGGGGGAATGTGGACCACCAGCTGGACACAGCTGCTGAGGGATAAAGAGCCACAGGACGTGGTGGTCGTTCTTCCATAAAAAACAAGTTCCCGATATTACGGGTACTGGTATTTTAAGGACAATTTATATTTAACGCATACATCAATTTTAAGAGGTAATATGTACATCTTTACAGAAAAGCAACTTATATTTCATTTACATCGAATATGTTTCGTGGCAACGCTTTCTCATTGACTGGAAGAGTCTCAGAATTTCCCCATGGAGTTGATTTGATCAAGGTGATTTATCTTTGTAGGACTTTCAAACAGATAAAAACCATAAATAAAAAAACAACAAAAACTCCTCTGTTGGTCACTTATGTTCTTAGCTCATAAAATAGTGACCCTCCTCAATCAAACGTCCACCACCTCAGCAAAGGTCAAAACACAGTAATACAAAAGGAACATGCTCAAATCATCTTCTTGAGTAACATGGGTGTATAAATAAATAAAATGTCGACGATTATTTATGTCTTCAAGTAGACTATAATTCTAATTGATCAAGCAAGACTGACATAAAAACAACTGCAGAGCAAAATACCAGGGGATAAAAATATGTTAGAGAAGGAGCCGTCAGACGGGCATAACCAGGAGAAGATGTGCAGCAATGACAGTGCAACAGCAAAGGGGTGGGCCATCGCGAGGATGGACAAAACCCTGATTTAGAAGGGAGCGAATATGGAAGCACGGAATACAACATGCTGCTGTTTCAAAAGTCATCTAAATTTACGGGATACAACAGGATTCCAGTGATCTGGGGCTAGACTTTAAAGCATCGCACGGGAATCACAGAATTCACCTTACTGGTATAAAAATCATGACAGACTGAATCCATTACTATGGGAGAAATAGACGGGCAACACAGAACAGCTACCCCATGATAATAAGAGTTGAGACCAACTCTGCTACGAAAATTTTGCCGAGTCTGATTTTTCAAAATCAGCTTCTAGAGAAAGGAACCGTTGCCTATGTTGCACAACCGTACGGAATGCGATAGCTAGGACAAAGGATTCACCGAGTCCCAACAGGGTCGAATGAAATACACCTCAATTCAATTGCCAGGTGAAGTGTTCTTAAGCATAGCTTTGATTAGCTCATCCCCTAGTTCAAAAAACTACTAGGGATCCCTCCTAAATCTAAGATAAGCTTGCTGACCTTGCGGACCCTCAAAAGTCCTCCCACACGCTTATTCACTCTTAAATCCAACTGTCTCCCGAGAGGCCCCCATGAGGCCTGGCTGTTCTCTGTCAAGAAACACTGACAGGGAACTAAGAATCAGAAGTTTATGCTGTGTTCTGCACTCAGAATATTTTTACAACACCTGTTCGAATATCAGCTGTCCCTAAAACAACAATTCCAACCACTCGAGGCCTTGGTAATCAATAGTTCGGCCAAACTTTTACGCGCGAGGAGAGCCTGGGTCCACATCGGACTCCAGCATATTTGTAAACTGTTTCAAGAGTTTTCACTTTATTTTCCCAAGATTGTGTTATACTTTTACATTCTCCTATTCAAATCAGTGAGCGAACACTGATAAATATCTAATGAACACCTAATTATTATATTGCTTAATTCTGTTGATTTATATTCTTTTGTTGAAGGTAGTGATATTTCTACCGCTCTCCCCTCTCCTAATATCAACTGAAAACAGCAAAAGTAATTGAAAATAGCAAATGGCTCTTTTCTTTTTTTTTAATGTTTACTTATTTATTTTGGGGAGGGAAGGGAAGAGGGAGAGGGAGAGAGAGAATGAATCCCAAGCAGGCTCTGTGCTATCAGCACAGAGCCTGATGCGGGCCTTGATCTCAAGAACTGTGAGATCATGACCTGAGCTGAAATCAAGAGTCAGACGCTTAACTGACTGAGCCACCCAGGCACCCCAGAGTCAGCTATTTTCAATGAAACTATAGGATAGCCTTTATTAAAACTACACATGACACAGCATAGAAATAATACAAGATAGGCTCAAACAAGGGGGACTGCCAACAGCAGAGTAAAATACCTACAGAGTAAAAAATTTTCCAGGAAACAGGGCAACAATCCAAGAAATCGCTGACCAACTCTCATTTAAAGGGAGAAATCTAGGGGCACCTGGGTGGCTCCGTCGGTTAAGCATCTGACTTCGGCTCAGGTCATGATCTCACAGTTCATGGGTTCAAGCCCCACGTCAGGCTCTATGCTGACAGCTCAGAGCCTGGAGCGTGCTTCGGATTCTGCGTCTCCCTCGCTCTCTGCCCCTCCCCCACTCACACCCTGTCTCTCTTGCTCTCAAAAATAAATAAAACGTTAAAAGAAAACGTTCAAGGGAGAAATCTAGAGGCAGGGACAAGTCACGGCTGAGGTCCCTTGTCCCATTCACCACAGCAAGCAAACTGAGGTTGAAGGACAATGTACACACATATGCCGTTTCTCCCCAAGAAGCAAGCGAGGAGGATGGAAGGGTAAAGTTGGGAGCAGAAATGGCTGACAACTTGCCAGACACTGATGGAGGGAACCTGAAAAGAAAGAAATGCAAATTCGTCCAACAGAAAACCCGTAACATGCAGACACTCACTGTGAGACACATCGCCCTCCAACTCGCCCAAGAAGAAGAGACGGGGGCGGGGGGGGGACAGAGGGGCTTACTGATGCAAAATGACAGCTGACCAGTGTAGATGAGGCAGAACCTTTGACGAGCAAGCGCTCTGAGACAATGTTGCAGCCCCTGCCCCCTAGATATGCTCACAAAATAATAAGGAAAACATGCGTTTATGAAAGAATATGTATACGTTATGTATGACATTGCATATTACATATAATTATGTATAACTATATACATATAAAATATATAATGTCATACATTATACACGACATGAATATGAAATAATCTTTACTGAAAAAACCAGGTCACAGGGCAGAAGAATACCTTGAATGTTCTTGACAGGCATAAAATAGCTAAAGAAAATGTGGCTTTTCGTTGAAACAAGAGCTAAAGTAAGATGTATAAGCTATCAAAGGAGGAAGCAAGCAAGACAAAGTCAATGTTGCAGGTTAAAGGCACTTTATAAAGGGGGAGGCGCCCAGAACTGAAAGTGCCCACAGCACACCTACGGATGGCGGTGGGGAGGGCTGGGGAGAACAAATGTCAAAGCATAAAAGGTTAACGTTCATTGTTAAGAGCTGACAATCTCTCAAAGATAACTGGAAAATTCCAAAAGGGTGTACCTTAAAAAAAACATAAAGGAACAAGTAGGATAGAGAACAAAATGTTCGAAGATATAATAAAAGAAAAATTCTGAAATATTCCAATACCTTGCTCAGCCAACAGAGTGAGCACCATTTGTCTCCAGAAAACAAAACCTCAAGAGAGATCCATAGCTACCCACATTCTGATATGTCAATTAACGGGTTAAAATTTTGAAAGATCGATTCTTATTATATTTTGGCGGAAAAAGCAGTTAACCTACAAGGGGAAAGATCATTCCTCTCCAGCAGTAGACAATACCAGAGGCCAGTGGGAATGCTGACACGTCCTTAGCAAAACAAAGCATGACAAGAATCTTAGGCAAAGACAGAAACAAAGGAACATTAAGAGCCCAAAACACGATGAAAACGCGATGACGGAAGTAATACTACTAAGTGTGTCTGTTGTATTAATAATACAAAAAAATTTTAATGCCTGGTGGATTAAAAAAAATTAAAATATGTGCTGTGTACAGAGTAACACGTGAAAGAGATACTATTTGAATAATCACCAATTCACAACCCTGACTTCCAAAGCCCTACAGACCAGGAAGGTCTTTGCCTGCTATCCTGACAGCATGGCTTCTCCTTGGTTCTTTGCAAGCACCAAGTATGAATCTAGTTTTAGTGTTTTGCACCCAAATATGAAGGAATTTTGTTCACAGCATGATACACTATTTAGAAAAAAATTATGTGGTATTTTGCTTTCACTCTGTATACTCAAGTTAATTACGGATGGCCTATTTCAACACAAAAAACCAAATTCAAAGAATTAAGAGAAAACAGGGGGAAAAGTGCTTTCGTATGTGAAACTCTCTGGAGACCTTAAACTCAGAAATTGTACAAAAGGAGGGCTAAATTTGAAACAATTTCTATAGAAAAAATATTAATAAACTTGAAAGAAAAGGAGTAACTCGTTCAAACATTTTTGTAACATCTATGAAGACAAAGGACTAATTTCCTTAATACATAAAGAGTTCCTACAAATGGGAAAGAAAATGCCCAATAAGCTGTTAGGAAAATAGGCAAAGAACAGATACAATGTGATCACAGTGGACAAAAAACAACTTATAAATACAGGAAATCTCATTTTTTATGATATAAACACAGGGATATCACGCGCAAAGATTTAAAAGTTTGATAATGTGGGGGAAATAGCTACCCTCATAGCCAGATGCTAACGTAGAGAGCACTGTCCACAAATACATTTAATGTACTTTTCCTCTGACCTAGGGGTTCCATTTTTAGGGATATACTCTGGATTGTATCTTATATCTGTAATCACATAGTATTCAACATGAAAATACAAGCAGGTTTACTGTGGTATTCGGAAGGATAAAAAAATTAGAACCTACATTGTGCACTGACAGCTAAATGAATTATGGTTCATCTGTAACAATGCGACACTGTGCAGACGTTAGAAAGAGTAATGTGAGGGGTGCCTGGGTGGCTCAGTCCGTTGGGCATCCAACTTCAGCTCAGGTCATGATCTCACAGTTCGTGAGTTCAAGCCCCACACTGGGTTCACTGCTGTCAGCGTAGAGCCCGCTTTGGATCCTCCAACCTGGTCTCTCTCTGCCCTCCCCTCCCCCCCCCCCCCCCCCCGTAACTTGTGTGCATTCTGTCTCTCTCAAAAATAAAAAATAAGACATTAAAAAAGAGTAATATAAAACTGTAAGTGCTTTAATACCAAAGTCTCACGGATGTATTAAAATGAAAAATATCAAGGTATATGCTGAAAGGTCACGACAGTACAGAATAGACGGTACCGCACAGATTTTACATGGTAACTTTCTGGAGGTCACATAAGAAACTTAATATCCATTATCTTCTGGTAGTAGCAGTGTTCTTCAACAGGAGGTGTGGCGTCTCCTCTTGTACCAGTCCCAACTTTTAAAAAACGTGTTCATGTTTTATTTACATAACTATTTCAAGCGGTAATTCTCAGCTAGGGTTGATTTTTGTCTCTAAGGACACTGACAATGTCTGCAGACCTCTGTAAGGGTTCTATTGGCATCTCGCGGGTAGAGGCGAAAGATTCGGCTAAATATCCTACCGTGCCCAGGACGGCTCCCTACAACGAAGAATTACCTGGTCCAAAATGTCAACAGTGCCACTACTGGATGAAAAATACATTTATTAGGTCAAACTGATACAACTGAGAAATCTCGATGTAAACAGATGTTTATTAGAAGCAAAACAATGATACGTGACAGACTACGCCAAGCCATGCTTGTATTTGTGCTGACGGGGTGTGGATGAAAAAAGCTTCACTTCTTTTTGGGGAACTCTCCCCTGGCCTTGAACCACAGGCGCTGTTCCCGAGAGGCCACCGCAGCACCGGATATGAATCCAGAACTTCACAAAGGTAGATCCTTATGTCAGAAACCTAACTTTATAAATCACTAATGAGGAATCACCCTAAAGACTGAGAGTGAATTTCGTGTAACTAAGACACTCACGTTGCAGAAAATATACAATAAGGGGGAAAAGTCCTGAGAAATCGACCTTCTCTTTCCTGGCATTAACCTTTGTTCCAAGCGATCCTGAACCACGTGAAAAATTGTAATCTTTACTTCAGACTAACGTCCTTGGTTAGTTGAATGTGGGGATATTCCCTTTAAACAGGGCTCCGATTCTGTCCAGGTTGGCACTGGCTTGGCCACACGTCTCCTTAAGGATTTTCGCTATGTTTGTGCTAATTTTTATCAGTCGCAGGCGGTGATGCAGTTTTGTAAAGTATAAACAAGCTCATTCTCAACATTTCCAATTCAATTTCAACCTTCATTCAAATGATCCATCATTACACCATTGGACCTGTTTGTTTCATTGGAAGTAGTTGGCGGAGAAAATAAAAAAAAGTGAAACCAAAATAAACGAAACAAACAAAAATCCATCCCCTAATTTCAAAACCCACGAGCTGGTGTTCCCTTACGTGGTAAAGGCTCAAACCTGATTCCGTTTTGGCAAGAGTTCCCTAGGTGAAACGGAAAAATTATGAGAACGCACAGCGTTTTCAAATAATTTATACGAGCATACTTAGTTTCTGTTTCATTCGTTCATGAGACTGGTACACCGTGGTTCCCTGACACAGCACAAAATCAGACTTTCACTCCGGGCACCCGTACACAAATGGTAAATTCATGTGCAAAAAAGCAAGCACTGCCCAGTTCCTAAACATCAATGCCATTTTTGGTGGGACCACAAGCTCCAAGCTACATGCACTCAACACACAGCCCTCAGTGCAAACAGATGGCCCGATGTCCCCCCTCCGACGTACAGCTCCCTGGACCACGGCTTGCTTAGAGCCACTACATTTCACTTTTCTGGATTAATGGGGAGCAAGATTCCTCCGCCTTTACGTTCTTGTTAACTAGGAATGTTACTAAATGAATACAGGCAAAGCACAGGGAGCCAGGTTCTGCCTGGCTGGCCTCAGACTTGGTGAGTTGGTGGGAACACCAGCCAAGCACTGTGACTTGCCAAGCTCCTGGGGTTTTTGGTCCTCAAATGCAGCGCTGTTACGAGCAAACTGACTCAAACTTATTAAATGGCTTTTCCTTCTTGGAAAAAGATCCTTCTTTGCTTTAACTCCTGCTTCACTGCCAAAAACACAGTAACCGTCTTGGCTAATTGCACAGACTCCCGTCTAGAGGTCCTGGCCGCGTTGCGCGATCTCAGCGGGCCGGACCTGCTGCACTCAGGTTCTCAGCTAACAGCCGACATACTTAGAGGATTGCCTCACTTGGGAAAGGGGGGACCTGTTCCTCGGTTTACCCTGTTCTTCTAAGACCCATGGTAGAGGACTGACACGGGAAAAGTACCCGAGAGGGAATAATTAAATGAATCAGCCATATGGTTTGTTGCTGAAGTGGCAATGACATCATCATCTACCGGTTTGCACATCAGGTCTGAGCTGATTAACTGGCATTAAAGATACCCTGCTTAAAAGTCAGAGTGTCACAATCTTTCTGGAATTTCATCTGGCAATGTGTATTAAGATAAAAAACAAGCATGTACTTCGTCTAAAACTTCTATTTATTCTCATAAATAAAAGCACCTGTCTGTAAAAACACTGCCTGTTTTTCAGTGTTGTTAATGGTGGAAAGCAAAAAGAAAACAAAGCAAAAGGCATAGGGAAGAAAAGCCCCTGAAGGTCTTTATTAGGCTGTGAATGTAGCAAGTCTAAAAAAGCACTTATCTTTTGAAACGTTACATCTATGGGTATGTAAATGAAGGAATGTATGGCAAAGAAATAGACTGACAAAAGAAAAGGCAAAATAAATAGATGGGTCAGTAGACAGGTAGGTAGGTGGACAGGAAATCAAGGGGAAAAAATCAGGGATGCTATTGTAGAGCTAGAGTTATCAGAAATAATGGCAATAATAATAATAATAATAATGATAATAACAACCACAACAACAGTAGTAACAGGGGACGCCTAGGTGGCTCAAACGGTGAAGAGTCCTTAACCGACTTAACTCATTAGGTTAAGCGACTCTTGATTTCGGCTCAGGCCATGATCTCACAGTTCATGCGTTCGAGCCCCACGTCAGGCTCCACACGCTGACAGTGCAGAGCAGCTTGGGATTCTCTCTTTCTTCCTCTCTCTCTCTGCCCCTCCCTTGCTTGTGCTCTCTCTCTCAAAATAAAGAAAACTTTAAAAAAAAAAAAACACTAGCAACAGCAAGATACTCCAAAAACTTTCCCGGCAAGTGTCTTCAGTCCAGTGAATTATGGGATCGAGTGGTCAGCATTAAATAGCAGCTACTGTAATGAATGGGCAAGGCTTCCGCTCTAAAATCTTTGGAGAATGTTCTCTGGGTAGGTCCTGGACAGGTACAATGTTAGCGGCAAACACCACACGCTTCTACAACTTCAAAGGGCTTTTGAGGGCAAATAAACGAAAAGAAAGTTATGAAGTAATGTGTATAGGATCCAGTTTTAAAAATTATTTTTTTTTTAAGTAGTCTCCACACCCAACGTAGGGCTTGGAATCACAGCAGTGAGATCAAGAGTCACATGCTCTACTGACTAAGCCTGTGTATAAAATCCATTTTTTGGTAAAACCCCGAGAAAAACGCCATACAATTACGCATGTTTGCATGAGTGCCAAGGAAAGATAGCCTAGCTAAACTGCTCCTATTGAACGCCTGGGCAGCAACGGAGGCAGAGGAGGGGAAATTATTTTTCTTTGGACATCTCTATTATTAGTCCAACAAATCAGTGTTGCATTAAAGAATTACGTAGCAGGAAAGACCTTGTCCTTCTCTATCACTGTCCCACGCTCATTTCTCCGTTGGCTTGTTATGTCCTATAGCTTCTGTTGCGTTCTTGCCCGTCTACTACCCCATCGGTAAGACGTATGAAGCCAGAGAACTGCAAAGATCCCACTGGTTATTACATACTCAGACTCTAGCACGGTGCAGGTACTCGATAAATGAATACGTGCAGAATATTAACATTTAACATGAAAGGGGACAGGTCGCTGAGAGGGAGTACAGGACAGATCATGGACCTGACCGAACAGATTTCATCCTCATTGGGGCACTTAATTGCTACGGGTGCACAGGCAACTTTCTGAATCCCCTAGCTTCATTTTCTTTTAATAAACAAATGGAAAGAAAACCACACACTGCAGGATGGTCACTTTGGTATTTTGGATGATGATAGAAGCTAACATACGTTCTGTGCCAAGAATTTTCACAACATTCCAAACGGCTATCTCGTTTAAACCTCATAGCAAGCTTAACAAGCAGGCAGTGCGCCTGTTTCACAAATGAGGAAATCAGGGCACAGGGAAGATTAGAGATGTTATGGCTGATACCAAATAGGTAGCTGTTAACACTAGGGCCTATATAACAAGGTTGTTTGTTTGTTTTAATAGAGAGGGAGTGAGAGAGCGTAAACTGGGGAGACAGAGAGAGATGAACAATCGTAAGAAGGCTCTCTGCTCAGCGTGGAGCCCAACGTGGGGCTCGATCCCACGATCCTGGGATCATGACCTGAGCTTAAATCAAGAGTCAGACGTTCAACCCACTGAGTCACCCAGGTGCCCCACAAGTGATTTCTTTTTGACATCGAAGTTAAGGCAATTCAGAATTGAATCAGTGTTTATGGCTGCAAATTTACAACGCTGACGTTTGAAGATTGTAACATGAACAAACTGCTTCACATCCGCAAGCACATAAGCAGAGCAAAAACTTAAGGAAATGACCCAAATCTTAAGCCTCTAATGCTATGTAAGGAAACTAAAGGATCCTGTTTACATTAGGGTGCAAAGTGTTTTTGAAAAACAGGCGGCAAAAAACTTCCCCATTTTGTACAACAAAATGCAGTTGCTCCAGTTTGAAACATTTTCCTGCAATATTGTGAGCTAAACTGTGGCAATCTTTTACTAATATACTTCAAACCAAGCTAGTAGACAATCAAAGGCAAACTTCTCACCATTCATCATCCAAATTCTTTGAATAAAAAGACAACACAAATACTGATGTGACAATCTAAGTTATGTTTAAGGGAACTCGAGTTTCAAAAATATATGATAAAAATTATTCATGCAAATAAGTGTAGCATATGATGTGCACATAAACATTTCCTACTTTAACATTTTCTTTTCCATTAAAATCCTAAAATATTAAATCTTATAGCTCAAACATCACAAAAGTGAAGTCTAGTAAACACCCTTAAAGTTTCTTTAATTACTAATTTTCCAGGGCCACAGCATTCTCCCTTTTTACAAAATTACATGCTTATCCAACAGAACATCAGGTAAATACAAAATCATGGTTCCTTCCCATAAAAGACCATAATACCGACCAGATGGTATACGCACAATTAAATTGATTTTTAATAAGGAATTCTTGGCACAATAGAATTTAATCACTCCAAATTATGTCAAGGACTACTTACATTTTTTTTTTATAGTTCAAGGCTTAAACTCTTCAGTCTAAATTCTGTACTACAGTGTTAGGGGACAAAACAGCTCTGGAGACCAGTAATGAAGTAATGAGCCTTTCATCTGGAGGTCATTGGTTAGGATCTGGTATCGTTCATTAATGACACAGTTGTTTCCAAACTGTGGCGTTGGAACAGCGGCAGGGGGCTTATTATGGAAGGGGTAGCAGAAATATGTAGAAGATCATTTCGTTTATGGACAAAACCTATGGCGAATATTCAAAAACATGGGTTTTATAGCCAATAAAGTAATGTTCTTAACATATTGACGATAAGATTTAGTGCCTGGCTCCACAGACCCGGTCGTAAGAAGGCAGATTTGTGATGTTTTCCTCCATCCCTGTCAGCCACCTGACGCCTGTAGCTCGAGCGAGGTGTGGCATTTGCTGATTTTCTTGTTCTGGGAAGTGGGGAAAAGGTCTGCCTTCTCTGTCAGAGGAGAATTATAAGGAAAGAATCACGTATGTTTTTAGAAGTTCAGTTACCGGACTGTTTACTAAGATCCTGCTCCAAATTATGTTCTGTGCTATGCGTGGGAGTCACAAAGCCAAAGCATGCAACATCCTGGCCCTTAAAGAATTCGGTCTGGTTGAGGAGAGGTTTGGGACGGATCAAAGGTATGGAGAAGTTCTTTGGGAACACAATAGACGCAGAGATGGGTTCTCTCTATGGGAAGAACCTTTTTTGGAAGGTGGTGGGTACTTGGGAGTATCAGATTCCATTAATCAAATCGGTGGGGGGAGAAAGGGCCTTACAGGTACCTAATTGTAGCAGATGTGAATTTCCAGGTGGCTACAAAGAAAATGAAGTGAGAGGAGAGGGCTGGGTTCAGACTGTGAAGGACACTAGACAGGTGTTATTCAAGCATGTGAACAGTTATGCATATATTGCCTAAGTGTAGCTGCAAATCTGAAAAACTCTCTCAATATGTATTTATTTATTGTGGTAAAATATACATAACTTCATATTTACCACTTTAACCACTTTTAAGTGTAAAATTCAGTGGTATTAAGTACATTCACACTGTTGTAAAACCATCACCACCTTCTATCTCTAGAATTTCCCATCAACAGTAACAGCTCATTTTCCCTCCCTCTTGCCTCTGGTAACTGCTCTTCCACATCCAGTTTCTATAAATGTAACCATTCACGTTACTTCATGTAAGTGGAATCGTGCAGTATTTGTCCTTTTGTGTCTGCCTTGTATCTGTCAACATAATTTTTTCAAGACACACGTTGTAGCGATGATCAGAACTGCATTCCTTTTTAAGGCCACATAATATTTCATTGCACATATATGCAGAATTTGGCTTAGCTTTTCATCCATTGATGGATACTTGGGTTGCTTCCACCTTTTGGCTACCGTAAATAACGTACCTATGAACCCCAGTATTCAAACATTTGTTTGAGTACTTGTTTTCAATTCTTTGGGGTATGTTTCCAGAGGTAGACTTGCTGGATTACAAGGCAGTCCTATGTTTAGTTTTTGAGGTTCCTCCATACTGTCTCCCACAGTGGCTGGACCCTTTTATTTTCCCACCTGCGAGGCACAAATGTTCAATTTCTCTATGTCTTCACCAGCACTTGCTATCTCCTGTTTCTGTTTCTTTCTTTCTTTCTTTTTTTTTTTTTAAATAGTAGACATCCTAATGGATGTGAATTGGCATCTCATTGTGATTCTGAGTTGCATTTCCTCATGTTGAGCATCTTTTCATGTGCTTCTCGGCCATTTATATACCTTCTCTGGAAAAATGTCTGTTCAAGTCCTTTAATAATTTTTGGATTAGGTTTTCTTCTCGTTTCTTCTTTCTTTCTTCTTGAGTTGTAGGAGTTCTTTATATATACTAGATATTGCTCCTTTGTCAGATACATGACTTACAAATATTTTCTCCCATTCTGTGGGTTGCCTTTTCACTCTATTAACAGTATCTTTTGATGCACAAAAATTTTGATTTTGAGGAAGCCCAATTTATCTGTGTTTTCTTTACTTGTCTGTGCTTTTGGTGCCACATCTAAGAAATCATTGCCAAACCCAATGTCATGTTTTCCTTCTATGTTTTCTTCCATGAGTTCCATAGTTTTAGTTCTCATATTTAGCTCTTTGATCCACTTTGAGTTACACCTATATGGTGTAAGGTAAGGATCCAATTTTCTTTTGCGTGTGGTCTTCCTTGCGCCATTTGTTGAACCGATGGTCCTTCCCTTGTTGGAAGGTTTTGGCATCCTTGTCAAAAATCATTTGGCCATATATGTAAGGGTTTATTTCTGGGCTCTCTATTCCATTGCTCTATGTATCTGTCTTTATGCTGCTACCACACTATTGTAATTATTGTAGCTTTGCGGCAAGGTATGAAATTAGGAAGTATGATTCCCCCAACTTTGTCCTCCCTTTTCAGGATTGCTGTGGCTATGTGAGGTCCCTTTAGATTCCACAAGAATTTTAGGATGAGTTTTCCTACTTCTGCAAAAAAAATGTCATTGGGATTTTGATAGAGATTTCATTGACTCTGTAGATTGCTTTGGTCTCAATACATTTTTCAGGTCGTGTAAATTTTCTAATGACAAGGACAAATAGTTGCAAAGGATATAATTGCTGGCATATGTAAAGATTGGCATTTTACAATAAATGTAATCTTTTTTAACCTACTCAATGGATTCTAAGTACCACAAGTGGACGTCCATTACAATCCACTTTAAGAAATCTACAAATACTTTTTTAATACTCACAAAGTTCACATCACTCTTGTTGTCTTGAACTTGTTTTCCATTCCACTTGACTCAGATACAATTTAACCCAAATTTAATGTATTTTTGTTTTAAAGTCTTGTATTGATCACCCTATCACACTGCACAAGAATAGAAATTACAATGAATTTTCTCTTAATTTTCTGCGGCTATATAGCTCTAAGCGCTAAAGAGTTCTGGATTTAGTTTTCATCACGATTGCTAGCGGTATAGAATTGATAAAAAATTACACATTTTGATAATCATTAAATAATAAATAAAATTTTGCTGGAAATGCGTCTTTTAATGAGAGAGATGGAGCTGGGTCCCCTCTCAGCCCGTTAGTTTATGTAACTGTGGAAGAATGTTCCCATTGCGTCATGTCTATTCTACAGATTTAAGTCCCGAGAAATAGAACTCACATAGTAAATGAGAATGCAAAGTTTTGTTAGAGCAATATCCATCAATACTTTGGATCTCTGAGCCACTTGCCAAAGAAGAAAACAGTGCTCTAATACGAATGTTATTGGAAAGAATCTATCTGCTGACATCTTGATTAGGTCCTTTTTGAAGTTTTCCGAAGGCAAAGAAACAAAAAACATTGACTTGTAGAGGATTTTGTTACCTATTCACCAGAGTAATTCTTTCGTAACTTCTAGGAAGTATGCCTCAAGGCTATACCAAGAATTTTCAGGTAACTTCTAGTTATCCCTGCTATGGTTTCATTTAGATATACCTTTTTCACCCGACACAATAAAACTTTGGGGAAAAATAAGAACCTTTTTCGTTTTTTTTTTTTTTATTTATTTTTGGGAGAGAGACAGAGCATGAACGGGGGAGGGGCAGAGAGAGAGGGAGACACAGAATCGGAAACAGGCTCCAGGCTCCGAGCCATCAGCCCAGAGCCTGACGCGGGGCTCGAACTCCCGGACCGCGAGATCGTGACCTGGCTGAAGTCGGACGCTTAACCGACTGCGCCACCCAGGCGCCCAAACCTTTTTCATTTTTAATACACTATTGCTATTACATGATTGTTTGACAAAACAGTTTCCTCCGACCACACAGGGCCACCTTATATTGCTTTCTCCGTGCACGAGGTTCTCTGAGTGTAGGACAGAGTCACTGAGACCTGACTGCCAACACCTACCTTCACTTTTCAACTAACTGGTTACATCAGAAAAAAATTCTGGCTTCAATTTGCACTTGAAATAGACATGTTCATATCCATATCCACGATGACCACGCCACTTCCGAGCTTCCAGGCACTGGTACAGATCAATGGGAGGAACAGAGCATTGTCATGAATATGGCATCTACATGAAATATGGGACAGTCGCCTTCTCTGCTTCTTACTGAGATGCTCTCTGGATAATTCTTCAGGAGCCGTGTGTTGTTGACCACTGTGTGGGGTAGAAGAGGTGGGGTTTTATTTTTTCAATAAATGCAGTCTCCTGGGTTTGTGGCTGACATCTTTTCGTACCATGGAGCATGCCCCACAGTGAGCTTCTGAAGAGGCGAGATGTATGCTTTTCATGTTGGCTATGGAGAGGGGGGCAGGGCAGGAGCGTGCCCTGGAAGTGAGCTCTGGCAATGGGTTCCTGGTGTGTGTGTGTGGGGGGGTCTTCCTATGTTCCCAGGAGGACTTTCCGCTCTAGCACGTGCTTGTTCAGGCCAACCAGGAGCCCAGGACAACTGCATTCCTGCAGGAATGTGACACAGGCCACTTGCCTTTCTGGAAGTTTACCTAAGAGAAAAGTGTAGGAGGCAGACTCGAGAGGCATGAAGGGAAGGAATCACAGCTGGGAACACTCTTAGAGAAAGATACTGAGCAGTCCTGTTTGAGGGGATTAATATGGAGTGGCAGCCGCAGGTGATTCAGAGAGTCTTCTGAAGGGAGACTGGAGTCACAGCGATGATCGTGATTAGATGTGAGGCTTGGTGATGGGAGGGCAGTAGATGAGCTCACGTTGGGGGCATGTGAAGTATGTAGTACCTGTGGGCTCTCCAGGAAGAAATCCAAAGTACAAGGCTGAAGCTCGGGGAGAGTTTTAGATAAGAAAAACATCTGCTATATTAATAAACAGACACCCATCACATCAACAGGAATGAACAGAAGTGATCCAGTGAGGGACCCTGTGCAAGGAGGACACAAGAAATCCGGGGATGGGCTTTGGCATGAGAGCAACGTCTACAGCTCAGGGGCAATAGACAGAAGCAAAGAAAAGGCACTTTGTATTAAATTTCATAACCGGTACTTAAGGTTTATACTTCATTTACTTCAACCCTGAGTAAATATTTATTCACGGGCCAGGCACTTCTGGAAGTCCCACCCAGAGACTTCCACTTACACACGACAGACCAGAACAAGATCACACGGCCACCTCCAGAACCACCATGGAGAGTGGCCACGGGGAAGGAGGTTACAGACGAGGTCACGCCAGCCCAACAACCCTGTCTGTCCCAGCAGAGCCAAACTGCATAATGCGCTAAAAGGTAAAATCACGCCATACTTTGTAAAAGCACCCACCCACTCTGCCCTCTGTCCCAGCTGTGACATGCAGTGTTCCCAGCCGTGAACTTCTGGCCAAAGGCCCCAGATTGAGAGCCGCTTCAGTAGGCTTAGCTATGAATGAATTAGAATGGGAGACAACGTTAGGAGCATCACTTCTCTCTGTGGATAACACCCATCGGTCCCAGGCCTCACGAAGTTGCTAAGATAAGGCAGAATGATGTTGGTCAATTAAACGTGGAGGTTCATGTGGAAAACCACCCTTGAGCATTTTTTCCTTTCTCTTCCCTCTTTTCTTTGTTTGTGGCTATTATTTTGAAAAGGAACAAGTAATATTTTCTTAATAAATTCATAGCAGTCAAGCTACTACGGTGGGCATTCTATTGCCTTTGCCCAGTTTTGGCAGTATTAATACTTAGAATAGAATATTACTTACTCAGTATAATTTTAAGGTATTGGTACAGCTAACTTGTCTATTTTAAGTGTGTATATTTTTGATTTCAGAGTAACAGTTTAACTAGTAGCGGAAACATTTTTCAATCTTGCCAAAACACCCAGAATACGAAATAGAGCACCAACACTTGCTGAAGGCGCTAATTACTGCATGATACGTGTTTTATGAGTAGTTAAATTCTCAAAATACCCTGTCTTGCTACAGATACTTGTCAATCTTAGACTTCCACTAAATAAGATAATACATAATTTAACCTGAACATTATACACAACACAATTAATTATTAACATCTGGGAACAATTCCAGAATTCATTCTAGAGAAGGTCCTCTTGGTTATTATCCAAGTGTGTATGAACATATATAGTATTAATGATGTGCTCTTTATACTTGGATGGTGTAAATCTCTTTTTCACAATAGAATCTGAAGAAGCAGACATCGTAATTATCATCATCTAGATGTGCTAAGAAGTTTGCTATTACTGTCATGATTTTTTTTTGGAAATTCTTCCAGGAGAGGAAAAGTAAATATGATCAACAATGGGAAAAGTTGTCACCTTTTATCAGGCAGCGAAATTACTTTAAGCACACATTAATTTTATTCAAATCTGAAATGTATTAAAGGATATTTTGACTATTACGTGTTAACTAGTCAGTATTTCAAGGTTAAAATATGTAAATAAGAAATAAAAAATCTAATTAAGGAAAGACTAAAACCACATATTGGAGCATCTAAGAAGAACTTTCTTTTTTTTTAATTTTTTTTTTTCTTCAACGTTTATTTATTTTTGGGACAGAGAGAGACAGAGCATGAACGGGGGAGGGGCAGAGAGAGAGGGAGACGCAGAATCGGAAACAGGCTCCAGGCTCCGAGCCATCAGCCCAGAGCCTGACGCGGGGCTCGAACTCACGGACCGTGAGATCGTGACCTGGCTGAAGTCGGACGCTTAACCGACTGCGCCACCCAGGCGCCCCTAAGAAGAACTTTCAAAAAAAAAGAAACTCAGATAAAACAGAAACTAATATGGGGTAAAAAATAAAACTTTATATGGATTTTATTTTACATCCTCAAGGAGGTATAATAAGATATTACACCTATAAACTAAGATCAGAGTGTTACTATAAAAGCGGGGAGAACAAAGTAAAGGACTTGCAAATTAAAAGGAAAGAAAAACATTTAAAAAAAACCCAAATCACAATAGCGGGGGTCTAGAAGTAAGTCAAGGAATCTCAAAGAGACCAAGAGAGTAAGAGTTAAATTATAGAGAACATAAGTAGATTGGGAGAAAATCCAGAAGGTTCTTTACACGACTTAGCTATAGAAAGATATAATGCAGAAAATAAAAAGGAGGATGTTACAAAAATCTATATAAAAGAAAATTTCCCACACTAAAGAAAGCCAGTCTCTAGGTTGAAAAGGCACATAAAGGAAAGGAGATCCACACTAACACACACATACACACATCTTTGCAAATTTCAGAACACTGAACAAAGAGAAGACAAATACTCTGATGTGTAAATACAAAGTATTGAGAATCAGAATTGCATCGAGCTTCTCTTTGGCCAGCTAGGAGGAGGCTAAAGGAGAGAGAATATTCTGAAAGAAAAAAGAATTTCAGCCTAGGATTTTATACCCAGACCATCTACCAATCACATGTAATCACATAAAAAGATATCCAACGTCTCAGAAATATACTACCCATGTAACACTTTTGAAGGAACTACTGATATATGTGCTTCAGGAACATGAGTGAAGAAGTCATGAATAATGACAACAAGGAATCCAGGAAACAAATTTTTTAGCAGGAATAAGGCCTAAAGAATAAGCAGTCCAGAGGTGAGGGGTCTTCAGAAGGGAGGGAGACGGGGTGCCTTGGTGGCTCAACCTGTCAAGTGTCCGACTTTGGGTCAGGTCATGATCTCATGGTTCATGAGTTCGAGCCCCGTGTCGGGCTCTGCACTGACAGCTCAGAACCTGGAGCCCACTTTGGATTCTGTGTCTCTTTCTCTGCCCTTGCCTTGCTTCCTCTCTCTCTCTGTCCCTCACAAAAATAAACAAACATTAAAAAAAAAAAGGAGGGAGAGGTAGATAGGAGATTCAAGGAAATACATAATATAATGGAACTTCTGGAGAGTATTAATAGTATGTGGAATTCAGTTAGAGCAAGAGACAAAGAAGAAGGCTTTCTGATGGGGCGCCTGGGTGGCTCAGTTGGTTAAATGTCTGACTCTTGTTTAGGGGCAGGTCATGATCTCACGATTTGGTTCATGCGTTTAAGCCCTGCATCAGGTTCAGAACTGTGAGTGTGGAGCCTGCTAGGGATTCTTCCTCTCTGCCCTTCCCCTGTTGTGCACACATGCCCACCCCCTCTAAACAAACAAACAAACACACACACACACTTGAATAAAAAAAGAAAGGCTTTCTGAAACTATGGGAAAAACTGAAACATGGGCAAGAAAGGAAAAAGAATCATATTTTTTGGCTCTACAGTGAACATTATTTACATACTATTAAAGAGGCTCACACAGATCCCCAAATTAATTAAAATGATAGCTGTAACTATATTGGAAGGGAGGAAGAGGGGAGGTCAGACAGTAACATATGGGAGGGAAATCCTCACCCGCCAGAACAGGATGTCAAAAGGCAACGTCTGAAATCGAGAAATCAACACATAGCACAAGCATGTTACTTGGAGACAAGCTGATAGCTTCCAGAAGAAACATCTAAAAAAGGTGTTCTTTAGGGATGATGACTAGAAGTGTAAGTAAACGTAAGGATTACCATTTTTAAAGGTATGTAGATACACACACACACACACACACACACACACACACACACACACACACACTTCCAGGTCCTATGACTTCTAAGTAAACTACATGTTTTATTTTGGTTTAAAAATTAATGTAATTGACCGCATTTCCCAAAACATTTTATCAAATCGTTGACTACCTGGTCCTGGCTTTATTTCTATGCTGGCATTTGGATTATATTTATATTTTTCTACTGCCAACGTTATGCCACTGATACTGCTCTGTACTTTACTGCCAAGTGCCTTCTACACATGAATTATCAATTTAAAATCATGTTATTACATCCCACTCAGCACAGCTTATATAATTAAGACAGGAAAAAAACAGGAAAAGAGCTGCCTCTTAATTAAGATGACAGAGTCTTTTACTATAGTTACAGATATTTTTCTTTTAGGGGAGACAAGTGGCAAAAATTTTGTATAACTCTCTATTTAATTCATCCCTTAAGATCCTTAATTATAACATCATGCACAAAATTTATAGGACAAGCTGAAAACAAAACGATGAAGTAAAATGTAAGCCTGATCATAATTTGATCCTTTAATATTTACTTTCCAAAGACTTGGCAAAATTCATCAATGATTTAGTGGTATTAATATACCACAATCACCTTAAAAATTGTTTTCAAAAAAATCAAATGGTCCACCCAGGAAACAAATGACCTCTGCCTGCAAGTCTGTAAGTGAACGTCACACCTGGCTTCTCCCGCAAGCGTGAAACACCTGTTCCTCTCACTGAGCCATTCATGTCTCTGTATTTGAGCTTCCTGGAAATGTATTTAATATCACAAAGTCACATATTACTGCTGCTGGAAAATGGATTCATGAATCAGAGAGATCAGCATTTTAAAGCTGGAAAGGATTAATTGATTCAACTTATTTTATTGAGTGCTGCCTAGAAATAGAGCTGTTTTAAGAGAGACGGACATGTTCTCTGGCCCCATGGAGTTCTCTAGACCGGGGGGGCTGGGCCCAACAGACAGAACCTTCACTTTGTCGTCTGGAATGTGACAAACACCGTCAAAGACAGTAAAGGCTGCTAAGGATGTGAAGCAAGGCTCCCTTGAGGAAAGACCACTGGAGCTGAGGTTTGAGAAGCGGGCGCTCTCCATTCACACTGCAATTTTTATTTATTTTTTTTTCAACGTTTTTATTTTTATTTTTGGGACAGAGAGAGACAGAGCATGAACGGGGGAGGGGCAGAGAGAGAGGGAGACACAGAATCGGAAACAGGCTCCAGGCTCTGAGCCATCAGCCCAGAGCCCGACACGGGGCTCGAACTCCCGGACCGCGAGATCGTGACCTGGCTGAAGTCGGACGCTTAACCGGCTGCGCCACCCAGGTGCCCCAATTTTTAATGTGCTATATAAAGAAACAGAATCTTGTGCAACTTCATGAGCAAGAAAATGAAAAACAGGGGTAAATTCAGAAGCAACAGGACGCCTCATTCAGAGAAAGTGCTTTTCCCACAACAGCCCACACTGAACGAAGGCTTCAGACGGTAAGAGCTGAACAAAAGCTGTTACAATTACTTTTCTAGGGTCCAAAGCCCAGTGAAAGACACAACCAAAGAAAACAAAACCAACTTTTTCCTCTCCTGCATTCAAATGGCTAGAGATGTCATTAAGTGGACTCCCTCCAGGAAATGAGTTTAGCCGGCCCGCTCTCTGCAATATACTAATTAGATGGCTCTACCACACACACACCCCCTCTCAGATTCTCGGGAGTTTTGACTCTGGTTGTAACCCACTACTGTTTGATCATTTATTGGACACATATTTATGGGGCACCAACTGTGTACTCGGCTCTACTCCAGGTGCTGGAGATTTAGGGGGAAAGAGAGAAAGATCTTTGCCACTGAGGCCGTTGTGGACCGGTGGGGGACACGGGTAACGCGGAAGTAAACCAACAAATCCGACCATCAGGGCTGTGAAGAAAAGAAGCAGGGCACTGTGAGCCGGAGGTGAGAACAACCAGCCTTTCAAGAGGAGATGGGAACAGCTCCGAGAGAAAGGAGAGTTTATTCACATAACGGTAAAGACAGCACTTGGACGGAAGCTTTACAAGCGACCGGGAGAGTGGCGCAAACAGTTTGAAACATTTGCGAGGACGCGTCACACGGGAAGGGGAGAAGAGGGACAAGAATAGGTTCTGAGAAGAAAGAAGCGACAGCGGCCTTGTGGACATGGTAGGTTCGAGAGGGCAAAACTGTGGATTTTAAAGAGGCGATGGGGATGAAGGAGGACGCTTGTGATGGGCACCAGGCATTACACGGCAGTGCTGGGTCACTATATTGTCCACCTGAAACTAATATCCCATTGTAGGTTAACAAACTGGAAGTTAAATAAAAACTTAAAAAAGACAAAAAAAAAAAAAGATTTTAAACAGGAAACTGCATTTTAAAAGGCAGTATGTCAGTGTCGAATAATTTTTCAACATTTTAATTCCAGTATAGTTGGCATCCACGTTGTATTAGTTTCAGGTGTAAAACACAGTGATCCAACAATTCTGTGCGTCACTCAGCGCTCATCATGGTAAGTGTTCTTAGTCCCCTTCACCTATTTCTGTTGGTTCTCTACAGAGTCTGGCTTTCTGTATCTTTCACTGTCTAACAACTTTAAGCTAATATTATTTCATATGCAAGCCAAGTCATTGTCAAGATCTGGTAATTTACAATGTAGCATGTGAATATTCACTGGAACCATAAATTTTTGAAATATTACATGTTTTTCGGGTGTAGCTCTTACCTAGGACACAATCCTTCCTTCTGAGATTTGAATTCCTTAGATCTCTTTCAACTTTCTGGAAAAATCTCTAGGCTCTCTGAAAATATGGTTTCCCAGTTCGGTTCTCAAGAGATCTCTTTGTTTATAAGGTCACAGAGGTTTCTAAAAGTTAAATCATGGGAGTTAAAGTAGAGATATCTGAAGGATTTTTTAAAAAAAATTCAAGTAGAAATATGCTTTCGATTGATATTTCAGGTACAAAAAGTCTTTGGGGAGCAAAGAAACCAGTCTGAACTTGGGTTCAGTAAAGGTTTACGTTTTGTTCAGAATGTTCTTTGCTTGCCCTTAAATTAAGGTAACTCGTGATTCAAGTTCTCATGAAAGTATTTATAAAAGTCCACTCGTGCACAGCTGGTATCGAGCCTCAGGACTGCACTCAGTAAATCAGTGGCTTACAGCAGAAACAGGGACAGCAAAATACAAAATATTAAAAAGAAATATAACCTTTACCCCTTCCTGTGTGTGTGTGTGTGTGTGTGTGTGTGTGTAAAGTGATTTTAGGAGTCCTGCTGCTTTGTCCATTCCCTCTGTCTTCTGCAGTGCATAGGAAAAGAAATGAGCGGTGTGAGCAGAGTTTTTTTTAAAGGTAAGAATAACAACTGTAGAGGAATTAAATGGTCTAAGTCTCGCTCAAGGGAAATATGGCAAAACACAGTGAGAAGTTATAGATACTTTTCTACTCTCTGTTTTCTACATGGATTGAATAATGTGACTAAGTGTCTCACTGTTTGTTTTTAAAGAATTTTTAGGGGCGCCTGGGTGGCGCAGTCGGTTAAGCGTCCGACTTCAGCCAGGTCACGATCTCGCGGTCCGTGAGTTCGAGCCCCGCGTCAGGCTCTGGGCTGATGGCTCGGAGCCTGGAGCCTGTTTCCGATTCTGTGTCTCCCTCTCTCTCTGCCCCTCCCCCGTTCATGCTCTGTCTCTCTCTGTCCCAAAAATAAATAAAAACGTTGAAAAAAAAATTAAAAAAAAAAAAATAAATAAAAAAATAAAAAAAAAAAGAATTTTTAGTTTACACATACAGATCAATAGAATAGAGAGTCCAGAAATAAGCCATTTCATTTATGTTCAATTGATTCTCAACAAGGGGACTAAGATAATTCAATGACGGAGAGAATCTTTTCAATAAATAATGCTGATACAATTGGATATCTACATGCAAGAGAATGAAGCTGGACACCTACTCTACACCACATTGTCCATCTCAAAACGGACAATAGTCCTAAATGAAATTTTTTTTAATGTTTATTTTTGAGAGAGAGGGAGAGAGAAAGAGAGAGAGTGCATGAGTGGAAGAGGGGCAGAGAGAGAGCGAGACACAGAATCCGAAGCAGGCTCCGAGCTGTTGGCACAGAGCCCGATGCGGGGCTCGAACCCACGAACCGCAAGATCATGACCTGAGCCAAAGTCGGATGCTTAACCGATTAAGCCACCCAGGTTCCCCCAGTAGTCCCAAATTTAAAAGCTAAACCTACTGAACATCTAGAAGAAAACATAGGAGTACATTTTTGTGACCTTGGGTTAGGTAACGGTTTTTAGACAGGATACCAAAAACATAGAAGACTAAAGAAGAAAAAGTTGGACTCCAGGAAGATTAGAAAGTTCTTTGCTTCAAAGGATACCCTTGAGATGAAAAGACAACTCACAGAATGGAAAAAAAAAAATATTAAAAAAAAATCACACGGCTGAAAAGGGACTTGTATTCAGAATGCAAAGAGAGCCCTTACAACTCAAGAATAATAATAAGAAGAAAACAAGCGACCCAACTGGCAAAGGAAAAACAGGCAAAGGGTCTAAGGAGACATGGCTCCAAAGAAGGCTTACAGACGAGCAATAAGCAAGCACACGCGCAAATGATTAGTCATCAGGAAAACGCAAACCCAAAACACAACGAGACACCACTTCACACCCACCGGGATGGCGATAATCCAGAAGAAGTAAGTGTTGGTGAGGGTATGGAGAATTGGAACCCTTGTATACTGCTGGTAGGAGTGTAAAACAGTGCTGCGAATTTGGAAAACAACTTGGCACTTCCCGGAGAAGCGAAACATAGAGTTACTTTATATACGATTCAGCAATTCCATTCCTGGGTATATACCAAGAGAACTGAAAACTTAGCTCTATTCAAAAACTTGCATACAAATGTTCACAGCAGTATTATTCATAATGTATGAAACGTGGAACCATCCCAAATGTCTGTCAACTGACAAATGGATTAAAAAGTGTGGGAGATCCATACAATGGAGTATTATTTTGCCACAAAAAGAAACGAAGCATTGATACGTGCTACAACACGGGATGAACCCTTGCAAACCTTAGGCTATGTGAAAGCAGCCAGACACAAAGGCAAGACACTACATGATTCCCACGTATACGATGTGTCTGGAACAAAGAAATCCATAGAGACAGAAAGTGGACTGGAGGTTGCCAGAGGCTTTTGGTGGTGGTGGTGGCCGGAGAGGGGGTTAGGGGGTGATTAGGGACTGTTAAGAGCTACGGGGTTTCTTTTTGGAGTGATAGAAGTGCTCTGGAATCATACAGTGGGGATAGTTGCACAAGTCTACGAATATACTAAAACCCCTCGAATGTACTCTTTTAAGGGGGAAATTTTATGATATGTGATTATATTTCAATCTACAGCTGTCTACCAGACATCTCATTGGAGCAGCTCAAATTCTGCACAGCTGCAGTGATGTGGAGGAGAAAATACAAGATTTGCCCGAGAGAAGACTCCCGTAATAGTCCTGATTCTGCCCCTCAACAGCCATGGGACTTCAGGCCATCTACGGCACCGTTCTTTCAACACCACTGTCCTTTGAAACAAGAACGGGTTGGGCCTGGTAACGTCTATGGGATCTTTTGAATTAAAAACGATGTCTCTATGCAGTACCTTCAGATCACTTTACTGTGGGGGACTTCAAATGTAAATGCCTCGAAACTTTATCTTGGCCATGCCCCGGTCGACCCCGATATCTCAGACACCAAATAATTGTCAGGTAGGTTGAACTCTTACTTTATTAAAGATGTAGAGATGATATAACTTTAATCTGCCCATCTAGTTTCTTTGTAACCCCGAATCTCTCCGGACAGGCACACTTAAACCACCTTATATATTTTTCTGTTTCATCCCGAATTTTCCAATTCCTTCTAGGTTCTGGACTTCTTCTCCTTCTCCTTCTTCATGTTTATTTATTAAGAGACAGAGACAAAGTGCGAGCAGGGGAGGGGCAGAGAGAGAGGGAGACACCGAATCCGAAGCAGGCTCCAGGCTCTGAGCTGTCAGCACAGAGCCCGACGTGGGGCTCGAACCCACGAACCACGAGATCATGACCTGAGCTGAAGTTGGACGCTCAACCGGCTGAGCCACCCGGGTGCCCCTCTGGACTATTTCTTGATAATCAAGGTCTTGGGTCCATCTTTGTCTACCATGTCTAATGTCCAGCTTCTACCAGAATTTTGGCTATTTAGCCACCACCTATAAACACAATTTCTTCCAGAGATTTTTAATTTATTTGGTTTTCAATAACACTTATCAGCTCTGTGCTGACAGCTCAGAGCCTGGAACCTGCTTCGGATTCTGTGTCTCCCTCTCTGCTCCTCCACTGCTCTCTCTCTCTCTCTTTCTCTCTCTCTCTCAAAAATAAATAAACATAAAAAAATTTAAAAAAGAACTTAATGTTGTAACAGCTGTAGCCTTCATCAAGATAACAACATTTCCACAGTTGCAAAATTAAGGGCCACTTTATAAACATACGTTGTACTTAATTTCTGAGATGCCAGCATGGTTTTCAGTAGGGAAGACCTGTGAAGACGGTATCTACATGCATAGCTTGAGATTCCAAGATTCCAAGATTCCAAGCATGTGGAAATTTCAAAAGCAACCTTGATTTTGAATAAGTTATATATATTACAGTTTTTTATGAGCAAATAAAAGATATTAATTACCTCATTACCCTTAAATAAGGGTAAATAAGAAAAAAATAAGCTAACTCTATCATCCACCTTTAAAGCAGTCAGAATTTTCTGAAAAATGAGTTCAAACAAGAAGAGATATTTTCACAAAATCCTTAGCCAAGCACCTAAAACACATGAACTGAAAAGTAACAATCAAAAAAAAGAAAAAAAAAAAAACCAGAAGCTGGCAACTGAATGTTTAATGTCCACGGGTTGGATAACTGTTGCATTCTGGACCGAAGGCCCAAACGATTCAGAACTATTAATCAATGCGAAAAATCTGATGGCAGTGTCTAACTGTTTAACACCTCATTTTTCTCCTTATATAGACATCTTAAGCCTCAGCTAGCTTCTGCTTTTCTTTATGTTATGAGTTCTCTTGGGTAAGGGCTATAGTTTTAAGGTTGCGGAATCCATTTTTCTATACACGGAGTAAGGAGGTGATTTAACAGGGCCACCCAATCCACACTGTGGCAGAGTGGTGGTAAGGCCACGTTCCGTTCAGAGCATTTCTCCCTGAGGATTCCCTAAATTTATAGGAAAGAAAGCTGCCAGCCAACCGGAATTTTGCCTCAAAGGGAAAAAGTCCATTTTTAAAGATACTTTCAGATTTAGAATGTGTTTACAGAAAGCTCTTGACAGTTTTTGGGACCCAGTAATAACGGAGAAGCAAGCCACATATACTAGTCCTACAAATACAGACCCAAGCACTTGTATTTCACCATTAGATCAATACAACTAACAAAGCTACAAAACTCACCACACGAGATTGGTTAATATCACAGAAAATTAAACTCCGAAACCCGTGGAGCTTACAGTTCAGAGTTAAAATTAGCTTCCTGATCCCTGGAGAGAGCAGGTAGCTTCCAGGTTCGTAGCTTTCCAAGCAGGTAGCACTTACCTCTAACACCACACTTTTATTATAAATTGTAAAATAGTAACATTTCTTCCCAACCAGGAGTCTTCTCTATGTTGCTATCGCTAGTGACCATTCCTCACCCACCCCTGAAAATGGTTACAAGACAAGCACCTTTAAATATCCTAACAAAACCTGAAAGGCTCTCTAAGCTTAAACAAATGTTTCGCCAAAGCATATAGAGCCCTATTACGTACAGGCAGTCACTTCTCCGAGAGAATGTCAGCACAATGCGTCTTTTCCCCTCAAAAAATGTGTGTTTGTGCTTGCTGTGGGGAAGGATCTGTTCTCTCTCCTGATACACAAATGCAAGTTCTTGCTGCCCTGCAGTGTTTCGGTGCGCGTGCTCTTACGTAAGTCAGGCGAAAGTGCCGATGACCGTGTTCAGAGCTACCCGGAGACGCGGAGGTGTGTACAAACATACACACGGTGCAAGTGCATCAGAGCTAACAGGATTCCCCCAGTCCCAGTACTGGGAGCATCTCTAAGCAAGCCAGCAGGGAGTACTGCAACGTGCTGTCAACAAACACATTTCAGGAGTCTCCCGCAGCTTTACACGGAGAATCTGGGGAAGACTTTTGAGGCAAAGTATCACATTGGACCTGGTTTCTGAAAGACGGTAGAATTTCAACAGTAAGATATAAGAGGCGACCGGCATTCCGCGTTGAGATGCTCATATAGACAAAAGCGTGAGAGCAACGCGGCATACATCAGCTGTGTCATAATTATTCATTAGAGGACTGCAGCTAAAGAAAACTTCTATCTGGGCCAAGACTTCACAAACAGACCATTTATAGGATACACGTACACATTCGTATAGTACAGGATGTCCTTTAAAATGACAGCATGAACCTCTATTAAATCACTGTGCCGTAGACTTACTTGTACCCCAGATACTACAGTATAATTTCGATGTTCCGTTTCAATTATATTAAAAAGCTCATTTCAGCAATCTGTTACAATCCCATCTTCTAGTCAGTTGAGACCTGCGGGAAGTCAGTTAATTAAAAAAGTAGTCAAGAGGCTCGTGGGTGGCTCTGTCATTTAAGCATCTGACTCTTGATTTTGGCTCAGGTAATACGATCTCACAGTTCGTGAGTTCGAGCCCTGTGTCGGGCTCCACGCTACAATGGAAAGTCTGCTTGGGATTCTCTCTCTAAGAAACCTGGTAAATAAATATTTCACTTTGAATACAGAAATGTAAATGCCTTCACCAAAACTTGATTTCACAGGCTCTCCTGCTTCAAGTTCCGTTTTGTCCATCACATGGAGATACTACAACCTATCAATAGCATTCAATTACAAGATGCCCACTTTCAGAGCTTCTTAAGTAAAGGGAAAACTTGAGAGGCAACTGGAGTGTAAATCTTCTGTGATTTAAAATTTTTTTTTTCAACGTTTATTTATTTTTGGGACAGCGAGAGACAGAGCATGAACGGGGGAGGGGCAGAGAGAGAGGGAGACACAGAATTGTTAACAGGCTCCAGGCTCTGAGCCATCAGCCCGGAGCCCGACGCGGGGCTCGAACTCATGGACCGCGAGATCGTGACCTGGCTGAAGTCGGACGCTCAACCGACTGCGCCACCCAGGCGCCCCTCTGTGATTTTAAAAAAACAAAACTCACCAATTTTTTCAGTTGTCTTAGTAATTAGCAAAAAAAAACCCCAAAAAACCCGCAAAAAGACAAAAACAAAAATCCTCACCTGTGAGTCTTTCCAAAACATACAAATTAATTTTCATGAAAGCAACACAGCTCCCTGAGTTTCTACACATGTATTTCATCATGTCGTATAATAGTTCATACTACATGGTTATAACAGCCCGCACAATTGGTAAGGAAGTAACCACTGAAAGCACACACGGAACGAAAGGGAAACACAACTTCACTTTTCTTCCTCACGCCGGGGGGAGACAAAATTTCCCTGTGGAAGATTAGACGTTCACTTTTATGACGAAATTAAAAACAAGCCGAGTTTCAGATTTACTGATTGCTCAATTAGTGTCTAGCCTCCAGGCGTTCTATTTGACAAATAAAATCACAACCGGCCCGCGCTGGGTCACAGAATTCCAGGGGTAACATTTTCTATTGCTTCCCAGTCTGCTGTTTTCTTTCATGTTGTTTTCTTTTCCCTTCTTTTTAGGTTCAAGTGAGTTAACATGCAGGCTAGTCTTGGCTTCAGGAGTAGAACCCGGGGATTCATGGCTTACATGTAACACCCAGGGCTCATCCCAGCCAAGTGCCCTCCTTAATGCCCATCCCCCATTTAGCCCATCCCCCCACCCACCTCCCTCCAGCAACCCTCAGTTTGTTCTCTGTAGTTAAGAGTCTCTTAGGGTTTGTCTCCCTCTCTGTTTGTGCCTTCTTTTTCCTTCCCCATCTGCTGTTTTCAATCTGACTTGAGAAAAAGTTCTCAAGCACAGTCAGTCACCCTGTCTCCCGTCACCTTTGCCTACTCCCGGAGGAACAGGATAGAGGTCACAGCTTCTGGGCTACGAGGTCTCCAGGAAGTTGCCACTATCGAGACTGTGCCGCAGGTACTGAATGTTGGTCACTGGTTTCGTTTCACTGCAATTATCCATTGCGTACATTTGTGAAGACAAGTTCTCAAATGATGTATGCTTATTTTTAATAATGGGCAGTGTCTCTCATGCAAGGCAGAAGTTTCGCAAGTTCTGTTATCCCAAGAATGAACGTGTAATTAATGCAGGTCACCACGTGGATAGTGCCGTGAATATTTAAATGGCCAAAGCTTGACATTTGTTCATGTCCGGCCACTTAATTGAGTTTCAAAGCGTTTTCTAAAAAATCTCCCGATGGCCGATCCAAGTACTCTGGCAAGGCGAAGGAAGAATATCCAGAAGCAACTCGTCTCTGATCATTCTGGAACTGTTTGCTATCTTTGCCAGAGTCCCACCCACAGACAGGGACGTGGGAGGTAGATTTTAAGAGCAGCACTGGGTAAAGTTTACTCGTGTGAGCTTCCAAGAGAGTTAGGTGTTTAGCCGTTAAGGGAGAATGATGGAGCAGTACTGAAGCATTAAAGAATTTGGCCTGAAACTGAGAAACAAGAGGATTTTTATTGGGCTCAGAACACTAACCCGTTCTAGGTGAGCGTGTCTGGACAGCCTACCAGACATGGAAGACGTCTGTGAGAGAGATGCCCTGGGCTCCACAGCCAACCCAGAAGAGGCAGCACAGATTCCACATGAACCTAGAAAAGTAGCCCACTGCCCAGGGATGCAACCAGAGAGGCGAAATCTCCACCCAACAAATTATAATTCTCTTCCCTGCCTGGTGGTATCTTATGTATATATGTATCTTATGGAGACAACAGCCCAATGTGCTGGCATAGACAGACATCAGAAAACCAAGCAAGATTAGGGCTCAGCTTTAGGTTCCACAGCTGAATGGAAGAACAGTTTTGTCCAGGGTCAAGATCTCAGCAATTCTTGGCCCTTAGAGATGCTTTCTGCTGCTTGTGCCCGGGATCAACACGGATTCGGGCAACTTACAGTTTTTATGGAAAACTCTTAGCATCATGAGCCCCTGTGGCTGCAGAAACCACAACCATAACATTCTATGGTTATTCTTGCTGTTGCTTTCTGACAATTTCATGAAGGTGAAATTTTTCCAGCATAGATGGAGACGGGGAGGCAGGCACAGCACGGCTTAGAGATGGAAAAGCACAAACAATTGTGACCGCTGGGGCACTATTTCGTAGCACTAAGATACATTCTTTGTGAGACGCCCAGCTCCTCAGCTCAGCAATCTCTTCCCTGGGGATCAGTTTTTAGGGGAAAAAATCCACAGAGTGCCTCCAGGTGTTCAGAAACCTTCTGTACAACCCCTCTAAAGTCAAAATGAGGAGCTGTACCTTAAGCCATATTGAAAATAACTGGACAGAAGATATTAGACACCAAGACCTGATTCAAGTGACTGTGTGATAATGTCCAGTGCATCTCTTGTTTGACTTCTTAGGACTGGCCTGTGATTCAATTTGAGACCTTGTTATCAGGTACCTGGGTTGATCTACTGTGTTTATTACCCTTCTCTTTAGTCAACAACCTACCCGAGCTTCGTCCTGACCAGGTCAGGGCGGATACCCGGTCCTCATTCCCAGTGCATCCAGAAATATTTGGTATAGATATGAGTTAGTGCTCCAGAATCAGAATGGCCGGTTTAAAACGTTGGCTCGGCCGCTGTTTGACCACGAACAAGTTACTTAACCTGTGCGACCCTCGGTTTCCCCGTGCAAAATGGACACAGTAGTAGGAAACGTCTAATAGGGGTTGGTGGGTGTTAAATAATATGTGCAAAGCACTTGCAGCAGTGGATGGCACATGAAATGGCTCAGTGAGTGCCAGCTACTATTGGGACTGTAATTACTAGAGAATATATCGAGTCATCAGACAACACTACACCTCTTTAACTTCCTTTACGAAACGTATTACATTTTCCTAAGGTTCCGGATGCTCTGTTGGAAATGTCCAAACGACTTATTCGGGAAGAAGAGTCACTGTTTCGCCTTCCTAGATCAAAGGACAAGGGCGGTGATAGACCACTGAAGAGCTCCCTTGTGTGCCCGAAAACGGCTTCCTCTGCCACCAGCAAGAGCAGTTGGAATTCTCGAACTGGAGAGCTGGCGTCGAAACGAGTCCTTACAAATCCATGCTGAGAAAAAGTCCCGCGTCCTTCTGAATATACTTGCGGCCGGGAGCAACACACACGGATTCCTCCGTGCTGGCTCCCGTTTCCCCGTACCTACCCTTCGATGAGGCAGGCTCGTTTAAAACTGTTTTCCGGCGATGAACTTCTGTTATACCCCCAAATAATTAGCCTCCAAAATGACCGGTTAGGAGGGGAGTGCATTTAGGCAGTTAGGCTCTGGATGGAGCTCCTCTGCTATTACCACTGAACTGCCACGACTATCCTGAGAGGTTGGTTAAGTTCCATTTTATAACAGGACACTGAAGGGAAGAGAGGGTACACAACTGGAATCTGGGTCGGAAGCCATGCCTCCTAGCCTCCTCCTTCTCAAGACCAGCCTTTAAAATACCCCTTCCAAGTCCCGAGGTACTGCACAGAAATGCGATATTATTTTCTAAGTATTTAAAACTGCTTGAAATACTCTTTCCCTACTAAGGACTGGACACTCAGTTATCAACAACAACAACAACAACAACAACAACAACCGCGTCTATAAAAAGAAACCTTTACCTTCCGTGAGCCAGGTGGACAAAAGTTACACGGAAGCCTGTGACTGCTTGATGTGTGTGCACAGAATCGCCAAGTGTAGATACCTCCCGCTGTGTTCTTCACCTCGCCCCAAAACATACACAGAAAGCTGGGGAAGTTCTTAGAGAATGAGGTGACATTTTCCACAAATAATAGATGTTTCCCTGAGGGAGTTTCAGAGTTACGTGAATCGCTCATCATTTTGTGATAAGGATCTTCACAGTAGAATCACTACTATTTCTTGTGGGTCAAATGAAACAAACACGGTTTGAGAGCAGTCTGGGAGCTCATTATGTGACACATGGCGGACATTAGTCACTGTACATCAACTGGAATGCCTAAGGGTGAAAGCACCTCGTGCTGAGGGTGTCCTGGTCTGGGCAAAATTAGACTGGGAAAATAGCACAGGTTTTAAAGAATTCTTGAAATAAAATGAACCGTGGAACACCAAAAGGGATCTGTTTTTACCGGATACAGATCCAATCTACGTAAACCATCTACGCACCTCCGACTCATTTGTCTCTACACGGGACCGATTTACCAAGGCACCATGCCCATCGATAACCACTCATACTTCAACGGGGTCAGTCTACGAATGCGACACTGTTTTCCCCTTTTGAATGTAATTAAGTGTCAAGACCTTTAATTTTTTACGAATTCAGCACGGAATGTTTAACAAAACTAACACTTCAAGACCGTGCCATTGTGAGTAGCATCGCAACAGCCAAGAGCCCTTGCAAACTCCACCCATTAAGTCATGCCGTCAAATAAAACTAGCTCGGCCCCTCCAAAACTTAAAGATATATAAAACAGAACCTAAATTGAATAAAACCTATAGTCATAAGACAACCTCTACATCAAATTCCTAAAAAAAAAAAAAAAAAAAAAATGCATATGCACCTGACACGATAGTCTGTATAGTTGCTGAGGAAATCGTTTCCTTCATGTTAGTTAAGGCAAAGCTTTCTTTGGACTAAAACTTCTCTTAGACACTCCAATTACTATGATCAATTATTGTTCAAGTATAACTTGTTACGCACACATTTTTAAACCAAAAAGGAACAAATTAACATAGAAGAACTCAATATAATACAGCCCTTCTGACTGCAGTGGGAACGAAGCTGTTCTGGGGTACAATGTCCATTTCTGATGAGCACAGTACCTCAAACTCAAAAAAGTAAAAGATGAAATCTGTGATTGAAACAGATTTTAATTTTACCACAGAGCTGTTTTGTTTATCCTGCATCACAGAAGTTTGGATAATTATTTGGGTGTGTTCAGAACTCAGCTCATGCAGAGGTATGAACTACCTAATGTCCACTAAGACACTTCAAGAGATGGGGGGCGCCTGGGTGGCTCAGTCGGTTAAGCGTCCGACTTCGGCTCAGGTCATGATCTCGCGGTTTGTGAGTTCGAGCCCCGTGTCGGGCTCTGTGCTGACAGCTCAGAGCCTGGAGCCTGCTTCGGATTCAGTGTCTCCTCCTCTCTTTGCCTCCCCCCTGCTCATGCTCTATCTCTTTCTCTCAATAGTAAATGTTAAAAAAAATTTTTTTTTTAAATAAGATGCTTCAAGAGAGAGTTCATGAAACCCTGCCAAGCTGAGTGCCACTTTGGAAAGCTTCCTAACGGTATTTATCTTTCAGGGAGAACTGTTTGCAAGGAACACGTACTACTGGCAGCAAAAGGTATCATAAGAATGTAAGATTCCCTAAGTAATGCTTTGCCCATATCCTGATTTTTGTTGCAATGGCCTAACTTTTGTTTCTGGGGTTTTTGGGGTGATTTTATTTATTTATTTATTTATTCATTTATTTATTTATTTTCGAGGGAGGGAGAGAGCACGAGTGCGCACACGGGGGCAGGGCAGAGAGAGAGGGAGACAGAATCCCAAGCAGTCTCCACGCTGTCAGCGCACAGCCTGACGCGCGGTCTGAACCCACGAAACCGCGAGATCATGACCTGAGCTGAAATCAAGAGTCGGATGCTTACCTGACTGATCCACCTAGGTGCCCCTGATTTGGTTTTTTAATACACATGTCAACTGTAACCTCTAGTTGTCTTTTTCCTAAACCCCATCGTTACAGCATCTATTCACACATGTACACACTGACATTTTCTGCATATAAAATCAACATACCATTTGTTTAAAAATATCTATAAAACACACAGAAAAAAATCATTCATACATTTACTGACTCAAATATAAGTATGATATGAATATATTGGGTTTTTCCTTCTAGTCTGTTTTATATGCTCATATATTTGCATCGCTGAGTTTATGGTACATAACACTGTCCCTGTCTCAACAAAGCTTTCTCTTGGTTATTAAACATGTTTGGTAATCGTACTTTTAAATACAGACTTACAGCGGCCCAGTAACTGCAAACAAGTTTCAAAATGCTTCCTGCCCGCACCACTCTTCACCCTACAAAGCATGTGACACCAGCGAAGACCAAGCGCCCCACATGGCCAAGGGGCACAGTTTTACGGTGAGAAGCGAAGCTGTGAATGACACTTGTATTTGCGAGTATGTTTTAGTAGTTTTATTTTTGTGTTCTTTTTGGATTTATTATTATCACCACATTTATATTACCACTCGAGGCCTCTTTTATCCCTGTGGCTGGTTGTGGTAATAATGCCCTGGGGCCTCCTTCCATTAGGGAGTGGGAAAAGGCTTCCTGTTTTGACAGGCACCAAGGATCACGATGGGGTGGGGCAGGTACAGGGAGAAGTGAAACCTCAGGGGTGCACATCAGCCACCCCAGGGCTAGAGTTCTATAGAACCAGATTTACCTTTCCCATAGGCTATCTGTGGATTCGCCTGAAAAATCTCCACTAATGATCACACCAAGGAAACCGAGCTGTATGTAGGCAGTTGAAGGACTGATGGTCCCTTGGCAGCTGTTAATTATTTTCCAGAGAAAAATTAAGACTGCTTTCTTTTGTAATAAGATTTACTTTCTTCAGCAACGTGCGGTGTTCTCTCCTCCCTGGTTCCGTGTCCTTAAAGATTTCTCCTTGAAAATCTTCCCAGAGTAAAAGGAATCAAGCTATGGCAGGTCATGTTGTTGCGCGATACAACGGCCATTCAAAGTGAGTATGAAGAAACACATCCCTTTGGGCCAATGCTGAAGATTCAAGAGAGAGGCAGTCCCTTAGGAAGCCAGGCCTATTCTCCCAGTCTGAGAACAGCTCTTCCCCATTAGGTCCTCGCCTAATTTTGTCCTCTGGGAACCCACGTGGGCATTCCTTACATGAAAAGTGATTTAACATGTATCCCGCTCGCCTATCTCAACTCCCCAGGGCTCATACACAGGAAAGGGATGGTCCCAAATGTTCAGAGGCAGAAAGCAACACACGGCCTTCTGATTGAACAATCTGCAGTATCTCCAGGTAGTAACTAGGTCATAACCACACAATTTAGCCTCTGATTCCAGGAAAGTATTCATAAGAAATCAGGATCTCATTCAGAGATCATAGTTCTTATACTCCGAATCTTAGTTCAATTTCACAAGTAACTGTAAAGAAATGCCCTTTCCACGTGGCAAGTTTTGATCGGTCCCTTTTCCCAAATGTTATCTAAGTAGCGAAATATAATAAAGAACGAGAAACAATTCTAAACTATTTTAAAATTATTTTTTCTCTAAAGATAACTTTCTTTCCTATTTACTCATGTGTCTATTCTAGTAAATGTGAGAATGGTTTTTAGCAAGCTACGATTTTCCTCTTTATTTTGTAAAATACTTGTTAATAACTACTCTTTAGGTTGACCGTTATAACCGGCAAGAAAAAAAAATTCTATAGGCTTGACACATGGAATAACAATTCTCCTCCCTATTATTATATTTCTGAGAAAAGCTCACTTAAAAATCATTCGTTCCCACTAAAAATATACATCTAACACAATCTATGTCAATGTGCTGACAATCTGTCATCCTAAAGAAATTCCTTCAGCTGTCATTGAGTGGATATGGAAAAGAAATTGACTAAATATACTAAATGTGGGCACAGAAGGTGTTTGCATTTTTGAATTGTGGTTTATGATTCACTGTAATATTCATATTTGAAGGCTAAGGAAATGTACAGAAACACAAGCATTTTAACTATATTCTTACAACTCAAAAATAATGAGGGATAGGAGGCTCTGACAGCCCAATGATACCTAAATAAACTCCTGCCCCAACACCTTTGAGCCATCTAGCCTCGCAGGAATGAGAAAACAGAGTGGGAGAAAACTTCCTATGCATACAGAAAGTGCATGCATGATGTCTCCAGGCTTTGGCTGTCTCAGCGGAGAACTAAGTTTAGTTTTGTCCAATGTTCCCAAGCCTCTACCGTACAGAACCAATACTTTGATCACAGCCCTATTTGTTGAATTAAAACTTGGGCATGGATGCATGAATCACCCTTAGCAGGCCTACCCCAAAACTAAACTCTAAGAAAGTGTGGGATTATGAGAGAGAGGATGTAATGGGGGGAGGGGTGGTGGAATGGAGAAGGAAAGGGAGAAGTTCGATATAAACAAAAGACCTTTCTGGCAGATGTGGCACTAGGCCCGATTCAAACATCTAGGAGCAATTACTAGAATATCTGCTTATTAAGATATACTTTATGATATGTATTAAAGATATAACTTGTGTGCAGTAAAATTCACCCTTTTCAGCGTACAGCTCTATGAATTTTGACCACTGCATACACTTGTATGGCAAGAGGAAAATCTGATACTTTTCTGTCATCAGCAAACTAGTAGTTGCTGTCATCAGCAAACTAGTGTCATCAGCAAACTAGTAGTTTAGTCCAGGAGAAAAGAATACTGGGAGAGGGAGAATAGATCGCGCGAATGGCATTGAACAGTGTGCTCGGTGCCTAATTATTAAACTTCATGGTGACAAGTCCTTTGAAACAACGTTTCTTTTCAGTAATATTTACATTCTACACAAAACACTCTTCTGCATCTCCAAAAGTGACTGGCTCAAAGGAACATGACCCAAAAGATAAACCCGTTGGCCCGATGGGACATTAGTTAATTTGCTTGAAACCAAAATCAGCCTAAATATTTCTAGGGATTATGGTTACTTAACAAGTTACTCCCTCCATCCCAAACTTAGTGCTTCAAAACAATGACACCATTGATTTTGCTCACACATCTAGAACTGGGCAGGGCTCAGCAGGCATCACACATCTCTGCTTCACTGGTGTCAGCCAGAAGACTGGGGTCTGGAGTTCTTTGAAGTCTCTGTGCTCACACGGCTGGCAGCTGAGATCTCAGAAAGGCTGTTGGCCAGAAAGCTTCATGTGCCTTCTGCACCTGGCTTGGTCTTCCCACAACAGGTCAGCTGGGTTCCGGTGGAACCAACCCTTGGAAGTCACTTGGTGCCTATTGCTTGAAGCTGTTACAAAGTCCATCCAGACTCAAGGGAAGGGAACACAACACCACCGCTCAGTAGAAAAATGTCAGAAGCACTTTGCATGAAGAGCACGGGACTTAAAAGACATACTGAGGTAGCCATCTTTGGAAACTATCCTCTGCTGCTCTGTTATGAGCCACCAAGATGAATAGTACAAGAATGATCTTTCAGAAATGCCACTATCATCACATCCCTACTACTGTGTTTAAGATGCCAAGACTCATATATATCCAGGGCTTAACTGATGTCACCCCAGTTTTCTCTCCCACTGCATTTCTAGACACTTCTTAGACCCAACCTTCAACTATTCAGAACTACTTGCAATTCTGCAGACTCACGGGTATACCCTTTTCCAAGGAATACTTCCTTCTTTGCTTTTCTTTGCTGACTCTCGTTCATTTCTTTAGAAATCACTTCTCCTGAGCCACGGCCTTCTTTAGGATGCTCTCCTTGGAAGAAGCAGCCTGCAATTTTGCTATAGCAAGAGCAGGAAAATGCATTCTCACCCTGGCTTTGGCCCCCGGCCAGTCGTCTGACATAGGGTCTCATTCATTTACCTGACCCATAGCTTCTTCATGATTCCATTCCCTCCCATTGACAGATGTTGACCTCAAGGGCACAAAACCCCTCATGCTAAACTCCATCTGAGTCTCCTTCCCAGGGAACCCAGTCCGCAATGAACCGTTTGGGATGATCCCGGTCTTTTACTATAATGAAAAGTAAAATGCTTGCAACTCATGCCCCTGACAATGAGCTTAATCTCCCCCCGATAATATATAAAGAACTCCTAGAAATGTAAAAGAAAGAGGGGAAATGGCAATACTTATCAAAATTATTAATGCATTTACCCTTTGACATGGAAGTCCCACTTCTGGGAATTTATCCAACACTGGAGCATAATTTGTTGAAGGAAAATGTTGAGGTTGGAAATAACCCAAGTGTCCATCAAGAGGGGACTAGTTAAGTAAACTATTTATCTAACTGAATAATCTGCAACTTCAAGAAGAATGAGGAGGCCCTCTAGCACTGACGTGGAAAGACCCCGGGATATGCTGTTATGGCACAAAAGAAAGGGCAGAACAGGTCTCTAGAATGCAACCTTTTGCGTACGAAAGAAACGCACAAGGCAAATAATCACACAGGCTGGTGTCTGGATAAACAAATGCTGAAAGGAGGTATCAGGGAAACCTCTACAGGGAAGGGGACAATGACGTGGACAGAGCCAGACATAGCCCATTTTAGGATGCTTAATTTTCACTGGGGTTTTCAGGTTTAGAAACCATGGGAATGCATTACCTTTTCACCGCATGAACCTCAAATCCATTTGTAATTAATTTTGGTGTTGAGAGTAAAGAATTGTGAATCCAATGTAATATTTTCTCCAAGTGGCCTCTGTTGCTCTTCACCATTGATGTAAAATATCTTTTACCCACTCAATTCAAATGCTAGTTTAATCATAAACAAAAGATCCAGCTGTATTTGGATTGGTTGTTGTGTTTTCCACGTGGTTCTATTGATCTGTCCATGCACAGCCCCAAACTGCTCTTACTGTTACACCTTTGTACTATGTGTAACATCCAGCTTGACAAATCCTCTTAATATTTTTATTTTCAAGATGTCCAGGCTATTTTTTCATGTAGTTTCTTATGATCTTTAGCATTTCCTTGTTTGTTTTGATGCTTTTATGTGTAAAAATGTATGTGTACGTCTCCGTGTGCACATATTTCTTCCTAGTCCAAGGGTGGGGTAGGTCTATTTATTCACATTGACTTTTAGAGTGAGACTTGTCTTATTATTCCTCCGATATACTTAACTTCATTTTTAAGTAATATGTATTTTAATTAATACTTAGATTAAATCTTTTCTGACTCATTGTAGACAGAAAAACTTGATGTTATTATTTCAATGTTATTCTTTTTTTTTTTAATTTTTTTTTAACGTTTATTTACTTTTGAGACAGAGAGAGACAGAGCATGAACGGGGGAGGGTCAGAGACAGAGAGGGAGACACAGAATCGGAAACAGGCTCCAGGCTCGTAGCTGTCAGCACAGAGCCTGACGCGGGGCTCGAACTCATGGACCGCGAGATCGTGACCTGAGCCGAAGTCGGACGCTTAACCGAATGAGCCACCCAGGCGCCCCTCAATGTTTTTCTTTAGAATTCACTCTACTAACTTAATTAGCAACATTAAAGCCTTAGTTGGTTTGAGTAGAATTTAGGGTTGGTTTTTTTTCCCATTTATGCTTATTGTTCAGAAACCGTTGATTAGCATTTCTTGACGTAGGCAGATATGACTTAATGTTGTGAGATTAATGTTGTGACAGATGCTATAGAAGCAGGAGAAAAAGGGGCCCCTGGGCGGCTCAGTCGGTTGAGCGTCCAGCTTCAGCTCAGGTCATGATCTCTTGGTTCATGGGTTCAGGCCCCACGTCCAGCTCTGTGCTGACAGCTCAGAGCCTGGAGCCTGCTTTGGATTCTGTGTCTCCCTCCCTCTCTTCCTCTCAAAAATAAGTAAACATTGAAAAAAATTTAACAAGCAGGAAGCAAAGGAGAAGCAGAGGATCAATCGTGACTCCTATCTGCACGGGCTCCAGCTGGAGTCAGGTGAACCATGGCACCGGCCATAGCTCCAGGGGGAGAGTGAGGCAGGCAGAGGTATCGCGTGAGAACGCCTCTGGGAGGCACCCCGGGGACTTCCATCGCGTTCGTGGTTGCATCTTCCGTCGGACGCGTGGTTCCCGTAAGTACACGGCAGCGCTCATTCTGGGAAGCACTGCTACAAAGACGGGCCCCCAAGACCAGTGTGAAAACAACGGCCATCTGCTTGGTGTCATTTAGGTGGGAAGAAAAATCCACGGGGGCGATTTAACTTCCCTATAGTGAGTATTCCATCAGTATTTTCAGATCCTTTTGGGGTTAATGCAACAACATATTAGGACTATTTAATGTGAGCTTTTAAAATTTCCAGCAAGAATTATCAAGCCAAGTGCGTATGTCCCATCAGCTAATGATATTCTGCACAGATCAAGAACAAGAGAGATACCAGTGGCCTTTATCGTGACCTATCAAATAGCAAGGAAATTTTTCACAGCATTGCCTTTTTGGGTAAGTTTCTCTGGCAAGTCTCTCCACACTTGATCTTAGCCAAAAGGCCGAGAAGCGATCTGGCAAGCCTCTCCAACAACAACAACAAAAAAGGCAGCATACACAAAATGCACCCAGCTTTTAGAGACTCAAAATATACTCGGGAACGGAAACAGCAAGAGGAGTCCAGGAACGTTTATTTTCCATTTTCATACCAACGCATAGTAGTCGCCAGGATATAGTTCATTGTTGTTTGTTCCTTTTTTTTAATTTTTTTTTTTTTAATGTTTGTTCTTGAGAGGGAGAGAGAGACAGCGCGCGAACAGGGCAGGGGCAGAGAAAAAGGGAGGCACAGAATCCGAAGCAGGCTCCAGCCTATGAGCTGTCAGCACAGAGCCCAAGGTGGGGCTCAAACCCACGAACCGTGAGATCATGCCCCGAGCTGAAGTTGGATGTTTAACCGACTGAGCCACCCAGGCGCCCCACTGTTGTTTGTTCTTATCGGTTCCAAAGCAGATGAGTTTCAGGGCACCCTGAAGGCGGGTGTAATTGATAGAACCCTTGCATACTTTAAGGCTACCATTGGCCCAGGTGAAAAATACCCGCGACGGGCATTAGCGCTTTGCCCCGTGCAAGTACTGACACTGTCTTTGTGGACGGCACACTTCCGACTTGGTTCACCTAGAGGAAAGGCTCTTTTTTGAACTCTAATGCAGGCGTACATCTCGGTCCAGGGCAGCCTGGGAGGACTGTTTTCAGCCAACAGGAGACGGCTTGGCCTTGAGAGAAACTAGCGAGACTCATGCTCTGGGAGCAAAGGAAACTCGCATGGGTTCCTTCAAGCAACCCCCCAGAGAGTGGACTGTTTAAGGGGCTGGAGTTTTAAGGGACAAGTACATCAGTTTCAGTGTTTCATTTATTTTTTTTTTTAATGGCTACAATTTTATTTTGTTATGAACATAATTTATGGTCAAATTGGCTTCCATGCAACAGCCACTGCTCATCCCAACAGGTGCCCTCCTCCATGCCCGTCACCCACTTTCCCCTCTCCCCCACCCCCCATCCACCCTGTTTGTTCTGTGTATTTAAGAGCCTCTCGTGGTTTGCCTCGCTCCCTCTCTGTTTGTAAGTATTCTTCCCCCTTCCCTTCCCCCATGGACTTAAGTTCCTCAAGATCCACATATGAATGACAGCATACGATATCCGTCCTTCCCTGACTGACTGATTTCATTCAGCATAACACCTTGCAGTTCTATCCACGTTGCTGCAAATGGCCGGATTTCATCCTTTCTCATGGCCAAGTAGTATTCCATCGTATATATAGACCACATCTTCTTTATCCACGTGGTTTGTATATACAGTGTTTCATCTAAATGCTCTCAGGCAACGTGTGACAGCATCGAGGGTTCTCGGCCAATTAACGACATCCGTAAATGCCCCCCTGGGTGCGGGGAGAACACGAGGCCACAGATTGTGCCGGAGGAATTATTTCTCAGTCATAAACATAGGACCACATTACTGGACTGCAGTTACTTATTAGCACCTGAATTGGTAGCAATGCACGGGCAGGAGGCAAGCGAACTCCAAGTTGATCGAACAGGGTTACTCAAGGCTGTTTTGCTCTGCAGCGATTATATCCAACTGCAGCATATAACAGGAGCTGCGTTTAAGGTAGCACTACCTACAGAGGTAGTAAGGAAGACTTACCTCCTCCTAGAAGGTTCCCAGCAGAGGGTGGGTTAGAGTTGGCCATCGCAGGGCAGATTCCTATTCTGGGAAGAAGGATGAACTAGAAACGCCTCAGGCCCTACAACACTGTAGTCGAAAGACTGGTCAAATATGAAATACCTTCCAATGATGCTCAGTGGCTACCTTGAGGGCTCTCTGCGGTCGGCCCCATGCTAAAGGCTTTCCTGTATGGTTTTACTTAATCCTCGTAAACTCTTTGACGCATGCACTTTATTACCCTTATTTTACAGAGAAGGAGACTGAGGCTGGGAGTAGCCAGGAGGCATGCCCAGATTTGCAGGGCTTGAGCTGGGAGCAAAGCCCCCAGGCGGTCTGACTACAGAGCCCCACCCCAACCTAACATTGCTGCCGTCTGCTAACCGCCGTCCCCAGCGAGACAGCAGATGGAGGAGGGGTTGGAAGAAGACAAGTCTGGGTTCTTGGCCCTTCTCCTCCCCAGAAGGATTAGCAGAAAGTGTTCCCCAGGCCAACTCACCCCTCCGTCATCATCATCGCCATTATGATCAGGGCTATTCCGGTCGCATTTCATTTAAGTTCCTCCTGCAACCACAGTATTACTTGCAGTCAGGTGCCTTCCTGGTCCCTGGCTCACAACCCCGTGGAACTGGGCTTCCAGAACTCTCCAACCATGGGAAATCCTATTTCTATAATGGAATACTACTCAGCACTAAAAAAGAATAAACCACAGACACTCACCACCATATGGATGAACCTCGAATGGGTTATGCCAAAGATCATAGAGCGGTATAATTCCACCCACATGACCTTCTAAGAAAGGCAAAACTACAGGGTCAGAAAACAGACCAGTCATGGCTAGGGACTGGGTGTAAGGGTAGGTTCCGGACTACAGAAGGGGCGTTGGGGGGCGGCAGTGCTCTCTATCTGAGGGTCATGGCAATGACACTATCATATGCATTTGTTGAGACTCACAGATTGAACCCTAGAAAGGGTTTATTTTATTTTTTTCTTTTAATTTCTTTTAATGTTTGTTTATTTTTGAGAGAAAGGAAGAGACAGAGCGTCAACAGGGGAGGGGCAGAGAGAGAGGGAGACGCAGAATCCGAAGCAGACTCCAGGCTCCGAGCTGTCAGCACAGAGCCCGACGTGGGGCTCGAACTCAAGCACCACGAGATCATGACCTGAGCCGAAGTCGGAAGGAAAGAGTTTATTTTGTTGCATGTAAATTATACCTCACAAAAAAAATAAAGTGGTATACCAGTGCACCGTACTAATAAAAACCTTCAAAAGAAAAAAGAAAACCAATAAAGCAAGGCTAACGAGGAGGTAAAAGCTCCTAGTTAGTAGAAGAAGCAACTTTCAGATGGACAAGTGATTGACAGAACGACCATCCAAACAACATGCAGCTTAGTTAAAGGAACAATAATAAACCTCATCCTCTGATCCTTGGATGAAAGAGGCCAACATTTTAATCAATATTCTTTCACCGGCCTGTTCAGGAGGTACAAGCAGAATTTAATAACACTAATATACTTTGCCTCCCCTCACTTTGAAAGACCAGGCAAAAAAGCACATACATCACTTCTTGAGCCTTCTTTAAATAGCCCACTTGATCTGTCAGGGCACTGGAACTAAGCAATGAAGGGCATGCTAAACTCCCAGAACACCTGTTGGAAAACCAATATAGTGGCTCAAATGAAAACCAATATATTGGCTCCAGTGAGTTGTCAGTAGGCAGTGAAGATTATTTACCACCTAAAAGCATAGGCATTTACCAGAGGAGAGATGAGCTTCCTGATGTGATGCTTTTTTAACCGAAGCTATTTCCACTAAAGGGCAAATCCAAAAAAACCCTAAGTTGAAGAAAGAGAAAGATGAATTGCATTCTTATAATCATACTTCGCTTGCTTGTAAAAAAAAAAAAAAGTATTCAAAACTATGGGCCAAAATCTATTTCTCTTTCCTAAGTCAGGCCAACAAGTTTAGAGAAAAGGAGAAGAGAGGGTCCCTGCTCCTGATCCTCTCAAAGCAAATGGAGGTCAAAAAAACAAAAACAAAAACAGGCGATCATTTTCCATAACTGGAATGATACACTATGAACCCCCTTGGCCTCTTCCCACCACCTTCTCCTTCGTCTGCTACAGGAGGTGCTCTTTTCTGTTGTCCCCTTATCTTTTCCACAACCTGTGACTTTTAACCGCTTGCAATCAAGTGTCATGGAAATGTACTTGCTCAGAACAGTGCTACGTTGGGGCACAGAGATGAAAATGGATAGACGGGCACGATCAGGGCATTTGTGCTGAGACACGTTTACACAGTTGATACCGAGAATTAAAGGAAATCTGATTTCAAAAGTCTTAGGACAGCTGGTCTCTACTAGTGGAAGAAAGGACAAGAAGAAATCTAGGAGAGCAAGCAATGCAGAGTAAAATGGCAAGAAAACGCAATTGGTAAAAATCACTTTCGCCAGAGTGAAAATCTAAGAGTTTCAGCTAAAATAAAAGGTAGTGTAAGGTAGGAATGTGTTTAAAGAATGCAATCAAAATTATCCTTTATTCTCTCTCAAAAGATGAGGTTAAACAAAGTCTAAACCTGAATTAATCTTCTAATACATACTTAGAGGGTCTATTCTCTGTATGAAAATTCCACAAGGAAAGATTTAAGTTAGACCAGAAAGATATTTCCTAAACAGAAATCAGAAATATAATATGCTGGGGCGCCTGGGTGGCTCAGTCGGTTAAGCACCCGATTCGGCTCAGGTCATGATCTCACGGTTCGTGGGTTCAAGCCCCGCATCGGGCTCTGTGCTGACAGCTGGGAGCCTGGAGCCTGCTTCGGATGCTGTGTCTCCCTCTCTCTCTGCCCCTCCCCCGCTCATGCTCTGTATCTCTCTCTCAAAAATGAATAAATGTTAAAAAAAATGTTTAAAAATATATGCTACTTAAATAATCCTTTGTATTCTAAACACATTCATCACCACTCCACCCAGACACACAGAGCCCAAGAGATTCCGACATGTCAGCCTCTACTGAAATGTGTTTAATTGATTATCTGTTTATTGAGCAGTGTATATTTAGTCCGGTCTAGGGGCAAAGTCAGAAAGAAAGGGTCCTTGCCCTTAGGGAAGTCACAAGCCATTTGGTAAAAAGAAGTAACATTCCCCCTGATGAGAACCCAGCACTAAATTATGCAGGTGTTACGTCTGAGTGCAATAGGACCTAAAGGAGAGGAAGCAAGTTGGCATAAGGGAGCTTTAAGGCACAAGGCCATGAGGTGGCCCCCCTTGCTGGGGTGACTTTGTCTCTGCCACAGCACCAGGAGGGCAGGAAAGAATGGGCGCTCCAGAATAAGGCACGGTTTTGCACACAGCAGACCTCTCAGAGTTCACATCACCCCGTGAGTCCTTTGCTTGATTTTGTTTTTGGACTCGCACTTTTTTTCCCCCCTCGGGGACGTTTTATGGAGTTAAAGACTCAATCTTTAAAACATCAGGGCCTAAATACATCTTTTTTTTTTTTTTTTTTTTTTAGAACGTTGGATCTTTACAATGAGCCTTTCAGGTAACACAGCTGCAAAAACATCATTAAAAAAGCATATACTGTCACATGGAAAAGGCAGCAAGAGTCTATTTGTGTAAAGTTCAAAGTGATGGTGTATCTTGTAGGGGAATCCCTCCAGACTGCTAATATTTCTGTGGCTTTATAAAGACGCCTTTCCGTCACCCCTCCCCACCCCTCTACCTTTTGCTGATAAACTCCCAGCTCCGTAAATGGGCAGCAACCAAGTAGGCTTGGAGAGAACATTCCTGCGCCCGTGTGCCGTCACTTCTGCGGCCATCTTCCTACTGAAACATAAAACGCAGCAAACCACACTTCTTCCCTGTCGTTTACTAGGGGCCTGGTGACTTCTGGCACTTATCACGGAGCTGGAATACACCGGGAGGGTTACGTGGGGCAGACAGGTGCGGGCCTCTCTCTGGCAGGCCAACGGAACTCTCTCCTCCAGCCCCCCTCGCTTGATCAGCCTGTACTCATCCCGCCAGGTCCCAGCTCAGTTCCTCCTGGCAAGCCGAGGCCCCCACGGCCGTCTGTACGGCACCACTTGTGAGAGCTCTCCCCGCACACCGCGCGCGGTCTTCCTGTAAGCCGGCACCCGGCACCATAACTGCGCCAGTCTTCCCTGCATCCCCTACTTTCTTCCAAGAGCAGGGGCTCAGTCGGGTTCATCTGGATCCCAGGACCCCAGAGCGCTTGGAGAATGAGGGTGTGCAAGGCGGGGAGAGTACTGTTCAGAATATTCCTACTTCTGGTGAATTCCCATCCTGTAATTGCCCACTGGGAAGCCACTCTTGAGACAGTTTTCCTTCCAACATATTAAAATTGTAAAGATTGCTCAGTAACTATCAGCTCCAGACAGGAAACGGCCAGGCGGTCACGGAGTCCACAAGCTGGGACGTTCCTGGAATGGCTCTGGCCCCAGACATCTGCCACGGGGGCCCTTCTCTCGCTGTGCCACCAGCCCCGTCAAGGGGGAACTCTGCAGAGTTTGGGCCCCTGGTCCCAGCATTCCACCTGCTATCGAGGAGGCCGTCAACACCTAATGCTTAAAGCTTTTACCAGAAAACGGATGGTTTCATAGGTGATGAAGTCACAGCCTGTACAGATAGGTCTCGATTCACCTTCCCCTATTAACATGCTAATGTTAAGCTCGTCACTGCAATCTAGCCCCTCAAATCAGGGCTCTTTATCAAGAAACCTAAAGCTACCTCTCACAAGGCAGACGGACAGGACAGAAGAGGGAAGCTTAGCTATCAGGAATTGGGTCTTTCACCATAAAGAGATCTCTTACGTGTCAAGAATGAAATACGTTCTTTTTTTTTTTTTGAGGCGGGTTTAAGTCGTGCATTGTAACTAAAAGGAGAAAACGCTATTGGATAATATTTTAAAGTTTTAAAATGTCTATTCTTTGTTGATTCTAAGATTTAAAGCAATATCTACCCAAAGTCCATTTACAAGGCAGCCCGGGTTATTCTTGGGAAACAGATACCAGTTTGGAACAGGGCTTACCAAATCGACAGCATCTCTCACACATGAAGGCTCCACAATGAGAAGCTAGTCCGATGATATTTTTTAAGGCTCCACAAATGAGAAGGAGCTTCACAAATGAGAAGGCTCCACAAATGAGAAGCTAGTCAGATGATAAATGAAAGAAGGGGCCGCCTACAAGTCATTGAGATATAATTATTCTCAAACAATAATGATCTAAAAAATGGAGGAAAAAAAAAAAACCCAAAACCTCTGAGGTCCGACAGCAAAAAACTGTATCACAACAAAAAAGATTATGTATATGTTTTCAGAAAAAAAAAAACAAATTCGAAGTACTTCTCTGAGAATATTTTGGGTGAAAATGGCAGTTTATACATGAACCACAATTCATTTTACTGTTTTAGTTTTAAGGTACGGAAAACGAAATGCTGGTAAACATTTTGGAACGTTCTAGAGCACAGGCTTTTTGTTGTTTGTGTTAGGCCTGTCAGATACTGACAAGTCTTAATTAGCTTTCAACAAAATTCTGTTGGTTAGTTGCATCTGATCTCAAATTGCAGTGGTTTAAATCTGTCTTATTCAGTGATATTTCCAGACCTCCATGCCAAATATGCATCCCAGTTCCTGGCCAGTATCTCATGCCAGTCTAATGACCCCAAGAAAGCATTAAAATTCCTTATACGTGTGGCCAAAAATAAGCAGACACTCTAAGTAGTATAAAATTCCCATTTTTCACATCAATACCTAAGTTATTGTTATTCTCTATACTAGGAGCCACCAACTCATCACCATCGTAATTATAATAATAATCATAATTTCAAAGTCTCATCTATTTCAAAGATGATTTGGGGTCTTATCTTTATGTCACACATCAAAGTTTATAAGGGATCTGTATCATAATTTTTTAAAATGCAGGTTAAATTCAAGTAACTTCCCTATTATTTTCCTATTTGAATTTTATTATTGTTAAAACTTTTCTCCATTCCGAATATTACCTTTCCCTAGGGGTTCAGAAAGTCTGAGGACAAACCAGTGCACCTAGTAAACGCTTAACATGCGGAAGCTGTTAGGCTTTGAAACTTTCTTAGGCTTTGTACCCTATTCAGGAAATTCTGAGTAGCGAACCCCTACTTTGTTAAATAGCGTAGGAACTTTAAAGGATTTAATCGACCCTTCTCTCTCTGGGAATTATCACCAAGCAGTCGCATGAGGACTTCAAAAATGTATACGGATTTTTCCCCCATCTTTACATTTACGGTAAATGCCTACCATTGTGGAAATCAAAGAGTTTTTTTTTTTTTTTTTTTAATCAGTTGTTCCTTTCTGCTTATAAATTATGCTGGGAAATAGTTACATAATGGTCATGATTTATGCTCCAGGTTAAAACTACAAAATTACATTAAAGGTCTCTGCTTGCCATCTGCCCTACATATTGACATAGGAGTTTTCTAAAATCGCTTTTACTATGTCACTCGCTTATTCCAGAATGAAAAAGGAACCCCAGCTTCTAATAGCAACAAAACTCCTGTCTAGTTATTTAGATCCCCTTCTCTGGCCACTCATATATCCCACCCAACCCTACCTCCTTGCCTTCGCTAATTTTATCCCTACCTCTGACACACAAGGAACGCACCCCCTCTAGCTGGCTGACAAGAGCCCCGTTTGCCCCACAAGGCTAAGATGTTCTGCGTGGTCTAGCCCCCAGCGGAAATTTACCTTCTGAGAAATATGGTCATCTGGTCACAGCCACAAACTTAGCATTTAATCACTGATACAAAACAAAACTACACGTAAACAAAACTACGTAACTACACTACATTGAAGGTTTGAGAAAACCTTCAATGAGCTCTCCAAAGCATAGGGTCCTGGCTACACATTTTTGTTTCCCTCCATGTGACTCAACCAACGAAGTGCTGGTGATGTTCTTTTTAAAATTTTTTGGCATGTTTTTTTATTATGGTAAAATACACATAGCATAAAGCTTACCATACTAATCTTTTTAAAATGTTTATTCATGGGGCGCCTGGGTGGCTCAGTCGGTTAAGTGTCCAACTTTGGCTCAGGTCACGATCTCGCGGTTCGTGAGTTCGAGCCCCGCGTTGGGCTCTGGGCTGATGGCTCAGAGCCTGGAGCCTGTTTCCGATTCTGTGTCTCCCTCTCTCTCTGCCCCTCCCCCGTTCATGCTCTGTCTCTCCCTGTCTCAAAAATAAATAAAACGTTAAAAAAAAAATGGTCAAGTGTCATGAAAATTAAATAAAATAAAGTGCATAGAGCACTCATTAAAAAAAAATGTTTATTCATTCTTGGGAGGGGGGGCAGGGAGGGAGGGGCAGAGAGAGAGAGAGACGGAGACACAGAATGTGAAGGAGGCTCCAGGCTCCTAGCTGTCAGCACAGAGCCGACACGGAGCTCGAACTCACAGATCTGAGCCCAAGTCGGGCACTCAACCGACGGAGCCACCCTGACGTCCCTATCCTAATCACGTTTTATCCATTCACACCATTGGGCAGCCACCATCACCCATCTCCAGACACTCTTTGTGATATTCTGGGCATCATCTACGAGAGGCAGACAGAAAACTGCCAGTTGGTTTCTAATGATAAAAATCCAATGTGGGGTGTACGGGTGGCTCAATTGGTTAAGCGTCCCACTTTGGCTCAAGTCATGATCTCACAGTTTGTGGGTTTGAGCCCCGCGTCGGGCTCTGTGCTGTTGGTGCAGAGCCTGCTTGGAATTCCTCCCCCCTCCCTCTGTCCCTTCCCAACTTGCATTCTCTCTCTCAAAAACACATGAACTTAAAAAAAAAAAATCCAGTTTTAATGCATAGAACCATAAGCATAGTAAAGGTGTATCTTACTGTGCATTAGCAGCACTAATAACAGATGAGGAGGGATGGAGTGAAATATAAGGCCGGTGACAATCGGGATCCAGACCACGAGGGGCAGGGGCAGGAAGGCAGACCTGGGGATTCCATCAGGAGCCATAAGAACCTTGAAGAGTTCAAGGATGGGGCACTGGGGTGGCTCGGTCGGTTAAGCATCTGACTCTTGATTTTGGCTCTGGTCATGACCTTGTGTCCTGAGATCGAGCCCTATGTCTGGCTCTGCACTGGGCACAGAGCCTGCTTAAGATTCTCTCTCTCCCTCTGCCCCTCCTTTGCTTGTCTGAGTCTGAGGGGGGCAGTGACATTTGTTTACTCACTGCCACCATTTCTGAGTGTCGACGTCCCAGAAACTGTGCCAGTCACTGGAATGAGTCAAATGTATGTTAGAAGCTCATCCGGGCTGCATACAGTTGGTTGATGGAGCAAAGCTAGGGGTCTTTGCTATCATGCAGGCAAGAAGTACTAAATACAGGCAGCAGTGGAGGGAACAGAGAGCCAAGGTTTATGCATCTTTTGTTTTGCCTATTAATAATAGGGTGACCATGAAATCACTGATCCCATCATTTTGTTCCTATTTTATCATCACTCTAACCAATGGTTACTTCGGCCTGAAGAAATTTTACATGACACGTCAAATAGCACTAAGGTTTGTCAGCAAGAAGGAGCCCGTGGTACGGACTTATCAACTGATCGTGCGTGACGGTCAAGGCACTGTGGTGGCAACGCTCGAATTAGATCACTATCATTTTGGTCGAGTATTCATGGCCTACTTAGAGGGAAAGCTGTTATTCCGCAAGGCTTTTTGTGGGTGGGAGGGAGAGGACTTGATCATCAATCTGGGAAAGGTGAAACAGATCAAGAAGCTATTCTGTGAAACAGCACGCGATGAACCTGTGTGTAGTGACGGGAATGGTCCCAAAAGTACGGTGTGAGGTCTAACATGGGCTGCAGACCGTATTACAGAGCATGAGGACCTGTGTGTAAAAACACTGATTTGCTTGTATATGTGAACATGTCCGTAAACACAGCAAAGGGTCCCGAAAGAATATGCCTAAGCGAGCAGGGGACGAGAGCGGCGGGGACTTTCAGTTTGCATTCCGTCTTGAGGTGAGGAGAGAGCCGTGGGTCCCGCAGGAAAATCAAGTTTCATAGGTCAGTGGACCAAGTGAGCATCACAGGCTCATAGGTCTACCATACGATCTTCACTGGTAATTCAAATCACCATAATCCTCACGGCAATGCCTAAGACTCTAAATGTGTGTGTGCGTGTGTGCGTGCACATGCCTACCTGTGCGTCTTTTGTCACTCCGCCAAATTGCCTCTAGACTCTATTTTTAAATGACTGATAGTATATATATCAGAGGTCGTTTGAGACGAGAACTTACTGGTTGTCGCCAAGGGTTTCTCCTTGAGCTACAAGAAAACCATTTGAGAGTAATATGCGATAGAATTCCTTCTCAATTAGCTACAAGGTAACCCTCAGAATGCAAAACTATTCATCGCAAAGGAGCAAATCAAAGTACGATAAGCTTTGATCTTTCGTTTCAAAACACACTAATATTTCCCATTTTTAAAATTACACTTAAAGTGCATATTGGTGGCACAGAGGCTATATACACACCGAGTCAATGCTCCGGGCGCAGGCGAGGATTTTGTTCTCTTGGTTTTCGAATTAAATCTCCTAGGAATACTAAATAGAAAATGGAGACCAGAGCGGTGGAGACTTTATTTCATTTTTAAATGTTACCAAGAATGTTTTTAAAGGCTGTTTACAAAAGACCGTTTACCGCTGTGGCTCAGCTACAATCGAAAAATTAATGTAAGGAACTCACACGGCCTTTTCAGGGTTTCATTCCAGATAGAATTTTCCAGACAGACAAAAATTATACTCTTCTCATCCTTAGCCCTCTTGAAATTAAAAAAAAAAGGTGGGGCGGGGGGCAAGATAGGAGGTGTAAATGACTAAGCACTTCCTGGGAAGAAGTTCTGGGAAGCCAGAGGGTTGGGGGCTTCATGTAAAATGTCCTGATAAGAAGTCTAGACTATCTGTAATTTGCTGATTTTGAGGAAAAACAGATTGTTAAGAAATCTTGTGAGGCCAAGAGCTACAGGAGCTGAAAGTGTGTGCAAAACTTCGGATGGCACGTGGGAGCAGGGATTCCTACACTCCTGCAGACCACAGCACCGATTATCTATGACCCCAAGTGACATTCAGGAGTGACTCCTATCACGGAGGGGAAAAAATGTCACAGAAACAGAAGGACAAACATATTTAAGTGCCCCCCTCCAAAAAAAAAACCCTGTAATAATGCAGACAAAAGGAAGACACAAACTGTGAAACCCGCCATATCTAGAAGTTCTTACTTGGCATGGACTGAACTGTGTTATTACAGCACAAGACGAGCAGACGCGGTGAGTAGACTGCCTTTGTGCAAATTAGCAAAACGCATCTCTTCTTCCTGGTTTTCCTACATCTCTGCCCCATTTACCCCTTCGGCTGGGCAGCCTTGTACAGTGAACAACCTGCACAACTCAGGAAAATTACCCACTAATAGTTTAGTTACAGAGTGAGTGATGTGAACCTATGTGTTTGACCCGAGTATTTGAGAGGAAAGGGTAGACAATTTGGTAAAGAAATGGCTAGTCAAACCACTCGTTAAATTTCCTGAGCTGAGTACATTAAAGATCCGCATCAGAAAACGTTGATCTGCGCCTTGGTTATTATTTCTGCCAAGCATTGAGAAATCAGACACAAAATAACTCGTAACGGAATGCCGTATTGACACCATCCACAATTAACATTGCCTTTCTATCTCTCTGGAGCGACCAGCTGCTTCCTCCTTTCTAAACACACTTGGAAACCTATTAGTCAAGATGGCCTCAAAAGCCACCCCCCTGCAGCACAGCTGTCTTGCTGGTACCCCCCCTGCGCCCACACAGAAAGGGCCCGTTCCACTTTTCCCTGGGCCCACCCTTCTCCTGCTCTAGTCCCCCTAATAAGTAAAATAAGTCCACCTGCAATTGAATCAACATCTTGAAAACCGGCTTCACAACCCAGTGAGTTCAAGAGGTATTTTTAATTACCTTAGTTGCTTACTCCCCAGCCTTCCCCATTGAAATAGTATGGTCCAAATATCCCACAAGTGACAAATCCGTGCTTGGGTAACGTGCAGGTCCCAAGAGAAATACAGCAAGAAGTCAGACCCTTTCATTCTAGGGAAGATAAGGATGACTGGGTTGCCTAGAAACGTCCCAGGGGCCACCAAGACAGGGGCAAGCATCTGCCGCCCAGGTGCTGACCACCCTGGGGGGCGCCGGGTGTGAGTGACAGCAAAGTTCCACTCGGGCCAGATGCAGAGTCTCCGTGCACCGGTGGCGCGGCATGAGGACCTCCACCTGCAAGGTGCCCCCTGCTTCCGAGAGGCCACGTGCGTCACAGCTTTCCCGAATGTCGCCCCCACCCCCCAACCTTTTCTTCGGCTCTACGTGGACAACATCCTCTCTTGAAGCTAGCTTAAATACGTGAAGGCCTTCCGCCTCGACGAAGAGGTTAACCTCGCTCACCTCGATAATGTAGAGGACCACGTTCTTGTAGAAGCAATACAGTATGCACTTGGTCACACGGTTGTAGCTCCAGGCGCCGTGAACCAACAGGAGCTTCTCCAAGTAGGAAAACTGAGAAAGAAAAAGAACGAAGTTCAGGACCGCCCATCATTTAGGAACGGAAGCTGCAAAATGGCCTTGGGAGACGGGTAAGGGAGCAGAGGAAAGCGGAGTGTGCGGATAACCCGAGAAAAACGCTCCCTCCCGAAAACAAAAGGCAAAGCTTTCAGGTCCAGTGAGGACGACTAAAATCTCCTCTCAGATCCACCTAATTGTTATTTTCCCCCAAACACAACAGTGGACCTCCAACTGTTATTCTCCTGACGTTCTGTTTACACAAATACTTTTTTTTTTTGCCGGGGCGGGAGGGTCCTCAACTCTTAGAGGAGAAGGTGACCACTTGAATTGGAAGAAAAGCAAAGCAACCAGATGCTTCTCTTCGACTAGATTTTACGGTGACTTCGGGAGCAAGGGACAGGAACGCTCAGGCACCAGGACCCTTTTTACCAAAGGGATGCACATATGTGTACACGACCTATTTCCACCATCAGCCTGCAGGTTAAAAGCAACTGCACGTGCACAGAGGGGCACCCGCACTCGGGCACACACACACAGCCTTCACGTCTACACTCATTGTGCCCTCCTTTTTTGCTCCCAACCAGGGAACCGTACTTCTTGCTGGAGCGCTATGCAGTCAAGAAAAACAAAAACCCAGCAGGCAGCGGGTACGAGGTCGACGATGATGTAATGGCTCTCGCTGCTTGAAATACTGAGCGATATCCAATATCAAATGAGATATTTGAATCTTCTTTGGGGTAGGAGGGTCTTCGGGCGCCACTTGAATCCTATCCGCTTCCTCTTAGCCTGGCTTGGCTTTCTGTGTCCTACCTCACAAAGGTCCCCAAAAGCGAATACTGAGCTAGAGGGAGGGAAATAAGGTTTGTTCTTTGTTGCTGTTGTTGGTTTTTGTGGACCGTGTCGTGCTCCGGTACAAAGGCACCATTAGGGGCAATCCTGTTTAAATTCACAATGTCTCCGCATTAATTAGTCTTGTGTCACACGGGTGTCTCGTCGGTTGCCTTGAACTACACCCTCAATGCCCCACTCCAAGTCACAGGGTCGTCGTCGTCCTCAGGCTCACTCTCCTAAGAGAGATCATCAGGCTATATTGAGAATATCCACAAACATTAGAAACTCAAGAAACGACAGATGCTGGCAAGGATGTGGGGAAAGGGGAACCCTCCTGCCCTGCTGGTGGGAATGCAAACTGGTGCGGCCGCTCTGGAAAACAGTGTGGAGGTCCCTCAAAAAGTTAAGAATAGAACTACCCTATGACCCAGCAATTTGCATTACTAGGTATTTATCCCAAGGGTACAAAAGTGCTGATTCAAAGGGGGCATAAGCACCCCAATGTTTATAGCAGCTCTATCAACAATAGCCAAATTATGGAAAGAGCACAAATGTCCATCAACTGAATGGATAAGGAAGATGTGGTGTATATATTACCAATGGAGTATTACTCGGACATAGAAAAGAATGCAATCTTGCCATTTGCAACAACATGGATGGAACTAGAGTGTATTATGCTAAGCAAGATAAATCAGAGAAAGACAAATACCATATGATTTCACTCATGTGGAATTTAAGAGACAAAACAGATGAACATAGAGGAAGGGAAGGAAAAATAAGATAAAAACAGAGAGGGAGACAAACCATAAGAGACTCTTCTATCTAGGTAACAAACTGAGGGCTGCGGAGGGGTAGTGGGTGGGGGGATGGGCTAAATGGGTGAGGGGCATTAAAGAGGGCACCTGTTGGGATGAGCACTGGGTGTTCCATGTAAGTGATGAATCACTAAATTCTACTCCTGAAACCAATACTACACTATATGTTAACTAACTCGAATTTAAATTTAAAAAAGTAGAGTGGCACCTGGGTGGCTCAGTCAGATAAGCATATGACTCTTGATTTCAGCTCATGATCTCATGGTTTGTGAGACTGAGCCCCACATGGGGTTCTGTGCTGACAGCGTGGAGCCTGCTTGAGATTCTCTCTCTCCCTTTCACTCTGCCCGTCCCCTGTTTGTGTGCACTCTCTCTTTCTCGAAATAAACATTTTTTAAGTAGAAAAAAAGTGATGCATGCAAAAAAAATTCTTTCGATATGGCAAACTGCCTATTTCTGATTACTTTTGACATTAAATTTAACTGTAGAAAAGAAAATTTCTGACTAGAAATGCAGTATTTAAAAACAAAACCATTCTGTTTCAAGAGGAAACCACACAATAGGTTCCATTAGCCCTCAAGATCTGACACGACATCACATTTCATGAGTTGTTCCAGGAGATGGGGGTAGGGCGGTCACTCAACTACGTACTCCAAAAGCTAAATGGCCACTTCAAAATGGCAGGAGTAGGTTCATATGGAAAAATAACACTCCCCATAAAAGCTCATTAAGGATTCCAAAGGGGATTGGGGAATCATAAAATAACTGGCTAAACAAATAAAAAGGAAGTTTGCATTTGACCTGGACCCCCTGATGCTAAACTTCGGTGGGCACAGAGAACATCTGCTAGAGTCATCCGGAATGACTCAAGTGTAGCGCTACAATGATCTGTTTTCAGGAAATACACACACACACACACACACACACACACACACACACACACACACCCTAAATCAAAATGCTATTTTCATGAGGTCGCTCAAAAGACGCTAAGAAGGTTGGGGGCAGGAAGGATCCTCTCCTGAGGAGAACGGGCAGCCGAGGGCTACCGTCGCCAGCACAGAGTGCCCACGGGCAAGGCAGCAGCACAGGGGGGGGGGCCGTGAGTCCCAGCAGCTGCCTCTGAGGATAAAAGCACAGGCGGACAGAAAAGAGATAGAACCAGAGCTTGGCCTCTTTCATCGTTTTTCCCAAGGACAAGCCTTCAAGCTACATTTTCTTCCTTCGGTATACAACCTTCTGGGGGCACTTCCTCAAAGATCCGATCAAAAGCGTATTCATCCACGTGAAATGCAAAGACAAAGCACACGATGTTAACTTCTGCCAGAGACGTTTATCATTTCACTAGGGGCAACGGGACTCACAAAATTGTGGCATCTCTAACTTCTGACTGAAGCGGCCGAGGCACAGTGTCGGGTGGGGAAGGTGTAAGGCCAGGAGGAAGGCTACCCTGAAGCAGCAGGACCCTTCCCCAGGCACAGGCAGGACCACGGACAGGAGAAACAAAGACCCACAGACACATGGGGCCGTGCATCAGTTCCTGTGGCAGCGGCTATGACACTGGAAGGGGAAGGAGACCCCTAACTCACTCACTCACTCACTCACTCTCTCTCTCTCTCTCTCTCTCTCTCCTCCATACCCTGCTTTTGTGCTGTCAACTTGAAGAGAGCAATCACTGCTCCAGATCCCACAGCCTATTAGTATGCAGTTTCAATAAAGCAGGTCATGGAATCTCCCTTCCCCAGACATTTTAAAGAAAAGACAGGCAAATATTTGCCTGGAACTCCTAGGAAACCTCTAAAGATCCCTTCCAGCCACATGATGCCATAACTCAAGTATTTAATAATGCTGGGGTGTATAACATCTACAGTTGCTGACAGACTACAGGAAGTGGGAGTCTCACAGGCCTCGGAGTGGTGGACTCGGGAAAGTGAACGGGCAGGTGTGCGGGACTGGTCCCCAAGGTCACGTGCAGGTCTGGTGTTCTCTGACCCCCGGTGCTCGGACCCGAGGCAGGTCACCTAATGGGAAGGAGCCCCAGTGTTCCCACCTAGAAAATCAGAATTCCTTCCCCTACCAACTTTAGCAATTACCTTGAGGATTTATTTGAAATCAACAGAGAAACAAGACTGATTTCGTGGGCTTTCCAGAGCCAGGAGGATTTTGTAAATTCCTCCCTGTGTCTGCAGAACCACGAGCCTGGAGGGAGTCTGAGAGGTCATCTAATGCTCTAGAACCCCGCTCTGGGGAGGGAGAGCCCCCAAGCTGCGCAGGACCAGCCTGCAGCCCTGGGGGCGTTGGAAGCTCTTTCACATTGTATACGCAGCCCCCAGTTTCAGCTTGAAGGGAGAAAACGCCACTATTACTTGTGTTCACGTGATTAAGGTTAACACATACTTGAAATGACAAAACACTGGCTAACCACCAAACGCGCAGGCGTTTTATCACAAGTTACTGTAACCTGTAGACAGGAGGCCACGATCGGTGTCCATTGTGAGGTCTAGATTTTCTGGATGATCAAGGGGGGCAAATGATCTAGATCTGTCATACCTAGGGTGAGGCGGTTGGCTATTTTCCTTCAGGTTTTGGCTCTCTCTGAGGAGCAGACATTTCTCTCATTGTCAGGTCATCTGTTCAGTAACTACAAAGTACATTGGGCCCCTCTGCGGGCAACATGTGATCCAGAGAGGAACGGGCTGCACTTGGTCTGGCAGCGAGAGGCTGTTTGCTGTTGACCGTGGGTTCATCTCAGAGCAGCGGGTCTGGGCAGCACCCCGGTTATGGCCGTAGAGAAGGGTGGCTGGTGGTTGTAAATCACTGCTTTCCCCTGACTTTCAATGCCTGATGAGAGAGTGTTCTAGTGCCTTCTGAAAAGAGGAGAGATTCTGGGATGGGGACGGTAGAGAATTAATGCTATGAGCATGGCCATCCTTTAGCAAGGGATGCCATAAGGAACAGGACCAGGACAGGCAGCCGATGTGGGAGTTGAGGGTGAGAGGCTCTCATCAGCAGGACCCGAGACCTATCCGTCAGGGACGATGCCTCGTCCGGAGGACAGAGAGCTCGGCCAACCTCACCGCTGACAAATACAACCGCGACAACCACAACAACCCGCAGCACAGGGCCCTCAAACCACACAAGAGCAACACCACAGGGAAATGCAAATACTCCGGCGATTTTGTCTAGACACAACCGCAAAAGAGGGGGCGGGGTTCTTAGGGCTGGACCGAGGTCAAGCACCAACCAGGCCTTCATGCCCGGCTGATACCTCTGCCAACGGGACGGGACAGCTGGTCAACACGCCTCTGACCTGCGCGATGGCATAATCCGAGTTGTTGGTCGCCTGCATGCCTTCATTCCCGCTGATCCCTACACCCACGTGAGCGGTCTGGATCATCCCAACGTCGTTGGCACCGTCCCCGATGGCCAGGGTAATGGCCTTTACCCGCTTCTTAACCACATCCACTATCTCAGACTTCTGCAGAGGAGACACTCTGTAAGAGAAGAAAGAAATGATGACTGGATGCGTCTTTCCAGAGGAAACAGCTGTAATCTACATTGAGCTGCATTAAAAGGGCAGTTAGTGGACAATTTCCAAATCCAATACATACGTTTTATGCTCATGTGCAAAGAAGCTTTCAGAAAACAGTAGCTTGTGGCTTTCAAGTAGTTGCCAACTTCACAGATGAAATACACAAGTCAAAACTAACTGAAAACACAGCCTGTTTGTAATCGCTCTGCGCGGTGGTAACCATACGTGCAAACTCCTCAGGGGCACATGTGTCCCCCCGCCGGACGATGAAGGCAGGGAAGCTGGATACAGAGGTCTTAGGAAATGTCTTCCAAATAAATCAGAAAACTAGCACAGACCCCATTTTTGCTTTGCTGTACATCATACACAACCCAGGGCTGGCAAGGGAACTGTCTGTAAAATCGGCTTTCACAGAAGGGAAAGAAAATTGGCATGGCTTGAGAAGTGCAGAAAGAGGATGAGGGTAAGGGAGAAGAAAGCCTTTCCCTTCTCCACCTCAGAAATGGAGGCAGTGTCTGAAGGGCAGCCAAGGCACAAGGATTTAAGAAGGCGGGGGGGGGGGGGGGTGGTCACCAGGACAGGACTACCAAAGCTGAACTGTGCAGGAGCACAGCCCAAAGCCCAAAGACAAGACAGCCTTTGCAGGAAGATGGGCTGTTCCCGCAAGGAATCGAAGGATGGGGGCTATTTCTTATAAGCCCTCAAATCATCTGGGAAGAGGACCCAATGTAAATCTACGGGCTCTAAAGCACAGCAAAGTTCATTATAACGAAGTATTTGTTCGGAGTGTAAGACCAGATAATACAACGACATGGTAAAAACTATTAGTACCTCGGGACTGATTTATTTTAAATTTGAACTGGTAAGCTGAGAGTCACTTTGGGTGAAAAAAAAATTCACGGGTAAACTCCCGAATGGCGTGTGTGTGTGTGCGCGCGCGCGCGCACACACACACACACACACACACACACACACACACACACAGAGTAAAAGGCCTGTCTGGGTCTCCCAGAGGTATACTGGCTGCACCCACATATGCACGGTACTTGTAAGCTAGAATAGACACGCAAGGACTTTCTCAGTACAACTATGACTTCTCACACGGCCTCTGACCTCCAGAATACCTGTTTCCAACGGAAAACTTAAAATTTACCTTACATTTAATTCTACCAACCCAGAGACCATTCTGTGCCTGGTGAGACAGCAAACTGAACTTAAAGCACAGGTACTCTGGGAGCCTTAGCTCAAAGGAATGGAAATTAGCAAATGAGAAAAACAGAATCTGGGGGTTGAAAGGCTTTTAGGAGCCATGTTGTACAATCTACTATCTCTTTAATCATTCTCACAGTGACTTTCTTTTTTTTTTTTTTTTCAACGTTTATTTATTTTTGGGAGAGAGAGAGACAGAGCATGAATGGGGGAGGGGCAGAGAGAGAGGGAGACACAGAATCGGAAACAGGCTCCAGGCTCTGAGCCATCAGCCCAGAGCCTGACGCAGGGCTCGAACTCACGGACCGTGAGATCGTGACCTGGCTGAAGTCGGACGCTTAACCGACTGCGCCACCCAGGCGCCCCTAATACTTTTTTTTTTTTAATTTTTTTTTTCAACGTTTATTTATTTTTGGGACAGAGAGAGACAGAGCATGAACGGGGGAGGGGCAGAGAGAGAGGGAGACACAGAATCGGAAACAGGCTCCAGGCTCTGAGCCATCAGCCCAGAGCCCGACGCGGGGCTTGAACTCCCGGACCGCGAGATCGTGACCTGGCTGAAGTCGGACGCTTAACCGACTGCGCCACCCAGGCGCCCCTCACAGTGACTTTCGATAACGGGAGTTTATTGCCTCCTAGGGCAACTGCAACCACCAAAAATCATTACTGCTACTTTTTTGTGGTTGATAACCTAAAAGCACTAATTCTGTCCTTTGGGTTAGGCTAGAACAAGTAGAACTCATCTTTCAAATGTCAGGAAGGCTGAACTAGAGAGCCATCCATCACATCCTTCCTCCCACAGTTCAGTGGCTACGAGCTCAACAGTCCCAGGTCCCTCACCCACTGTTTAACAGACACGCTTCAGAGCTTAAAAATAGCTTCCAAGTATGATCTTCCAGACAGCTACGAGCAGAACGGAACAGAATCCCCATCTCCCTGGTAGCAGATGCTAGACTTACTTTAACGTAGCCTAATGGGAAATTACTGGAAGCAATGTTAACGGACAGAGGTGTAAACTGTAGCTCTTCCTTCCACATTTGTGCAAGGGCTGCTTCGAGCCAAGGGCTGACCTTGACGTACCTCTCTCATTAAGCTCCTGATCAGCAGACACAGCCCCACAATTCTCATCTGCTACACGACTCTGATTTCCCATTTCTCCTCTAAGCTCAACAGAAGCAGAGGTCATATATGGTATGGAGACACCAATGTGGGATGCCCACACCAGAGCATCGGTGAGTGGTTATGGTTAGTAAGGGTGAGATAAAGTATTATTTCTTTCCAGCTATGTCCGTGATTGTTTCGGACGTCTACTAAGTTCTTAGAACATAATGACTTCTTTCATTGTTTGACCTTACCTTCCTCGTAGTTAGAAACTGCTCAATGTATTCAATGTTCTTTCTTGGCCTAGGGGCTTTGCAAAGCAATCACTGAGACACTACAGTTCTGCGAACGCAGGGAGTCTGGGAGCCTCTGCATTGCTCACTCCTCTCCATGATTACATCACTGGCTCTTCAAATACATTTATTCACTCACTGAAGTGAAACTCCACTATCGTTTAATCTCGAACTCGTCTTCTGTACAGGAGCACATGGGACAGACACACAGCCCTGGGGAGTCTGGGGCTACGACGACTTGAGAATCTTCCTTGCCACCCAAGTCATCGAGTAAGTTGGTCTCCAGCTGACCTGGAGTGATTCAGAGCAAAAGGGGGTATACGGGGCAAAAGGCGACTCTGTAGGGCAGAAAGCTCAACCACAAGAACATGTGTGGTGGGAGGCTGGACGGGTTGTGGTGGCCAAATAGGGAAGCCACTAAACAAGTCCGTGGTTTTCTCTGAAGTTAAAGGTGTTTTTTTTTTTCTTGGGGCGCCTGGGTAGCTCAGTCGGTTAAGTGTCCAACTTTGGCTCAGGTCATGATCTCACAGTTCGTGGGTTCGAGCCCTGCATCGGGCTCTGTGCTGACAGCTCAGAGCCTGGAGCCTGCTTGGGATTTTGTGTCTCCCTCCCTCTCTGCCCCTCCCCTGCTTACGTGTACACAGTCTCTCTCTCTCTCAAAAATAAATAAACATTAAAAAATATTTTTAAGGTGTTTTCTCATTATTGGGTTTAGCAGTAAGCCAACCAACAAGAGCCAAGTAGCAAGTCAAATCCACTCACTACATTTGCCACTGTGGGATTTGAATCTCAGACGAGTTGAGTCATGATTCTGATGGCTTCGAGCAAAATCTATGCAAGTCCAAAGCTGCGTTTTCCCAAAAAAGCAAGAATAAAGAGAAAACCTGACTGGGATATATAAACTGAGTCATATCCCAGCATTTTAGAAGCATGAAATTCTCATCAAGGATTTATTATGCCCTCGGCTGCGATGCCTTGAGAAAATATAATTCTAGCACACACGAGGGGTTCAAAACAGATGTCAAACAGCTAATTTCTACAAAACGGAATAGGCACCATTACGCCTCGGTCATACGTAGTGTTTTAGTACGCCAAGTTGCCACGAAGCACAAACCACCTCCTTTTTTAATCTTAATTTGTAACCTGGAATCACATGCCACACTTCCCAGCATATAGTACATTCAACCCATAAAATAAGAATTCCAGGCCACATCTGAGCTAAGCGAGGCACTTGGGACAGTTCTATAACTACTTTAGTGCCTTATGAATAAAAACATAAAATCAAAGATCTTTAATCAACTGGAGAGATATTCTACCTACTTTTTTGGCCAACACAATAGATTCTAAAATAAAAAATAAGTTTTCCTTTGGAGACTTGAAAAAATTCAGTATCCTGGAGTATCTAATTTCATGGGATATGTGTTCCTGGAACTTTAAAATGTACTTTCTAAAGTTATTTCAACTATGATGCTTAAGTAGTACCTTTGGTAACTGCTTTTCTAGAATTAATGATCATGCATTAATTTATCTGATCTACAAAAGCCCTGGTCTCAAAACAAGTTTCTCAATTCTGCTTTGCAATATCATCTGAGCAAGTTTAAACAAATCCCTTCCTTCTTAGAGCCCAGAGATCTCATTTGTAAAGTGGGGTGAATCTCTATTACTGATTTGCAAACTGAGCTCAGCTCAGCCAGGCGAGTTGCAAGAAACTCCATCCACCCAGGGGCACCCAAGAGAACTTCAACACTTACTCATTAACCACATTCACTAAGCACATTTACTAATTGGACTCTTAAATTTAGTTATTCTGTATAGTCCCTATGATGGAAAACGAAGTTTGAAGCCACTGGCCTAGGTCAATGAGTCTCAAATTTTAAGTGAGCATCAGAATCACTTGGAGAGCTTGTAAAAATACAGGTTCTGATGCACAAGTGTGCATTTAACAAGCTCCCAGGTGATGGTGATGTTGCTTGCCTATGGACAACACCAAAGTAGGCAACACTGACCTGGACAAGATCACAAGATCTCTCTTGTTCAAATGTTTTAATTAGCTGGGCTTACGTTTCCAAAGCAGAAGATACATGTAAAGGTTTCAGAAGGTGACATTTAACAATTAGCAGGAACACTGAATCTCATCCCCTTCTTTCAAGCTTTGTATGTTCTTCTTTGCTTTTTTTTTAAAATTTATTTATTTAGAGAGAGACAGCATGCCAGGAAGGGGCAGAGAGAGGGAGAGAGAGGATCCCAAGCACTGTCAGCACAGAGCCAGATGTGGGGCTCAAACTCACAAAGCATGAGATCGTGACTTGAGCCCAAACCAAAAGTCAGACACTTAACCACTGAGCCATCCAGGTGCCCTCTTCTTTGCTTTTAACCCTCAACTAGTAAGTACAAACTAGGGTTGGAATGTCGTTTTAAAATAGTCTTCAAATCTGAGTGTCTCACATAAGAGGGTGAGAGGGAGGAAATACTAACCAAAATTTGGTCTATAGGACTTTGTAAGTTGTTTTTAATATCACAGAGACCAACATCTGTGATTTAATTTGTGAAAATGTCCATTTTCCCTATTAATTTAAAGATAACATCCTTAGGAAACTCTTTCATTAAAAAACATTAAAATATTGCACCTTATTTCTTATAGCAGTCAGTAATCTTAACAGTTTCAAAAATTGCGACATCTTAAAAAAACAAATCTGTTTGTAGATACACGAACACCTAACATAGAAGCCTAAAATCTAGGGGTGCCTGGGTGGCTCAGTTGGTTGAGCGTCTGCCTCTTGATTTTGGTTTGGGTCGTGGTCCCAGGGTCCTGGGGTTGAGCCCTGCGTTGGGCTCCATGCTGAGCATGAAGCCTGCTTGAGCTTTTCTCTCTCTCTCTCCCTCTGCCCTTCAACCCCACTCCGACATTTTCTCTCTTTGAAATTAAAAAAAAAAAAAGTGTCTAGAATCTCAAAACAATTGAACTATCCTATGTGTCTGTTTAATAAGTGCCTCCCTGGCTGACCAATATGCGTCCTGACCTCTGTGTTTGTTCCTTAGATGCATTTAGTGCACTTGATACAGGACCAGTTGTCCAGGCCTCCTGGAAAGCTTTCCCCTTCTGGAACATTCTATCTCTGTGCTCTGACCCAAAATGTGTGACTCTCAAATTTAATCTCACGTCTCAGTTCTTAGTGCATCTGATTGTAGCCCCTAGCTCCAAAAGCAAATAACGTTGGCAGCTTGGGACAGTCCCTAGAGCAGAGGGACAGATGTGAGAGGCTGCAGGGGAAGGGCGGGGCAAGAGGGTGTGTCTGGGCAGACCCAGTAGGTACCTGAGGTCAGTTTACGTATAGGCACAAAGAAGTGACATTTAAACTCACTCAGGGGCTCTCAATTAGACTCAAGTGCTCCCTTATTATAAAAATGTACACACAGAGGGGCACCCGGGTCGCTCAGTCGGTTAAGCATCCACATCCGACTTCGGCTTAGGTCATGATCTCACAGCCCTGTGAGTTCGAGCCTCGCTGACAGCTTGGAGCCTGGCACCTGGTTCGGATTCTTATGTCTCCCTCTCTCTCTGCCCCTCCCCTGCTCACACTCTGTCTGTCTGTCTCTCTCTCTCTCTCTCTCTCTCTCTCTCTCTCTCTCTCTCTCCTTCAAAAAGAAATAAACATTAAAAAAATTTTTTTTGAACGTACACATAGAAAAGAGCTATCTTCTACAGGAGGAAGCCATGAGAGATGGCACCTCACAAAGACATACCTGAAAACGCAGTTCAGGTTTTATTGCAAAAATTCATTGCCTGACCAAGGGGCAGCCTCATAGGGTTGGGACTAGAGCGGAGCACGTTCTCAAAAGCAGAAGGGGTGCGTATAGAGAAAAAATACCATCTGTGAGATAATGGGCTGCATAGGGTAGCACCATAGACCTAGTTCTAAATGAGCAACATTCACAGACTTTCAGGGGTGAGCGGGTCCGGTTTCGGCGGCTTTGGCGGTGAAGGGTTCCACCCACCCTAGCATTTCCCCCCACATCTGAGGTGCTATGGAGGCCCTCCTGTGGAAGGATTTCTCTCCATCCTTAAAAATTTCGGACCACACCGTGGCAATATCAAAGATGCGGTTTCCGGGGCGCCTGGGTGGCGCAGTCGGTTAAGCGTCCGACTTCAGCCAGGTCACGATCTCGCGGTCCGTGAGTTCGAGCCCCGCGTCGGGCTCTGGGCTGATGGCTCAGAGCCTGGAGCCTGTTTCTGATTCTGTGTCTCCCTCTCTCTCTGCCCCTCCCCCGTTCATGCTCTGTCTCTCTCTGTCCCAAAAATAAATAAACGTTGAAAAAAAAAAAAAAATTTTAAAAATAAAAAAAAAAAAAAAAAAAAAAAGATGCGGTTTCCTACAAAATGCCGTATGACTGAAGTTACTGTCCTTTCCCCAACCTTATAAAAGAGCAGAGAGGATGACAGACCACAGGCAGGAACATCACGGACACCAACGTTTCAAGAATCGATCCCAGGCGGCATTGGGGTGGCTCGGTTAGGCGTCCGACTTTGGCTGAAGTCAGGATCTCACGGTTTGAGTTCAAGCCCTACATCAGGCTCCATACTGATGGTACAGAGCCTGCTTGGGATTCATTCTCATTCTCTCTCTCTCTCTCTGCCCCTTCTGTGATCTCTCTCTCTCAAAAACAAACATATTAATTTAAAAAAAGTTAAAAAAAAAAAAAAAGAATTGATCCCAGAACTATTTAGTGGGTATCTCTCTTAAAGTAAACTCAGTGTATCCAGTGTAATGATTTTACCATTATGGGGGAATGTATTTGTCTCCCTCAATTTCACTTCTTCCTTCTTTTCCATCCTTCCCTCTCCGTCCCCTACCCCAGCGGACATTCAGTAAATGGTGACTAACTACCAAAATCATGGTTCTAGGACTAATTATCTCTCTAACCGTAATTATGAATAATAGGAAAAATACAGTTCTACTTAAAAGTACATCAACTTCCATGTAAGTGGGAACACGCTACCAGTGTATAATCCTGAAAGAGTACTCCTACTCACAGACGGAGAGACTGGAAGAAGTACAAAGCAAAGGCAACTGTGCACCTCTGCGAGATCTAATTCCATCGCCGGTGGAGAGGAAGGAGTTCAAAACACCGCACTTCTCCTGACCACTCTGCCAGTGGGCACTTCTTGCAAACTTCCTGGCCAAACATGCCAGTGCTCTCGATTCTGTTTGCTACTAACGGCCTTAAAAACATTATGGGCTCACTAGAGGCTTTTTGCGACGGCTCTTAATGACATGTAGCAGGGCAGCCATCCTTGGCTTCACACAGGGCTCCCCTGGGAAGGGCTAACCCAGAAGCCTGCTCTTTCGATCCGAATGCTCTGACTATGAGAAGCCAACAGTAAGCCCCTGAGTATCATCCTGCGTCAGCACTTTGAGGGCTTAGCACAAACTGGCTTACTGGGTCTTTTCGAGCGGTCTCGGGGATGTCGGGCGATGCAAACCATCCCAACTAAGTCTGTGTTTAAGCACCTCGCCACGTATCTGCTCCTTGCATGGTGATTTCGGTCTGAAATCATACTCTCTCGTGAGCCCCAATCCCTCCAGACCTTTGCCCTATTAACAACTTTTGAACACAGTACCCAGTAAACATTTAACTTGCCGGTTGAATAAAATGATCGACCTAGATCTCATGATTGGTGATACAAATCTGCATGAAATAACTATGAGCCCTCATCTGATCCAGCCACCCTTGAGAAATACAGGCCAATATGGTCACAGGATCTGCCGAGCCGCTAATCGGAGAGCTCAGGAGGCATCGCTTATTTGGAGATGTTTTGATAACGGTCCCTGTATGGAGGTTGTCCCCCTCCAGGTACACGGAAGGTTGAATGCAGGCTACTGGCACAATGTGACAAGTCTGACTGTGCCAGGTGAGGCCAAAAATAGGTAGCTGTGCTATCATCTTGCTGTATATCTTGGTGGTGCAAGATATACAGTCATTTTAGGAATGGAAATTTTTTTTGTTTATCTGAGAGAGACAGAGACAGAGAGAGTGAGTGGGGAAGGGCACAGAGGGAAGGAGGGAGAGAGAATCCCAAGCAGGCTCCGCACCATCAGTGCAGAGCCCGACACAGGGCTCGAACTCATGAACTGTGAGATCGTGACCTCAGCCGAAATCAAGAGTCCGAAGCTCAACCGACTGAGCCACCCAGATGCCCCAGTCAGTTTAGGAATTTACCACACATGTTTGGGCATATATTAAATTTAAACTGCAGAAAGCTTAAAATCTCCAAAGCATCCTAAAAGTACAAAGACTCTTTTCGACATGGTGTAAGTATTCGTTTTTTCCAAAATACTAAGGCTAAATGTTTCCACCTCCAGAATAGACTTCAACTTCCAGAAACAGGAGATGAGCCCTCCTTCACACTCTCTCCTTGCCCCTCTCCTCAGGAGGGGCAGCCAGGCAGGCCTGGAATCGAGAGAGAAGGTGAGAGCTTTTTAAAAATGCTATTTAGGGGCGCCTGGGTGGCGCAGTCGGTTAAGCGTCCGACTTCAACCAGGTCACGATCTCGCGGTCCGTGAGTTCGAGCCCCGCGTCAGGCTCTGGGCTGATGGCTCAGAGCCTGGAGCCTGTTTCCGATTCTGTGTCTCCCTCTCTCTCTGTCCCTCCCCCGTTCATGCTCTGTCTCTCTCTGTCCCAAAAATAAATAAACGTTGAAAAAAAAATTTTTTAATGCTATTTATATAAATTTGCCACTATAACAATATATTAACAATTACTACTAGTAGTTTCCTTGCTTAAAAAGTTCATTTAACTCCTCCAGTGTTTAATTCTAAAGCTTAAAGGGGTTGCTGATTATCTCAGCGTTCGGTGCGTGTGCGCGCGCACACACACACACACACACACACCACACACATACAAACACAGTGTACAAAATGTGGCCTTGATTCTCCTTTTAGTATCAAACTCTGAAAAACACTCTTGCCAGTATCTTAATCAAAGTATTCTGCACTTTCACGTTGGATGCATGACCCAGAGTTTCAACATGAATAATGTTATGACTAAATAGTCTAGTCACCTGAAGTCACCCTTCTATGGCCCCCAATCTTGATTCCAAAATCTAAAAAAACTTCTCGACAAACAAGAATTTTAAAGGCGGAAAAAACCCTAATGAGTGATCTGGGGACAGGGCGATATATTTACCACTGATCTTAATTACTACTTGACTGCGGACTGCCTTCACTGTCCTGGGAGCATTCTCTTCCTCCCAGCCTAGGAGGTAGAGACCAGCAATCCTACAGTTGTGAGTCGTGAGGGAACCTGATATTCTTTATTCACCGAACAAAAACCTTATAACCTGATCCTGTGCTTTGGCCGTAAATGCTGCCTGTGCAGCTGAGGCTTTCAGAGTGGCTCTGGAGAAAGGGAGGACACCCTGTCTGCCCAAGATCAGTTTACTCCACGACCAGAAAGGGCTTTCTTTGAAATAAGTATCCCCTGCTTGGGGGTTCAGGATTTATGCATCTGTACTTGCGTCCATGACAATTTTATTGCGTGTCCAGGAAACAGAGCAATTAAAGTGGCGCTCAGACAGGAGTCTAGCTTCTGAAAACCTAACATCTCCACTAAACAATACAGAATATGTTAAGATCCGGGCAGCCACATTTGATATAAAATTTTAATAGGTCGTACGTTGTGAATTACACACAGGTTTATATTCACTGAAGTCAACTGGCTATAGCCTGTTTCTTCCTGTGCTAGGCTGAAAAGAAGGGCCCAGACTAGGAAGGCTGGGATTTAAATAAGAGATATTAGATCCTTCTGTTCCCAGGCTGAAGCAGGGATTAGAATAACACATTTAAATACCTTAATGTTTTTAGCACAAAAAGCATTAATTCGATACTCTGCTTCCTTGAAATGCTTTATTAAAGCCCCCCAAACCCTCTCAGGAGTGTCTGCCTTCCTTGGGGTTAACATACATTTATTGTTCTCCACTGCAAATTTCACTAGTATTTCAAAACAGCGTGCCTGGCCTTTGCTGTGGGGATAGTGGGAATAGGAAATAGAACCGAGAGGAAAGCTGAGAAGGCTTTGAGTTTTGACATTTCAGCGCAAGCTTATAGCTCCTTCAGGGCCAACACATCATGAGCTCATGCACCACTAAAAATAAATGACGACCGAGATGCTTAATAGACTGATTTTAATTAGACCTGCCCTTCACCTGTCACCTGTCGCAAAGGTCACCAGATTACCAACCCGAGAAATAAGCCAAACTGTAACTATCTGTACCCTGGAAAAAGCGGGGCAGCCTGTGTGCCTCTTGACCTTGACCCCAGGCCTCATGCAAGCAACCGAGAGCCTTAAGAGCCACAGGGATGGCAGTGACCAGCACCACGTGCACCCACTCTCTCCAATCTGAAAATCTGGGAGTGGAATTTGTTGGGTAGAAATGCGGAGAAGTCAGACAAAACTCTTTTCTCCAAGAACCACACACCCCTTCTCAAACCTGAAGCCTGTTTTTAATAAGCCACTAATTCTTGATCTCAATAGCGAGAAATGATCACGCTTTTCTGGGGGTACATTTGTCCAAATCCACAGAATTTACACCAAGAGTGAATTCTAATGTGCACAATGGACTCTGGTTAATAAGGACAGGTCAATGTAGTTCATCAATTGTAACAAATGTACCATTGTCGGGACCAGAGGGGGAGGGCGTGGCGGGGAGGCGCTGCATGTGTTGTAAATATCTCTGTACAATACACTCCATTTTGCTGTGAACCTAAAATTGTTCCAGAAAATAAAGTCTATCGGGGGGGAGGGAGGAAGGCAGCAGCATTCTACCGCTGCTAAAGCAGAACATGAAGATGAACGTGCTGGTTCTATAAATCCGCTGAAGTCCTGGAAAGTGGTCGAGAAAGATCGACGGACACCAGGCAGATGGGGCAGGAGCGCCTGGTGTGGGGCAGGAGCGACCATGGGCCTCGTGACCAACCACGTGCGGGTCTGCATAAAGAGAGAATGTGAGCCCAGGATGCCGTGCACCCACGGGAGAAATCAACTGTAGCAGCCAAGCCTAAGAGTAATAAACCTGACCTACTGCAAGTTTAATTTGTGACTTGCTCTCCTAACTGAACACTAGCAGAACAACACTTCTTTGGACAAAGTCTGGTCTGGAATACAGTTTGCTGTGTGGTACTTCGTCTCCATAATTAGGCTATGAGTTACCTGGTCTTAGGGATTTCTTCTACTCATCTTTAAAACCCGTGGCACCAAATACAATAGGTAACAAATGCCTGTTGAATTACCCATTTTTAAATGATTGTTTTTGGACTTCAAACACAGCCCTCCTTGTGCTTATTCTTCATTTTAATTGTTTCCAATTCATGTTCAAGAACACACTTATCATACTAAATAATGATCATCTTTCAGTTTTGATCAAAGAAAAAGAAAGATGAAAGTGACTTGTTCGTTACAACACCTGTTCAGAGAAGCCCAAATCTCAACCTTCAAGTCCACCTGGTCGCTATACTTTTCAGAGTCGATTAATACACCAACAACCACATTCATCAGGTTACCACCTCCTCGAAGCAACAGCCACCACCTGAAAGTCCAGTGTGCCATTTATGTGGTTTGCTAGGCGGGGTCAGCGCTACCAACATCTGCCCCACCCACCTTGGCTGGCAGCTGCGGTGGACAAGTGAGAAAGATCAGTGCTGCTGTCAGGGCGGAGGGCCTGATGCTGAGCTTGGCGAGGAGATCAAGACCAGAGCTTGCCCATACATGCCCACTCCGACCAGGGCTATGGCCAGGGGGGAGTTTAGGATGAAGAAGATTCCAGCCAGGAGACCTGAGGAGTGGAGGAAAGGTACCAGGAGCGCATTCAGCAAGGGCTCTCGTCCCATAAAAAGAAATGCTTAAATCTTGCAATCATATCCACCTTCCAGCTAAAATGGGAGTCATCAACCAAACGCAGCCTCAGGTAAGGGAGTTTGATATAAGAGGTTGAGAAAGAGGGAGAGAGACAGAGAGAGAAAGCAAGTGGGGAGGGGGCAGAGGGAGAGAGAGAATCTTAAGCAGGCTCCAGGCTCAGCACAGAGCTTGACGTGTAGGTTGGGGCTCCAACCTACAACCTTGGGATCAGGACCTGAGTCAAAACCAAGGGTCGGACGCTCAACTGACTGAGCCACCCAGGTGCCTTTTTAAAAATCATATGGCCCACACTCAGAGCGGCATAAGGCCCAGAACCAGATTCCGTGACCCGAGGTCCGAGGTGATAATAACTTACATGTGGGGAAAATTCCATCCTTCTTCCAACAGCTCCCACCCTCCCCATCCCTTGGAGAGTCTGTTCACGCCCAGGGTTTCAGAGTGCTCGTTGTTCACACTGTGGGAGGGGAGGACGCGGGTGATGGCCCCGCGTGACCACACGAACCAGGAGGAATAAGGGGGAAGGCTTCGAGTGGGAGGGCCCCCCAGAGAGGGGCATAAATGGGATTCTTGCCTCTTCTCATCCAGGCAGGCAGCCTCTCCAGTTTTTCTCTCTCCTCTGTGACCAACAATGAGGATTTCTACTATTTCTTAGGCTCTAAGACTTATGCTGCTTTGTTTTGTTTTTGTTTTTTTAATGGAATGCGTCACAAATTTGTGTGTTATCCCCAGAAGGGATCATGCGAAGCTTCTCTTTTTTTTTTTTTTCCAATTTTAGTATATATGCTGCCAAAGCAAGCACTAAAACCTATACTTTCAAGTTGGAAGCAAAAATATTATTATTTTATTTATAGTGATAATAATAAAAGACCAGCCACAAGTGCTGATTGAACACACGGTACTTAGCCATCCGTGACCGAGCTAGTTTAATCCTCGCTGCGACTCTGAGAAATCGGCAGGGCCATCCTGACCAACTCAAGGGTGAGAAAACTAGGCCAGGGAGGCTGGCACACTGTGCCCAAGGTCACAAAGCCTGACCCAAGACAGGACGTGACCACAGCCGTCGCACTCCAGGGTCTGCCTGCTTAGCCACTCAGCTACCCGCCCGGCTACTGTGCACACACCCACTCGGGAAGTGTCGCACACTTCCGCTGAGCAATCCGGCCAGGCCGGGCTGGGGGACGGGCACGGATCATCTACCCCCAGCACGGTGAGAGCCCCACGAGGTTACCTGATCCCGATTCTCGGTTCTCTGCTTTCAATCTGAGGGAGTCACCCCTGCCATGTGTCTCACAGAAGAGTCACAAAGACCAAAGGAACGCTATCGGTGGGTAAGCATTTTGAAAGACGGGGAAAACCCCTCTCTTAGCTTCTTCCTGACTCTTGGATTAAGTGCCAGCCACCCCTCATCACCTCCCCACTGAGGACGCCAGCCAGGCTCCATGCTAGTCCTGGCTGGGAAGGTCCTCCCCTAAGTTCCTGACTTCAGGGCCTCCCGGCGTTTCAGGGTGGATGGAGGTGGATGAGAAACAGCAGGGAAGAAAATTTTGGCTGATGTGTCCTTATTTGAATTTACCACCCCCCACCTTAATGTCCTGTATCTGATTGCTTTCATGTATAATTTTACCTAATTTCTTTGTATGCCGACCCGTTAAATTGCATAATAATTCACTCCACATATCCAGACATACTGACCGTGAACGTATGTAAACACAAATAAGATTGTGCGTTCTTGCAGGATAAAGATTACGTCTTCCGTTTTTAACTGTCCATACGCCCAAAGTGTTTGGCACACAGGGTCCTCTGCCAAGTTTACCTCCACGGGTCACATTGCAGAAATAACAGAAGCAGTTCTGCTAGATGCTGCGGAGGGAAATGGAGCCCATGGAGGTTGGGGGCAGGGAACGCATGGGAACAAAGAACAAACGAGGGTCAGCACACCAACCTCCATAGCTCTGTCCCTCGGTGCAGTCGTGAGTCAAAGTGGGGAAAGCCTGCCTCAAGAGATGGCACTGTAATCATATCAGAGTTTTCTTGAATGATTAGGACTGTGTGATCAGCTTAGCCTGTCCTCTTGCCTTAAAATCATGTCAGCTGCTCACTAGAACACGTTATAAACTCAAAAGACGTGTAGCCGTCACAAGGATGCTCTCCCCCTCGAGCAGGATCAAACGTGGGAGTATGATTCTTTCTCATTCATGTACTAGAAATAGTTTTTCCGCTTACTCTGGTTTCCCAAAATGAAACAAAACAGCAAATAGCCCAATAGGAATGTAATTAATAAAACGGGAGTCTAGAATCCATTTTACTCTTCCCAAAGAAAAAGGACAAAAAACGGTAGAAGACAAATTTCAAAGAAGCCTCATTATGTCAAATAATACCAGTGAACAAGTCAAAAACAGAAATGCCCCCTCCGACACATGACCATTTTCAGTTAACCTAAAAATCCCAATGAAATCCGTAATTACGTATTCTCTTACGTCACAGATGATCTGTTGTTATGGTAAAAAATAAAATCTCAAAAGCACTTTATCTCTGAAATGATGATAAAATAATACAAAAATTCAATTAAAACAAATTTGTTAATATTTGATCTGAACAAATTAAAAAACATTTTTTTAATGTTTTTATTTATTTTTGAGACAGAGAGAGACAGAGCACGAGCAGGGGAGGGGCAGAGAGGGAGGGAGACACGGAATCTGAAGCAGTCTCCAGGCTCTGAGCTGTCAGCCCAGAGCCCGATGCGGGGCTCGAACTCACGGACTGTGAGATGATGACCTGAGCTGAAGTTGAACGCTTAACCGACTAAGCCACCCAGGTGCCCCAGATCCCAACAAATTTTAAAGCTAGGACCTCTTTGCCTACTTTTTGACATCAGACAATTCTCCAGGACGCTTACTTAACCCAGGACTTTATTGAGCTCCAAACTTGCAAGTGAAATTATCTTAAAATTGAAGAGACTAATTTTTACTCAAAGAAAAATATTTTTCAACATTATTGAAAAGACAGTTTTGACTGATTTTAAGAAGCTGGCTACAGCCCATTAAATCATATTAGTAAAAGCTTTAAAAAAAAATCACATAGGGTTTTTCCATTTGAAATGTTTAAAGTTGAAATTTTCCTAAGGAGCAAATAGAGAAGGCCACAGCTTCCTGGAAAGATAACGGCCTTGTGGGCCTGGGCACTGACCATGGCAGTGAGCACACTCTGTGGGACTTGCTCTCTGATAATCTCATCAGTAACAAAGCAGAGGCCAGGGCCAGTTAGTTTAGTAAGCCACCAATACTCTTGGCCAGGTTTCTTTCTACATTCTGGAACTCCCTATCAGCTAGCTGGTAATGAAGTTCAGGTCATCAACAGAATAAAGAAAACTATATTAAGCAATCCAGCCACACAGAGTGCGGCAAACTAGCCAACCGATAAAAATGCACGGGGCAAATTAAGTCAGATTTGTAATGACAGCCTCACGCTTTTGGGGTGCTACGGTGATCAGGTGGGGCTATCAATGCTGACGGAGTCAAACGGTACTGCTCTTGGAATAAGTGGTACACACGTGATGCTAAGCGCAAGGGGAACGATTTCTTTTCAAGTCCCCGAGTGAATGAAGGAGAGAAAACTATGCAGGACACTTGGCTTAACACACTTGAATGGCAGTTAGGAAATAGCCCCTCTCTATTTCTTCCAGATGCTATGTTCACTCAGGAAGCAGACTTTTCCTTAACTCTGGGAGCTAAATTTTGACACAGGTGGTGTTTCTTTTTGTGCACACCCACCCACCAAGCACTGTGGCAGAGGAGACCCTTCCCACAGGCAGGGAGATGCTTCGCTGCAGGACGTTCCCAGCCTCTCGTGGGGTTGCCAGCACTTCTGACAACACGTGTCCCAAACGGAAGCTAGGAAACCTCCTTACGGACGTGGCAGGACCATCCCTCTACGCCGAGGATGACGTTTCCTCTGCGATCCCACCCCCGCCACGGAGGCCAGCACCACCCTCGCTGCTTTGCAACCTACCCCAACGCGTGCCAGTTTTCTTTCTACGTTCTGGAACTCTTTGTCGGCTGGTAGTGAAGGCTCGTGGCTGGCACTCACACAATCGCTGTGGACGCTCTTACCCCACCTGGAACGAGTCTCCAAATTCACAGCTACGTAAACTTGCTACGTAAATTGCTCTAAAAGGCCGAGCGTCGCATTCATTGAAGGGAACGGGAAGCGAATAGCCACACGACCAGGGTGTCTGGCCAACATTCATACGAATCAGCACCGAGCTGGGTGCTGAATAAGCGAAAAAGGGGTTTCGAAATGTGTCTGGGTTGAGCCAAAGGCAGCTGTGGGGCCACGCCCCTCGAGTGTTGTCACTCGGTTTGCAAGTCCCAAAGTGCATCATACAGGTCTGTTTGTGACGCCACTGGCCAGGCTTCCGGGCTTCGCGGCCCAGACCGCGTTCTTCTACCTGCCTCGGCCAGTCCTGTAAGCTCCAGCAGGAAACCTAAGACCTATTCATGCACCACTCCAGCCAGGGGCACTTGAGCTGAGGGCTGCTGGAGCCTAACAGAGCAGCCGAAGACACAGTGGAGGGTGGTGAGCCAGTAAAAAACAAACAAACAAACAAACAAACAAACAAAAAAAAACCCCCACAGAGGTCTTTCTCTTAGTTCTGAGAGAACCGGAGGAGATGGTGGGCAGAGCCGACAAAAGAGCAGTTCAGGAGAACGGAAGGGAACAGTGTGAACAGAGTTTGTCAAAAACTGAACGCACTACGGATATACAAGTTGATGCGGAGGTAAATAAGCACCCTGATATACTACCAACGTGCATATATATAACTCCGTTTGACTTCTGAACGGGCAACTCCACTGCAAGAATTTATGCTAAGAAAGGAACGGATCAGGAGACAAGGTGATAGCCCTCAGACAGCCCGAGAGCATCGTCTGTAAGCCCCACGCCATTAGGAACGCAGACCTCTCGGGCTCTGGGCTGGGAGCTCAGAGCCCGGAGTCTGCTTTGGATTCTGTGGCTCCCTCGCTCTCTCTGCCCCTCCCCCACTCGTACTCTGTCTCTGTCTCTCAAAAATGAATAAACGTGAAGAAAAAATTTTAAAAAAGAGAATGCTGAAGATCTAAAATGTGTCCACATGGAACACGGGCATACACCCACTGTGTACTATTGAATGAAGACAGCAAGCTGGGCGATTGCAGGTGCAGTGGCATCCAGTTTGGGGCGTGCACTATTAAACGGACATACACGTGTACACGCAGAGATACAATTGCAGGAGGAAGCAAGTTAGAAAGTGGTTATCGCTGTCAAGAATGGATTTAGGTGAATTATTCCTGCATTTTTGTTCTCTCCGGTTCACGTCAGAAACGTGTACTACTCTTACGATGAAAAAGCACATAAGTTCTTAAAAACAAAAGCTGATTGGGGCGCCTGGGTGGCGCAGTCGGTTAAGCGTCTGACTTCAGCCAGGTCACGATCTCGCGGTCCGTGAGTTCGAGCCCCGCGTCTGGCTCCGGGCTGATGGCTCGGAGCCTGGAGCCTGTTTCCGATTCTGTGTCTCCCTCTCTCTCTGCCCCCTCCCCCCCCCCCCCCCCCCCCGTTCATGCTCTGTCTCTCTCTGTCCCAAAAATAAATAAACGTTGAAAAAAAAAAAACAAAAAAGCTGATTAAATGCCCCCGGAGACCTTCCTCAATTGAACTCCTCCCTGAACGCTTTTGTGACCACCTTTGCCTTTGACTGTAGCCATCTGAGTGATATTACACTGCAAGATATTTATAGACTCACAGAGCTACCTCTCAACGTTCTAAACACCAAAGCGTACAGAAAAAGAAAGAAGCTGCTGACGTTTCTTCGCACCGTGCCTCTGGCCCTCTCATTAAAGGCACCATCCAGCCTCACTAAACATCTGTTGATGAGGCTGAATTCAAAATAAGCCAAGGGCGTGGGATTACCTTAGTTCCCTTCAAATAAATCCAGAGAAGGTTGTAGGAGAAAGAGGCCCCCTCCCGCACCCCCCCCCCTGCCAAATAAATCACATTTACACGGTGAGGTATATTTCACCAGAAAAATGGGCAGTTTGTACCCTGAGGACAGCAGTGCTGGCTGGGAGCTCACCGGCACCCCTATAGACAGTGTGCCCAAGCCCCGTTTCAGTTTTCCAGGATGCTGTGGTATAGTCCAAAAACGCACTTCAACTTTAGACCCTGGACAAACAGAACAAATTCTCAGTTTTCAAAAACAGATCTGTTGCAGCTACGTTACTTTACCGAACTACCAACGTAATCCCAAAAGGACTTCTATGTTTTTCCAGAGCAACTCGTTCAAAACAGAAATTTTCTATACACAGGTAGGAGCTCTTTACATGCAAATAATTATTTTTAAAGCAAACTTAGACGTCACCGATCAGAAATGAAGGAGACAATGTACCGTTATGTCAAGTAATTCTTCTTCTCAATAATGACCAGAACTTCCCCCTTTAACTTCCTTTTCATTTTTAAAGAAAATCTGAAGAAACACCATGGGTTTGTTGCCCCCCCCCCACCCCAACTCCTGTCTACACCACAGCCTTGCTGTGTTCATAAGGCCAATCTTTTTACTGCTCTTTCTTGAATTCCTCAGGGTTCCCCTCCAGGAACAAGCCTAAGTTTAGTAGATCACCATTCCAGATCACATTTTAGGAGGTGATGAGTACACGTCCATTAACTTTGACTGTGGTGATGGTTTCACGGGTATTTGTGTTTGTCCAAACTCACCAAATTGTACACACCAAGCACCTGCCGTTTTTGCATATCTATTATACCTCCACAAAACTGCTAAAACCATGTAATAGTAATGGACCCTGAGGGGAGCATTATGTCTACATCTAGAATTGTCTGCTTTCCTCTGTATGCCTGGTTTTTATTTTTATTTTCTAGTTTTTTGAGTCTCTTCCATATTTGGGCTGCAAAGTTAATGTTTCAAACACATAATTTCCCCTTTATTTCTCTGAACTCAGACCACTATATTAAATTACAATAAATTTCTTTTTTTTTTTTTAAATTTTTTTTTTCAACGTTTATTTATTTTTGGGACAGAGAGAGACAGAGCATGAACGGGGGAGGGGCAAAGAGAGAGGGAGACACAGAATCGGAAGCAGGCTCCAGGCTCCGAGCCATCAGCCCAGAGCCTGACGCGGGGCTCGAACCCATGGACCGCGAGATCGTGACCTGGCTGAAGTCGGACGCTTAACCGACTGCGCCACCCAGGCGCCCCACAAATTTCTTAAAAAAAAAAAAAGAAGGTTCCTGAGCACCGCGTGCCTCACGGAGCTCCTTTCCAGACACTGCCTCCCTGACAACACCCATGCCCCACCCTACCCCCCCCCACCTATGGTCTTACTGCCCTGCTTTTCCTGACAAATCTCCAACTCCCTGTCTCCCCCCACCCCCCCTCCACTACCTTCCACTCATTTTGAAGACCAGCTTCAACGTCATCTCCTTGGGAGAGGACCCACCCTCTCGACCTAACCTCGAGCCCCCTGGTCAATCCCTCAATCGGCACACACACCTCATCACCCTGAAATGATTCATATATGTGTCTTTCTCAAGGGACTAATTCCTGGAAAGCAAAGACTATTTTCTTTTGGATCTTGGCACCTAGTACAATGCTTGGCACAAAGAGTGCCAATGATAATAAGAGTATCGACTTCTGTCTAATGGGAAAAAAAAAAAAAAACCCCAACTACAATTTTAATAAGAACCGCTCTTATTTTTTTATTTTTGAGAGAGAGTGCGCCCATGGGAGAGGGGCAGGTGGGGGGTTGGGGAGGGAGGGAGAGAGGGAGGGAATCCTAAGCAGGCTCCACACTGAGCGTGGGATCCCAATCTGGGGATCATGATATGAGCCAAAATCAACAGTCAGATGCTCAACCGCCTGAGCCACCCACATGCCCCAAAGAACTGCTCTGTATTACAGATGATGACTTCTGTCTCAGTTGGTAGTGTAATTTCATTGTCCTCTAACGACAAACGCTGGTTATGACACATATGTTAGATTTCAAACTTCATAGGAATGTTGGCATGGGACCAGACTGGGTTTCCTTATTTTGATCTCCACGTATCGAGATCGAAATGCCTCTGGTATGAATGTGCGGTGATGATGGTAGGAATGGCTCTTCGCAAATACTAAGGACGTTAAAATAAAAGGAGGAGAAAAAACATTTTGGAAATGCTGCAACCCAAACCAGAATAGCCGCTAATACAAACGGGCCTCTTCCCAAACGTAAGCGGGTCACAAGTCATGGCTCACCTCAAAGCGGCCGCAACGATACTGTTTACTCTCCATTTGCGGCTTAAAAGCATTTGTGTTGATGAACAGGCCCTGAAGCAGAAACATCTAAACCCATGCTAATGCCCAGCAGAGCAGTAACTCCTTTTGATTAATTTACCAGCACTGAAAGCACAAGAAAGAGATCAAACCGCGTTCTGTACTAAACAATTACACAAGCCGCCGGGGCCTCCAGGATGGTGCATGTCAGGATGAAAGCTGGATGGGGTCGAATGAAAAAGCAACAAATATCTTACGTTGATTAATGCTTATAGGATTTTTTCCCCTTAAATGTCAAAACATTTCATTCAATGGTCAAACCGAAGAGTGTGTGTAACATTTAAAACGGAAAAAAGTTCCAAAAGCTTAAGGGAATTCAGACGTGTAGTGAGGAGAAAAATCAGGTTGGTTCTTAGGAACCTTCAAAAGAATTGGGCAGAACTCTGACCGGTCTGCTGAAAAATCTTCCACGTGAAATAACATGGGGAAAAATCCTATCACCTCCTTTCACTGAAAAATAATTTCTCTACTATGAGTGGATTTACTTGATTGAGATTATTTAGCCTATTCACAATGTTCAATACTACCATCTCTCTAGACTGTCATGAAAACGGAGCCAACATCTAGTACAAGTGTATCTCTACTTAATTTTTTTTAATGTTTATTTATTTTGAGAGGTGGAGAGCAGCAAGGGGAGAGGCAGAGAGAGAAGGAGAGAGAGAATCCCAAGCATCAGAGGGGCTCGAACTCGAGAACCAGGAGATCATGACCTGAGCCGAAAAACCGAGAGTCGGACGCTTAATAGCTTAACCAAGTGAGCCACCCAGGCGCCCCTCTCCTTAATTATTTTAAGTTGGAATTTAAGCCAAACGGACTCTCAAATCAGAATGAACTACAAACATGTTAGTAGCTAACTCTCAGGTTTTCTGAACTATTAGCTCAATCCATTTTTAAAAACCCAATGAATCTCTTTAGAATAAACAAAACTAATTTATCTGTAGGAAAATACCTAAACCAAGCCAGCTAAAAATGTCAGCTTGCTGAAAAGTCACAATTTTATAACTTTATAAAATTAAAACGGCATCACTTCATGTTTTTAAACTCTTATGTGGAAGCACCACAAACGTTCAGAAATACAAACCCGAGAACTGACTCTTCTCTGACCTTCCCATAGTTCATGAAGATCTACGGGCCCAAAGAGCACGGCCATTGAAGCACAAACATAGAGCACAAACATTCTGGCTCTAATGGGCTCTGATCCCTCATTACTCCTCATGGATAGAATAAACGGGTTGTAGATGAGGCAAAGGTAAGTTTCTACCGATTCCCATTTCTGATCTCTTATATGTGTAGAGAAAAACAAAAACTGCCATCTTAAGTCTTCTCAAAGATGGTAACATCCTCCCTTGTTAAAAAAAGAAAAAAAAAAAGACTGAAAAAACTCCTGGGTGAGATCAGGAAACACAAGGAAGAAGGTTCTCATTTTACAAGGGAAGCAGAGGACCTTAGCACAGAATGAACAGGACCCTCAGTGGGCGCCGGGACGCCCCCCGCTGGAACTAAACGCACCCGAGCTAAGGAACTTGGGTCACAGGGGTATCTAGAAAGCACAAGCAGAAAAGCTGGGGGTGACACCACGATGTTGAAGTACAGAATTAAGAAATACATATGAATTATTCCAGTCATTTTGACTCTGGTTGTAAAAAAAAAAAAAAAAAAAATCCTTTCACTCTGACCTGTTTATACAGCTTAGTCTTAAATGCACTTCTTTCTAAATTTTTTTTTAACGTTTATTTATTTTTGAGACAGAGAGAGAGCATGAACGGGGGGAGGGTCAGAGAGAGGGAGACACAGAATCTGAAACAGCCCCCGGGCTCTGAGCAGTCAGCACAGAGCCCGACGCAGGGCTCGAACTCACGGACCGGGAGATCATGACCTGAGCCGAAGTCGGACGCTCAACCGACTGAGCCACCCAGGCGCCCCTAAATGCACTTCTTTCTAAATAAATATCCTTCAACTGGAAGGGGTCAGAATTTTAGCTATTGAGGAAATGTTTTGCTGCTATTGTTATTGAGGCATATGTAACATCTGTCCAAGAGTAAGGATGTGCTGGTAAAGTTTCCTTTCAGTACCTGATCATCAGCCCTCCAGTGAACGAGCAAGGAACATTCTAGACTCAACCTGGGTTAACTGTTTTTCTAACTAACGAAAATAGTTTCATAAATATTTCAGCACCTATAGTGCACAAAGTGACCTTAAACATTTCCCTTTAAAAAAAGATATTGTTATGTGTACAAAAAGGGACATAAAAAGTCTGAGCTGAAACTCAAGTTTTTTTGTTTTTTTTTTTTAATTTTTTTTTTCAACGTTTATTTATTTTTGGGACAGAGAGAGACAGAGCATGAACCGGCGAGGGGCAGAGAGAGAGGGAGACACAGAATCGGAAACAGGCTCCAGGCTCTGAGCCATGAGCCCAGAGCCCGACGCGGGGCTCGAACTCACGGACAGCGAGATCGTGACCTGGCTGAAGTCGGACGCTTAACCGACTGCGCCACCCAGGCGCCCCTTGAAACTCAAGTTTAAAAAAAAAAATTTTTTTTTAATGTTTATTTATTTTTGAGAGAGAGAGAGAGAGGGAGAGAGGGAGAGAGAGAAAGGGAGAGAGAGAGAGAGAGAGAGAGAGAGAGAAAGGGAGAGAGAGAGAGAGAGAGAGAGAGAAAGGGAGAGAAAGGGAGAGGGATAACACAAATAGGGGAGGGGTGGAGAGAAGGAGACACAGAATCTGAGGCAGGCTCCAGGCTCTGAGCTGTCAGCACAGAACCCGCCTCGGGGTTCGAACTCACAGACCGCGAGATGATGACCTGAGCCGAAGTTGGATGCCTGACCAATGGAGCCACCCAGGCGCCCCTGAAATTCAAATTCTTTTAACAGCTTCGTTACTTTATCTTCCCTTCTCATTTCCCAAGTCAAATAACCAAGGGAGACGCCCACGACCTGCCATCCATTCTGCATTAAGTTTATGTCAGTATGCAGATCCCCGAACGCGTTAAACAAGCCTTCCGTGTTGTCACTGGAGCTTCTGTTTTTAGGTTTTTAGTCTTGAGTGGGCTTTACCCTTAGCTCATGGAGAATGACACAGAGAATGTCGCTGAGCATGGCACCTGCAGCTAGAAAAATGAGGAGTACGGATTACACTACCTGGGTTTTAAAGTCTCTTCTGGAGAGTACATGCAGTGGGGACCCTCCCGGGTACTGAATGGCATTCTGATAAAGGGTCACAGCAGGAGAAGGAGAGGTCACACCCACAGTGTGGTGAAAACAACACAGGGCACAAACTTTATAGGATTTAGTCAGCCCTATGCTTAGCATTCTGTCAAAACCAGAGAAATTTATTCTTACACTATTTCTCTTTTACTAAAATATCCTTTCTGGTGCACACGTACACACACACAGGCACACACACACACATACACATAAAATAACCTTACGGAACTGAACTAGAGGATGAAACTCAGGCTTGTGTTTGTTTGCTTAAAAACAATCATATTTAAAAAGCATAAGCAATAAAGTTCTACTAGAACTGGATCCTGGCACTTATTCGTGCAGCATTTGCTTCACTCCTTAAAGATCACCCCATTACCATACCTTTGTATTAACTACATCTTGGCTGAATTCATATTTACCTTTACATGCAAACACCCCAGTGTGTCCCCAGTCACTAGGGAAATTCCACACTCAGTCACAGAGCAGATATATAGCTCAGGACATAGATGGATTTAGACCAAGCAAATGAGATTTCCCAAGTCCTCATAAGATAGTCCTGAGAATTATGCCAAATCAAACGTAAGCATCTTATGTCTGGTTTTTAGAACCAAAACAGGATATACATAAAGACAAGTTAATGGTACGATTCACTTTACATTCTGGGCTGGCTTCCCTCTCGCCAAGCATGACACCTCGCATTGACACAAATCAGCTTGCAGCCTAATGGACATGGTTTGTCATTAGCCTCGGGACAAGTGGGGAGGTGAATCATGTGCCATCAACACTCCCGCCTAATCCGTGTGATTCCAAAGTCAAATCAGTACAGGTGGGTCCCTGCTCTAGTGCTCTCCTGCATGTGTGTGTGTGTGTGTGTGTGTGTGTGTGTGTGTGTGTGTTCCTCTCAGTCACATAACACAGCCATAAAATCACTGTAGTTTTCTCCAAAGGTGTTAATTTCCCTTTCCCCCAGCTTTACTGAGATGTAATTGACATGTAACATTGTATAAGTTTAAGGCAAACAACATGTTGATTTGGTACACTGATACACTGCAAAATGATTACCACCATCGTCTTAGGGAACACCTGCATCATATCACATAATTGCCATTTCTTTTTTGTGGCGAGATCATTTAAGATCTAGTCTCTGAGCAACTTGCAAGCATATAACACAGCATTGTTAACTTTAATGGCCATGCTGTACATGAGATCCCCAGAACTTATTCCTCTTACAGCTGCAAGTTTATACTCTCTGACCAACACCTCCCCTTTTCCCTACTCCCGGGCCGCTGATAATCACCATGCTAGTCTCTGTTTCTAGGAGTTCGGCATTCTTAAAGTCCACATATAAGTGCTATCATACGCTGTCTTTCTCTGACTTAACGACTGCCCTTAGTATTGTCTGCAGGGAAATGGCACCACAGTCTTAAAAATGTATCTAACATCTTTTCCTCTGAAAATGCAACCCGTGTCCAATTAGCAAAGATAAGAAAACTCAGGTATCTCCCTCTGGATGAACATACTTTTAACTTCCCTCTATGCCTTGTAATGAGCTTGTTCTTACAAACACAGTCTGATGCACATTACTCTCACCACAGTGGCTTTTGAGATTTCTAACCAAGGTCACATAATAAGGACACAGCTGGGTTGGGATCAATGAGGCCATCTTAATTCTCACTCTAAGTATCAGCCTGCTATTGTCTTTTAGTTGTTAACATCACCAATGAAACCGAAATGATCTCATCATCTCTAAATATGGAACCAAGTGTATAAAAATGAAATTTGTCCTTCCTCCATCTCTGTCCTTTCAAAAGGGCTAAGGAAAGCACATTCTAAATGAAATGTCTGAAAACACATTTGTATGTGCAGCGTGCATTTCCCGCTGGCATTCTTGACCCCACCAACCTGCATATTTGGCTGACATACACGTGGGGGGGGGGCAGGAAAGAGCGAGCAGGGCGGGTGAGTGCCACATATCTCCGTTTATTTTACTAGGGACAAAAACAGAGGAGAAGGAAGAAAAATATTCTAACTACAGCTTCAGGGCTAAATAAAATCTACTGCCTTCGGAGTGGTTTTTAAGCTGAGGAACCGGAAAGAATCGGGCAACTGCTCCAGAAAATTCATACTTGGGGTGAATGGACCGCGGTCTCTTCCCTCTTATAAGGTCAAGGCACATATCGGGGCATGTTGCTTGATAAAAATTATGAAACCAGAGCCACAACAGAAAACAATAAATGACTTTAAAAGTTTCTACTATGTGAAAAGGCAGTATATGCTTTTTCTTTGAATAGATGTGGTCACAGGATTAGCTTACATCCTACGACGTTTCAAAACCTTTCCTCATAACCCGCAATATGCTTTCCAAGGACATTCCATCAACGAATAAATCAACTGTTAACTGATGGGATACATGTTCCTCGGGGGACCTTCACCTCATTCATCAATATAGGTTTTCACAACTAATTAGCATTCTTGCTAAGGTTCAGAAAAACTCAGCAACAGGTGAAGTGGAGGAAATTGATCAACTTGCTGAAAGCTTCAGAACAAATCACTGCAGAATGGTCCGCGGTGCTGTTCGACACCTCAAGACGCATTTGCCTGATGTTTCTTTAAGCTTTTCCAGTCCCGCGTCTGCCAGAACCTGACGCAACCCCCAGCACCACACGTGAAAAATGTGACCGGTAAATTCCACGTGTCAAAGCGAAGCTATGTCCTCACATACGGTGGCCACCCACAGTGGGAGCAAATCTTGTTATCTCGTCCACATCCTCAAGCTTGCTCTCTGAGCTTCCTTTCCTGTGACCCGAACCTCCACCACTGTTAGAATCCTACAAGAATTTCTCCTTCGGGACACCGTCTCCTTTCGTATTCGTCTCCTCCGGCTGCCACCACAAAATGGCGTAAGCTGGACGGCTTAGACGAGAGAAATTGCTGGTCTCACAGTTCTGGAGGCTGGAAGCCTGAGGCCAAGGAGTCGGCAGGCTCCTTCTGAGGGCTGTGCGGGAGAACCTGCTCCATGCCTGCCTCTCTCAGCTCCTGGTGGTTTAGCAGCAGTCTTCCTCGGCTTGCAGAAACGTCATGCCGACTTGTGCCTTCGTCTTCACATGGTGTTCTTCCCGTGTGCCTGTGTTCAAAATTCCCCTTTATGGAAGGGGAGGCCTACTGGACGGGACACACACACAATTCAGCCCATAACGCCCCCTACCATCTTCCACGTCCTCAAAAATCCCCCACCTCCCAAACTAGAGCCTGACTCCCCCAGGAAAGCCTGTGCCACAAAGCCACGCCCGCTCCTGTGTGCACGACACGTGGCCCCCATGTCGTGTCCTGGAGACGAGGAGGGCAGCAGTGGCCTTCTCTTAAACTTCCAAGGGCCTTTTCCAAACCACTGTTTCTTCCATCTTCTCTAAAAAAAAAAAAAAATCCCTGGTTACGAGGTCCCAGTGCATATTCCTCAGAATAAATGACCCAAAAGATTCACCACCAGTAAGAAAAGTAGGGGGCATTCAAGCAAGTCAAAGCCTTGGTTTCTAAGGAGCCCCTGCCTTGCCACGTAACTGTCTTGTGGCGAAGCACATGTGTGTCCCTATTTGTTATCTGCTTGAGTCACACGGTCGTTGCTGACATTAACAAGGTGTTTTAAATACGTACCTTATCTTATACACCTCAGAGTCACGTTGAGGAATTTGACTTTCAGAAATATCCCTAAGAAAGGCTGCTGGGATTTCCATCAGTAATCACTTAGACCTCCTACCACAAAGAACGAGAAGAAGGCAGGATCCTGCCCTCAGGTACGGTGGACTTGGAGTCAGGCGTCTCCAGAGCCTTGTCAAAACTCAGTGAGGGGGGCAGATCCCGCCTCAGAACACAATTCTCCTGATCCCTGGGTCCAGTGCCTTCCCGCACGTGTCATGGCCTTGAGCCCTCAGTTCGTGAAGGCTGCATTTTACTTGAATCAGTAACTAAACTTCCCTAAGCTTTTAAATTCAGGAAAATGTTGCTTGCGTGTATGTTTCATTTGTCTCAGGGACACTTCTATTTTGGATACTCTGCTCATTAACTGCTAATTATGACCAAGGGAGATTATCAATCCCAGTATTTTGAGAAACTAAGCAACAATCTGATTTCAGGTTCGCACACCATCAGCATTCTTAGAATGTGAAATTTACATCCTGGACTCATCCACATTTCCATCATCTTCTAGAAGTAGTTGATTTTTAAACTTTCTCTTCAGACAAAGGTCTTGCCTGTAAAACTAAAATATGAGAACTCATTTTATTTTTTAAAAAAATGTTTAATGTTTAGTCTTATTTTTGAGAGAGAGCAGGGAGGGGCAGAGAGAGGGAGGGAGACAGAGAATCCGAAGCAGGCTCTGGGCTGTCAGTGCACGTGAGATCACGACCTGAGCCGAAGTCGGATGCTCAACCGACTGAGCCACCCGGGGGTCCAAGAACTCATTTTATCCTTAAAAATAGCTCTTTTCTTACATAGTTCTGAAAAGTCATGTGTGTTCGTAAGTGTCTGATTTTTAAAACAGATCTACTATAGCTATATTTAAGAAAAGTGAATAAGTGTTGTCTTATGGAAAGAAAGGAATACTTAAAGACTGGCTTTCTTGTTTTGGCCAGATGTCTGAGCTGCTCACATTTTTCGGCCTTCTGGGATAAAATGTAGGGGTCTACCTGATAGAAGTACTTGACATTCTGTATCTATCACTGACACATCAAATTAGCTTACAACTCATCCAGCTGGACTAAACATCCATTTGCATACTAGAAAGTCCTACAGCTCAAGAGCCTTTTAGCTTCCGCCAATCAACATACGTGAGACTATCTTTCCCGGACCTGCTTGTTTAACCCTCTTGTGGGTATCACGGTGACACCCGCTCCACCAGGCTCCCGCCGGGAAGCCATCTGCAACTTCTCTTGCCTCCTCCTTGGATCTTCAGCCTGATTTCGCCTCCTAGGTTTCCTTGAGGTCCATCTATTGTTGACCAACCCCAGTATCACAGTCTGCATTCAGCCCTTCCTCACCTCTGCTGTTACACTCCCATCCTCCCTGGTGTTATGTCGGTTTCTACCAGTGACCGCCTTCTGGTCTCCTTAGCTCCTCAACAGGGAAATTATGGAAACCGAAATAAACACCGCTGACTGTCCTTTCTGCAGGCCAAACCGTCTCTTTATTGCGGATGAGCAGTGTAGGTGGCCCCCAATGGTCCGTCCACGGTAGTATACTTCGGGGTCCGGTGGATACTGGCACGTACTGTTATTCTTCGGCATTTTGTTACACATTTCTTCTGGTCATTCGGCTTCTGCATTTCACATTATTTTTCCCCAGTTGCATGAGTGTGCATTTTACAAGCTGTATCTCATTTTGTTATTTCCTGCCTATATTTTTAATCTCCTAAAGGCATAATTATAATATTTCTGCCCTTCCACGTTTTTGAAATCTCCTCTGATTTGGGATCATCTGCCAACTTCATTAATGTGAAGCTTATTTCTCCTTAAATAAAACGGGAGACAGCATACAAATCCCAATAACATCAAGCTCCAAGTGGTAAACTTGCCATTTATGTTACATTTTATTTACTGTCTTTCTACGATTTTCCACCTGTGTGGCTCTTCTCCAAACCAAGCTGAACTTATTTTGCGGTGGAACAGGGTCAAAAAGTGCTATAAAAAAAAAAATAAGAGAAAGAAAGCCTCCTTCTATGCTATACGAAGGCTGTTCTCATCTCTCAGTTTACCCGGTTATAGAGTAAGAAAGAAACAGCCACAGGTTTCACACGCTTTAAGCCTTTCTGTCCCTGTTTCCATATGATTTGACCGAGGGAGAACAGATTTCCCTTGCAAGTAAGAGCACGAGGTCAAGAAGCTCCAGGCAGGACAGAGAAGCAGTCAGGCGGGATGCGGGGAACGCCTCTGACGAACGGCTGTCCCCATCGCCCCCGACACACCGCCAAGATGCCCAGCGACCTGTTAGCAAGCGCCACGGAGGGCGGCATCCAGGATCTGACAGGAAGGGCTTGTTCAGACATCGGAGAGAAACGCCGGGCCGTTTCCTTCCCCTCCTTTAACGCGTGACGTGACTCTCCTGCTCCAGAGTTCAAGAGCAAAGAGCTTTCACCCGCCAACGTCACGTGCCAACCCACCTTCCACACCAGCACTCCCCCACCAGGTGAGAGCAGCTGACGTGCAACGAGCCCAATTACCAGCGTGCTAATTCACACCACGTTTAGACCTTGAAAGTTTTACGTTTGCGTGTTTCTTTTTAAAAAGACGACCAATGTGCACGTACCCTGTGCTGAGCAGCCGTAACAGATGCAGCCTTATCTTGCCACCTCATTAGGAGAAACAAACAACTATAAATCTTGTATTACATCCAGAAAGTTGTCAGCTTGAAATCAAAGCTGGCGGGGAGCCAAGTGGCATGAGCCCTCGATTCCAGTCTTTTTGCCTGTAGTTCTTACATATGTAAATTGAGAAACTGTTAGCAGAAGCAAGCCAGCTAAAAACAGATGTGTTTAGGGGACACAGACACGTTCGAGGGGCCCTCCAGGCCCGGCCCCCTCCCTACCCGGCTCACAAGTCCCTTTTCCTTCCTCTTCTGTGTCTCCCCCACACCCACACGCTTTGCCTCCCCACCTTCCTCCCATCGCAACACGTTTTTATCATTTACTACCGGCTAAGTTCTCGTGCCCAGCCATGGCGGTAGACCTCAGAATGAAAATACAGGATATAACAAAATTCCACGGCCCTGCAACCTTCCTAACGATTAAACCACAGCGACTGCCAGAAAAAGACATGGGGCTGGAGGAGGCAGAGACCGTAGGATCGGACAAGACAGCGGGGATTCCATGCCTGTGCTCCAGATTGGCAGCCCCTGTCCCTCTACCTGTGAGAAATCTCAGCGACATGGGAGTTTAAATCCCAGCCCGCCACTTCCTGGGGGAAGGGGGGTGGCCTCTTGGTTTTCCTCACGGATTAGAGAGAAATGATACTTCTGAAATCAGAGGGCTGGTACACAGATTAAATGAGGAGCTAGCACACGTGATGCTCTCGGTCCAGGGCAGGATGTGATGCTCTCGGTCCAGGGCAGGAGACGGTCTTCAGACTCAGCGAGGAGTATCGTGTTTACAAAGAGTGTTGCCTGGTCTCCGCAAGTATACGGGATGGTTTACAGGAGCGGGGTCGGCTGTAGGTAACTTCTAGAAGGGCGGCTCCATCTGCATACTGATAGACCAACAGGTACCTCATTCTTCTTGGTCCAACCAGAAGGGATCCTCTTAAGTGGGGATTTTACAAAATGACCGAGAGAATTAGCTGGGGCCTGGTGGCGGCGGGGGTATGGTTTTTTTTTTTTTTTAATTTTTTTTTCCCCAACGTTTATTATTTTTGGGACAGAGAGAGACAGAGCATGAATGGGGGAGGGGCAGAGAGAGAGGGAGACACAGAATCGGAAACAGGCTCCAGGCTCTGAGCCATCAGCCCAGAGCCTGACGCGGGGCTCGAACTCACGGACCGCGAGATCGTGACCTGGCTGAAGTCGGATGCCCAACCGACTGCGCCACCCAGGCGCCCTGGGGGTATGGTTTTTAAAAGCCGCACACAACTGCAAGATGCAAATACGTGAGTTCGTGTTCTGGCGCAGGCTTGCGTAATCTACCTTTGCAAGGGTCTGTTTTCTCATATTTACATTTGGGGTTAAAAAAAACAAACAACAACAAAAACAAACCCATGCCCTTACTTGCTCGCCCTGTATTTACCTTTCAGAGTACTTCTGTCCTTATCAGGCCACAAAAACTTCCCTCCTACCGAATGTCATTATCCTAGCACTTAGGTTATGTCAGCTGACTGTGACGCACACCCCCTCACACTGAAAACCTCTCCTTACTCTGGCTTGACAGTGATGTCAGTTTCATTTGCCGGTTTGTCCTCCTCTACGATTGCTGGTCTGCATTCCCCAGGGCTCTGTGTCAGGCACATCCAGAGAGCATGTACTCTGGTCCACGCCTACAGTCAACTACAGTCGTCAACATACAGGCTCCACCGTCTAGATCAGGAGTCAGAAGACGACAACCCATGGTCAAATCCAACCCACTGCCCATTCTTGTGAATAAGTTGTATTGAAACACAGCCACCTCCATTTGGTTATGTGTTATCCATGGCTGCTTCTGTGTAAACATAGAATAGAGATGTGGGGAGACAACGAAGCCTAGGATATTTACAATCTGGTTCATCACAGATAACATTCACCGGCCCTAAATGCAGTTTGTATCCTCGGTCACACTTGTTTTTTGTCATTCCAGCTAATTATGTGGACCGTGTCTCAAGACCACTCTCCAAGTGTCTCCAAGTGACCACCTATTAGCATCTTGCCATCACGATGCACTCGGAGGTAATGGAAACATGACCCATGTGGGGTTTATCTCCAAAGAGGCCTTCTATAACCACATCCATTAGGCCATCCTTACTCCTGCTCTCAAAATCCCTACCATGGCCCCATCCCCACGGTTGTCTAGCCTTCTCCCGGGCTGTCACCCATTCCCCCTTGGAAGGCTACCGACGCTTCCTATTTTCCTTGCTCTCCTGATTCACCTTCCTCTCAGTTCTCCTCCTCCTCCTATCGGTTACTTGTCTAACTTAAAAAAGATTTCTCACTCAGTGTCCTCTGAGACATAGCCCCTAACTCTTCACATACACGTAACATTGCTCCTCCCTTTACATCTAACGACCCGGCTACAGCAACCAGCAACTTAGGACTTCCAAGATGGAAGGTCCAATACCCACCTCCTAGTGGAGGAATGGGACCACATCACTCAGTAAGTGAATCACATTTTAGGTGTTGTGCTAGAACCCAGGTCAGCCATCTTTTCTTGAGTCGCCCTTGACTGTCAGATAGGACCGATCACTTGTTCCTTTCTGCCACCGCTGCACCTTGATCTTACCTGTTAGAAGGCTTATCTCGATGGCTCATGATGGTTTGTTACATTCTGTCCCCTCTACTGAACTGTGAACTCTGAGGGTAAGAGCTGCTTTAAAAAACCCTGGAGGTCCAGTATCTCACCCAGTGGTAGGGTGCAGTAGGCACTCGATAAATGCTTGCAAAGACCCTACATGCTTTGTGAACCGTAAGGTACCACATGAGTGTCAGTCGGAAAAGAGAGAAATCTACGTTACCTAACATCTTCTGTTCGGTTTACTACCCACTTCCGATGCTATGGGCACAGACTAGAGACGGAGAACAGCCCTTGGCTAAGGACTTCATCCAGTACTTATAGATAGCCTTTCCGAGTGCTATCTTAGCCATGGGCCCGGTTCCTACTCCTGGCTAGACACAGAGGCCTTTCCAAGTAGTACTAACCAGGAACAGAAATTGAGACTGGGATGGGGAGAAGGGAATTAGGATGGAAGGCGATGCTTCATGTACACAACAACTCACAACCAATCCCAAAGTTTATCCACATCTTCGTGTTTGAACGTACACCACATGTTGGGCGCTACGCCTGTGGTCTTCGTGGCAAGCTTGTCATGGTAAAAGAGGACGAAAAGAAGAAATTCAACGTGAAGAGAAAGTTAGAGGGTAACTGGATCTCATTTGTTCACTGGGAAAAGGCAATGTTACAAAAGAGGTAGCCAGGTGCCCCTATCTCCGATGGAGAAAAATCAAAAGGGAAGGGGGTTAAGCTGCACCATAAGGTACTGAAATTAGGCGGAAGGAATAGTTGGCTGACATCAAAGGGTGTTAAACACTATTCGTGGTTTACAATTTTATTGTCAGGAGGTCCTTAAAACAGAGAGCATCTGGGCAGTTCTGGCTGAAGAAAAGAGATGGAACCGATAAACTCTCAAGCTACCTCTCTGGACCACAATTGATTTTTTTTTTTAATGGCTGATTTTTTTCTTTTTAAGTGGGCCCACATATCAAATAGATTAAGTGACTCAATACCCCCAACACCAAACCCTTTGGAAAAGAAAACTACTGAAATCCAGGAAGCGAGACGGTGGACAAAGTATGACGAAAAGAACAAATAACTACTAAATTAGCAGGAATTAAAAGCTAAAGATTCCTAATGGAAAGAATATAAATTTGGTTTTCTAATCTCTGCTTGCCGTTTACAACCTATTTAACTTGATGAAAAATGCATGCTCCAGAGTACGTCAGGAAAAATAAAACACGCGCACGCACATATGGGCACGTGCAAACAAGTACAAGAAACGGTAGTTGTCTGAGGATGGGGACACCGTCAGTGATTTCTATTTCCTTCGTGGTTTTTCAAGTTCAACAATATGTATTAGTTTCACAGGGGCATGGAAGGAGAAGTTACTCCCCTCCCCCCACCCCAAAATCTGTCTTGGTTTCTTTGGGCAATATAATCCTTCATGCCGTTCTTTATTACGCTATAAACTACCTTCTCTGTTAATCAAAACACCTGCTGTTAGTCAGATTATTTCCTTATTAGGCATTGAAGACTTCTATGACATACACCTCCCATTGTCTATATTTCACCATAAAGGCATGTACTATTATTCTTAGATCCAACCCATTCAATTTTCTCACATGTGGGGAAATGACACCTCTGAGGTTTAAGAAAAACCTTAGCCAACTACAATAACTCTGTATTTTGGATGGGAACAAAGGAAGGGTGGAAGTTTCGTACTACATTTTCAATAAATTTTCAATAACTTCCAAATGTTTATGCTTTCCAGGTTTATTCACACCTGTGGGACAAATCAGCATCATGCCATAATACAGGGTATGATATGTTTTCTCAGGCAGAAGTTAGTTCTTTTACCGGGATAAATTGCGTATTTTCTTCGTAATTTTTATCCCTTCGAGACCTGACTGATTGACTCATAAAACACAACATCCATTCTGTTATCACTTAGTTTGTTAGACCAACTCAGCTCATAGACATGCTGAAATCCATTGAAAGGACACGACGAAAAATAAAACATTTCAAGTCAAATACAGTCCCACAGAAAATAAAAGAGCACTTCTTTAAACGATTCCTTTACAGCAGTGAATATTCTTGGCCATGAACTACATTTTAAAAATAAATTCAGGAGACATGTCATTTATTTATCTTAGGTCTTAAAATTTAAATAATATCTAGACTTTTGGAACAACAACAAATAATTCCTTGGAGATCATGTAGTCTATCCCCTGATTTCACAAACAGGAAACGGAGGCCTGAAGTGTGAACAGCTTGCTCAAGGCATCGTAGGTGGCTAGTGATGGAATTGCTATGTGGCCACAACCACATCTTGAGTCCTGGGAGTCCCGGTACAGATGATTTCCAATCATGCAACGCTGCTCGCCTCTGCTGTGACATTGGAAGGAACAGCCTGCAAGGGACCATCGGGACTCCTTACTTCTAAACACTATTTTTGTGGGGGGGAGGTTGCTTCTTTCCTTTAATACCAATGACTGGGAGTAGGGATTTCTTTCCTCTTGGGAAAAGCCCAGCTCTTTGGGCTGGGAAGAGAAAAGCTCAGTTTTATCCCCGACGTGAGGGAGATAGAACAGTATGTCTGAGGTATGTGAGCAGAGGAGCGACGGGAAGGAGGCTGGGAGGGGAAAAGCCAGTAGCACAGATAAGTGGCACATGATGCTGGGGACCTCTCCAGGACACCGGAGTTGAGAGGACACGCAGCCCACCTGGGAAAAAGTCTAGTTGTCCGGTTTTACGTGGTCACCTACAAATCGATCGTGTTCATTTTCAGAGCCTAAAGGTTTCACAACCCTCAGGATAACGGAAATCAAGTTTTGAACGTAGACGTTCACAGTTTTGCGGCATATCTTCGAGTAGAAAGAACAAGTTGGTTGCTCTGCACATAACAGTGTGTTTTCCCAGTTTTAAGTGACACCTTCAGCGAGTCACCGAATGAGCCCCATTTTTCGTGGGTATGTGTGTTGTGTGTTAGATTCTGCTGTACATCCTTCCATTTGAAAAAAAAAAAAACCTGAAAGGAGCATCATAGGCTTTTTGTGAATTTGATTACACCGGGGGGATTTTCCACTAACCCTCTGGGTGTTGCTAAGTATCTTCCATCGGCTCTTGAGGACTCAGTGCCTTTACTCAGAAAAATGAAAGTACAAGACTGGAAGGGGGTCACTCCAAATTAAAAGCATTCTATGGCCACAACGGTCTGGGAAGAGGATGGGGAAAACCACAGGCACGAGAATCCAACTGGCAAATATTTTAACAATTACGGCTTTCACAGTTATCTGTATTCCCTCCTTTAACCAATTAAACCACAAAAATCCAACAACTCCTCAACCCCCACCTTCCATAGTAAGCTCTTCCAGGATAAGGAAATCGAGCAGGGAATCTACATTTGGCCTTCTTTATGGCATTCACGTTAGGTCTGTGACACACGAAAAACTGCAAAGTAAGAATACAGAGCACAGGACAAAATGTCAACCCGTAAGGAGAACTCAGCACCGGGTACTCTTTGCGAGGGTGCGAGCTAGCCTATCACCGGAGGCTGCAACTTCTGAGAAGGGCAGAAGCTACCACAGGAGCCCTGTTGCACGCGTTTACTACATTTTAAACGCCCGCCGTAAAAGCAGAGAATGCCACGATTACAGCAGGTAGTCCTGACACACAGCGGACATTTGCACGCCCAGCTAACAGTCGCGGACCACTAGTCCCTTTTGTTCTGTAGAATCAATTTGATGGAGTTGAAGACAAATCCGCCTTAATCTGAGTTTTGCTTTCCAACGAATTAAGTCAGATGTGGACAGACGAGAGTAAGTTTCAGAAGCGCGTATGCTACATTCCCTTCGGACATGACCCACACGAGCACGTTAAAGACTCGGGGGGAAAAGCCACCAAATTCAACCATCGTGCTTGTTTTTGTTTTTTTGTGTGTGTGCAGGGAAGCGCTTTCTTTCACATTGCCGTTAGCATCCTCAACAATTTCCCTTTAGTCGTAATTTATGAAGTGTGAAGTCGGAGGGCCACCTAAGTCTCTTAGAGATCTTTTATCACCAATTCTGGATTTTTCAGTTTAACAAAGTCATCTGAGAGCAAAGGCGAAAAAACAGATCCAGCAAGGCAAGCCAAACAAGCGTAGGACCAGGACCCACTTCATCCAAGCCTTGCTAGGGCAATAACAATAACACCACACCAAGAAAAAGATCCAGATGTCACAACAGACTCCAAGTAACTGATACAGTGGGTTGGACTCAGACCTGAGTTCTGATCATAAACTACTTACGTGCACTTCCCCCAGTTCAGTGGGCATATCAAGGCCGGCCCTGAGGGGTACGAATCAGGGTGAAATGAGGACACACGAAAGCACGTCCACGGCGCCTGGTCCGGCCACACGGCGGCAGGTCCCCCCTCCCCAGTTCTCTGTAGGACACAGGCACCAAGAGGACGGGGAGTGTGAGAGAACAGAGCAGAAGTCAAAGCAAGGTCCCCTTGATTCCGTCTTACAAGGTAGTAGGTGAAGGTGCCCAGTTTATGTCCACAAACGGAAGAAACGAGGAGGAGCACAGGGGAACCGACAGAAGCAACTCAAGGGCATAGCCTTGGAAGAATAACTCAACAAACCGGCTGAAATCTAGGACTTCTCTGAAAGGCAGCGCTGAGGATATATGAATGAAAGAGGAAGAGAACATCCACCTGGCAGGGCCTGAAATGAAGTGGCATTGGAACTCTGAAAGACAGTTTTCAGAGGTGCTATTAAGAGCAGTCACGTCCCAGGGCACCGGGGGGGCTCAGTCAGTTGAGCGTCCGACTTCGGCTCACGTCCTGATCTCGCGTTGATGAGTTCGAGCTCTGTGTCAGGCTCTGTGCTGACAGCCCAGAGCCTGGAGCCTGCTTTGGATTCTGTGTCTCCCTCCCTCTGTCTCTCAAAGATAAATAAACGTTAAAAAAAAAAAAAAAGTTAAAAAAAAAAAAAGAGAGCAGCCGCGTCCCAGGGAGAGTGCCATCACAACTAACTGAACAGGTTTCAGGCACACGTTTCTATGCTCGCGTGTATGTGCTAATTACAAACTTCCCCAACGCTCACTGATGTGGCGGCAGTGGGGAGGTCTACCTGAGAGCCCACAGTTGTGGGGACAGCACAAGACAGGAGGCAGGACCGAAGCGGCTCTGGTCACACAAAGCCACGGCACCCAGGACACGGCAGACCCGTTTCGGAGGCTCAGAGGCCGCACCCGCCATTTTCAGACGACCACCTCTAACGTCTGCTGGTGACAGTGCGATGCAAACCTTATCACATACCGAGTCTACCTTCTCCCTCAGGCAGGGACGGCTCATCTGCCCGTCTCGTGGATCAAGTACTAAGTTGTCCTGAAAAGTAACACGACCTCTAAGTATCGGTCGCTTCTACCCGAGAGGCGAGGCCCCGTGTAGACAAAATAGCAGCACTGATGCTACGTCGACCTCCGTTATTAAACAGGCGATGTTATCAGCCACGTAGGGCACTGAAGCACCTGACAGTTGCCGGGAGATGTCCTTGAGGTAGATGTCCCCACCCCCCACGGGAGAAAACACGAGATTCTAGCCAATTCCCTGATGAAGTTCCCACAGCTCATAAGCGGTAGAGGCCAGGTTCAAAGCCAGGTGTGCTGCCCTTCAAACTCTGTTCGTCTCATCCCTTTAGTTTCGAACTTTGTTCACGCTGGGAATTTGGAGATTGTGAAATCTTCAGTGATAAGACATTGCCAATAATTATTGTTTATTAACAAATAGACTGAATAAACAAATAATAAACATTAGTCCAAGCTTTAACGTTTCATAAAGACTATAAAAACAGGTCCGGGGGTTAACTAAATCCGGCATGTGGTTCTGGGATAGCTGAGCCGTGTGTGAGCTAAGAGCAGGAAGGAGTCTTGTGGATGACCTAGCCCTCACCCCGCCCTGGGGACAGCACCGTGAGGCCGGGAAGCCACGCTTGGTGAGCCACCCGCGAGGGTGGGCCTCGATGCTGGGACCAGAGCACAGAGGCCTCAACTCCAGATTCAGGGTCTGGCCAATTTAAGATTTCCGTCTGGGCAGTTTCCCATGTGCAGACTTTGCAGAGTTAATGTTCTGTCCATAACTGGGGCAAATCAGTAGGAAATTACAAAGGGGAGTGTATTCCCAGTGCTTTGTCATACTTGAGGAAATGAAAGGATTTAAGCATCTCTGGCTTGAACAAATATTTTCTCTATAAAAGTTAATCTACAATTACATTTAATGTGAAATATTATATAGAAAAACATCCCACGTGTTTTTGTTGCTGGAGGACACTTTATAGTTTGTGTTTTATTAGCGGTCCCCTGCGTGAGTCTGAAAAATTCCCTCCGGGGAAGTTTATTCCAGATAATGGCCGGCTTTCGCCATGAGCGTTTCCAATCATCCAGGGCACAGGCTCTCATGTTGTCCAGTGGCCTCGCTATTTGCTTTTCTTTTTTAAAAAAAATTTTTTTTAAATGTTTATTATTTTTGAGAGAGACAGACAGAGACAGAGAGCAAGCAGGGAAGCGGCAGAGATTGAGGGGAGACACAGAATCAGAAGCAGGCCCCAGGCTCTGAGCTGTCAGCACAGAGCCCGATGCGGGGCTCGAACTCACAGACCGCGAGATCATGACCTGAGCTGTAGTCCAACCGACTGAGCCACCCAGGCGCCCCTGCTTTTCAATATTGCAAACACAGCTCTTGCCACGTGGTGGATGCTTTGGCTTTGACAAGAGAGAATACAAATAATAACGATGACAAAATCACTTCCCGGGTTGTCCACAGCATCGTGTGGTAACTAATGTTTCTGTGAAAACAAACACAACCAAAAACAAAAAACAAAAAACAAAAAAACTCCTCTAAACTTCTTCTTTTAATGTTCCAATAAACAACGTTTCTCAGACTATCAAAGTTTGTCACGTAAGGATTCAGCTCGGATATCTTCCAACAGTTTACCTTGAAAATTCAGGAGACCCGAGTTCTCCGTCATGCCACAGTCAGGCTAATCTACAGGACAAGGCTCTTTTCTGAGATCTGAGGGAAAATGTGCCCCCCACCCCCACTTTGTGGCTGTGCTTACCCCCTCTGTACACACCTGTGCCCCGGCTGGAGGCGGATGGGGGTTACAGATTAAAGATACCAGATTACTACGCTGAAAATCAACACAAAGGAAAGGAAAATCAAGAGACACACATAAATGCACCCCACCCCCACCCCTCAGGGCCCTTCTTCACTGCCCTTCCCTGTAGAGCCTGCCAGCACTCCTGCCTTGTTGCTGGGATCTCCTCCAGACCCCTGGGGCTCGCGCCTTCTCATTCTCATGAAAAGAACTCCTTGCAAGGGATCAATTCCTATGTGCTCTCAGGCTCAAGAGCAGCCTCTCAAAATGTCCACATCCGAACCCCTCGAACCTGTACATGCTACCTTATCTGGCCAAAAAGGCATTTTTGCGGCTATAACTACGGACCTCGAGACGGAGAGATCATCTGGGGTTATCTGGGTGGCTCTAAACGTCATCACAAAGTGTCCGCAGAGGATGGTTTTGCTTCCGAAGAGGAGGAGACGATGTGATGACAGAAGCAGAGAGTGGAGTGATATATTCTGAAGATGGAAGAAGGGGCCACAAGTCAGGGAATTTATTATTTAAAGAACTCCTTTAGAATTCAATAGCTCCCGGAGCCTGCACTCCCCTGGAGCCTCCAGGACTGTAAGAGAATAGATTTGGGTTGTTTTCGGCTACTTAGTGCGTGGCAGTAGGCAACTACTCCCCCACCCCCAACTTCCCAGGCCCCGCCCTGCCTGTCCCCCAGCCCCGCCCCTGTCATACTCTTAGTTACAGAGACACCCTCTGCTGCCTTCATCTACCTTCTCCAACACAAGGGGGCTTCTGCTCGGGTACACGAAACATTATAATCTATTCTACGCAAATCAGAAAATGATTCTCTTTGGAAAATAATTCTCATACCGCTGATGACTTTGAAATAAATAAGGCTACAGTATTTCACCTTCGCTTTCCATTCAATGGATTTCTATCAGCATTTGCTTGTCAAGTTATTCTTCCTGAGCTTCAGGTTGTTTGTTTGTTTGTTTGAAATCAGAAAATTGGTGTTGCCCTGCAAACGTAATAAACACCATATATAAAACTCCTAGTTTAGGGGTGCCTGGGTGGCTCAGTCAGTTAAGCGTCCGACTTCAGCTCAGGTCACGATATCGTAGTTCATGAGTTCGAGCCCCATGTCGGGCTCTGTGCTGACAGCTCAGAGCCTGGAGCCTGTTTTGGATGCTGTGTCTCCCTCTCTCTGTCTGCCCCTACCTGCCCCCCCCCCAAAGAAATAAACTTAAAAAAAAATTTTTTTAATAATTAAAAAAAATTAAAAAATAACCTTCTAGTTTAATGTCAGGTACATGATAAGCACTCAGTATGAGCTGGAATCAGTGTCATTGCCACAGCATGTGACATTTAGCCATGAGGTCTTAAGACTGATCTTCTGGGGTCCTTATGAAGATAAGACTTAAGCCAGAAAAAAAAATCAGGCTGATTTCTTTTTAGCCTTAACCACACATGGACTCATGCTGTTTTCCCCCTTGGGCTGGTTACTTCTCTGTGCCACGAGAAACAAAATGGTCATTTACAGTGCAGGAACTCCAACAGGAATGATGAGCTGCGGACAATGTGAACATCGGGAACAGAGCCAGGGTAGAGAAAGCAACAGCGTGAGATAAAGGAAAAGCCAGGCTGGAAGCCGTTTCCGGAAGTTAACTGAGCAGAAGCACATCATTCTAGCAATAAACCCAGGAAAGCATCGGGCAGGGCAGGGTCAGAGCGTCCACGGCTAGGGCAGGCGAGAGCACCACGCCGTTGGGACAGTTCTGGTCAAACACAGGGTCACCAGGCCGGTCTGGCTGGATCTGTCTGGCAGTCACACTCAGGAGCCTGGCCACCTCCAACCGACCCTCAATTTCCGACCCACAGCACCAAGTGACCACAGGTGTTGAGAACCCCGGGCTCGCTCCCTCGCTCCTCCCTCTCTCCTGGCCTCCACACCAGAGAAAGTTCCCTGGTATCCTTGCCACTGGTCTTTGGTCTGGGAATGGCCACCTCAGAGGGTCAGAGTCAGCAAAATTGAACCCTGGGCCTGAAAAGGACCTTATATCCCACGCTGGTCAACCTCCACTCGTTTCTAACCCCGGTCTGCAAGCTCGGCACGGGGCTCCTCACTCAGAGTTTGCCCCAAACGTCTGGGTCCATCCTCACAGGCAAGGGAGGAGCTCTGCGGTACGATTGACTGGACGGGGCCGCGGGGGACAAGAAGCAGAGCCCAGAACAGTTCAGAGAAATCGGAGGACTTAAGGGAACGGTATTTTACTGCCAGGCCAGTGTCTTCCTGTGTTTTCTCCTGTTGGCGGAGGGGGGTGTGTGTGTGCCAGGTGAGCAACGGCCCCCAAAGAAGCAACACAAGAGAGAAGCCAGCATATTGAACCGCTTTTTTGCAAGGTGCTGGTGTGCATGCCGCCCTGCCTGATAGACGGTGAGCTCGGAGAGGGCAGGGGAAATGCCTGCGTTGGGTAACATTTAACCTCCGGGCGCTAGGGCGAGGGCTGCTGACTCGTAAGCACTTCAATCACGTGTTCGTTCAGGGAACGAATGTTATTTAAGGCACCTGGAAACCGGGGCAGTCCGTCGTTTCCTGGGCTGATGCCGGAGGAAGTTAGTCTGAACTTTGCATCAGTGGCCCTTATGTTGATGACCTGACCGTCCAGACCCTCGGTATACCCAAGCTCCAGTCATTATGACACCAAGAGACGCGGGTCTGGTTTTCTTCCTTTTTTCCATTCTTAACGTATTTCTGCCAAAAGGGAGCTCAATAACAGGCATTTGCTTCTCTTCCCTACTCCCACTAAATGACCGGAGGAGAAGGCAGCCGTCTGTTCATGCTGTGGGACCGTAAGAGATCCATGTGGATGGTTTAAATGGAGACACAGCCGCAGACGGGGCCTTTGTGTATTTCCGAAACAGTCAGTAGGTAACGTGTGCTCAGCTCTCAACCCAGTTGTAACTTACCAAGGAGATAAAACTTACACAGTTTTTGCAACTCTCGCTGCTCTGAGCTCTGACTCCTCACCCGTCAGACCCTCATTCACAATTCAACAGCGGGTGATGTGAGTATTGCCCAAGGTGCTCCGTGTAGCGGCTCGTTTTCTGACTGATCTCATTTACACGTTACGTTTCTGTAACAACAGTTGTAAATCTGTCCCCAGGCGAGATCTTTCTCTCAAATACAGGTGTTTATTTCCAACTACCTTCTGGAAAGGCCTGAACGCTGTCCCAAAGCTCTCTCAGATGGCACACGACTGTATTAGTTTTCTACTGCTGCATGACAAAGCCATACAAACTTAGCTGCCTCAAAGAGCACCAATTTGTTAGCTCACAGTTTCGTAGGTCAGAAGTCCAGGTCCCGGATGACTGGATTCCCTGACCGTGGTCTCCTAGGGCTAATCCGCATTTCCTCGCTGGTTGCATCTCGGGCCACCTCCAGCTCCTGGAGGTCACCATGCTGTACAGACCCCCTCCATCTTCAAACCAGCAACCACCCATCAAAGCCTACTCACATTTTAAATTTCTTTGGCTTCCCCATCTCTGACCTTTAGAACAAGACTTAAAACGTTCATGTGGTAGGTCAGACCCGCTCACATAATCTCCCTTTCTTAAAGTCCACTCTCCCATAAAACATAACCTAATCCTGGAAGTAAAAGCATTATATTCCCAGTCTTGGGGATTATGCAGGGGGTGGTCCACCAGATGGGAGAGAACCCTAGGGCCAACTCGGAATGCTGCCCAGAACAATGGCCACGTGCAAATTCACTTCTCCCATTATTCACAGACCCCAAACGACAATCACCCCAAACACTGTGGAAATGGACAAAATTCTCCGCTACACAGGCCCTCCAACTGGAGTTAGAAACAAAAAATGAACAAAAGCCAGCTAGATGATGTTTAAAAAGAATACAGAGAAGCCAAAAGTAAGAGGACAGAAAAAAGATGTGCTAGGCCAAGGCTAACTAGAAGAAACTTCTCATAGCTAAGTTAGTATCAGACGTGAGACAAGGCAAGAAAACTAAAGTCCTCTCATTAGCAAGTGAGAAAATAGAAAATTGGAAAAAGGAGATAAGCCGTTTCACACTTGCAAGGCTGGTAAGATTAAAACACCTTAAAAATACAGGTCTTGGCAAAGATGTAGATGAGGAAACACTTGTATAAACTGTTGGCAGGGGCGCCTGGGTGGCGCAGTCGGTTAAGCATCCGACTTCAGCCAGGTCACCATCTCGCGGTCCGGGAGTTCGAGCCCCGCGTCGGGCTCTGGGCTGACGGCTCGGAGCCTGGAGCCTGTTTCGGATTCTGTGTCTCCCTCTCTCTCTGCCCCTCCCCCGTTCATGCTCTGTCTCTCTCTGTCCCCAAAATAAATAAACGTTGAAAAAAAAAAATTAAACTGTTGGCAATTCACTTAAGAATACAGTGCTGCATTATTTAGTGACGTTGACAATGCACATTCCCCACTACCAAGCAATTCCACTCCCAAGTTTCATACCCTAGAAAAGTATTTGCACATGTGCACGAGTAGACGTTTGCTATTTTCTCAGCCATGTTGTGTTGTAATAGTAAAAATCTGGCAACAAGCCAAACGCCCATTGACAGGAGAATAATAAAAGAAGTTGTGGTAATATTCATTCAGTGGAACTTCAGGTGGCAGGGAGAATGAATACACTTAAGGCCACATGAATTAACATGGATTAAATTCAAACAGCCTTGAACAAACTAAGTGACACAGCAGTGCAATTCCATTTGCTCTCAGTTCAAACACATGTACAGGGAAATGATATCAATCACAGAGAGACGGACACCATGAAAGCAAGCAAGTGGATGACCAAACAGAATTGACGAGAGGAGTCACCTCTGTGGGAACAGAAGTGGGGGGAGGTGTGATCTTAGGTACAGAGGGGTCCTCAACAGCACTGGGAAGGCTCAGTTTTGTAACCAGGGAGTGACGAAGTGGCATTTATTGTGGCTGTTAGATGCATTTTTGGTATATACAGACGAAAGCCTAAATAAGAAACGCAAAGCAATAAATTAGTGCCGTGTGTGTGTGTGTGTGTGTGTGTGTGTGTGTGTGTGTGTGTGTGTGTCGGTAATAGTAAGTGCTGAAGGAATGTGGAAGAAATCCATAACGTCTGGCAGAAAGGGTCTCGGGGAAGAGAAGAAGAGTTGTAAGAATTGCAGGAACAAAGGCTCACAAGTGTGAACATACTTAGCACAGATTATAATAAATACACCAGTCTCGTTAGAGTCTCCACTCTGTCCAGAAGAAGAGAGGAATGCAAGGCCACAGCAGCGCTCGTAACCCCAAAGAAATGCAGACAGCACCCTGCAGGAAAGGGGGGAACCCCCTGAGCACCCTGGTCAGGTAAGCTGTAGGACCAAACAGTACTTGAGCAAGGCTCTGGGAGGGCAACATCGATGGGGGGCTGGAAGCAGAAGGGACTCCCACTGCCATCAAGAAGGAAAGGAAGGCGCATGTGAGTGGAGGGGAGTGCTGCGGGGTCCACAGCCCACAGCCCCCACAGCGCCAAACCACTCACACCCACTGGGACGGCTGTGTTGACAGAGTCACACAAGAACAGGTGGGCGAGGAAGGGGAGAAGGCGGGACCCTTGCACACCGCTGGCGGGGATGTCAAATGGAACGGCCTCTGGGGAAAACAGCCTGAGAGCCGCTCAAAGAGGTGAGCATCCAGTTACCAGCGGTTCCACAAGTGGCCTCCTAGAGAAGTGACGACAGATGTCCACGTAAGAGCTTGTACGTGGATGTTTACGGTGGCATCAGTCGTCATAGCCAAAAGGTGGAAACAGCCCAAACATTCATCAACCGACGAACGGACAAACAAAATGGGGTATACCCATTCCATTCAGTAAAATGGAGTTTTACTGAAACATACAAAGGAAATAGTGATATGTGCTAGGACGTCGATAAGCCTGGAAAACATTCTACGTGAAAGAAGCTAGCCCTGCAAGACCACGTGTTATGATTTTATTTACGCGCAAGGTCTAGATCAGGCAAACCTAGAGGGGCAGATGTGGATTAGTGGCTGCTCAGGCTGGGGGCTGGGGTTTTAAGTGTCCAGGATTTCTTGTTTGGGGACACGAAAGTGTTTGAAAATTGACCGTGATGATGGTTGTGCGTATCTGTGAATACAGAAAGCCACGGGATGGTCCCCCTAAAAGGCTGAGTTGTTTGGTATAGAAGCCCAACCTGGGCTTCTGTTCTCAGCTCCGGGACAAGCTGTTCCACCTGCCTCCGCAGGGTTATGATGAGGGTTTCATAAGAGAAGGGATGTAAGGTTCTGAGTGGAGGCTGGAGCACAGTTTGCTGAAGGCCGAATGAAGAGATGAAAAAAGTGAGATTTAAATGAAAAAAAAAAAACCAGTAAGAATCAAGAACTGCGAATGGGGAATTCTTACGAGGGGTAAGAGGAGGGAGGAAGGCAAAACGCCAAGGATTCACACGGAGTAGCTGGGAAAATGAGGCTGTCACCAGCCACGTTTTGAAATCACAGTGGCTGAAGTCAGAGAGGTAGTAAATGTTCGTGGAATGCCTTCCTGGGAATTATTTATCTGTCGCTCTACCTATGTAACCTATATTTCCAATTTAAAAGGCAATGTTTGGGGCTCCTGGGTGGCTCCGTCGGTTGGGCGGCCGACTTCGGCTCAGGTCATGATCTCACGGTCCGTGAGTTCGAGCCCCGCGTCGGGCTCTGGGCTGACGGCTCGGAGCCTGGAGCCTGTTTCAGATTCCGTGTCTCCCTCTCTCTCTGCCCCTCCCCTGCTCATGCCCTGTGTCTCTCTGTCTCTCTGTCTCTCAATAATGAATAAATGTTATAAAAAAAAAAAACAACTTTAAAAGGCAATGCTCACCTCACCCCCAGAGCTGTTAGGATGGTTCCTCTCATTGACTGTCCGCATACACCCAGGCAGGCTGTGGCCCCCTAGAAAAACCCACTCCCTGGGTTGGAGAAAGTCAATCAGGCCCAGACAACAGTTAATCTGACTTTCCTTCTCCTTCGTGAATGGACCACTTACAGTGTTTCTGGCAATCTCTGCAGAGGCACAAGCAGCTGCCCAACCAGAACAGGGGTGTGATGCTACGGAAGTGCTTTATTTTGGAAGAAATGAAATGGGAAGGCATTCATAAGGAAAGCCTAGAGCCAAATCATAAAGCCTTTCTCTGGCACTGAATTGGATTCACGAAACCTAAGAGCTTAGCTGAGGTAGTCCAGGCTGAAAAGCATTCACAGAAACTGACCTACGAGCTGGATACACGAGTTCAAATTCAAAAAGGCAGAACAGGGCAAAAATCTCTTAAAACGCTGCAAGACACGGAAAATGTCCCTGGGTACCCACGTGCACACAGGTATGTTTTACATGAACGATGGCCCATTCCCTTTCAGGTCCTCTGCCATTTTGCACCAGCGTTGGCCATGTGTCCATTCATTCATTCATTCTGCTATTTCTAACCAATGCCAAAAGCCAGTGACAACAGAAGAAACAATCCAGTGCACCCGGGGGGGCTGAGTCCGTTAAGCACTGGACTCTTGATTTCAGCTCAGGTCACGGTCTCACGGTCATGAGATCAAGCCACCCCATCAGGTTCCACATTGTGGTGAAGATTCTCTCTCCCTCTGCCTCTGCCCCTCCCCAGCTCACACATGTGCCTCCCCCCACCCCCTGCTCATAAAAAAAAAAAGAGAGAGAGAGAGAAGAAACAATCCCAAATTTCATTTTTCACTAAATAAAATGGTACGTGCTTCTAAGCCTTTACTTCTAACCAACTTAAAAAAAACTCAAAACAATTTTAATCTTGTGTGTTTTAATCTTTCATTTGTTATTCTTGGCTTAAAACACACACACACACACACACACACACACACACACACACACACACACAAAACCTGGTTTTCTTTTCCTGATTCACATTCTGTCTCAGGAGGCTGGGCCTATGTATCAGCGTTCTTGGCAGATGTTTCCTAGATGGCTGCTGGATCTTTAGCAATCTCTCTCGTTTTGTTTTTAGTACATACTGATTTTTGTAGCTCAAAGAGCAAACAGTCCATATTCCCCAAGACACAGCATATTGGATCAAAATAACAACTTTGTGTGCCAGGTGGCATCCATAACCACAAAAGTGATAAACAGAGAAGAGCCACAAGATTCGGAATAATAGGTCCACAAAAAGGAAACAAAGGTTAAAAAAAAAACAGTAAATGAAAGACTCTTATTCACTTACATTTTTTCTGACCCCCGTCTCAGAGATATTAAAATGTTCCCTAATACGTTTTATAATTTGAGGCTTGCTCCAACTCAAGGAATGACACAAATGCTCAGTTTTGAAATTGTTGCTGTATTCCATTACTATGATGAAAAAATCACCTCGACCCAACTTTCCTAATGTCATTATCCTGCTCTAAAAAAGAGCACCACACCACACAAATTAAAATCCAATGATCTAACCAGTTCCAACAGCGAGGAAGTAAAGTGCCGGGGCACACGTGACATAATTTAGGAATAGGCAATACGTACCACACTCCAGAGTCCCCTGTCATCTACTCTCACCTAGCCCCAGGTGTTACAGACGATATTTTCTCCTCTATCTCGTTAGCCTGGACTTTGAAGAGCTATAACTAAAAACATACATCACGTAGTAAGAGAAAGAAGTTAAAATGCCAAAGATAAGCAAGGTTAAGCTCAATTCTTTTTAAAAAAAATTTTTTTTAATGTTTACTCTTGAGAAAGAGAGAGACAGAGTACGAGCAGTGGAGGGGCAGACAGAGAGGGAGACACAGAATCGGAAGCAGGCTCCAGGCTCGAGCTGTCGGCACGGAGCTCGATGCGGGGCTCGAACCCACAAACCCCGAGAACATGACCTGAGTCGAAGTCGGATGCTTGCCCACTCTTGCTCCAGCGATATCCGCTCAATCTCCCCAAGCCTTGGTTTTGTCCTATGGTGGTACTGGTGGTGCCCACCTTGGGAGGAGTTTTTGAGCAGCACGGACACATGCCTGGAAAATGCTAACAGAGAGCCCGTCCTCAGCATTTGGTCGCTGTCATTACCACGAAACACAGAATCCCTGATCCCATTCTTGACCATTCCCCCTTCTCACTCTTACCTTTCCTACTTGATTACAAAGTCTTCTCCACTTTACATCTACGCCTCCCTCAAATCTGTGTTCCTCTTCTCTTTGCCTCCCTGATCCAAGCTGCCCTGATCTAATAGAGACGAATGAATGAATGAATGAATGAATGAATGGAGTGGTCATTCTTTCAGTCTGTCAGCCTGGAAATGCTGCCAGCAGGTGAACAGGCACACGAAGTCAAACTCTGAGGGGGGGGGAAGTAGCATGCAGGGCACAATGACACTAACGACGTCTTTCTTTCCACGGGAGGCTATTCACCCAAGTCCACTCTGCCCCACTTGCGTGAGGTGGCATACTCAACCCAAGGGTGGAGATGCCTCTGAAATTAAAGGGAAAAAAACAAACAAGAAATTCACATTTTATGTACTCGATAAGCTACATGATTTGTGTGTACAACATCCCTGTTTCTTTTTTCACAATTCGTAATCATTTCCTTTGCTTTCTTTCTTTTTCCTACAGATTTGCATCCTAATCCGCAGGATCAGCACGAGGCTGGGCTACACGCGACCCTATTGTCGATCACTGCAGTCCCAGTGCCTAGAAGTAATACTGAACACAGAATAACGGCTAAACAGTATTTGTCCAGTTGATCTCCCTTCCTCTACTCTTACCCCTCCTTTAAGCCATACCGTCACCAGTTTGAGTGCACTTCTCAAAAGAGAAACCTGGCTGCGACCATTCGATGGGGCACAGTCTCTTCAACAGGTGGTGCTGGAATGACTGGACAGCCACATGCGGAAGAGCGACACGGGACCTTACCTCACACCATATACAAAAATTCACTCAAATGGATCTAAGACTTAACTGTAAGAGCTAAACTTTAACTCTTTTTTTTTTAACGTTTATTTATTTTTGAGACAGAGAGAGACAGAGCATGAACGGGGGAGGGGCAGAGAGAGAGGGAGACACAGAATCGGAAGCAGGCTCCAGGCTCGGAGCCATCAGCCCAGAGCCCGACGCGGGGCTTGAACTCACGGACCGCGAGATCGTGACCTGAGCTGAAGTCGGACGCTTACCCGACTGAGCCACCCAGGCGCCCCTGAACTTTAACTCCTATTAGACAACATAGGTGTAAATATTCATGACCTTGGAGCAGGCCATAGCTTCTCAGACATGACCAGAAACATATGCAACAAAAGATCAAGTGGGAAAGCAGGCTTCATCGGATTTAGAAACTTTTGTTTGTGCTGCAAACAATGCCGTCAAGAAAGAGAAAAGACAGGGGCGCCTGGGTGGCTCAGTCGGTTGAGCATCTGACTTCGGCTCAGGTCATGATCTCATAGTTTGTGTGTTCTCAGAGCCCCACGTTGGGCTCTATGCTGACAGCTCAGAGCCTGGAGCCTGCTTCTGATTCTGTGTCTCCCTCTCTCTCTGCTGCCCCTCCCCCGCTCATGCTCTATCTCTCTCTCTCTCTCTCTCTCTCTCTCTCTCTCAAAAATAAACATTTAAAAAAGAAAGAAACAGAAAGAAAGGGAAAAGGCAACGTACAGAGCAGGAGAAAATATCTGAAAATTATATATCTGATAAAATACTTGTATCCAGACCATATAAAGAACACTTACAACTCAATAATAAAAAGTCAGCCTAATTTAAAAATGGGCAACGGACTTACATAGACCTCTCTCAAGGAAGATATACAAACGGCCAGTAAGCACATGAGAAGACATTCAACGTCACTACTCATTAGGGAAATGCAAAGCAAAACCACAATGAGATTGCCCTTCACAGTGACTAGGGTGGCTATAATTAAAAAAAAAATAACAAGTTTTGGCAAAAACCGTGAACTTGAAGCCCTCATACATTGTTAATGGGAATGTAAAATTGATCCAGTCCTTTTAGAGAAACAGTCTGGCGGTTCCTCTATGTTTAGAAAACAGAGTTACCACACGACCCAGCAACTCCACTCTTAGGTACACACTCAACTGGAAACGTACATCCATACAAAAACTGATACATCAATGTCCGCAGAAGCATTATTCATAGCAGTCAAAAAGTATAGATAACCCAGATGTCCGTCCATGAGTGAATGGAAAAAAAACCATGTGATGTATCCATCCTAAGAAGTAAAATGCCACACCGTGGATGGCCCTTGAAAACATTGTGCTTAGGGAAAGAAACCCGTCACAAAAGACCACATATCGTTCTATTTTTGTGGAGTTTTCAGAATAGGCGAATCTAGAGACATGAAGGAGACTAGCCTAAGGCTGGGGATAGAGGGGAATCCCGAGTGTTTAACAGGTGCGGAAATTTGGGGGGTGACGAATATGTTCTAAAACGGACTCCCGTGATAAGTGCACAACTCTGAATGTTCCAAAAAGGATGAAAATGTACACTTCAAATGTGTGAATTGTACAGCATGTGAATTACATCTCAGTAAAGCAGTCATTAAAAAATATATATCTGATCACATCATTCCTTGGTTAGAAAATGTCAGGGCTGCATGCTGTACTGAGGACGAAGTACAAATCCCTACGTGATGACAGACCTGCCTGCCTGAGCCCCAGCTTGCTTCTCTAGCCTCATCGCAGGCAACATAGTAGCTGCTCAATAAACTTTAGCTTCATAAACTGACTTTACAGTAGCATTCAGTGGTACTAGCTGTCAATAAAGCCAACTTCGCCTTTATGAAGGGATAGGAGCACGAGAAAGGGAAAAGTAAGTTATGTTACTTTCAAAGGAAGCATTTGTTCACATGTCCAGTCTATGCTTTTTCTTTTCTCTGTTTCTAGAGTCCATGTGGAGATCCTGTGAGCACCCTAAACTCAGCATCACATGCTAACTCTGATGCAAAAGGCTCTTTGTTTTCTCCAAGGACTTTTATATTCTCTCACATTGGAGGCCATTTTTTACACATAGGTGGGTAGACCACCTAAGCGGGTGCTCCCAAATAGGAAGAATAGTGGAAAGAGAAAACATCTGACTCTGCCAGTATCTTCTCTTCATTGTTGTACCATCAGTGCTCTTGGCATAACTTCAGCAACTGTCCCGAGAAGGGGGCTGGCTGTCTCCCAGGAAACTAAAGGTTTAGGGAGGGTATCACACCATTCATTCATTTGCAAATACTTACTGAGCACTCACTATGTGCTGGGCATCGTTTTAGGCACCGTGGACGGAGCAGAGGACCAAAGAGACAAAAATCACTGCCTTAATGGAACTTGCATTCTATTGGGTGGAGACGGATTACCAATAATTAAACACAAGTGCAGTGTGTGAGGTAGGGATAAGCGCTCTCACGCAAACTAAAGCTGAGGAAAGAGGAAGGGGCGCTAATTTAGCCAGGTATTCAAGGACACCCTCGCTGACAAGTTGGTATTTGAGGGGAGACCTGAATCAAGGGACCGTGTTTGCCGTGTGGCGTCGGGTTAGGGCTTTACAGGCAAAGAGAACAGGTCTCATGGCGGTCCTGAGCCAGCAGCCCGCTCAGATTGCAGAGTGACAGAAAGGAGTCCAACGTGGCTGGGGCATGGTAAGCAATGGGGAAGCACTCTCCCATTAAGTCCTTTTAGTTTGATTCTCAGAGCCATGAGAAGCCTCCAGAAGGGTTTTCAGCAGAGACATATAGCTTCTCTTTTAGCCAAACTTTGGGCCAACCAAAGCTGAACATTAAGAGTAGCACAGCATCAGAGAAGCTTGCATATCTAAGAAGTCGATCTACCTAAGATCGAGGACTCTGTACACAGAAATACAAGAGAGTAAAGGATTCAATTCAAATTGTACAAGCCACGGTTTTCACCATCCAGGTCTTCCTCCAGACCACGAGCACCACAGAGACAGGGGCGGTGCTGATCTTGCCACCCGCAGTATAATCTCATCCCCGGGACAAAGCAGGAGCCCCACAGAAGTATCTGACGGGAAATCTTTTTGTAACGCGCACCTTTAATTCATTCAGCATATATGCAGATTTCGTTTTGATTTTCATCTGAAGAAACACAACGTGACCTACATTTAAAATAATCCTTCAGAGACGTTTCAGTTTGCTGGAATAGCAGCAAAGCCCTGAGGTCTAACCAGGAGAACTCACAGATCCCTCACAGCTACTAGGTTGAGGTTGGGCTCTTCTAGAATCGTGACTGAGGATCCCCAGGCAGGGCAATGGGGATCTTTGAATTTTTCTGCAGAATATCTGCATGAGAGCTGTAGCACTCAAAGTAATCCTGGTTAACTTCAGGATTTTGAGAATCGGGCTAATATAAATTTGTTCTAAATCACTCTCCTTTCATACATAAAGACATGCTTGAACGGTACAGTGCATGAAAACTGGTAAGAATTTCTAGGCCAGCAAAGTGTGCCTCTTTGTCCTATCAGAAACAACAGACCCAGTCAGAATGATGGCATTTGTTACACACGATTGTCAAAATGCCTTTCAAGTTGGAAACGGAAGAAGCAATTTCTGTTTTTTAAACCTCACATCAAAACTGAAATATGGAATGAACAAAGCTAGGAACTTAATGAAGGAGAAACAGACATCATTTTGGGAAAAGAGGGAATTCCATACACTGGTCAGCAGCTATAATTTTAGGGATTGCGTTGCTAAATTTACCTTAAAATCAGACAAATCAAGCTAATGCTAGGATAGTTTTTTTTTTTTCAACGTTTATTTATTTTGGGGACAGAGAGAGACAGAGCACGAACGGGGGAGGGGCAGAGAGAGAGGGAGACACAGAATCGGAAACAGGCTCCAGGCTCCGAGCCATCAGCCCAGAGCCCGACGCGGGGCTCGAACTCACGGACTGCGAGATGGTGACCTGGCTGAAGTCGGACGCTTAACCGACTGCGCCACCCAGGCGCCCCAATGCTAGGATAGTTTTAAGGGAAGACTGGTGCAGCAAGCTAAATACAATACTAAATGTTTGGTTCCACGATGATATTCCTTACTTTCGCTCTTATCACATAAAATGACTTCTCCTTTGTTGGAATGGCGTACTTGGAAATACAAAGCATTCCCAGGTTTACTTTTCAAGGCTATCACCTCCTACTCACGCAATTCTTCTCACCGATCCCTCGCCTCACTCATGACCCCCTTTCCAATCCTGTTACATTCGCAAACCCAGAACTGATTAAGGCAACTCCAGCTGATTAAAAACAACTACAGTAAGGATTTTATTAATTGGCTTGGGCAATGCAGAAACCTGAACTTAGCGTGTTAGTCAGCCCAGGCAGGCGTACCAAAGTTCCACGGACTGGGGGGCTTAGACACCAGAAATTTATTTTCTCACAGCTCTGGAGGCTGGCGGCCCAAGATCAAGATGCTGGCCAATTTGGTTTCTGGTTTCTCCTTGGCTTGCAGATGGCCCTTCTTACCATATGCTCACATGACAGGGTGTCTCTTATTATAAGGACACTGATCCTATAGGATCGGGATCCCACCATCCTAAAAGACCTCATTTTACCTTTATTACGTCCTAAAGGCTCTACTTCCGAATACAGTGACATGAGGGGTTAGGAATTCATATAAATTTGGGGAGGACATAATTAAGTCCTTAGCACTTGTATCAGATTTACTTTCACTCCATCTGTTGACGTGGCCTAACACTAGGGGAGTCACTTAGATCCTTTTCACATATCATCTCTCGTCCCTTTGGGCCCTCAGAGCTTTAGCGAACCAACAGGACTGGCCTTGCTATGGGTAGCATATGGATCCTACCCTAAGGGGCCTTATTACTCAAGCAAGTCTGACCTCACCCAAAGCCCTGCCTCTCACTCATCTTGACAAAGGGACTGCGTTATGGAGAAACCTTTACCTTCCTCAACACTTTTTCCTGTTCTGAGTGTGTACCTAGAAAGAGGAGTGTCCTCCAAGACCAGTCTTCTGGGGTCTGGGGTCCTAGAGGCCATGGCACTAACCGGCGAGGATCATTTCGACACCTTGAAGGCGCAGACCCGCAGGGTCTGTGCAAACTAAGAGGAGTTCGAGAACCTTTCTCCAGTGGGGGAACTGCTCAAACAACCCTGCCTCAGAAACCTAAAGTCCAACAGCAGACCAGTAAATACACGCTATTGAAGCAACAATAAGTTGACAGAGGAGAGCATGCATTTTGAGGGGCTGTTTAAGGCACTACTTTATACATCGGGAAAATTAACATGGGAAAGGAAGTACCTCCTCAAAGTCAACTATGAGACATTCGCATTTCCTTCTGCAGTAAAAATAAATAAATAAATAAATAAATGGTGACAAACAAAAGGTGACAAATGTGTTCTATGAATGAAGATGGCCACTGTGACTCGTGTCCCAAAAGGACATGGCATCTAGTCTTCTAGATTGCTCCAGTTGTGATATTCATATTCCTTCCGAAGTCTCACCCGTCTCAAATCCAGCCTGGTTCATCTAAGAGGCAAGTGTTTGCCCCCTCCCCCGCCCGCCATGTTTGAAAACTTCCATCACTATCTTCAAGATACAAAGGGAGCTCACCTTAGAAACGTTGCCCTGAGGAGACAAATGCCAGTAACAAGTCCTGGAACTTCCAGCTTTATGGTACTTAATGTTCGGTCCGTTCTTGTCTTCCGCACGCGTGGCTCTGTGTGTTTTTCTAAAGTCACACTCCGTTTAGTCATAGTACTTTCTCCCACCAGAGACGTATGTGAAGGGAGACCATAAGCAAAGTCTCTCTTACTCATTTTCCTACCGGAGCAGCATAAACTAGAGTGACCGATCCAGAACGCGTGTTGCATAGATGCTAGCTAGAAGGCAAACGGCCAAGAAGCCATCGTCTGTAGCTTCAGACAGATCACACCGTCACTGGGGGAATCTGGACTCGAGAGCACCCACCTGCACCAGACTTGAACGCTCGGCAGCTGCTGGAGATGATGCAGCTCCTAGAAATGCTGGAAATTAATCCCTCCACCAGCATCCCCTCTGACATGGCCCGTGTTACAGCAGGGCTTAACGGCTCCCCCATCCTACCAATCTTCCTACATTCACTCCATTGCTAAAAGTTACTGATTCGAACTCCTTAATGACCGTGTATTTGGATCATAACCCATTGCAGGAAGTCTAGAAATCCAGCCCAACAGTTTGTTGAGTACCTACTATGTGTCAGAGACTCAGGCTACCACCACCCTACTTGAGGTCCCCACTGTCGCCAAGTTGAAGAATCGAAAGGGCCTCGCACCTCACAGACACACTCTGTTTTTGGCCTTCATATTGAATCTTCCCTAAACACATGCAAGCTCCGTTCATCTGCTCTGAACCCTTCAGCTCCTCACCGTTATCTTGAGAGCAGTCTTCCAGCATCAACTCTGGAGCTGGGCTGCCGGGGTTCAAACCTTGGACCTACTTGTTACAGCTACAGGACTCAGGGTAACATCCTCAGTCCTCTGTGCCTCTGCTCTCCAAACTCTAAAGTAAGGACCCTAAGATTCTTCTCTGCAGGACCGCTTGAAGGATTTTCCGAGGTAAGAGATGTTAAATGCTCACAGGCGGTCTGGACACAGTGACAACTTGAGTGTTAGCACCACAGTATCATCATCAGTATTTCCCCACCAGACACACACCCCTGGAGCTAACGATGCCCCCTCGCTTCCCAGATTTGACTTTTACGGCACCTATGCTGTCATCCGCGCCGCCATTTGCCCTTTATGGGCTGGCCCTCCCGCCACAGTCCTCTTTGCAGGCAGAGGCCGTGCCATCTGGGCTTACGCATCAACCTTCATCAGGAGACGCTTCCCCAGCTGGGCCACCGTGTGGAGCCTGGGCGGGCCAGCCAGCCGACCGGGGGCAACGCAGTTACCGGGTCCATCACGCGGAAACCAGCTTGTTCCAAAAACACAACAGGATAAGATACATCGAAATCACCTTAAAATAGGTCTAGAAGATGTGGGAAAAGTCCTCTTTCTTCCCTACAATTTATCTGAACGCCCGTAATACTTAATCTAAAGAAATCTTTGACTTGAGACAGTCTTAAGTATAATGTAGAAATGCAAGACACCCAACAATGGAATCATACCAAAGACTCTTTGCAGCTGTTTTCAAACAAAGGAAACACAAAACTGCAACAAACCCCTACCTTGTTTCTTTAGCTTCTATCATTATAACTATTTTTAACCTTCATGAGGTGTTGGTATGAAAGCATCCATCAGATACTATTCTTTAAGTAGTTATGTTTATACAGACGCATGTTAATACACAACTACAACCACAGAGCGATATAAATTCAAATCCCAAGTGTTGTTCAAATAAATGAACATCACTCAGCTCTTATTCTTTCCTCCGTTTCTAAAAAAGGCTTCGCTACCTTCTATGTTAATCTTATATTTGTTCCCAGATTTGATCATTCAAAATTCATATCCTGATGTGAAGCACGGAGCTTGAAAAACCATTGAACATACCCCTATGCCCGTGTATTCAATTATCTACAAATAAGCATCAATCCCTGTCATTATTTTCTATTGCAGGAAAAAGAAATACCCAATATATATTTGTCATGACTCTATAAAGAGAAAACACGAACTTAACGGTTTAGTTATCTGTGAACTGGCAAAATACCGTGATAACAGAGGACTGCTAATTTCTCAAGCTCCAATATTTCCAAACAACACCTATCCACTAAGACAAATAAAAGTAAGAGGAAAATGCACAAACGATTGACAGATGGTTTCAACTTGGCACTTGTATATTTGAGAAAGGATTATCTTCACGCTGGTGTATTTACTCTGGTCTTTAATGACCGGTATGTCCAAGTGGTGAAAGGGCACCGCCATGAATCCTTGCTTAGTGGGAGAAAAATGCTCACTCTGTTTTTCTCAGATGACCCAGGTGTCAAGACTTTGATGGAGTAGCGGGAGACAGAGGAGCTGTCTGTCTGTCCATCCGTCTGTCCATCTGCCTGCGTCTCTCCCATTTGCTGGCCTATCAGGCCACTGAGGACCGCTCGGCCCCCGAACTCCAACAGAGCTCAGTTAGCGGATTAACAAGAAACAACAGAAACCAAATCTTTCAGCAGAAGCTCTTAGTCTCTGCTGACCCAGCAAAGCGGTGCAGATGGCAATGATAATAAAGCTCAGAAATGGCCAACCATAAAATTTAAACCAAGCCCAACTTCCACAATTTGGCAACTTAAGTTAGCTCCATCAACCTGACGTATCTCACGTTGCCAATTTACCTGTGGCCCTAAATGGGGCTAAACAGAATAGGAAGAATTCTGAGACACAACGAACGGAAACATTCCTTTCTTGCCAGGTACTTCCTCTCTAAAGTTAAACAAGTAAGAAGCTGAATCAGAGGCACTTCAAGCGGAGAAGCCTTCCTGCCATGGTGACAGCACGGATGGACCTGGAAGACATTGTGCTAAGTGAAGTCAGTCAGTCACGGAAGGACAAGTACCACTACACGATTCCATTTATGGGAGGCACATAAAATAATCAAAGGTATAGAAGTCCACGAATGGTGGTCACCAAGGGCTGGGGGGAGGGGAACTGGGAGCCATCGCTCGATGGGTAGAAAGGTACAGTTACTCGAGAGCAGGTTCCAGAGACCTGCCATACCACACAGTGCCTACGGCTGACACCAAAGTGTTGTGCATTTAATAAGTTATTAGGAGGTAGAGCTCCTGCTGAGTGCTCTTACTGCACCCAAGAACAAAACACACAACAATCCAAAAAAAAAAAAAAACAAACAAACACAAAAACACTACCCAAACCAAAGGGACACAAGGGAACTTTTGGAGGGGATGGACATGTCCATTACCTGGCTTGTGATGACGGTAACAAGAGTGTATATATACGTTCAAACTCAAATTGTACATGTTAATTAGGTGCAATTTCCTGTATACCAATTACACCTCAATAAAGCTGGAAAAACAACCAACCGACCAATCAACAACCAAACCAGAGAAGGCTGCGGTCTGGGAATAGTTGCTCACGGTCATCTTGGTACCTCCTGTTCACACTGGAGGACAGTTAAGCTTCCAGGATGGGGTATTCCTTATGGTTTTCAAAGTCATAGGAGGAATACTGGCTGTCAAAATCAGGAAAGGGAAAAAGCATCGATAATTGAGCAGGTACTAAGTGAGACAAAGTGTCAGATGGATGGGCAGGAAACTGGAAAACATAATTTTCTTTGGGACCAATTAACGTAAGAGCTACTTTGCATATGCTCCATCAGAAAGGTGTCAATGTTGTCAGAAGAAGTGGAATTTTTTCCTACTGAAAGTTAACATGACACTTGTATTAATGAAACACATTCTGAACTATTTCACAGGAAAAAGAAAAAAAAAAACCCACCTTAAACACAAATACTATCACAAGGCAAGACTTGGGGATATAAATATTCATGACACATTCCACATGTTTAGTTAGGCTCTATTCTTGACTTTTTTTTTTTCTCCTGGTTTGTTTTTCTAGTAGGAAAGATGCCAAATATTATGAGCTTCTACTTCAGAATTTTGGACCACGGTTTGACCTAACATCACCTTGTTTCATTTGGCAAAGCACCGTTGTCAAAAATGACACGCGCTGATGAATTAATCATTCATGAAAAGAGGAAGAGGAAGAAACACAGGAAAAAACTTGAAAAGTGATGTGTCTACAAGCTCTCCTGGCGCCTCATCTGGGTCCCAATGTGTTGAAAGCGGCAGAGCGGAGAGATGGGAGATCACACAGGCCCGATTACCATAATTCTTAGACTAGTGCCTGACGAGAAGGAAGGGCCTCGTTACTTCCATTGTCCATTTTGTATCTGTGTCGACGACACAGTGTGAAGATCAGAAACCAAGGGGAACTTTTACCACAAAAACCACGTCTCAGAACCGTTCAGGAGGACAGCTCTGCGAGAGAAGAAAAGTGGTATGGTAACACCCATTTTATAACCAAAAAAAAAAAAAAAAAATTCCTAAGAAATGTGCTCACAACCCTCAACAACAGCCAAATTATGGAAAGAGCCTAAATGTCCATCAGCTGATGAATGGATAAAGAAATTGTGGTTTCTATACACAATGGAGTACTACGTGGCAATGAGAAAGAACGAAATATGGCCCTTCGTAGCAACGTGGATCGAACTGGAGACTGTGATGCTAAGTGAAATAAGCCATACAGAGAAAGACGGATACCATATGGTTTCAGTCTTATGTGGATCCTGAGAAACTTAACAGAAACCCATGGGGGTGGGGAAGGAAAAAAAAAAAAGAGGTTAGAGTGGGAGAGAGCCAAAGCATAAGAGACTCTTTAAAACAGAGAACAAACTGAGGGTTGATGGGGGGTGGGAGGGAGGGGAGGGTGGGTGATGGGTATTGAGGAGGGCACCTTTGGGGATGAGCGCTGGGTGTTGTATGCAAACCAGTTTGACAATAAATGTCATATACTGAATGAATGAATGAATGAATGAATAAATAGAAAGAAAGAAAGAAAGAAAGAAAGAAAGAAAGAAAGAAAGAAAGAAAGAAAGAAAGAAAGAAAGAAATGTGCTCGCAATTATACAGCACACTATTAAAAGATCTAACCATATTACTAAATGCCCCCTGCTAGAGATTTCTGTCATGGCAACATGTCACAGGTGCTAACTTTTAATTTGGATCATCTAACAGATTTTCCTACAGAAGAACTTTCTGTATTTTGAATCTTATACTAAAATATTTGCTTGTATTTTGCCACAAGTACTGTATCTTCCCACCAAAGCAGTTTGCTAGTTCAGGACACAAGTAACCAAGCTGACGGGTTAATTTATCTTTCGACTTTTCACCTCTAGGAGCTACAGATAAATGTTGATAATATGTCACTTTTAGCCGGAGGAAAAAAACCCCAGAAATCCTTCATAGTCAAGAGTTGATACTATAGAGTGACTGGTCCCGCAATAGTTATTTAAGACGAAAACAGTCCTCCATTTCTAAACGTGTCATCAAAATTGGCTTTGATTCCAAAATGTTTAATAAAATGGCTTTTTTTTTCTAAGCTAGAATTACTCAGAAAGGGATTCCTTGTTCTATTAAGATTGCCAAGTTCCCACATATGCCCGTCTATACAATGATTAAATAAGCTATTTCTCTATGGTACAGAATCTACATCAATCTAATTTTCATTCTGAGTAAATAATGGTAAAACCTGTGGACGGAAAACATTTTTTAAACGGCGGACTTTTTGGACGTTGTTTTTATTCAACATGTTGCTGAGGAATCATAACACATCTGAGCACACTCACTTTGAGCACAGCAACAAAAAGGCCAGTTAGGACCAAATAAAATTGCCACAATCACTCAAATAATAGCATTCATTTTAGAGCTCAGTGAAAAAAAAAATGCCAAAACAAAACAAAACCCTGTCGAAGAATGAATTCTACCTTAATTGCATTTAATCAACAAACGGGCATACATGCTAAGCTGTAATACAAACAACCCAAGGATAGGCTTACACCCTCGACAAGTTAATAATGTTCTCTGGAACGAAATGTCAAAGGTGGAAGCTGACTTCTAACTAAACATGTATGATGCTGAGAAATCGTATCATGAAAGAAACTAAAGAAAAGTTTTATTTTTGCAAGTGTATGATTGGCCCCCTACCAATGTGGACGCCAACCAAAACACAATTGGTGGTACAATTCTAATTAGTGTGTCTGAACTCTGTTTGGATAGAATTCTTGTGTGTGGTTCACAGGCTGAAAGATACCACACGCAAAATGCATCATGTTCTAAGATTTCTTATTCTCCATCATGCCTCATTAATGTAAAAAGCTAAGCTGGAGTGGAGACCAAGTGGAAAGAGCCAGTTCTTTCCTACCCTAAGTGGTCTGAAGGTAGGGCCAGTGTACAGGTTCGGGGATGCAGGCTAAGTGAGTCACAGGCTTACGAGAGTCCAGAAAACAAGTATAAGGTCGAACCAGCCGCGGAGATGATACACTGTCCGTGACTAAAAATGCTGTGATTTCCTTTTCAACCCCACATGCATCCTGCCGCAAAGTAATCTCTCGACTGCTCCCCGTTCTTGGTGGGGAAAATAAACCCCACACCAAGCTGGCCGAACGAGGGGAACACATTGGTCCCAGCAGGGAGCAAGCTCCTGACCACATCTCTCTCACTCCCAATCAAATCACTTCCCTTTCTTAGGTGAAGGGTACAAACACTTCTGCCAATTTCTACGTGGCTTACTCTTGAATTGCTATTTTATGGAAATCATCAAGTGTCTTTGCAAAGATTTAGCTATAAAAATCTTATGGTAGTGATATTCCTAACAGTAAAAACATAACGTGTTAACCCAAATACCCAACAATAGGAATAGATTAATCATGGGGTTTTCATAACAGATTAGCAAGCTTTTAGAAAACATTTTATACCATGATTTCACATAGAAACTAAACCTTTCTAACCATCTTTAAGGTTTATAACCTTTTTCGCTTCACATGTTGTAAATAATCTAAACCACTTCTGATAAAAATTATTTTAACTGAGAGAGATCTAGATTTCAATATCAACTGCTAACCGTGATGAACTCTAGCTGGGGGGACTGTGAATTCTGATTTCTTTCTTTTCGCTTCTCTGAATTTTCTATTTTTTTCCTACGAGAAATATAAATCACTCTTCAAGTTAGAAAAATAAACCCAAAAAGCTTCTTAGAAACGTTTGCTGTGCCCGATCTGCTTTTTTCTCTTCGCCGTATTTCTATGGTATCGTGGTAGGTTCACACATGTTTATCTTTGAATCTACCCTGAAAGACAGAAGTCGAAACACACCCGAGAAAATAAATGATGTCTTCTGAAACCCTTCACTTGCACATTCACCCTGCTGTGGTGTTTGCCTCCCGCTCCACCTCCTGCCCAGAGATACACAGTCATAAATCACATCTGCTAATATGGTGGCACTGGGGACAATGAGCATCACCTGCACTTGCAGGGGACCGTGGCGGGGCCACAACTTCCTCACAAGGGGAGCCCTGACGATTCTTTCGTGACTTTTTTCCTGACGACCCATGTTAACATTTTCAATTTCTGAATGTTCTCAAGAGGCCAAAGACCCGCCCCATCCCAAGTCTGTGCCCAGAAAATTTACCTCCGCTTTGACCAAACTCAAGAACGTCGGAGAAAAAGGAAAAATGAGAGAACGTGAAAGACGGTAGTTCCAAGGACACAGGGAAGAAAGAACAGAGAACAGAGAGCTCCTTCTTGAACATATAAAAAATGGTTTACACATTTCCTACGTGACTTCTTGGAGAAAGACAAATCCTACCAGACTTTATGCTAAATAGGTTCACACAAATTCTTCAGGTGGAACATGTTCAAAGCCAAAACTTCATATAAAACTCGAGTCCTGACAGTAATAAACACATGACTATAAATTAGCCGCCACAGCCGACTACATGATTTAAGAGCACGGGCCCTGGTACTGTTCGTATCCAGGATAAACTGACAATGCCTCCCTTGCTTTTTTAGGTGAAGTCATGGAGGAGACACTCTAATTTTACTGAGGCCTTTATTTCTTCTTTGTAAAAACAAAGACAATATTTACCAAGGATCGACAAATTAAGAGAGTGCAATTTTTGATTCAATACAATAATTTACTTATATGGTTCAGGTTTGTTTTTTTTCTTTCTTTTTTGAAAGAGAGGGAGGGAGAGAGAGAAAATCCCAAGCAGCCACCCTGTTGTTAGCACGGAGCCCAATGCGGGGTTCAAACTCACGAACCGTGAGACCAGAACCTGAGCCGAAACCCAAGAGTCAGACGCTCAACCGACTGAGCCACCCAGGTGCCCCTCTATGGTTTTATTTCTTACAGGTCCCTCAAATACAGAACAGTGCCTGTTATGTTACGAAAAGGCTCTGGTAGCTGTGAGGTGTGTGGTACCATCACCTGGGACAGAAAACTCCGAAAACTAGTGGGAAAGCCCAGAAGAAATGAGGAGACGCATAGACCAGGGATTGTGACTAATTCAGCCTACACATTTTGAATTTAAGGTATGCCAAGGTCAGTGTGAAAAAGTCTCAGACACGGGGGGGCTGAAGAAAGGGGTTATGCTGGACATGCTGACAGACTGGGGAAGTCCTCTCCTCTCAACCCCAAATACTCACTAGAATCAAAGTTGGGGAAGAGTAGCTTGTATAATCCCTAGAGTTCTGATTTCATTGTTCTGGGTAGAGCCTGGGAAGCAGTCTTGTCTTTTTTTTTTTTTTCTTCTTCTTCTTTTCCACAAAGATTTAATTCAAACAAAGGGCACTTTCATTCAAACTTTTGTTTTGTTCATTCAACATACACTTCATTTAAATGGATGAATTCTTTTATTCATTTTTTTAATGTTTTATTTATCTTAGAGAGAGAGAGAGAGAGAGAGAGAGAGAGAGAGAGAGATTACTAGCAGGGGAGGGGCAGAGAGAGAGAGGGAGACACAGAATCCGAAGCAGGCTCTAGGATCTGGGCTATCAGCACAGAGCCCAATGTAGGGCTCGAACTCGTGAACCACAAGGTCATGACCTGAGCCAAAGTCAGCCGATTAACCGACTGAGCCACCCAGGTTCCCCTTCATTTGTTATTGTTTTTTTAAGAGAAAGTTCACATAACATAAAATTAGCCATTTTAAAATGTAACAGTTCAGGGGCGCCTGAGTGGCTCAGTCGGTTAAGTGTCTGACTTGCGCTCAGGGCATGATCTCACAGTTCATGAGTTCGAGCCCCGCATTGGGCTCTGTGCTGACAGCTCGGAGCCTGGAGTCTGCTTCGGATTCTGTGTCTCCCTCTCTCTCTGCCCCTCCCCTGCTTGCACTCTGTCTCTCTCTCTAAAATCAATAAACGTTAAAAATAAAATAAAACTAAAAAATGTTAACAGTTCAGTGGCATTTAGTATATTCACAACCTTGTGCAACCATCTAGTTCCAAAACGTTTTCATCACCCCAGAAGGAAATCATGTACCCATTCAACAATCACTTTATGTTCCTTCTCCCGTAGTCCCTGGAAGCGACTAATCTGCCTTCGTCTGTATGAATTTACCTATTCTGAATATTTCATATGAATGGAAACATATGATATGTGATCTCTTGTAACAGCTTCTTTCACTAGGTATGTGTTTGAGGCTCATCCACGTTGTAGCATGTATATCCACGCTTTTCCCTTTTTATGTCCAAATTAATATTCCACTGTATGGATACACCACCCTTTGTTGATCCAGTCATCCATCAGGGGACATTTGGGTTGTTTCTACCTTTTGGCTTTGTGAATAGCGCTGCTATGAACATCAACATACAAGTATCTGCTTGATGACCCGTTCTTGATTCTTTGGGTTATACGCCTAGCAGTGGAATTGCTGGGTCAGAGGATAATCCTGTATTTAAATTGTTGAGGACAAAAATTGTTTAAGTTCTCTAGATGGTTCAGGATAAAGCTGGTGTTGTGACTCACGAACGGAGAGGATGAACGGGGCCCTGGAAAAAAATGGAACGCACCAGGGAGAAGACGTGGCGGGGGGGTGGTGTGACGAGGCCAAGGCAAAACCTTGGAAAGAGGACACTTGAAAGGCTGCTGAAAAGATCCCATAAGGAAGACACGTAGGAAAAAGAGGAGTCACAGAAACACATGAGAATCCAGCGGGGGGAGCCACTGACTTCAGCTGCTGAGGAGGAATCAAGAAAGAAATTGAGAATCTTTGCATATGGCAAGATACAGGTCACTGGAGTCGGGGACCTGCTAGTTTCTCTGAGGCCCTGCTTACAAGGAGTCGGAGCCCACGTAAGATGTAAAGTAGAAGATACGTGAGTCCTGTCATATACTCTCATTTACTCTTTGCTCTTAACAGGCACAGACCATGTCACTATTCTCCCGGACACACAATGCACGTATCAAGCCTCCGACAGAAATGTGATTAGACCAACCAGTTTTTACCTCGATAGATAATGCGGCAGGGTCCCTGGAAGATACAACAGTAAACCTCAGGAGATTTCTGACCTGTACCTGTTTTGCTGACCATGTAATGACCCTTCTAGGATTTTAACTACATGGAAAATATTTTGGGTATAATAAGGTATAACTAGCTAAATGTGTGTGAGTCTAGTGTCCGCAAAGTAGGTAACAAATTCTTACATTATTTCCTCTGTTTTCTGCCTAAATTTTGTTTTCGCTTAAAGGTGTTATCAGTTTTTATACAACATCCGCCAGTCTCAGAATCAACGTTGACAGGACACGGGGCTTCACGAGCTCACTGAGGTTATTTTCCGAAAGCAATTATTTTCTTCTATTATTAGAGAAAGGGGTAACTTTTACAGTGATTACATTTTAAAGATGAAAAGTGAGAATTAAGGTCAACCTTATGTTTGAAGTCACATTAAATTTAATTTACGGTTAAATTCTCAATGAATAGTAAGCAACATCTGAAGTACACGAGTGCGTTTTTCTTTTTTAAAGTAGGTGTTGATGTTCTTAAAATCTTGAGTGTGAAACCAGCCAAGAAACGTTTCCTAGAGTAGTAACAGTGGTACGCTCTCCTAGATTCCTTTTTTCAATTAGTGTTTCTATTTTGTAGACAGTAACAGTATTTAATTTGAAATTTCCTCTTTCTGTGCCAATTCCAGTTTGAAGTCCTTCCTGTGAAGTCTTTGAGTGCACAGCTTTATGCGATACACAAAGCCCTCTGAAAGCAGCCAAAGAAAGAAGGGGGAGAAGATGTTTTTCTTTGGTATCAAGCACCTGGCAAGGAAGCGGCGTGTTCCTGTAAAGCCTTGAAGGCATTCCTGCTCTCCCCGGAGAATCCAAACGGACTCGTTTTGATTTCCCTTTGAAAAACCATGAAGTGAGAGCACGCTGGCTTTGATTTAGTTTACCAGACTTTCCCATGTTGTTTCTTGTTGCTTGATTCTGCTCACCGACAAGTCAGGGTGATGGCCCCGTGACCCACTCGCGGTTGGCAAGGGAGAGGGACGTCCTCACCATGACTTCTGGCTCCGGGTGGAACTGGAGTAACAACCCCTAGTGCTGTGGACCTCGCAGAAACCAGGTACCTAACTCGGCAGCTTTACGGCACAGACACAAAGGGGAAATTATGAGAAAAGAGCGTTTCACCACTACTCCTTCTCCACTTCTGGCCATGTGCACGTCCCTGAGCTAACGTGCCCAAATGGAACCCAGGGAAGAAAGCACAGTATCAGCTGCTTCAAAAAGACAGGATAGAGGGGGCTCCTGGGTGGCCCAGTCCGTTGGGCGTCAGACTCTGGCTCAGGTCATGATCTCGCGGTTTGTGAGCTCAAGCCCCACGTCGGGTTAGCTGCTGTCAGCAAAAAGCCCGCTTCCGATCCTCTGTTCCCCCTCTCTCTACCCTCCCCGCCCCCCACTGCTTGTTCTCTCTCAAAAACCAATTAAAAAAAAAAAAAAGACAGGATAGAGGCACCTGGGTCGCTCAGTGAGTTAAGCCTCTGACTCTTGCTTTCAGCTCCGGTCACGATCTCACAGTTGTAAGATCAAGCCTGCACCCGGTGCTCCACTGGCTGTGGAGCCGGCTTGGGAGTCTCTCTTGCCCTTGTCCTCTGCCCCTCCCCCGCTTGCTCACACCCATGCACCTACAGGTGTGCTCTCTCTCAAAAAAAGATTAAATAAGTAAAACAGGACACCAAAACACAGGATGAAAGAATAAACAGATAAGGTGGACCTCATCAAAATTGAAATCTTTTGTGCTGGCCACAACACCTTCAAGAAAATGAAAAGACAACCAACAGAACAGGAGAAAATATTTGTAAATCCTATTTCTGATAAGACAGTCGTATACGGTGTACATAAAGAACTCTTGCAACTCAACAAGAAGACAAATAATCCAACTTAAAAATGGACTCGAACAGACATCGGCATGGCCGATACGCACATGCCGGGATGCTCAACGTTATTCATTTTTAATATTTCAATTAATTTAGTATTTCAATTTTTCTATTTTATCTACATTTTATAATTCATTACTATTAGCCATCAGGGAAATGCAAATCAAAACTATGAGATACCACTCTACCCCCACTGGGCTAAACAGTGAAAAAGACACATAACAAGTAGATGGATATGGCCAAGCTGGCACAGCCACAGATTGCTGGTGAGAATGTAAAAGGGTGTAGCCACTTTGGAAACCGGCCTGATGGTTCTTCCAGAGATCAGACATAGACATACGAGCTGACACAGCATTTCCGTTCCTTGAGAAACGAAAACAGATGTCCAGACGAAACGTATACATGAATCCCCACTGCAGCATTACTCATAGTGGTCAAAAAGTATAAACAATCCAAGTGCTAATCAAGATCGATGACTAACAGTGGTATATCTATGCAACGGAATGTTACTCAGCTACGAAAAGGAACGACGTACTGATATATTCTGCAACACGGAGGAACCTTGAAAACATTACGTTAAGCGCAAGAAATCAGAAGAAGACCCCATCTCATATCCTCGTATTCATACGAAATGTCCCAGACAGGCAAATCTGTATAGACAAGACAGCAGATTCGTGGTTGTTTAGCACTGAGCGAGGCTCGGGGGGAGGGTGGAGGAGGATGGGGACTGACTAACAGGAGAAAAGAGGGTTTCTTTCGGGGGTGGCTAAAAATAGTCTGAAATTGGTTGTGGTCATGGTTACAACACGTCGTGAGCAGCCTCAAAGACACTGAACTATATACTTTAAAGGTGAATTGTATCTCAAGAAAATTGTTTAGGGGCGCCTGGGTGGCTCAGTCGGTTGAGCGTCCGACTTCAGCTCAGGTCACGATCTCGCGGTCCGTGAGTTCGAGCCCCGCGTCAGGCTCTGGGCTGATGACTCAGAGCCTGGAGCCTGCTTCCGATTCTGTGTCTCCCCCTCTCTCTGCCCCTCCCCCATTCATGCTCTATCTCTCTCTGTCTCAAAAATAAATAAATGTTAAAAAAAAAAAAAAGAAAAAAAAAAGAAAATTGTTTAAAAGAGAGAGAGAGAGAAAGGGAGACCGTTATACAAGTCGGAAGCCTGGCCTTTCACGTCCAGATGCTTAGTCACTCCTCACTATTCTGGGTCCCTCTTACCGTGCCAAGCTTCCGGACGTAGAGGTAACACGCAGCTCCTATTCACTGTTGTAAACACATTTGAATCTGTTCCTCACCCTGGGGTCCTTGAACATCCTACAACCACAGCACAACAGCTACATTCCTCTCCACCACGGAGGCCCCACCGGCCGCCACCCCGGCTCTCCTTGGCCTTTGATGACATGTTCCAAATTACGAATAGGGTTCAAGAGAGAAGGATAAAATGATAGAGAACTATCAGCATCCGAAGACGGTTCAGGGTTCTGAGTATGTGTACTCACGGGAAAATGGCAACAGATTTTTTGGTCTCCAAGAAGAATCCCAAGAATCACTAGAGTGGGGAGCAAGGTTGGAGAGGCAAGGGAGAGACTTTCCTGTAGCTGTCCCCCAGAGTTGCCGGCCATCCCAAACAGGCAGTGTTACGAGAGGCCTGGGTAGAGAGGTGTGGCAGATGATGTCACTAGGGCCTTTTAGTCAGGCAGAAACAGCACTGTCACTGCGACAGCCATTATTCTGAACGGACGACGCTTGAACCCACAAGAGGCGTTCTTGAAGCATCAATGCAGTGAGGAATTTAAAAGCATCCTGATAACTGATTTCTGAGAAAATACCCAAGGAAACAATGTACAAAAAATGTGTAACCCTAAAATATAAGAGCAAGCACAGATCAGATTATTAATCCAAGGATTTGGACGGTGCACTGAACCATGTACTGTCCTTGGCACTGCCCAAGGACAGTAGTTTCGGAGATGGAAAGCTCTCCTCTCAGCTCTCAAGTCGTCTGCTGCACAACCAAGGTGGTGCCGCTCATCTTTCTAGTATTTTCTTTATAATCCTGACCCTCAAATCTCTATCAGAATTGGACCTCGCATGGCCAGTAGCCCGCGGAAGGTAGCAACGCCCACCCTCAAAAACCTTCCCAGATTTCCTGAAAAAACAACCAAGTCCCTCACCTGAATGCTAATACAGCACTGTGTGTCAACTAACTGGAATTCACATGAAAGCTTAAAAGACAACAACAAAGTCATCTGGCTGGGTCCAAACACAAAAGCTCGTATAGCGTGGCCCCCACCAAACCTCCTTACTGAATAGAAATACCTACTGTATGTCAGAAAAGAGGCATCCACATTCCTCGAGTCTTGGAGATTGAGCCCAGACATCCAGAACCAAAGAACCAAGTAGCTAGGGCCTTGCCACACCTGCTCAGGGCAGACTTATTCCAGTTACTCTCCCAGGGCGAGTAAGACTGGAGGCCCCAGCTCTTCTATTGTGTTTTCAGGAGACAACAAACAGAACTGTAAAAACCACTAATTGCCTTACCTAAAATCTGTGAATGGATGGTTAAATGAGTATTTTTATTTTGCTTGGTTTTTTTAATCTGTGTAAAGTTTTTATTTATTTTGAGAGAGAGAGAGAACGAGTACAAGCAGGGGAGGGGCAGAGAGAGAGAGAGAGAGAGAGAGAGAGAGAATGCATCCCAAGTAGGCTCCACACCATCAACACAGAGCCCAACTCGGGCCCTAACTCACAAACTGTGAGGTCATGACCTGAGTAGAAATCCAGAGTTGGACGCTTAACGGACTGAGCCACCCAGGCACGTCTATTTCACTTGTGTTTCTTTTTAAATGAAACTTTACCCCTAGAATTTCCATGCATTGTTTTGTTTTTTCATAAAAGCACAGGTTACAGCCACATTGGAACGTGAACCCCGCACAGTCCGCAACTGCTTACCTGCAGCATATGACCGCCTTACACGAAAGCGCCAAATCCAGGAAGCTTCTCCTGACTTCAAAGGACAGTGCGTACTTCAGGGTGTGGCCATCGATGATGAGGGCCACATCGTTCTCCTTGCCCAACAGATTCCCAAGGTCGGTGCAATGCTGCGTAATGGCTGCCCTTGTTGCCTGAAACGAGGAGGGGGGGGAGGGCATATGTTTAGTATTTCAAATTTTAGGTGTTTAATATATCAAGAACAGAGTGCCATATCCATTCTAATGTAACGCATACAGAGTCCGATGTGGCGTGTGTCTGGAATTCGCTGGAATGCCTGCTAGGTCTGTTGTATGGATGAACGTACCCCCTTTAATGATATTTACATTTGACATTTAAAATAACCTACTCTAGTTACAGTCCAGGCTGAACTACGGCATCCAAATTCTTCTCCGTTGGAATTTTAATGGCTAAGGTTCTGAGGACAGTTTTTCTCCCCACTCCTTTATACTCCATATGGAGTTTCCTCAGTGCCTCTAGAGCAGGAGACTCCATACAAACAAATGGGTGGTGGTGGTTTTTTTTTTTTTATTATTTCCGAAAGATAAAGGTGCTAAAACTTAAATGGCAAACATTTCTCGGTTTGCGCAAGATAATCTTTAAAGCCTCTAAAAAGTATTAGGGGATATAAAACTAATACAAAAGATTAATTTCTTTTCTCTGCTGAGATCTTCAGATTAAACCATTTCTCCCCATGGGTCGTCACAAGAAGAAACAAACTGATCATGTTTTTCATGTTCCAGAAAACACTTAATCAAATTAAACACTTTAAAATAATCCGTTTTAAGATATTAGTACCAGCCTAAATAAGCATCTTGGTGTGATGTCTCTTATCAGATAGAATTAAAGCATAGAATCATTCTTTGGATTAAAAAAAAAAAGTTGGGGCGCCTGGGTGGCTCAGTCGGTTAAGCGGCCGACTTCGGCTCAGGTCATGATCTCACGGTCCGCGAGTTCAAGCCCCGCGTCGGGCTCTGTGCTGACAGCTCAGAGCCTGGAGCCTGTTTCAGATTCTGTGTCTCCCTCTCTCTAAACCTCCCCTGTTCATGCTCTGTCTCTCCCTGTCTCAAAAATAAATAAAAACGTTAAAAAAAATTTTAAAAAATAAAAAATAAAAAAAAAGTATATCTGACTTCCCAGTGAATTTATGACTACGAGTAGGATATCTGCTTCAAACAGGAGAATAAAATCTCTGGCTCACAAAAATATATGGTTTAAATGAATCGGGGAAACACAAAAGTCTGCTGAAATTATCGTCTGGACGACTGTCCTTTGGCTATTAAGCTACATTTACATATAATTTATCCACATGATAACATAAATTACCGTCTTCAAGAAACATGTCAAATGGGCAGGAATCTTTCCACCGCTAGTTAAACTGAGCATCAGCTACTACCACAAAGTGGAAAACAGGTTCTCCTGTCTTACTGCTCAGTTTTCATTCTCAGTAAGAGACTTCCAACAACACTTATCAGAAAGATGTATTTGAGGCATAATTGTGGCCTAGAGTCCCGTTCTGGAGTCAGATGGCCCAGGGACTGGTCCCAGCTCTCCACTTATTACCTCTGTGACCCTGGGCGGGTTACTTAACCTCTTTAAACAACAATTCTCAAGTGTAAAAATGGGGCTAAGAATACTTACCTCACAGCACTTTTGTTACAAACAAATGAGCTGATCAGGGCAACCTGCTTAACACTGAGCTTGGCAGATAATAAGCACCCAATGAAGCCCATTCTTCCTCTGGTTACTACCCTACATCTAGGAAGATACACAGTTGGGCTACTTTGGGCAGTGAATAAATGCCATTGCTGCTGACAACGCCTTCTTTGTCAGCGTAGCGACATAAGCATAACTGATAGAACAGTGCCCTAAGGATAAAAGTTGACTTTCAGTAAAAATAAAGGAAACTTTACACATTTTTTTTAACTCTTGATTAGTTGCATAATTCTGAATCTCAGACAAAACGTCTACGTTTACCTTATCTGTGCCAACAGCCCGCCCTTTAGAATCTGGTGGAAAGAAGAAATCCCACCCACTCAGGGAAATCCCGGTGTGGCGGCCTGGGTGTGTTCACCAGGAAACTCAGACAAGTCTGGGCAATTCTGGAGAGGGTGCTGGCCAGAGGTCGATGCGGGGGGCACAGAAAAACCTCCTGGAAAATATCTTACTGAAAGGGACGAGGCAAGATGTGTGGAACTGGTCCTCGGACAACGTGCCAATACTGTCGTGGAGGCACCGTCTAGCCCAGCGAAACTTACCCTCGCTGCCACCCCACCTCCTGGACTTATGGAGGAAAAGGTTGAGGAATTCAAATCCCTGAGATGAGGAGACCCCTGCCTGTGGCTGTGTTTCAAGGGGGCACAGTACAAATGGAGATACGCGACAGCGGTAAGATCACGGAGGGTACTTTCTCCACTTAGGGTTATTTCTGTCCTGCTCATAAAGACAGACTGGAGCCTTCTTCCTCAGCCTAAGGGTTGGCAGCTGACCGCCCGCGAGCGTGAGAGGCTCTGGGGCATGAGCAGGGAGGGTGCCAAGCACTGGGAATGGGAATGGCAGAAATACGGTTAATGAGGAAACCATGCTCCTCAGACACAGACAGTCCTCCCCTTGCCCCCACAATCAGTCAAGCAGTTATAGGGAAGGACCCGAAAGGGAGCTGGAGTTTCAACAGTGGCAGGCAGGGACACAGAGTCGCACACATGGCCCCTCTTCCTGAGAGCCTCGTCTGCCACAGCCCACGGTGGCCTGGGAAACATGGATGACACTGAGTTGACAGGTTTCCAAGTCGAACCGGGAAAAGTGCTGTGGACTCAATGTGTGTATCTCCCCAAAACTCATTTGTTGAAACTCTAATCCCCAATGTGATGGTTATTTGGAGGTGGGGCCTTTGGGAGGTAACTAGGTCACGAGGGGGAGGCACTCCCAATGAGATCAGTGTCCTTACTAGAAGGGACGAGGGAGTCTCTTCCTTCTCTCCCTTTCTCTCTCTCTCTCTACCCCGCCCACTCTCCCCCCTCCAGCCACGGGAGGACACAGCTGAAGACAGCTGCTCCACAAACCCAGACGAAAGCCCTTGGATCCAATGTCCTTAGAGCCCATGGATCTGCCGGCACCTTGATCTTAGACTTCCCAGCCTTCAGAACCATGAGGAATAGATTTCTGTTGGTTAAGCCACCCAGTTTTGGGGCCAGCAGACCAAGCTAAGACAAAAGACGACCCCTTGAGCCCACCGGTGATGCAGCACTTCTCTTGGCATAATGGATTTGGATACGAAAAGACGTGGCCTGTGACCAAGGCAACACACAGACGGAGCACACGACAACTGCCATCACGTTTCCTGCCTGGAATGACCCTCCTAACATAGCAGCCGTAGGACAGATCCGCGCTTAGTACCGAACGTGGAAGAAAAGGCTGCTAATACGGGGGCGCAGGGAGAGGGGAGGCAGGACAAGGCCTCTTGGAGCAGGAGATGCCCGTGGAAGTGAATGATGACCCCTTGGCCGAGTTGAACTGCAAACCGTAGAAACGTAGCAGTCACGTTTTCCCTTTGCAGAGACTGAACCAAACGTGGCTGTTACTATGTGGGCCATTTGGCCTTCCTGGTACATTTTCCTTTCCCTTTTTTCCAAGTTTTTTTTTTTCAACGTTTATTTATTTTTGGGACAGAGAGAGACAGAGCATGAACGGGGGAGGGGCAGAGAGAGAGGGAGACACAGAATCGGAAACAGGCTCCAGGCTCCGAGCCATCAGCCCAGAGCCCGGCGCGGGGCTCCAACTCACGGACCGCGAGATCGTGACCTGGCTGAAGTCGGACGCTTACCCGACTGCGCCACCCAGGCGCCCCTTTTTCCAAGTTTTTATTTAAATTCCAGTTAGTCAACGTACAGTATAATATTAGTTTCAGGTGTAGAACCCAATGATTCATCATTTACATACAACACCCAGGGCTCATCACAACTGCCCTCCTTAATACCCATCGCCAATTTAGCCCATCCCCCTGCCCCTCCCCTCCAGTAACCCTCAGCTTGTTCTCTATAATTAAGAGGCTGTCTTCTGGTTGATCTTTCTTATTCCTTTTGCCTGCCACACTCTCTACTCCTAACCGCCGCTCCTGTCCAAACCGTCCTGTTCTCTCACTTCATCTACGTGGAATCGCACCTTTGCCTTTGAGATTGAAAACCTTCCCTCCCACTAAAACCTCTCCTAACTCCCCGTCCTCCCAACTCCGCCCTTGACTTGTCTCCAGCCTCCACTTCAGTTCCTTCCAATGCCCACTCAGCAATAACCTTTGATCAAACCCAGACTGGTTGGGTTCATTGCACACGTGTGGCAGAATATAGGTCCCTTCTGTGCAGTTCTCAAGCAAGCCAATCGAAGGTATTACTATCACAAACAGTTCCTTATTCTCAAATGGACTATGATTCAAAAGTCTATTTGTAAGTCGGTTATTGGGCACTTAGAATCTATTTTCCCAAAGGAACGATGTTACAAATTGTGGTTGGATCCCAGGGCCTGTTAATGCCTATTTAGCCTAGTCGCTAAACTTTATACTGCAGTCTCTTATTTTAATAAAAAACCAATTACTGAAAGTTACAATGGACTTAGCTGTTATGAGGGGCACGGGGAGTTGGGACTAGAAGTTTCATTCCCAGAAAGATACAGAACATTCCAAAACCCTTCGCTAGAATTTGCCTTTTAGGCATTAATATTAAACAATCTATTTCCAGGTTTTCCATACATGTTCTACAATTTTATTTTCCTTTGCAATTAAAAACACACAGTTTATAGCCAAAAGCAAGCAAGTACAACTACAGACCATTCCTGTAGGTGCACCAAACACTCACCGCTCCCTTGGTTGAGCTGTACTGGGAGCCCTGCATTTCTTATCAGTAAGCTCTACGCTGGCCTTTCCATTTTCAGGTTTTTTTTTTTTAATTATATAAACACCATAGACAGTGCTACCCTTGATTTCAGGAAATGGTTGTCTGCTCACAGATCACAGGTTCATCTGAAGTACAGCTGAAGTTCAACCTGAATTTATGCGCAGGTGGGATCTGAAAGGTGGCTCTCCGGTTAATCAACCCAGAAAGATGAAGATTTCTAGAATCTGGATGCATTTCTACCGATTTGCAGATAGCAGGAATCTTTCCTCAAAATGAAACCGTTCCAGCAACACTGCAAAATGTCGAGGTAGGTAACCCTCTCCCTCCGTGAGCTTGGCAAGTGTCGAGAGGAATTTCGTAGACGCTGAGGTAGCAGCAGCTGCCTCAGACCCCACTTTGATGTTCTGCAAATTCCAACGGGCTCAGAGCTGACCATGCTGAAAGCCAGGATGGTTCAAGTTTCACGAGCAGCAATTCAGCCAAAGCATACTACGCCTTCGAGAACAAACTCCCTTCTCCTGGATTAACCTCGGGCTGATGAGTATCTAATGGTGATGCTCATCCTCTAGACCATGGGTTCAAAAGGGTTTTGTTGTTTTTCCATTCCAGCCGCCTATTTTTCTTGTCTCTTGCCCACTGTCATACGTGACTTCTCTCGCCGCTGCATTCTACCATTGTTTCACCCATTCCCACTGTCCGGACTGTCAGACCAGCCACAGCAGCATTCTTCTTATTCTTCTTATTCTTGCCCCTTCCTTTATTTTACTATCATTTTCGCTTCCAATATAATCACACTTGTTTCCTGACAGCATTAACACGCACAATACTTTGGCATTTATAAATCCTAATGGATATGAAAGTTTGTTAACACTTAAAAGACAAAGCACAAACCCAGCAAACCCACGACAGGCAAATAAAGAAAGTCAAGGCTGGGAAGACAAGATAGTGACTCATGGCCCCTACTGGCAGCTGTTGATGCCTGGAGAGCTGATACCTTTCTGCTCCGGATGTTGCTTTGTTCTAATCTATGAATACCTCTAAACGAGGTTCATTAAAAAGTAAGAGGAATCTCTGTTAAGTGTGTAATGTTTCAAGGATTTCCTAGAATGCTAATAATTTCAAGGCGGATAGGATGCTATTTCACAGGCACTGGGCAAACCTTCTTAAGAGATAATTTGGCCTCTTGCCTCCATGTACCCAAGTACCTGTCTGGTACCCTCAAGTCACCTCTAATTCTCACCCCCATCAAGCATTTCTCTACACTGGCCATCTCCACCTCCCACAAAATGTTCTATTGCTGACAAAAAAAATTTTTTTTATCTTCTGAGAGTAAACCAACTCAATTTACTGAGTATAATTAATATAAGGTTGAGCCATTTTATTTTATTTTATTTTTATTTTTGGGACAGAGAGAGACAGAGCATGAACGGGGGAGGGGCAGAGAGAGAGGGAGACACAGAATCGGAAACAGGCTCCAGGCTCTGAGCCATCAGCCCAGAGCCCGACGCGGGGCTCGAACTCACGGACCGCGAGATCGTGACCTGGCTGAAGTCGGACGCTTAACCGACTGCGCCACCCAGGCGCCCCAAGGTTGAGCCATTTTAAATGCACAATTCAAGGAGTTTCGGCAAAGGTACGCAGTCATGTGACTCTGTCCATAACCAACACATGGAACATTTCCATTACCCTAAAAACGTTCCGTCCTGCCATTCTGCAGGCAATCTCACCCCCACCCCACCCCCAACCCATTCCCTAGCAATCCTCAATCCACTCTGTCACTATAGTTTTGCCTTTTTGCGGATGCCATATAAATAGAATCAGAGTTCACAGTGTCTTCTGTCTGGCCTATTCATCTAGCCTAAGGCTTTGCGATCTGTCCAGTGTTTCTGCACTCATCAATTCCTTTCTGTTTCTGAGTCGTATTCTGCTGTATGAATATGCCCCATTTTGTTTAATTCACTCACCCATTATTACACATCTGGGTTGCTTCCAGTTTTAGGAGATCATGAATAATGCTAGTGTAAGTATTTTAGTCTTTGTGTGGACACATACTCCTACTTCTCCTGGGTAGACACTTAAGATTGGAACCACTCTGTCATACCACCTACACAGACACACAGGGCAAGTGTTCATCTAACTTTAATTTTTTTTTTTTTTTAACATTTACTCATTTTTGAGAGACAGAGACAGAGCATGAGCAGAAAAGGGGCAGAGAGAGAGACACACAGAATCTGAAGCAGGCTCCAGGCTCTGAGCCATCAGCACAGAGCCCGATGCGGGGCTTGAACTCACGAACTGCGAGATATGACTTGAGCCGAAGTCGGACACTCAACCGACTGAGCCACCCAGGCGCCCCAAGTGTTCATCTAACTTTAAAGAGACCGGGAGGGGCTGTTTCCGACTTAAAAAGACACGGCTGAGGCACTTCGCCTTCTTCCCAGGCCCACGTGCACGCCCTGGCTGCTCCCCGCAATCCTCGTCCACACGGGCACCATCCGTCTTTTCGATTTCAGCCCTTCTCGTGGGCGTGCAGTGTCAGATTTAGTGGTTTTCATTTGCATTTCCCTAATGACTAATGGTGTTGACTATTTCCTAATGCTTAATGAATTAAACGAATTCTGTCTGGGGGGATTTTAAGACACACAAGTAAGCAAAGTGGAATAATTCAGGGAGTACACAGGGGCCGTTCTTGTGCAGGCTGATAAGCCCCAAGAACCCCTCTTCAGGAGAGCTGGGATATCCTGCTTTTCAATTTCTTCTTTTTACATCTCTCGTCTCTAGAAGACCCACGTTTTCGTGGAAAGGCATCCCAGACAGTGTGAGAAGGGGGACTCAGGAGGTGGGGAATATGGCAGAAAACTGGCAGCAGCTGCAAATGAACAAGTATCATTTATTTAAAGCGGGGGGGAGGGGGGGACCATTTACCATTTATTGTCCACTTATTTTTAGCCTTCAGGGCCTAGAAAAATGTCTGAAGACTGCAATCACTGCTATTTATTGGAAGACCATTTGACTAACAGTTGTGACTGAGCTCAAATCATTCAGGTTAAAGAATTCCCTGAAAACATGTACTTTCACTATCACAAAGGATATTAAATAGCAAACCTAATAGGCTTACTTTATTCAAAAAGCTGTATTTTGATTTTAGTAGCAGGAATCGCCTTACATGCTAAACAAATATATTCTTGAATGGCCATATATAATGAGATCTCAAAAATAATTTCTATGCTCTAAAAAGCATTGCTATTTGAATATGGACTGCGAATCTTTTTTTTTCAATTTGTTAAAATGTGGAATTCTTCTTAAAGTAGATAACCCTTTTCCTCTAAGAAAATGATTTCAAAGTGTGACCCTCCTGCAAGAAGAATGCAAAATCAGCATTTGTCAGTGATCATTCAGCTGTGTATAAAATGACCCTCCATAATTCCATGAACGATTGCTTGTCACACGTTTGTCCAGACTGGATCTCTGGGAGTCACCGGAGACTTCAGAGACACAATGAATCACTGCCACGGTTAATATCACACTAACCAGGAGTAATTTTACTATGAACACAAACACTTTAACTTAATTAATTTTCTGACCTTTGGGGATTTAAATTTTTAACCTTCGGCGTATTCATAGCTATCACCTATTTAGCTATCTCTAAAATCTGCTCGACACTTGGAGTTATTTTAAAGTGCCCGGACCAAACACAATGGTGATCACGTTTATACATTTAAAAAGAAACTACTGCAGAAAGTCATCTCCAGACAATTAAAATTTGCAAAGTAGTTGAAATGAACCGCGTGATTAATTATGTCACATAAACTTTAGCAAAGGAAGACAGAGTGCCATCTTACATGGAAAGGCAAGGTACCAACAGCAACCCAAAGATCCACATTTGGCTCAAGTGACGAATGCTGGTATCTGCTAAGTCATCACAGAAAGCATAGCATAAGTAGCCAAAGTCATTTCAATTTCTGAACTACTCCCTTGCTTTACAATAAAACCAATTTTTTATATAACTTATCGCCAAACTGGTTTCCATACGACACCCAGTGCTCCTGCCGACAAGCGCCCCCCTCACTGCCCATCACCCACTTTCCCCTCTCCCCCAACCCCCATCAACCCTCAGTTTGTTCTCGGTCCCCAAGAGTCTCTTACGGTTTGCCCAATTCCTTAAAACCATATGCTCACTTTTTGAATAACCCTTACAGGTGCCGTGTAGGAAAATGAACATAATAATCTTAACTAGTTAATTTCCTGCCCTTAAGGACTCAAAGTTTTAACTTTAGTATTTCAATAGTACAGCCACTACACTTACTACTCCTAAAACCTTCTTAACTCTCAGAGGAATTACAATGTGCCCAGGCTGTGTGTGACTCATGCAAACAACACATGTCAGTATAAAAAAAAAAAAAATCCAAATTCCACGAGGCAGCTGTGGTCTGTGTGAGGTAGCGAACAGGGAATCATGAAGGCTCTGGCCACGCGAAGACACTGTGATCTTTGGCTCACCACTAGGACCTACTAGAGCAAAAAGACGACACACAAATTGCTGAGACTGGCCCACCACCCACAGCGCCCCGGCTGTGGCTGAGCCACCTCAGACAAGTTCTGGAAAGCACCTACCAGTGGGACCTCTTCGATTTTCCTTGAATCAGCAGGAGTCGGGGGGAGAGAGAGAGTTATGTGAGAGGAAAGAACAGCTGTATACAAATCCCCTGCTATGTTAGGAAAATATGTCGTGTTTATGTGGAACAATGGTAGCACATTTAAAACTGGGAATACTTTCTAGAGGATACTCGCCAGTTGGTGAAATCAGTGGTGTATTTTATTACATATGGATTTTTAAAATAAAACCAAATAAGCAAAAGTGTGTAGAATAAGTCCTATTTCCACTGGAGATCACCACACTGATGACTGGGCAAGGAGGAACTCTCAGCACATACGCCTGGCCAGAAGGCTTCCCCAGTTGTGCAGAATCCATTAACAACCTGGGGGGGTGGGGGAGGGGGCAGGCCGGGAGTCAGGCTGGAACACCCCTCACCATTCTCTTGTCTACACAGACTGACAAGGATTCAAGGTCACGGAGACAGAAGTTTACATTGAAATACAGAACAAAAAAAGAAAAACCTTTAATCAATCTTTAGCCATTAAGAGCTTATTATGTGCACAGGTTTGTAGGGGTGGAGAGGCCCAAAGCAAAGGAAGGAGAAACATCGACAATGGCACACGACAGCCAAAGACCACTGTGGGCAGCGGGTACCGACACAGGCCTGTAAGGCTGGGGAACCACAGGCACAGCTGGGAAGGTGCCGGGGGGGTGGCGAGGCTGGGAGGACAGAAGGAACCATTTGTACACCCAAATGCAAAGCAACGGCTTCTACATATAAAAATACCACACTCAGATGTTCACCCACCTACAGCAGAGATGACGGAGTGGGACGGGAAACGGACCAGCAAGGAGCCTTCAGATGATGAGAGTCTAACCTCTGACTGGGGTCACAGAGACAAAACCAGGAAACGCATTTCACGAGAAGGATGCGTGGTGTCTGGGGAATGGTCAGAGGGCAAGAGAGGAGATGGGGAGGGTAGCCAGCGTCTGTCTGGCCTGCCAAAAGAGGCCAGTGGCTGGGAAACGGATGTGGGAGGACGCGGGGAGGGGTCTGTGACTGGGGGACAGCAGATACTTCATTTTGACTTTGCGTACAGACAGGTGGCTCTTTGGCTCAAGAGCAACCTACCGTTCCCTTTAAGTACTGGTCTGAACGCCTGGGGGGGGACAGGGGGTAGGGGGTGGAGTAGGGAGCCTCTCTGGCCCTGGACTACCCCGCACGGCTCTCTGGGGACACCGCTACTCAGAAGTCCCTCCGAAGTCTGCGGAGCTCAGAGCGAACTTCCGGCAGCCACCGCTTGTCCTTTGTGGATCATGTAACCCCTCAATCAATGCCGGTTGAAGACTGGAAAAAGAAACCGTTTGGGCAGTTTCCTTACCACTCCCTCTGGGTGAAGAAAGCAAACAAACAAATCACTCAGCATACAGCAGGTGCTGCGAAAACGCTTGCCACCCCTTCTGGGGGGAATATTTGCTGCTTCCTGAACTCCTGACCCTGGCCAGAACAATCGCTCACTGTCTGGTGTGAATCATCACTTCTCTGCTCCTGCCGTCCCTTCTGCACATCACTGCACTCGTCTGGTGACAAGGGCCTTCTATTCATAGTTCGTTAAAGCACTTGAGACATGGGCTTGGCAGGCCACTCACACAGTAAGTGGCCGTGGGACGCCAAATGTGAGGGCGCAGCTACGCACAGAACCGCAAAAGCTCTCTCCAAGGCGCTTACGCGTTCGTGAGGAAACAGGTGTGAAGCAAATAGATACCTCACACCTGCCGTGAGTTTTATGTGCCACGGAACGAAGTCCGGCGGGGCTCAAGAAGCAGGAGTCCATCGGAAGCCGGACGAGGGCGTCAGCCAAGGAGACCGAGACTGGCTTACGGGCAGAAGCACAGCAGTTTATGCCCAGCTGGAGAAAAGGTCCTGACAGTTGATTTGAGTGGCCAGGAAACATAACCAACACGGTGAGTTTAGGTTAAGTACTCATCCCACATTTGACAAAAAAATTTTTTTATCCAAAATTTAAAAGCCACGAGCGCTTTGACGGCCGGTGTCTCTTGAAAAATTACAGTCTCTGGGAGGCCTAGGCTGTGGTTCCTGAGAAGCAACATCCAACCATCCCCGACAAATGCACGCCGGCCACGGTGCCACCCAGTCCCTACTGTCGCCCCAACACTGGGAGGTCAAGTATCACTGGTCAGTGGGCATGTGCTGTGGTTGCTCTGACCCACTTCTCCATTGAAAGTGGGAACGAAAATCACTAGGGCGGGCCAGAGCTTGCTGGTGACGGGGTGGGGGGGGCGGGTGGAGACAGAGAGCTACGTTAGCACTCCCACCATGCCCCTGGCCCTGCCGGCCGGGGCCCCACGCTCCCAGCTCGATGAGCACCGTGTTCTTTGGTTTCTAACTGGACACAAGTCGAGGTCCCACCGGGGCTCTGCCTACATTCTCGTTACAGCTGTCGTGGGCCGTTGCCAATCCAGGCACGGTTCCAGATTCTTTATTCTACCTAGTTGATGAAGGTTCAGCCCCTAAAATTAAACTAGTAAAACTGAGAGAACATGCAAATTCCCAGATTGAAAACCCAAAAGCTGTCCAGAGGAGTGAGGATTTCCTGAAGCTCCTGAAATTGCTTTCAGTAGAGATTTCACCTTTAACACGTACACACACACACACACACACACACACACACACACACACAATTTTCCAGATGGCTAGAATTTCTATAGGGAAAAATGAAGTGTCAGCTGTAGTACTGAAATTTTTGCTTAAGATGGCATATTGGATGGAAGGAAAAACTGTGAATGTGTCTATAAGAACTTCTTTCTTCGTGTACACATTTTTGGGCTCCTAAGCCTTAGTACTAAATGCTTGAGACAAGAGATGAAAAGTTATTCTGAGAAGAAAATAAATAATACACACACACACACACATGCATACACGATATACATGATATCCTAGAAAAAACATAAAATATAGAAAATATTTATTATAAAATACCAAATACCAGGTGTATATATGGGTATGTGTAGACGTATAATACATACATATATGCGTGTGTGTATAATATAAAACAGAAACCACTTTTGTGAACCTTAAGAAATTAAACTCAATTCAACAAACGCTATGCTGTTACATGCAGGTGATATTCAAAGTCGTGGGGATAAAAAGAGAACTCCCTTGCCTTCCACCAGGTGCACATGAATGAGAACACAGGCTAAGGGCTATTATAGGGGACTGTGAAGAAAAGAATAACAACATCCATGACAGAGACGTAGATTCTAACAGGGGAGGGGCAAGGAGCAGGAGAAAACTACCAAAAGGCAAATTTAACACTGGAACGCTTAGCAGAGATTAGGAACGGACAGAAGGGCACTCCTTTGAAAACAACTCTGCAGAAGGACTGCGGCCTGACAACTGTCCTCACCTGTCCGTGTATGTAAGAGGAACACCTAGAAATGCCCCTGAAACCTGGGCTTGGGACAAAGGGGATATCCCGCATTAAGAAAGCTGAATTTCTGAATCCTATAAGAAAAATGATTCAAGGCTCAGTCCAAGGACATTTCCTACCTGTATCTTTGGAGATCTCAGCTGGTCTTACGTCCTTAAATATGTCAGACTCACAAGTTTGTATCTCCAGGTAGAACTTCTCCGCCAAATTCCAGACCCGAATATCCAACAACGTCACTTGGCATCTCCACTTGGTTGTCTTATAAGGAACTGCGAACATCATGTCCACACTGGGCTCCTTACTCCCTCCCTCCCAAGCCAGCTGTTCCCTGCATTAAATCTTCTGAGAACACCAACAGTGGGAACACAGCAGGGGGACGTCAACCTTCCAGGTACTCAAGCCAAAAACATTGGGCTTATTCTTACTCCTTTATTGAACACCCTAAATAATCAATCCATCAGTCAACAATGTGACCTGTGTCTTTGAGATACATATAGAATCTGACCACCTCTCACCAAGGCCCTGCTAAAGCCACCTTCCCTCTCCTACACCCTCATAGCAAACTCCTAAATTGCCTCCCGGCTTTGGCCCTTCCCCCACCCCCACCCTGTTCTCTTTTCTCACCATAACAGAGTCCTGATAACAAGAAAGGCAGATCCTGTCATTCGGTTCAGTCTTCAGAAGCTTCTCAAGAGCCAGGGCCTTACGCTGTCCATGGGACCCAAACCCCCCAAAATGTGGCTCTGACCACGGCACCCACTGACATCTTGGTGTTCCTCAAATACGCCCTCCAGCTCTCTCCCAGATTTCCAATGGCTCGTCCCCTCTCCCTGATGAGATCCTTCTCGGTGACTCTACTTAAAAACACACTCCCCTGTGCACACCCATTTCCCTCTCCCGATGTATGTCCCTCAGGGCACTGATTTATCCGAATCTTTCTTGAGTTAAAGGCCATGGGGAGCTGAGGGACAAGTTCGGACACCATGCCAACACCCACACCTACAGCAAGCCCTGGACTGAGGAAGTGAAAGATTTTTCAGAGGTAAAATGTGCAGGGTTTGGTAACAATGTGAGGGCAGTGAGGTAATATGGGCAACAGCCTGACAACCTTCATGGAGATGGAAAAGGACAGAGGGATGAGGGAAGGGGGAGAGAGAGGAAGGGCACATAGGAGTTCAATTTCTGAGCATGTTAATTAAATGTGTCACATTAATACATGCATTCATATATCTTTCTTAGATACAGTTCAAAGCCTAATCAACTCCTCCAAGGCAATTGTTCAAGGTTTAAGTTACTCCTAAATTACATAAGCTCAAAGACTCACAAGGGCTCAAATTCACTGGGTACAGAGGCTCCAGGTAACACTCTATCCTCCAGAAAAAAAAAAAAAAAAAAACCCAAGTACAAACACCAGAAAAATGTGGGAAATGATGGCTTGCAGAAGACCAGAGTGTCCCTAGTGCTTGAAACTATGTAAAGAATAGAAAAGAAGTGGCTCTGTTCTCCAGACTTACATTTAATAGGTTCTAAATCCAGCACAGATTTGACCTTTGCTTTAAATAGATTTTCTTGGAGAGAAGGGAAGAAAACATTGATTCATCTGAGACTCCTGAACGACCTACTGTTCACATTACTTGAAATAAAGTCTGCTTTAAATCAGAATTCTTGGGACACAGAAATAAATATACCAAGAGGTTTCTAATTCTATGCTTTCGCCAGCTGATTATTTTCATTCACAACAGTGGACGAACTCGATATGGTCTTTCCAGAAGAAGGCCCATGGCCACAGAGAGAGCACACAGAGGAATCAATCAGATCAATGCCATCCGGGCTCAGACTTGAGCTTGTCTTGCGATCAACACTTCCAATAGAACAAATATGAGAAGTATGTGAAATGGAGAGGACTTTTGGGGGGTGTTCAAAGCCCGTGCTAATTTAGCAACGTTTGAGGAGTAAGGGAAACCTAGAAGCAAAAATGTTTCCAGGGAGATCGAAAAAGGTTAAGCCAGAATCATTCAATACCAGGATTGTTCACTCAGGAAACAGGAAACATACAAGCTTTCCCACTCTGCTAAACTCAGTCATTAAGATCAGTGCCACAGATTTAAGGGCTAATTAGGTAGTTAATATATAATCCTTGCCCTAAACCTTCTTAATCTATTCTTTAGCAATTTTGAGTGTTTCACTGCTCTTATTAAACCATTGTCAGAAGACATCTGGAGAGACAAAATACAAATATACATTGAACAGACGTACGCCTTACTATCTGTTTGCTTCTGTTTAAGAAAGAATTTGAAAATATGCGTTGGGTGCCATGTAGATAAATGATCTCAGGGCACCAGACAGGTAATAAAGGTACAGCTCCGACATGAAGGCGGGGCGGGGTCCGTGGCCAACTGGGATATGTCCTGTACCACTTGCCATTATTCACAATGCCATCCAACCAGAACACTACTGCAATCCGCGTTCGGCTCACTGACCATCGGTTTGACACAAAAATCAAGCATGATCAGGGACTCACAATTAAAAAAAAAAAAAAGGAAATGATGATTCATCCAGCATTTTCCCAAAACGGCGAATACCTTTTTTCCTACACAAGCTAGTTTCTTTTTTTTTTTTTATTGTTAAGTTTTTATTTTAATTCCCGTAGAGTTAACACAAAGTATTATGTCAGTTTCAGGTATGTGATAGAGGGATTCAACAATTCTGTATATACCACTCGGTGCTCACGAGCGTACTCTCTTTTTCTGAGCAACCGACACAAAATGCTTTCGCCGACACCACCGTCTGTAATCGCACATTACCCTCTTCCTGGTAATCGGAAAGCAACGGCTTCTGGGCAATTCAACGGAGACAAGGACTCATCCCTACCGTCATTTCCGAGCTCTGATGACAAAAATAAAATACAAACCTGCAGCTCGAACACACACACATATACTGACACACGCCCACAAAAGTACACACTAAATCCAGTAGAAGCGTATTACTCTCCTACCGAGTCAAGCATTTTGAGGATCTTATGTGTACAGAAGACTTAACCAGCAACGGGGCCAACTGCAGCCCGTAGACACAGGCCTGGTGTAGAGACAGAGTGCAAATTGCTCACCTCCACTCTCAACCAAGAGCCTCACCTTGGACGCTGCAGCGGCCACAAGCTTCGTGCCTAAGGGCAATATGTTCAGAGAGGGCCTCCCTCCTAATCTTTCCCTTGTCTACTTCCTCCTCCGCACGTTACTAAAATAACCTCAGATTGCGCTATTAGCCGGTCATTTTTCTGCTTGTGGTCTTTCGCTCTCAATTTACGTCCTATCAAATGCAATATTTGGAGATCGACTTAATGTTTACTCTTCTTGTTTTTTATAATTTAAAGTATTAGAGCTTCCGACCTTTTACAGGAAACGACCCAGAATCTGTCCTTGAGTTAAGAATTTTTCCTTTGGGGGGGGAGGGGCGCCTGGGGGGCTCAGTCGGTTGAGCGTCCAACTTCAGCTCAGGTCATGATCTCGCGATTTGTGAGTTCGAACCCCGCATCGGGCTCTGTGCTGACAGCTCGCATTCTGTGTCTCCCTCTCTCTCTGTCCCTCCCCTGCTCATGCTCTGTCTCTCTCAATAATAAAGAAACGTTAAAAAAAAAATTTTTTTTTAAAGAATTTCTCCTTTAAATCCAAGGCAAGACTATTAGGTATAAAAGAAAGTCATAAATACATGTGAAACCAGCCAGAAGGACCTGGCCTGCCCTCAGCTCCGGGCCCCGGGAGAGGGCTATGTCACGTTCCTTACGTAACTTACCCATCCACTGTGGGGAGAAGGCTTTCATGTTGCTGTAAACCAATACACAAATGTGAATCCGCAAAGCAGGCCCCGCACTGTAAGAACTTTCGGGAAAGACATCCTGCAGCTGAGAACCAGGTTCAACATTCCTCAGGGTGTAACTCAATCGGTCAGCCTGCACAAACTCACCAAACGACTGCTTCCCGAAGAAAGCCAGCGGAGGAGGGCACCGGAGGGCGCGGGCCGAATCCCCAGCAGCGTGCCCCGTGGAGAGAAAATAACCCGCAATAAAGAAGGTGGGGAAAATTACTCTCGTATGAGTTTTAAGAGTTTTCATGACAGATGAAGGGAACTGAGGCCAATTAAAGCAGCAACACAACTAAGAAAAACAACCTCCAGGCCGCTCCAGTCGCTCAGTCTGGAAGGTGATAGGGTCCCGGAGCCAGACTCTGGGAAAGGATTTTGTTCCTGATTTCCACCTCCCAAAACCATAAGGTGTTTGGAGAGGAGTGTGGAAGAAGGATCCAGTTGACAACAGGAACCCACCAGAAAGGTCGGGAAGACAGACTTTGGAAGTGGAGTCAGGCTGACACCGACTCTTGTCTAAGTCTTCTAGGATCGTCAGCAAAGCTCCACGGCACTTCTTACCAACACAGTCTAAATTAGAAGGAATGGCCGTCATATTTTTTTTTTTTACCTTCTGCTTTCCTTCGGCTATAGTTACACACGTAGAGTTACACACGGAAACTGATATACGGTACTTCTGCTTCATTTTGACATGTTTTTCTTCTATGCGTTTGCCAAAGACCAGAGTGTTCTTTTGGGCCTGGGTTCTAGCCAAACACAGTCACTTGGTAAAGACTCATTCTTCTATCAGAAGGTGAACCAGATCACACCCCAAGCACTCAGTCCAAAGTCGTCTTCTCGTCCCATCTGTTTTAAAAGGTACACAAGGATGGAACCACTGAGGTTTCTTTTTTCCCGACCTCTTAGATCACTGTTTTCACGCATCTTCAGCAAATAAATCGTTCTGAGGTGTTCTCAAAGACTAGTTTGCTTTGTTTTGATAAGGGGGAGGAGGGAAAGAAAAAGCAAAAAACTGAACACTTGTATCTAAGCAGGAGAAGGAAACAAACCTGTCCTTCCCACTAGGAGCCAAGTGCCATTCCTGTAACAACACTGGAAATTGCACGAAGGGCTCCCTGCAGGCTGACTTCCCTAGAAGTGGACTGAATGACAGGGACCACTGCCCCGAACCCCACAGCGGTCAGGACTGGAAGAATACACACGCTGTATTGGGTCACGCTGTTACCCCAAATTATGTACCTGTCAATCTTTGCGAAAATCAGGAGTGTGGAAATACCAAGGTCAACACCAAGTGAGGGGTGCACAAACATTTCATTTTGCAACCAATAGGAGAAAAATCTAAAACATTAGCGCTCATCCCAAGTTCATTTCCAATGCGGGAGCTCTAGGGGAACACACTAAACACCTTCATTTCTCCCCATACCCAAAGTGGCTGCAGGCTTGGGAGACAAAGCAAGGAACCCACAGGGTCTTAAGCCACTCCTCTGCCCTCAATATTGGTAAGCTGGGCACAGCCTTTTTTTTTTTTAATTTTTCCCCCAGCTTCCCAATCTTCAAAGACTCTTTTTCTCCGGAAAGCGGTCTAGACTTCCTAGTTTTCATGGATGCCCTTGCAAAAGGAACCGGTCACTTTAATACCAACTGCTTCCCTCTCTTCAGAAATATGTACCAGGGCATACCACTCGTGTTTTCTGCAATGAGAATTTAGGCAGGGAGTGTTTGGCACACTGAACTCATTCAACCTGAAGACATCGGTCCTATTTAAGATGCACAGAGCCCCTATTATAATACCTGCAAAAGAAACCAAACATCCATACCAACTGCAACCTAAACCCAAATGGCCAGGAACTAACAGACCTAGTTGGAGATATATAAAACCGGGAATGTAGAAGGCACCTTCCTGATAATGGTGAAGCCCCTTGCTTTACTTTCAAAGGAACTGAGGTATGGAGAGCTCGTGATTATGTGGCCACTTAGCTACGGGTATGGAGGCTACAGGACACTCCCCTTATCTGAGACTTTTAGTGCTCCATCCACACTGTTTTCTTCCCCCCATCCCTCTCCACTGTTCTCCAAACCTTGAGCACGGCAACCATATCTCATACCACCTTGGTCTCCATGACCTTCATTTTCACTTCCTCTTAGCCACTGCCAGTCTCTCAGGGCTGCCCTAACTGACCAAGAATGAGGTGGCTGAAAACAACAACAACATTATCTCCCACTTCTCAGGGCTAGAAGTCTGAAAGCAAAGGTGTCGTCAGGGCCATGTTCTCCCTGAAACCTGTAGGGGAGAATACTTCCCAGGCCCTAGTGCCTTCCTACCTTCTGGTGAGTTGCCAGCAATTTGGGGCTTGCAGCTTCAGGGACTTCTGTCTCTGCCACTGCTCCCCATCTTATGTACATGCGTGTCACTTCTTCTCATAAGGACACAAGTCAGGGCACAGGGCCTCCTCGACTCCAGCATGACCTCATCTTAACTAATCATATCTGCAGTGTACCTGTATACAAACAAGGTCACGTTCTAAGGCCCTGGGGATTAAGACTTCAACATGTCTTTCGGAGTGGACACAATTCAACCCATTAAAAACCACACAATTAGCACAGTCATACCCAAGAACCTACAGCATGAAATTTCCCTTTCCTTCCCTCTCAATTTCTTCCACCCCCATCAACACTGCCTGCTTTGTTTTCAAAATGTCTTTTGTTCCATAAACCACTGAGGACTCACCCTCAGGTCTTTCTTGGCTTGACCTACCACTCCAACTACCCTGGATTTCAGGGATACTGATGCTGTCCTAATCCCCTTGACCTTCTGCTATTTCTACGTTTTCCTAATCCATAACCAACAATCTGCATTCTCAACTCACATTCTCAATCTGCAGAGCATTAGGGAAGAAAGACACTAGCAATATCAACTGGTCTCATTTAATATCACTTGACCTGGAACAGGTCCAGGATTGTACCATCGAGCCAGGGCTCTCTTGATCTTTCATCACAATGACCTTAGTTTCAGAACATGCATTCATTCAAAAGAATATCTGCCAATGCTTACTGTGTGCTTCTAGGCATTTCAACCTGTGTGCAGGATTGATAGCACACAAGACGAATGCAATCCCTCCCTCCCTATGTCAGGAATTTGAGCAAGTGAACACGTGGTGCTAAGTGCCATGATTCAGGAAGTTGAGGAAGCTACACACGCACTGAGGAAACCCTAACACCAAAGGAAGTTAAGTTGCATTATCCCCAAGAGTGTGACTTTGGTCTTCTTCTGACACTTCTGCCTTGGTGTCAGCATTCGAGTCCAAAGTCACCAACGCTGCTCCTAGCGGTCAGCACCCAACCCCAGCCTCCATTATCCCTCTGGGTTTCCAACCAGATTTCTCCCGGCCGTTTCTGGCAGGATGTTCAAGCGGTGCCCGGAATCCCATAAGCCCGACACAAAGGCCATCCCTCCACCGCCAGCCTTTCCCTGCATGACAGGTCTCGCTACCACTATGCTCTCCGTCGTTCAAACTCGGAATCCTGGTGTCCTCCTCCTCCTTTCACCCCACTGCCTCCCCCTAGTGCGTAATTGGCTTCCCGGTCCAAGTTTTACATTCTTAGTAGAAAGCTTTGCATCTGTTCTCTCCCTCCCCCCCCCCCCATTGTCATAGCCTGGATTCATGTTCTCATTAATTCCCTGTGATTATTGTAAAGATACCTTCACCGGGTTTCCTTTGCTCAGATCTCTACCCTCCGCAATCCAATTTACAAGTAACTTGAATTTTTATGGCACGTTACAACTCATAAAATGCTTTCACAAAAATTGCTTTTTGTCCCGTCAGCCTACGACAGATTGGTCGAGTAAGAATTCTTCTTCTCAGAAACGACCTGAGAGGTGCAGTGACTTACGGCAGAGCAACCACTCATTCAGTAATGGGTTTGATTTTAAAGGAGAGCTCACCAGCCACCCTGTTGCCAAAGTCATCCTCCCATAGAGTTTTTCTGAGTCCGGATCCCTCCGTCACACATGCGCTCGAAAGCCAGCCACCTCCCGGTCTCGGCTTCCCGGGATGACTACGGCGGCTGCCACCTCTCCGTGGTTCTAGCAGTCCTGGCCTCCTGCCTCAAGAGAACCCCGTCCACTGGAGCCGCTCTCAGGCCAGAGCCAGGGCTGGGAGGCAGATACCAGTAGCCAAATCAGCAATGGCACCTTGGGTCTAGGTAATTCAATAAACTCAGCAACTCCCCGGTGGGGCTTTTTCATTCCATGAACTCAGCAATGCTCCCGGCCACACACTCCACCTGCCGCCAGCCCAATCGCTAAGGACCTCCACCTTTCCCCCCCTCACGTGGAAATCTGTTTGGTACCAGGCTCCACGGCTGTTCAGTTTGGGGAGGCCAACCTTCCCACACAGGCCACAAGTGTTTCGCAGCAATCCAGTAACCATCAAGTGCTTCGCAGGTGCTAGGGACATAAAGTTGAGGGCCAATTTCTTGCCACCATGGACTACCCGCACCTCCACTTCTCTAGCCACTGCACCCCGTGGAACCTGGGCTGTCGTGACTCATCTTCCCTCCACCCTAAGCTTCTCAAACTCCTGCGCTGTGGTCGAGATTCAAAGGACTTGCTCTCAAGGTAGCGCTAGCCTCATACCCCTAAATTATGTTTCTGTCTCTCCTGCTCTCTCTCCCTCTCTCCTTTGCACCAGATCCACACCGTGATCCCCCCAGATCTCGGGACCTCGAAACTCCCACCACCTCTCCTCTCTTTCAAGTACACGTTTATCCACTAACAGCCTCGTCTTCGTCTTCTCTGCAATTACTGAGTCAACTTTTTCATGTTCTCTTTTTGAAGGCAGAGGAGATTAAAGATGGTTGGGTGCTGAAGACCATGAGAAGACACGTGCCTGTATAAATCCCTAACAGAGGATATAGGCCACCGGTCTCTCACCTGTTTCCCTTTCCTCACCTTATACCTCACCTGACAGAGGTCTTCTACACCCCAAATGATATTCACATTCACGTACTTCCCCCAAACCTTCTTCTGCTACCTCCTGCCTGTTGGGGCACCATTCATTCTTCAAAAAGGAGTAAGATGGGGGCTCAGTCGGTTGAGCGTCCGACTTTGGCTCAGGTCACGATCTCACAGTCCGTGAGTTCGAGCCCCGCATCGGGCTCTGTGCTGACAGCCTGGAGCCTGCTTTGGATTCTGTGTCTCCCTCTCTCTCTCTGCCCCTCCCCTGCTCATGCTCTGTCTCTGTCTCAAAAGCAAATAAAAACATTTAAAAAAATTTTTTTTAAAAAGGAGTAAGATGCCTCTCCTTTTCCACCAAGTCTTCCCTGAGCACAACGATTTCTCTGATAACCTTCTAATAAATTATATTCAATCTGTACACATAAACAAGATTTGGGAAAGTTTGGAAGCCAGGCGAAGGGCTTACATTACAGTCTTTAAAAAAAAAAAAAAAAAAAGGGAACTCTTCAGGGTGTTAGACCGGCACTGTCCGATAGAACTTTCTGTGATGATGAAAATGATCTTCTGTACCATCCACGTGTGACTCTTGAGCATTTGAGATGCGGCTAGTGCAACTAAGAAACAAAAATTTTAAGTTGACTTAATCTAAATGGCCACATGTACCTAGTGGCAGCCAGAGTAGCAGATTTCTAGACTTAGTTGGTGTCGTGATAGAAGAATTTTGTTAAAGGTGAGTCCTGATGGAGTGGAGCAAAAGTCGGTGTGCCAAGAGGGGACAGCAAGGCAAGCCAGCTGGCTACAAGTCCAGCTGGAAGAGATCTGGATGGGAGGCTTTTCCCTTTCTCTAGAAAGGAGAAGAACTATAGGACTCTGCCCTATCACCAAAGCACTAGGAAAAGAAGAGCACGCACGCACACACACACACACACACACACACACACACACACACACACACACAAAGGAGTGAGAGGCTTTCTAACACATTCAGTCACATTTAAAAAATAAAAAACAAAACTTCTTACAGAAGACACTTTTTTGTGTGCAAGTCTTAACTTGTCAAATTGAGTTTCCTGTTGAATTTCTACCAATGAGAGGTTTTCATCCCTTACTAGTAAGTTCACAGTCTCACCGGGCCAAATACATAGTTATTTTCTAGAGAAAAATGCGTAAGACGTAAAAGAGTCACTTAATACGCTATCTACTTTTTCCTTTTCACTTGGGCAAAATTCAAGCTTTTTGTTGTGGCACACATAAAACAAAACAAGAGATGTCTGATGAAGCACGGTGAGGTTGGGGAGAGACAGCAGGGTGTTCTGATACGCTCACATACAATAAACCGAGTTGCCAGGGAAATGATTCGAATGTCCTAAGGTAGAATTCACGTGTGGTCTCTGAACCAGATTAGATCTCACGCTTCGGAACAGAGCCCTGAAATGACTCGTTTCCTTTCCATCCCCCACCTCGCACAGCGGTCCGTACGTCTCCAGCACAACCCAACTCAGAGGGAGAGCTACTGAGTAGAGCCAAGTTAGAAATATCTAAGCCAGATGAGGAAAAGAATAGAACAAAACAAAAACAATCTAGCTCATCCTTCCTCGGATACCTGTGAAATTTGAGGGCATTTTAAGATACGTTTAAGCTCTCAAGCCAGAAACATATTTCTTAACCTGACATTTTAATCCTCTGATGTGTACCGCCAATCAGATCGTCTTATAGCCTTTATCTACTTGTCAGAATACTTACCCTCCAAGGCACTACTGATTTTTTAAACAAACAGGTAAGTTAATTATATCAATTCGATTTTTTTTAATATAAATCAAAGAGGAAAAGCACTAATTGGGGGATTTCCACTTAAAATGTTCTTTTTGATGAAAAGCACAGCACAGGGAATATAGTCAACGGTATTAAAATAATACGGTATGGTGACAGACAGAAGCTACACTCTGAGTGATGTGTAGACTTGTCCCATCGCCATGTTGTACCCCTGAAACCAATGTAACACTGTGTGTCAGCTACACTTCGATAAAAATAAAATAGGGGCACCTGGGGGGCTCCGTCGGTTAAGCGGTCGACTTCAGCTCAGGTCATGATCTCGCTGTTCGCGAGTTGGAGCCCCACATCACGTCGGGCTCTGTGCTGACAGCTCGGAGCCTGGAGCCTGCTTCGGATTCTATGTCTCCCCCTCTCTCTGTCCCTCCCCAGCTCACACTCTATCTCTGTCTCTCTCAAAAATAAGTAAACATTAAAAAAGATTTTCTTTTAATAAAATAAAATAAAATAAAATGACCAAATAGGGGCGCCTGGGTAGCTCAGTTGGTTAAGCCTCCGACTTCAGCTCAGGTCATGATCTCACGGTCTGTGAGTTCGAGCCCCGCGTCGGGCTCTGGGCTGATGGCTCAGAGCCTGGAGCCTGCTTCTGATTCTGTGTCTCCCTCTCTCTCTGCCCTTCCCCCATTCATGCTCTGTCTCTGTCTCAAAAATAAATAAACGTTAAAAAAAAAATTTTAAAAAAAATGACCAAATAAAATAAAATGTTCTCTCTTGAGGCCTCGGTATCCATCCACTGGAAGCATTCTGTGGCCTGCCTGCCTCCTGAAGGTGAGCTGATCCAACTCATGAACTCCAGCAGAGCCTGGGGAACTACTTTCAGTGCTCTTCGAACACTGTTGCTCTCTCAAATATACTCAGCAGAACAAAATGATCACCCACACCTTCCAAAATTTGTGTGTATAATATTCTTCTTTCATAGTCCTTCCCTAGTTATAGTGGAATGATTGCACAGTCTATCAAAAACACGCAAGATGTTAACCAGAAAAGGTCGTGTCAGCACATTTCCCCAAATCCTAACATGAGAAAGCTACTTCATAAGGCACGTAGCTTCCACATAGGTGCCAGCGTCTGAAAATAATTGGAGGTATTTCCCCAAGGTGTTGCTCTGCACCTGGCCTGATTTGGTTCCGTCCGTCCTGTTCTACAACCCGTCTATCGACCGGCCCGGATTTCAACAGCATCAACGTGTAAACACAGGAAGCCCTCTGGAAAGCAAGAATGTTAGACATTTCTAAGCAGTTGAGGGTGACAACCGTAGCACAGCGGCCCTGGAGAAATGTAACCTGGCTCCTGCTCAGCCACCTGGCTCTACGGGTCACGCGATGCAATCCTAGGGACAAAGCCAACATGACAGACGGGCACATTGCTGCCATTCCCGAAATTCTGTCCCTCTCCATCGCCTCGAGAGAACCACATCTATTTCATACGCTCCCCTTTGTCATAAAACCTGAATGCTAACAAGGTGGCAAGCACAGTCAGGGGAGCGATCGGAATTTAGGGACACAGGAATGAGGAAAAAAGCAGGATCGCCCCATTTGGTTACAGAATACTCCCCTGAAAACGGAGAAGAGAAAAGAGAAAGAATAAAGCATCCCTTTATGGCTGCCTTATACTCACTTGGTGACCACCGTTTGCTTTTAAATTACTCTGAGAAATTACGAGTGAATCTTGTATGTTCGAAAGCTCCCCAGGAAGATCACCTTCTGGAGGCCAGGGGGAAACGACATACACACGGTTTCGGCCCACAAGCAACTCTTTGCTTCATCACTGCTTCCGGCTCTATTCCATTTGCTACCATGGTCACACTGCAATTTTGAAAAATTATTCCAGTTTCACTTTCTTGACAGCCACGATGTTGGAAGAAATGCAGTGGTGAGGACATGGGGGTGGGGAGAACAGGTCAATCAACACTCTTTCTCGTGAAGGTTTCACTCTCGGTTTGCTCTCCGAGTCCGAAGGGAGTTTTATACTCATTAGAGAAAGAATAAGAAACTCCAGCCTGTTGCAGGGATTGAAAAGCAACAAATACACTACCTACCCAGAGAGAACGAAATGAGAGGGCAGCTGTGGTAGGGAACCCATTCTGACCTTCACCTACTGAAAAGTGTGGGCCAACAGGCATCGGGGAGATTTCAAAACCAATTTGTTTCAAACAATTCAAAAGGCCTAAAACTGACTAGAATGGAAACAACACACTATTGGAGGTGGCATAATTTATTTAAAAAAAAAAAAACTAATTTGCATGCTTTATCCTATGCATGGCTGAAGACAGAAGAAAGTCCTCATCGAACAGATGGTTCCACGGGGGCACGCATCTGGACCCTCAGTGGGAACCCTGGAAAGATGCCAAAGCAGGATGAATTTGTTCACACTAACCTAAAAAGACATGGAGGTCTGGTGGCTTCTCCGAATGCAGAAATCTTACTTTAGGCAGAAAATGGGGGTCCTTTAATGGCTGGGTTTTAACTTAAGACATCAACGTCCCGAAAATGTCTTTTTTTAAATATTTTTTAATGTTTATTTACGTTTAAGAGAGAGAGAAACAGAGCGCAAGCAGGGAAGGGACAGAGAGAGAGGCAGACACAGAATCCAAAGCAGGTTCCAGGCTCTGAGCGGTCAGCACAGAGCCCAACCCGGGGCTCGAACCCACAGACCGCAAGATTGTGACCTGAGCCCAAGTTGGACGCTTAACCGACTGAGCCACCCAGGCGCCCCTACATCACAAAAATTTCTAATTCATTCCTAACATCCATTCTTATGGGGGTTATAGCCACGGTGGAACCAAAACCGAATGGGATTCCATATTGCAGTCAAGCCCTTGACTATCATCTGCTGAGCCACAAAAAAATCGATTTGTTTCAAAAACACACACTTAATGATGACACAGCAACATGTGGACTGTATCATTTTCAACGGAACGTTCTGCACCATGTTCCCCATCATTTTCATCTTTTTCCCCAGTCCCTATGTGAAACTAAACATAACTAGGACCACACAAGCAAATAAACACACTTTTTGGATTATGGGCTTCTTTTTATAAGTTAGCTCTGTCACCATTTTTCTTTTTATAAACTCCATTGTTGTGAGTCATCCTTCATCCGTCTAAACCACTCTCCTTACTCACGGATGGCTGTTTTGATGGGGTAGACGGAGAGTCACGATGAAATTAGCGTCCAGGGTAAGAAAGCGAACCTACTAGAAGAACATGCAGGGTACACAGGGATCAATAAATGCTATCTACAAATGACAGCAATTGTAAACGATCATGAAATTAGGCTCAATTAGTCAGTAAGGCTGCAGGACTTTCAGTATTACATTTTTGGGCATTTTTTTAAACTTCTGGCCCTATAATTACATCGGTATTAAGGCAGGACAGGATTAGAGTAATGAGACTCGATTTCCTGAGCGGAATACAGAAACCAGAGTCACTGCTTTGCAGCTACAGCAATTGGTCTCGTTTGCCACATCATGGTTAATCTTGTGACCCGTCCAGAGTCTGTGTGCAGTTAAACAGCAATTATCACGTAGAATCCCATACAAATGTACAGAAGGCCATCAGGGGGCACTGAGAAGTCCTACAGAGCTCTGGTGACGGTGACGTCTGGAAGCCACAGGGCAACCAGAGGGAGACAAGAACGAGGTCTGCCCCTTCTCGCTCTCCTTGCCTCCTCTGGCCTGGGGGGAAAGCAGCAGCGTTTGAATGGAAAGGCAGTGCTAGTGCAGGAATTCTGAGCTTTTTCAATCGAAAACACTCTTCCTATTTTCATTGTGAAGCAGGAACCTGCAGAAATTATTTTTCAGGGAATACTGATCATAAAAACTACCAGATGAACAAACATTTCTGTCTCTGCCCTGCTCCTTTCATCTTTCCCAGCAATGCCTTATATTATCTGCATCTCCCGGAGTCTCCCAAACCACTCAAGTCTGTCCACTCCTACTCTGTAATTGCCTCCTTCTTCCTCTGTGACCTGGGCTTTTCCGGTCTTAAATAAGCATGTTCACAGTCTTGAAATGTTTTAATAGCTATCATATGCAAGGGAAATTAGATTGAATGTATTAGCTCAAAAAGGCAGAACTGAGACCTACTGGTACGGATTTTGACCCTATCCTAGAGTCAACTTTGTCTTTACTCAAAGAGGAATAAAGCCAGTTCCTGGCCACGGGCATAGGTGGCTTAGAAAATGAAGAAAATAAATGGGAGCCAGAATTAAAAGTTTGGAAGTGAGGAAAACAAAAAGTGCCTTAAAAAAAAAAAAAAAGGCGTACATTAAAAAAAAAAAAAATGGATCCCTTACGGTTGTGGTTTAACTTCCCTTGCTAACTGTGTTTGTAAAGACGATCTTCCTACCCTCAATTCCAGCCTCACAGAGAAATGCAAAGACCCTGCTAGCACAGCAACACATTAAGGTGATGCCATGAGAGGAGTCCAACACTGAGAAAAAGGTTTGTGATGGAAAAAAACAGAAGACCTAAGAGACTGTTTCTAGGGTATCTTGCAAGGACAGCTGAAATGGAATCAGTGTCCCTGGATATCTTGTATTACCCCTCTAGGAACAAGCTAGAATCCTCAAACAAGACGAAAGCATGCAAAGAAGGAAAGAAAGAGAGGAGAGTCGGCCAGGCAGATACTAACTCCAAGGAGACGCCCATGCAAGGCAGAGGCCAAGACCTACAAGGTCCCCCATTGGACACCCTGCCCCTTGCTTTCTTTCCAGAGGCTGAGGGTATGACTAAGGCATGACATCTGATAGAAATGTGAATAAGAAATGAAGTTTAAAAAACTTTCAGTAATGACACAGACAAGGCAACAGCATCGTGATTTCACATAGGGTCCAAGCCTTCGGTGTTAGGGACCCCATGCAAGTTGGAAAACCATCAAGTTGTGATTCCAGGTAAAGAGTCTAGATAAAATAATGCATCTAAGCACATAAGTAGCCTGCAAGGAAATCTAGAAGTTTCCAATTAAAGTATCAGTAGGAACATCCTTGAAGACACTGAGAGGTGGTGCTACCAGTTTTTACCTCAGGAAGTCAAAGGAAACCAAACTAAGAGCTCTCCCGGTCAGGCTCAGCAAGTTTATTTCCATTTAAAATCACACTATCGGATATATTGGTTTGATAGCTACAAGATGATAAAACATTCTTACAAAAATAGTTTCTTTCTATGTAGCTAAGCTCAAATATGCCTTTATTTGGCAAATAATAAACATTTAAAACAGTAGGGCACTATGCCAAGAAATTCAGGGAATGTCAAATGAACCAATACATGCTACCTTCATATATCTTTTTTTTTTTTAAGTTTATTTATTTGAGAGAGAGCATGCATGTGCATGTGTAAGTGGGGAAGGGGCAGAGATGGAGAGGGAGAGAGAAAATCCCAAGCAGGCTCCATGCTGTCAGCACAGAGCCCAATGTGGGGCTCGATCTCACAAACAGTGAGATCATGACCTGAGCCGAAATCAAGAGTCAGACACTTAACTGACTGAGCCACCCAAGTACCCTAGCCATCTTCATACATCTGAAAGTCTAAGAGAAGGGACAGAATACATAGATTGAATTATAGTCTATATCCACTAAGTGTAGTGTTTGAACTTCCTCAGGAATGATGTCTTTCAATTTGTTTTTTCCCCATGAATGGAGCATTCTCTCTTGTTTCTTTGTGTGCCTTGTAATTTGTTGTTGAAAACTGGGTTATTAAAAAAAATTTTTTTAATGTTTATTTATTTTTGAGAGACAGAGAGACAGAGACAGAGTGTGAGCAAGGGAGGGGCAGAGAGACGAGGCAGACACAGAAGCCGAAGCAGACTCCAGGCTCCAAGCTGTCAGCGCAGAGCTGGACGTGGGGCTTGAACCCATGAATGGTGCGATCATGACCTGAGCCGAAGTCAGATGTTCAACCGACTGAGCCACCAGGCACCCCAAAACCTGGTTATTTTAAATGTTTTAACGTGATAAACCTGGAAATCAGATTCCAAAAATAACTATACTACAAGGGACCGGAGTATTAAGAACCAAATAGTAGTAAGGTTAAGTAATAAGGATTTTTTTAAGTAGATATTAACTTTAACAAAGCCTTCACATCGGGGCTAGGTTTTTGAAAGAGAGGCAGACTGTGGGCACGTGAAGAAGAGAAAGGTGTGGAAGGGGGAAACTGAAGTAAAAGAAACCACAGAAGGGGCACCCTCAGTTTCTACACCAGAAATGGTGACACTCACTCTTTATTTAGCGGGAATACACAGAAATACAATGGGAATTGGTGGGCAAATAAGACCAGGCTGGATTTTTGAAGCATCTTGAAGGTGAGTCCCAGAAGTTGAAGCTTCCTTCTGAAGTTATTAAAATGTATTTTAAAAGTCACCAGATCAAAGTAGTGCTTAAAAAATATTAGATGGGTCAAAACACTGAACAGCGGAGCGAAGAAGGCAGGAGCAAGGGGCATGAAGCTACGACACGGGGAGAAGGTTGAGGGAGAATCAGCTGAGAAACCAGCGGCGAGAGAGAAAGCAAAGAGCACACTTCACCTCCGACTCAATCCACACAGCTGCATGGCCTTGACAGTGGGGCAAGCGGCCGCTGTACAGAACAGCCTACTTAATAACTCCCAGGCAGGAAACGCTTCCCAGGCTCTGAAAGGCTGCTTTAATAACAGCATGTTTAGATAAAAATATTACCACTCTGATTTGTATGAAGTGGGACTATCATCCTTCAAAAAGTAATTACCCACACTTCGTAGAATGGCCAAAATCTGGAATGCTGACAACATCAACTGCTGGTGAGGATTTAGAGCAACAGGAACTCTCATTTATTGCTGGTAGGAACACAAAACGGTTCAGCCAATTTGGAAGACAGTTTGGCAGTTTCTTACAAAACTAAACACACTTTTACATAAAACCCAGCAATTGCAGTCCCTGGTATTTACCCAATGGAGTTGAAAACTTACGTCCACACAGAAACCTGCACCTGGATGTTTATAGCAGCTTCACTCGTAACTGCTAAAACTTGGAAGCAACCAAGACGTCCTTCTGTAAGTAAATGGATAAACTGGGATACATCCAGACAAAGGAATATTATTCAGTGATAAAAAGAAATTACTTATCAGCCATGGAAAGACATGGAGTAATCTTAAATGTGTATTACCTAAGTGAAAGAAGCCAACCTGAGAATCTGTGGGATTCCAACTATAGGACACCTAGAAACAACAAAAACTATGGAGACAGTTAAAAAAAAAAAATCACCATTTACCAGGGGTTGGGGGAGGCGAGAAGAACGTATGAAACACAAAGGATCTTCAGGGCAGTGAAACGACTCTGTTCGATACCTGGCATTACACATTGGTCCAAAGCCATAGAATGTGCACCAAGAGCGAACCTTGACGTAACTACAGCCTTTGGGGACGAGGATGAGTCAATGTGGGTCTGTCGACTGTAACAAATATACCACTCTGGTGGGGGGAGGTGTGGTGATGGCAGGAGAGGCTCTGCATGTGTGGGGGTGGGGGACACACAGGAAATCTGTACCTTTCCCCCAATTCACCTGTGAACCACAAAATGCTCTTAAAAAAATGATCAGTTTTAAAAAATGACCGAAAAAGCAAGTAAGTCCCAAGCTACGTCCCAGAAAATCATGGACTAGGGTGCTCTGAGAAACAGTTCCTCCACGGAAGCAAGGATTAAGATGAAAATACCGACACGATCACATTCTGGAACTCTGGGATTTAATCTAAAAACCTGCAACAACTAGGGGGAGTGTTTAGTGAAGACAAACGTGGCTGAAGTCCATGAATAGACCACCGTGGCCTTTTTGCTTACCTGCCTGCCCACCCCCATCCCCCAGCACCACACCGTGGCCAGGAGGATGGTGGCCGACATTCCTAGTGCAGCTTGCTGATGCCAAGGGGCTCATATGGATCTTATTCTCAAAATACTACAGTGGTGCATTTTGACTTATCCTTTGGTTCCTTGAGGGACTGGTGCAGAGGCGGACCTTTGTTTCGCCCCGCCCTGCTCTCCTGGGCAGTGGCTTTTTCCAGGTGATGGTGGCACTTTATGGAAGACTTAAAGATATGCTCTCCACGCTCACCCAGGACACGGGACAGCAGAGGGGGCAAGCAGTGGACGGACCCAAAAGCCTGGGAAGCAAAAGGCTGAGGAGGAAGTTTCTGGAATGAGTAAGAGCTTGGAAGGGTCACCACATACACGGTGAAAGTTATAGTGTAGTGCATGTGCCCAGGACTGACGCACACTCAGAAAAGACCTGACGACGCCCAGACTTATACTTCTAGTGGTTCTGTCAGTGCTGCACAACAGGAGGCAAGAGCAAAGCTGTGGATGACCCACCTTCCACACTGAAGGGGTGCTCCAGCTCAAAGACAGGGCAACAATTTATTTCCCTTTTGACTCCAAACATTTAAGGAAATCTCATTTAAGGTAACTGGATGACCAGTGAGAAAACAGAGAAGAGACTTCAGTCACCGCACATCAACAGAACAGAGACTTCAGTGATAACACGTGACCAAGAACACACAGTCTTCGCAAAAATGGATTGGGAAACTCACTAAACAAACGGCAGCACTTGACGGTCAACCACGAACCCTTGTCACGCGGAGAATCCGATTTCCACGTTTATCACATTATAACATTTAAAATAACCAGTTCCAACAACAAGAAAGTATAAGGCACACAAAGAAACAAGAGAAAATGCCCCATTCGTGGGGGGAAAATAGAATCGAAAGGAGTCATCCCTGAGGAAGCTCAAACGCTGAATTTACTAGACAAAGATTTCAATCAATTGTCTTAAATATGCTCAAAATGCTAAAGGAAACAAAGAAGCAGAGGAAATCAGGAAAATGTATGACAAAGTGGAGAGTGTTAGTAAAGAGACAGGAGTAATAATAAGAAACCAAATGGAAACTCTGGAGCTGAAAAGTATAGTAGCTAAAATTAACAATTCACTAGAAGGGTTTAAGGAGAGATTTGAACAAGCAGGAAAAAGATTCAGCGATACTGAAAATATACTGAAATTATACAGACTAAGGAGCAGAAAGAAAAAAGAATGAATGACTAAAAATAAACAGAGCCAGAAGGACATGTAGGACACCATCAAGCATAGCAGTATTTGCATATGACGGTCTTAGGAGGAGAAAACAAGAACAGAGGAGAAGAAAAAAATATTTGAAGAAAAAATGGCTGAAAAAATCCCAGGGTCCATAGAGCTCAACAAACTCCAAGCAGGACAGACTTAAAGAGATCTATAATCAAACTATAAATCTATAAATGCAAATCTATAAATCTATAATCCGACCTACAAATGCAAACAAGCATTACAATCAAACTGTCAAAGACAAAAATAAAGAGAATCTCAAAAACCACACAAGAGAAGCTACTCGTCATGTGTAAGGCATCTTTAATAAAAATTAACTGCCAATTGTTCATTGGAAACTATGGATGCCAAAAGGCAGTAAAATGACTATATTTAAAAGTTCTGGAAGAAAAAAAAAAACCTGACCAAGAATCCTGTATTTGGCAAAACTACCATTTAAAAAAATTAGGAAAGGGGGACCTGGCTGGCTCAGTCAGTAGAGAGTATGACTCGATCTCAGGGTTGTTGAGTTCAAGCCCCATAGTGGGTGTAGAGATAACTAAAAAAAAAAAAAAAGGCGGGGGGAATGAAGACATGCCCAGATCAACAAAATGTGAATTCATTCCTAGACCTGCCCCACAAAAAATACTGAAAAGCAGTGCTTTAGGCTGAAATGAAAGAACACCAAACAGTAAAGAGCTTCACTAAAGGTAACTGCACACATAAAACATAGAATCCAATATTAGCGTATTTTTGATTTGCAGCCCTTTTTTGTTCCCTGCGTCATTTAAAAGATAAATGCACAAAGCAATTATAGGTCTATGTTAATGGGTATACATACAGTGTCCAGAGATGAAATTTGCTACAACAGCAATATAAAGGAGATGTGGAGCTGTATGGGAGCAATTTTTCTAGGCTACTGAATTTAAATTGCCACCAATTCAAATTGGACTGTAGGAAATTTATGTTGATTGTAATCCCCACAGTAGTCACTAAGTAAATAAAAAAATATATACGGAAAAGGAAATGAGATGTGTTTTAGTCTGTTCAGGCTGCTAAAACAAAATATCACTGACAGAGTAGCTCATAAAAAACAGAAATGTATTACAATTCTGGAGGCTGGAAGTCCAAGATCAGGGTGCCCACACATTGTTGGGTGAGGATTTCTGGGTCCAATGATGAAGGCTCCATCCTTATGACCAAATCACCTCCCAAAGGCCCACTTCATTATACCATGACCTCGCGAATTAGCATGTCAATACATGAAAGCAGGGGGTAGGGGTGAGGGGGGAGCAGGGGAAGGGGATAAGAACATTCAGACCAAGCAAGGATGGGATCAAAAAGGTACACTAGGAAAACACTGAACACAAAGGAAGGCAGCACTGGTTACGAAGTGAATGAGAGACAGAAGACAGACTGCTGTTTGCCAGGGGTGGGGAATTGTGGGGGAGTAAATACTTAGCACAGGGTTTTATTTTTGGGTGATAAAAATAATTTGAACCTAGACAGAGGTGATGGTTGCACAACATTGTGAATGTATGAAACACTACTGAATTATTCACTTTAAAATGGTTAATTTCACCCCAATGAAAAAAAAGTCAGCTGGAAAAAGAAAAATACCTCTAATTTTGTTTTCATTCTTCCAATAGTAAAAAGCAACCAACCAAAGCTTCATCCTCGTATGAATGGACTGAACAGAACGGTCTTTCTACAGAAAGAGACACCAGAAGTAGTTTTAGAATCATCTCAGCCTTGCCTCTACCCAGAAAGCCTTAATCGAGTTGCAAAGCCATTTGGAAGTTTTACCCCCCTGTCCTCATCTCCCTAAAACCAAAGTAAAATTCATGTTCATTTGGCATATTGAAGCTTGGTGTCATCAAAAGGCTGAGAGTTTCACCTACACATGAGAAGAGGGAAAATACTCACTTTAAAGCCCAAATTCCAAATAATTACTATAATAAACCCCAATATGTCAGATAGCAAAGTTTAACCTGGAATAATTAATTTACAAACCAACATTTTTAAGATTTGACAACTAAAATGTGCCAAGAAAAGCCTCTTCCCACTAAGGTTAAGACTTGTGTCCTACCATGTCAATATTTGGAAACATAAAGGCAAAAACCAGACTTGGCCGGGATAAATACTTTATAAGTTTGGCTTGTAATCCCCTGATGCCATTCACATTGGCCAATACAAAGAAAAGAACAGAAACACCATTAATAATCTCAAAAATCTATGTCACACATTTTATGAACATATGAGGCTTAAAAACCCAGCCCTGGATTAAAGAACCTAGCCAAGGTGGTTATTGTACACAACTCTAAAATCCGCGATTTCTGGAATTCAAGACCGAATGATAGGAGGTATGAACGAATTCGGATCAGCACCACCGTGCAAACACATTAGTGTTCCTCCCCATGAGCCCCAGAACCCTGTCCACATTTCACACGTGCTGCTAAGGCCAGAATGAAAGTCATACACTAGGGAATCAAAGTTTGCACACAGCATCTCTATGACTGATAAAAATCGTTAAGTTGCCCCAATTCTGACCTATGTTTCCTAAAATACTCAAAAGATTTGAGCGAGCTGTCACAGTTTCTAGGTATAATGACACAATCCTGAAGAGTTGGATATTAACTTGCACGGTCAATGCTTACCAGAAACCAGTTGCCCTGGCCTGAGACGGAAAGTGCTATGTCTCCTGAGAGATGCACCTCGCTGAGCACAGAGACTTCCAGGGTGCAGCCTTCGTGGTGGACTATTGCCTTAGACACGTGAGCTCTGGAGGAACTCACGCCCCGGCTACTTCCCGTCTCTCAGCCTTAGCTTGTCTCTAATGCCTTGGGAAATTATTTTCTTAATTCTCTAACATTCTAGACCAAAGTGCGGATCTTCTGGAGCGCACGGAGCAGACGTCTTTTTAGACATCATTCTCCTCACAGGAAAGGCTCTCTACCATCCAAGAAGCGGACGCCCTCAAAGGAAAGGGTGCACAGTCACTATATGCAGGAGAAAACGAACACCAAGCCTCAGGAAGCCAGAAACTTGCGGCAGCAACAGGAAATGTGGACAAACATCTCACAGCTCTTTGATGGTGCTTCTGGTTCTCTCTGGAGGCCTTTCTAGAGCTACTGGATCCCGCCTTTCGCCTTCACTTGACTCATCGTAGTCAAACTGATCCCAACTATTTGGCTCTCCAACTCCACCTGGCAACTGCACTCTCGGTCGTGAGCAGTTTCTCAAGGCATTCTTTTTTAAAATTCTCTCCCAACTTTACTGAGGAATAGTTGACAAATATAACTGTGTATGTTTCAAGTGTACAACATGATTTGATAGAGATACACGCTGTGAAGCGATTGGCCAAGATCAAGATAGCTAACACATCCATCACACCTCACACAGTTAACTTTTTAATTTATTTTTGGGTGCTCAGAACGTTTAAGGTCTCAGCAACCTTCGAGAATACAACACCATCTGAACTACGGTCGCGTGCTGCACATTAGATCCTCAGAAGTCACTCTTGCAACTGAAAGTTTGTATCTTCAGGCATTCTTGTTGGCATTGTCTGACTTTGACTTGGTCTAGGTCAGAACACATGCAGGCAGGACTATAGACACCTCCTGACGATGGCATTCATGGTCCAACCCACCTCGAGGGCAGAGTCATGTGACCCATTGCCACACTGCTGGAGGTGGGGGTGAGGAAGGCGACAATAAAATCTCAAATCCTACCACCATTCTATCTAATTTCATACTCTCTCCCACCACCTAATCAGCATTTCAGGCCTTTCATTCAACATGCAAGAAAGTAAATTACTATTTTAATCATTCATCTTGTAACTTCTGTAATTTCTAATTAAACTTCAGAATCCAAACCCCCTCCCTTACCCTCATTCTGCTATGATAATTCCTAAAAGCTACAGGTTTGACAAAGGTTTTAAATCATCTGTAGTTGGCGAAGATTCCCATTTAAGGAGACCTCCAAACGTTTTTTTGACCTTGAGCAGAGGGCTAGAAAACAGGTAAAATTCCTATTAGTTCTGCACATTGTGGGTTGCAATAAAGTCCTTTTGCCAGATAACGAGGGAAAAGATGTTTTATCTCTTTATATTACTAAATAATGGGTCTAGATTAAAGAAGCTTCTAATCCTGGAAAAAAAAAAAAACTTGTCTGCAATCTTGAAATAGGGAATTTAGGACGCAACTCTGGAGATTAAGGGATAAAAGTCAGTAGCCCAATCTGTCTTCAGTGAAAATAAAAGAAAGTGGATTACAAGGCTATTTGAATATTACAGCAGGTAATGAGGTTAAATGGAGACATTCGTACTCTAGTGACTCCATTTCAAGTGACCTGAAGAACACCTCTCCCCACCTACAAACTCAGAAATGAGACTTGCTCAGTAATAGAATAAAAAGTTCAATCCAAATTTTATGAATATAAGGAACCTGAAATGATGCGGGAGAAAAAAACTGAATTAATATTGATGCAAAAGTCCCATCTGCACCAAATTAACTTTTGGAGGCATTAGTCGAATGTTACTAAGCCTTGACATATTCAGGAGCTTCATCAACCTTGCAGCTGATTTTGAATCCTGGCTCTGCCATTTCTGTGCTTGTGATCTTGGCCAAGATTCTCACATCCTCTGAGCCTCGATGTCTTCAGCAAGCCAAACGGAGCCACCACATCCTATTTTGGATGCGTGTGCGCATTCACTGGGATGACTGTCTAACAGCACCCAGCACCCAGCACAAGCCGACGGAAGCAGGTCAATGTCCACCTCGCTCTCTGCCTGCTGTTTAAGTTCTCAGATGACCTCTTTTCCTTTGTATTTGGTCTGCTGCCCTCTGTTCACCGACAGGGTGCTTGGAAAAAAGCTAGTATCTATGCATAAGGATTTTCTTCTGTAGTATAAAAGGATGTTACGTGCAAATATTACACTGCACCAGAATACAACCTCAGCACAGACCCAGGTTTCTCTAAGATTTTTAAGGGCATCTTGTCAGATCCACTGATAGTTTTAAGGGGCATTTGCAGCCTAAAGACAACTACATGTTAAGTACCTTGATCTGTAAGGTTTATTTGTTGTCAAGGGCTCAATTTTTTTTTTCCAGATTAGATTAATCACTAATTCACTCTATATTGTGAACTCATGCTTCCCAGAATAATCGTTTGAGTCGCAGTGGCTCTGCAGTGGTTAATTTCCAGTCAGGTTTTCGTCAGTTACACAGACCATCTCAAGAATGTTCTATTTTTATACCTAAGAACCTAAACATTAGCAAGACCTCTCTCCTGTGCAGTAAAATTAAGGAAAAAAAAAAGTTCAAGAGGTATAGCTGGAAAACAATGAAGTTAATCAGGGTATCAAGATCCCATAGAGAGTCAGTCAGCACTGAGGCTTAAATCAATCACATGCTAGGCCTATAAATTCTTTCTAAAAAACGAGGCACCATCTTGGGGCACCTACTAAACTTTGCCAAGGATGTAACCCCCAAATAACTTCACCTCTGATGCTGTGAACCTCCTCTGTATCCTAGTAAACCTTTGTCCATTAACCATAGCAAGTAACAGTAAGCAACATAGTCTGTACAATATGCTATGCATTCTTCTAAGGAATGTGCATATCTGAACTCATTTAATCCTCACAATAATCCTATGGGGTGGGTGTTATTAACAACACCATTTTACAGGAAAGCCTAGGCACGGAGTTTAAATGATTGGCCCCAGGTCACAGAGGGAGGGAGCAACAGAACCAGGGTTCAAATGCAAGCAGTCTGACCTCGGAATTCCTGTGTTAACCACTACCCTCTGGCCTCAAGTGTCCTGGAAACAAGTGCTCAAAGTACACAATCCTCACTGTTTGCACTCGCTCTCCCCACCCATCAAATACACGATGCCATGCATGTAAACCACAGCTTCACACAATCATTCCAATTAGCATTTAATCCTTTCTTTTCACTTTAACATCTGCTGCCCTATTTTTTAAATTATCTTTAAACAAACAACTAAGTGACTCATCACCCCTACAGAATGCAACAGAACGCACTAAATCAAATTTCAATGCCCATCCGGGTGTTAGAAATAAAGCACTGGAGGTAGCCCCCCCCCCCATGCGTGTTTCAGATACTAGGTCTCACATCTTTCAAATTTTGCTTTACACAAGTGATACAAGGAAAGATGGTCTCTCCAGAGCTATGCAAAGGGATTTAATCCTGCTCACGTTCCTAATCATTTTCCCCACTCTTTTCTTAAAGCAAACTTCACTTTATTTCGCGTGTAATTGATAGATCACAAGCAAATGAGCAAGAGAAAAATTTTAGGTTCCACTCAGTGATCTGTGAGTCATTATAGTCAAAACCAAAAATTGTGTATCTGTCCTAACCAGGACCAAAAGACCAATAAATGAAAACAAAAACAAAAAACCCACAGAGGGAGGCAAATCAAGAAACAGACTCTTAACTATAGAGAATAAACTGATAGTTCCAGAGGGGAGGTGGGTGGGGTGAAGGGTTAAACAGGTGATGGGGATTAAGGGGTATACTTGTGGTGATGAGCACCAGGTACTATAGGCAAGTATTGAATCACTATATTGTACGCCTGAAACTAACATTACACTGACTGTTAACTGATTGGAATTTAAATAAAAACTTTAATATAGTATATTATATACTATATTTATTTAATATAGTATATATTTAAGTATTTATATATTTAATATAGTATAAGTATAGCATATATATAATGTAATAAAAACTACATATAATATATATACACTATATGTTATATGTATACATTATATATTATATATAATATACATTATATATTATATAATATATACTATATTACATATATAACGAACACTACATTATATATTATATGTAATACACACACACACACACACACACACACACACACACACACATCTATCTATCTATCTATAGTACCTAAACTAGGTAGGGGTAGCCCCCAGACAGATTTTTTCAGAAAGAGGATAGAAACACATGGTTCCTAGAGTCAATATCTGATAGGTGGGCCAGGTTATACTCCTATGTCAGAGAACCTGTGTTTCATAATATTCTTAAGCCCCCAGGCATTTACATTCCAGTAAAAGAACGTAAATAACCATACATACATACAAAGGTAACTCTCCCTGTATCTCCCAGGCCCATATATGCACACGAATTAGCTACCATTACAGATTTCTTGTTAACACATATTAAAAAATGCAATACATCTCAAACATTTGCTATGAGGAAAGATAATTCTTTTAGGAGTGCCCAGCATGTTGTAAGCACTCAACAAATCATGTCTATTATTATAATAGGGTCGTTAGCATCAACCTGAGAAATACATACAGTAATATACTTATCGCTGGGGTCAAAGACTTTCTATCGGCTAACAAATAGGTATATGGGGCACCTGGGGGGCTCAGACAGTTAAGCGTCTGACTTCAGCTCAGGGCATGATCTCACAGTTCAAGAGTTCGAGCCCCGTGTCAGGCTCTGTACTGATGGCACGGAGTCTGCTTCAGATGCTCTCTCCTCCTCTCACTCTGCCCCACCCCCACTGTCTCTCTCAAAATAAATAAACTTAAAAGTAAATAAATAAAATAAAATAAAATAAAATAAAATAAAATAAAATAAAAAGCAGGTTTAGTCATGTAAGTTTACTGTTTGCCCCAATTTGCTGAAAATACAGTAAAGGGATTTTTCTTTTTTTTTTTAAATTTTTTTTTTCTACGTTTATTTATTTTTGGGACAGAGAGAGACAGAGCATGGACGGGGGAGGGGCAGAGAGAGAGGGAGACACAGAATCGGAAACAGGCTCCAGGCTCCGAGCCGTCAGCCCAGAGCCTGACGCGGGGCTCGAACTCACGGACCGCGAGATCGTGACCTGGCTGAAGTCGGACGCTTAACCGACTGCGCCACCCAGGTGCCCCTGTCAGATTCTCTTTGTTTTTTAAAAATTTTTTTTTAACGTTTATTTATTTTTGAGACAGAGAGAGACAGAGCATGAACGGGGGAGGGGCAGAGAGAGAGGCAGACACAGAATCGGAAACAGACTCCAGGCTCCGAGCCATCAGCCCAGAGCCCGACGCGGGGCTCAAACTCACGGACCGCGAGATCGTGACCTGGCTGAAGTCGGACGCTTAACCGACGGCGCCACCCAGGCGCCCCGGGATTTTTCTTTAAAAGCACCCATAATGTCATCGCCCCAGCACATTAAAAAAAAAAAAAAAATTGTACATTTGCTGACACATCCACACAGGCCAGTTCATACGCTGCCGTTTTCGTTTACAGCATTCATTAAGCTACCTTAGCAAACGTGGGCTTTTACGAAGTAGGTGTGTTAGGTGCCAGAATCGGACTTACCCGACAGGCTCTGCTCTCAAAAGGCCATGGGACAATAAGGGAGTATTTCTGGATCTGTGATTTGGTTGATGGCTTCATGCCTGAGCAAAGTATCTTTTTATTCTTTCACTATGTCTCCTACAGTCTGAGAATCTGTCACCTTCAGTGAATCGGGAGTACCCTTTTATTTGGTTTAGGTTTCTAAATTCTGGCTGCAAATTGCCATTTATCTATGCCGACATCATTCAGGAGCAATTCTTAGGGCTTACTCAGGAGTATTATTTGAAAATAAAAGAGACCAAATTTGCTAGCTAGTGATTCTCAACCGCCCTCTGGGTTTCTACAATTTTACGTCAGCCCAGCACTGTACCGCCTCGAGGACTAATGTTTTAGGTTCTAGTATCTGATGGGCCAAACCTCTTCCCCAGATCTGTTGTTACAGCATACACTACTAGACGTCCTGGTCCGTTTATTTTCTGCGTGAAGTTCAGAATCACATAACTTCAAGGAAGATTGTAGGTTTCACTCTAGGGAAGAAAACTCAAGCACGAGGAAGCACCCATATGTAAAAGTAACGTACCAAGTCTTCCCATTCTACGTTGAGAAAAAAAAAAAAGAACTTGATGCCTTGTAGGAGACTTAAAATCCCAACGTTTAGAGAAGGAAAGCTTGCCTAAAATAAAGGGCCTGATAGTAAAAGATGCAGAGTTCCTTTCTTACTGCATGCTGTTAGAAACGACTGGCTTCGACTTGTTCTAGTTCATTAAAAATAAAAGGGAAAAAATGGCTAATAGCAAATTCAAGAGGGTAGCTTGGCTCTCGGTAATTTAATTCTAAATGTAATAACATGCTTATTAAAAATGGAAGGTCACTCTTCCAAAAATTTCCCTAAAGGCACAGCTGCCAAATTGACTTCTGATCTAGTCTTTACAACATTATTAATTCAATGACATAATAAAGCTGGCAAGGGAAAGCTTCCTGTTTGCCTCACAAAGGGAGATAACAGTGCCTGAGAGAGAACTCTGCATGTTTCCTCGAAAAGTGACCTGAAAAACTAAAAGTCAGCCTATTTTTCTTTTTAAACTGCCCCGAGAAAGGACCAGAAATCCTTTTTCTCGGTTTTAGGAAAAGCCTACCAAACTGGAACCCCCTTCTATTGCCTCGTGTGCTCTGTGTTGCCTTCGTGCGTTAGCAGCAAAGCATTCTATACCCAGAGGCAGAGAGACAGCTTATCCCTGGGCAAGCCCCTGGGATTTGGCCTGATAGGGAGCTGGCCCGGAGAAAAAGCAAAGCCTCCTTGTGGGTTCTCCGCGGCTCAGACTGAAGACGGTCAAAAGGCACCTGGCTCGGAGGCTGGGCTCCAAACCATGACTTGGCAGCAAACTCCAATTAAATGAAACTTGACCTCAGAATGTTTGTTGATCTTAATTTGCCTACAGTTCCAGACTCGGACAGCAGGTTGAAGCCTGCTGAGGATCATAATCAGCGCAATCTACAGCTTTTAGAAAGAGCTGCTTCTAACTAGGTCTCAGAAGGTCATGCCCCCCTCCTACCTGCAACAGCCATAGCGAATCACGTGACCTCTGCCCGTAGACACCGACCGGCTTTCCCACACGCCTTAGCAGAGCCACATACCCAACCTTGAAAGGGAGACAGTCTGTAAAACAGCTTTTATGCAAATGGATCATTCAGCCTGTAACATTAACTTTCCTTTACAAACTTTCCTACGTCTTCTGCCTTTGATTTTCACAAGTACCAAAAAGTAAATACCTGCATGATACTATCATGAGATCTTACGTAGGTTTCAATGCCCACTGGGACAGACCGGCAGAACCACACTGGGGTTTACTGGCTTGCTGCAATCAGAGAACCAGGCTGTGGAGGGCTGTGGGGTGCCCCGTTCCAGATTTGGGTTCTGTTACGTGATTTTAGAAAGGTTCACGGAAGCAGGATCTGCTCTGGACTGGGAACTGTCCGGAAGCGGTGAAACCTGTGACTGGGTGTCTTGGGAATCTTATCCAGAAAATGGGAAGACCAAACTACAGCTAAATCGTTAATGGCTAAAGCAGTAGCCGTCACACACGTCAGCTGGGAAAGGCGAATGTCTGGTCGTTTTGTTTGGACACAGGTAATTCTGGATGTGTATCTGCCTATGTGGTAAACTCGCAAATCCTTAGAACTTCTCCAAGTAACACGACGTAGGGCATCTGCTACAAACACCACAAAGCCGTCGGCTGAGACAGCCACTCACAGTTGCACCGGCTCGCACCCACGCGGAAGATACCAGGCACATCCTACCGGGGGGCTGGGTGCCAGCGGTCCAACACACTCTGCTGTCTCTGGTTCCCGAAGCTTCCCGCACTCCAGACTCCGAGCCCTAACACGCACGTTCTTTAGGAGATGACACTGTCACTTACACGTGAAAGAACAGAAGAACCAGAGGCAATGTTTCCTTTATCAAATTCATAGAACCCAGGGGCACCTGGGTGGCTCAGTCAGTGGAGCACCCGACTTCAGCTCAGGTCATGATCTCGCGGTTCACGAGTTTGAGCCCCGCGCCGGGCTCATTGCTGTCAGCACGTTGCTCGGCGGCGCCTCTCTCCCTCCCTCTCTGCCCCTCCCCCGCCCCTGCCCACCGGCATGCGCTCTCTCATTGTCTCTCTCATTCTCTCTCTCAAAAATAAATAAACGTTAAAAAAAAAAAAAACTACTGGGGCACCTGGGTGGCGCAGTCGGTTAAGCGTCCGACTTCAGCCAGGTCACGATCTCGCGGTCCGCGAGTTCGAGCCCCGCGTCGGGCTCTGGGCTGATGGCTCGGAGCCTGGAGCCTGTTTCCGATTCTGTGTCTCCCTCTCTCTCTGCCCCTCCCCCGTTCATGCTCTGTCTCTCTCTGTCCCAAAAATAAATAAACGTTGAAAAAAAAAAAAAAAAACTAATAGGACCTAAGCGGCAAAAGTTAATATTTTACGGGACGGCAGTCTGCAGCTTCTGGGCCAAGTTTTACATGCAGCAACTGCACACTCTAAGGAGAACACATTACCTGAATTAAGTACCGACTCACACGATACGTATGTCCCAAATAACCGAAACCAGGCATCGTGTAACAATCTCAGCTAGTCCACCAGATATCATTTTACTCAAAGATTCTAGTAAAATGACCTGTTATCTTCAATAAACTGGTGTGCCACACGTAAAACCAACAATTTGTTCTCATTTCAGAGATGGAAAACTCGTGGCCTTAAGCCTGGGTCTGAGCTAAAGACAGGACTTATTTGGGCCGCACCAAACCCTTAAAACATTACTTTTCAACATGTCAAGATCTGAGCTCTTATGTAAAAATCTGGATTTCTGTCTTCTCCTGTCCTGGCCCACGGCAGTCACGGACTTTGCCCATCTCACCGTGGCGGCCCTCCGAGCATGGAAACTCCCACTTTACAGAAGGGGACGTTGGGGCACGAAGGCAGTTTCTAGGATGGGAGGGACAGGATTCTCTGGTGTCTTGCTGTGTCCTCATTAAATCGTGATGCTTCTAAGACTCACCGGTTCTCAGCACCCCACGCGTCTCCAGTCCAAGCAACTGGAAGAGAAGCATTTATTTCCTCCCTCTTGGGTTCAGACCCTGCTTTCCTGACCCGAATGCCAAAGATCAGCCCTCGGTTCACTTTACATGGCTCTCTGGGGTTAAAAAGCAAGTTTAGCTCCTCTAAGCTTTCCTCCGACCTCTTTGGACACCTGATAGCCTCAATTAACATAACAGAATGTAACAGATTATGGATTTTAGTGATATGAATCCACTAGGACTTTCAATGAAAAAAAATAATCAAAATTTAAATCGCACAACTCACTAAGAATCATTTAAGTTAGCATTCTGGTCACTAAGTGAGAGCTACATTTTAGAAATGACTTCCTAATAACATAAGCTAACATTTCAGTGTTTACGCTTTACCAGATACGATTCTTCAGGCTTTTCCGTGCGTGAACCTATTTAGTCCTCATAACCTTCCTGCAGTCCACTATTAGCCCCGTTTTACAAAAAAAAGGAAACTGAGGCACTGACCACTTAAGTAATGGGCCCCCAGCCTACACTGGATGGAGTCAGGATTTCAACCCAGGCACTGACTCTGCCTATGATTTCCTGCTATTTCCTAATCCATTCGTTGGTAGCCTCTTAGAAATAGCAAGTGGTGTTGCATTTGGAAAGAAGGGCCTGTTTCTAACATCCCCTGACATCGAGTGACCTAAACAGTGACATCCGACGAGCTGGCAAAATGGCTGGCACTCCCAATTCATCTTGCCCGTCCGTACACAAGTATTTCTAGAACAAAAACAAATTACACAGGGTGCATACCACCTCCGCCACAATAAAGCTTAGCAAGGATTCATGCAAACTACAAACAAAATGGATAGTCAGATAATTATGCTGCAAGATCTAATGGTTGATTATTTCCTTTAGTGATGTGTTTGGGGCCATGAACTTGGGAAGCAATATGATGCTGCTGCAAGGAATCTAAGCGATCTCTTCCCAGTTAGGAAGATTTGACAGCTGCTCGGCCACTCCCCAGATGTGTCTCTCCCTCTGCACCATGAAGGACCTCTCAGTCGGGGGTGAGGGGGGCATTTCAACAACTGCAAAATGTCACTATCTCCCATCTCTGGCCCTGATGATTTCAACTGCAACAGTAATATTCTAATGATTTGAGAACTCTATTGGGGAAGCCAGGAAATTAGATGCGTCACTGGTGACAGCACCCTTCACCGATGCAGAATGTAAGGCTTTTCCAAGTCGTCCCCCACCTCAGACACCAGCAGTAAAACACTTAGGTTCGCCGAGAGGTCAGTCCTGGCCTTCTTCCACCCATTTACGTTACTCTCCGTCAACCAGGCGATTAACGTAGTGCTGAACCTGGTGCCAATGTTGGAGGCTTCTCTTGAACACAGCAGGGTGCAAAAAGGTACCCTAAATAGAGCAGCTACCTGTTGAAAACTTCTCAGGGTCATAGCATCGCCGAAACCACATCACTGATGAGGATTTCAGTGAGCCACCTGCACAATGTCACTTGAAGAGAGACCTACAAGTGGACCCCAGTGAGAAAGACAAGGAAGAGAGAGGCAGCCTCCTATGCCTACGAGCCATGGGCACAGACGAGGAGCAGATACGGGCTCCCTCCTTCAAAGATCTGTCCATGCAAAAGGAAACCACACATTAGCTGGGGTCTGGAGATGGAATTTCCACATTTTCCACCTCGTAAGGACAAAAGACAGCCTAATGATGCAGTGCGGCGGCTGAACATCATAAGAACCATTTTCAAAATATGTCACGGTCTTTACAAGCAATTCACTAGAGAGCACAAATAAGGAAAATAGAAACGCTCTCCATTTGTAGCCCAAAACCATTTTGTGAGGTTTTAAGGGAAACAATCATTTCCAAAGTGTGGCCCTTCGTGCCTTATCTTCAGGGGCTATAGGGAGAAAGCACGTATCACCACCTCCCCCCAGCTTTCTTCCCAAGGCCAGCTTCTCCGCAGGTGCCTCAGTCCACCCAGCTTCCTCTCCTATACCTGCATCTAACTGGCACCGAAATAATGTCAATCACACCTCTTCGCTTGGAAATCTAATCCTTATTCTCCATCCCTGGTAAGTCCACCTAAAGTTCCTACTCTCCTCTGCCTGGAAAACTGCAACGGACCTTTCTGGGCCTCTTGACATTCTCCTCTTCCACCACAGTCTCCACACTGCCCAACGGATGCTGCTAAAACATAGACTCATGCATTAATTTAACCAATGTTTCGAGTGCCCACTGTGTGCCATGCACTACATATTGGGAGACAGCAGCAAAACGACCAGAATGTCCCTGGCCCCCAAGGAGTTTACAGGCAGGCAGGGATAAGCGACACCAGGTAAGCAGTCACACTGAAAGAAGCCATCGGGATGGAAAACGGGCTGTCGTTACGAAGTCTACGGCAGAGCACAGAACCTAGTGAGAGGCTCCAAGACGACATCTTGGTGGAATGACAGTGCAGCTGAAATCGGGAGCGTGGGGAATAGTCAGGAGTGAGAGTGGGCGAGGCAGTGGAGAGGACCACGTAGAAAAGGAACAGCAGCCCAATTAAAGGACAAGTGGCTCAGTTCAGGAACTGGAAGAAGTCTAATGGAGCCCAAATGCACCACTCTACCGAAAACGAGAATAGACAGCTTTCCTAGGCACCGGTGACAGCCAGGGAAAAAATCAAGAAAGTGCCATTCTTTTCACAAACTCGAAGAGAAAAACGAAAGAAAATTCCCTGACAACGAAAATGCACACACAGAAGAAGTCATCTGAACAAGAAAGGGATGGAAAGGACGCGAAAAAGGTGAAAATGTGTAACAGACCCCGTTTTGAATGGCGTGTTGAAATGGGAACGCATACGACACACTCTGAGAGATGAGAAATGTTTTTTTAAAAATAAGAGTAGGGAAGAGCAGCCTCACCTGACAGGCGAACATATTCTATAGCTACCCTCCCTTAGTCTGTGATGTTAATAAGGTCACACTGCAGAGCCCGGAGACAGTCCGCGGATACCCTGGAGTTGAACACACGGCAGGGAGGAATCTCCACCGGCAGTAAAAGAAAAGGTTGCTGCGTGATTGTTGCTGGAACAACAAAATACACCTTTAACTGGAAAAATACAGTTAAGTGAGTTGTCCCCAAATCTGGTCGCACATCAAGAACTACCTGTGATATTTTTAAGAGACAAACGTTTTGGGATCTCACCACCCAACCCCGTCCCCAAATTTAGGATTCAGCACGTCTAAAAGAGGACTGGGTGAAGTTCTCTATAGGAAGAGCTTCAGCAGATTTGATCAGGAAGCTGGAATTTTGAGTCATTGTTTGCAGTCTTATTTTACATCATAGGTCAGATTAAAATTCAGAAGAGTTTTATTAGATGTACGATTAAGTTAAAGGAAATTTTTAAATCTTTAACTATCTAGACAGAAGACGATTTTCTAAGTTTAAAAACAATGAAAGGAATTACAAACAAAAGACTGACTGAAATAAAAATTAAAGGTAACCAGAGAAAATCACTTACAGCCAAGTTGTCAGCTACATGATGAATATCTTCTATACGTGAAGACAGAACTTGTTAGAAATGATAAGAACCATACTTGTATCGTAATTGACAACAGAGAAAAACATGTACAACTTAACTCAAAAATGGCTACCAAAGAAAGCCAAAAGTTTGTTCTTTGAAAAATCTAGCAAACTCCTTTCTTTAGTAATACTGCTCTCTAATAAACAAGATCTAAAATAAATGGGCAATAAATTGAATGGAAATGAGAAGTGCTACCTTCATAAAGCTGAGGATCATAGCTTTGAGCAATTTCAAGCCAATGAACTTGAAAAATTAATGATATAAATAAATCCGGAGGGGGTGGAGAAAGTATCGCCTGATTATCTGACTTCCAAAGGGAAAGAAACCTGATAAATCTTCTAACGATTAAGGAAATTGACTCAATAGTTTAAATCTTTCCACAAAGAAATTTCCAGGTGAGTTCTAGTAAGAAATCATCCCAGCTTTATCCAAACTAAGTCAGAGCAGAGAGAAACAGAGAACACATTCCCTTGTGAGTGACAGCACTCTGGTATCACAACTCAATAAGGAAAACCTAGGAAGACAAAAATTGTAGACAAGTTATACTCAAATATAGGCATACAATTCTAAATATTGACAAACAAAAGTCAATAATGAATACAAAAAAGTAATTCACCATCACCAAGTTGAGTATTTCTGAAAATGCCAGATTGGTTCAATATTGGAAAATCAGCAAAAGGTAATTCAAATATCAAACGATTAAATAAGAAAAATCATAACATCTCAATGAATACAGAAAAACTATCTGATACAATTCAGTATCCATTCGTGTTACCATGATGGAGGGAATCCATAGAAAATCTACAATAAGCATCATCCTTAAAAGTGAGACATGAGAATTCAGATCAGAAAAAGCCTAAAGTAGCCCCCGACTGCTTCTATCCAGCAACGTGCTAGAAAGCCCTTGTCCACAAGGTAAGTCAAGAAAGGGAAATAAACCACCAGGACTGGAAAGATGTACCCAAATATCATTCAAAGATTGTATTATTATTTACTTTTAAAATTCCAAAGGAAGGGGCGCCTGGGTGGCTCAGTCGGTTAAGCGGCCAACTTCGGCTCAGGTCATGATCTCGCGGTCCGTGAGTTCGAGCCCCGCGTCGGGCTCTGGGCTGACAGCTCAGAGCCTGGAGCCTGTTTCAGATTCTGCGTATCCCTCTCTCTGACCCTCCCCTGTTCATGCTCTGTCTCTCCCTGTCTCAAAAATAAATTTTAAAAAGTTAAAAAAAATTTTTAATAAAAAAATAAAATAAAATAAAATTCCAAAGGAATCTACATATTAAAATTAATATTAGAGTCTAGTAGGGTTCCTAAATTACAAACTAGAATGCTAAAATAAATTCCATTTAGAAATACCAGCAATACATATATATATGCATATACATACACATATGTATATATGTGTATCATATATATATATATATATAAAATTCTTGAAAAGCTATTATAGCACAGAAACACATAGTATCCAGAAATAAATCTAAAACTATATGGGAGACCTTTAAGGAGAAATTTTAAAAATTTCACTTGAAAGACATTAAGGAAATAGTAAATAGATGATGTCATGGATTATTTGGTAGAACATATGACTCGAGACATCAGAGTCATGAGTTGAAGTGCCACATTGGATGTGAAACCCGCTTTTAAAAAAATGTAAAAAAAAATATGTCATTTCTTCAGAAAATGACCCATAGATTAAGTGCAATTATATGCAAAACCCCAACAGAGCACTTATATAGAAGAGGCAAGTGTCAACGAAGAGAACAAAAATGTCAGAAACATATGTACCCATATGGGCATGTGACTGCAAAGAGCTGGTGTTTACGATTATCAGGGAAAGACTGGATAACCGTTCAATTACTGGTACGTGTGCAATTGTACAAAAGGTACAAGCAATCGCTCGTGCCCACAGAGTAAAATCAGACTGTGTCTTCACATCCTGCACAAAAATCAATTTAATGCTTAGGTGTGAAAACCACCAAAAATAAGGTATAAAACTATACAGGAAACTACCTTTATGATCTCAAGGAAAGAGTTTCTTAGGACAGAGAAAGAACAAGCATCAGAGGGAAAACCATCGACTGATCTGACTGCATAAAATTATAAACTTTCCCCCACCGAAAGAAACCACAGAGAGAGGGCAAGACAAGCCACAAGGTGGGAGAAGATATTTGCCGCACACACCAATTAATAAAATTTTAACATTCGAAATATATAAGAGAACGTCTACATATACCAGGAACAAAATTAGAAACAACCCGGTAGAAAAACCAGCAAAAGACATTAACAAGCACTGCACACGGGAAGAAGCCAAAGACAGACCGGCGAAAATGAAGTCCTCTTACAAATCCCGAGGGCTGGAGAGGAGAAGCAACAGAAACTCTAACGCAGGAAAGCATGTAAGTTGCCACAGCCACTCTGGAGAGCAGTTGGCATCGTCTCGTAAAGTGGAATGTGCTCAAACACGATTGCCCAGAATTCCACTCGGGGGTCAACACAGAGAAACCTGTACACAGCTAGGGCCACATACAAGGATGTTTGGGAAAACGCCGTTCGAAACAGCAGAAGATCGCGAGCACCCCAAATGTCCATCCCAGGAGAAAGGATGAAAACATTATCCCACAGCGCAGTCTTCATTTTCAGCAGGGAAAAGGAACTACACGTTTTTCAGCAGAACGTTGAGTGATCACGAGCAAAATCCAGTAGAGCACATACGGCCTGTTTCGCAACGCTCACAAACGAGCAAAGCTAAACGGGATGTTGTTGAAGAAGACATATGTAACGTGGCTAAAGCTGTTATTCTCCGGCTTTTAAAAACACAAACTTCAGGACTGGGGTAGGAACACAGGAGGACACGGTGCCGTCTTCAGCAGGAGCCCCGTCTTGGGTGCTGGGGTTCACGGCTGCTTACATCTCACAGCTTGCTGTTGTCTACTTTGTGTCCCCTGGTGTTATAATTAAAAACTAATAAGATGGCATCTTCAGGAAAACCAAGAACATGCGATAAATTCGAGGTAGCAAATAACCTAAAGGCAACAATTAACAAACCTTAAATGTGGCAGCATAAGTCACCATGGGACTTCGTGAGGTTTGCACAAGCATGGCAAAACAAAGACATTACTCGTGCACTGCAGGCGGTCATTAAAACTAAGGGCTTTGTACATTATAAAACATAATTTAATCAGTCGACTCGTATTTCTCGACATCTACTCTGTGCCAGGCAAGCCTCTAGGGGGAGACACAGCAGGGAATTTTTTAAAAGGCCCTGATCTGAGCGAGAGAATTTGATACTACGTTGCTCGAGACGAATAGCTTTCCGAATTCCAAGATATTCCTTCTCTATCCTCCAAATCCACTCCCCAGATCTTCCTGCGTCTTCCCCGCCAATCCTTGAGGTCTCAGCACTGGATCTCCATCATTCTGTAATCCCGGCACCATCATTTCCCCTGCCCTCATCCAGCCTCTGGGCATGCCAATCTGGACAGGAAGCTTCGCTGAATCCCCACAGGACACTAGGGAGAGTTCTCCTTGCTTCAAGAATCGTGCAAAAGTTCCATGTACAGCAGTGGCCCCAGTATCGAGATAGCTTATGCTGCTGACTCAGGGGCCAGCCGCTTGCTTTTATGTCTCTCCAAAGCAGAGAGCCTCAGAGTAATTATAGCAATTCTGCCTCTGATAGGGGATGTGAAGACACTACAACGTTTTTACACAAAGGAAACATTCAAAATTGGAGCGTGGCCTAGAATCCTCCCTAGCGTCTCGCCTGGGCCAAGTTTTGCAGCCCCTCGTCCACCACCGGCAGGCAACACTTCCTGAGCCTCTGATCAGAAATCGTTCTGTGCAACAGCACAAGGATCCCATGCGCAACTACATTTAGGAAACACTGGATTAAATCAACGTAAGCTGGCTTCTTGGCGGGGGGGACATCTCAGAGACTTTAAAAAACAGTGATGTGCTCTGAGTGTCTCCAAAAGGGGAATCTGAGCTGCTTCGCCCTCAGGCTCACTTAGCCACAACTGCCCTTTCACACGGAACACATATTTACAGCCTGCAGTAGAAATATCTAGCGAAACATCCCCCAAACTACTCAATATCCTTTACGGAATGGTTTCTCATTCCTCATTTTCCCCCGCGTGCTTCCTCTCCAACTCATTTTGTCAGGCTTAACAGTCCCCTATTTTAGCATGTTCCTGTCCTGCCTTCCCCTTTATTTCCACGGCACTCTCACGATCTGTTTATGAGTTTTCACTTTTAAAATGGTACGTGGGTCCCGGGGGGCCTGGTGGCTTAGTTGGTTAGGTGTCCGACTCTTGATTTCAGCTCAGGTCATGATCTCACGATTCATGAATTCAAATCACACATCTGGGTGGGTTCCTCTCTCTCCCTCTCTCTGCCCCTGCACCACTGGTGTGCCCGCGTTTATTTAGTAACATTAAAAATTTAAAAATAAAATGATATGTGGGTCCTCCTCCCTTAGACTGAACTCCGTCCATGAGCAGGTTCTGATTTTGTGCCCCAGCACAGAGCAAAGTTCCTGGCACACAGCACAAGTTGCCCATGCTGCAAGGAAAAAATTAACTTTTTTCCTTGTTTTGCTCCTGTATTTCTTTTAAATTAGAAGGGACATTCCTCAGAGCAATTTCAGGAGATACCTTTAAGCCTTTCAAAAAAAAAAAAAAAGTGCTTGCTAATGATCTGATAATGGCTTTTATGGCTTGTAAACCAATTGCTAACCACTATGGTAAGTGTCAAGGAGGTTAGCCTTCATGGTCCTAAGCCTCCAGGAGGCCGATTTGTGGTCAGAGACCAGAGAGTTAAAATGGCAATGCTGGGAAAAGACATTTGCAAATGACATATCGGACAAAGGGCTAGTATCCAAAATCTATAAAGAACTCACCAAACTCCACACCCAAAAAACAAATAATCCAGTGAAGAAATGGGCAGAGGACATGAATAGACACTTCTCTAAAGAAGACATCCGGATGGCCAACAGGCACATGAAAAGATGCTCAACGTTACTCCTCATCAGGGAAATACGAATCAAAACCACACTGAGATATCACCTCAGGCCACTCAGAGTGGCTAAGATGAACAAATCAGGAGACTACAGATGCTGGCGAGGATGCAGAGAAACGGGAACCCTCTTGCACGGTTGGTGGGAATGCGAACTGGTGCAGCCACTCTGGAAAACAGTGTGGAGGTTCCTCAAAAAATTAAAAATAGACCTACCCTATGACCCAGCAATAGCACTGCTAGGAATTTACCCAAGTGACACAGGAGTGCTGATGCATCGGGGCACTTGTACCCCAATGTTTATAGCAGCACTCTCAACAATAGCCAAATTATGGACAGAGCCTAAATGTCCATCAACTGACGAATGGATAAAGAAATCGTGGTTTATACGCACAATGGAATACTACTTGGCAATGAGAAAGAATGAAATACGGCCTTTTGTAGCAACGTGGATGGAACTGGAGAGTGTTATGCTAAGTGAAGTAAGTCAGCCAGGGAAAGACAGATACCATATGTTTTCACTCTTATGTGGATCCCGAGAAACTTAACAGAAACCCATGGGGGAGGCGAAGGGGGGGAAAAAAAAGAGGTTAAAAAAGAGGTTAGAGTGGGAGAGAGCCAAAGCATAAGAGACTCTTAAAAACTGAGAACAAACTGAGGGTTGATGGGGGGTGGGAGGGAGGGATGGGTGGGTGATGGGTATTGAGGAGGGCACCTTTTGGGATGAGCACCGGGTGTTGTACGGAAGCCAATCTGACAATAAATTTCATGTTAAAAAATACATATCCTATGGGGGAAAATGGCACTTCTGAATAAACTTGAACCGCTTTGGAGAAGGCCAGCGCAAGAAGTGCTTGGTACAGGTCTTCTCGCAGAGATCTGTCACTGGCAACGAACCACCCACCACCCCCACCTCCACAGGAGGGAGGGCAGGACAAAGACACATAGACTTACTTTCGAGTGCCACCATGTGGCACAGGGGCATTTAAAAGAAAACTGCATCAGTTCAAACTTCCTAGGGGCATCGCGAGAGATCATTTCGGGCATCATTTAAAAGCCTTAAGACTAACTAGGACTCAAGGCATTGTGAATTTCTGTGTAGCTTAGTTTTAGGATGGGAGCAGAACTTGTTAGAAGCTTAGTTGCGAACGGTCGCTTTCTGGGCCCGAGGAACACGCTCACTCTAACGGCACTTCGCACAGATAGAGCATAATGGCCCCATTCTGAAGGGCTAGTGATGTAGTTACTAGGTATGACTTTTAAGAAATCATTAATATTCATGGGTCCCATTTATTTGAGGCCTACTCCATCAGGAGCACAGTTCCTGATTGTAGTAACAGTCCCTGGAGAGACGCTGACAGCTCTTCTGACAACTCATTTTGAGATGCTGTCTCCTGAAACAACCAACGGAAAGTAGAGACGGCTCACGTGTGTGTCAAGCTTGACTGAGTTAATCTGCTTTAGATTCTTACATTTTCCTGGTGAAGTTTCCAGTAGATTTGTAGAGACAGCATTAAAGTTCATTTTTCCCCCTGCCCACTTTCAATAGTCGGGTGGCTTTTCCGTCAACAACACAAAAAATATTTGCGAGGTGTTTGCACCACAGACATGCCTGCCTGTGGGGGGTACGACATCATCATCGTTGCCCTCACCATGCTTATTTTATTGCTGTGGTTGAAAGGGCATAGGAAGAAATTAAGTTTGATGCCCCCATGTAAGCCTTCTAAGACGACAAAGAGTTGATACTATGCATGCTCCCTGGTGCATTCTCTTTCTCTTTTGGGCGGGGTTGGGGGGGGGCGGGGTGGGAAGCAAGGCTGGAATTCAAATGAGATATTCTGAGGCTGATGATGTATATTCTCCACCCCTAGATTCTTAGAAATCATTCTGGAAGATGAATCCCCTTAAAAACATACTCATGAACAGAGAATATGGATATAAAATGAGTCCTACAGGAAGGAAGGAATTTCTTTACGTGCCATTCTGAAAGAGCAGTAATTACTTACTTGCTGTGTATACTTAAGAAGCAAAACCTTGCCTTTGTAAAAGACGGCACACCTGGCTAGATGTAGATCATTCTCTGAAAGTTACCAGAGAGGCTATCACCAGGCTCAAGAGAAATCTAACCTCATTTTGCTTTGCTCATGGGAATAGGTAGAGACCTGAACAAATCTTCAGGATCTTCTTCTTCAGGACTTCTGGAGTCAGTGAAACATTCGTAGACACTATATTCCCATGACTCTGTGCTTTCCCTTAAAAGGCTGAATTACAGGGGCTCCTGGGTGGCTCAGTCGGTTGAGCGTCCAACTTCAGCTCAGGTCATGATTTCCGGTTTGTGGGTTCAAGCCCCGCGTCGGGCTCTGTGCTGACAGCTCAGAGCCTGGAGCCTGCTTGGGATTCTGTGTCTCCCCTTCTCTCTGCCCCTCCCATGCTCATGCTCTCTCTCTCTCGATAATAAATAAACGTGAAAAACAAATTTTTTTAAACGCCGTTGAATTATAAACAGCTTATCGCTCAGGCCTGGCAGCGTAACAAAAACACCAGTAGTAAGCAAGTCGTATGGCTCTGAGGGCGCCTTCTAGAGCCTCCTCACCAGGGAAGTAACAAAACACGTGGAGGGCTGAGCAGAACACAACGTCTTCCACAGAGAAGAGCAGCCTCCCAGCTGAGGTGGAGAACTCATGAAGTCCCTCGGTCACAGAAGACACGGGTTCTCACCCTTCCTCTGAATCTCTGCTAAAGGAAAGATACTTCCCCACCAGGACACCCCCACAAAGCAGCTCAGGATTCCACCTTTCCTGTAACGCCCGCCCTCCCCAAGGAGCTGCTCTTACGCTATGATCTCACTCGTGGCCTGCTGCACAAGCCAACCAGGTAAACCCCTAGTTCTTCAGTTGCACTACCCAGACGTGACCAGGGGTTGTCCTCTTACACGGCACAAAGGAACAACTCCATCGTCACAGAATGTCCTGCTGGACGGCACTGTCCTAAGTTCCAAAGACCGCTCTTCCCCATGCGAAAAGCACAGGTATGGTTGTGTCTTATGTAACCATCATTCCCTTGCTTGGTCAGAAACTAAAAAGCAGATCTCTCTCAAAGTCTCAGACAACCCACCTTCAATAATTCAAGATGCAAATAATGTAATTAAGCTCTGACAAGAGAGGCACCCTGGCATTTCACAGGTGACGCCTATAGCCCCTGGCACAGCCAACGGTCTTTAAATCAGACATAATCCCCAGAAACTACTCCAAGTCGGTCCCAGAAGCAATCCCTGCTCTTGTAAATTAAAATGAAGGCTGAAAAATAGGACTCCAAGGGCCTTTTCTTCAACAGATGATGCAGTTTCCTTTGGTATGTCCAGAGTATTAATAGAGAATAAACATCCTGTTCATTAGCCAATCACATTGCTCAAGTTATCAGCCAACACTCCATTTATCTGATTATCACGAACATGTATTATTAAGAAGCATATTTTACATGTATCAACATAAGAGCTGTCTCAAGATTTCCTGTAGAACCGTTCCCTCCAGGAAATATTTGGAAGCTCTTTCTATTCAGAAGCGAACATAAGCAGCCCAGAGCTGCCTTTAGCAAACCACAGCTCCGTCACTTAAAACTGTTAGCCTCAAGCCAAGCTTCATCCATGAGGGTATGAACACGGATGCACGGGAAGCGAGGATTAGGGCTGAGCATATAGGCGGGGAAACCTGGCACTGCGAAGTAAGCGTCACACCCGACGAATGTTGTCACGCGAACAAGGGAGAGGGCTTAGTCTCCACCGATTAGTCATCTCTGTGGAGATCTCCCACTTCTCTTGAATACATCACAGTACCTGGAGCGGGCTCTTTCGCCAGTGGGTCTGTGTGAGTTATAAATTGTTCTGTGAACACATTATATTCCACTAATTGCGGGCAAAACTAGAAACATTTCAAGGCCACAAAATTAAATCTCTGAACCACCTAGCTTTGGGTTTATAGGACCATATGGTCTCAATTCACTTAGAAATAAAACACTGGAAGCAAGCACAAAAGAATCCTACGCCTGGTTTTCCCTCCCCGTCCCCTGCTCAGGGAAGGTTAAAGAAAAAACAAAACAAAACAAAACAAAGTGTCTTTAACAGCCTGAGGGTGGTGTGCACGTCTACGATAGTATAATGAGAATCGCTTTCTTTGAAAGGAATTGCCAACACAAAGCTTTCAGTGTTATAAATACAGCACCATTTCTAAAGTCATTGATTTTGCCATAAAATTAAACTGCGGCTGCCATAGGAACCGCAATATTATATTACCCCGTTCTCCCCACATCTGAAGTTCTCTCTCAATGATCAAAATACAAGTATTAGTTTAAAGTTGTCATAGAAAACAGGGCCATTTACGCCGTGTGTTAAACCAGCATTTATTCCCTGGAGGTCAGGGGTTTTATGCAGGAAAATTGAAGCCACGCTGGCCTGAGCAGAGAGAGAAAGCAGAGGGAAAGTGGGTGGGTGGGAGAGGGGGTGGGTGACCGTTGAGGAAAGGTGAGCACGTAGGAGGACACTCGGATGGGCCCTCTTACTGGTTTGTGCCATCTCATTCACACCAGAACAGTCTCTCCACAACCCACATGGTTTTCAACATATTATATGGATCGTGTAGCCTAACGCAAAATATTTGGCAACTCTTCAGATATCAGATAAAAGAAGATATTTTGAGCTAGTGTTTCAAAATGAAAGAATACTCCGAAAGAAGGCTGGAAGAAAGGCATTTATGAAGACCATCTACAAGAGCAAATGACTGATTAAAGAAAATAATTTAGCAAGAGAAAGTAAAAAGATCCAAATCAAAAAGAGAAGTAAAAGGGTCACTATCGGCAGAGGACATGATACTATATAGACAGAACCCTAAAGACTCCACCAAAAAACAAAAAAAAAAAAACAAAAAAAAAACCAAAAAAAAAAAACCTTCAGAAAACTTCCAGCATGCAAAAATCAATATACAAAAACCTATGGTGTTTCTATACACTAATAAATTATCAGAAAGAGAAACTAAGACGATAATCGCATTTTACAATTACATCAAAAAGAATAAAATACTTAGGAAAAATATTTAACTAAGGAGGGGAAATACTGGTACCTTGAAAACTGCAAGACAGTAATCAGCTGAAGAGGAGACAAATAAAGGGAAAGATACTCCATTGCTCATGGGTTGGAAGAATATTGTTGAAGTGTCCCTACTCCCCAAAGCAGTGTCCGCATTCAACGCCATCACCGCGAAAATTCCAAAGGCGTGTCAAGTTTCACAGAAATAGAACAACCCTAAAATTCGTATGGAATGACGGGAGACCCCAAAAGGCCAAAGCAGTATTGATAACCAACAACAAAGCTCCCCGACTTCAAACTATACTAAAAAGCTAGTTATCAAAACAGTATGGTATGGCCCCAAAACAGCCACCTAGAGCAATGCAACAGAGAGCCCAGAGATAAACCCACGCCCGTATGGCCAATTAGTAGATGACAAAGGAGCTAAGAATATACAATGGGGACAGAGTCTCTTCAATAAATGGTGTTGAGAAGACTGGGCAGCCACAGGCAAAAGAATGAGGCTGGACCACTTTCTTACAACATACACAAAAACGAACTCAAAATGGTTTAAAGACCTGAAACCATGAAACTCCTAGAGGAAAACATAAGTGGTAAGCTCTTCCACGTCAATGTTGGTGATGATTTTTTTCCGGATCTGACACCAAAAGCAAAAACAACAAATGCAAAAATAAGCAAGTGGGACTGCGTGAAGCCAAAAAGCTGCTGCAGGGAAAACCATCAACAAGGTGAAAAGGCAACCTACTGAACGGGAGAAAATATTTTCAAATCACATATGATAAGGAACTAATATCCAAAAGATATAAAGAACGCGTAAAACTCAATAGCAAAAACAAGACAAAAACAAAAACACTAACAAAACAAACAAGCGGAAACAATCCAATTAAAAAAATAGGCAGAGGAGCTGAAGAGACATTTTTCCAAACAGAACATCCGGACAGACAACAGGTACATGCAAAGATGCTCAACATCACCAATCATCAGGGAAATGCAGATCAAAACCAAAATGAGGCGGCACCTGGGCACCTACCACCTGTCAGAATGGCTGTTATCAAAAAATAAAACAAGTATCAGTGAGCATGTGGAGAAAAAGGAACACTTGTGCACAGTTGGCGGGAATTGAAATTGGTGCACCCACCATGGAAAACAGTATTAATATTCCTCAACAAGTTAAAAACAGAACTGTCACGTGACTCAGCAGTCCAGTGGTGGGATGGACGGATAGATAGATAAGATAGATAGATAGATAGATGGATAGATAGATTAGATAGATAGATAGAAAGAAAGAAAAAAAAAGAAAGAAAGAAAGAAAGAAATCTGAAGAAAACGAAATCACCATCTTGAAAAGGTATCTGCATCCTCAAGTTCACTGCCGTGTGCAAAATGCACACACGCATATACCATGAAATATTATTTAGCCATAACAAAGGAGATCTTGCCATTTGCAACACCATGCATGGACCTCGAGGCTTTGAGGGCATTTTGCTAAGTGAAATAAGTCACATAGAGAAAGACATACTAGGCAATCTCACGTGTGGAATGTAAAAACAAACTAAAAAAAAATATCAGATCACAGATACCGAGAACAGACTGGTGCTTTCTAGAGGTATGGAATCAGGGGTGGGTTAAATGGGTCAAATGGTAAAAACTTCCAGTTACAAAATTAATAAGTCATAGAGGTGTAACGTACAGGATAGTTACTGTAATTAATACTGCAGTGTTTATTTGAAAGTTGCTAAGAAAGTAGTTCTAATCACAAGTATTTTTGTAACTATGTATGGTGACGGATGTTAAACTGAACCTACCACAGCCTTAATTTCACAAGAAAAAAAGTTATTTTTCATCTTTTATACTTGACATCACCTAAGCTTGCATTCTATCGTTTTAACTGGTCTTAATTTCTAAAAAAATTTTAAAACCTCTATTCTCTTCAATTATATGACTAGCTCTTCCAAAAAATAAGTTTGTTGAGTCAAACTATGCCTGGACTGGAGACCACGGCAGTGTTTAGCCAACACGTATGCTCGATGATACCATACAGTTACCCTGTGAGCATTCTCTAAGTGTCCGGGGAGAGGACTGATCCGAGCTGATCCCGGACCCTGTCCTCAAGACGACGATGCCCTAGTGAGAGTGACAGACAAATCAGAGGATAAATATGATGGAAGAGTTACAGGGATACGACTAATAAGCCACAGCAAGATCGTACTGTCCTGTAGGAGAGGTAACCATCCCCAAGGATCAAACAAGAGACCAAGAATGTTTGCCACTTAACATCTGCGCTGAGAAACCGGAGAAGAGACAGCGAATCGTGTCCCACAGTAAAATCTCTGTTGGAGCCCTAACCCCGAATACTTCACAATCTGACCTTATTTGGATGTAGAGTCTTTGCAGAAGTCATCACAAGGGGGCCCTAATCCAAAACGACTGCTGTCCTTAGGAAAATGGGAAATCTGGACACAGACACATACAGTGGGGAAACAGTGTGAAGAGATGACACAATGAGAAGATGGCCATCTCCAAGCCAAGGAGTGCCTCAGGCCAACTTAGAAGCTAAGAGGAAAGCTGAGAACAAATTCTCCTTCAGAGCCTCCAGAAGGAACCCATCCCGCGGACATCTTCATCTTGGACCTCCAGGCTCCAGAACTGGGAGACAATAAATTTCTGTAGTTTAAGACCCCCAGCCCATGGTACTTTGTTACAGCAGCTGGAACAGACTAGTGCAGCCAGTGTGGCTCAAAATGAGTTAGGAGAGGAGGGAAGGGTATTCACAAACGGATCAGGATGAACAAAGGCGGGAAGAAATGAAATCAAGGTGGTGTATTTGCAAGTGTGGACAGCAGAAACAGAGCCCTAGAGTGGCGTTTCAGAGGTTGGAGATTCTAGAACTTGAAAACGCAGTACGATCAACATCAAGCAAGGATCGAAGCAAAGTTGTATGACACTACATTAAAGACAATGAATGGCTCCCGGGCCACTGGGCCTCGACAATAATTTGGCTGAAGGAATTAACCTCAAGGGAAAAAAAAACAAAACAAAAACCTGTGGGTCAGAAAAAGGTTGGTCTAAAGTGAAGGGCTATAAAGATTATTTGAGGCCGATAGCATGGGCGCCTAATTCAACAAGGGTGGGAGCCATAGGAGAGTCCAGCCAGCCTTTGCAGGAGTCTATCACACAGACCTAGCCACACCCTACAATGCCTTTAAGTATGTAAATTATAGAACTCTTCTATCCGGAGTCCAAGTTTACCCAGCAACTTTCTGATAGATATGGCATCTCCGATACTTTGGTCAGCACAAGACGTAGCTCGCGTAGCAAAGAGAATAGTTTAAGTTTTTATTTTAATTCCAGTTAGTTAACACACAGTGTTATAATAGTTTCAGATGTACAATATAGTGATTGAACAATTTCATACCTCACTCGGTGCTCATCGTAAGTGCACTCCTTAATCCCCATCACCTGTTTAACCCCCCCCCCCACACACACACCTCCCATCTGGTAACCATCAGTTTGTTCTCTATAATTAAGAGCCTGTTTCTTGATTTGTCTTTTCCCCCTTGCTTGTATCTTAAATTCCACATATGAGTGAAATCATATTTGTCTTTCTCTGATTTATTTCGCTCAGCATTACACTCTCTAGCTCCATCCATGTCCTTGCAAATCAAAGATACCGTTCTTTTTTATGGCCAAATAATATTCCATTATACATGCACACCCCACATCTTCTTTGTCCATTTATCTAATGATGGACACTTGAACTGCATCCATACCTTGGCTGTTGTAAATGCTGCTGCTAACCCTTCAAATCAGTATTTTTGTATTCTTTGGGTAAATACCCCACAATGTGATTGTTGGATCATAGGGTAGTTCCATTTTAACTTTCTGAGGGGTCTTCATAGTTTTCCAGAGCGGCTGCACCAGTTTGAATTCCCACCGACAGTGCAAGAGGGTTCCCCTTTCTCCACATCCTTGCCAATATGTGTCGTTTCTTGTGTTGTTGATTTTAGCCACTCTAACAGGTATGAGGTGATATCTCATGGTAGTTTTGATTTGCATTTCCCTGCTAAGTGACGATGAGCACTTTTTAATGTGTTTGTTGGCCATCTGTATGTCTTTAGAGAAATGTCTGTTCCTATCTTCTGCCCATTTTTTAATGGGATTATTCATTTTTTGGGTGTTTTTATAAGTTCTTTATATATTTTGGATACTAACCCTTTATTGGTTATGTCATTTGCAAATATCTTCTTGCATTCTGTAGGTTGTCTTTTAGTTTTGTTATTTCCTTCACTGTGCAGAAGCTTTTTATTTTGATGTAGTCCCAATAACTTTTCATTTTGTTACCCTTGCCTCAGGAGACGTATCTAGTAAGAAGTTGCTACAGTCGATGTCAGAGAAATTACTGCCTGGGTTCTCTTCTAGGATTTCTATGGGTTCGGGTTTCACAGGTAGGTCTTTCATCCATTTTGAATTTATTTTTGTGTATGGTGTAAGAAAGTGGTCCAGTTTCTTTCCTTTGCGTATTGCCGTCCAGTTTTCCCATCACCATTTGTTGAAGAGACTGTCCTTTTCCCATTCTTTCCTACTTTGTCGAAGATTACTTGACCATATGGTTATGAGTTCATTTCTGGGTTTTCTATTCTGTTCTATCGATTTATGTGTCTATTTTTGTGTCAGTACCATACTGTTTTGATCACTATAGTTTTGTAATATAGTTTGAAGTCTGGAATTTTGATGCCTCCAGCCTTGCTTTCCTTTTTCAAAGTTGCTTTGGCTATTCGAGGTCTTTTGTGGTTCCATGTGAATTTTACAATTGTTTGTTCTAGTTCTGTGAAAAATGTTGTCGGTATTTTGATAGAGATTTCATTAAATGCGTAGAATGCTTTGGGTACTGTAGACATTTTAACATTTGTCCTTCCAATCCGTGAGCATGGAATCTTTCCATTTGTGTCATCTTCAATTTCTTTCATCGCTGTTTTATAGTTTTCAGAGTACAGATCTTTCACCTCTTTGGTTAGGTTTATTTCTAGGTGTCTTATGCGTTTTGGTGCAATCATAAATGGCATTGCTTTTTCTTCTGATTCATTATTAGTGGACAGAAATGCAACAGATTTCTGTACATTGCTTCTTCATCCTGCAACTTTACTGAACTTATTTATCAGTTCTAGCAGTTCTCAGGTGGAGTTTTTTGGGGTTTTCTACCTACAGTATCATGTTATCTGCAAACAGTGAAAGTTTTACTTCTCCCTGATTTGGATGCCCTCCATTTCCTTTTGTTGTCTGACTACAGTAGCTAGGACTTCCAGTATCATGTTGAATTAAAGTGGTGGGAGTGGACATCCTTGTCTTGTTTCTGAACTTGGTGGAAAAGCTCGCAGTTTATCTCCATTGAGGATGGCATTAGCTGTGAGTTTTTCATATATGGGTCTTATGTTGAGGTACGTTCCCTCTAAACCTGCTTTGTTGAGAGTTTTTATCAAGAATGGATGTTGTATTTTGTCAGATGCTTTTTCTGTGTCTATTGCAATGATAATATGGCTCTTATCCTTTCTCTTATTGACATAATGTATCATGTTGTTTGATTTGTAAATATGGAACCACCCTTGCGACCCAGGAATAAGTCCCACTTGATCGTGGTGAATGATTTTTTAATGTACTGTTGAATTTCGTTTGCTAGAATTTTATTGAAGATTTTTACATCTACGTTCATCAGGGATATTGGCCTGTAGTTCTCTTTCTTAGTGTCTTTAGTGCCTTTTTCTGGCTTTCATATCAGGATAACACTAGCCTCACAGAATAACTTGGAAGTTATCCTCCCCTTTGTATTTTTCAGAATAAAGAATAGGTATTAACTCAACGTTTGGTAGAATTCACCTGTGAAACATCTGGTCCTGGACTTTTGTTTGGTGGGAGATTTTTGATTACTGATTCAATTTCTATGCTGGTTATTGATCTGTTCAAACTTTCCATATCTTCCTGTTTCAGTTTTGCTGGTTTAGATGTTTTCTAGGAACTTGCCCGTTTCTTCTAGGTTGTCCGATTTGTTGGCATATAGTTTTTTTCATAATATTCTCTTATAATTGTATTTCTGTGGTGTTATTTCTCTTCTCATGTTTGTAATTTGAGTCCTTTCTCTTTTTTGTGATAAGTGTAGATAGATGTTTATCAATTTTACTTTTTTCAAAGAACCAGCTCCTGGTTTCATTGCTGTTTTACTGGGGTGTTTTTTTTTTTTAGGTTCTATATCATTTATTTCTGTTCAAATCTTTATTATTTCCTTCCTTCTGCTGGTTTTAGGTTTTTCTTGTTGTTCTTTTTTGTAGCTCCTTTAGATGTAAGGTTAGGATATTTGAGATTTTTTTCTTTCTTCTTGAGGTAGGACTGTATGCTATAAGTTTCTCTCTTAGGATAGCTTTGCTACATCCAATACACATCTTTGTTGTAGTATTCATTTTCATTTGTTTCCGTGTAGTTTTTAATTCCTCCTTTTATTTCCTGGTTGACCCATCAACTATTTAGTAGTATATTATTTAACCCCATGTGTTCATTGTCTTCTGTGGTTGACTTCTAGTTTCATAGCATTGTGGTCAGAAAAGGTGCATGGAATGACTTCGATCTTCTCACGTTGGTTGAGGCTGCTCTGTAGGCTAATTTGTGATCTATTCTGGAGAATGTTCTGTGTGCACTTGAAAAGAATGTGTACTTTGCTGTTTTAGGATACAATGTTCTGAATACATCTGTTAAATCCATCTGGTCCAGTGTCATCCAAAGCCACCATTTCCTTGTTGGTTTTCTGTTTAGATGATCTGTCCATTGATGTGAGTGGAGTGTTAAAGTCCCCTACACTTATTGTATTATCATTTATGTTCCTTTATGTTTGTTATCAACTGTTTTATACATTTGGGTGCTTCCATATTGGATGCATAAATATTTACACTTGTTATATCTTGTTGGATTGTCCCCCTTATTAGTGTCCTTCTTTGCCTCTTGTTACAGTCTTTGTTTTAAAGTCTATTTTGTACCATATAAGTATTGCTACCCCAGATTTCTTTTGACATCCATTTCCATGATAAGTGTTTCTCCGTCCCCTCACTGTGAGTCTGTAGATGTCTTTAGGTCTAAAGTGGGTCTCTCTTGGCAGTATATACATGGGTCTTTTTTTTTTTTTTAGTGTTTGTTTATTTTTGAGACAGAGGGGGCAGAGCATGAGTGGGGTAAGGGGCAGAGAGAGAGAGAGAGAGAGAGAGAGACAGAATCTGAAGCAGACTCCAGGCTCTGACTGGAGACTCCATGACCTGAACTGAAGTCAGACGCTTAACCAACTGAGCCGCCCAGGCATCCCAGGTCTTGTTTGTTGTTGTTGTTGTTGTTGTTTTTTAATCTATTCTGTCACCCTATGTCTTTTATTGGAGAATTTAGTCCATTTACATTCAAAGTAATTATTAATAGGTATGTTTTTTTTGTCATTTTATTATGTTTTGTGGTTGTTTCTAAAGACTTTCTCTGGTCCTTTGTCTCTCCTTCATGTTTTGCTGATTTTCTTCAGTGATATATTTGAATTTCTTCCTCTTTATTAGACAAAGAGAATTTTCATGGTCAGATAATCCATCCACTTACACATCCTGACTCAGAGAACTTGTGAGTCATAAGTCAAGTCTGAACCCAACAGAACTGAGTATACATCAGTACACTGAGGTCTAGACATTCAATCAGAGTGACCAAAGGAGGGAACGCCTTGCCCACCCACGTGCAGAAACTTCCCCATCTCGGGAAATGACAGTACCATCGATTAGAGGCCACACTGCATTTAGAATAGTCCTGCCTCCTTCCACGTCCTATAGGACCCCGTATAGCGTGCTCTTCCCTTGCTTGCTTCTTGACCACCTCCAGGACTAGGAAGCCTCGCTCGCTAGGCTCGGCCTCATCACAGCCTCTGTGTTCCTCCAGTATACTACCTGGGGCAGAGAGGGCTGCACTGGCCGTTTCCTCTGGCCTGCATGCTCCTGTCCTGGCCCTACCTTGTCACCACTGGTTCTCAGGCCAAAGGTCACCTCCTTACAGAGAGTCCTTGATCACTGGAGCAGAAGGCGCTCTCCTTTACCCCCCAAACCACTCCTTAATATACCAGCCTGTTACTTGTCCTTCAAGGCATTTATGTTATCTTGTCGATTCACTTATTTTTATCTGTCCATGTCCCTCCAGTGAAACTGGGAGCTCCACGTAAGGGACCATCTAGGTCATTTTTAACCACTTACTCCCAGTGCCTCTAGGTGTACTTCGTACCCAGCAGGTGCTCAATACGTTCACTGAACCAAAGAATAAAACCTCTTACTTAACCCTTCAAGTTGGAACGGCAACTCAAAATTGCTTTAGAGGCAATTTTGACTCTAAAACATCTGAAAATTCACAACAGCTCAGACACAGTGGAAAACAAACAAACATTTGGAGCCAGCAGAGGCAGTCCCATCATAGGCCGTTGTGGGGGTTCAATGAAAATAACCAAGTTATGGACCAATGCATGTCTGCGGCTCATGAGCGATTTCATTTAATTTCTATTCTTCAGAGATCAACACAAAATCTAGCTGTCAAGGGACACAAGAGATCTCTGCTTTTTTAAACGTCCTCTGGAATAAAGTGCTGACAAAATCTCGGTTCTTGGGAAGGAGCAGCAACCCTTAAGAGCTCTGCAGTAGCAAAACTGTAATGAGACACCCATCACCCCCGCTTCCCCAAAGACCTTCGCTACCCACTGCTCCAACACATTAATGGGGGTTCCCACAAGAAGGTGTCATTTAATAATCTTTGAATTGCTGAGGCCTGTGTATTTTTAAACCTGAAAGGCTCAATGAGCAGCTGGAGTTCAATCACTGTCGTAGTGCTTGTAATTTTAGACAATTACTTCACGCGGTGCAGAAAACCGCGCATGTAAAGAGTATATATTTTAAGTCACTTTGGTCCCACTGCACTTCTGTACCCTTTTCCAAACACTTGGTGATTTCACAGACTGCATCTGCCCTTCCTCAGAAAGGGATCTGATAAAGTAAAAGTCTTCTCGTATTATTTAACACTTCTCATGTCTCTTGATTACTGGACTCCAGCTGGTGGTCTGCTGACAAAGAGTCTCCAATTCTGTTTGCTGAAGGAAACACCATTTTTGGATCTATAACCAATCTTTTTCCTTCCAACACTAGGTGTACATTTTCTCATTGCCCACCCTTGCCTACCTAAAGTCCACGTCCCCCAAAATGTGATACGTAGAACAGATTGCACACAATCCACTGTTGCTGTGAAGTTGCCTTACGCCATGAAAGAAAGGCACAACCTTTTCATATTTTTCGAGACAGTTCAAATGCAAAAAACCTCATGGACCTCGGCTGATTCAAGGAGGCCATAAGCAATGCACTCCTGCAGATGGAAGGGATTTCTTTTAAAATGATATAATTATAAAAGTTACAGGAGCTGAAAAAAGTAAAAAAAAAAAAACAAAAAAAACAAAAAAAAAAAAACCTCAGAGGTGGTCATCAGGAAAATTGCACTAATGACTTTATTTGGGTAAATTGACTATTTCAGGAAAGCAGCTCACATAGGCAAGACCACCCCTAGGCAGGCATAATTCACACAACTTGCACTTACCCAGCTAATAGCCAATCACCAATGTGATAAACACATAATTGCATACAAACTTCAGTTGCCTTCAGTACATATAATTTGGGGGAAATATTGTGATTTGTGCTGGGAAAGTAGATCATTCAACCTTCACACAAAACTGCACAATAGAGGTGCCATTGAAAACACGTATAAAGACTAACATTAAGTATCTTGTGAAGGTTAACTTGGTCTCCTAACAACAAAGCAAAATACAAATTGAGATGAAATTGAAAAAGGTAAAGTGCTTCCTCATCTACAGTTAAAAAATCAGACAGTTAACGGTTCCAACTCAATCCGCTCGTCCCTCTAACTCAAACAGCTCAGATACAGTGAGAAACAAACACACAAACATTCAGAGCCGGGAGAGACAGTCCCAGCAATTCTATTTACTTGTGCCAACTCTGCGAAGTCCTTTCTGAGCCCAGCAGTTCTATGTGTGCAATGGAGACACAGCCAGTCCCATCACAGGCATAATCAAATTTCCTCCAAATTTCTCTCCTTTTCCTCTACTGTATCCATAAACCATGAGCAATAAAGGAACTATAGCCCGTTGGCCTAACCCGTAATCTCTCCAAAGCCATAAGTGCCATGCATCAGGGGCTCACACAGACCATGAGGAAAGAAACACGGTTATGCTACTCAAGTAGAAAAAAGGTTTCCACTGGACAAGATGCTTCTTAGAGATTTCAACTCAGGGAGTGTCCTAAACACCATTTACATGCAAACTATTTTAAAGCTCTCTCATACCAAGAAATGATGCCTTTTAAATTTATTGATCTGAGAGAGACAGAGACAGAGAGAGTGCAAGCAGGGGAAGGGCAGAGGCAGAGAAAGAATCTCAAGCAGGCCTGACACCCAGCACAGAGCCTGACATGGGACTCCGTCTCATGACCGTGTGATCATGACCTGAGCCGAGATCAAGAGTCAGACGTTCAACCGACTGAGCCACCCAGGGCCCCTCAACATTCCCACTTTCTTCTGATACCTCTTCTCCTTACTTCTTCTCATCATCTCTCTCGGCCTGGGTGCTTATCTCATCCTGACTATTCCTATTTCTTTCTTTGTTTTGTCTTAAGAAACTAAATTTGCCAGTTGCCAAAAATCTGCTTAACTTTACAGACACATCTCCCACTTGGCACATGAATTCCCTGAAGGTCTTAACGTATAAAAATAACGCACAACAGGGGCGCCTGGGTGGCTCAGTCGGTTAGGCGGCCGACTTCGGCTCAGGTCATGATCTCGCGGTCCATGAGTTCAAGCCCCGCGTCGGGCTCTGTGCTGACCGCTCAGAGCCTGGTGCCTGTTTCAGATTCTGTGTCTCCCTCTCTCTCTGACCCTCCCCCGTTCATGCTCTGTCTCTCTCTGTCTCAAAAAAATAAATAAACGTTAAAAAAAAAAATAATAATGCACAACGTGTGGTTGAATCACAGCCACAGGACAAAATTCAGGGCCCACTATATATTTTAAAGACATCAAACTTCGGGGTAAATTTACTCAAGATTCAGCACAAATTTGCTTTCTACTATTTCTGTTTCTCACTGCAACCTTTTGATACTTAAAAAAACGGAGCTCCACATTCCCAGAGAGGGATCCGTTGTCACATAAGCAATCCCACCTTCCTCCTACCCCTCACTGCCAATGTTCTTGGTGATATCAAGACTGGATTTGCTAAACATCCAGCTAGGATGAAGCCAGAATGAAGAAAACTGGGCTCAGTCTAAAACGGTAGGATGGCTGGGAGGATATACATAAGATATTTTGGATCATTTGCTCATGGTCATTACGACAAACTCAGAACTATCAATGACCTAATGAGGTTCCTAGAGAAAAGAGCCTACAGCAAATATATTTTGCCCCATGAGCTGAACTCATAGATAGTGAGTTATTTGCCACATGCATGCAATTGAAAACAAAATCTACAAGATTAGAGAAAGAATTTCCTTTTTGTCTTTTTTTTTTTGCGGGGGGGGGGGGGGGACTTTTAAACATAAAACTCCAAATGCACATGTCTTATAATACAAGAATAAGAATGCATTATGATAAATTTGTATTTGTATGTGAATTATGTTTCAATAAAAATAAGAATACATTAAATAAAACCCAAGAAAACTGCACTTAAGAGAAAGGAGCTGATCTCTCACCTCTGTAAAGTATCTCATGAACGTCCAAGATCAACATTTACAGACATTATCAGCCTCAGATAATATTTTAAAATAAGTACACTTAACTCTAACAAACCCAAGAAAATAAGAAAGCACTACATAGCAGAAAAGGTTGAAGAAAACAAAAAATAGAGAAATGGGCAGACTCCATCAAAAATAGGCCAAATCTCATGGTTAATCTGTCCTCCAGTGTCTCTACCAACACTTAGCCCTGTGAATAAAAAATCTGACATCTGACACGCTTATGCAGATTTCATGCTTATTAATACGTAAAAGTTATACAAAGAATGTCTTTCCTAATTATGAAGGAAACATCTCCTGACACTTCTCAAGGTACCTTCTTGTGTCCTGGAGAAGAGCACAGATCAAAGACGACCAGGATAAGAGGAATTCTCTGGATGCAGGGTCTATTGGAGAAGATGCTGGGACCAAGAATTCCAACAGCAAGGGAGCTACTAAAACAGACGCCAGACAGCGACCTCAATAACCCTTCTCCTATCTGCAAGCGCACTGCTCAATTCTCAACTCAACCTCCCTCAAAGTTACTTATCATTGTAACGGTATGTTGAAGGTTTTGCTATTAATTCAGGTTTCTTTTCCCTCTCGAGTTTCACACAACTTTACTGAAAATAGTAAAAAGTTACAGTTGGTTGACGGATTTCCCTTTTCTCCCCTTTATGACAGGAATCAAGCAATATGCTTCACAGGGCCCATTTCTAACAGTTTGTTCTATTATCCTATTAAAAACTGAGTCAATAGTTTATCGTCTTAAGATTCCTGCCAAGTGTAAAGCTGTTTGTGCTTGAAAACTATTTCTAAATGGGAGGATTTTAAACACGTACTTCCTTCTCTTCTCCACTTGTAGGCTATTGTAGTATTATATTCCAAATCAACTTCACTGCCTCCTACAGATAGTGTTGGATACATTCAATAGTAATCTAGGTCTTATCACGTATTTAACATATACTTTGCTTTTTTGTTTCTTTGCACAACTCAGATGTTCCACCCAGGATCGTTTTCTTTCTGGGTAAAATGCAACCTTTAAATTTTCCGTTAATAAGGGTCAGCTGGTGATGCTTTCTCACCTATGTTTCTGTGTCTGAATTTTAAATCATTCTTGAAAGATTCGTCTGACTTTACAACTCTCAGTTGGCAGTTATCTCCTTCCAGCATTGCATTGAAAATCCCATTCCACTATCTTCTAGCTCCAGTGTTGCTGGTGGGAAGTCACCTGTCTCTCCTACAGAAGTAATCTAAACCCTTCCCTTATGTCGCCTCCCGCTTTCAAAATCTTGTCTTTGTGCTTGGGGTCTGGAAATACCAAATGATGTTTGAAGTTTCACAATGATGTTTCTTGGTGATCATGTTTCCACTGATCTTGTTTAGGATTTACTGCACATTTCAAATCTATGGAAAAGTGTCTTTATCACTTGTGGAAAATTCCTAGCTCTTATTTCCTCAGATACTTCTCTGGCCTATTCTTCTCCTCTCTCCTTCTAGGATGGATTAAGTACATGGCCAACTTTCTCTTTCTGTCCTCTATACCTCAGCCTCTTCCGTATTTTCTCCTCTTCTTCCTCATTACGCTGTGTTCTATATTGGAGCCAGGGAAGAAGTGTCCACGGGCCAAAGCCATCCCATGGCCTGTTCCTAACATGACTTGTAACCTAAGAATTTATTTTTACATTTTTGAAGACCTAAATAAAATAAAGAAGGATATACAACAGAGACCATACATGGCCCACAAAATCTAAAATGTTTACTACCTGGCCCTTCACAGAAAAAAAATGTAGACTTCTGTCCTAGAGCCTTCTTACCTACCTTTCACTTCACTAACTCATTCTTGAGTGTTATCTAATATGCTGTTAAATCCTTAGAATTTTTCTTTTTCTCATTTCCAGAAATTTTATGGTTATTCTATTTCTCCAGATATATTTAATTTTCCAGTTACTGTATTTTTCATTTCCAGAAATTCTATTCAATCATTTCCCACATTTGCTATGCTATGCTATCTTCCATAGTTTACTGCTCCCTACAGATATCTTTAGGTTTATTTTCAATTTTCTTTTTATAACCTAGTATGGTTGTTTCACATTCTATATCTGATTATTCTGTTATCTTTAATCTTTGTAGTTTGTTTCTAGTGTGTGCTAATTGCTTGAGGGATCTTTTCCCCTGTGCTTTATTATTTTTGACAGTGAACTCATTTTTTTTTTTGCATTTAGAGTTAAAATCACCTCCTATAAAAACATCTGACTTTACTACTAGAGATGAATGGCTTCAGGGTCCCTGGACCATACACGTGCAGAGAACTCAGGCATCAAACCCACAGGAAACGAGTCTTACTTGTGGCTCAGTCTCACTCTGGGACTGTGGCCTGCCAAGGCCCCCAGCAGCTTCATCATCCCAGGCATCCCATCTGCCTCTCTGGATTCCCACCATCCCTCCAGTTTTTCCTGAGAATCCCTTACTGTCTTGTCTTCTCTTCAATGCTTTTAAAAATATTATATTCAACAGTTTTACTTATTTTCAGTATGAAAGCTGGTTAGGGTAACCTCACCTGCCATTACTGGAAAACAAACCCAAGTTCAAGTCTTTAATTACATTGCTGCCATTTAGAGAATTGGGAGTTCTTTCCATTTCAAGGCTGGGAGGCTGGTTAAGCAAGCTCGTTCCCATCATCCAAGAACCTAATAAAAATTCTGGATGTAGTCCAGAAGAATGCTATTCTGCATGTTCCAGCAAAGTCTTAAGGCACCTACTGACTACCACTAGGCATCACCTTTTTACCAGCAGCGTGAAATCTCCCTGCCTCACCTAGGGAATCCTGCCGAAAAAGGAAATTTTAATTTTTTTTTTTTAACAAAACCTGAAATCCTACAATTTCTAAAGAAGGGCGTGATCTCCCTATTTATTCAACCAAAGTTTACTGACGTTAATGTAACTCTTTGCTGCTCGAGAGCTTAAAAGAAACAAGTTTCCTAATGAGATGGTTTTCAAGTATCCTAAACAAGTACACTCACAAGGTAAACCTAAGGTCGCCAACATCCTGTCAATTGCATGCCACCTCCCTGTCCTGATACCCATTCCGGCACACTCCCTCCCCGAAGACAACAGATCTTTCCTGATAACATCAAGGTGCTCTTGGAGGAGTAACAACACCTTACGTGAACGGACTATTCCAGTGTCTGTTCCACTTCCCTCCCAACGCTGTCCTCCCAGATTCCTCAGCTCACCATTCAGGCGGCAGCCCACAGGATCACACTCACACAGGTAAGCACACGCTCCTAACCAACCTCGGGCCAGTTACCAAAGTCACTCTCGACCTGCCTGTTCTATTTTAACATTTAAAATTACTCAGGTGGCTCTTGATTTGGGCTCAGGTGATGATCTCACAGTTCGTGAGATCAAGCCCCATGTCAGGCTCTGCACTGACAGCAAGGAATCTGCTTTGGATATTCTCTCTCTACCCTGCCCCCCCCCCCATTCATGCTCTCTCTAAATAAACTTAAAAAGAAAAGAAACTTACTGAAGTCCTGAGTGTAGAGTAGTGTCAGTGATGCCCACGTACTGAGAGACAAAACCAGAAATCTAAGTGAAATTAATTACGGGGACTTACGCCATCAAGATCTTAAGTATGTTGAGAAATCTCCTTTCAAAATCTGTATGTGCTCATGTGGTCTATCAGCTCCTAAAGCTGCTTTTATAGGATTGGCATCTAGCCACAAATTCTAACACTGCTCTCATGAATATAACATGCTTATTTGCCGAGGACTTGCACATAACTTACAAGCCAATAATCAATTTCTATATGATTTAAGTCAATAATATAAATATGGCAGCCCACAAATTAGCTAATATAAACAATGTGTCATAAGGAGATTAAATAGATTAAAAAAAAGGTTTAGCATATTAAATCCTAAACACACATCACATCACCAATTGCTATCTTGCAAAAATGTAGGAAGCCTTCTCCTCCCTTTCCCTTTATGAGCCTTTATCTACTATGTGTATTTTAAGTAAAGATATTGAGACAGAGGAGGGCAAGCCCAGAAAGAATAAAAAAAAAAAAAAAAAGGAAGGGTATTTCTTAAAACATTCCCCTCAGGGCTGCTCTATTTTTCCAATTCTGCAGGAATGAAAGGAAACTGTGGAAAAATATAATTAGGTAAATTTCATAATGGAATTCTAACAAAAATAAATTCAAGGAATGTGTAAGAAAACCACCATCAACAACAAAGGCAAGGTCACGCCAAGTCAGAATGGAGTCTGCAGGGTCAATACCGAAGTCCTCCTCTCTGTCCCTAAAAGCAGATTTTAGTTTTATTCTGCCAAACTTTTCAAATCATTTCCTACACACAAAACTATCCTGTCGATTCTCCGTGGAGAGAACTGCAATAACAAAAGCTATAAGTCACGGATTCAATGGGACAGAAAATCCCCCAATTTAAAGAGAGATATAGAAATCATCAGCCCCTAACACTGAAATCTAGTATCCAACTTTGTAAATGCCACATGAATAGCAAGTAAAAGGCCTTCAAATGCTATTAGACAATGATAAAGAAGCTGTATACAGCCATGAAATAAAAACTCGCCATACAACTATAATGAAAAAGTTTAACTTGAAGGAAATGACATTGTTTTTATATTCGGTTTGGCATTATAGCTCTTCCACCTCCACGCTGCAGGATTTTTAGCCCTAGCTGAATCTCTTGGTGGAGACCTCGCCGTTCCGTCTCGTCTACTGCGAAAAGTGTAATTCAACCGAACAGGAAGCGATTTGTATGTCTGCAGTGATTTCCTTTTCGAGATACACCAGACTTCAGTTTTATTCTGCAAAATCATTTCCAATTACACATTTAATCTCTATGTCATTCCTTAAACTACACGTGCACCGCCCTCCCGCTCAGATCCTGGCTGCGGACTCTGGCAGCTGCCGCCACACGTGTCGAAGGGTCGGGGATTACGTTCAACAGGACCCACATGTGCCAGTCGGCCACAGCAATTTGTACCCTATGAGCTAATTCAATCTATCAGATTTTGCTCATGTTTGTGTTTTGGGTTTTTTCCCAAGGATCCAAGAGGGATTCCCGGTACTCATGATTCAGAGACAAAAATCAATGTTCCAGAAGTGAGGCATCCAGGAAGCAGCACTTTCTTTTGAGATCCCCAAACAGGTAACTACGGAGGGGCTTGGAGAATCGGACAAGCTGTACCTTCTATTACCAAATATTACTGCTCTTAAAACCTAGACTTCATGAAGTCGCCACTGACAAAGAGAAACCAGAACAAATGGTTATCGGAGGGGAAACAGGTGATGCGCTTGGGATGAGCACGGTGTTGAATCATCTGCTGACGACGAAGTGTTGAACCAGTGAATCGTACGCCTGAAACTAATATTCCACTGCATGTTAACTCACTGTAATTTGAATAAAAACTAAAAAAAAAAAAAAAGGAATAGAAAACAAGGGAAGGATTCATGTTCACCCATTTGGGGAGCAAAGGGATTGGTCTAGAACAATTTCACCCACAAAAAAAGGAGGGTGAGGAACTGCATCGATGGGGATACGAAGCAATAAAAACAATAACAATCTGCACACACTCCTGGAGAGAGGGAAATTGGTAGAACCATCCTGGTGAGGAATTAGAGAATACTGAGTAGCTCAATTTCTGTTTCGAGGCACATACCTGAGAGATTCCTACACATGTACCTAAGAGACAAGCACCTACGATGTTTTCAACAACACTTCCGAGAATATGAAAAATGCAAAATAATCCAAAATGTCTACCACCAAGCTTGAAATTCTGTACAGCAAGTAACTAGAACTAAATTTATGAACTTCAATGCCAAAAAATATGAGTGGGAAAAAGCAGATAGCACAAAGATACAAACAACAGGATTTCATTCGGAAAAATCCAAAATAAGTTTTTATATAGCTTTTGGATACATACGCAGGTACAGCAAAAGTATAAAAAATTCCAGAGGGCGGTTTTTCTCTCGGGCAATGGGATAAAGGAAGACAGGTAATGGCCCTTCAATTCTCTGTAATGTCTTTTTTCCCTTTTACAAACCATTTTAACAGTCTACCTTAACTCCTAATTATGGTTCATCTGATTTTCTTGGATCTTCTAGATAGACACTCATTATCATATTCGTGAAAGCGGTCTTTTATTTTTTTAAAGTTTATTTTGAGAGAGAGAGAGAGAGAGAGAGAGAGAAAGTGTGAGCAGGGGAGGGGCAGAGAGAGAGGGAGAGACAATCCTAAGCAGGTTCCACGCTATCAGCATAGAGCCCGATACAGGGCTCAAACCCATGAACCATGAGATCATGACCTGAGCCAAGATCAAGAGTGGGACGCTCAACTGAGCCCCCCAGGTGCCTGGAAAATTGTTTATTTTAATCCTTATACCTTTCTTGTTTATCTTGTCACACTGAAGCTAACACCTTTAGTAAAATGTCAAAAGGGGCTGCTGGCGGGGAACATGTGTATCTCATGAGTATTTTAAAAGAAATGTTCTATCACTTCACCATGAAGTAGGATGTCTCACAGAGGTTGTGGTAGATGCACCTTATCAGGTTAAGAAAGATTACTCCTATTCCAGGACGACAAGTTTTTTTTGCTATTGTTGCTTACTGATAAATTGCTCCTTCAATTTTTTTTCTTTTCTGCATCTAATTGGATAAATTGTATGGTTTCCCCCCCCCTTTTATCTGTTAATGAGATGAAGTATATTATCAGGATTTGTTTTTAAAGGAAACACATGTTTACATTCCTGGAATTAAACACAACTAGATCACAATGTATGATTTTTTTTTCCATTAATGAGAATGGCAAACCAAATCCAGTAAAGAATTTTACCCCTCAGTGTACAGCTAAGATTGGCCTGTAATGTTTACCATTTTGCCCCTAATGGTTTTGAGGGGAAAGTTACATGAGCGTCAAACTACACCGAAAAGGACTTTTATTTTCTGGAAGGCTATGTATAAAATTGCAACTGTTCCTTTAAATGCTTGACAAAACCGGACTATGTACATTGCAAGACCATCTAGTGTTCTCTTTGTAGGAAAAATTCTACGTAGTGATACCACTTCTTTAATAGTTGTAGGGGGATTCAGGTTTCCTATTTCCTTGAGTACGATTCTGACGGTTTTAGATTTTTCCTAATTAATCATTTCATCTAAGCTTCAAGTTTATTTACATCAAGTTGTTCAAAGTATTCTATCATTGTAAGCACTGCTCTCTATCGTAGCTTTTTCTCGTTCCAAAAAATTGTGGTTTTTGAAAATTTTTGTGTTTATGTGTTTGTGTTTATCTCATTAGAGTCTTTCTGAAGACCCTACTTACGGTGATCTTCTCTTAATCTTTTACTAACATCTTAAATTGCATATACAGCTCATTACCTTTAAGCCTTTCTCTTTTTATAGTATAATAGGGAGGCTACAAACTTACCTGAGATATTCCTAGGAGTTTTGATGCAAGGCATTTTTTTAATCGTTCAGTTCTGATTTACACCGTGATTCCCTCTTTGACTCCTGAATTATTTCTAAGTGCAGTTTTTAAATTTCCAAGAATGCAACCTTGTTATAATCTTTTTTAAATCACTGATTTGCTGGTTCAGTACACTGTATTCACAGAACGGGAAATGCCTGATAACCAGTTCTCTAAAATTCTGTTGACACTTTATGACTTATATAGTCATTTCTACTGAATACTTAATGTGAGCACAAAGACGTATGTATGTATTTACATAGGGTACATTGATGCACACGTATAAGGACGTATGACGTGAGTGGCGTATCAGCTATGGCTTTCTTATAACAATGACAAAACTGAACAGTTGTGACCTAGAGCACATAGCATGCAAAGTCTGAAATATTTACTATCTAGTCCTTTACGGAAAGTTTGCTCTTTCCCTAGCTATATGTACTTAGTACTTCACACTTTGCCTTTGTGGCAAAGTCAAGATGTAACGGTTATTTACACTAAAATAGAAACTTGAGTATAGTAGAGAATATGTTGTCATTTACGACTGTCTACAATAATAGCAATCTGGCCAATTAAAAGCACTCAAATATTTACTGATTTAATATAAATTAAAAATTAAACACGCGTTTCTCTATTTTCTGAGCATTCTCTTTCATACAGTTTTTATTCTTACATCAACCAAGAGGAAAACTCCATACTTCTAAAGGCACCATTTCTAAATCTGTGTTCCCCATCCCAAGAGTTACTCATCAAAAAAGAAATTCAGGAGTCAAGCTTGGTTAACAAAATATTCTCTAATTCTTTAAGATTTATAGTACAATAAATGTATTAAAGATTGCATAAACTTATAGAAAAACCTACTTATTTATAACTCTGTATCTCCCCCAAATTAGCCATAGACCCCATTTTTCTCCCATAATGCTTAACATTCCAAAGCATGTTTTAGAAAATGCAACAAACAACTGTGGAAGTAGAATTGGGCCAATTTCTCTTTCACTGGGCAGGATAGGAGCCAACAATCTTTCTGTGTAGGACCAGATAGTCAACAGTCTAGGATAGTAAGAATTGGTGAGCCATGTATTCTGTGTTGCAACCACTCAACCCTGCCACTGTAGCACTAAAGCGGCCACTGACAAAACATACATCAATGAGCCTGGCTGTATTCCAATCAAACTTTATTTACAAGAACAGGTGGTGAGCTGAATTTGGCCTCGTGGAGTTTTGCCGACCCCTCCACAAGGGGACTGAAAACAATCTACACTATTCTGTCTCATATGGTAGCCTCTAGTTACAAGATGGGTTACTTAAAGTCAGTGTTTCCTCAAGCCAGTTATGTTTCAAGTGATTAATAACCACTTGTGGCTAGCAACTATCATAATGGACAGCACAGAAAAACATGTTCACTTCCAACCTCTTATGGAAGATGGTTTTTTAAATCTATCATTTTATTTTACACTGTTCTTAAATTTAAGTTCCAGGTAACAAAGAGCAAAACATCTGAACCAAGTAATGTTAAGGCCAAATAAATATGCTCAGTTGGACCAAAATATTTTCCAGTAGGCTTATAATTCAAATTCAAGTACAAGAACTAGACCATTATGCTGAATGGAGACTGTGGTAACTTAATAAATCAAGAACTTCTCTACTGAAAGCAGACCGTTCATCTCTAAAAGATAATCATGTTCCTACTTACATAATAATCTATCTGCCAATGAATTATTCTTCAACATGTTCTTAAATCATGCATTTAAGACCGCTCTCATCATGAAAGATTTAAAAGAAAATAGTCATTCAAACAGAATCGGTGATAGCTATTACATTTCACGGGTCACCTAGCACCACACACCCAATAGGAAAAGCCAAGAAGAGCCACACAAGTTAAAAATTCATCACTGCTTCGGGGCGCCTGGGTGGCTTAGTCAGTTGAGCGTCCAACTTAGGCTCAGATCATGATCTCACAGTTTGGGAGTTTGAGCCCCGAGTCGGGCTCTGGGCTGACAGCTCAGAGCCTGGAGCCTGCTTCGGATTCTGTGTCTCCCTCTCTCTCTGCCCCTCCCCCACTCACACTCTGTCTCTCTCTCCTTCAAAAATAATAAAAAAAAAATTTTTTTTAATTTTAAAAATTCATCACTGTTTCAAGCTATAAGCTATGCGACCATCTATTAAGAATTTATTTTGCTTTAATAGCTTCAAATTTAACTCATATTAAATATAATCTCAATTCAGAGTATTTTAACTCCACAAGCAACACTGAGAAGATACTTAAATTTCCAAGATTTTTATTATTTGTGCACAGTGTGGTAAACTTTTTAAATTCACTAACAAATTGAAGATAAGTTGGCAGAAGAGGACAAAGAAGAATGTATGAATACATGCACCTGTATGTATGTGTGTGCCCATGTGCATGGATAATCTCCTTCCAGAGAGGTCTATTTCCCTTGACCTAGGATCCTTACTTCTAGGCATTTACTCTAAGAAAATAAATAATAGAAAACCAATTATGTTCCCAAACATGAAAGGTGAGAACCTCAATGTCCAATAATCAGTGAAGAGTTAAATAAACCATGGAAATATACACAATGGAATCTATGTCATTCTCTAAAAGGGGGCTGCAGCTACAAATTGATTGGTCTAGAAACAGCATTCCAGTTAAGAGAGAAAAAAAAACAGGTTAACAAGAATGTTGTGTATAATTTCATTTTTTAAATGGCTATATACATACTACACACATGTTGCATTGTTCGTGAAAAGAGCCAAAAAATGAATATCATGTATAAATATGTAGATACACAAATATATAATATGTATAGTTAAGTATATAAACAAATATTTAGATACAAATACATAGATATAAGTATCTACGCAAAGAAATTTATAAATACTGTGTGTGCATATGTATACACAGATATAAATATATACTTCTTCTTGCCTCAGAAAAGAAGTTCTTAGACCATTAGCCAAGTTTTTAATTGTAGTTCTTTGGGTAGCGGGATTCTAAGTAATTTTATTCTTTTGCCCTTTATACCTATTTTCTACATTAGATGGATTAATTCTGAAAAGGGAGTCAATTAGGATGAAAACTAGTAGACTGCCATAAAATCTAAATTATCCTCAGAACAAAGGGTGATCATTACACTCCCATTAATCAAGTGAACTATATCAAAGGTTCTGTCTTAGATACAACTTGGAAGTCATTCCAAACAAAACATGCCCAGGTCTACCTAAGTTGCCTCATACAGGAACAACAGCGCTGAGAAATCTGACACAGAATAAACTTCATTGATGAAGGAATCTGACGGATTTAAGCCTCCAATGTAACTTTTCCTCCTATGATACCCTGGCTGCGTTGTCAAGAAAAGAAGGTTGTTATCTCTGGCTAAGAACTGCCATCATTAAGCATCTTTCATGATCTGTCTTTATGATATACCACGCAATTACCAATTATCTTCATCTAGACAGCCAGCAGTGGTAAGAGCCATCAGGCTCCCTGACAGGTTATGCCTTCCTATTCTCTGTGCTTTCGATGCTTCCAGGGATACCATTAGCACTCGAGGTGGACAAAGCCTTCAAAGTCACCCCCAACCAAGGCTGGATTCCATCGACATGGATGACCATAAACAAACCCATTTTGGATGGGAATGATTTTTGACATAGCTACAGTCGAGCAGAAGAGTACTGCCAGCTGTATTTTGTGAAAAACATAAATAAAAGCATGACTGTTACATGATAAAGAGTTTGGTACGTTAAATTTAAAGGTCTGATCGATTCAGTTATTCCAAGACCATTTGAAACAAATGTCTACCACTTTCACTTAAACAGAAAATGTTAATATTCCTTTTATTGACCAAGTTTGTTTGTAAAAATCACAATTTGGGGCGCCTGGGTGGCTCAGTCGGTTGAGCGGCCGACTTCGGCTCAGGTCACGATCTCGCGGTCCGGGAGTTCGAGCCCCGCGTCGGGCTCTGGGCTGACAGCTCAGAGCCTGGAGCCTGTTTCAGATTCTGTGTCTCCCTCTCTCTGCCCCTCCCCCATTCATGCTCTGTCTCTCTCTCTGTCTCAAAAATAAATAAATGTTAAAAAAAAATTTTTTTTAAAAATCACAATTTGTGATACGTTAATAGAAGAATAAGTGACCCATTAATTTGCTTAACAGAATAAGGAAATAGGTCACCGTACTAACCAAAGATCTGTCGAAAGTTTCAGTAAAACTCACAGAAATCTCTACACGGTTTTTCTCCCATTCTTCTCCTCCACCCAATCCTTTGAATCCACTCCAATCGGGCATTCATCTTTACAACACCCCCCCCCCCAAACAACTCTTGAAAGGTCACTGTTGACGTCCACATTGCTGATTCCAATAACAAATTCTCAGACCCCGTCTTACTGGATCCATAAAGCAGCAACCAATACAGTTGTTCCTCCTTCTTGAACCTTACTTCTATATGAGGTTTCCAGGATACCAAACTTTTGTTTCTCTTCCTATTTTAATGGCCACACCCACTTGGTCTCCTCTGCTGGCTCTCGTCTCCTAAGCTATTACACAATGAAACTCCTCTAGAGCTTAGTTCTTAACTCTTTGCCGTCTCTGTAGTTTAAAATATACAGTCCCATCAAGTCTCATGGTTTAAAATAGTACACTTACTACTCCCAAGGATCTCTCTCCATCCTAGACGTGTCCCCTGAATCTCAGACTTACAGGTTCATCTGCCTAACAATCTCTCATCACCACCTCAACCTAACACACCCCAAAACGACTTCTAATTCCCCCAACCATACTTGCTCCTCTTACAGTCTTCATCTCTGAAATGGCAACTCAATCATCCCAGTTGCTCAGATCCAAACCCTTGGAGTCCTATCCTTCTTATATTCCACGTTCAATATACCAGCAAATCCTGTTAGCTTTACTGTGAAAAGACTCTACACCCAGAATCTCACCACCTTCCATCACCAACACGGCCAACATTTGGATCCAACTGGCCCAATCACCTTGTACCTGGATTAGTACAATAGCCTGCCACGTGGGCCCGCTGCTTCTGTTCTCACCTCCGTTACATCTCCATCTACCACATTGTATCCCTGCTGCTCAGATTCCACCAGCGACCACCCATCTCACTCAGAATAAAAGACAAGTCATGACAACCACCTACAAAACTACAAGGTGAAGTCCCTGCTCTTTCTTGGACTCCCTCTCCCTCTCCACTGCAGCCACTTGCAGCTCAATAGAGTAGGAAGCATCGGCCTTGGGACTTTGCACTCGGTAAACCACCTTCCTGGGACACTAGGCCCCCAGATATAGAATGATGAGGGTATGCCAGGACAACAGTATAAACTGAGACTGTTCCAGGCAAAGTGAGAAGTGCAGTCCCCTGTCCAGACAGCCCCAGGGCTCTCATCATCCACATCTGCTCAAGTATCATCCTGTCAGAGAGAATTTCCCTAGCTAACCTACATAACATAGTCACCTCTGCCCTTTCTGCCTGACATGCCCCCCTCACCTTGCTTTATGTTCCTCGATAACACTGGATAGTCTCTCTGTCCTTTATATGTTCAATACCTTTAAAGGATTAAAATAGTTATTAATTGAACATGTCTAAAATCAGCAAAAAACTTGCTCAACCAAAATTTCTAGTACACCACGAAAAGATGTTGAAGAACAAATACAGCTATAAGGGATCCTACCAAGTAGGTAAATACTATCAGGATGGCAGGGGGAAAAAATGGGGAGGAATTTTTTTAAAATACCTGAACACCAACCTTAAAAGAGGAGAGCTTCATTACCTTTAAGAATTTCTAGGAAGTTTAAGAGCGAGAACTCACACTAAGTGTCAGGCGCTCATGAAGAAGCACTCAACACACATGAGCTTTTGTTTCTGGAGGCTGCTTAGTCCATGGCTTAAGATATGCAACCCACATTTTCTGCAGGAAGTCCCATAACAATACAAGCGTTTCTAAACATATCTTTTCAAGTGTTTTCTCCATCCCAAAAAGAGCCATTATCCTCTCGCCTTCATCTTCTTTTTTATTTATTATTGAGGTATAATTAACATAAAATGCTGTGTTAGTTTCAGGTATACAACACTGATTCAACAATCCTATATATTACTTAGTGCTCACTGTCATAAGTGTAGTCACTGGGTGTCACCAAATATTACAACGTTAACAACCATATCCTCTACGCTAAACTCTTCATCTCTGTGACTTACTTACAGATGGCCAACAGACACGTGAGAAGGTGCTCGACATCGCTGATCATCAGCGAAATGCAAATCAATATCACAATGAGATACCACCTCATGCCAGTCAGAATGGCTAGTATCAAAAAGACAAGAAGTGTTGGTAAGGATGTGGACAAAGGGGAACCCTTGGGCACTGTTGGTGTAAACTGGCAGGATCACTGCAGAAAACAATATGGAGATTCCTCAGAAAAGTGAAAACAGAATGACCATATGAGCCAATAATTCCACTACTGGATATTTACCCAAAGGAAAGAAAAACGCTAATTCAAAAAGATATGCGCACCCCATATTTACTGAAATATATAGCAAAGATATGGAAGCAACCCAGATCCATCAACAGGTAAATGAATCAAGAAAATATGGTACGCCCATGCACGCAGAAGCAGGTGCCCGCGCGTGCATGCGCGCGCGCACACACACACACACAGAGGAATATTAATCAGCCATAAAGAAAAGAATGCAATCTCATCTTCGACTTGAAGCAACAAATAATGACAGTATGCCTGTGGGTATGAATATGTGAATGTGCTTACATATATTAAATGTATTTTAAATAACTTACCGTGGAGACACCTGTCATTAGAGAAAAGATGAAATTGGGAAAGTGGACTCTTGTAAAAGAAAAACAGAAAATAGTAACTGACTTACTAGGAGAATTCACTGTGGGTCAAAGACTTTTCTAAGCACGGATAACAGGATTTGAACCCAGCCAAGCATTCCAAAGCCTGCTTCCTTAGCCACTATTCTATTCTTCATCACCTTTAAGTCTGACAACTGTTAAGTTCTTTGCCATGAGAACAACAACAGAAACAAAATAGACTTCTCAGTGGTCCACAAAATGTTCACGGTGACTTCGCATGTCATTACAAAGTAAAAAAAATCTACTGTATGTTAAAGGCTTTTTATAAAACTGGCCACATCCGTGAGATCCTATAGCATTCTGTGTGCTGATTCCCGCTTCTTGCCTATGAACTAGCCAGTACTAGATAGTTTACTGATGGATTCTCACCGTCTATTCCCATTCTCTTCCATGTTCTTCTCTATACTGCAAGGACTGTAAAGCTAAAAACAGTATTTCCCAGACTCCCTTATTAGCAGGATTCAGGATAGATTCCATCCACAAGACACATTTGCTTAAGATTTAGAAGACAGAATGAAGACAGCTATTCCTTTATCTGCAGAGGAAGTATCCTACATTCCACCACCTAGTGCCAGCTTCACAGGGGTAGGGAAGCCGGAAGATCAGCAGTGATTTTCTCAAGTCTTCTGGGATAGCAACAACAGTGCCCTGACCTTGAGAATAAACGTGCGGATGCATGAACCGGAAACCTACCTACCTACCTGGGACATGCAGACTTCTGCTCATTCAGCTTTCCCAGTAATTTACCGTTTTAACGTTCTTTATACTTGAAATTAGTTTCTGTGCCAGTTGTCGAGTTAACAACCCTTAGCCTCAAAACTACCTTTCCGCATGTAGTCTGTGATCCTGGAACAGGAACTCTATGCACCACACTCCTGATTCGCCAGAGGGCTCTGCGCTAGGCTCTGCCAGTAGGTGGCGCAAGAGACGGACGAGAGAAGCTGCCATTGGAAAAGGAACTTGCTCCTTCCCATTGGTCTCCTGTGGGTTTCCGGTCCCCTTGCAATTGCCTTGCGAGTTGCTTCTTGCCCCCGGGCAGCTCAGTTCCTTCCAAAAGCAGAAGATGAATCCAGTTTTCAGATTTCTGCAACACTTGCAAAAACTATCTTCACTGTCTTCTACCCAAAATGCAGACACTCTGGACCAGCCGGCCATCTCCCACTCTTCAGAGATCCGAGTATCAGCTTTGAGAATCCCCTCTTTGAAGTTTAAAAGTATTAATGAGTCCAATCTTTTTCCTTTTGTTCCCTCAGCCCATGAGCGGTACCTGCTTCCCTCAGTTGCCACTACAAGGTACCTTAGAGCAGGCAAACTGTTCTAAAAAGGACAAGATAGTAAATACTCTAGGATTTGTGTGCCAAAAGTCACTAACTGAATTTCTAACCAACCCTACCACCGTAGTATGAAAGCACACATGCGCAATGTGTAAATAAATGGGAATGTTCAATAAAACTTTATTTCCAACAACAGCATGGGCTCAGATTTTTCCTGAGGGTTGTTATTTGCCCCCGAGTTCTCTTCTTAGACTTTCAGTTGTCTGATTAACAACTCCAAAGTTAATTCACAATTTTTTTTTCATTAAAATCACTCTGTTCAAATAATGTGTGGGGTATTTATCTCCTGATCAGATCTGACTGTGTTTCCTGCACTGAAGCCTGCCAAGTCCTGTATTTGGTACCAGAAGTGGTTCTAACAAACAGTCCAGAGATGGGAAACAGAGATTCACTATTTCACCTGCTTGGGTTTCAAGGAAGTGCTGTTGATCTCATCACTAGTGGGGAAAAAGATGCTAGTTGTCCATGACAAAGAGTACCAAAACAGTCATTTAAATTGACATCAATGATGGTCTTCCTCTACTTTTCCAGCCATCCTCCTGCTTCTTCCCTGGAACCAGGAGGTCCTATCAACCCTCTGCTTTTCTCCTGAGCCAGCTATTTTCATAGAGTTCCCCAAATCAGAGACAACTGGCCAACCTCTAGGGGCAACAAACTGTTACAAAAGAAAAATCCAAGTGGTACCGGCCTTTAAACTTGAAATCAGTATGTATCAAAAATGATCTGACAGAGGCAGAAGTGGGATTTGTCAAACTCTGCTTCGAGGCATCATAAAGTAACGAAGACACCAGACCTGTAAACAACTAGATAACTGGAAACAAAGATATGAAACATCTGTTTTTAGACACAGCACAATAGGCAGCTAAGGACTATGATCCTTGAAAGAAATCAAGTGAATGAGATGAACCAGAAAGCTGAGGCTTTCTGATTGGAGGTACAGCTGGAGAATTCTAGGTCACTGGAATTTGCAAAGTAGCATTATGAAGAGAAACTACACACAGAAAGAATTTGAGAAATCTAGAAGGGTTCCCTTGTGTCTCTGACCAAACACTAAGTTATGCATGTGTACAGAGAGAGACCATATTGGGAAAAAACCTATACATAAAAAAATAATATAATTTTTAAAATGATGTAAATAATCAGATGATGGATGGATAGATAGATGGACGGATGGATAGACGGATGGATAGACGGATGGATAGACGGATGGATAGACGGATGGATAGACGATGGACAGACAGACAGACAAAAGAACTATCAGGCCCGTAAGGTGAAAAATTCCCAGCACTCATACAATACTGGGAGATACTTAAGTTCGAACCATCCACCGCAGAGAAACTAAAGTGAATATTTACAGTCTTAGGTGGCAGTCTTAATGTCTCATCTTAGTAGTAAAGCTAAAGTAGTTCTAGAGTAAAGGCTACTATAGGTGAACAAGTAACTGCCTGCCAAAACTCAATACTCTTTAAAGAAAAATTACAGACTCCAGATACTAAGTATAATATTAACAATAAACAGCATACAATAAATGACAGGAAAAGTGACCTATAACCAAGAGAAATTGGACCCGGAAATGACAAAGAAATGAAATTACCAGAAATTTTACAAATCATAAATAAAGGATCTAAAAGAAAACATCAATGCCTAAGAGAACAGCCAAATCATTCTTAAATTACAGCTAGAAAACAAAACCACAACATTTGATGTATGCAAGCCCTATATATTAAAACCTACAAAATACTGCTGAGAGAAATTAAAGTAGACTTAAGTAAATAAGAGATATATCATGTTGTGGATTAGAAATCTCAACACCATTAAAATGTCAAATTTCCCCAATTTTTCTATATATTTAACGCAACCTCCATAAAAATCCTGCAAAGCTTTTGGGGGAGTCGACAACCTGATTCTCAAATGTGTACAGAAATGCCAAAGGTCCTAGAATAAACAGTCTTGAAAAAGGATTCGAGGATCCAAGACTTGTTACAAAGGTACTATAAATAAGACAATGAGGAATTGGGCATAGAGAAAGATGTATACATAAATGGAATAGATGGTCTAAAAATCGAGTCACAGATAAGATCAAGTCAAGGTAATTCTATGTGGAAATAATAGTATTGTTCACAAATGGCACTGGCAAAACTAGATAGCCCTATGGGATATAAACTGCACTTCAATCTTTACCTCACACCCATGCACCAAAAAAAAAAAAAAAAAAAAAAAAAAAAGGCATCATAGACTTAAGTTTACAAGCTAAAAACTATAAAACTCCTAAAATAAAACACAACAGCAAGTCTTCCCAATCTCGGAGTACGTGCATATTTCTTGGAGCATCAAAGCTCTAAAAAAATAAATTAAAAAGGACTTCAACAAAATTTAAAACTGCTCTTAAAAAGATATTGTAAAAAGATACTTTCTCTTGTTATGCAACACAACCACAAATTTAGCAACTTACGACAACACACATTTATGCATCAGGAGTCTGTGAAGAGTTTGGCAGAATTTGCTACTCAGGATCTCACAAGGCTGTAATCATACTGTTGGTCAAGGCAAGGTCTCACCTGAAGGCCTGACTGGAGGAGGACTAGATTGGATTCCAACCATCCTCAAGGTGTTGGCAGAATTCATCTCCTTGCAGTTATAGGACTGGGCTCCCAATTTTCTTGCTGACTGTAGGCTGGGGCCACTCGCAGCTTCTAGAGGCTGCCTGAAGCTCCTTGCCACATAGTTCTCTTTCACAGACCTTCTCACACTAGGGCAACTTACTTCTTAAAGCCATCAAGGGGGAAGAGTCTCTCACTCAAGACTGCTAAGATGAAGTCTTATATAACGTACCATAATCAGTGGAGTGACATTCCATAGCTCTTGCCACATTCTATGAGTGTGAGTTCCACACACATTCAAAGGGAAGGAATTAGACAAAGGTGTAGACACCCAAAGAGAGGAATTGTGGGGGTCACCCTAGGCCTATCCTCCCTAGCACTGTTAAGATCACCGCGGTGCCTGGGTGGCTCAGCTGGCTAAGCGTCTAACTCTTAGTTTCAGCTCAGGTCATGATCTCATGGCTCATGAGTTCGAGCCCTACGTTGGGCTCTGCACTAACCATGCAAGCGTGCTTGGAACTCTCTCTCTCTCTCTCTCTCTTTCTCTCTCTCTCCCCCTTGCTGCCCCTGCCCCACTTGCTCCTGCTCTCTAAAATAAATAAATAAACTTAAAAAAAGAACGTCACCAATACACCTAACACTGGGCTTGTCTCCAGGATATATAAAAAACTCATTTCACTAAAATGCAATTTAAAACTGGGCATATGATTTGACAGAGACTTCACAAAGATTTTTACAATGATCATTGAGTATAATAAAGGGCGCCCAATATCAACAATCAGCAAAATGCAAATTAAAGCAATAATTAGAATGACTGAAAACACAAAGTGCTGGTGAAAATGGGGAGCAATGAAAACTCTCAGTACTAGTAGTAAAATAAAATGGAAACTGACAGTTTCTTACAGAGCTAAGTATACATTTCTTTATGACCCCACAATTCCACTCCTAGGGACTTATCCGATAGAAATGAAAACATGCGTCCACACAAAACCCGTACAAAAAGTGCTCACGGAAGCTTTATTCATAATAGCCTTAAGCTGGAAATCACTGAAATGTCCATCAACAGAAGAATGGATAAATTGTGGTGCATCCATACAATGAAATACTGCTCATCAATAAAAAGGAATCAGCTGATACAACCATCGACGTTAACGAACATCAAAATTACCGTGTTGAATAAAGGCCAGACAATAACAGAACCTATTGTTTGGTTCCATTCATATGAAATTCTATCCTAACCGAAAGTAGGTCTGCGGTTGCCTAGGGATGAGGAGGGCTGCCTGCCAAAGGACAACGAGGAAACTTTTGGGGATGATAAAAACGCTCACGTTGTAGAATTCTATGCAGGCTGTAGTTACAGACTCACTAGGTCCCTTCCCGTGGAAATCAGGGCAATGACTGGGAAAACATGGGACCTTAAGACAGGTGTCTCCATCTGAAAGACTCCAATGGGGACGAGTGTATCAAACTGAAGGGCTCCAAGTCCCTTGACCTCCAAATCCCATCCCCTCCTCTTTGCCAACCAAAGCAAACCCTCCTGAGGACAGCCCTATATCTATGCTTGAGGAGCCTGTACGGATGTTACTTTAAGTACCAGGTTCTGTTTCATTCGTAGGGTGAGGCTAACCAAAGATCTCCCTGCCATGCAAGATTTCAAACGATGTAACTTTCACTTTCTCTCTCTCTCTCTCTCTCTCTCTCTCTCTCTCTCTCTCTCTCTCTCTCTCACACACACACACACACACACACACACACACACACTTCAACACACTCTTCAGATTCTCTGCTCTTCAAAGTCATCCAGGGACCTGAAGCAGTGAGACAACTCTGCCTTCCTCAATATGGAGCTTCCTCAACACAGTCACTTCCAAAGAGACTCTAGCGGTTGCCATTTGCAGTCAACAAAATGGAAAGAACCAAGAAACCAGGGCCAGGGATTTCCTTTTCACTGGGTAATGCAGAAATTTCCCATCTCACTTCTGCTCACATGCTACCAGTGAGAATGAAATCTCAGAGTCCCATCCAGCCAGAAGGATGCTGGCAAACGCAGTCTCTGCCACCGAGGTCACTAGTGAATTTTACAGGATTCCACTTTCATTCCTAAGAGGCCATCCCATCAGTGATGATACATACTCATTTCATAAAACTTGTGTTAAAGAAATAATATTTTGCTCAGAATATATCCTTACCAATACATCTTTCCTTTGATGGCTCATCAAAACTAGAATTTGTGTGTGTGTGTGTGTGTGTGTGTGTGTGTGTGTGTATGTAAGTTAACCCATTTTTTTTTAATGTTTATTTATTTTTGAGACAGAGATAGAATGCGAGTGGTTGGGGCAGAGAGAGAGAGAGAGAGAGAGAGAGGGGCACAGAATCCGAAACAGGCTCCAGGCTCCGAGCTATCAGCACAGCGCCTGACACGGGGCTCGAACTCACGAGCTGTGAGATCATGACCTGAGCTGAAGTCGGACCCTCAACCGACTGAGCCACCCAGGCACCCCGTAAGTTAACCCATTTTAGAAACAGCTACACTTTCACCCAAATACGGAACAAATCTCCTACATTTCACACTTTGCTCAATTACTTGTTCCTCAGAAAACCCCAGCAAGATTTTCTGTAGGTCTTCCGTGCATCTTTGTTTTAACTGTGGCTGTGTTATTTTATCTGTGTTACTGGAGGGTACACAAATGCTCCCCAAAAGGTGTGGCGCTTCTTGTCAAGTATCGAGGGATGTCTTCAGTCGATAGCTAGCCGGTTTTGTGAAATTTGGAGAGTAACTTGAATATTAGATGTTTTTATCCCCTGCTAATAAAACTGTACAATTTTATTCTCATACTCCTCATTCTCAGTTTTAAAAGCCTCATGAATCCTGAGAGGGTTTTTTTAGTCACCACAGCTAACATTTCAAGACACCATATACGTTTTTGAAAAGATTCAAGACTAATGATAATGGCCTCCTGAGTAATCCTGAAATTTGTTTAACTTGGGAGATCTGATAACTGACTTAACTCATCCAGTAGCTGAAGAAAAGCCTGAACTAGCACGCCATATCGGTGTGGCTTCTGCAGACACTAGTGTTACCCCCAATCCTTTGTTTTTTTTAAACAGGGATCCACGTAAGCTGGTGCCTTGGGAGAGTCAGTTTTCCCAAAACTAAACGTGGCCCACAAATCCACTTAACCAGCACACGCAAAGGGCAATACTTCGCAAACCAAAGAGTGATTGCCCAAGCGTCCACACTTCTTCCTTGCACTCCATGCCTCCCTCCTCCTACCCACTCCTCCCAGGCCCATTTCCTTTTTTTTTTTTTTAACATTTGTTTACTATTGAAAGACAGAGTCAGAGCGTGAGCAGGGGAGGGGCAGAGGAAGAGGGAGACACAGAATCTGAAACGGGCTCCAGGCTCCGAGCTGTCAGCACAGACCCCGACGTGGGGCTCGAACTCACAAACCGTTGAGATCATGACCTGAGCCGAAGCCGGATACTCAACCGACTGAGCCCCCCAGGCGCCCCCCTCCCAGGCCCATTTCTAATCAGGGCACCTGAAATAGGATTGGGTGTGCCAGTGCCAACCTACACGTGATCATCAATGAAGCTGATTTCACGGCACTTTTTTTTTTAAACGTAAAAAAAGAAAAAGCACATTTTCTTCTGGCATCCTAACGCATCATCATCTAGTGCTCCCCTGGGGTACATATGATCCACCACCCCCCCCCCCAGCCCGGTTTCAAAGACCCCCGATCTCATCTGTATTACAGAGCTTAGATGTTGTTTTGGCAACAGGTGACTAACTCAAAGCAGAGAGATAAAGCCTGATCATTTACAAGCATTTGGAGTTCTACCCCGGACATATTTGTCGGTCAAGTGAAAGTGATGGATGCCAGATCTGGCTCTTGGAGGTAATCCCTGTTCTTCCCTCCCACTTATATGTGAGGCGAAGTAAGCATTGGGACCTAGGCCCAATGCTTCTAACTCTTGGGCCCCTTCCTTTGTCCCTGTCTGGTCTGCTTCATCCTCAGAGCCCCGCAGCCTAAAAAGCTCAGCTTGGGAGCTCCACGGCGATCTGGTACACACCTGATTTATTTCCCCAGGACTCCTATTCCACACCTACCAATGAAATATTTTGAGAACAGGAATGCCTTCAACCCAACTAAAGAAGGAGGGAGAAGGGAACAAGGCGAAAGAGAAGAAGCACTCTAGTCAAAAATAGGGAACATCCCCTGGGCTTGGAGTATGGAACAAAAAAAAAACAACATAAAAATTGTACCTCTGTTCAGCAGATACTGAGTACGTGGAAGTCATTACACTAAAACCAGACGTGCAACACTGGTTAGGAAGAAGAATTCTTAACAGGCTTCCAAGGGCAGCCAGTCACATCCCCCAAAACCTGTCTGGCCTCACAAATCACTCCATGATCTAGGTCAACCAAAAGTCCCGATGTGGGGGCGCCTGGCTGGCTCAGTTGGCGGAGCGTCCGACTTTGGCCCAGGTCATGATCTCACACTGCGTGACTTGGAGGCCCGCATCAGGCTCTCTACTGTCAGTGCGGAACCTGCTTTGGATCCTCTGTCCCCCTCCCTTTCTGCGCCTTCCCCCCTCTCAAAAAAGAAGTAAACATTTAAAAAAAAAAATCCCAGTTTGTACTTAGAGCCTCATAGTGCTGTGTAGAGTCAAAGCCCATCTCTCGGGTTCCTGAGTACACTTGGCATAAAAGGAAAATACAGGCTCACTTCTGAGTTACCATCACATAACAGGCTTAGTTTAAGATCGTGGATGCCTCGGAACCCGAAGATCATCGGCAAACAAGTAAGCTCCTGGCATAGACATCTGGGTGTTCTCACAGGCTAGTTGGCTCCCCCACGGTTCTAGTCCCCCTCTCTGCACCAGCTCTCCACTCTCCTCTCTACCACCAAGCTGTTCTCCTCAGTTTTGATTCCCTCCTAAAGACACCTTGTATGCAGCCCATCCACAGACAGATAGGTGTACCTATATGGTAGATAGCCACTGCCTCCTCAGCGTGACCTTTTAAACGGAAGTTCTAGCCGGTAACTGGAAAATGATCTAAAGTTGGTCCAATCATTCAAACATTTACAGAGTACCTGTGAAAAGCATTGTCTTTGACATGACCCGTTTTTTTTAAAAAATCAGATTTTTAGCTCTATGAACCATATATTTTCACATTTTAAGGGACTAGAGCGAGACAGACCAAATATAAAGTGTTTCACAAAAATGAAAAAGCAAAAAATCCAATTTTTTCAACAGGCAAAGGACTGACTAGACATTTCTCCAAAGAATATCTACAAATGGCCACTAAGCCCATGACCAGATGTTCGACATCACTAACCATTTAGGGAAATCAAACCAAAATCACAGTGGGATACCACTTCATGCCCACCAAGATGGCTACTACAAAAAAAAACCCCACAAAATGACACATGTTGGTGAGGATGTGGAGACACCGGAACCCTCGTTCACCGCTGGTGGGAACGTGCAACGGAGCATCTGCTATCGAAACGGCAAGATAGTTCCTTAAAAGGTCAACATAAAGCTACCATATGACCCAGCAATTCCACCTCTGAGCATAGGCTCAAAATAACTGAAGGGTCCTTAAGAGATAGTTGAACGCTCACGATCGTAGAAGCAGCATTCACAACAGCCAAAAGGCAGAAACCACCCGAGTTTCCATTGACAAATAAATGGATAAGCCATACATGAGCTACACATGTAACAGAATATTATCCAGTCATAAAGGATGGACAATCTGACACAGGCTATAAAATAGATGAATTGAGGACATTATGCTAAGTGGAATAAGCCAGTCACAAAAAGACAAATATAGTATGACTCCACTTCTCGGACATACCAGGGTAGTCAAATTCAGAGACAGAGAGCAGAATGGTGGTTGAGCCAGGGGCTCACTGGGGAGGAAGTGAGGAGTTGCTGTTTTAGGGGGACCGAGTTCCAATTTTGTGAGATGAAAAGAGTTCTGGAGACAGATGGTGATGATGCAACAATATAAACATATCGAATGCCACCGAACTGTGCACTTAATGCCTAAGATGGCGAATTCTACATGTGTTTCATCACAGTTTATATACTTTTATTATATTTTTTTTTATTTTTTTTTATTTTATTTTTTTTTTTTTTTAACATTTATTTATTTTTGGGACAGAGAGAGACAGAGCATGAACGGGGGAGGGGCAGAGAGAGAGGGAGACACAGAATCGGAAACAGGCTCCAGGCTCTGAGCCATCAGCCCAGAGCCCGACGCGGGGCTCGAACTCACGGACCGCGAGATCGTGACCTGAGCTGAAGTCGGATGCTTAACCGACTGAGCCACCCAGGCGCCCCTGTTTATTAATAATAATATATATTATTTCTAGTGATCAGAAGTTCTATAGACAAGAATAAAGGCAAGTGGGATGGGGGTGCTTGGGAGAAGCCAACACTGGGTAGAAGGGAGGTTCTTCACTACCCCAGAGCTGGAGAATTAGGGTCCAGGAGAGGAGGGATGACCCGGGAGGTTTGGGTTTCTGGCAGGCAGCGACACAAACAAGGGTAAGAGGCACACTGAGATCGATCCTGAAGCTCCCAAGCCATCGAACAGCATCACGGGCACACAGACTCGCCACCTGAAGAGGCGCTCTGTGTGTCGGCCTTCACGGTAGGATTCATGGCCTCCCCGGTCTCCAACTATAAACATCTCTGTACTATAGCTCATCCTTTTCACTAACCCTGTCATCTGCTCCTAAAAGAGGCTTTAAATACACTGCCTGAAGGGTGGCCCTGGGTTCCAGGCAGTAAGAAGCCCTTGTTACGAGTCCTGACAAATGGGATTTCGTTGTTCAGCTGATGTCTTCATATCGAACTACTTCCCAGGTCACTGTTTAACCCCAAATCGGTTCCCCTGGTCTCATCAGAAGCTTTAGGCCACGCCCAGGCGGGTACAGGTCTATGACATGCTCAGAGAACCATGCTGTTCAATTCTGCATGAGCTAGTGGCACTGGAATGTTGGGGGAATGCAGCCTATTCCTATATAAATTCAAACAACTCTGGACACTTGAATATTATCTCTATGTTAAAGTTTGTGCTAGAAAGAAAATCCTGCAAGTCTCCTTGGTAACTCTGGAGTCGACCATCCCCACTTAACGTAAATCGTAACAGGTCCCGTCAACATCGTAAATGCACAATTCCAGATGCACAAAGGAGAAGTACCTTTAAGCGGTGCTCCAAATTTACTATTCTGGTGTTTAAAGATAAGAGATTACGACATCTGTTCATAAATAACAATATACAGAGTAGTTTTATAATTTTTAGTAAAAAAAAAAAAAAAACCACCCTCATCAGTTATAGTAGTAATAAATACATGAAGAGTTTAATACGGTAAAAGACACATACAACGTTTGAAAAACGACTTACATCCAGGGAATCCTCCTTCAATAGGATAAGGGCCATATTCTGTGACACCAACCGGCAGGAATATCCTAGAGTAAGAGGAAGAAGCAACATTAGGGAGTTTATCATTCCTTCCAAGAACTCATCACTTTCCAATAGCTGTGTAAACTCATCCTCCCTTCTTGGGTCTTCCTTATCACCATTTTAAGCCTGTCGAGGAACACAGAAGAATTGGACAAGCGTGAGGAGCAGGAAAAGGGAGTTCTTTGAGCAGATTTTGATTCTTGCAGACCACTGAGATAGAACTGGTTGGGAAGGTTTCCGTGACCAAAGGCTAAAATACACATTTGTCAATTTTCCGTGGAGCTTTCCTCATCTTTGGAGAACAGCAGCACCGTTAGGGAGACACTTGGACGTTAACGGTGCTTGCGAATCAGCATAAACGAGCCTACCCTGCTATCAAGAGCCCTCGTGTGTTTGTTTAACAAAGCAGGTAATTCTCACATCAGGTTTCAAAGGACTACGATCACACAACCGGGGAATCTCTCTTCCTCCCCCAAGTTCAAAGCAAGGTGCATTTCAAGAATCAAATGGAGTTTAAAAAAGAAAATTCCCCTGAAACAAAAAAGTATGTATTCCCACACTGATCCCTATCGATCATTTCCATCCTATTTTTAAAGAGTTCTCTCTAGGGGCGCCTGGGTGGCGCAGTCGGTTAAGCGTCCGACTTCAGCCAGGTCACGATCTCGCGGTCCGGGAGTTCGAGCCCCGCGTCGGGCTCTGGGCTGATGGCTCAGAGCCTGGAGCCTGTTTCCGATTCTGTGTCTCCCTCTCTCTCTGCCCCTCCCCCGTTCATGCTCTGTCTCTCTCTGTCCCAAAAATAAATAAACGTTGAAATAACCCTTTAAAAAAAAAAAAAAAAAAGAGTTCTCTCTATGGGTTAAGCAAGTGGCTCTTCAACTTCTCCTCCCAGGAGGTGAACATATTTTCTCTGAACCACTTCCCTTCTCAGGCTTTGCAGTCTACTGCCAAACATCTGCAGGTGCTCGGTGACCCCACAGACCAGGAGGAGAGCCAGGCCCCCTGAAATCCAGGCACTGTGGGAAGGAGGCAGCTCCAGCAGGTCCTAAGACCCAGACGTCTGTCAGGAGTCTACTCTCTTCCAAGCTATACCGTACCCCCCTCTTCAGTGCCCCTTGAGAGAACTGGCGCTTTTCACCAACCTTCGTCGCAATCTAGCTCATTGAGAAAAGGCAAGAGAAGAATCCTCCCACCTAGAAAATTGGCCCTCACAGCAAGTTTCTCCCCCCACCCTCAGCACCTAAAGATAAAGGATTGATGATTACAGAGACAGGAAACCAATCATCAGCAACGAGAATTACAATCTTCGAATTACAATCGAGTACCTGGGTGACAATCTCAAGGAAGGGGCTTAACCAGAGCTATTCCTGAAGCGAGGAGGAGCCTGGATTGTTCTCCACAGAACAGCTAAAATATCCGTTCCTACAGATGCTATATTTAACTGGAAAAGGAGACAAGCATTTAACTAATGGGCCAGTCCCAGAACTACTGCATTTATGTGACAATTCTACTCAGCGGGGCTTTTTTTTTTGATGTGGAGAAAACCCTATTAAAAGGCACCAAACAGGGGCTCCTGGGTGGCGCAGTCGGTTAAGCGTCTGACTTCAGCCAGGTCACGATCTCGCGGTCCGGGAGTTCGAGCCCCGCATCAGGCTCTGGGCTGATGGCTCAGAGCCTGGAGCCTGTTTCCGATTCTGTGTCTCCCTCTCTCTCTGTCCCTCCCCCGTTCATGCTCTGTCTCTCTCTGTCCCAAAAATAAATAAACGTTGAAAAAAAATAAATAAATAAAAAAAAAAAGGCACCAAACAGACTTTAAGACACCCGGAAAAATTAAGACCAGGAAAAGCCTTTTGGTTTTTATTTTTTTCTTTTTAGGAAAGAGACAATAAATATGTTTATTTTGGAACGTACAAAGTATATCCTTCACTAACGTTTGTCATTTCAGAAGAATATTTGATATTTCAGAAGAATATTTTTTAAAAGCAATACCATAAAGATATAGTCCAGACCGTTAACAATGGTTACCTCAAGGGAACGAGATTATTTCACTTGTTAAAACCACTTCTCATCATTTTAAAAACTAAAACAAACTGAAGAATCTAAAATCGTAAGACCACATGGGCAAGTACCTGCTTAACCTAGAAGACAAAAAAAAGGGGGGGGGGGGCAGGCAGAAACATTTAACAATTTTCTACACATTTTCAAACTTGTTCAAGTCTGTATTTAACAGCAGTGATGAGTAAAAATCAGACTTTCCCAGAATGCCTTTCAAAGTCCTGCCTCATAGGATTGACATAAGTGAAGTCTTCGTTGACCGTTAAAATTTTACAAATGTATTCTTCTTTCCTATAAGTTCTTAGATTAGGCTCAGAAGGGAGGTCTACACTTTATTTTCATTTACAAAAGGCGATGTTGCAACTTTATTTCCCACTATGGTAGGCTCACTCCTTCTGTATACCCCAGAGACTTCCAATAACTTCACGCAACATAGACTGTTACAAATTTAGTATAACTAACGCAAAAGGGTTTGCTGGTAGATTTTGATTTGAACAACAGCTGTAGAAGCGAGCTATAATTTTTAAGCCCTAACTTGCTGATTTTATATTTTTCAGTCGACGCAAAATGCTGCTTGACAACTGAAGCTGCACAAAGATATTATGGAAAAACTCTTAAATGTTTTTCTAGCCGTTTCAGGGAACAGGGCAATAAATAAAGCCACCGACACTTCTGCGAATTTAAATATACAGAACTAAAGGTTTCTGGAAACGTGTTTTTTTCAATTTAGAAAACGAAGTGAGATTCTGCTTAGAGAATTATCACACAAAACACCTGCACTATACAGAACACGGAAGTCTAACACAGTTAATTGTGACTTAGCTAATGTGGCAAATTAAATTATGTCAACCCCAGTTTGGCGCGCTTGATTTCTAATGTTTGTGGATAAAATGAGATCAACTCCTGGAGAAGGGCCAGGTATGAAATGTCAATCCGCACTTGTAAATTGAGGTCTAGCTCTTTCATCTTGCAATCTAACAAAACGGCCATAAAATCACTAGGAAGAGAACCTCTGGGATTTTACTTTTTACTACAGCTGAAATTAACAGCACGCTACAAAAGTGTTTAGTCTTTCTGCTACCTGAGTATAATCAACATCCAAAGAAATCAAAATATTTCAGACTCTATGGTACTTAGAGCAGGACTGCATTTTAAGAAAATAATCATCCACGCTAGGAAGTATCACCAAACCAAATCTCTCAGATTCTGAAATCGGTCTCTTTTTTTTTGAGATAAACTCACATCGTCAAAGACACCTAAATCCAGATTTCTCTGGAGACATTTCTGGGAGGGTTAGGTACACTTTATCCTTACTAACCATGGATCTTAGGCTCAGATTCATCAACCTACCCATCACTGAAATTCAGGCTGGTTCCAAACCCTTAGTAAGTGTGTTGTTGGTCCTAACTATTTTCAGAGAGAATCTGATCAATATTTGAGTATAAATAAATGCATGAAACACACTGCCAGACATCAGGAATGGATGATGAAAGAAGATATTCCTAATCTATGCCAGAGGGGGCCAACGAAGCTCAGAGTCCTTCATCATCCAGAGAACCAGGGCTCATCCCCCAAAACCACACACCTGGGCACCTTTCCCTCCAGATCCTTCTCAGGAAAAGGCTACTCCACTTAAGGGCACAGGACCTCAGCCTCGCCTCACAAACTGGGCCATCCTGACCCATTCTACGCTCAGACTTTTTTTCTTTTTTTTTTGAACCCTTGAAGGCTCAAGTTGGAAACCACGAAGGCTTCCTTTGTCTTTTTTGGCTCAGGCATTTTTCCTTCTGGGAAGTAAATATCAAGTATCACAGGTCCATGCTCAGATTTTCAGCATCTTCCCACCTCTGTGATGTAGGCTAAGTTGCTTGGTATTTCTGTGCCTCAGTTCTATCTTTAAAAGGGGGAAATGATGGCTGTCTCAGGGGAATCAAATATAAAACAGACACAAATGACTCAGCACAGTATTTGGCACAGTATAGCCACCGTTCACTCGGTAACTATTATTAACACCAGTCATGCTTAATGTCTGTGCTGTGCAGTTAGTACTTTCTCATCATCTATTTCACTCTGTTTTGGCTCAGGATTAACTCGTGCCCCAGTTAGGGAATACGGGTCCCCCAAGCCTGTACTAGAACGTCTGGCAACAACACCAGCTGCAGGTGATCAAGATATAACGTATCTGACTTTTTGGTGAAAAACAACACTCAGACTGAGATCACCGCCAAGCATCCCAGCTTCACTGAAAACAGACACCTGTCTTTCTTGCAACGGGCAATAATAGGATACGCAGGCACCATATTCACTTTCTAAAAATTAAACTTCTAAGACTGTAAGACATGGCTCAGAAGTGTTAAATGATGAGTAAAAAATGAGGGGTGGGGGACTAGGGTGCGGAATTACAACTTAGGAATAGTTTACAATGAAAGCTCTTTCCCGCCTAATGGCTTTAAAAATGGAATCACACTAGGATTTTTTTTCTCACTCATCCTATATCCATTAGAAAAAAAATCCTAGATTCTGAGGACTTCACATCTATTTAATAGATGTTCTATCCAGTGGTAATAAGGAAATGACACAATTCATAAAGGCTACATCTGAAATTTCACTTTAGACTAACGCATGCCAAGTTCTTAAGCTAAAGAAGAAAATTGCCAACTCCTTGAAACACAGCTAGTTAGCACAAATTCAAGCCTGGTGCAGCAGGATTCTGGCACCGTGCCAGTTCCCAACTACCTAAAACCCACAGGCAAGATGACTGTCTATACAGTACTCACTGGCTCCTCAGAGACATAAATATCCTGGAATTTAGTTTGACTAAATATTTCCAAGGTATGAACTATAAGTTACATCTTAGAAATATGTATTAAAGTATGACAGATAAATGCTGAAGAAAACAAACAACCCCAAACACCTAGCATCATCTCTAAAGGTGAACACTTACTCTACGTACCGCTAAGAAAATGTTACTAAACCGTAAGAGTCGACGATCCTGAGACATCCCAATTTCAGGACACTGCCGTATAATAACAACGTGCCGCCTGGAACCGATGATATATTGTACCATTCTCCCCAGTCTTCAAATTTCAGACAACGGATTTACGAAAGCTATGTGAATCCGTGCAAAATGATCCCTGCACCAGAACTGAGGGGCCCTGAGACCTCATACTAGCGTGGTCATTAAATACAACGTAACTTTCATAAACACTGAGCTTCCCCTTTGAGCCAGAAGACCGGTAAGATGTAAAGACGGAAGACCGTGTTCAGAAGGCACTCCTAGCAGAGCGCTGGCACTGGGCAGATATTCCATTAATTTGCTCTCTTGTCCTATACTACAAAGCTGTAATCATCAAGACAGTGTGGTATTGGCACAAAAGCAGACACTCAGATCAGTGGAACAAAATAGAGAACCCAGAAATGGACCCACAAACGTACGGCCAACTCATCTTTGACAAAGCAGGAAAGAATATCCAATGGAATAAAGACAGTCTCTTCAGCAAGTGGTGCTGGGAAAACTGGACAGCGACATGCAGAAGAATGAACCTGGACCACTTTCTTACACCATACACAAAAATAAACTCAAAATGGATAAAAGACCTAAATGTAAGAGAGGAAGCCATCAACATCCTCGAGGAGAAAGCAGGCAAAAACCTCTTTGATCTTGGCCGCAGCAACTTCTTACTCGACACGTCTCTGGAGGCAAGGGCAACAAAAGGAAAAATGAACTACTGGGACCTCATCAAAATAAAAAGCTTCTGCACAGCAAAGGAAACACTCAGCAAAACTAAAAGGCAACCAACAGAATGGGAGAAGAGATTTGCAAATGACTATCAGATAAAGGCTTAGTATCCAAAATCTATAAAGAACTTATCAAACTCAACACCCAAAAAACAAATAATCCAGTGAAGAAATAGGCAAAAGACATGAATAGACACTTCTCCAAGGAAGACATCCAGGTGGCCAACCGACACATGAAAAAATGCTCAGCTTCACTCATCATCAGGGAAATACAAATCAAAACCACAATGAGATACCACCTGACACCTGTCAGAATGGCTAACATTAACAACTCAGGCAACAGCAGATGTTGACGAGGATGCGGAGAAAGAGGATCTCTTTTGCAATGTTGGTGGCAATGCAAGCTGGTGCAGCCACTCTGGAAAACAGGATGGAGGTTCCTCAAAAAACTAAAAATAGAACTAACCTAGGACCCAGCAATTGTACTACTAGGCATTTATCCAAGGGATATAGGTGTGCTGTTTCGAAGGGACACGTGCACCCCCATGTTTATAGCAGCACTATTGACAATAGCCAAAGTATGGAAAGAGCCCGAATGTCCATCGATGGATGAATGAATAAAGAAGATGTGGTATACATATACAATGGAGTATTACTCGGCAATCAAAAAGAATGACATCTTGCCATCTGCAACTAAGTGGATGGAACCGGAGGGTATTGTGCTAAGTGAAGTTAGAGAAAGACAAAAATCATATGACTTCACTCATATGAGGACTTTAAGAGACAAAACAGATGAACATAAGGGAAGGGAAACAAAAATAATATAAAAACAGAGAGGGGGACAAAATAGAAGAGACTCAAATATGGAGAACAAACTGAGGGTTATGGGAGGGGTTGTGGGAGGGGGGAATGGGCTAAATGGGTAAAGTGCACTAAGGAATCTATTCCTGAAATCATTGTTGCACTACATGCTAAACTAATTTGGATGCAAATTTTAAAAAATTAAAAACAAAATTAAAAACATAGAAAAAAAAAATTGCTCTCTTCTCCTTCCTTCATAAAGAAGTATAACTCTAGACACTGGACCTTCTTCCCAAATATCCCCTGAATCCCTGAAAATGCAGACCGAATGCACTAAAATGTACAGGACATCAAGTATTAGGGATCAGTAACAGCTCATATTTTGGGGGCCACGAGGAACATGCGAGGAGTACAGAGGCATAAATCCACACTGTATCTGGAGCACGACCTCATGCTGCTTGTAGCTGTCACCTGTGGCCTGGCGTGGACAAGTCTAATACAACGTCTGGATATCTACACTTTGTGAGCCTTCTGCATCATTTGGGGGCTCAACAGAAATCCTAAGTCAGAAAGCGACATTTACTCCCTCAACACCACCCCACACAACCCAGGATTCCCAGTGAGTTCTGAATGCAAAGTGAAAAAGTAACTCAGACAGAGTTCTTTCAAAGAACATCAGTTCCCCGGCTGTTGGATGCATACTTAGTAACACCAAAGATCTGTTTGAATTCTGACACACTAGAAAAATATGTGAGTAGAAAAAAAACCTCCAGAATACAAGACTTTGGTAAAGTCATCAGCTTATCTATGAACAGGATGCATCATCTCCATGTGGTCCTGTAGAGGATTTGCTAAGAAAAGATCAATTTTAAAATATCTAATGGCTGTGAATACTCCTGGTCCCCAAGCTACAACTGTTGCTACACTCTCTTTGATAAAAACGCACAAAATACTATCACGGTGATTTTTACAAACTCTTCAGATAGGTTTTCAATGATCTCATAAGCCTCAGACAAGCCTCACAGCCTTCAAGTCAAACTTTCCTTTAGGAATTACAATCCATTTTTTTTTTTTCTGGGTTGACTTTTAAGCCTTTGCTTTCATTTGCGTGTATTCTAAACTCCTCCAGACCCTGATATGCTCAGGTATGACATAAAGGGACAAGCAGGAAAAGGGACGTGGGTGCTGCCTAAGGACAGGGTGATTTTGCAGAGAGGCCATGAGAGGGACAGTGGCCTTTTTCCAGCCAGCACACTCACACTCTCTTCTTACAGCAAACACAAGAAAGCACTTAAGGAAGTCGTCTGGGGCTAGGGGCATAAAAAGGTCATTAGTCCAGCAGGAACACTCAACCTCTGTTTTCCAGATCTTATCACCGTAGTACAATTTTACCTACCTTTTGATATTGCTCTAAGAGAGCAGAAAGCACACCCCTAAATTTTCAGTATTTGGGGGCAGCAGTCAACTTTATGTGCCCTATATGAACAAAAGGAGCCACATATCAGCAGGTATTTTAACCCAAATTTTATGGGAAATCATACCTGAAGGGACAACACATACATATATAGAGAGAGGGGCATTATCCCAAAAGCACACGTTTACCTTCTTTTTAAAAAAATGTTGACATCACCAAAGGGCTACAAGCTACAGAATTTTATTTTCTAGTAATAGTGAGGGATCTGCACAGAAATAGCATCCTGCTTTTGTCCAGAAACACGCATTTGACAGACAACTAACACAAATCAATAGGTAATGTCTATACCTGAAGCTTCAGAGATGGTTATGAATCACCTGTCACTCGCCTGGGACTTTAATTTCAGTGGTGTGGGGGCCCAAACTGCATTTGATTAGTCACAACCTTGATAAGAAATGATTAAATGACTCTTGTCTATAAAAAAAAAAATTCACTTCAAAGGGTAAGTATTGACTACAACTGTGGTTATCTGGGAGAGCTGATTCAAAACAGAAGGTTTAAGGAAAGGGCCACCATTGGATTCAGGTGATAACATTCCAAGGCGACTGCTCCAAACAGGATACCAGTAACCCAAACCTGGATGGTCCAGTATGTTCCTTTCTGAAGTCAGCTGTAACCCAGAGTCTGTTTCCATAAAGACGTTATAAGTCATGTGGTCTCATGTACTCATTTGATCACATGCGCACCTGGGCTGGTGCTACATAATGACGCTGGAAGTGGCAGAGAACGTCAAGGGAACTTAAGCAATCGAAAGGAGACCTCCTAAAATGAGTCCTTTCAACTCCTTCCAAACTCAAAATGCGCCTCCTTAACATGAATGAAGTTATGTGGGCTTAAAATTCCCTTTCTTCAATTTTCCTTTCAGTGATGTTTAGCAAGCAAAGAGGTTACCGACCCAGGCAGGGAAGGGAAAGAAAGACACAGCGCTCTTAGAAAATCCATCGGTTGGTAAAATCATCCCAGTGGTCATAATTATCCAAAATTTTAATGCGTATTAAACTCAGTGAGGGATTGGGTGGCTCCGTCGGTTGGGCATCCAACTTCGGCTCAGGTCGTGATCCCATGGTTCGTGAGTTCGAGCCCCGCGTCGGGCTCTGTGCTGACAGCTCGGAGCCTGGAGCCGGCTTCCGATTCTGTGTCTCCCTCTCTCTCTGCCCCTCCCCCACTCTCACTCTGTCTCTCAAAAAATAATAATAAATAAACTCAGTGAAAACATCTTAGCCTCAGACTAAAACTTTGTGAAGAAAGTGATAAGAAAAAAAGTTTTCAAAACTTGAATTCTATATTCTACATTTCAGGGAGATGGAGTTTCAGTGTTTATTACAGGCAGATAATGCTCGCAAGAGCATCTTCATTTGATTTAGGTAAACTTTCCTGGGCCTTAAAACATCATCTGTCAATGCCTTTGAGGAAGCCCTAGGCACTTCTACAAGACACTTTACAAACAATACAAAACCAGCATCAGGAAATTTTAAAATGCATTACCTATATTAATTGCAGTTTCTTGTTTGTCTCCTGTCAACACCCATATTTTAATTTCTGCCTTCAATAGAGTCGCTATGGTTTCTGGAACACCTGCCTGAAGGCGATCTTCGATGGCTGTGGCTCCAAGTAACAGTAAATTCTAGATTGAAAAATGACATCAATTAAAGATCGGTACACGCTTAAGAGCGGCATTAACCACAAAACTGACCCCAAAAGGCAGTCAAAATGTTGACGGTTCTCTTATTTCCTGTACATTAAGCCTTTGTTTGCAAATAATTAATGATGCCTCATGTACTGAGTTTCAAAACTGTTTGCAGTGTTAGAACCACTCAAGACACAGAGGCAACCCAGTATTCATCATTTATTTCCTGGTCCATGGGCATGTTAAAATAGAAATCACCCAGCGGTAAAGCATACAAGCAAGTTATCCTGAGGATAGTCACAGTACGTGAGCCCTCCCCTCTCCACTGATGAGCTAAGGACATACCATATAATAGTTAACACGGAAGCAAAACTCATTGTAGATGATAACGCACATTCCCCAGCCCCTGCCCAGAGAGCCTGTTAACTGCTTACCTACCTCCCCTGAGTCTCTCCATGACAGAGTACCTTCGCTTGATTACCTGATTGTGGGAAAAGCATCCACTATGTGCTTGGTGCAAAGGGTGCCCCATGGGCACATCACCTACTTAACCGTCTTCTTCCCTTTCTTTTTTTTTTTTTTTAAAGTAGGCTTCATGCCCAGAATGGAGCCCAGTGCAGGGCCTGAACTCACAACTCTGAGATCAAAAATGGAACTAAGATCAAGAGTCAGATGCTTGGGATGCCTGGGTCACTCAGTCGGTTGAGAATCTGACTTCGACTCAGGTCATTATCACGCGGTTTATGGGTTCGAGCCCCGCGTCGGGCTCTGTGCTGACAGCTCGGAGCCTGGAGCCTGCTTCGGATTCTGTGTCTCCCTCTCTTTGCCCCTCCCCTGCTTGCATTCTGTCTCTCAAAAATAAATAAACGTTAAAAAAAAAAAAGTCAGATGCTTAACTGACTGAGCCACCCAGGTGCCCCAATTTAATCATTTTCTGATTCTAAAGTAATTTTGGTTATTTCCAGTAAAGCAGAAACAATGTACACTTGAATTTGGTTCCACTCCTACCAAATTCCATTAAAGTGACACGTAAGTAAATATAAAACTCAAGTAAAAACAGGGTATAAAAAAATTCAAGAGTCATTTTAAAAAACACAAAGAATGATAAAAGCTAATGACTCCAAAGTTCTAGAAATTGGAAATTGGATGGGCCAATGGTTGCTGACATCAAACAGGAAAAGGTGAAATCCAGCTCCCAGATGGGAGGGAATCTAATACCTAGAAAGCTACCTGACGCCTTGGGTTAAACTGAAAAGAACAGAAACAACATCAAAAATCGAAGTAGGCAATACAAAGCACCAATGGCAAAAGCAGCTGTTACTAGAATAAGTGTGAAAATTCTCAGAATGAACAATGTCCAACCAGCCTGTGGGGTCTGATTCATGTAACTCATGTAAGTCAACAGGGTGCCTAATCTTAGGCAAACCCAGAAAGTCACTGACATTGTTTTTGACCTGATACTACTTAAGATACCATTAACACTTAGCGGAAGCTGGTTCAATCTTTCAGGTAGCCCATAAAAACTAAGTGTTTCTTGGGGCACCTGGGTGGCTCAGTCAATTGAGCATCTGACTTTGACTCAGGTCATGATCTTGTGGTTTGTGGGTTAGATCCCCAATCAGGGTCCATGCTGACAGCACAGAGCCTGCTTGGGATTCTGTCTCCCCGTCTCTCTGCGCCCCTCCCCTGTTTGTACGCGCTCTGTCTCTTTCTCTCTCAAAATAAATAAATAAACTTTAATAAAAGAAAAAAAACCCAAGTGCTTCTTAAAGCAAAGAAAGACATCATTAAAAGCTAATGGTTAAGGGGCACCTGCGTGGCTCAGTTGGTTAAACGTCTGACTCTTGATTTTGACTCAGGTCATGATGTCAGGGTTATGAGGCCAGGCTCAGCGCTGGACAGACAGCACTGGGCATGAAGCCTGCTTACGATTCATTCATTATCTCTCTCTCTCTCTCTCTCTGTCCCTTCTTCTGCCCCTCCCCTATGCACACACGCTCTCTGCTATACAGAAAAAGGATTCCTGTCCAAAGACTTTGTTGAATATGTGGTGGAGCCCCTCACTGGGCAGGTAACAAGTGTATCACGTGCCATTACCTTCTCTATGATCTCATAGCACTCTTCCAACCGCTGAGCTCTGTCTTTCAAGATGGTGCTGGCTTCTCGATAGACTTTAAGCCACTCCTCATACTCCTGCTCAGAGAGGTCAGCGTAAGCCACACAGAGAGTCCTCAAGCCTGCAAAACAGCCATAGTGTATCCAGAGATGGGAAGAAGCAGGACGCCTTCCCTCCTAGGTGACATCATGCGGCTCCATTTTATACCCGCATACTCAAAAAAAATTCAAGAAACTATCTGCTTTTTAGGTCACTCTAATTCAACTTTCACTCATCGAAAAAGGGAAGGTAGAAGCAAGTCTACTGCATTTTGCTATAAACCACCTCGAGGATACATTTGAGAGTCCATGAGAAGCGAGAAGCCGTGATCGTGAACTCCCTGCGGCAGACACGTACAGGAGCTGGGCACGATCTATACGTACGTGTGCCGTGGGCAGGTATCAGAAGTAGAGGAGGCAGGAGAGCAATAAAAGCCCAACATGCTACCACGTGGAAGACCCAGGCTTTCCAGCAGTCACATGTGCACGTGCACACACATGCAGGCGCACACACACGCTCGTAGCCACAGGAACACACGAAGCCAAGAAAGCAGCAGCCAGCACTTAGGCAAGGCTCCAACGTTCATCATGTTCCCTTGCTGGAATCTCTGACATCCTTTCAGAGAACTCCTTTCCCAGTCTCTGTGGGCTCAGTGAATTACTGCTTCCTCAAGTCATGGATAAGCCAGCGTCACAAGGATCACGAGAGGGGGACAGGGAAGTGAGGACATGGGTTTTCTGAGAACGGGAATAATGACTACAGAATGATTCTACACATCGTGAGCTGGCCTGCCTGCTCCCTTCATCCTTCAGGGGAAGAGCGAACAGAGTCATGCAGGTAACTCTGCGTGAACTCTGGTGCACATGGCGTCATGGCCATGGGCACAGAATGTGGAGGGTGGGCGCAGGGGTTGGCCCTAGGAAAGTATACTCCTAGGAAGCAAGCCAAGTACGGCACAAAACGGACATGTCCACTCAGACCATGACCGCTCACCCCCGAGCATCAGCCGCAAACACTTGAAAGTAAAACTTCAATGGTTAAAAATAACATTTCCAAATTTCACTGACCTTCCGTGGCAAAATATTCCAGATGGCACAGGGTTTCTTCCATGTATTTTGAGTCTTTTGAAAGCCTCTCAAAAATTACATTATCCTACAAAATAGAGAAACATTGTAACTGGCAAACCTTTAAGTAAACCCTGCGGTCAGCATTCTAAACCTAGCTTTGTTTTAATGATGCTTATCCAATGTGAATACTTGAGAGTACTTGAGCGGGCAAGTAGAAATACAGTTCTCAGACAGATTCACTCATGAGCTTTGGAAAACAAACTGGGTATGGATGTGTCCAGACAAAAACTTTGGGGAGAACCATAAGTGTCAAGCGAACTGTCAGAGATATAATGGTACCTACATTTACCCAAATTTGCAAAATACGTACCGATGTGTAGAACACCTTTATGCAGAAGCGGAAAGGGTACCATGCACATCCTAAACTGCACAAATACACTCTTGCCCCTGCAGGAGCTCCCAGCCATGGCGTGCACCAGCCACTAGGCCCTGAACCCACTTCAGCTAAGAAACACTGAGCAACACAGCCCAGAAAAGCTCTCTGTGATGAAAACACAAAACACAACAACTACGAATAGCTGTTTGAGAACACACACACACACACACACACACACACACACACACACACCCAAATACTTAAAAGATCATCACAGGTCGTTATGAACCATTCCATCTTCCTGAAGTCACAACATAACGGTGATAAAACGAGAATCACAAGTCACACCCTAAGGATCTCGCATCACACGGCAAAGTGCTATTTCTGAAACCACCTATTGGCTAAAAGGAAGCTTTTCAGGGGCCACGGTTGCCACGCTGGCCTGAACCGCCACTGTCTTCAGTAGGCCTTTACTACCAAGTCAATTTCATGGCCCATCTGAAAGAGCCTTTCAGCCTTGGGCAAACTTCCAGGGCACGGTGACGACAGCGGTCAGGAGAAGCAGGTTCACAAAGGAGCCACCAAGGGCACCTGCTACACGACACGCTCGGCCAGTACTTACAGCCCCCTTACAGTAGAGTCGAAGTTGGCCTGAAGGAGTTCGAACAATTACAGACATTCTTTTTCTGTCACTGTAAGAGTAGGAAAAAAAAAAAAGTTATCACTGGTCTGTATTGTAGGACCCATGCCCTATGATTAAGCACCAAACACATCAAAAGATGGCCTGGTAGCCCTAAAAATGGAGAAACTCTGTTTCCCTTATCTTCTCCTTCAAAGGTGGGCTTTAATTGTATACCTCCCCCTCTTTTTATTATACACAACGGATATAAACCTATTTTTTTTTTCCCTGCCATGGAAACTCACTAATATAATTATGTATAGCAAGAGAGCAGAAACAGAAAACTTGACCGTCCGCTACGCACATCTAATTTACTCCTGACGATACTCCGTAAAAGTGTTTTTGTTCTACGGCTCAAAATATTAGTAATCTGCCCAGTAAGCAACAGAGTGGAAGCTTCTCTAGACATCCGCTGAACTCAAAAGCCCCTTGTTGGGTCTTCTTTTAACTGGAGTAAAAAGCAATTACAAAGTCGTAGAACATTCCTCATGTGGCACTGAGGTGAGCCTCACTGCCGCCCTCCCCACTCCGACACGGACCCTCCTACACTGGTCTTTCATCATGACTCATGCTCACTCATGGAGCCTTCAATGGCTCCCCACTGCCTACAGGTTCCAATTCTTGCTGACCTCCACTCACCTCTGCGGCCTGGTCTCATCCCGCACGAACCCGCCCTTTCACCAGCAGGCGTCCAGCACACCGGAAGACACGGCACCCCCCCCCCCCCCAAAGCTCCTGCCCCATGCCTCTCGCAGACAACATTCCATCCTCCTGAAACGCGTCCTAACCACAGCGGGCCCCACACCACCCACCCCAGCAAGGGGATTTCCAATGGACTATGAGCTCCTCAGACTAAGGGACATTCTCTCTCCAGCTCTGTTTTAGTTCCCACACCCTAACCCTAAGCACTCTGCCTGGCCTGGATTTGAATTCTCCCTCGGCCACCTAGTAGCCGGGGACTCGTGGCAAAGTTGTTTGCCCAGCACTTCGGTTTCTGAATGCGCAAAGCAGGACTGCCACCAGGTACCGCAAAGGAGTGTGGTCACGATTAAGTGGCACTGGGAAGAAGAGGAGTCCACTAAAAAGAAATAGAACCACAGCTATAAGTGATCTTTTATTCCCGCATGTTCTCCCGTAAGTTTTTAAAACATCCTCACGTCCATATTCACCTGCTTTAATTTAATTCCCTTTCCTCCTCCTTGTCCCTCCAATAACTGCTGGTCCCAGTTAACACAGCCGCATAACAGCACAGTTTCCAGGACACCAGTAAGAGACGGGGCACAAAAAGTCCGGAGCAATGTTTAGTATGTTCCTCACCTCCACCCACAGGGACACTGTCTCCTACTCCCCCTATGAACCACTGCTGTTATCAACCATCGTTCTTCCCCTCTGAATACGCAGCCACAAGGGCTCTTGACCCACCAAAGTTCAAGTTTTCAGTCCTAAAATTAAAGACTAGGGCTAGAAAGCATTTCCTACAAGAGGGTTACAAAACTGATCTTTTTCAGGGGTGCCTGGGTGGCTCAGTCTGTTAAGGGTCTGACTTCAGCTCAGGTCACAATCTCCATGGTCCGTGAGTTTGAGCCCTGTGTCGGGCTCTGTGCCGACAGCTCAGAGCCTGGAACCTGCTTCAGATCCTGCGTGTCCTCTCTCTACCCCTCCCCTGTTCGCACTCTGTCTCTCTCTCTCTCAAAAATAAACATAAAAAAAAATTTTTTTTAAACTGATCTTTTTCAAACAGCTTATAAAGCAGACAGAATAAACAATGTGTGAAATCATTTAACAAAGGTTATTTAAAAAAACCCAAAGTTTAATAATTGGAAAATAGGCTCTCGAGGTAGCAAAAGAACTTTGCTCTCAGTGTTGAGAGGCAAGACAGTACTGACAGTCAGTGTTGAGAAGGCAAGAAACAAAACATTAGGATTTTTCAAAAGGACAAACCAGGAATGATCTAGGGAAGCAAATAATCAACAAATATTCCTGGGTCTGAAAATTAGATAAACCACCCTGGGGAAGAATGAGCTGGCATACAGACAGAACAACTGCCCAACTCAGACAAAGCCTCCGACGGGGATGGACTGATCTTACCTGTCTTGGCTTGTCAGTGCCCCAGGTCTGGCATGAGAGCGCTTAGATAAAGCACGAGGCACCACCTCACGGGACTTGGGAAAAACCAACAGAAATAAGGCCCTCCCCACCACACACTCCCAACTGTGCAGACGTGTCCGCGGCTGCTGATGCCGGAACAGCGGGTCTGGAAATCTACAGAAACAGGAGGCTATGGGAGCACAGTGCTTCACTCGGGGAAAACACACGCGCGCGCGCGCACAGGAAAATGACCTGCTTCACTCTCTTTACAGAAAGTCCCAAATTCCAGACAGGAGAGGGACTGTGGAGATCTACTCACTAACTTTAATACCTACGTGCTGTATTTAATCAGATCATACAATCTTGCAAACACTCTGATGAAGCCGTTAAATATATACGGAAGTATTTTATTCCGGCGCATGAAGGAGAAGCATACCTAGAAAATTCCAGGACGTTAAGGATTCCAAATGTCTGTTCCTGTCCCATCTAAAGGAAGAAAAACAGGCTCTTACCTGAGGTGCCAAGTATTAAAATCTCAAAACAACAGTCTCCCCAGTAGTAAACCTCTCTATACACACATCTCCCCGTTCCTCCTCCTCCTCCCAGCGCTCTCTCTCTCTCTCTCTCTGTATATAATCCACACACACATATCCCTCTCACCCTCCCTCTCTGTAATACATACACATCGATTACCTCTCCCGCTCTCCCTCCTCCCCACCTCATTCTCTCTCCATCTCTATCCCCCTGCCAAGGCCTTTTCGACAGGTACAGGTTTCTCACAAGCCAGTCAGGTGGGGTCATAGCTCCCCCTTCTGGTAGAAGCTTCTCATTCTTCTCTAGGACATCACAACAGCTGGCTGACCCTCCCTTCCAAGAACACCTGAAACCTTGGGGCCAGTCATGCTTCTGAATTCAGAATTTTATACATTTCATTAAAAATGCACACATACACCATGTGGCATGATTTCCCCAGAGGCTTACGCGGCCACAACGCCCTAAAATCCAACACATCAATTTTCCGCAGCAAAACGTAGGACACGGAGATTCCTAAGACCATAAACGGCCTCATGTCAGTTCTGGCTAAGTTTTGCTGCCAGATGCCTATTCCCCAAATACAGGAGAAAACTTTTTTGGAATCCAAAGCTTCCTGGATTCGCGATTTAGAAATAAGGATTATGGATCTGCATAAGATTTTAGAGCAATTCATCAAATGTTATTTTTCTTCAAGTTCTTCAAAGCTGGAACCTCAATGTTCTCGATTTTTCCCGGAAGGTTCCAGGCTGTGTGGACCGTTGCCAAACTCCTTAATCAAACCTGCTCTCTATTTCCCCAATACATCGCGGTGAAAAGCACGTGGGCCTTGAAGTTCCATAGGTAGGAGTCAGAATCTTATTTCTGCCACTGAGCGTGTGGCCTCCTCACAAACGTGTCCCTCAGGCTTGAGAGAAGTAATGAATGAAGCCAATTATCCAGGGAAACCTGAGGCATCATTACTCTCCTGTGCACAACTCCCCTCACACCCAGAGATACAACCAGTGACCCTCCTCATCTGGTTCTTTCTCCTCAGGCTGTCCCAACTTCCTCAGAGGCCCGCTCAGAAGCGTGCCCACCATTACCCCGCAAATCGGCCCAAGCGCTGTGACCGCCAGGTGCTAACCCCTCTCTGCTCTCAGATCAACCACTGGGCAACCACGTGCATCCCACGGACTCGACCATTAAGATGATCAGTAGCGGCCACTTCATGGCAACAGCTGGTAACCAACTTGAGAAGGTGGGGTTTGAGGACACTCTGGCTGAACGGGATCTCGAAGGTATTATTTATGGCCCTGAACTAGTCAGAGAGTCTCATGTACTCCCAGACACGTGGCCTTAATGGGCTAATAAAATGACAGAGGGGTGCCCATCCACCCTTCACCGACATCTACCACCGTGATGACAAGGTCAGTGGGCTCCCTGGCTTCCCTGTATTTAGCCGCTCTTGTGAGCAAAGCAGAAGCAGCCTTGTCTCCTTGTCTCTCCCACTCGTGCCCAGTCAGTCCGTCCCGCCTCCAGTCCCCATCGCCGCAATGCACAGAAACCAGCAGCACCCGTGTGACAGCAGATCATACAGCGGAGGTTCTGCGTCTCCCCAAACTGAGGGGGGCGAAGGCTTGAAAACCTTCCACAAAGGAAATTCTGTATTCAGTCTGTTGCTTGGCTCCACCTCTAATGACTGCACCTTTCCCTAAGCGAGACTTGCTGGTGATTAAAATGAACTAAAAATGATTATGATCTCTGTCCTCCAGAAGACAGGAACCCAAAAACGCCAAGAAATGGGCACTCTGTTGAGGTCTGGTATTTTCTAGGTTTCACATTTCTAAGTACAAGAAAAAAATGGAACACTGCCAAGTTAGGAACGATAACAGCTATGTAAGTTAGTAGTGAATTTCAAGTGCATCAGCAAGGTCTAGAGACACAAGATACACATAAAGGCAAAAACCGCTATAATCCGTCAGTCCTCCCCAAATTGAGGGGTGCAGGAAGGCAGAGGAGAGAAGGCAGTGACTGCTTCCAGTCCCCTCATCAACACAGACTGTAGCGAAATGCAGCCCCTCTAACGGTCAGCATCAAAAATGCCAGGGCATTGCCAGTCCCAACCATCGATTTCCCCCGTTACCTGCCTCAAGGGTCCCTACTGGATGTTATACTTGATTTCCATTTTTTCCTGTCACCAAATTTCTCCCTCAGGCTTCCTGAGCAGCCAAACTCAAAAAAACCAAACAAACAGAAAACAAAACAATCATAAAATAAACAAATCCCTTGACTGTAGGGAAAAGAAAAACTCGTGTAAATAATAACAAAGATCTTAAGTGCCAACTTGCCTCTGCCCGCCCCCCCCCCCGCCAGGGAGACCAAAGCTAATGCGCCAAGGGCTGTGCTGGGCAAGAACTCTATGTGCCAAGGTTACAGGGACAGAGTCACAGATCCTGTCCTCAGGACAAGTGGGCCACGTGCTTATTTCCCTATGACAAAACCAAGAGCGGGCTTGCTAGGTTCTTTACTACAAATCACACCAGCACATGCAAGACTTGTGGACAAGCGTCTCTGAGAGAAAAATGCCCGCAACACAACATGAATAAACTGACAGAATCCCGTCACGCCCGCAGTTTCGCAACGGGGCCTAATCCTCACGGGAGGGGGAAAAAAAAAAAAAAAAAGAAGAAGAAATGTAACTATCGTGTTTACATCAGACACGCTATTTCAAACACAGTCTTCAAAAAAGGAGGCGACATACAATGTCAAGAGGTACCCGGGCTCGTCACTTACGGCTTCTATGATGACCGAGTATGGCGTTCTGGCGGTGAAGACAAAACCCAGCTTCCTAGCTCCCTTCACCAAAGCGGCTTCATCTGTCAATAGAGTTGACGAGGCATTGACTAATCGCGGGTAATGGCGGAATTCCGTGGAGCAGGCATTTTACACATTAGGCAGATCGGCGGCCGCTAGAGAGGCCCGGCCTAAGCCCACAAGGGTAAGGACTCAGGATTCAGGAGGTGCTCGCTCAGTCCGCCACCAGGATCCTGAAGGCAGCACTTTCGTTAGGCAGGAAAGACAGGACCTGAAGCTGATCGTCGGGACAAGAGTGCTGGTATACCTACTGTCCTCCACTGGGGTCAAGTTCTCCTTAAGGAACTTAAGCTACATTCCCATGGCTTCCTGACTAACCCATCTCGTCCGAGTGAGGCAGCGTTTCACTTCTAGTATGGTAGGATTCAGAGCTCCAGGAAGCGGGTCGAGAGTCAGCACCCAGCTTCAGCAGCAGCTGGAGAATCTACGACGGGCACAGGGTGAACAGGGAAGCCAGGCCACCCTCCCCTGAGAGTTTTGTCCAGTGCAGGGACTTTTTTTTTTTGCTTTATGATGATTTTTCCTTTACTCAAAATTATTGGAGAATAGTAGCATTCAGGTTAAATGTTCTGGTAAACTGAAAATCACTGACACATACATGGCACAACATTCACAATACACTTCAACAAATTTTCAGAGGACTCAAAGACAGGTATGCTTCAAGCTGAAATTATGATTTGATCTCTCTCTTCCACTGCATGTAGCCTCTTATGAGCAATAGTGATTGCTATGTTATTTTTGCAAGGGACTTCTGCTAGGAGCTGCAAGATGGCCTGGGGCCTCCCATCGTGGTCACAGTGTTACAGAGTCAGGAGGGCCCAGCGCCACCTTTCTGTGGCTTTATCGCTTGTGACCATAACCTGTACACTGCGTGAGGCCAGAGGTAAACAGTGGGGTCTTCGTGAAGCCGACCTCCCTACCGCACCCTCCACAAGTAAATGCAGACAGCCAAGCCTCCAGAAAAGGGGATAGCACGGCACACCCGGCCCAGAGCCCTCACCTGGGGAGGAAGCCTGGTAGATGATGTTATCTCCATCCTTCTCAGGGACGACGGTGTGGCACACGGCCAGAAGGGTGAGGAACTCCTGTATGCACGGAGCTGTGGGCTACAGACATAAGGCAAGGCGATCATCTGTTAAAACACCGCTGGCATAGAGCAGGGTTAGATTCAGCCATCCCCTGCTTAGAGCCCGCTACTGGCTTTCGGCCCCCTTTCGAACACAGGTCGAGGCCCTAGCGTGGACCCCACGTCCCCCACGATGCCACCCCCTGGGTGGCAGCTGCTCTCCACCCAGCTCCACCTCCACCTCCTCCCGCCTCTCCCCTCCTGGGTGCTCCACCAGCCGGTCTGGTCCGTAGGTCTTCCGACAGGCCTCCGCCCGTCCCACTGCCCCTTGCCCCCTCCACCTGCTCACAGCCAGTTCTTACTCATCCTCTCTGCTTCCATTCGACAGTCACTTCACCTGAGAAGCCCCCTACCACCCGTCTCGGAACATCGTTCTTAATGTACTAACCCTGGGGTCAGAGGAGAGCGAGGAGGCAGCACGCGCCCCTGCTAGAGTTCCCCCAGCCCCCGCCTCGCTTGTTCCAAACGCCTCGAACAATCCTGCCGCCCACGTGCGGCTTCCCCACGTCTGGGAGACCCCAGCGTGCCAGAAGGTCATCTGTCTTCCTCAAGAACGTAACCCCAGGCCCAGCAGACAGAAGGCGTTCAAGTCTATGTTGGATCAGTATACTGAGAGCGGACTCGCCAGGCGGGTGAGTCCCTGCTCTTTCTCTTCCATCGTCCTAGCATTTCCTCTACACCTTGTCTGTTCTTTAACCTAATAATTGCTTAAAAGCTATAAGGCAGTGCATCCTTATTACTAAAAAAAAAAAAAAAAAAAAAAAAAAAAAAAAAAAAAGCCGTCCTGGATATGTATTTAATATATTTCTCCGATCCTACACACACACTCCTCATGATTTTCATTGGGATTAGGTTATAGAAATAACAGAGAAATGCCATCTTAATACTGTTTACCCATCTAAGAATACAGAAAGCTTTCCTATTGATTAAAGGCTTCTAGGGGCGCCTGGGTGGTGCAGTCGGTTGAGCGTCCGACTTCAGCCAGGTCACGATCTCGCGGTCCGTGAGTTCGAGCCCCGCGTCGGGCTCTGGGCTGATGGCTCAGAGCCTGGAGCCTGTTTCCGATTCTGTGTCTCCCTCTCTCTCTCTGCCCCTCCCCCGTTCATGCTCTGTCTCTCTCTGTCCCAAAAATAAATAAACGTTGAAAAAAAAATTAAAAAAAAAAAAGGCTTCTAATACTTCTAGCTATAGGCCCTGGCATATTTTATTAATCTTGTTAATTTTTTATTCATTCAAAAAATACCTACATGCCTACTGTATGTGAGAACGATACTAGACACCTTATCTATTGCTTTTTATGTTATGAATAGGATTTCTATTATATTTCACAAGAGTCTGTTCAGATATAAGGACCAACACTGAGTTTTGTAAGTGCGTTTAATGTCGCTTGTAATGAACCCCTTACCAGCTCTCCGAGTTTCAGTTGACTCTCCTGGGTTTTAAGGCAGACAGTTATTACATCATCCACAGATGACGGCATTTTCCTTTTCTTTTCTAACATATACACTTGAGTTCTTACTGGCCCACTCAGGCTAGCACTCTAGGGACGATGTTCAAAGCCAGGGGTGATACCGGGCCTCCTTGTCCTCACGTTATTTTAACGCCAAGGAAGGTCTTTTATATTTCACTTTTTGATTGGCAGCTGGCTATAAATTTGAGACAGATTTGTCTTTTCACTGATCAGGAAGCAACTCTATGTTTTCTGATTTCTGCAGAGTTTTTGTTTTTAGTTTCTCAGTCACAAATGGACAGTGATCGGTATCTGAAAACATTTTGAGTTTCCCCCAACCCGTCAATGAGACTGAAGAGCAGCCATGTGGCAGCGAATCATAACCACTCACACGGCTACTTCTTATCCACCTTCAGGAAAAGAAAATGCACGTTCAACTACGGTTCAGTGAAATCGAGTAAGTTAGAGGATTTACAAATTCCCCAAGGTCTACACGGCAAAGGGTGCTGGGGAATCACCTCCAGTGACTCCGACATCATAGCAGGGAATCATTTGCTGAAATTAAAGGTGACCATCTCCAGGAATATCAGTGTTTGCAGATACATTCATACTGTTAGTTTCTTGAGAAGGTAGGATTAGTAAACACTTTAAATTTTTTTTTTTTTCAACATTTATTTTTGGGACAGAGAGAGACAGAGCATGAACGGGGGAGGGGCAGAGAGAGAGGGAGACACAGAATCGGAAACAGGCTCCAGGCTCTGAGCCATCAGCCCAGAGCCTGACGCGGGGCTCGAACTCCCGGACCGCGAGATCATGACCTGGCTGAAGTCAGACGCCCAACCGACTGCACCACCCAGGCGCCCCAGGATTAGTAAAAACTTTACATGCAGCACGATCTCGGCATCTGCAGTGAATTTGTGTGTGTGTTCACATGTGCACACAAAGATAACAGAAAGGAACAGACGGAAATGTTAACGGTACTTGGCAGCAAAGGTCAGAAGCGATTTAGGGGGTTAAAAAAATACTCTGTATCCTCTAAGTGTTTCCGCAGTGAAAATAAATTGCTTTTTATATAAAGGCCACCACTCCTTCCGAGTTTCTAAGAGTCGTCACAGCGGCTCAGAGAACTGGCTCTCCAAGAGAGAGCAGCAGAAGAGTCCCACACTCCAACACGCTCTCTCTTGTGCAGCTTTCGATCATGTCCCCCTCTCAGGCACGCTCTCCCAGTTCTCACTGGTAGCAATTACCAGGCCCTGCAGCCCCTCTGGTGAACAACCCCTCTTCCAAACTAGCGGGCCATCATCACCCCCGTCTGCTGTGCTGAAATGTGGCCCCAGGCTTGATCTAGTGGCTCCGGTGGGAGGTGGGGGCAGACCCGGAGGAAGATCAGCATTTTGCAGCAAGACCATCTGCTTTAGCTGAGACCTGGTCAAGGAGCAGGGGGAAGGAAGCTAGCATCTTCTACGTTGGATCAGTACACCGAGAGCGGACTCGCCAGATGGGTGAGTCCCTGCTCTTTCTCTTCCATCATCCATCCTAGCATTTCCTCTACACCTTGTCTGTTCTTTAACCTAAGGGCAGGTGGCCACGTCCGCAGGCCCAGAAGTTACACAGGAACAGGTGCATCTACCCAGAAGAGCCCAACCCTAGTCCCAGGGTCTCGATCCTACCAGACTTTGATGCGGATGACTTTGTGAGGCTTCCAATTCAGCTTTCTAAGAAGTTCCGCCACTTGGACCATTAGGTCTTGGGCCTGGTCTTTGGCAATATTGGCCTAGGCGGCAGGAACTGAAGGAAGTATTTACAGGCTCCCAAGGACGACTCTGGCTTTCATACTGTGCCTTACGCTGGTAATTAACTGACCCAAGCTTATTGTTTTCGCTCTTTGATATAAATGGTACTCGGCAACAACCGGTTCCACAGACAATTCAACGATTTCATGAGCTAGAAACACACGATACATAAAAACGTAGCATGCGGGGGGGACAAGAAAAGACCGCTTTCTCCTGCCTCTGAGAACGATCGTAGCTGGCACAACATCTCATCCCACAGTGTAGCAGGAAAGAGGGTCTTTGATTCACGGCAAATAGTAAAATCTTTCTGACAGCTAATAAGAACAGTCGCGCACACACTCAAGTTAAGTTTCCGCTTTGAGTGGTAGGCCAGACAACATTCTTAAAGATCCAAAAAGGAAAAATCCCTAAAACAAAACTGTTCTAACTTTGGTTCTCCAGTTAACCTGGCATTCTGTAATAAATGAGGTAAAGGAGACAAACCATGCGCAGCCTATGGATGAGAGGTTTGCAATATATTTGAAACGAGTGTTCCATGTTTGCAAATAAACTTTTTCCTTTCTGTAACTTCCAAGAAAAGGCTTTTATAACTTCAAAGAAATGATTGTTGGACAAGGCACGCATGCACGTATATGTATCTTTTTAGAAGTTAAAGCTTTTGCATGTGGAGAAACAGATACTATTTATCATTTTAACCATCTGTAAGGGCATGATTCAGGGACATTAAAGACACACTGCTGTGTACCCACGACTGTATCTACACCCAAAACTCCCATCTTCCCAAACTCTGTACCCGTCAAATAGTAACTCCCCATTCTCACCTTCCCCGACCCCTAATAACCTCTATTCTGCTCTGCCTCTATGAATTTGCCTATTTAAGGTACCTCCTAATCATAAAAAACCTGTCCTCCATTTAATAGATTTTAATCTGCACAAAATGCTTTCTATATATAGAAGTATTTGATGACTGTAAAACATAGAAAAGTAGGCATGTCTAAAATTGGCATGCCAAATCACAGCTATAAAGTACTTAAATACATATACAAATAATTTCTTCTTCAAGACTCAAGCTCAAAAGTCTTAGGCATAATGACTCAAAAAAAAAAAAAAGAAAGAAAAACCCATATGTGTTCTTCCTTGGTAAATCTTTGGGAAATTATCCCACAAATAGGAAGTCATTGGTTAGCAATGTAAACAAAGGACCACATGAACTTGTTCCTTGAAATTTTCCGTAGGTGGATTCTTTAATAGGCAAATTCCACCTTGGCTATCAGCCTACACAAAGCTTAAAACATAGTCCTAAAGGACCCAGAAAATCAGAAATGATGACCCAGGAAAAACAAAAAATCTGTAGCATATGGAGGTATTCCCTTGGGAGGAAAGCAAAGGTTTTCTTGGCCCAAATGCTTTAATTTTAGTCAACGGTCCCAAGACAATTTAGATAGGAATGTGGGATATCCATAGGCTAAAATCCTGAAATGCTTCTTCCCTCTCCTCAATCCTATTTTGGCAAAATAACCAAGTGATCTAAGAGGCTCTGTACTTACAATGTTTTAAAAATCCATGAAGTACATTAAACCTAATCCCGATTTTCTGAAAGAAAATTAGTGTAGCCTACGGTCCTCGTTATTTATAGTCGAGCTACATGTTAAATGTCAGTGGGGTAATTAACACAGTAGCCAAGATGTAGAATACCCTAGAAGGCTTCAAGCACACCTTTAAAAAGCGGTGAACATAGGCAAGTAGGCTTTTGCTAAAATAATAGAAAATAAATTCTCCAGTCCATGGCCATATCACACCCTCAGTGAACTCTGAGTGTCCAGATTATTAAAATATCCTTTAAAGTCTCCATGTGTTCGGGGCGCCTGGGTGGCTCAGTCGGTTGAGCGTCCGACTTCGGCTCAGGTCACGATCTCGCGGTCCGTGAGTTCGAGCCCCGCGTCGGGCTCTGGGCCGATGGCTTGGAGCCTGGAGCCTGCTTCCGAATCTGTCTCCCTCTCTCTCTGCCCCTCCCCCGTTCATGCTCTGTCTCTCTCTGTCTCAAAAATAAATAAACGTTTAAAAAAAAATTTTAAAGTCTCCATTTGTTCATCGATGCTTATGATAACCTCACTGAGCCAGGGATTCCCTTATGAAAATAGTGCTGGCCCTGCCCCACTACTCTCGACGGCCTTCCCACTGGAATGAAAGGAAATCTGGCTCAGGACGGCAGATGGTGAGGTGGCAATGGATGAAAAAAAGCAGCACTAACTTCTCCAGAGAGTAGGGTTCCTTCCAGAAATGCATGCCATCGGCCCCGCGGCAGGAAATGCTCCTGTTAGAGGATCCTGCTACATCTCAGGTCTCTACTCGAATGCCAAAAGAGGACCGAGCATGCGACCGATGGTCAGAAACAGCACCCATGCACGGGTTCAGCTTTGAAGAGAACATCTGTACGTATACACAAATTAACTGAGCTCGGGATTTCGAGATTTCAAGATTGGGGATCCCAGCAGCAAATGTAGAGTGTCTCCCCACGATCCCTTCTCCAAATGAGGATTTGCCCCCTGTGCACTCATTTTCGTCACCAGCCCACACTCTAGGTGAATGCGAGTCACCATTCACTGCGGGTGCCCACGATGCCCACATTTCAACGATTCTGTTAGCCCCAACACCCACCAAAGCGATCAGACTCCTCCATCTACACAAAATGAAATCGCTTTCTTGGGGAGAGGTATCGTACCCCCCCTCCCCCCACGCCACAAAGGTAAACAATGACTCCTAATGATTTTACATCTCTTTCCCCAACTAATAAAAATCCCCTGAATGTTTTCTTACTCATCTCTTCCCCCAATACCTAGCAAGGTGACTGATATCAACCAGGCCCTTAAGCTGTTTGCTAAATGAATGAGTAGATGAATGAGTCTCTTATTTAAATTCAGATCCACTCACGTGCCGTTTCTGAGCCTTCCCTGGGATTCTGAGGGACCCCGAGCAAGAGGCTCACCTCACTTGCTCTGCTGTTTCCTCACCCACGGATCTGGGCCAGGAAAACAAACTTGAAAGGAGACTAAGTGCAGTTCCCCAAGCCTCTAGGTCACCCTTCCACCTTCGTCCTTTCCCATTCTCCACCCCAACTTGAACAGACACATTTAGTCACCTAAATACCCTCTAAACACTATTCGGGAATGCTGGAGTCCTCTTTCAGAAAGCAAGCCCTCACTGTGCCCATGAAGCCTTGGATATCCGTGATTAAGCTGCCACCCCCCACAGAAGCTTCTTCTCAGATGCCACTCTTCAGCTTGGAGAACCTCTAGGCTAGCAGCTGGACCTATGGCCACTATCTAAATTCAAAAAAAAAAAAGGGGGGGCGCCTGGGTGGCTCAGTCGGTTAAGCGTCCGACTTCGGCTCAGGTCATGATCTCGCGGTCCATACGTTCGAGCCCCGCACTGGGCTCTGTGCTGACAGCTCAGAGCCTGGAGCCTGCTTCGGATTCTGTGTCTCCCTCTCTCTCTGCCCCTTCCCTATTCACGCTCTGTCTCTCTCTCAAAAATAAATAAACGTTAAAAAAATTTTTTTTTTTAATTCAAAAAAAAGAGAACACATCGATGCCTGTGACTATGATACAGGGCACGGACTTCAGCAGCATCCATTGTGTGGTCTGGGACCACTTCATCAGCACCACCGGGCACTGAGGCAGAAAGTCCGCATCCCAGCCGGTGGGCGTGGGTGCCTTACGTGCACGCATTTGAGAATCGTGCCTAGGAAGATTTCAGCGTTAACAAATGGGCAAGTGCAGCAGAGAACAGCAAATTTCCTCACTGAGAATTTAGAGAAAGTTTGAAATAGATCTGCATCTTAACAAAATGTTGGAATGGTGAACTTTTAATTTTGCTCAAGTTTACCTAACTTTAGATTTTTTTTCAGAAAAAAAAATCAGATGGAATTCACACTGATTAAATGGGTTGCAAAATGCCTTCATCCCTAAAGACTTTTCTAAGTTGGTATTTTTCAAAGTAGCTTTTCAAATGAATTTAGGCGACCCTGTAGTTAATCCCGGTTTGTTAGAATAGTAGAGATAATGTGATGTCAGACTTAAGAATCAACCAGACTTAGGTTCTGAGTCTCATATCTACTTTTGTTTGCTGGTAACTCTTGGCCAAGTCGATATTTTCACGCAGCTTCCTATCACTTCTCCGGGGTGACTCCAGCGCTAAAGGAAATACGCGTCAAATGTCTGGCACACGGTAGGATGCTATAAATGCAACATGCTCTTCTGCCCTCCTTTTCTTCCCTACATTCTCCTGGTCCAAGCATAAAGCAAGTGTCCTTCAAAATCCATGACCTCTTAGATGCACAACCGTGAAGAAATGGTACTGCAGAAATCTTAAAGAGCAGGAGAAATCCGAAATGTTGGCGAATTCCATATTGAGACTCGTCTTCATCTTGACGTGAGACTTTGGAGCTCCACCACATATTTAATTCAGCTTTGCGTTACCAGGCAGAGTGTTAACCAGAGCATTTATTTCCGATCACTTCCCTGAATACTAACTCCAGAAAAGTAAAACCACATCTCCTCCCCAAGGTCCAAAATTATAAATTTCAAGGCAGCACACATACACGTAAATAAAAGTACACCATAAGCTATGGAACATTCTAGAAGCAAAACAGTGGCCTTACATGATGATCTTCAATGTTCTTCAAGAGCCTAGGATCATCAAAGTCACATGAGTCACTAGGGGGAGGAGGTATCCGGCTGTGAGAGAGAACAGAAAATACTTATTCAGTTCAAAAATTTCTTTAAAATCTACCCACACCTAGTAAGAATTTGTCTTGAAGAAGAATCACACCTAAAAAGCCTATAGATTTACATTAAGCTTTTGAAGATTTGGAATAATGCATATTATTTCAGACCTCGAGGTAGAAAATCTTTAGCCTTACTATAAGCAGAGTATTTTATATGTTCATTATAAACAACGACATAGTTACAAGAAAAAAACAGAGGCAGGGGTCAACACTTTGTCATTTTAGCTGTTCTCTGACGTCTACCAGGGAAAATTTCTGAGTATTTACCTCAAAGCGGGTAAAATAGGAACAATTATTGTATTGTATCTAGGCATTCATTTATGGTCAGAACTCATACGCAGAAGAGAGAAGGAGGCAAACATTGTGAGAAAGGAACCGATAAAACTTGATACAATGGTGGTGTGCTGCTATCACACTGAAGAAAATGTGAAGGGTTAAATATATTCCTGTATCCCCACTTCCTCCTGAAACCCCTTCTTGGAAACAAAGACGACGGAAGAAGTGACCACAGCCAAGGTCAGCCTGAACTCTGGATGTGGGAGTTTAGCAGAGCAGAAACCAACAGCTTGTGCAGTGAAGAGACTAGAATACCAACTGATGCCCCTAGCAGAATCTTGCGGAAGCTGAGCAAATGGCAGCCTGAGGTGCCTGTCCCATAAAGGGAAAGTGGGAAGCAGGAGGGGTTCCAGATCCATCTGAGGAAGAGTCTGCCTCCAGGAACCTTCCCCCTCATCCCAAGCAGCCAGATAACTGAACTTTTTGGAACTCAGAAAGCCATGGAAGGTTTATAGTTTGGAGAAGTCAAATCAGAGTAGCCTTGGACCCAGCAACACGGGGCACACAAGCGGGTAGGGTAGGGAATTCTCCCAGGACAGGAGTCTTAAGTGCATCCTTCATGACCACCAACTCTCTGCCTCTACTCAGCTCCTTTAACAGCCACAGCCAGATTTACATCCTGGAGAGTTCTCCTCATGAGAAGACGACTGATCACATAGAAGACCAAGGCTGACATCCAAAGATCCTCTACTAAAACTGCAGGTCCCGGCCGATCATCCCACAGGGAAACCAGTCAGTCATCAACTGCGTGGTCTCCCCTGCCCATGTAGCCCTACCAATCAGCTTTGTTAGTATATAAATCTTAAAACATGAGCACACACCATCACTAGTCCTAAGGGAAATGCCAATCGAAACCACAATGAGATACCATTTCACACCCATTGAGATGGCTATTGTGTACCTGAAAACAAAAACAGAAATTAACACGTGTTACGAGGATGTGGGGAAAATGTGTGTTGCTGCCAGAAATATAAATGGTGGAGCTGCTGTGGAAAACAGTTTGGTGGCTCCTCAAAAAATCAAACATAAAACTACCACACGACCCGCCAATCCCGCTTTCAGGTATATACCCATAATAATTAAAAGCAGAGACCAGATACTTCTGTACCAATGTGCACGGCAGCATTAAACACACCAGGCAAGAGTAGGAAAAAACCAAATGCCCATCAACAGATGAAGGGTTATACAAAATGTGGTATATACAGACAATGGAATATGACTCAGCCTTCCATGTCAATAGAATTCTGATACAGGCTACAATATGTATGACACAACTTTGAAGACATTATGCTGGGAAGCAGGAAGTATGGAAGGTATCAAGGGAAGGACTGGCTATTTCTTGTTAAATCCTTGTAGTTCCGGGGCGCCTGGGTGGCTCAGTCGGTTAAGCGTCCGACTTCAACTCAGGTCACGATCTTGCGGTCCGTGAGTTCGAGCCCCGCATCGGGCTCTGGGCTGATGGCTCAGAGCCTGGAGCCTGCTTCCAATTCTGTGTCTCCCTCTCTCTCTGCCCCTCCCCCGTTCATGCTCTGTCTCTGTCTCAAAAATAAATAAATGTTAAAAAAAAAAATTTAAAAAAAATCCTTGTAGTTCCGCTATTACTTTTAAAAGCATATTCATGTTTAATTTTAGTTTGGTTCTCTCTTGCAAAAAGAAATATGAAACTTTTATTAACAAAATATTTAAGCGAAAATGACAATATAGAATTGTTCCAAAACCCTTCCCACTAAGACATCAAGAAGTGCTAGAATCCACTTACCAAAAATCATCTGAGGATGGTTCTCTTGTCAATTCTGGAAAATGACTGCCAGAGAAAGGGAAACAGAGTGTTCATAAAACTGATCAAGAGAGGCACTCACACAAAACATTCTCCGGGATAGATCATATATTAGGCACGAGACGAATCTTCACAAATTCAAGGAAACTTACATCACATCAGGCATCATTTTCAACCATAATGGTAGGACCAGAACTCAATTACCAGAATGAAACTGAAAATTCAAAAATATGCGGAGATTACACAACACACTACTGAACAACGAATGGGTCAAAGAAGAAATCAAAAGAGAAATAAAAAAAAAAAAAAAACACGAGTAGACAAAAGAAAATGGAAATGCAACATAGTAAAGCTTATGGGATGTAGCAGAAGCAATTCTAAGGAGGAAGTTCACAGGGATAAATGCCTGCACGAAAAATCAAGAAAAATCCCAAATTACCTAGTTTTATACCTCAAAAAACTAGAAAAAGAACAAATGACACAACGTCCTTAGTATACTAACTTCCTTAGCATAAGGAAGAAAGTAGCAAAGATTAGAGCAGAAATTAACGAAATAGAGGAAAAAAAAAAAAGATCAATGAAACTATGAGCTGGTTCTTAAAAAGATAAACAAAATTGACAAACCTTTAGCTAGACTCAGCAGAAAAAAGCAGGACTCAAAATCAGTAATGAAAGAAGTGATACAATATAAATATGAAGGCTCATAAGAGATACTATCAATAATTATATGCCAAGAAATTGGACAACATGTAAGAAATAGATAAATGGATAAATACCTAGAAACCTACAACATACCAAGACTGAATTATGATGAAATATAAAATCTTAGATTGACTACTAGTAAGGAGATCAAGTCAGTAATCAATAGCCTAACAATCAAAAGTCACATCCAGACAACTTCACTAGTGAATTCTCCCAAACATTCAAAGAAGAATACCAATACTTATCAAACTCTTCCTAAAAACAGAAAAGGAGAGAACCTCCCAAACTGTTTTTACAAGGTCAGCATTACCCTGATACCAAAACCAGTTAAGGGCACCACAAGAAAATTAGAGGCCAGTACCCCTGGTGAACACAGATGCAAATATCCTCAACAAAGTATTATCAAACTGAATATAATAATACGTTAAAAAAAATCATGCACCATGATCAGTTGGGATTTATTCCAGTATACAAGGATGGTTCAACATCTATATTCCATCAATGTGACACACAACATTAACAAAATGAAGGATAAATATCATATGATCATCTCACTACATGTAGAAAAAGTATTAGACAAAATTCAACATCCATTTATGACAAACATTCTCAACAAAATGGCTATAGAGGGAACATACCTCAACATAATAAAGGTCGCATGTGACAAGCCCACAGCTAACATCCTAATAGTGAAAAGCCGAAAGCTTTTCCTCTAAAATCAGGAACCAAACAAAGATGGCCACTCTTGCCACTTTTATTCAACACAGCACTGGATATCCCAGCCACAGCAATCAGGCAAGAAAAATAAAAGGTACCCAATTCAGAGAGAAGTAAAATTGTCACTAATTGCGGATGACACGATACTATATATAGAAAACTGTAAGAGTCCACCAATAATTATTAAAACAAATGAATTTAGCAAAGGTTGGTTGTATTTCTACAGACTAACACTAAATCATAAGAGAAATTTAAAAATCTCAACCAAGGAGATGCAAAACCTGACACACTGAAAGCCGTAAGACATGAAAGAATACAAAGACTCAAATAAATATTAAGATATTCCATGTCCATGGATGAGAAGAATTTACTGTCAACATGTCCGTACAAACCAAAGCAATCTACAGAGTCAATGTAATTCCCATTTAAATTCCAATAGCATTTTTCACAGAAACAACAAATTATAATTTGTATGGAACTACAAAAGACTTAAATTGCCAAAGCAATCTCAAAAAACAATAACAAAGCCAGGGACGTGACACAGCCTGGTTTCAGACTATATTACAAAGCTACAGTACTCAAAACAGGATAGCACTGGCATAAAAACAGACACATATATCAATGGAACAGAAAGGAGAGCCCAGAAATGAACCCATGCAATATGGTCACTTAATTTCTGGTAAAAGTGCCAAGAATACATAACAGAGAAAGGACAATCTCTTCAATAAATGGATAAATCTCTTCAACAAACTGGACAGCTATCTTACACCATACACAAAAGTCACTCAGAATGGACTACATACTTGAATGTTAGACTTGAAACCATAAAACTCCTGCAAGTAAATACAGGTATAAGCTCCTAGACATTGATCTTGGTGATGATTTTTTTGGATCTGACACCAAAAGCGAAGGCAGCAAAAAGCAAAAATAAACAAGTGGGACTACACCAAACTACAAAGCTTCTGCACAGCAAAGGAAGCCATCAACAAAATGAAAAAGGCCACCTACTGAATCGAAGAAAATATTTGAACATCATATACGTGGTAAGGACTTAATATCTAAAATATATAAAGAACTCATGCAAGTCAATGGAAAAAAAAAATAATCTGATTAAAAGTGAGCAGAAGGAGGGAGGCTGGGTGGCTCCATCGGCTGAGTGTCCAACTTCGGCTCAGGTCACGATCTCAACAGTTTGTGAGTTTGAGCCCCGCGTCGGGCTCTGTGCTGATAGCTTGGAGCCTGGAGCCTGCTTCGGATTCTGTGTCTCCCTCTCTCTGCCCCTCACCCGCTCACACACTGTCTCTCTCTGTCTCTCAAAAGTAAATAAACATTAAATTTTTTTTTTAAATGAGCAGAAGGAGGGATGTCTGGGTGGCTCAATGGGTTAAGCATCTGACTTCGGTTCAGATCATGATCTCGAGCCCCATATCGGGCTCTCTGCTGTGCATGCAGAGACCACCTTGGGTCCTCTATCTCCCTCTCTCTCTTCCCCTCCTCCACTCATGCTCACTTGCTCTCTCAAAAATAAACATGTTTTTACAATGGGCAGAAGATCTGAATTGACATTTTTCTAAAGAATACCAACAGATGGCCAACGGGTACATGAAGATGTGTTAACCATCATGTAAATGAAAATCAAAACCACAATGAGCTATCATCTCCTACCTGTTAGAATGGTTACAAGAAATAAGACGTGTTGGCAAAGAGGTGGAGGAAAGGAAACTCTTGTGTGCTTCTGGTGGGACTGTAAATTGGTGTAACTGCTATGGAGAACCATATGGAAGTTCCTCAAAAACTTAAAAATAAAACCACCGTATGACCCAGCAATTCCAATTCTGGGTATTTATGAAAGATTCTGGGTATTAAGAAGATAAAAACACAAACTCAAAAGGATATCTGCACCCCATGTTCACTGCAGCATTATTTACATAGTCAAGATATAGTCAAGACATCCTCACCGTCTATAAATGGATGAAAGGATAAATAAAATATGGTACATATGTACAAGACAATATTACTCAGCCATAAAAAAGGAAATCTTGCTATTTGTGACAACATGGATGGACCCTGAAGGTATTAAGTGAAACCAGCCAGCCAGAGAAAGACAAATCCCACATGATCTTAGTGAAATCAAAACAAACAAACAAACAAAGCAAGCAAGCTCACAGATACAGAGAACAGGTTAGTGGTTGTCAGAAACAAGGGGTGGGGAGTGGTCAAAATGGGTGAAAGGTGCAAAAGATAAACATCCGCTTATAAAATAAGTCATGGGGATTTAACCTACAACATTGTGACTGTAGTTAATAATAAATACTATACTGCATATTTGAAAGTTGCTAAAAGAATAGACCTTCAAAGCTGCAGTGCAAGAAAAAATCAATTTTGTAACTATGTGTGGTGACAGATGTTAACTAAACTTACTGTGGGGACCATTTTGCAATATATACCAGCACTGAATCACTATGTAATACATCTGAAACTAACAAAGTTACATGCCAGCTATACATCAATAAAAAAAAAAAACAAAAAAAAAGGCATTCAGGTAAAAATAGGAGTAAGACATTTCTAATTATTAGGTTATAAATTTAAAGAAGTTAAATTTATAGAATTAAAGTTTTAAAATTAAATTTATAACATTAAATCCAGGGATTTCTTACCAGGTAAATTATTTGCAGAAATAAACCATGTTAACGGTTCAAAGTTGGGACCCATTACATTTTAAACCCATTCAGTAGTTACTACATATCTAAATCTCTTACAAATATCCTTTCCAAATACCAAAAAGGTATTTGACTAAGCAACTAAAAATAAAGTTGTTTTGCTGGAAGAATGCAAATCAAATTTTAAGCGATAAACAAACTTACCCATAGGTTACCCCAGCAATGCTGCACTTCTTGAAGTTCATGATATTGCATGTAAGAGTTCCAGTTTTATCAGAAAATAGGTATTTCACCTAAATCAAAGAACGGAAGAAATGTACATCAAAACTGTAGTAAGATATCAACACAAATAAATACAGTCTTTCCTTCTCTATTTTTCAAAATCTCCATTAATTTTAAAAGGTAAATTCCCTCAGAGCAAGTAAAACACGTTGTATAATTATATATATTATAATGTTACAACATATTTTATAATTACATATTAAATATATAAATACGTTTAATGCATAGACCACTGGGGCACCTGGGTGGCTCAATAGGTTAAGTGTCCGACTTCGGCTCAGGTCATGATCTCGCTGTCTGTGAGTTCAAGCCCCACGTCGGACTCTGTGCTGACGGCTCAGAGCCTGGAGCCTGCTTCAGATTCTGTGTCTCCCTCTCTCTCTGCCCTTCCCCTGCTCTCTACCTCCCCCCAAAATAAATAAATATTTTTTTAATTAAAAACAAACAAAACAAGAAAACCTTGTCCACTAACCAAGCCTAGAATGCAGTTGTGTGGAAACGTGCAAAGGAGGGGCCTCAATAACAGTCCTGCTGCCACATCCATCTAAGCACAAGCACTAGGTCCTTCCACAAGGACACATCACTCTCCAGGACAGTCCCACGATCTCATACGGCACCCTGGTCTAAGCGTTCAATATATCAAGACAACAAGCTCAGACTTGGGCAACCCTCAAGACATTTTTTCTCACTCCACTCCTAATTGGATTAAGAAAGCATATCCTGAAACAACACAGAACAAACATGAAGGTCCTCCATCATAGTAACAGTTAAGATTACACAGAGGCAGCATAGACGTGCTATAGATTATAGAACCTTCTGAGATACAAAGTTTTACAGATTTAACACACAAAGCTCCCAATATACAAAGGTGAAAAGAGAAATTTCTAGAGGTCACGATTAGCTGAAAAGAGATGAACTCCAAATGCACATGTGCTGTGCGAGTTACGTTCTCTCCAGTGGATCATGTGATGGGGAAGACGGAAAAGAGCTCAAGAGCATTGGAGGATGGCTGCCCAGTTCAGGCTCTGGACACAAACTAGTTAATGTGGACTCTGGGAAAGTCACCTCCTCCTTCTGGGCCCCGCTTTCCACATCTATGAAACAAAGAGTTTGGCCAGAAGATACAGAACATCTGGGAAATGAGGTCATGGATTGGTGAAGGGAGAATAATTAACAGAACTGTCTCCTGTAAAAATTCCAGTTTCTCAGTGGTTTTCTAAAGAGGGGCCATGATTGCTACTGGATGTACTCCAGGGATCACAAGGCGGAAGCCATGCTTTACTGTTTTATGGAAGAGGGATTAATGTGTGAATATTTATTCTGTACTTTCTCTTAATGAAACGATAGAAGCAAATGCACTATGAATTATTTTTACAGCAATCAAAGGGTCTTCAAGTAAAGGAAAATTAGTAATGTTCCTAAAGAAGTCAACTATTACATAGAAATAAAAATCAGTGAAGTATGGGTAATTAATGCTTCAACCATAAGTGTTTTTTTTTTAAGTTTACTTATTTATTTTGAGAGAGACAGAAACAGTGTGAGTGGGGGAGGGGCAGAGAGAGCCGGAGAGAATCCCAAGCAGGCTCTGTGCTACCAGCCCAGAGCCCAATGAGGGGCTTGAACTCACGAACCTGAGCCAAAACCAAGATTGGGATGCTCAACCGACTGAGCCACCCAGGTGTCCCTGTAAGTAAATTTTTACATGCAGTAGGTCGAGGGGTATAAAAAATTCAGTAGAATCAGCCTTCCAATAAGCAGAGTTTCCTTCTGCCCCTCTTTTTTAAAAATTAAAATATTGTATCACAACGTTAAAAATGAAAGTTTTCTAAGAAGGAATTATCAAGATTTGGTCTCATTCTGCCTGTTGAATTTTAACTTATCCTTAAGTTCCAAGTCAAAACTAGGTAGCTTGACCCCAAGCAAACTTTTCCCATATTCCCAATCAGGATGAATTATTATCCTGGGTACAACGTGAGCACTTGTAATCCATCAATTACTCGGATCCAACTTAACGGGTCCTGAGAACAATGGTCAACTGAGCACCGTGTTAGACTACGACCAAGGCAACCAAAGACTTCACATTGGGCACATCCACACCCTCGAATAGACTCGAAAGGTTCAGGACAGAAATAGACACCACGTCACTATCGTGTCTCTTATTTTACTGTTTTTACATTTGGAGGGACTGTCATGGAGACATGGAAGAGAGATTCACTTTACCTGAAAAACTAAAAAAGCATTCAAAGAGGAGGCAAATTTAGTCTGACATATATATATAGCACCCACCTTACAGGGCTGTTGGGAGGTTTAAATAAGATGTACAAAAGGAAATTACAACCTTTAATTCCACTGTGTTCAAAAGAGGGCGTTCCTTACAGTAATTTCAACACAGGATGAAGATAAAACGCAAACGCAACTCATTAAAGGCAACAGGGGTTTCAAAGGTGAGAGCAGAAAAGAAACTCGTTCCCCGGAATGTTCCAGAAACAAAATCTAAAACATGTGAGAAATGTAATAGATTTACGTCCCTTCAAATTAGTTCCCTCATGTTTTGTAAGGTTACCCAATACCTGCATGTCTGAATCACGGTTTTCCCCATCATTTCCTCCTGATAAACAATGTTAATATCCAAACTAATGTTGCATTTTAGTTTTTGTGTTAATTTTTTTGCAGGTGCCTTCTAGGTAATAAAATACACTGATGCCTCAAAAAAGCAGGTGAAAACCAACTAGCATTTCTATTTAGTAATATTGTACTTTCAATATTATATATATATATATATATATATAGAGAGAGAGAGAGAGAGATGTATGTAGATATAGATATAAATATGTATCTTCAGACATCAAAACCACATTCCCAGAGAACTATTTTTCCAAAATGTCTGATGGTTCTAGCACTGGCCTCCCCAGATGCTCATGTCACCACTACCAAAGTTCCCAGAGAAGCTCTCACCTGCCCCAGCTCTTCATTAAGGTTTGAGGTCCTGGCCATCGCAGGGGTGTCATTTCCTAGATAATACATATCTGTGTCCTGAGAGAGAGAGAGGGGGGTGGGGAGGACGCTTCAGACAATAAATACCATTAGTCCTTCACTCAGATCAATGCAGAAAAGCGGCTACAACTGATAGTAGAAATGGTCATTTGGGTGGGGAAGTACAATGGCCATTAGTATAGAGAACACTGTGATAGAAGACAATATGCAATTTATACACAGAAGATTTGGTTGCAAGACGATCACTGCATGACCTAGTCCAACCCATGCTTGTGATCAGCCAATACCTCATTCACAGGGTTGCCGGCAAGATCAAATAACAATGCACAGGAAGGCGCCCAGTCTACAAGCACTGGCTGAACTTCACTGCTTAATGGCCACGGTAGCTCCCGAAAAATTCCACCTCCACTCTCGCAACAGAATCCAAGTGTATATGGTCACGGTGAATTTGATATACGGTGCACACTAAAACAGACACACCTACGAGACCTTTCCTGCGGCACTAATTAGACTGTAAATGCAGGAACGCATTTGCAGCCACTTCGTCCCCACTCACCCGAAGACATTCGCCCGCTGAGCACTCTGCCTCCATTATCTCACTTAATCCTCACAAGGACCCCCTGAATGGGCACCCACGTCCTCCCCTTTCACAGACCGGGAGGCGGAGGTCCCAGGCAACTAGTCCTTGCCACCACCGGCTCAGCGACAGCCTTGCCAGAGACCCCCTGCCAGTCGTCTGGCCAGTTTAAGTCCCAGACCCAATCCTAAATTAACCACGTTCTTCCTTTCCTGGGAGCTCGCCTGAGAGGCTCTGAGCCAACGGGAGAAAACACTGGTTGACCTTGCTCCAGTCACCCAACTTTGAAGCTCTGCTGTGATACTCACCCAGTTTATAAAAAGGGCTTGAGTGTATTTCACAACCTCAAGAGTCACCAACAGACTGATGGGAATCAGATTGTTGTACAAGATGATGAACGTCAACAGGTTATAGCCGAAATTATCCGAGGTCGTGTCTGTGGAAGAAAAGCAGAGCATCTGTGAGCTTTAGTTCGTCTCCACTCAGTTTCCCTTTCCTTTAATCTTGTGGAACTTTTCTAAAAGACGTTCGTGGTTTATGTATAAATTGAGAGCTCCGAGTTACAACACTGTGAGCACCTACTACGTGGCATACAGTGCATACCAAGACTGTTAATAGAATCCCTTCCACCAGAGAGCTGGCTTCTAACAGGAGGTTGTGGGGGAGGAGAGGAAGCAGGAGCCAGCACGCCCCTCACCGTCCATGCAGCAGGCTACATCTACTGAAGGAGGAGTTCGTAGGGCATTGCTGAAACCCGGACAGGAGGTTTTTCAGTGGGAAGGCATAGTCGCTGAAGGCCATCCGGAGGAGGCTTTAGTCCAATTTTGGCAGAAAGAGACAAGCCAGCTAACCAAAAAGGACGTAGAAAAGAAAGCAGGCATTTCAAATGGCTGTAAGGAATATCTACGACCTCGCTAATAAGGTCAGAGTCTATTTGGAATCCTCCAAAGAGCGTGTAAGGTACAAAAAAGCAAGTGTCACTGGTGGCGGGCAAAGAGAGAGAGGTAGGAAGACCGGAGCCTATTTACTGAAGGTAAGAGAAGGAAATCTTAACAGAGGAGGACCCCTAAGGATGGAACAAGACCCCTAGAGGACAGAATCCAAGGCAGAAGTAGAGTCAGGGTGGCCAGGAACAGGGACCAGGAGAGGGAAAAGAGGTCCGTACCAAAAGAGAAAAGTTCTGTTCCTAATGAGCATGACACTCCGGTTGAAGGAAAAAGTGGTATGATCTTAACTCGGCAAGGGGGGAGGGAGGATCGCAGCCGGCTGAAGGTCTGGATTTAAAAATGCCTCTTGAGGGGAATGGGTGTCTCAAGAAAGCGAAGGCTAGGATTGGAGATTAGGAGTTTGTAGGGACTTGAAGCCCCAGTTGAGTTTTTCCTCCCCAGGACATTAGTCCAATGGCGGTGGTTTGACTCAGCTGTAGAGTTCTAGAGGGTAGTTGTGATGGCAAGATAAAGGGCTGGTGAAGGATGACAGGGGGGGGGCACAAGCTGGTCAGTGGCTGTTGTGACCTTCGCCCCAACCCTTCACTTCTTCTCACCCACTAAGGCTTCTATTTTCCCTGCCAAATGCTTCTTTTCTTTCTAACAGGTCACTTCGCTATCTTGTTCTTTTGAATTATATAGTTGCTCAACAGCATCTCTAAGTACCAAGAGTCGACAAATGTCCCCGAGGTTTAATTTGCTCAGGAAGAGCTGCCGACGAGAATCGCGTATTAAGAAATTTCAAATGTCAGGTTTCAATACAGGCCAAAAATTGCTTCGGATCATCACAGACAGTGTCAGTAAGTAGAGTACATTCAGGAGAGACCCTATGCATAAAAGTTCATCCAGCCAAACAAAAGCAATCAAGTGGAGGTGAGCGAGGACAGAAGCTGATAGAAGACGAAGTCACAGCTCCAAGACCGACAATGCGAATGTGAAGTCCGACGGCTCTTGCCAGAGCTACGCCAACTTTTCCATAGGAAAACAAAGCAGAGAGCATTATGGGTGGGACAGAGAGACCATTCTTCCACCATAAATCATCCAGCTAGTACTGGAATTTGACATTAGGCTACTTATTTATTTTAATGTTTGTTTATTTTGGGGAGTGGGGGAAGGGCAGAAAGAGAGGGAGACACAGGCTCCAACCAGTCAGCCCACAGCCCGATGGGAGGCTTGAACTCATGAACCACGAGATCATGACCTGAGTCAAAGTTGGACGCTTAACTGACTGAGCCACCCAGGCACCCCATTAGGCAATTTAAGTGCCAGTTCCCACAAATCCTGTATACCAAGATAGTGGCCAATGCTGTTTATTTATCCAGATCATGATATTTTGAAACTATGTATGTACAGAAAGTATCAGTCTTCATATTTGAAGCTAGACATATAATACAGTCCAAATCCAAAATTTTTTTTTAAATTTTTTTTTCAACGTTTATTTATTTTTGGGACAGAGAGAGACAGAGCATGAACGGGGGAGGGGCAGAGAGAGAGGGAGACACAGAATCGGAAACAGGCTCAGGCTCTGAGCCATCAGCCCAGAGCCCGACACGGGGCTCGAACTCACGGACCGCGAGATCGTGACCTGGCTGAAGTCGGACGCTTAACCGACTGCGCCATCCAGGCGCCCCCCAAATCCAAATTTTAAGAACAAAACCAAGGGTGTTGATCCAACCTACAACTTGAGTCCTGGTCATACTTGTGAAAGTTGCAACAATAGTTCTCCTGAGCAGTTAAAAGTGTTTGATTTTTCTGCATGAGATAATTAGAAAAGGAAAAAAATGTTTTGACAGTTTAACCAAAATACATTTAAAGATAGGAATAACAAAAACTTCAAGAAAAGATTCAAAAGTTTTAAAATTCAAATTTAGTTCTCAATATTTTTTCATTAAATTGATTTGTCTTCTGGAATTGCTCTATAAGAAGCTTAGCAAATCTCTCAAAACAGGAAGCAATAGAACTGGACAAAATTATCAAAAACAAGTAGTTAAAGTGGTTGGAAATTAATCACAGTGCCTACAAAAAAAAATTCAAAAGCATGCATTTAAAAATATCTACTTAATCTAAGTGGAAACTTCTGGCATTTAAGTCAGAGGCTATTTCCCTCTTCTTTCCCTTTGAGCCATGATGCTCAAATTCTGTTCGGGGTGGGTAGACGGGACTTGCGTCTCTCATGCCCCCGACCCCAGCTCCATGAGAAATTCTATCCCAGGGTGAGGCAGGCCGCGACTCCAGAGGAAGGCAGGTTGTCAGGACAGGACTAGCCTGAGGAAGATGTCATTATTTGGAACACAGCACGAAAACAGCCATGCCGAGGGCACGCCAAAAAGAATAGGGATCCGAGGGGCTAACAATCAGGGAAGACATACATCTCACGGTACTAGTAGGAACAAACAAAACAGAAGGCCAGCTAGAAATCAAAAAGGGATATCTGTGGAAATAAATGACCGAAGAAACCTTGGAAAGATCACACTCCACCCTGGTGGTCCAGAAAATCATGTCCACGCACAAGGCTGCACTTGCTTAGGAGAGAGACTTACGAACTACCAGTCCCCGGCTGAATCTGGTCAGACTTTAAATTCCCCAAACACTGAAGGTATTCCACAGCCACACACAGATCAAACAACAAAGGAGTTTTAGCACGACCTTACTATCTCAAGGCGTTTAAGCACAACCTCTGACCAATCACTGCATGACCCCTAAGCTATGCTGACCCTAGGAATCCAGGCTTAAAGATAAAACCAAGAAGAGTGAGTGCTAATGAGGATAGGGTTTCTTTCTACAGTGATGAAAACATTCAAGCTAGGTAAGGGCTAAAGGTAGCACAAATAGGAATATACTAAAAACCTTGATATAGCTTAAACTATACATCTCAACAGTTTTAAAAACATGGGACTAAAACTGAGCAGTAAGAGGCAGGAGAAAACACTTTACAGAATTTTTCCAGGCAAGTCACTAAACAGGTAAACAAAAAACAGCAACAAACCCCAGGAGGAAGAGGAAACCGTCCTGAATTGCTGCAACATATTATCTAAAGCACCCAGGTTTCAACAACCAACAGCAAAAATATGAAACGTACAAGGAAACAAGACAAAAAGAAATGCCTCTGAGGGGGACCCAAATGATGGACCAAAGACTTCAAAGCTATTATAAAGAACTAAAAGAAACTGTTTAAAGAATTAAAAGAAAGCACGATGACAACGACTGATCAGAGAACACTGATAAAAAGATAGAAGAACCAAATGGAAATTCTGAAACAGAAAAGTATGATCATTGAAATTAAAGAAATCCCCGTGAAGCTGACCAGACGTGAGGCAGCAGAGGAGAGTAACAGACAAACTCGAATGCAGATCAATAGAGATTACCCAATTTGAAGAACAGAAAGAAAACAGAATAAGAAAAACTAACAGAGCCTAATAAAGTCCCATCATGTGGACCAATATGTGCATAATGGAACTGCCAGAAAGAGAAGGAAGTGAAGATGTGGCAGAAACAATATTTGAATAAATCGTAGCTAAAAAACTTCCCACGCTTGATGAAAAATATTAATGGACACATCCAAAAAGCTCACCAAACTCCAAATGAAAGAAACTCAAAATTACTGAAAACCCAGGACAATTGTGAAAGCAGCAACAGGAAAATCACTCACATACAAGGGAAAGCTTAGTAGGATTAACAGCTGACTTCTCATCAGTACAACAGAGGCCAGAAGGCAGTGAGATGGCACGTGCAAGGTACTGGTAGGAAAAGAACACCAAGCAAGAATTCTGCAAGAATCCTGTATCAGCAAAACTCTGCTTCAAACACAAAGGAGAAACGAATACATTCCAAGATGAAAACAATTTGTTGCTATCCAGTCTGCCTTACAAGAAATACCAATGGAAATTCCCCGGGATGAAAGGAAGGGACACCAGACAGGAATTAAATCCATATGAACAAAGGATATCAGTACAAGTAATTACACAGGTACTTCTCTTTATCCTTTCTTTTGGATTTAAAAAAACACGGCAAATTGCACCGTTGGACTTATATACAGATGTAATATAGGACAGCACAAAGGAATCAGAGGACCAAGCTATTATGAAGCAAAGAAATAACACAAGCTGGTAACTCAGATCTACAGGAAGAAATAAAGAGTACCATGAATAGTAAATAAGTAGGTTAATGTAAAACAACTCTACATTTTTTTTCTTTTTGCTTAATAGACACTAGATTATATAAAGCAACAACCATAACAATGTATTACTAGGTTGATAACATAGACCTAATTTATATGACAATAGCGCAAAGCAGGCAAAGAAATGAATCCATACTGGAGTAAAATTTCTGTATTTTACTGGAATTAAGTTAGTATTAGAGGCAGATGCTCATAAACTGAGACATTAATCCCTAAGAGCAACCACTAAGAAAGTAACTCAAAAAAATCATTAAAAATATAATCATTTGAATATAAAACAATCCCCAAATATGTCAATCTTCATTTCATCACATGACTCCTAATCTTCCAAAAAGGCTGGCCTTATAGAGAGTAGCCAAAAGAATGAAGGATGGGCATGGCCACCCACATAAACCGTACTTGAAAGGATTCTCCAAAACTGGTTTAATCTTACTTCAACAAGCACTCCATCCAGACACTTACCCATCTTCTTGATGTACCAGTTCTTTCCACCTTGAGACCCATTCCAGTACAGGGCCCCCACCGAGCTCACCAAGGCCATGACCAAGAGGATGCCAAACAACACCAGGATCTGCACATTGGTCACTTTCTCAACATTCGATCTTTTCAGAGGTGCTTTTGTGGAATTCTGTACAACAGCAGTGAAAATCAGTAAGTGTCACAGAACAGGTTTGAGGTTAAGGAGTGGGGAGAAAAGGAGGCAAGTTAACCAAATTCAACACATAAAAAGTAAAATACTGTATTTTTTCCCAATAACTAATGGAATTAAAAAGTGCACCACACTCCTGAATCAACGTTTGAAATAAAGAACACATTTCAACTCTTCACGCTTCAATCTGTACTTAATGTTACATTTTAGTACAAAATTGGCTACTTTTGCAATCTGAGAAAACAAGTTCTAAATCATTTAAAGTCAGTTTAAAACAGGATGTTTTTAATGCAAGAGAAACTTAAAGATTCTGTACCATAAGAATCTAGAGTGAATGTCCAAAGTAACATAGCTCTACAATTAAAATACAAAGAACTATTTTTCAAGTATGTATTTTCCCCTCAAAATGGAGGGAAAACAAGACCTACACAGACACACAGACACCGAAAATACAAAATAGGTGTTGACATGATTAGGTGTCAAAATGAATGGACAAAGGGCTCATTTGGAAAAGTCAACAAGGAACAAGCAGGTACATGAGGAAAACTCTAGTGGTCGTGAGAAATCTGAGTGCAGTCTTGAATTATAAACAAAATGTAGAGAGGAAAGTAAGACAAAAGTGGAAGACAGCCTAACCATCAACAAACATGTACGGTCTAATTCCTGACTGCCAGTGGGGAAACCATCCCAGCTCAAACAGAGGCCAGTGTCGGCAAGTCAGTTTAGAAAGATTCGTTAAAGCCGGATTCAAGGACCGCTGCTTCTTGGGTAGAAAATTTGGGACTACATCCTCTTAGCACTGGAAAAGTCAGTAGAACTGTTCACACTGGACAGTTATGCACCTGAAGTCATTTTACTAAAAATTCTGATTCTAATTGCGCCAGGGAAAACAATGAATGGTTCCCCAATGGTGCCCATGCCCTAATACCTTGACCCTGTAAATACGTTGTTTTATGTGATAAAAGGGGCTCTGCATATAATTAAATTAAGGACATGATTTGGGGAGATTATTTTAGATTAGCCAAGTGGGTCCAATTTAATCACATGGCCCTTAAAAACAGAAAATGAAGAGATCCTTTCCTGGCTACCGTCAGAGGGAGACACAAGACTAGTCCAAGACGTACAATATGCCGTCTTTGACAATGGAAAAGAGGGGTCACGAACCAAGAAGTTCAGGACGCCTCTAGAAGGCTGGAAAGAGCAAGGAAAAGATTCTCCTCTAGAACCTCCTGGAGTGTTCTAGAAAGGAATGTTGTCCTGCAGGGGTCGTGACAGGGGTGAGACCCATATCAGACTTCTGACCTAAAGAACTAGATAACATGACGACTTCATGTTGTGTTAAGCTACTGAGTCCCTATAATTTGTTACAGCAGAGCAGTGATAGGGAATTGACATAGTAACCCCGAAGATGGTAATAGTCCATTCCTGGAGGTGAGCCGCCCCTGGATTAAATCAGGAGCCAGGAACTGGATAGGGGCAGAAGGACACAGGCTGCGGTCTGCAAGTCTCCCTCCAGGAGTCATGAGCCTGGTCTCTCAGGTGCCAACACTGGTTTGTGAAAATCGGGTGATTTGAAAGCTTGAAGGGCACTCGCTGGCCTTAAAAATGGTGCCTTGTTCAAAACTTAACTCATGACTCTTCACTATTTTTCATTCATCTGATCATTAAAAAAACCCAGGATGAGAAGGTCTCCAAAAATAAAAACATGGATCAAGTCACAACATAACAAAATCAAGATGAAAACAGGGAGCAAGCCATCCCTATGTTCCCTCGAGAATACTGTTCCACAACATCGCTGAAACTGTCACCAAACCCACAAATGCCACCCTCGTGATCTGGTTTCCTGTAGGGGTGGGGAGGTGGGGAATCATTTCACTGGCAATTTTGAAGTGCTTAAGTATTTAAACAGCCCAGCAGCATTTTCCTTTATATCCTCTCTTCTCCCTTTCACTTCAGTTCTCTGAATTATTTGTCCTTTACAGACTTTTTTTTTAATGTTTATTTTATGGGGCAACTGGGTGGCTCAGTCAGTTAAGCTTCCGACTCCAGCTCAGGTCACAATCTCACGCTTCATGGGTTCGAGCCCCGCGTCGGGCTCTGTGCTGACAGCTCTGAGCCTGGAGCCTGCTTCGGATTCTGTGTCTCCCTCTCTCCCTGCCCCTCCCCTACTCATGCACGTTCTCGTTCTCTCTCTCAAAAAATAAGTAGTAAAAAGAAAAAAAAGAATTTAAAATGTTTATTTTGAGAGAGAGAGAATGAATGGGGGAGGGACAGAGAGAGAAGGAGAGAGAGAATCCCAAGCAGGCTCCATGCTCCATGCAGGGCTGGATCCTATGACGGTGAGATCGTGACTTGAGCTGAAATCAAGTCGAAGACTTGACCAACTGAGCCACCCAGGCACCCCTGTCCTTTACAGACTTTAAAATTTCCTTTAGAATCTAAATGGAAGTCTATTAGTGAAGGTTGACCCATCAAAAATCAAATCCCATCTACAGGTTGATGGGGACAACATATCACCTCTGGTCTTATGGAAAGAGCAAGAGACCCATTCCAAGACTCCCTATCCCAATCTTTTAAAACTCATGATCTTATCTTTTCGTGTTTATTTTTGAGAGACAGAGAGAGAGTCAGAGTGTGAGCGGGGGAGGGGCAGAAAGACAGGGGGACACAGAATGCAAAGCAGGCTCCAGGCTCCGAGCTGTCAGCACAGAGCCCGATGTGGGGCTCAAACTCACAAGCAATGAAACCATGACCTGAACCAAAGTCGGACGCTTAACCGACTGAGCCACCCAGGAGCCCCAAGATCGTATCATTTTTAACAAACGTTCACTGGAGGCACAGAGAGAAAAAAAAAATTACAATACACATCATTTCTGTGACTTCATTAGTTTCTTGGCTTCTGATCTTTTCCAACTATTGAGTCCTGGCCAGTGAACAGGGTTACGAAAAGCTATCTTATGTCCAATATTAGAGCCCAAAGCTTCAATCACACGTAGTTCGTGGAGAGCCGAGCTCTGCCTACTCACTCCCATTCCCTGAACATCTCAACTTGCAGAGATGAGCGTGTAATGTTAATTCTGACTAGCATTGTAAATCCTTCTACAAAATTCTTAGGAAACGCTGCTACTTGTGAGTAATGGAGTTCTGTAACAGAAACCAGTGAAAATGTCAGAGTCTGAAAAAGCTTCCAACTGACCTAAATTTCACGCATTTTCTTCTCTCCTAACAGAGTCGTCAACAGAGCAACTAGTGAGAACATGCCCTCCGGAGCCATACTGCCTAGGTTTGAATCCCAACTCTCCCTCTTACCGGGTGGGTATGTCATTTCAGTAACTTACTTAGACACTCGGTCTCAGCGCCCTCATCTAGAAAGTGGGCACAACAACAGTATCTTCCTCATATGGGCCATTGTGAGGAATAAACGATTTAGTACATGCAAATTGCTTAGAACGATGAATGAAGGCACTAAGTATTTGCTGTAATTAATGTGATAATACCCCTTTCCCATTAAATCAACCAACAGAAACTGTAATATTGAAAATATTTCCACGTGTAACTACACCCAACTTGAAACAAGGGAACTCTGAAGAGTGGAAGACACTGCGGGAAGAGCTTAAAGAACGAACACAAAAGTAGCAGACCCCTAAAGCAACTGTGCTTCCTCTCTGTGGTCAAGCAGCACACGTACAGACAAAAAACGTTAGTTCACAAGCAGAACGGTTTCCAGCTACAGGTGTTATATTATATTCCACTTAAAAGCTCCTTATTTTTAGTTGTTGTTCCAGTCCTAAAGGCACGGTGCATCTAGCACAGATGTTTCTGGGGCTTTCCATCATTCTGCACTCAGTCAACACGTAACAAGCCTCGCATGGGTTTATCACGTGTAGGTGTGATGAGAAGCACCCATCTCCCGAGACGCAAACTTCATGAGGTAACTGCGCACACCTTGCTCAATAACAAGATGATGAGATCATTTTTAGGCATAACTTAATTATCTCTTACACCTTAGCTACAAAGCTACCCTACCAATGTCACCCTGAAAAAAACAACCAGCATACAAGGAGTCTCAGAGAGGGGTGAAATTTGTAACATGCACAATCTAAACACCGGTCTTGGGGCCCCAAACTTGAGCTCTTTGTCACCTATGTCACATCACCATCGAAACACAAGTGATCTGGGGCGCCTGGGTGGCTCAGTCGGTTAAGCGGCCAACTTCGGCTCAGGTCACGACCTCACGGTTTGTGAGTTCGAGCCCCGCGTCGGGCTCTGTGCCGACGGCTCGGAGCCTGGAACCCACTTCCGATTCGGTGTCTCCCTCTCTCTCTCTGCCCCTCCCCCACTCTCTCTCTCTCTCTCAAAAATAGACATTAAAAATTTTTTAAAAACCAAAACAAAACAGAAGTGAGCTGGTTAGTGGAGTGTTCTAATCAGCTCTGAACTGGTGAGGACCCAGTCGGGAGGACAGACCAGACGCCTCTCGGATTCACCGAAGGATCGTGAGCCATCCAAGAAGGGCCTCAGCATTCACTAACTATTTATTCTTCGGGCTGCCACGGACCCCCACCCTCTCATACACACCCCCCCTCCCCCGCAGCCATTCCAACACGCCATGCCATCCCATCCCAGGCCCGGAACTTCTCCGCGACCTCCTCCTCCACCGCTGGGAGCTTTCCTTACCCAGGTGAGGGCACTCCTTCCCTGAAGCCCCTCAAGCAGAGGGTGCTTACATGCCTCGGCCTCGGAAGCTGGTGGCACTTCTGACGCTTTATGCCTCTGATGCCACATTAAAACGCTCCCCCGTGACATTCACGTCATTCGGCTACGCCGCCTTCTGCCTCTTCCCTCAGCGAGTCCGCCGACCTCTCGGCCATGGCCCCCACGCTCCCAGGAGGTGAGCATTTGGCTTAAGGCATCCATCTTGGCCCCAGGGCTGCCATCACCCCGTCTTCACGACCACAGCTCCGACCGCCAGATGCGTGGTCTCTCAGCCCCGTATTTCCCAGCCTCCCACAGTCCTACCGTCGGCCTCCCCCTCCCCCGGCTCACTCTCAGGTCTCTCCGCCCAAGAAACCCCAGGACGAGCAGTCCACACGGCCTGTCACGCAGCAGCTGCAGCAGCCTTCGAGCCTCACGAGCCTCTGAAGCCTCCTCACCCTCCACCTCCCGCCACCCTGACTCCGTTGGATTTCCCAGCTGGGGCGGACGTGGGCTCCAACGCGTCATCTGTTCTAGTCAACAGTTAACTCTCTCCTCTTCCGTCATCTGATTAAAAGAGCGGACCAACTCAAGAGCACCCCTCTCTCTAACCCTCCATCTAAAATGTGCTTTTAGCACGGAGTCCGCTAACGGCCCCAATCCTGGGGGGCCCGGCCCTTCTGTAGTCACCCACAGGACTTGACTGCGCTACCTGGCAATTCCCCATTACTCCTTAGTCCATGTGGCTCCCAGAGGGTGAGTTGGGCCTTTCACTATTGCATCCATATAGGCCAGCTCAAGACTTGGGGCACGGTGGTCACTAAATGTTTTTGAACGAAGAAGTACAGTCAGATATATGCTTCGGAAGCGAAACTAAAGAGCAGACAAGCCGAAAGCCGATTCTCATGAACAGCAACCGTTAGCAAAGTAAGATGCCAAACGAAACCAAAGAAATGTGAGAAATGACACGTCAGGACACTGATTTATACAGAATTTCAAAACCTGTCTGGCGAAACACATCATAATACAAAGGAGGGCTGCTTCAAACCCACAAATAATAATTTAAAAATCACGATCAGGGAGAAAGAGCAAAATCATTTCAACTTAATTTTTTTTTTTTTTTTGGTGTATGAAGAATAAACATTAACTCAAAAATAACTGATTTTACATTGCCAAGGGTTCAATTAAAAGGACAATTTACTGTAAAATCCTAATTCACAGGGTGAGGAAGAGAAGCAGAGAAATAAGGAAGTTAGAATGAATCCCCGCTTAAGTGCAGAAGATAAAATAAGTTAGAACTGTTTGTCCCCCTCAGTCTGGAAAACAAAGACCATCGATATTTCAGGCAAGAGATAATACACATGCGATACGATCATAGAAATCCAGGAAAAACTACCCAAGGAATCAGGTACGTCCTTTCCAAATTTAGGTCACAAATTTGAGCTTCCCAAATGCAACACCTGCATTTACACTCTCTACTCTAGAAAAACGGAAAGAAAAAATCAATTCTAAAACCAGCATTGTTTTTCAGCATAGAAATGTTTTACCTGCATGAGTTTGGTGTCGTGTCCAGTATAAACAACTATGCCAAAGACCCACTGAGTGTTTCTAAGCTGTGTACCTCTTAATAAGATCTGGTCGGGCCCAAGGGGAACAGGGCTAAAAATAAGAAACAACATTTATATTTAATGATAGTGTGACACATGAGCATGAGCTTTTCCCTTAAACATAAACCCACAATTAGTCTATTAGTTTGATTGTTCCTTTTAGTCAAATTTGAATTATTGCACTGAGACACAGGGGCAATAAAGGTTACCAATGCCTTAATCTAAAAAAAAAAAAAAAAAAAAAAGTGTCATCCTATCCATTTATCACCACGAGGAAAAAAAATATAGATTGTTTTTCCTACAAAAATGTTAGAGGGAATCGTGTTCTCTTACAACCCAGTTATGAAACTCCACACCCAATAAGGAAATTGCTAAAATAACCAGAAGCTTATTCATTTGGAAAACCCAGTTTACTTTAGAGACTATTACAACAAAAAAGAAGCAAAAGAGCTATAATATCAAATTTGTCAAGGATGACTTAATGGTTAAATAAGGGACTGGGTGATAATTTAGAAATTCAAAATGAAGATATGGAACACGGAATGGTTCTGCATGCTAAATGAAAACCAAGAAAGCAGTCACAGCTGTCATAGTTATTTTGGGTTGATTCCCATGATCAGATCCTTCCCTTTGGGTCTGTTCAAAATGCAAAGGTGGGAAGCATGGATAAGGAGCACACAGATTAAAGATGGGCAGAAGGGAGACACTGCGCATCAACGTAAGGACAAAAATGACTCTCTAACAATCAAACAAATGTCAAGAGGACAAAGACAAAAGAATACAGACAACAGAGCGTGAATATTCAAAAAAAAAAAAAGGGTGGGGGTAATTGCGTTTCCTTCCACTCAACTCCATAAACACAAATGCTACTTAGAAGAATGCTTGCCAAAAAAACCCAAAAGGACGTTTCTCTAATAAACAGATTGGCTCTTATACCCCTCAATGCTTCTCTTCTGCTTTTCTGGACAATTTTATGCAGCCCAAACCATCTCTCCTCCCTGGTAGGTAATACACACAGAAAAAACAGTCCATGCTGTTAACCTCATTTCAGATCCTCAGGCTGTTTTTCTTGACAAAAAACAGTTCTTTCCTTAAATTTAAGGGAAGGTTTATATGGACTGAAATTGTGTTTTGGGAAAAGCTCAGTCTCTCATATCTAAGCGAAACCTACAAAATCTCATGATTTTAAGACATCATGAAATCAAAAAACAAACTGATAGTTTCCAAAGCTCCATTTCAAACAAACAACAACAACACAGAAAAAAAAAAAAACTAAGTGCAAAGTGAAAAGTGATACCTTTTCCCATCTACGTGCAAGTTTCCAGTGAAGTCATAGAGGTGGCGATTGGGTCCCTCACATTCTATGGTTCCAGATAACTTCATCAATACTTCCCTTGTTTGCATGTCAGCAGTGTGACTCAAACCCTAAAATGTTAAACCAAAAGAGGAACGTGAACACAATCTTCCAGGTTTAGGGACGGCATTCAGCAACCCCACTGTTAATCCAAAAGAAATAATGTATCAGCAAAAATGGAATAACTGGGGAGGCTGACAAATCAAACCACCGGACCCTCAAGACAGACTCTACAGGCAGCCTTCGCTATAGCAACCTAATGCAAAAGTTTCCAAAGATTTCAGTGAAGTACAAAGTTCAGATTCTACGACTGTGCTGGGAACATCCATGTTCAAGTAACCACGTACTCAAACACCTTATGGAGTGAACACTCTATCAGTTCTATTTTAACACAAGTCATAAAAACAGAATAAAGCAGCCTTTTAATAGAGTATTATATGAGTATCATATTTAGCACTTAGCAACTCTTCTTTAAACAGAAAAAAAAAAAAAAACTACCTACATCAAGTACCTGAGGTAGGAAAGAAAAATACATGGACAGAACTATCAAATTCAACTTTATGCAGAAAATGTACATGTCAAATGCTTACAGTTTGTACTATATTAAAGACCACTTTTCATTCTAGAATGAAAACATATGGTAAGAGCAGTTTTAAGGCACAGAAATTTCATACCTAAAATATAACTCTCTAGAATTAAAGTCTCAGTTAAAACAATAGTGTAAAGTGAGGTACCCACACCTTGTCTACTCCATATCCCCATATAGATGCTGCCCTTTCCACCACGTGACTCAACCTAGCTGACAGGATGTCTTTCCATCTGCACTAACAGGCAGAAATCTAGGACATAAATTAAGGCAAGATACCCTTCGTGACTCATACTTGGATGAAGCTCACTATTTTAATTTTGCTGTCACTCTGAAGAGGTTCCCTTCAGAATAAAAGCCACATTCTTCCCAGGGATTCCTTTTTTATCTCTAGGAAAAGCACTGACTGGTACAGTGGACCAAATTGGCAACTGGGGGGTCTCCGTAGCAGCACAAGTCTAAAAAGGTAACTTTACCTGACGAATTTTAAGGTTCGTCTCCCCATCCAGATTAGCTGTTTCAACGTAACACATCGCCTGAGGTTCACTATGAAAAGAGAAATTTCAAAAGCCAAAGGTCAGTAAGATCCCTTCCCCAAATTCCCAGCTCATAAAGTCCCTACTAGAAAGTGTGTCTGCTGACTGGCCCTTCAACCACTTCAGTAGTAACTGACCAGAAAGACCCTCCTCTTTGGGGCTCAACACCAATACCAAGTGGTCCGCCCAATTATCCACCATTATGGGCCCCACATAATGGCTGCTTGACCTTAAGCAACAGAAATAACTGAAGAAGAATGAGAAGGGGATTGGTGGGTTGAGGGAAACACAAGATGTTCCAGCTAAGACCCAACTACTGTGTCCGGATGACCCTTAGAGTCTGAGACTCAGTCTGCTCCCAACCAAAAGAGCTACCCTAGGCATAGCCAGAACAAACACATCTCTTGAAGAACGCTAACAGCCACCGTTCAGGAATCAAGACACAGGCTTGGCAAGCCTTCCCTGCACCTTTTACTGTGTCAACAGGTAACTTTTTAATCCAAACGCCTACTTTTAAGGACAGCACATATGAAGAAGAAGCATGGAAGATACTGTATTCCTACTTCTAATCATAGTGGTTAAGAGAACGGAACCTGCAAGCCACTGGCTGAGTCCAAATCTCCTCTTGCTACATTGGTGGCACGTGTGGACTTGGAAGTTGTTCAATCTTTCTGTTTCCTCATGTAAATAGCAGGGACAGCAAGGGTTTGGGGGATATTAAGTGTGATGACGGACTCAGCGGACAGCTTAGCACAATGTACAGACTCAAACACTAGTGAGCAGCCTAGGAACACATGGTCAGCTGGGACAATCTCACATTAAAACCAGGTTTTCTGAGGGTTACGGTGAAAATTCACAGCCCAAACTGTCAAATGATCCACATTTCACTATTTCTGCCATTACTAATCAAGAGGGACAAACGTGAATCCTGCCTTATGTGGTATTTTTCCTCCTCTATAGGCCTAGGACTCTATTGTCACACCTTTTAGCTCGAGCAAGACAATTCATGCTAAGGCTTAAAATCCAACATGCAATCAGATCCAATAAAAGCAGCACTGTCTGTAGTCAGAGAAAATGCAAACGGTGTGAGTATCTAGGACTCCCCACAGTACATAAATACAGGGAGTTTTAGTCTCATCATATAATTTAATCTTGAACTCATGAACAGAAGTTTACTCATATCCTAATTTTAGCATCCTTTCTTTGATAGTCACTTTTATGTATTAAGCCAAGGAGAAGTCAAGGACTACACGGTCCATGATTCAGGTCACGTAGGGATTGGTGATACCTTGCCAGCACGAAACTACATGGAGAATGTGGCAATGGCATTTGGGCGGAAAGGGGGACAAAACGTGGAGAAACAGAGGGGCAACAGATCTATCTGCAGATCGTGTCTATGCTGCAAAAACGGCCCAGATCTCTGAGCAGCTAGTAAAGGAGACCCTAGGTTCCACGGGAAGACTCCCGGCTGGACCCACCAGGAGACTGGTTCTCAGGTCTCAGAGATGCTGCAAGCTGGGTACCATGAAGGAATCACTCCCCTGCTCTGGAATGTTTCCGGTGAATGACAAATAGCCCACAACAGCTAGGAGACTAAAATGAACCAATAAACATAGAAGAGTTTTGCAGAAGTACACGGGAATGAATAGGAGAAACAAAACAGGATCAAGGCAGGAAAAACAAAAAAAAAAAAAAGAGGCAAATGACGAGTCACAGAAGAACAGGCCAGAGAGAGAGAGAGAGAGAGAGAGAGAGAGAGGGGGGGGGGGGGGGGGCTGGTGCCTCGGAGGGTGGAAGCAAAAAGGTGCCTTGTGATTCCCGCAGTCACCATTTGATGCTTTATTGTTCGTAACGTTTATTTCAAAAAACGTGCCCATTAGCACAGCTGACCTGGAGGATAGCAGGACCATGTCTGCTGGAAGATACTGCCCATTGACGACCTTCACAATGTCTCCCACCGCCACCTAGAAAACCAGGGACAGGGTCAGAGGAGCATGAAAGGCAAGCACAAACAGTGACTAAGGTGGTTAAATATTTGAGGAAAACATTACTATATAATTATGCCCTGAAATTCAAGACACAAGCCCAAATTATGTTCCTTGACAAGAACGGAAGCAAAGTCTTTCACTACAAATGGTAATAGGGCCTCTCTGCAGTGGATGCTGAATGAAAAAGAAAAACAAAACAAAAACAGAAAGGGAGAGTAAGGAAACACATGAGTCAGAACAACTATCAAGGTCTCCTTTTCTCATGATGATTCCGTCCAGTTGCAAATTCCACCCCTGAACTCTACAACAATCCCATAGCTATACACAGTAGGGGGGGTGGGGGGGGGGGACTGAGTACAGCTCCAGAGCCAGCCTGAAGGCCGGGCTCAAATCCCCCGCTGGACTCCTCACTGTCCCTATATGACTCCGAGCAAGCGATGTAAACTCCGTGTGCATCTGTGTGTATCATGGGGTTCACAGCACATATTTCATGGGGTTATTTTAAGGAGCAATTGAGTTAACACAGATTTTCTCCATTTAACAAACAGGGAAACTGAGGCTCAAAGAGGAATCACACGATCAACATCACACAGCAGCCAATGAGCATTAGACCCCAGATTCAAAACCGTGCAACTGGCCCGTGGTCTGACTGCAAAGGCAATACTAAATTCACCCACGAACAGGGCACCTGAAAGGTCCCCTGGAAACATACCACATACAATGGGGAAGATTTGTATAGCCTCACTTGCCAAAAACAAACAAACAAACAAAAACAAAGTCATAGTCAAAGTCAGAGACCATTTTAGGAAACAGACTCCCCTGGACAGAAGACCCCAAGGTAAGGAAAAGAGGCCCTAATCTGCCAACCGTGAACACCATGGCCAAGGGTTTGGAAATCCTTTAAATAACGTCACAGAAGCAGCCAGGTAGGTAGAGTCTGGGCTTTCAAGTCAGGCCGACCTAGGTTCAAATCTGAGACTCACAGACACTAGACAATCTTGGCAAGCCCTTCACCTCTCCGAGCCCCAGCGTCTTCACTTACAAAATGGGGAAAGACCTCGGGGCGCCTGAGCGGCTCAGTCGGTTAAGCGTCCGACCACAGCTCAGGTCATGGTCTTGCGGTCTGTGAGTTCGAGCCCGGCGTCAGGCTCTGGGCTGATAGCTCAGAGTCTCGACCCTGCTTCGGATTCTGTGTCTCCCTCTCTCTGCCCCTCCCCTGCTCACTCTCTCGCTCTCTCTCAAAAATAAATATTTTTTTTTTTTTTTTTTACTGGGGAAAGACCAACACTTAACCTGGGAGGGCTGATGCAATGACTAAGGATGTACATACAAGCATTCGGCATGGAACAGGCATGTGCTGAGCGCTAGTCTCTACCAGCAGGAGTGACACCAAAAGAACACTGGGAGTGTCAGAGTCAGAGATGCCACGATTCTCTGACAGCACGGGAACAAAGGCCGCTCTCGGCACACATTAACAAATTCAAAACTCAAAATGGGCACTAGGTCCTTGCTTCGTGTTCTAACACACATTTCTGTTCTCTCGGAAATCAGGAACTTCAAACGGAGTAGTTATGAAAGTGATGCTTATGAAAGAGTGCTGGATCTTTCAGGCTGGGAGAATGCCCCTGGCAGGTGCCTGTATCTAACTTTCTAGTAGGAGAAGGAAGGTCTGCTAAACAGGTGTCCTGCCAGTGCTCTGTATCACTCACCAAAGCATGTGAAGTAAGGAACCGTGCTCAATATAGGGAATGGTGGTAAAAGTTAAATTCCAGAACCACTGTATATCAACCTATCGGCAAAGGGCAGGCACAGAAGTATACCCCGTATTCCATAATAAAGAATATCAGGGGCGCCTGGGTGGCTCAGTCGGTTGAGCGTCCGACTTTGGCTCAGGTCATGATCTCATGGTTCACGGGTTTGAGCTCCACATTGGGCCCTGTGCTGACAGCTCAGAGCCTGGAGCCTGCTTTGGATTCTGTGTCTCCTTCTCTCTCTGCCCCTCCCCGGCTCACGCTTTGTCTCACTCTGTTTCTCAAAAATAAATGTAAAAAAAAAAAATTAAAAAAAAAAAAAAGAATATCAAAGAACAGAGCCTATAGGGCTATCGCGACAACCATCGGTTCAAAGGCAAGGAATGCTTATGAAGATTGAAAATGGTTTAAAACGTAAACGCATGTTATGTGAAGAGTTTAACTGCATAGAAAAAAAAATCAGAAGAAGCACTTAGTTAAAAATGAGAAAGGAAACCTGGTCATGTTTTCATAAGAAAAAGGCAGTGGCATTTTTGGGAACCCGGTGGGAGGACAGGGGAATTAGGGCTCCCCCCCCCATCTTAGTTATTTCCATACAGAGGCATTTGTAGCCCACTGACAAAGTACTAAGAAGTCTGATGTGCATGAAAAACGACTTCGCTGGAAATGTGCTTGAAAATGGTTTTCTATCTGGTGTTCCATTGCCTGGTTGGCTCCTGCGCGTGTGACGCTACCCAGAATGAGAATTCTTAAGGCGAGACAGAGCCCCCCCTCTGAACCCCTGAATCCACTCTAGCCTCAGGGGGTTTCTCAAGTCTCTGATTTTTGAAGGACAAGCTCAAAGGTCTCCTCAAGTCAACCAAAGCTCTCGAGAGGCACAGAAGAGCTTTCACTATTCAGCTACAGCCCGAGGACTTGCCGACTCCGGCTTTACCGTTCCAGGTGGGAGTTTTATGGCTCTGGGAAGCTTAAAGATAGCTTCCCCTGTCTTCTCCCCTATTCTCCACCTTGCTCTGAGCCACCGTGTAGATGTGCCCGCCTTTCCCGCCCACCCACCTCCGTCTGTCCTGAAGAGCATTTCCCTCTCCAAACAGTTACCTCCCGTTCATCCTTCGCAAGAACACCAGCGCATCCCGTGAGAGAAGCCTCTGCTCCTCTGAACTGCTGGACTAGTAGTCCCTCCCGTATGTTCCACAAGCCCGCCCCTACACAGAGCTCAGTACGTGCACTGCATTCTATTCAGCTGCCTGCCGCTCCCACTACCCGTGGGGGTGCTGGGGCAGGAGTCTGGACCCGCCGCAGCGGCCTCACCTGAGAACTTATTACAAATGCAAATTCGAGGGCCCTGTGGAAATTCAGAATCAGACATTTTCTTAAGACTACATCCCGGGCAGCAGTCAGCGTTAGGGCAGCTGGGATGCCCCACACCAAGGCTGAGAACCACTGTAGGCAGTTTCTCAAGGGCAGGGGCCATGCTGTACTGTTTTTTGCATTCCCCAGAGCCTAACACTGTCTCTAGTACATGCTAAGAGCTCCATTTAAACAAGCACAAGTGTTTTAAACGAAATTTAAAAATGTATGTGGCAAAGCATAGAAGAGTTATTTGGTTTGGGTTTTTTTTCTAACTTCAAATGTGTGTGTGGGAAACAGTAGCAAGCTTTAGGGGTCAGTGGGGCTATCCCCTCCTGGACCCGGAATTCAGAGATCATCACTCCATTTTCTACTGTTTCGAGTAAACATCCCAAATCCAGATCACTGTCCATGGCTATCTGGGGCGGAGGAAGAGGCGGGGGCGGGCAATAGGAATCTTAGAGAAACAGAGGCCATTCCTAAGTCAGTGGAAATCCTTGAACCTCCCCCCCCCCCCCCCGCCACAGCACTGGGGGCATTTCTAACCTGTGAAGTCAAGAATTTCAAACCACTTACTTCCAAGTAAGAGGGAGGTCGATTAGTATTCGTAATACAGGATTTCTAGATTGCTACCAAGGTTAAAGTGTTATCACAAAACACTATAAAGGGACTTAATAGGTCTCGGAACAAAATAAAAAAAAAAAACTAAACTGAAGGCTGTAGGCACTATATCACAGACATTTTGCAAAGTAAAAAATTCTACAGGCATTTTTTTTAAAAAAAGAGTTTTTTAAATGTTTATTCAGTTTTGAGAGAGAGAGAGCACGAGTTGAGGAGGGGCAGAGAGAGAGAGAGAGGGAGACACAGAATCCGAAGCAGGCTCCAGGCTCCGAGCCATCAGCACAGAGCCCGACGCGGGGCTCGAACCCATAAACCGTGAGGTCATGACCTGAGCCAAGTCTGCTGCTTAACGGACTGAGCCCACCAGGCGCCCCTAGAGGCATTTTTAACCACTGCTTATTAAATGTGTAACAGGAGAAACTATCGTTAAGTTAGCCCTCTAAAACGCAGTTTCCTTTTGAAATCATGTTAATCAGCTTCAAATTCTGAAGTCATGAGAGTCACCCCCAAAAGAATCTTATGACCACTAAGATGGTCCAGGTAAAACAGAGGCTCACTTCAAAAGCTAATTTTATCAGGTGCAAGATACCCAGATGGGACAGCGTATTTCTTCTAGGTTTTCTGTTCATCACCATGAACTGCCAAGAAACGCTCACCAGCCCCAAACCCTCCCAACCTCAGGTTTCCAGGGACACGGAGGCAAACCTTGTCAGTATCGTCAAGTTAAGACTTGGGTCGTGCCACCCAACTTCAGGACTGAAACAAGACTGGTCTCCAACCCCCACTCCATCTATTTATGTTCTACAGTCAATCTTACACCCAAAACTCTTCCCACCAAAGATGTTAGAAGCGAGACTCTCCGAAGTTAGAAAATCTTCAAAAAACTGGTTTTAGGTTAGGAGAACAGAGACCAGGGAGAAGGTCTCTTGGATTGGAGTTAGAAGCTAGAGACTGCTTTGATATTCTAGAAATATCCATCGGGAGCAACGAATTTCACAACTGAACTGACACCGTGGGTACTTTCCAGAAGACGGCGGGGAACAGAGCCAACAAGGAGCAGTTCTAAGTAAACCTCATGGGAAACTCCACAATGTAAAACTTACATTGGAAAGGACTGATGTCTTAACCTGAACTTTATCTACTGCAATCAATACTAGCAATTAATTCTAAGTCCCCAAGCCAGTACTTTCCGGCATATCTTTAAAATTCGTTTTTACCTCTTTCCACATAACGGTATGCCACATACCATTCCTTAACACTGAAAAAGAAAAAAAAAAAATGTTTCAATCAACATCGGTGATAATCAAAACAAAACCCGCTTTCCAAAATCTAAAAGGCTCCTTTTACAATTCCATTTGTTACTTCCAACATGATCATATCGTTAGACGTAAAGGTATACCACACCACTCCCCAAAATGGAGCCCAAATCTGTGTCCCATATGTAGGTTAATGCGTACACATAAGTATAGATATGTGCATAGAAGTTAAATCTTGTCCTGTTTATCCCAGGAGAAAAATATCACCCTGTTGTTACGAGATTTAAACACACACACACACACACACACACACACACACACACAACCCCACAGATCTAATGTTCTAGAAATCAATAGAGTAAAAGAGAGAGGTAGGACACAATTACAAATCAAGGATGTGAATTCTTGGACATAAAATATGTCTAGCTCCTGAAAATTACCACCTTTTTGAAAATACACCAATTCTGTTCAAATCTTAAGAGCCAGGACTCACTTTTGTTGGACTGGTTTGCAATTTTGCTCTTGAAAATGTTTGATAGATCACTTCCCTCGACTTATCTCGGTACCATTAGCTACTAATTTAAAATGCCTTAAATGCAGGTCTTAGGTTTTCCAGTGGAAAAAGTGACTCAGCCTGGGGTCTTACCTATCGTTTTCTTTTTGTTAACTGCATTGTCTGCCTTATGCCGCTTCTGTTACAAGAAAGAAAGAACGTTCTTAGATTCAAAAGTTCCAAATGAATAATTGAAACAACAAACAATAGATCAGGAAAGAAACAGGACACAAGGAAACCGACTGGCAGCAACATTAATGCTATAAAATTCAGCTCGGTGGTTTGTGACCCAGCGTCGCTTGAATTCAGTAGATCAATGTAGCAAATTTGGATGCAGGTGTAAACCATGACCTTTTGGCTCCAACAAGGAGCGAGCACTCTGAAGTATGAAACTTCTCACTCCTTGTTTGTTTTAGGCTCGACTAAAAAATTACTCAGGATGATAAACCCAACAACAACCGAATTCATTTTATTGGTAAAGTACTTCAGGCACAAAGTACGTTTCCTTTGATTTGTATTCCATTCATTTGTTTCCCAATTCCCAGAAAAATGTACACGTGTGTGTGAGTGTATGTGTGTGTGAGAAGGGGAGAGCCACAGACACTGCGGGGGGTGGGGGTGGGAGGAAGGGAGAGAGAGTGAGAGAGAGAGAGAGAAATGGGTTGAGGGAGTGAGGAGTGGAGAGGAAGAGAAAGACTATGCAGACAAGACCACAGGTGGAGAGAGAAAAGGGGAGAAAGCATGAATACGGCTGTAGCCAATGAACTTGGAAATACACGGAGATTAATATGAGGGAAAGACTCATAAAAGTCCTCAGCCACAGCCAGCCCAATGTTGCAATAGAAGGCAGCAATATAATCCTTTCACTACCCAAATTAACAAGCTCTAAAGCAGGACACAAGGAACATTAGTGATGAAAATCAAAGAGGGACCTCAGAGCTAACATTAGAAAATAGAGTTTCGAACTACTTCTGTGCCGTTGGATTTAAGACACTGTGTGTCCACGTTCCCTCCCCAAAAACAACATCGTGGGCCTTGACAGGCTAGTTAAGCTGTCGACCAGTTTCCTGTCTTCAACAAAAAACCCAAAGCAACAGATAAGTTATAAGCTATATAACTTATACAACATTTTTATTGTATGAAAGCAAAAACTTACAAAATCTTCTACAATCTCTTTGATGCCTGCGATTGTTAAAATAATGATCAATGGCACCAGGGTGGTGTATCTTCCTGTTGGAGATACATCTGGAATTTGCTGTAAGACAAGAGACCAAAAGAGGGAAGCTGACAAAATTAAGATTTTTAAATGAAAATCCTCTCCATGTAAAAGAAAATAGGACACTCACCACTCTTTGAAGTTCTGTTCCACTTGTTAAACCAAAAGGATTACATTTTAAAAACTAAGTACATGTTTTACATATTTTAAGAATTTTATCCAACATTGTTATGTGTTTAGAACAGAAAGGGGGTTAAAAGTATCACCCGAGGGCCATTTTTCAAGGTGTCTTTTTAGTAACTGGCACTGTCCTCCCAGCAATATCTAGATAAGTCTCCCTTTGTGCAAAGATCATGTTTCTTCATGGAAACAATGATTGGATAAGGGGACAAATTACATCCAAGCATCATGACACTTTTTCAGTTACGTGACCTTTGAGCCAAGTCTCATTTTGCATGTAGTTAGCATTATGAATTTTAGGTAACTTTTTTTAAAAACATTACCTGTAATAAGGCAATGAAGAGGAAGAAGGCGTTAGCAGCTCTTCTAATCTGCTCATACAAGAATCGAGGTAGAAACGTCAACACGCTGTACTTGGCCGTACTGAAAGGACAAAGAAAAATGATAGCGTCGGTTACAAACCTAAGTTCTAAAAAGCAAGAAGACGAAGTTTCAAGAATTTTACAAGTGGTTTTAAAAATAAAGTATTTCAAACTTCAGGACAAGAAAATTGCCATGCTGGCCCTTTACGAAATCTTGTAAAAGGACACGCCTGACAAGAAAATCTTCCAATGGGATCTTTGTTTTCAAATTTAGACATATTTACTATTCACACGGTGTGAGCAGGGACATTTGTCCACCTTCTGGGAGCTATAGTAAGCACATCAAGAATATTAGTTAAAGGAAGACATGTCTCAAGGATCGCAAAACAGAAAGAGGTACACATTCCAAATACCGAAGATACGAACCCTGAAGTAGATAGAAATACCTTGGGAAATTCACACAACGGGGTAGAATTATTATGCCATGATTTGTGATGCATGATAGTTCTTAACAGAAAGCCATCGATTCAATGCAGCAAGTTAATTCCATAAAGTATGCCCTGGGTACCAGGAAGGTATCCCTCTGGATACCTACCACAGGTGGGGGCTTTATTTTTGGTCAACCACACCTGAAAAATCTCCATTCCTATCACATCCTTTACTCACGCTTGCTTGGAACTGTTTTCCAGTTTTACTAAGAAATAATTGATATGCATCACTGTGTAACTTAAGGTGCACAGCATGATGCTCTGATTTACATCTATCGTGAAGCGGTTATCACAACAGGTTCAGCCAACACCCGTCTTCTCATATGGGCACAAGCGAACTTTAACTTTCAGATCTATCATACAGCAGTGGTAGCTATCGTCATCATGTTGTACGTTACATTCCTTGTACTTGTTTATCTCCTAACTGGAAGTTTGTAACTTTTGGCCACCTTATCCAATTTCCTTCCTCCCACCCTCCACTTCTGGTAATTACATGTTTCATCTTTTTCTAGGAGTTTGGGTTTGGATTCTTTAGATTCTACGTGTGAGATCATGCAGTTATGTCCTCTTTTTCTGATTTACTTCACTTACTTCACGTGCCTTCGGGGTCTATCCACATCTCAAATGGTAGGGCTCCCTCATTTTCTGTGGCTGAGTAATATTCCACTTTATGTATATACCACAACTTCTTCATCCATTCACCCATCAACAGACAGGCTGTTTCCATGTCTTGACTAGTGTAAACAGTGCTGCTATGAACATATCTCCACCTCTATCTTTTTAGGTTTAGTGTTTTCATTTCCTTTGGATATATTCCCCAAAGTTGAACTGATGGGTCCTAGGGTAGTTATATTTAATTTTGTGAGGAAATGCCATACTGTTTCCCCCAGTGGCTGCACCAGTTTATATCTCCACATCCATGCCAGCATTTGTTATCTTTTTTTGAGGCTGGCTATCCAAATACGTGTAACGTGACAGGTGCTTATGGTTTTAATTTGTATTTCTCTAATGACTAGCGATGCTGAGCATCTTTTCATGTGCCTATTGGCTTTTCGTCTATCTTCTTTGGAGAAGTGTCTACTCAGGTCCTTTGCCCATTTTTTAACTGACATTTCTTTCCATCGAGTTGTAGGAGTCTTTTATATATATTATATACTAGCCCCTTATCAGATACTTGGTTTGCGAATGCATTTTCCCCATTCCACAGATTCTCTTTTCACTTTACTGATGGTTTCTTTGGCTGGGCAGAAGCTTTTGACTTGGAGGTAGTCCCACTTGTTTTTTATTTTGTTGCTTGGGTTTCAGGGGTCACATCCAAAAAATCATCACCAAAACCCACGCCAACGAGCTTGTTTCTATGTTCTCCTGCAAGAGTTTCATGGCTTGCGGTCTTACGCTTAAGTCTTTACTTGAAGTTAATTTTTGTAAGTGGTGTAAGATGGGGGTCTAGTTTCATTCTTTGACATGCGAGTATCCAATTATCCCAGCACCTTATTGAAAAGATGGTCTCTTCTCCCTTGAGAATTCTTGGCTCCCTCTCCAAGTATCAGTGGACCATATATACTCGGGTTTATTTGTGGGCTCTTGATTCAGTTCTGTTGATCCATTTGTCTGTTTTTATACCAAGACCATACTGTCGTGATGACTATGGCTTTAGAGTATAGCGTTAACTTAGGAAGTGTAATGCCTCTCACTGTATTCTTCCTTCTCAGAATTTCCTTGGCTATTTAGGGTCTTTTGTGGTTCCATATCATTTTAGCAGTGTTTTTTCCACTTCTGTAAAAAATGCCACTAGATCTCAATAAATATTGTGTTGAATCTGTAGATGTTCCCATTTTTGTTTCCACCTGGGACATCCTCTCTCACCCAAATGGTCTCTCCATAACTAAACTGCCCTTCCCATCTTATGCCCTCAAACTTACATATGCCATTAAATTTGGTCAAATCACAGACTCTTTTTCCTCCAAGCCCACAGGATGGTGTTTGTCCCTACATTATATGGTCTCTGCTTTGCTTTGTATTATATTTATCCATCCCCAAAATAGATTCTGGGAACATTAAGATGCTTACTTCAACTTCATATGTTCCCACTACATAGCAGATAATCAATGAACAATGAAATAATCCAAAGGCATAAAGTGAGAAGCTGAAGGGGCCAAGTGAACCAGATTTCCTTTGGCTGCTCAAAGGCTTACCAATAAGAAGTACCCGCTTGACTCCTACTTTGCCTTCTGAAGACCTAATTCTGAGCCAACTCTTTTTGTTTATTGTCTTTTTTAAATATTTAATTTAGGGGCGCCTGGGTGGCGCAGTCGGTTAAGCGTCCGACTTCAGCCAGGTCACGATCTCGCGCTCCGTGAGTTCGAGCCCCGCGTCGGGCTCTGGGCTGATGGCTCAGAGCCTGGAGCCTGTTTCCGATTCTGTGTCTCCCTCTCTGTCTGCCCCTCCCCCGTTCATGCTCTGCCTCTCTCTGTCGCAAAAATAAATAAACGTTGAAAAAAAAAATTTAAAAAAAAATATTTAATTTAAACTTTAAGTTAGGGGATATACAGTGCAATGTTGGTTTCAGAAGTAGAAAACTCAGTGATTCATCACTTATATAACAGCCAGTGCTCATCACAACAAGTGCCCTCCATAATACCCATCACCAATCTAGCCCATCTCCTACCCACCTCCCTCCATCAACCCTGTCTGTTCTCCATCATGAAGAATCTTTTGTGGTTTGTTTCCCTTTCTTCTCTTTATACCCCCCCCCCCTTATATGTTCATCTGTTTCTTAAATTCCACCTAGGAGCAAAATCATATTTGTCTTTCTCTGACTTATTTTACTTCGCATTAATACATTCTAGCTCTATCCACGTCATCACAAATGGCAAGATTTCGTTCTTTTTGATGGCTGAGTTATATTCCATGGTGTGTGTGTGTGTGTGTGTGTGTGTGTGTGTGTGTGTATACATATATACCCCATCTGCTTTATCTATTCATCAGTCGATGGACATTTAGGCTCTCTCCATAGTTTGGCTATTGTTGATAATGCTGCTATGAACATCGGGGTGCATATACCCCTTTGAATCTGTATTTTTGTATCCTTTGAGTAATACCTAACAGTGCAACTGCTGGATCGTGGGGTAGTTCTATCTGAGCCAACTCTTAACTGAAATATATGATAGCAAGATTATCCAGCAGAACAACCCAACACACAAATACACAACAAATCAGAAACACCAAAATAGAAGAGCAAATGCCTCAGGAGACAGAACACTAGGGGCATATATACTGCTATAAGTCCCAACAACAAAATAATAAAACCAGGCAACTCAAAAAAATATAGCATCTTAAGGTCACTTGAGGAAACAGGAAACTGTCCCATGTACCATTTACTGCTACTGTCTCAGAAAAGATCATCCCCATGGTACATCAGCCTTGTGTTTCATAATACACACTGGAGTCATCCTCAGAGAATTATTTTTAGCCTTCGTCTGCTTACAGTATTAAATATACATATAGACAATTACATGAAAACCACTTCTAAGACCGTTCAAACTTAAAGATTCTGACACTTGAAGGGATATCACTGAACTAGCTAGAAAATACGTTTGCATGGAGCCCCCATTCATTTATGTAGCCCTTTGGGGTATAAGACGTCACTAAAATTTTGCCAGACAGAACAAACTAGCTGCAATCAAGCTCATTAAAGAGTAGGGAAAATATATCAAGTTCACGTACATGACGGTACATGTCGTATAAAGTTCTGGTATAAAGTTCTCTTAACTACAGTTTAGAGGACAAATTCAAATGGAACATCACGTATTCCTTTATGGTGTACTGACCACTGAAACAAAGCAAACAACGTTTATCATAAAGAAAACAGGAAAATTCATATACTTGAAGACGAAAAAGCATCTTATAAAGTAGTGTGACTATAAACCCCAGATTCCATCTGTATGGAACAGACACACTCACACTGACGGTACACGACCCTGTCTACGCGTGAACGTTTCCCAGTTCAGTAAGATACTAAGTGTGCGTAAGAGGACCCGCCTGTCTCTGAAATGCCGTAAAGATTTGGAGTAGACAGAGATCCCATTTATGTGAGAAAACCAAAGGTAAGATGTGGGAGGAAAACATACTAACTTTTATTCTAGCCAGACTAGAAAAGTGAGTCTAAGATATTTTCATACTGAAACAGAATGAGTGTAATCAGTAATTCAGAGAAACCGACATGGGTGTAAGAGATGGCTACTGCGTAGCCTGAAAACAATCGTCTTGACAGACAACCCTGATGTGTCCTGGCACAGATTTAGAGACACACAACTACAACCCGCTAAAGGCAAGCACCTCAAAATCCTTCCACCGGAAGAGTTTAGGGTAGTGCCTCCCCAACTTAAAGATGCATATAAATTGCTGGGGGACCTTGTTAAAATGGATTCGTTGGGGTTCTCCAGAGAAACAGAAGCAACAGAAGTGTATACACAGAGACAGGGAAAGAGAGATGTTAAGGAACTCGCCCAATTGTGGAGGCTTGACAAGTCCAAAGTCTGCAGGGTGGACCAGCCGACCGGAGACCCAGGGGAAGATCTAACGTGCTCTTTCACGTCTGATGGCTGTCTGATGGTGGAATTCCTTCTCGTCCAGGAAAGGCGGACTTCATTCTGTTCAGGCTTTCCACTAACTGCATAAGGCCACCCAAAGTAGAGGATCATCTGTATTCACAGTCTACCAATTTAAATGCTAATCTCATTCAAAAACACCTTCACAGAAACATCTACAATAATGTTTGACCAAACACCTGGGCACCACGGCCGGGTCAAGTTGCACGTAAAACTAACCAATACATGCACGTTCTGACTCGGTAGGTCTAGAGTGGGCCTGTGATTCTGCATTGCCAACAAGTTCCCAGTGAGGTCAACGGTGCTGGTCCAAGGACCATACCCTGACCGGCAACCACCCTTGAACAGGTAGCTTTGCTCAAGTCTCCTTTTTGAAGTCAGTCCAGGTGAACACTACAACACCTAACAAGGAGGAGAGACATCTACCATCCGGTCCCCATACCAGGGTTAAGAACCATACACAGGGTGAAACGGGCCAATTAAGGAGGTTCCCAACAGAAGCGTCCGTTCATCCAGGTGAACGAGTCGGCCCCAAAAGATGCCCACTCAAACCACACATCAGCACGCCTGTGGACATGGCTGTTCACGGCAAGGACGCACACTAGCTCCAAGCACCCTAGGTAGTTAGCACATCGTAGAGCCTGGGGAATGGGGAGAAGTGACCAGGAGAAAACGGGCATTTCCTGTGGTTCACTCAGATTCCCTCTAAACATGTTAGAGCAGCGTCTTCCAAAACTGGGCGACGTGAGCAATGACCAGGGGCTCGTCAAACATCCATCCGACCTTCGTTCCACGGATATTCACTGAGCCCCATCCGGGTACTAGCACTGTGTCAGGCACCACAGGGAACCGACCGGTCAAAACTGCATACCCTCATGGGAATTACATTCTAGAGGAAAAAGGAGCTTGAAAACAAAACAGGACAGACTAGATGTGATAAACACCGTGGAGGAAAATCAATCGGGGAAGAGGGACACAGAGGTACACGAGCGGGGCCTGGGGAAAGGGGCTTGATCCTCAACGGCAAGATCAGCACATGTTTCACCAAGAAGGTGAAGGCTGTGCTAAGCCCTGAGGGAGGCGAAGCAGCAGAAACATCCACGTGGGCACACCAGGGAAGAGCGCCACAGAAGCAGGGAACAGCAAGGGCAAGCGGGGAGTGTGAGCACTCCCGTGGGAGAGGCAGGGAAGGGCCAACGTGGGCGGAACCACGCGCAGAAGTACGGAGAGACCACTTGAGTCAGACACCGGCCTTTTCATCTCGAGAACCTGAGGTCTCTGGATTCCAAGAAGACAAGAGCTGACAACTGCAGCAACCTGCAAACCCCCTCCCCTGGGGAAACCTGGCTCAGCAGGGGTCACGTGTCTGGGGGGGGGGGGGGCACGCTCCCCTTGGGCACTCTTAGCACCAGGAGAGTATGGGAAATGACCCCTGCAGGAAACAGGGCCTGGCAAACACGTGGGTCTGGGGCTACGCCGGCCACACATCACAAAGCATTCCAGAAGTCTCATCGCCTGAACTCAGCACAAAAAACCCAGACATGGGGCGCCTGGGTGGCTCAGTCGGTTAAGCGGCCAACTTCAGCTCAGGTCATGATCTCGCAGTCTGTGAGTTGGAGCCCCCACGTCGGGCTCTGTGCTGACATCTCAGAGCCTGGAGCCTGTTTCAGATTCTGTGTCTCCCTCTCTGTCTGACCCTCCCCCGTTCATGCTCTCTGTCTCAAAAATAAATAAACGTTAAGAAAAAAAAAAAAAAAAAAACCCAGACATGACGCTTGAGTTAGGATTTTCTGGCTGTGAGAAACACCGCAATTGACAACTGGTCTCTAAAGGCAAATCTAAAACGCAGTAACTAATCCAAGTGTAACTTCCCCCTAAAACGAGCCTCCAGAAACCCAGAAATTAAACTAGCTTAACACTCAACTTTGAAATGGGAGCAGTAAATCCCCCTTAGGTATACACACAGCCAAAAGGATGGACCAATAGACAGCAAAGCCTATGGCCTTCCCCATCTAGCATGGACTCCTGATGCTTTGCCAACCAACACCCCCCCCCCCCAAATTATGTTCAGGATATCCTCTCCAGTATAGAAATCCCTGCCGATAAACAGGGCTAGGACCACTTCACTAAAAACGTTCACGTCATCTTCCTGAACTATTACAATTCCACCAGTTGCAAAGCTCATATGAGAACACTATTTTCAACACTTTTGAAAATCTCTATTTTCAACACTCTTCCTGTTTCTTCTTCCATAGCTGGGGAAAAAGTGCAAGATACTGCCTTATCTCATAGCCTGTCCCCAGAATGTAGTAATTGGACCTGGGCCAGTGGTATAAGTAACACACTTCTTCATAGCAATTTATGACGGCTGACATAGACCTTCTTAGCATGTTCTTTTCTGTAACACATAATGCATCATTCAATAAATGCCTCTGGGCACAAAGCGTTTATTTCAATACTTCGATGAAAATGTGGCCAGGGGAGAAGAGAACGGAGACACAACAACATTTTGAGCACAAAGCACGCTGCCAGGCAAATCTTCGCCCATGGACAACTCTGAGATACGCAGTTCCAAATGCAAGACACCAGTTGCTTATAGCTACTATCTCCAGATGTAGCATCACTGAGAAGTAGGTTTGGTTCAATTGCTTTACCTGAAAACCTGCGAACTTTGAGATCAAATCAAAGGAAGGGAAGCTGGGAGACTCTCATTCAAAGCAAAGCGAAAAGGACCGTCTTCAAGGAGATTCTATCTTGAATAAAAAGAAACACCAAATATCACGAAAATACCTGACCTCGACACCAACAGGTACAGGAGTCACAAACGAAGCCCAATCCTACTGCCGCCCCAGGACCAGCAAAACAGGTCGAAGTCTGTTGCATGTAATTCTACCTTTGGCCCTGCACTCAGAATTCACGATGTTCTTTCCAAACCCAGGGAAATAAACCCAATCAAAAGGGATATTTAAGGCTGCTCTGGGGGCTGACATACTACAAGTCAAACAAGGTGTGACAGGACTCTGAAACAGAGTCATCAAAGTAGAAGCACCTAAAGCCTGCACAGGCTCCTTGGAAGCAGGGGTATCGCTCGTTTCAGGAGGAGGTTAAAACTAGTCAAAAAAGGTCACTTCCCAAGTAGGCAGAGCCTAGGAACTCCAAAGATGAGCCGGGTCTATGTGGGATCCTAGCCACGGATAAACAGGAAAATCAGCAGGAGGTGTGGTGAGGAGTACGCAGGGTTCACTAGTGTGGAATGCACAGAAAGTTCACCAAGGTCTGGATAATAAAGCAAAATCTGTCAGTCCTGTGTGCTTGTAGAGTCCAAGAAGTTTACGGATATCAAAACCCAAGGCGAGCAGTATCGTTTTTGTGACTCACATGTAACTGCAAACCTTCATTCAAATGTTTAAGTTTAACACAAGCTTTTCTGCTAGGTCTTCTGCACTTTCTGGTATGCACGAGGAACCATGTATACAGCTCAACTTTTCAGAAAGTGCACACACCCGTGTAGTTGCCTACCTGAAGCTTCACAGAGACATGAGGAACATAGCATTTTATTAAAGCCCCACACATAAAGGCTCAATCCAAAAAGGACCTGGTTTCGGGGCACCTGGGTGGCTCAGTTGGTGGAGCGTCCGACTTCGGCTCAGGTCATGATCTCACGGTTGGTGGGTTCGAGCCCTGCGTCGGGCTCTGTGCTGACAGCTCGGAGCCTGGAGCCTGCTTCGGATTCTGTGTCTCCTTCTCTCTCTGCCCCTCCCCAACTCGTGCTCTATGTCTCTCAAAAATAAACATTAAAAAAAATGTTAAGGACCTGGTTTCTGACTCACAACTGTTAAATGGACACACACATTTATCATCCTCATCCACCCAGGCACCATAAATTAGAAAGGAATGTAAAAATATACAACTGTGTTTTTCAAAATGAGAAATGGAATCATCAGCAGGGGAGATTTTTTTTTCCTTCCTAAAATAGACTCCTGTCTGCTTTTGGCGAGAAAGCTGGGCACGTGCCTCTAGGAGCCGCAGCAAGGGAACACCTCCAGAGAGCAACACTGCTTGGGGAAAGGCCCTGGGCTGAGACAGAAGAACAGGTTCTACTTTGAGAACTATTTTCTGAGAAGGTAAGTCAGTCCATTTTTGAGAGAGTAATAATTCAGTTCTAGCAAGAGGGTCACTGCATTAGTCAGGATTCTCCAGAGAAACAGAACCAACAGGAGGTATATGTAGAGAGAGAGAGAGAGAGAGAGAGAGAGAGATTATAAACTGTTCACATGATTATAGATTCTGACAAGTCCCAAGACCCACGGTCAGCAAGCTGGACATCCAGTAGTGGAACTCCAGTCTGAAGGCAGGAAAAAAAAAAAAAGACGCTGTCCCAGTTCAAAGGCTGTCAGGCAGGAGGGGCTCCCGCTTACTCAGCCTTATGGCTCGATTTAGACCTTCAACTGATTGGATGAAGCCCACCCACACTGGGGAGGGTAATCTGCTTTACTGTATGATCCAAATGTTAATATAATCCAAAATCACCCTCACAGAAACACGCAGAACCTGCACTCCATGCAGGCACTGGGCACTCCATGGCATATACATCTGGGCACTCCATGGCATATACATAAAATGAACCATCACCATTACTTATCAGGCAGGACAGAGACAGGCACACCCCAGTGTGTCAGAGGGGCCTGTGGACAGGGAGAGAGGGGTGTTAGCCTACAAAACACTAGAGGTTCAGGAGGTGGAGACACCAACAATGGAAAAAGAACGGAGGCAAGGGGGAAAAGCAAGGGGAAACAGTTAAAGTCTCTACTCCGAGGAGCCAAGCCAGGAGATCAGGGTTAAGAATCTGGAGAAACTTCAGGAGATAAAACTATAAAGGGCTAAAAGCAAAGGCTTAAGAAAAGCAGCACTGTTCCTTTCTTGGAAGGCCCCTGCTTCTGGTGGCACAGAAACGTCACACAGCCAGACCCCTATACCCATGGCTGGAGAGCTAAAGATCATGCCCTAGGCAAACACTGAAACCTCACAGGAAGAGAAAAAAAATCCTCCATATACTCAATGTTTCAAAGTCCTTCCTAAAGCAGAGCTTGCTATCTGACCCATGCTCATAAAGCACCACTCAGTTGTCTATGCTTTTTGGAAGATTACCAAGTATGTGTAGAAAGTTGCAATTATGAAAAAGACATTCAAAGATGAAAAGAGAAAAAGATCTGAGGAAACACAATGCGGCAAACTTTAAGAAGAATACTTTTTTTTTGGTTTATTTATTTTTTGAGAGAGAGAGAGAGAGAGAGCAAGCAGGGGAGGAGCAAAGAGAGAAAGAGAATCCCATGCACACTCTGCACTGTCAGCACAGAACCCCACGCGGGGCTCGCACTCATGAACCATGAGATCATGACCTGAGCTGAAATAGAGTCAGACGCTTACCTGACTGAGCCACCCAGGCACCCGAAGAGTACTTTTTAAAATGCTAACATCCTCAGAGTTGTAAGAAGAGAGCACATTCATCTAAAACCAGGGTAAGATGCTACTTTTTAAATTTTTTTTTTCAACGTTTATTTATTTTTGGGACAGAGAGAGACAGAGCATGAACGGGGGAGGGGCAGAGAGAGAGGGAGACACAGAATCGGAAACAGGCTCCAGGCTCTGAGCCATCAGCCCAGAGCCTGACGCGGGGCTCGAACTCACGGACCACGAGATCGTGACCTGGCTGAAGTCGGACGCTTAACCGACTGCGCCACCCAGGTGCCCCAAGACGCTACTTTTTAAATGTAACAGAATGAAAGAGTTATTAGGAATTACAAGTATGACAGCCTAAGATAATCCAATCATAGAAGTGAAATATAAAAGTGAATATATACCAAAAAATAGAAAAAAAGATGAAAATTAGAGACCTAAGAGCACTGATGTGAGACTCAATATCCAACCATTATAACCTCTACAAAAGTAAGACAAAGAGAACATTTTTTAAGAAAAATATACAAGAAAATTTCTCAGAATTCTAAGATATAAAGTTTTGGATTGAAAGGCTTCACTAAGTACCCAAAACAAGAGACCTATTCAAAAATCTGAAATTATAGAATACCAAACAAATATCCTTTTATTAAAAACACAAGACTGTAAAAATAACTTATTTATAAAGGAGAAAAGATATCACATTGAATTTAACATAAATTCAGCTAGAGCAACACTTTAGATTTCTATACCTAGCCAAACTATCAGACACTCAAATTTACCTTTCATGTAAGCTTTCTTAGGAAACTGTTTACTGCAAAATGGGCTTAACAATATTAGGGATTAATCAATAAATAAAACAACACACTAACACACTATCAAAAAAAATAGGGAATTCAACTCAACAAAACATCAAGAAAGTTCTAAGATGATCATTTTACAATACATCCACACAACAGCCAGTTTACCTGAGAAAGATGTCTCTGGGGGGAAAAACAAATAGAACTGAGACACTATTTTGAGAGCTCTTTTTTCCAATATATAGAGAGGTTGTATAATAGTGATCTGAAGGGAAAAACAAGTATATGTAAAAAAAAAAAAAATGTAGTAGAAAAATGAGGAAGAAAAGGCAAGTTACACTAGGAAAAAAATAAACATGATATACTACGTCAGTACTTGGCACCAAAGTCAGAAGTTAAATATTTATCTATAAGAGAATTCATAAAGATTATTTCTAAACCTATTTAGAACTATTGTGGAAACAGAGGTGTCCTACTCTTGGCTTAAAGCTCAGGTTGTGATCCTTGGGTCATGAGATTGAGCCTTGCGTCAGGCTCCAGGCTGAGCGTGGAGCCTGCTTGGGATTCTTGCTCTCTTCCTTTGCCCCTCTCCCACTCACATGCTCTCTCTCTCAAAAAAATAAAAAAAGAAAAGAAATATAGAGGCACCTGGGTGATTCAGTCAGTTAAGCGGCTGACTTCGGCTCAGGTCATGATCTCACAGTTTGTGAGTTCGAGCCCCACGTCGAGCCCTGTGCTGACAGCTCAGAGCCTGGAGCCTGCTTTGGATTCTGTGTCTCCCTCTCTCTCTGCCCCATCCCTGCTTGTGCTCTGTCTCTCAAAAATGAACGTTAAAAAAATTTTTGATAAACATAAAAAATAAATATGGTGGAAACCACAAAAGAATTAAAAGCAGAAGGAGTTCAAAGTGGTTGCCTTTGGTGGAACAGAACCAGAATGGGAGAGATGGGGAGGGAGACTATTGATTTTCATGGTAAGCTTCCACACCTATTTCAACTTTTAACAACTCATGTGTTACTACTTTAATAATAACTTAATATTTTAAATAAAGGTTAGTAGTATCCAGACTTAATTGTCAAGGGACCATCAGTTCTTTTATTTTTGGCTAATTTTAGAAATGGCATACATAAGAAGCTGTTTATCAGAACATGAAATTAGGTTAAAGACCTAATTCATTCTTACACTGCTTCCCACCACAAAATGTTGTAGGAACCACTCATATCTGATACTATTCCCTACGGCCCCTTCCTTCCGCCAGCAGCAACCCGGCCCGAGGCTATGGACAGAAGGAAATTCTAATCTACCCTACTTGAGTCTAACAAGAAACAAACATCAGTGCAACACTCAGAGCATAAAACTTTTATATCGTCATTCCTTTGGGAAGAGCAGTCTGGCTTTCAGCACAGGAGTCTTTATCCTGTAACTCAGCCCACAGGAAAAATGAGAGTAAAGTTCCTCCCCCTTAAACAGAAATCACTTTATGGCGAAGAGTATTAGTTTAAGTTCTCTCGCTTCTTTTAATCCCCTGCCAAATTCCTAGAACATCTTTCTTTCTTCTTTTCATCAAACCACATCCTTCTCCGCTTCTGAGCCAACAGCCCAAGGGGTCATCTTCTCTAGCAAGCTCTTCCCTATTCATGTCTACCCAATGCACAATCTGTAATATATGCATTTCATCACTCAGTGTGCATGCATGCGAGAGAGAAAGCGTGGGGTGGGGGGTGGGAGGCAGGAAGAGAAAGTAATTTCTTTTCCTCTAACACACCCGGAGCTCTGGAAAGCCCTATCAATATTTATTCTCTTCACCACCTTTACGGGCTTTGCAGGCAGAGCTCACTGCATACCTAGACTGACAGCACAGTGCCCCCTGCTGGCCAGCAATGTTCTCTGCAATGAAAACAGGAGCCACACGTCAGAGCCAGAGGAAAACCAAGACCCTCAGGAATTTTTAAGGCAAACTGTCAGAAAAACAATGTTTAGAGAAGAACTTTAAAGCTGCTTTTTCAGTTTAATAATTGGTCCTTGTATATTCACTCATGGAGATTTAATATAAAAACATGATGTATTGTAGTTCATTCCTAGGTAATTTTAATGTTTAAAACATTTTAATGTTTTCTCATCCTTTCATTTAGTGTACTCATTATATACCCACAGCTAGGTCCAGACTTGTGGGGTCTGGATATAATTTGTATACAATATACATACAACTTGGGGAATCCCGCTTTAATACAAAATAAAAAAAAACAATACTTATCTAGAATGATGGGGGAGAATCACAACATAATTCATAAAACCTGAAATATACTGCATTGCAACTTTCAGTATTTTTATTAACTGTCTAGTATTCTACAATACTTCTTCCCTAGTATTCTTTTATTTCATTTGCTGAGATCACTTCTTACCGGACAATTCTGTAACAGTTTTCATAAAAGACAATTCACTCTTTCCTGTAATAATGGTTAAGAAGTTACTGTTCACTGAAATTTTGATATTTCTTTCACTTCACAATTCATGAACAGCAGTAATCTCGTGAAATGTTTGATTGTCAAATTCAGAGAAACTTCTGTCAAATTTCTTTTATGAATGAAACTTAAAATCTGAAAGAAATTCCTACAGACTAGCTTCCGGCCCCATGCCTTTCAAACACCGTCCCTCCAATGTGACCCACACACTTCTAACACTACACTGTCCTCCCACAACCCCAAGCAAGGTGCTGGCAACAAAAGCATCTCTGATCCTTACTCCTATACTGGGACATAGTTAATAATTTAGTCACCAAAGTGACTGCACGCCACGTAAATAGATCTCTAAACCCACACAAGATGTTATTTCCTATTTTTCCTTATCCAGATCCCTACAATGCCACTCCAGTGCCATCTAACAAAAGAGGAAGCGTAATAAGGGGTGAAGTCCAACTGAAAAGAGACCCTCGTCTTACCCAATCCGGGTTCAATCTACTTCTTATACAAAAATCAGTGGCCATGTAAATAAACGTATGGGCGGCTCCCTCCCAGGGCCTGAGAATGAGCAAATACCCTGAACCTTAAGCTCCATTAGTGCCAAGTCAATCTGCCTCTGTGGATATACACATAACCCAATACATATACATAAACCATCTCAATATGGTTATTTTAATAACCTGTAAACCCTTCCATAATTTTAAAGTGTATAAAATCATACACAGACATGGACACGTGTTCATACATATAGAGTTGCATGTTCCACAAAAATGGGACAATATGCCATTTTCGGAATGTTGCTTTTCTCAACACTGCAAAATCCTTGCAAGTCAAGGGCACAGCTCTAATTCATTTTTAACGACGATATAATATCCTTCCATTGACTTATTCATCCCATGGTGAGAATTTACTTTATTTCCAGACTTGTACACCCTAAAACAGGTCATGGTAAATAGCGATGTGTGCAGATCCATGATTGCCGGTGAGTTTACTTCTAGGAGATAGATTCTTAATTCCACTTAAGGTAATCTAAGGATCACGTAGCTTTTAAAATTATTAACTAAAGCCCATACTTTAGATTTCCTCAGCTGCTACCTAATGTCCTTTTTCTGTTCCAAAAGGATCATAATTTTTTTATTTTAATAGACGGCAAATTATTTCCCAAAAGAATTGCAGAAGTTCCCATTTCTACCAGCTATATACAGGAGTATTCTTCATCTTCATATCCCCGCCAATAACAGGTATTGTCATTCTATAGTACTCCGTCTTCTGCCAAATAATACATATTGCCAAATTAATTTGCAGTTCCTCAATTACAACAAAGTTGGGCATATTTTCATACATTTGCATGCCACGTGGCTTTGGTCCATTATCACTTCCTCATACACTTTGCCTATTTGCCTATTAGTTTGGTGATCTGTTCAGTGTCTGTCTGTAATAATTCTTGGTTGTAGCTAATTATTAACTCTATAAAATGCATTTCTAGACCACTCGTTTGTATAGTGAATTTTTTAATGGACTGACTTACAAAAGGGTTTTGGACAATGCATATGTCCCCCCAAAACTTACAGCACCTTGGTTTGGTATTAAATTTTTCTCCATCCTTCCATTATAGAAATGTAGTCTCCAAGATTCTCTTTATATATTTTTTAAGTTTATTTATTTTGAGAGGGGGAGACAGAGAGACAGAGAGACAGAATGAGAGAGAGAATCCCAAGTAGGCTCCACATTCTCAGTGTGCAACCCAACGTGGGGCTCAGTGAACTGTGAGATCATGACCTGAGCCAAAGAGTAAGACACTTAAAACCAACTGAGCCATCCAAGTGCCCCTCTTTATACAGATCTTCAATATCAGTCTTTAATTTTTGCAATCAGAATTTATTCTTACTGATATGGGAAGGAGCTCAATTTTGTCTTTACCCTGACAGACAGGCATATTATTTCATAAATGATACCAGCATAATTATCTATCCCACCTAATAGAAATACCACTTTGTAACACATTGGCACGTTTTTTAGCGCCACGATAGCTTCATCAATTCCCATACCGTTTTGATTGACAGTAGGTTTGTATATGTCCTGACATTTGGTAAGGTAACTAACTCCTACCTTGATATTCTTTTCCCAAATTGTCTTGTTCTCCCTGGGAAATTCACACCACAAATAGAAATGCTACAAAACCTAAGTTTCCCTGTTTTTAAAAAAATGGTTATTGCAGATTTGAACATGATTACTGGATGAAATAATACAGAACAAGTGGTTCCCTTTAAGGGCCTCTCATGATTTTTCTTCGAGCCATATACATATATGCCTTATGCTGTGGTACAAATTCTCAGATGAGTGTCTGGTGTTTTGATCTGTGTAAGTCATCATTTTAGGGAAATACACCTGCACTTTCCTACAGTTTTTGGCATGATTAGTAATCCCAATTAGTAGCCCCAGTCATGTTTTGATAAATAAGGTCTAGTTTGAGGAATGGACATTATTATGGGCTAGTGGCAAAGTGGTCACGTGACTGCGGTCATAACACAAAAAGTCGATCTAAGACCCATCCACAGTATCTATTCAATATGGTGGCCAATTTCTCAATCTTGCAAATTTTCAAGTGAAAAGCACATTAGACGCCATTCCCGAGAAAATCCTTTTTACTGAAAGCCAAGGAGAATGGAAGGACTACTGCCAAAAACCGAGTTTTTGAAAGGCAAACGTGAATGCATGCGAGCTCTTAGAAAAGAGGCAGATGCTCTGGTTGAAACAAAAAATATTCGTAATTAGGAACTGAATTCTGCTCCCTGTAAACAGAAATTCACCTAGTCACCGCAGCCGCCGGGGGCGCGAGGGGACTTTCCTCTCAGAACGCAAGTCCCAGAGGCAGGCAGTCCGGCACTAACACAGCGGCTCCACAAATGTCCATATCCTGGGTGTCCTCACATTCTGCCACACTATTGTCCCAAAACAGCGGCTCCCCCTTCAGATGCCCGGCTGCGTTCCAGGAGGAGAAAGGCCGTGTGCCTCTATCACGAAGTGATCTATCTGTCCCTGGATGCCCTCCGTGCACGTCTAACTGGCCAGACCCACAGCTCACGACCATTCCTGCTCCCAAGTACTTGGGACAAAAGTGGTGGGTGGCACCCGTCTTAATGCCATTCTCTGAGATAAGCAAATGACTGAGACATGTCATGGCCTCCTGGTGTGATCCATGGTAGGTTGGGCAGGTGGCACATAGCCCCAGCGAGTCAGCACGGACTGAGGTTGGGATTGAACACAGACAGTTCCACATATCGATCAAATTCGAAAAGGGTGGAAATATCAGTGGTTTGTGTTCGGGGCATGACAAAAATCACATCTGTTAAATCATCCGTACGATGAAATCAGGGGTGAAAAGATGTCAGAGCCCCACAAAAGGGCACTGAACTGGAGCACAAGCAACATTCAGCGATGAAATCAGGAAAGACTCTGGACAGCAGAATTAGGTATTATCCACGATAAACACAAAATCAGAATTTAAGCAAAGCTAAAAGCAATGGTCCTTTATATTGAAAAGTAATCAAGTATTTGTTAGATCTACTTTCCTCTGAATAATAAAAGAGAAAAAGGCACAGGCAGGGAACGTGGAAAGCTGGTTTCGAATCCCAGCTCCAGCTTGTAGAAGCCACTTAACCCTTCTACTTAAGGGAAGTCTTAAGGGAAGACTTTTTTCCTTTCTAGGTCACAGGTCTTAGGTATGGCTAAACGGGGCGCCTGGGTGGCTCAGCCGGTTGAGCATCCGACTTTGGCTCACGTCATGATCTCACAACTTGTGAGTTCGAGCCCCGAGTCGGGCTCTGTGCCGACAGCTCAGAGCCTGGAGCCTGCTTCGGATTCTGCATCTCCCTCTCTCTGCCCCTCCCCCCGCTCGCGCAGTCTCTCTGTCTCCCAAAAAATTAAACGTTGGAAAAAAAAAAAACAAAAACAGAAAGGTATGGCTAATTTATGATTCTACGGCAAGAAGGAATACCTGTACGGAAGAAAGATAAGAGAATGTCTGATATGAATAATATCTTATTGTTATATAATATATAATGTTACATAATGGCAACAGTTCTGCAAGGGAAATAAATGGACAGGCTCTCATCATCAACAAGGTTCAGCACAACTAAGGAGCTAAGAGCCAGGAAAGCATATATTATAAAGTATCTCTAGGTTGGATTTACTGAAAGCCAAGAAAAATGAAGAGTTGAGAGCGAACTAAAATAAAAAGGATAAGTAGTCCTAGTGGGTTGCATTTTAAGAAGTCTCTGAGGTTAATGCACGATTCCACATGTGAAAGTGTCTCTGACCCGCGTTACCAGCTGTACGATGCAAAAGGGTTTTACAATTCAGACTTTGTAACTGACTAAACTCCAGACTCTAAGCTTAAGGGATGGAAACCAAGGGGGAAAACAATGGTCTTATAAAGAAAAATGAATCAAGGGGGTGTTTGTGGTTTTGATAAAAGAAACTGAAAGAAAGAGGAAAACATGTATGCCAGTAGTTCTCTTAAAATATAGAGATAAAGATCCAGGCCAGCCATGTCCACTGATAAGAAAATAGCTGTGACAAAAAAAAAAAAAAAAAAAAAAGAGAGAGAGAGAGAAGGAGGGAGGGAGGGAGGGAAGGAGAGAGAGAGAGAGACCTTGCTAACAAACCTAAAGAAAATAAGTCTTATTATCTGCAAGCCTGAGACTCGGGGCCAAAGCAGATAGTCTCAGACACACTCAATCCCATCACCTTAAAACTGAGACACAGTTTTAAGTTTAAATTTAAGACAACTATTCTTGGTGAAGGGACTGCCATGGGGATAGTACCCTACATAGGGGAAGATATAGCAGAAGTTCCCTTAGTAACTGTCAATCCTCATCAACAGCGTGATCCTGAGAACATGGGCCAAAGTTAGCAGCTTCAGATGGCCTCGCACCGGCCGACCCAAGCAAAGATTTTAAAAGGAATGAGAAGGGGAGTATTGATTGTAAGTGGCCTTTCCCATCACATTACACAGTGACAGTCTGAATGGCACATATTCTTTCTAAAAGGGAAAGGAAAATAAAAGTTGCTCTTCGTGAATAATCCCTCGTAACTACAACTCCAAAAAAAAACAAAAACAGAAAAACCCTATGGAATAGATGGCAGATGAAGAAGAATTTTAAACTAGGGTACCAATTCAGTCGTGCCCTTTCAAAATCCTATACCGACTTTTGAAAAATTCTACGAATGTTGACTCCTCATACCTTTCATATACACAACATTGAATACCGACAATATTCAGTCCAAAACCTGACTATGCGGGAGGTGGTGGGACACACAAAAAAACACCACTGAAAAATATTCCGTTGGCATGAAGTACAGGAAAGTGACTGCAAATCCCCAATCGGATGTTTCTAACATGCTTTCCAGCACATAACATACCTGGGTGCTCTATGGAGTCTCTTAGAGCATGATGAATTCACGATCTCGATATCCTATCTGAGAAGATTTCTTAAAAGATCTACACGCCATGTCGGGCCCTGAGCTGTTCTGTTGGGCCCAGGATGCACAGACCCGCTCATCTTCATGCCAGTATTTACCGAATGCCAACGACAAGCTCATAGCTACATGGCACCCTAAACTAGTTAAGTATTCAGACTCCATCCATGTGGGTTTTTTTTTTTTTTTAACCCGAGGTGTTCAATGTTCTTCAAAATTCACTGGGTGACCATCCATTTCGGCATTGTAGGGTAGATGGCAAGCATTCAAATTCTAAAAGACCCACAAGAGAAGGAATCCAGAGCGTCTAAGTATTTTTCTCACATCTTACTGCTTCCAAGAGGAAGTGATTTCTTTCTGTGGAGCACATGAGGTCTTGTTCTGGCCCCCTGTGAAAATAGATGATTGGTTCTTCTGGATTTGGGTCCAATGGTCCCAAGAGAGAATCGATGCTCAGTATTTCGCCCAAAGAACAAACGTCCACTTCAGGACAACTCTTAAAACTGGAAAGCTCTTTGCGAATACTATTTCACAGCTCATTTGTTATCCCCATGCTGACCTCCCTCTCCATCCTTACACCTGGGAAGATTGTTTCCCTCTGTATTCAGCCCCCCTGGGGGCTATCCCACTTGGATATATCACCAGTTTGACCTCAACCAGTACCCAGTTCTGGAGATGCTACCCAGAGCAACCAGGAGATGTCTGGCTGAACTGTCCCTAAGTTGTCACACCAGTCTGGGGAAGGGTCTTAGTTACACAAATCTCTGTTTCAACTGTACAATGAAAGGTGGGGGGGGGGGGGTGAAGCTAGATGGCATCTTATACCTCTCTAGCCCCGGTATCAGAACACAGACCCACACTTGTCACCCGACGTCACAGCCCTGCTTGGACATCTGAGACAGTATGTTCACCTGCCAAGGCAGCCCAGAGCCCTCACCTCTGAAAGCGTGGTCAGATGTTCCCTGAGTGCTCTCTTCTCCAAACTAATAAACTAAAACTTCCCCACTCAGGTTCCTCAACAATGCCTCCTTTTTTTTTTTTTTTAATGTTTATTTATTTTTGAGAGAGAGAGGAAACAAGCATGTGCACGAGCAGGACAGGGGCAGAGAGGGGGACAGAGGATCCAAAGCGGGCTCTGTGCTGACAGCAGACGGCCCCACGCGGGGCTCAAACTCACAAACCGCGGGATCGTGACCTGAGCAGAGGTCGGACACTTAGCCCACTGAGCCACCCAGGTGCCCCAACAATGCCTCTTTAAATGGAATGGCAAAACAATATCCACGAAACACTGTATCTACACCGTCATACTTAACACGAGGCTGGTCTAGAGACAGGTAGTCTACACTGTGGCAGACAGGCAATTACACGGTGCAGTGATAGGTACCACAGCCCCAACAAGCACATAACACAACACAGACATGGAGAAAGCGACACCTGAGCCCAGAGGGCACGCGGAAATGGGTTAGTCAGTGTTTCAGGCAGAGGAAGTCGCGCCTCTGGAGTTTGACCATTCTCTTCTGAACCTAACAGTTACTGCTGGCAGCTTAATTCATCCTTTATCACCACCACCACCACCCCCCTCCAAAAATGGCAGAGGGAGGAGTCAAACCCAGATCTGCTAAGCCCCAGACTCTAAATTCCTTTTGATGGGTTCCAATCCCATTTGAGACTAGCCAGTAACAGAGCCCCTCACCAGAAAATGAGCATATGCCCATCTGCAGCATTCCAGGCTTCGATAGTTCATAGGACTTCCGTTTTGCCAGTAACATTACAATGACATTACAATGAAGCTCCCAGCCTGAAGTCTCTTCTGGATAAATTAATATAGCCAAATGCCCCCCCTTGTTTCCTTTTTTTTTTTTTCCACTCCCAAGGCCATCATAGCCTATTGGAAACCCTCATCAGCTCACGCCTGCTAATTAGCGCCCCGGAATTTATCCCATACAGGGGCACCTGACTCCTTTCTGACATACTGGCTACTTTCACATTCAAAAACCCCCACGATCCAAATAACCACTAGTATTTGGAAACGAGTAAAGTGCTTTGCTTTTGAACAGTAGTGTCAGGAGGCCAAGGGAGGGGCATGGGGTCTGGCCTCACACTGCTGATAAACTCCTTCTTCGTTTAGTCCCTGCGGCCGTTTCCAACTTTCCACTTTCTCTCCAGCTGCTTCTGGAAGGGGTGCTTTTCCCGTATTCTGCCCCCCCCACCCGCCCCCCAGTCTCCGTCCTCTCTCCACCTGCAAAAGCGGCTCCCTGCCCTCCGTGGCTTCTCTCTCCCCCGGTTCACTTCTCCCCGCCACGTACCTGCTGAATTCTGTGGTTCAGGTTGTGCAGATTGTTGTGTTAGTCCTCCGATCAGTTTTCTAGGTGTGCAGGATGGTTCGGTGTGGGTCTGGCTGTATTTCATGGACGCCAGACACACAAAGCTTCCATCTGTTCCGCCATCTTGGCTCCTCCTCCGCACTGCTGATAAACTAATGCTCCCCAGCCTCGAACTAAAAACGGTCCAACACCCTGCATCCAGGCACGCCTTCCCACCACTGCTCACCATGCGCATTTCTCTTCCCTTCTCCTGTAATCACACTTGCCTCTGAAACCCTTGGCTCTCCCAACCATCCTTCAGGACCTCTCCTCAGAGCCCAGGGGGGAAAAGCAACCCCTTCCCTCAAGTCTGAGGAAGTTCAGCTCACCCCTTCAGCCCTGGGCCTTGTGTTTTGCTCCAGTACAAGCTATTCAATGTCTGTGGATTCAGTCTCACTTTGATTACAGATAACTAAAGGCTTCCCGTCATATTCTAACTGTATTTTCTTATTTTCTGTATTCCTGATGTCCTGGCATCTAAAGCATCACTGATCACAGGAGACTTCCCCTCTCAGAGGTAGCTGTGTTAGCTCCCTACCATAGCTATCACATCCCTCCTTCTCTCCAGAGGTAGCAAGCAGCTTTCCCAGGACCACGTCCTCCATATGCAAACCAACCAACCGGAAGCCCCTACCCGCCAACCGCTTGCTTCACTGAGCTCTCACACATCACGCCTGCCCTGGTGTCGTCCCAGAGTCAGACACCGGGCAACCAGGGGCAGTCCCATGTCGCAGAGCTGCTGAGATCGTTCAAACTATCCCAGCCGAAATCTGCGTATCATGCCTCGTCTCACCTTACCACAGTAACAGCTGTTGCCCATGCCTTCCCCTCACCCCCTCGGCCACAAGAATGACACGGTGTTTCCCTAGGTGGCCCTGCATGGCATGTCCTGCCTCCTGCTTCTAGGGAAGTGTGAGTACAAGCTTCTTCCTTCTGACATCATTTCTGCGTCTGCCTTATCCTACCTGATTAAAGCAAATCCTGGGTATGTGTTAAAACACATCAACTGTGTCGCCTTTTTTAAATTTACTTATTTTGAGAGAGAACGTGCTCACGCAAGCAGGGGAGGGGCAGAGAAAGAAGAAGAGAGAGTCCCAAGCAGGCTCCACGCTATGAACACACAGCCTGACACAGGGCTTGAACCCACAAACCACAAGACATGACCTGAGCCAAAACCAAGAGTCGGACGCTAAGCCAATTGAGCCACCCAGGTGTCCTACATTATGTTGCTTTTCAGGACTCCCCCTTCCTACCCAAACACACAACTAAAAGTGTCAGGGTAGGAGTCAAATAGGTCAAAGGAATACAAACACGGATAGAGGCAAATAAACTTGAAGGTTTAAGTTTCAGATGTGAATACCTAAAGCATACAAGTCAAAAACTGCATGTAGAATTTATCTATGCCTCAAAAGAATCAAAATATAAACATTTCAATCCAATACTCTCTATTGGGCCTCAAGTATCACGTATCACTCTCACAGTCTATTTCCACTTGAATTCTAGTTTAGCTCGCTTCTCCAGAGTTGCACGAACCCTCCACAGAAACAGCCTCACGGACTTGATCCGAGCACACAGTGTAACACCAAGGACTTTGAGCTTGAGTAAGTCATTTAAATCTCTTTGACAAGCTTAAAAGTGTTTTTTAAATGAGACAAAGCTTCTATGCATGTCCTCTCCTATGACACCTCAGTATTTCAATTAAACCTTCAGAAGAGCTCTATCATATGGAGTTCACTTCACTTCCCCAGGGGAACAAGGGCCGTGGACACTCTCTTTGGTAATTTTTAGTAACTTGTGTGGCAGCTCATTCACTACCCTGAGCCTTCTTTCCAAGTTCAGGGAAAGGGGAATTTTTACCATACAGAAGGGGACAGTATTTTTGGAAGTATTTAAAAGGAAGGCTTTGCGAGGAAATAATTTACTCTTCCCCACTAGGATGCATATCCTTGGGGCACTGTGGGACGGTCACATTAGGGAGTCTGGGCTCTCCTGCCCTCGGACCATGGGGGTGAGAACACATCGCTGTGAACAGCTGGGGCAACTCTGAAGGTGATGGTGGCTCCCCAGCTCTCGCCAGCTGCTCTCACTAGGCTCGGCCACTCCATTTTCTGCTCCTATTCTCTGCCCAGGATCCTCCCCACCTCTCTTCTCTAAGTGGCCGGCTCCTTCCCTTCCCCATATCTTGACCCATGTATCACCTCCAGAGAGATATCTGGCTGGTCTTCCCCCACACCGCCCTGACTGTTCCCTACATTCCCTTATTCTCTCGCTTGCCCCTGATACCATCTGAAGTTTACAATTTACTGTATCTTCCTAACTAAATCAAGACACTCAATTATTCAACAAATATTAAATCGAAAGAATACACTGGAGAGAAGAATGGGTGTTTTGGCAGAGTGAGAAAAGAGCTACCTAGTTCCTCAATGATGGAAGACCGTGCCCATAGGAGGAATTATTGACATCCAATTGAGTCATTAACATCTGCCAAGCAGTTAACTTCTGGCACAAATCTGTTCACTGGGCCCTGACTTATAGAAGTGGAAACACTCTCTAAGAAGGTACTGCACTTACCTGGGATCACGTAGCTAGTCAATAGCTAAGCCAAGACTCAAATCAAGTATGTTTAGTTGCAAATCTCATATTCCAAAACATTACACGGATGTAATTAAGAACTGAGAACTACATCTGTAGTAGGGTCAAAAACCTACAACTTCATAACCCATTTCTAAAGTCCATGTTCTTTTGGGTTCCCCCCCCCCATATTGTAATACACTAGGCTACCAAGACTTCCCCAAATGTTATAGACACTATTCGGTGTCACGATACCACCTTGTTTCATTCAGGCTGCTCTAACAACAACAACAACAACAACAAAATCACAAACCGGGTGGCTTATCAACAGAAATTTATTTCTCAGTTTTGAAAGCTCACAGATTCGTTGTCTGATGAGAGCTAGATTCCTAGTTCATAGACCGCTGTCTTCCAGCTTTGTCCTCACAGGGTAAAAGGAATTGGGAGCTCTCTGGGGTCACTTTTATCAAAGGGCACTAATCCCTAAAGCCCTCATGACCTCATCACCTCCCAAAGTCCCCACCTCCAAATACCGCCACATTGGGAATTAGGTCTCAACATATAAATGTTGAGGGAAACAAACATTCAGTCTATGCCAGTCACTATAAGAGGATCTGTATGTTTCTATCTAGTTGGCCTGAATAATATCACCTCCTTGGGCTCAATAGGGGGTGATAATTAGCATGGGGATGAACCACGGGGAATGGATCTTGAGGGACACTTATCCCCTCCCACGTAGCACTATTTCATCGTCAAAAGTAGAAGATCTCAGTTTGATTTTCCTTAGGCAAAGTGTCAACGTCCTCATGTTCTGATTTGAACAAAATATCAGTATGACCCGCATGTGAATTACCTCTGGATGTAGGACTCCGTATCATTCCAGTAATGGATGTAGCATCGTGGCTAAAAGCATGAGCTCTGCAGCCAGACTGTTAGGTTTGCTACGAGCCCAAAAGATGCCATTTGGGCATACAGATTATTTTGAGCTGAAAGCAATCAAGACCTAGCACTCAAGAACCGCCTCCCTCTCTCCCTTAACTACCTAAAACAATTTAAATAGGGAGCCTGGCTCAGACAGCGAGTTATTACCAGAGATAACTTTTATCTGAATGACCTATGTGCATGGCGGGGCAAACGTATAATGACCAAACATCTGCTCCTATTGTCTTGTGGATCACCCTCCTCCCCTTTGAGTCCCCTACCCTCTATCCCATTCCTTAGCTTACGACGGCATATAAAGCTTCAGCTGCCTGACTTACACTGGAGTCCCATATTTTTATGGGTCTCCCTTAAGCACAAAACTAATTGTTTTCCTGTTAACCTAATTATGTCCACTTAATTAGACCAAAGAATCTAGAAGGTAGAAGGAAAAATGTTCCTCCCCAACACTCTAAGAATCCTGGGCCAGTTATTTTAACACTCTGTGCCTAAGTTTCAGCCACCGGAAAACAGAGTTCAATACTGGGTCAACAGAAATCGTGTTCGGCATGCAGGAAGTTCTCAACAAATGTTGGCTCTTACAAACAGTAGTTCTTATCTATTCTCCAAAACCTCTCCCTTCAAATTTGTACTTCAACACACCTGCAGGGGAAGCAAAAAACCTTTTGAAACTAGCTGCATCCTACTTGCGAGCTTGGCTAAAGTATAGTGTTAACAAAGGCAGCGTTATCCACACGGCCAATCCAACAACCAAAAAGGAAAGTTTTTATAGAGAAGTCTAACTGTCCGACACACCATCAGTGCAAGAAAAAAAGCAGAGCCCATGCCTGAGAGACTGAATCTGCAGCATTATTTGAGAATGTGACTACCAGAAACAGCTCTGCCTGTGCAGAAAAAGAACAGTTTGGGAGAAGGATGCTTGTGGAAGGAACAGAGTCCTTTTACAAACTACAAAGCTTCCCGATTTCTCTCTGTTAGGAGAAATTTTAAAGATAAAAGGTCAAATTCTGTTAATGAAGGTCTGCCATCTAAAATTCCCATCGGGCACACAAATGCTAATGCTACATTTTCTGACCTCCTAGACTCTTCTCACACACACCCATCATCTGTTTCTCTCTCCTACCATGCAAGTTCCAACCTATTGACCTTTGGATCCCCAACGCAGAGCACATGTCTGGCCACAGTGGGCACCCAAAATGGTCAACTTGTTTTCAGTGTGTGCCTCCATGCATGTGGGTATATAGCTTATAAGTCAGGTAAGATGGGCAACAATTATGATGAACAAATACCAGAGAATGAAATTTTATTTTTACACCCCTATCTTCAATAGGGAAAGCAAGCCACGAAAAAACAATGGTCTAAATTATAGATATTAGCTTTCATCGGCTGAACCAACCCACCAATTCTCTCGTTAAAGGAAAAATATCATAAAATCAAAAATATTCCTAAGATTTTATCCGGAAAAAAAAAAAAAAAAAAAACTTTATCCTCCCCTTAAATCCAAAAAGAACTTAATTCAATTTTCATTCAGCTGTTCAAACTTATTCCCCCTAGTCAGAAGTTCAGTAGGCAATGATTAGTCTTAAAACTAAGCATTATTTTGAATAACTAAACCAAACCTGAAAAATAGTAACTTTAGTTACTCTATGTAACTCAGTCTAGATGGGCATTACACTGATATGTGAAACCTATAATCTTCACAAGAAATAAAAGCTCGTTCAGTGTCTTTAATATCACACAATGTTCCCTCCATCTTTTTCTGATATTAAGGGCCTGCCTGGGACTTAAAAGAATTTCTCAAAGCAGGCAATTAATCTGTGTTGATTTATCTCTAAAATCTAACAAGAGCTGACCCTTCAGCTTCAGACTTGCCTATGGTTTTCCATGGCTTGCTTGTCCTGAATCGCAATTCCCTTATTCCCAAATAAACTCATTTGCTAACAACTATTTTGTTCTTAAGATAGAAACATTTCTCAAAACTGGAGTTCAAAGGGCTGTTAGCATTCCTAGCACATGGTAATTGCAAGCCTCATCACCACCCATTTTAGCGATAACAAGGCCAATATTGACTGAAAATCCCAAGTGTCCCAGGCACTGTTCCCTGTGCATATCTGTGTGTGTGCTTTTTTTGCCTCATGTATTTAGTCTTCCAAAGTCCCAGGAAACAATCAGCAAAACTAAAAGACAACCGACAGAATGGGAGAAGATATTCACAAACGACATATCAGATAAAGGGTTAGTATCCAAAATCTATAAAGAACTTCTCAAACTCAACACCCAAAAAATAATCCAGTGAAGAAATGGGCAGAAGACAGGAATAGACACTTCTCCCAAGAAGACCTCCAGATGGCCAACTGACACATGAAAAAATGCTCAACATCATTCATCATCAGGGAAATACGAATCAAAACCACAATGAGATACCACCTCACACCTGTCAGAATGGCTCACATTAACAACTCAGGCAACAACAGATGTTGTCGAGGATGCAGGGAAAGAGGATCTCTTTTGCACTGCTGGTGGGAATGCAAACTGGCGCAGCCACTCTGGAAAACAGTATGGAGGGTCCTCAAAAAATTAAAAATAGAGCTACCCTATGACCCAGTAATTGGACTACTAGGTATTTATCCAAGGGATACAGGGATGCCATTTCGAAGGGGCAAATGACCCCAATGTTTACAGCAGCACTATCAACAATAGCCAAAGTATGGGGGCGCCTGGGTGGCTCAGTTGGTTAAGTGTCCGACTTCGACTCAGGTCATGATCACGCAGTTCGTGGGTTCCAGCCCCGCATCAGGGTCCGTGCTGAACACTTGCTCAGAGCCTGGAGCCTGCTGTGAATTTTGTGTCTCCTTCTCTCTCTGCCCCTCCTTTGCTCATGCTCTGTCTCACTGTCTCTCAAAAATAAATAAATGTAAAAAAAAATTTTTTTAATAAAAAAAAAATAGCCAAAGTATGGAAAGAGCCCCAATGCCCATCGATGGATGAATGGATAAAGAAGATGTGGTGTATATATACACAATGGAGTATTACTCGGCAATCAAAAAGAATGAAATCCTGCCATTTGCAACTACGTGGATGGAACTAGAGGGTCTTATGTTAAGTGAAATTAGTCAGAAAGACAAAAATCACACGACTTCACTCAGATGAGGACCTTAAGACACAGAACAGATGAACACAAGGGAAGGGAAGCAAAATAATATAAAAACAGGGAGGGGGACAAAACAGACTCATAAATATGGAGAACAAACTGAGGGTTACAGGAGGGGTTGTGAGAGGGGGGCTGGGCTAAATGGGGAAGGGGCACTAAGGAATCTACTCCTGAAATCATTGTTGCACTAGATGCTAACTTGGGTGTAAATAATAAATAAATAAGTAAATAAATAAATAAATAAATAAATAAATAAAATCCCTTCACAGGTGGGATCAGCTTCATTTTCTCTAGTGAGTAAGCTGAGGTCCATTTAGATCAAGTTGCTTTTTTTTTTTCCCCCAAATTTAACTAAAAACTGTTCCTGTCGGGAGCTAACATTTGAACAAGGAGCTAACCAATATAATGAACAAAATATTTTCTTCATTTTCATGCAGGTTTCATGCAGGGCTTTGAAAGGAGTCAGAATCAATAGAAAACCTCTTCATTTGTCTAACAAGCAAGTGGGAGGTGGCAGAGGACCAGTGGGTCCAGGGAGACGGAGGTCAACTGGGCTGCATAACTTACTCAACCATTTCCATTTTCGAAGATGCTCGCAATCTTTTTTCCGCCTCACGTGGTCTCCTCTTCAACTATTCATTCGGAGGGCACGGGCAATTGCATCAAGTCTTGAATTGTGCAATTAGCCTACTACATAAAACTTAAAACCGTCTAATAAAAAAAAAAAAGGCTGACACTATCACCGTAGCGTTACTTACAACGGCCAAGATATGGACCAGCCCAAGTGTCCGGTGATCAAAGAACGGATAAGCAAGAGGTGGCAGGTGTAGATTAACACAGTGGAATATTACTCAGCCACGAAAAAAAGAAAATCCCGCCGTTTGTAATGACAAGGATGAACCTAGAGGAGACTATGCTAAACGAAAGAAGTCAGAAAGACAAATACTATATGGTTTCGCTTCTATTTGGAATAAAAAAAAAAAAAAAAAACCAGGCTCAGAGAGAGCAGATTGGTGGTTGCCAGAGGGGGGAGGAATGAAGCAGATGGGAAAAATAAGTGAAAGGGATGGAGAGGTACAAACTTTCAGGCATAAAATAAGTCAGTCATGGGGGTGTCAGGTACAGCATGGAAGATACAGACAATAAAACTCCATTAACACATAGGCCCATCTGGGTGTTGAGTGTGGTATAGATAGTTCGCTAAAGGGAAATGTGAGGAAACCCCTAACTCGCTTTGTGAATGGGAACAGTAAGTGGATAAGAGAGGCGAAGCACTGAAAAGAAAGAAGACGGATCCCAAGGGTGCTAGTCAGCAAAGACCCACTAGGGCACCGGAAGGACATGGTGGAGCTTATAGGCTCACCCGCTAGGCCCGCGTGAATTTGTTAACATCACTGTGCTGAAATCATCAGTGTCAACCTTACTCACTGCTGGGAGGATTCGGACAGAAGAGGTCCGAGAAAATGAACAGGAAAGTAAAGTTAGCCGTGTTCAAGAACAATTATAAAACCATCAGAAGCTTCAGATCCATTTTTAGCCTTAGGTTTTCAGTTTTTGAAACACAGATCAAGGTCCGGTGAATATGAGAACAGCAAACCTCTTCTAAAAACCGGCAGATACCAAGAATCCTTGCCCCTCAAAAACAGAACAGAAAAATGCAAAAACAAACCAAAAAAAACAAAAAACAAAAAAAACACAATAGGCTGTGTTCCCTATATTCTCCCCTGTTACCATAAATCCTTCCAACATTCATCTCTGCCAAACAAGCTTTTATACCCTTTGCAGCATGGTTTTGCTCCCAGCAAACCTACTCAAATATTTATAAATGACCCAACATTGGCAGCAAGAATCTTCTGCAGTGGCAGAAAGGTCAAAGCTTTCACTCACACACACACACACACACACACACACACACACACACACACACACAATATACACAAAGCCCCCACTTGGAAATACCTACAATACACAAAAAGCAACAGACTCAGACTGATTTTTTATTTGGTGTTTTCCCCCCACCAAAAGATTGAAAAACTAAAAGTATGTTATTCAAGCAAGGCAAAACTAAGTGGGTGTCTTCACATAAAGTACCTATGTCACTTTCCCAACATCACCTAAGTTCTCTGTGCCCTTTCCCAAGCGCCACCGGCTGTTCCAACCCTTCCATGTTTTCAAACTCTCCACCCTACCCCTACCCCCTCACTTCGAGGCTGTGCACCCCCACATCATGGGGTACACGGAAGCTTTGAAAGGGACCATTCCACCTTTGCACCTGCGCTCGGGATCTGATGCCCCAGGCCCAATGCCCTTAACCTATCCTACCTCCCTTCTCCACCACTGTCGGCAAGACAGGTGTTTTTGAAAGACAGAGTGTGTGCACATGTAAAGGGGGCCTGGGGAGAGGGGGAGAGGGAGAGAGGGAGGGAGAGTCTTAGACTCCACAGCCAGCATGGAGCCTGACATAGGACTCAATCTCACAACTGTGAGATCATGACCTGAGCCAAAATCAAGAGTCAGAATTCAAATGACTGAGACACCCAGGTGCCCCCAGCAAGACAGTTTTTTTTTTTTAATGTTTTGAGAGAGAGAGAGAGAGAGAGAGAGAGAGAGAGAGAGAGAGAGAGAGAGAGATAGAACAGAGGAGGGGCAGCGAGAGAGAGACACACACACAGAATCTGAAGCAGGCTCCAGGCTCTGAGCTGTCAGCACAGGGCTTGATACAAGGCTCCAACTCACGAACCATGAGATCATGACCTGAGCCAAAGTCAGAGGCTTAACGGACTGAGCCACGCAGGAGCCCCAAGACAGTTCTTAAAATAAAATCCTTTCCTTTCTCTCCTTTCAGCCTTTCCTCATCTCCCTTCACTGCCAACTCCATTCAAGAAGACAATTCCACCCTGCCGTCCTCCCCACCTCCCATTTAAGCCTTTAACCTACCACTCCCTGGCCTCTGATGCTCTCATTAACAGAAACTACTCAGTGACCTATCACAGCAAAGGGATTCTTGTCCACACCTAACACCATTACTTTTCTCCTTGAAGGGCCACCCCGGGCTTCTGCAGCCCCCTTTTTCTGGTCACCACCCTCCACCTCGGATGGCTCCTTTTCTTTCACAGACGGATCCTTGAACAGGGATCTTCCCTAAGGTTCTGCCCTTGGCCTTATTCAACATCCAAACCATTTCCACCTCCAAGGTTCAAATTACCACCGGTGTGCCCATGGTCACCAAATCCACCTCCAACCCCTACCACATGCCCTCCTCTCTTTGGACGTACCTGCCTGCCCATCCCTCAGACCCTACATGGTCAATGTGGCCAAAATGGATGGCTCTACCCCTAGTTCCTTCCATTTGTTTAGTAATCCCAAAATGAATTTCACTGGCCAAGGCCAAGAGTCAAGGAAAAGGTAAGCAAACATCAATAACCAACAAAATGATCGAAAAGTTATAAAAATAGGTCAAGAGCACCTACTGAATAGAAGAAGGATCTCTGGAGGGATTTTGTTATTCAACACAGAAAAATTTATGAGCAAAATCATACAATACAAACATGAACAAAAAACAAGCAAAGGCTGTAGTAGTAACATGCAGTCAAGTTTGAGAGCAAAGTAACAAACATAGGCCAAAATACTAATTATAGCTATGTTACCACCAATGGGACAAATTCCATGTATTAAATGACATAGCATGAAAACATGTAAAACTAAAGTCCTAAGCAAACTGACCAAAAACTTTGTAACGGGAGAATAATTCTATTACCAGGCTAATTGGATAGACTAAGACTATAGACTTGAAAAATGTAATTAAGAAGTCTCAACAAATGAACTTTGGATTCTATAGAGAATACATCTTCCTTCCAAGTGCAGAGGGAAATCTAGAATAGCTCCCGCACTCCTAGTCTCAGGGACTGAAGCAGCAGGGAAGAGACGACCACATCCGTGGACTACCTTGAACTTTTTTACCAATGGGCCAGAGAAACGGACTCCCACCGCCTCAGGCACTGGGGACCAGCAGGAGTAAGGATGACAGCAATGACTGGCCAATAGGTCAACCCCAACACTGCTCTGTCCGTGCCAGGTTCCAGCTCAGGACCCACTCAAAACACAGGATTTCACAACTAGAAGAGACCTTGAAAAGGCCTGGAAGAAACCGTGCTACATCTAAATCCATCCGCACAGGGGCGGGAGGAGCTGCAGGTTCACGGTCAGGGACACAGTGACAGTCCAGAGCCAGGTCAAGGCTGGCTCGCCATGACGCCAGCTGCCAGCAGTGATCCACTTACCCAGTGTGTCTGACACCCAGGAGAGTGGTTTTGTTGTTGTTGTTTTTAAAACAGCCCCCTCCTTAACTTACAAAATTACTTTCAGTAACAATCAAGAACAAAAACCTGACCGGGAATAAAAGGCCCGACAGCAAACATTATCTTCATTAAAATGTACGTAATCACGTCAGTAAATTTTTATTGTGGCAGAGAGAAGCACAACTATTCTTATTCAATCATTTTTATACCATAACAGTTTGAACTTTAATCCTTTGGTTATAGGCTGCTATGATATTTATGTCAATAATGGTCAAGAAACTAGTAAAACAAAAGGGTGCCTGAGTGGCTTAGTCGGCTGAGCATCCGACTCTTGGTTTCAGCTCAGGTTCATGGGTTCGAGCCTCGCGTCGGGCTCTGTGCTGACAGCTCAGAGCCTGGAGCCTGCTTCAGATTCTGTGTCTCCCTCTCTCTTTGCCCCGCCCCTGCTCGTGCTCGCTCATTCTCTCTCCAAAATAAATAAACATTTAAAAAATAAAATAAAAAGAAACTAGCATGTGAAATTTAACAAAACCAAAATGTCTGCAAAAGAAGTCATTTAGACAACTAGTATATAATACCACTAATGTTACATTTTCTTTTCCTTATTTGCTTTTTGATTTTAAAACCATGAATAATTATGAAAAATCAATTGTAAGATAATTATGAAACCTAGTCTTTGTATCCTGGGGGCCAGAGGGTTACCTGTATGTGCCGACTTCCATGGAGAGTACAATACTTATTTAAAATAAAAATGTGCTCGGGGCACCTGGATGGTTCGGTTGGTTGAGCATCTGACTCTTGATTTCTGCTCAGGTCACCATCCCAGGGTCATAGGAGCGAGCCCTACATGGGGTGCGGAGCTCGCTTAGGATTCTCTCTCTCTCTCTCCCTCTGTCCCCTCCTGCACGCACGCACTCACTCTCTCTTAAATGAATGAGTGAATAAATAACGTTTATTTGAAGCCTATAGATGTGTAATTTTACATATACAGAAAACCCTTCAAATTTAATCATCACAGCCATTGTCTAGAACTCAGCTCGACGGAAGACTTGTTCAGGGAGAGCATCTTTCCTGCCATTGCCGCTTCCAGCTGCTGGTGCACAGTGATAACGGAAGGCGGGCAGACCTCCAGGCGGTTGCACTGTTTATACCTCAGGCAGGTGCACTGTTCCCACCTCCGGCCTCGGGGGAACACACCTGAGGGCCGCTCTCACTCTCCCGAAGGAGCTCCTCTTTTAAGAGGCCGAGGACCCGCGCCCAAAAGCACAGGGGCAACGAACTTATCCCACAGCAGCGGCTACACGTGTGTTCTCTAAGTCCCCTTTCTCAAAGGTACCGAAAAGCTAAAGAGAACTATGGGGAAAGGGGAGAAAAATGAAACAAGAAGATCAGACTCACAAATGCGGCAGCCTCACTTTCCCACCACCGCATCCCCAACCCCAAGCGCAGGGACTCGTGTGTACTAGGTACTAAAAATAAATTTGATGAATGAAGAAACTTCCAACTTCAACTAATATAAAGGAGTAAGGATGCCAGCAATCACATTAAGTCCCAAAGGCACCTGCATTTGAGGGCAGATATCAGTCTATTAAATCTGAAGAATTGACATTAAAAGCATTTAACTCAGCAGCCCCCTTTGCAAGAGTATTTTATATATAAAAGCACATCAAAACCACACAATACATCAATTTTTGAGGCTTAAGTAACTGCTTTGGGGGTTCTACTTTGTTCAATAAGCAATTAAGTGTGAAGGGAAATCTTAGAACAACACATCAAGCCAAGTCTAATTTTCCGTGCAATTCTGACCTTCACCTGTAGAGCAAAGTCACGCAGCCAAGATTTTCCATTTCCCATTGGCCAGAACTGTGCCTGGTGCTGGGAGAACACAAGATGAAACAGACAGACTTTGCCATCAAGGATGAGACAGCAGAGCTGGAGAGTCAGAGTCACAAAAATAGATTCGATGCACCAGGCTAAGCTCCACAACAGAAAAGTCCACGCGAAGCTGTGGCACAAGCAGGGGTCGCTCAACCTCCGAAGGGTGGGGATGCACGACAAGGATGAAAATGCTTAAGAGATAGGAGAACCGAGCCTTAAAAGACAGAGCTCACTACGTGGACCAGCGTTAGTAGGAAAAGAGAGCACTCCGGGGAAAGCACCGTGAGTGGAGGCCCAGGGAGTTCTCCCTGCAGCCAGAATGCAGGGTGAGAAGGGGTGTGGGGAAAAGAGACAGTCAACCTGGGATACAATGAGAACAGCCAGCCTCATGTGTCTTACTGAAGACAAAACAGATGTAGTATAGCGCCTTAACTGCCTCTGGACCCATGACCTCCAACAACCTAGATGGGAACGAAATGGGCACTGAGGCAGGCGGTCATGGTAGAAGTGAAGAAATCAGGGCCTGAGAGTGCCGTAGAAACCCCCTACTTGACAAAGCAGATCTGACTTAAAAAACCCATGCCGGGGCGCCTGGGTGGCGCAGTCGGTTAAGCGTCCGACTTCAGCCAGGTCACGATCTCGCGGTCCGTGAGTTCGAGCCCCGCGTCAGGCTCTGGGCTGATGGCTCGGAGCCTGGAGCCTGTTTCCAATTCTGTGTCTCCCTCTCTCTCTGCCCCTCCCCCGTTCATGCTCTGTCTCTCTCTGTCCCTAAAATAAAAACGTTGAAAAAAAAAATTAAAAAAAAAAAAAAAACAACAACAACAAAAAACCCATGCCAATCCCACCACATTCCCTCCTCAGCCCTCTTTCTCCATCCTGGTCCCAGAATCCCCCAACGTTCCCAGGATCACTGGGGAAGGAGGATGGGCACAATAAAGGCAACCACACTCAGAAGCAGGAAGGAAAAGAAATCGTGTGAGTTTCCTCTAAACCTTTGTATCTATTTTAATGGCGTTTACCGTGGTGCACATCAAGGCAGGAGATCAATCATAGAAGGATTCAAGAGTAGAAACTGATCACTTGATAGAGAACGGGAACTCCCCACAGTGGAGGAGAACCCCACGAGGAACCCGGAGAATAGGTTCACAGAGACAGAAAGGAGAATGGTGGTCGCCAGGAGCCAGGGTGAGGGGGGGAAACGGGGAGTTGTCCCGTGGACATTAAGTCTCCCCTTGGGAAGATGGAAAGAGTGACAACGATGCGAACGTGCCTCACACTACTGAGTTGTTTACTCCTACACGGTTCAAATGGCAACTGTCGGGTTACCTGTATTTACCACCATGAGAAAGAGGAGTAAGCCGATCTGATAGGTTATGGAAGATGGGATGTACCCATATCCATGGCGCATCACGTTCTAGACGTTTTCACATTTGTAACCTTGTTTAGCTTCATGACACGCCTGCAAGGCAGGTATGCTTCCCGCCAGACAAGTGAGGAAACACAGGCTCAGAGAAATTATGGGTGACAAGTCATTCAGGTAGTCACTGGTGGGCACAAGACTCGTATACCCATTTTCCTTTGCTGGTTTACTTGACCTAAGTACCTCCCCCCTCTGGCAATTCAAAATTTAAAATTAAAAAACATAGCTTACACTGCTCATTTTTTCCATTACCATTTTTCCAGTAAACACTTAATAATTTAAAATTATCCGTGAGAACCTCAGGCAAACACTAAAGTTGATCTTAATCAGGTTGCTGCACAAAGAGAATGTCTGTGTTTGTTCCCTTAAGATACACTCACTCATCCTATTCAGTTTGCACATTATCTTTTAATCCTTTTAAATGCAATTCAAAACCTGGTTGTTTTCATCTCAGGCGCTATGTAACAAGTTTGGTAGGAGAGTTTTTGCCAAATACATAATCTAAAACGCAAACAACAGGAACACCGAAATCTGTAAAGCACTCAGCCAGGCGCCGTTTAAAGTGCTTTATATATATTAACTCATTTAATTAGCCTTCACAATAATCCTATGGAATATGCACTGGAGGATGGGGAGGACTGTAAATGAGGACCCCCTTCAACAAAGTCCCCTGGAGTGTTAGTTTCAAACAGAAATCAGCCTTGCCCCAGACCAAATAAACCTAGATTTTTCTTATACAATGTAAAGTTTGGGGGAAAAAAATGATCCATAGACTGTGGTCTCACCAATCAAGTTACCGTTATATGCATGCCACAGGAGAGAAGCACAGCATGGCAGGTAGCATGCAAACACCACGAGAATGACAAACGGAGGGCAAAATATACATAAGCGCAGATGGCATTCTACGAGGATTCACAAAAATGCACTGGATGGTTTTTAGGTCCATAAACCTTGGCAAAGAGATTCCAGAGACCATTCACTTTTTAGTCTTGCCCAGCAGAGACTGCATCTTGGAAGTTACTAAATAGCTACAGCACTTCTGCCGAACTCAACCTCAGCTCTCTTATCTGATAAACATTATTCCATGGATGTATGTGGACCCATTTTTATGCTGTTCTTTTAAAAAATTTTTTTAATGTTTATTTTTGAGAGAGACAAAGAGAGACAGACAGACAGACTGTGAGCAGGCGAGAGGCAGAGAGAGAGGGAGACACAGGATCCAAAGCAGGCTCCAGGCTCCGAACCCCAGCACAGAGCCCGACACGGGGCTGGAACCCACAAACCGCGAGATCATGACCCGAGCCGAAGTCGGACGCCCAACCCAGGTGCCCCTGTTTTTATGCTGTTGAGACTAAGCCACCCAGGTGCCCCTGTTTTTATGCTGTTCTAATAATTTTAAATATTCAGTGAGTTTCCAGAAAGTAAACAGCATAGGAGTTTCTTTTAAAAGCTAGACATAACTCTATCTTTTCTTTAAAGATTTTATTTTCAAGTTATCTCTACCCCCAGCATGGGGCTCAAACTCACAACCCTGAGATCAAGAGTTGCACGGTCCACCAAATGAGCCAGCCAGGCACCCCAGTTATATTTTTTCTAATGGTCGTATCTCAAAATATCAAAATTCATCAGGTCCCTTAGCACAGTAGTTCAAAAACCATCGATTTATCTTCAACAGCTATGTGAGAAAACATTTGATTGGGAAGGATGTTAAATCGGTATTTTCAAACTACTTATATAAGTATTAGGATTTAAAATCAAAGTCTGCTAAGTTTCTTATAAAGCTATTCTATTCCAAAATTCTTAAATATCATGAGTTTATTTCTAGAAGACACTTATTTTAGTCTCTAGCAAATGCCACCATTGTATTGAAAATAACTTGTCCTGGGGCGCCTGGGTGGCTCAGTCGGTTGAGCGTCTGACTCGGCTCAGGTCATGATCTCGCGGTCTGTGGGTTCGAGCCCCGCGTCGGGCTCTGTGCGGACAGCTCAGAGCCTGGAACCTGTTTCAGATTCTGTGTCTCCCTCTGTCTCTGACCCTCCCCTGCTCATGCTCTGTCTCTGTCAAAAAAAAATAAACATTAAAAAAAAAATTTTTTTAAATAGCTTGTGCAAGTAAGTGTAGGACATATGATAAATTATTTTTTTTAAACAGTGTGGTGTGCCCATGTACCATCCAAAGATACTACCAAATGGACCCCAAAACTAGAAATAGCTTGATCCTGACAAATTGCAAGAGAAATACATGAAAGTATTGTTGGTTACTGACTGACCACCCCTCGCCGTGTCAACATTTTCTCAAAACTCATACCGTACCAAAAACCGTATCTCTACAGACGTCTATGATTATTATACTAAACATTAAGGGCGCCATTAAATGCATGACAGCTCATTAATATTAATTCAGATGTGGTATTAGAATATTTTGTTATAGTGACTACAACTACTTACGGCTGCTTATGGGCCAAGTTCTGCTTTTCATAGGGGAGAATCACAAGAAGTCTCAACGTAAAGGAAGGACTCCCCCGTCAGCTAAACATGGACTAGACTGGTTTACCAGAGGAGTTAATGAGTTCCCAACAGAGATACATGTTCATGTGTAGGACAAATGAATTACAAGCATTAAGAATTTCAGGGTGCACACATATGTGAATACATTTACACAAAGTGGTGGAAGAAAACTGGCAAAGGCATCAGTAGGGATCTCCCATCAGGTTATTTTTTTCCTTTGGAGTTCCACAACTTGGTAATATCTACAATGCTTGGCCTACAAAGATGGTTAACCCACATCAAGACCTCCATATAGAGAATACCTGTGGTATGGTACGCACACTCATTCCCTCCTGTATTTATTTAAAATTATTTCTCGAGGCACCTGGGTGGCTCAGTCGGTTGAGCACCTGACTTTGGCTCATATGGTTGGTGGGTTCAAGCCCCGCGTCGGGCTCTGTGCTGACAGCTCAGAGCCTGGATCCTGCTTCAGATTCTGTGTCCCCCTCTCTCTCTGCCCCTCCCCTGCTCATGCTCTCTCAAAAATGGACAAACGTTCAAAAAATAGGATTTTTAAAATAATGAAATTATTTCTCTCGTGATGTCTAAGCCTATGTAGTGAACAAACTTTCTAAAAATACAAGTGGCAATAAAACCAGAAAGAGGTAGCAGGCAAAACAGGAAGACTGAGAGAAGTGACTGTTTCCGTCTGCCCTTGGCACAGTCATTCTATAAAATAATTCAATTTACTGATACGTCAACACTGGGATGATTGAGGAACTCTCATTTGTAAAGGGAACATTAAAAATTAATATGAGGCAGTTTTAACAAAGATGGAATACTAGGGAAGTAATTATGATACTACTCAGCAAATAACCTTACGGTCTGAAAATAAAGAGCTCTATTTTTAAATCGTCAGGGTTTTGTAACACATTTCATATGCTAGACAGTAATGCTTTTAAGACCTCCACACCTTTTACCGGAATAGAAACAAAGGAGTCGTATTTTTGATAGGATAAGAACACTCCTTTATATAATTCAATCTACAATTAAGTATTCAAATTAAACATCATGCACAGTGTTCCTTAGGGATGGTCAAAGCAGAGTCTAAATGGCTGAAAAGCTGACTGTGCAGAACAAGGAAGGGAAAAAGGAAGGAAGGAGGGACAAAAGAGGGAAGGAGAGAGAGCTACAGATTCTACATTCGTAACTCAGAACATTTCTACTTCTCCATTTGGACCAGGTTTAAGGTTTTCACCGTCCCGTAGTCAAGAACCTTCACTGGTATTTGGTTGCAGGAGGTCACAGTGACTTTAACGTAAACTTACACGGGACCCTGTTCTCTCAACACCGCCAAACGCAGGCACCAATTTCTTGAAGCTACAATGATACACACACGCACACTTGAACACCTCTCAGCCCGGTCTTACGCTCTTGGGACAGCACGCTTGCCTGTAGAAGTTGCAGGAAAATATAGGAAAAATATACAAAAGCCCCTAACATGCAAAATCTACCTTGCTGTTCTTTTTTTTTTTTTTTTTAATGTTTATTTTCGAGAGGGAGAGCGCATGAGTGGGAGAGGAGCAGAGAGCGAAGCGGACAGAGGATCCTAAGCGGGCTCTGCACTGGCAGCAGGGAGCCTGATGCGGGGCTCAAACTCACAGAACACGAGATCATGACCTGAGCCAAAGTGTGAGATTAAGACTGGAGCTGAAGGTGGATGCTCAACTGACTGAGCCACCCAGGTGCCCCTACCTTGCTATTCTTTAACCTGCATATTTACTGTCCAGGTACTCTCTGTCCTTTGCCCAGGGTAGTACTCAAATACACTTTCCTTTCCTCACCCCTCACCCATAGCTCATCAACTGAATGTTCTAGGCCTCAAATAATCGGAGAGTAACCAATACACCTGGCAGAAGAGAACGTGAATAATAACCAGCCTGGACTTCCAGCCACTCTTTGGACACTATACCAAATACCATACCTTGGGTTACATACGTACTGCCATCAAATTCCTACCAACATACAAGGCACATTATTATAGTTCCCACTTACTGAGCCAAATATCTTGGAACGGAACGTATCTCAAGGTAGAGGAAGAGCTGACAACAGCTGGAGCAACTTCCTAGTAGAGTTGCTGGAAGAGGGGGACAAAGAGCTCCACGCCTTCACGACTCAGCCAACAGAGGTGCCCCTACACCTCTGAGCCCCTGGGGGGTAGGGTAGTACTGAGGTAGAAGGAAGTTTGTGCTATTTTGAGGTCAAGAACCTTGCTCTAACCCAGCATTCAATAGAGTTTTAAAAGAATCCTCAGGAAAAGAAATAGTGTCACTACCTTCTCTGTCCCCAAAATTGGACCCTAACTAAGGACCATGCTTATCTATTCCTCCACCCACTCGCGACCTCCCCTCTGATCACCCCTGGTGACTTGTGCTTCCATGATGCTGTAGCCCCACACCTCACCTCAGGAAATTACAACAGCTAAACTCCACTCTAAACATCAGAGCGTGCTGGAAGGTTCTCCAACAACATAACGCTGTTACTTGCGTCTTTGAAAGCTTCTCCTGGTTACACCCAACGCACAGATCATCCATCATCCCCGATTTCTTCCACATCCTTGCTGGAAAGACACACGCTCAGCTTTCCTGCTCCTCTGCACCTTCACCTGTGCCGTTCCCCATGCCAAGGATGCCTCCCCACGCAAACCACACCTGATCTTTCGGGCTGAGCTCTAACTCCTCTTCCAACCCAGTTCACTGATCTTTCCCCCATTCGGCTGCCTGCCTCGCTCTGAAGTGCAGCCAACCACCCGGCCCCAATTCACCACACTTCATAAAAGGGGACTGAAGTGCATTGCTAGTATAAATCAAATGCAGGGTTAGAAATGGCGCTAAGTCCCACTGATGTGATCGGTCTCAGGGTTGCTGAGGTCTGAAGTCAAAACCGGAATGGGTCAGACCAGATAGGTTTCTCCAAAGAAGAGAAGACAGCCCAAAGCTGGTGGCTCCAAAGCAGAGGGTGGGAAGAGGTCACCAGCTTCTATGTAGATGCACTCCCAACCATTTGATTTAATAACGTTTGTTGAGTGGATTGGCACCGGTGTCCCCACCTGGTCCTATGTAACGAGGTTTGAGGGAAAGCTCCCTAAGGGGGAGATAGAGGGTAGGGGGTGCAACAGACTGAGTCCCGTGAAAATTGATATGTTGAAGCCCTAACCCCCAGTATGAGGATACTCGGAGACAGGGGTCTCTGTGAGGTGATAAAGCCGAGATGAGGTCATGAGAGTGGGGTTCGTGACAGCTTGGTACCCTTATAAGAAGGGACACCAGAGAGTTGGGTCTCTTGCTTCACCACGTGAGGACAAAACAAGGCAGCGCTGTCTGCAAGTCAGGAAGAGGGTCTGCACCAGAACCTGACCATGCTGCCATTAATGGTCTTGGACTTACAGCCTCTTAATATGCAGGAAAAAATAACACTTAGGGTGAGAGAATGCTAAGCCACCTCGGCTATGTATATTCATGGCAGCCTGAGAGGACTGACGAGGGAGTGACAGTGGCACCCCTTCCCTTCTGTTCACTCTGCTTATCACTACATATTTCAGTTTCTGTGTCCGGTTAGGGGCATTCATGGAGTAATGTATCTAATTCCAACTCAACTAAACCTCCCAAGAAGAATTAAGTGGCTTAAGAATCCCGTAATGTGGGGCGCCTGGGTGGCGCAGTCGGTTAAGCGTCCGACTTCAGCCAGGTCACGATCTCACGGTCCGTGAGTTCGAGCCCCACGTCAGGCTCTGGGCTGATGGCTCAGAGCCTGGAGCCTGTTTCCGATTCTGTGTCTCCCTCTCTCTCTGCCCCTCCCCCGTTCATGCTCTGTCTCTCTCTGTCCCAAAAATAAATAAACGAAGAAAAAAAAAATTTTTTTTTAAATAAAAAAAAGAATCCCGTAATGAAACAAACCACAGACTGAAAGCAAGAAAGTAAGCGGGGCACCTGGGTGGGTCACTTGGTGGAGCATCTGACTTCAGCTCAGGTCATGATCTCCTCGTTTGTGAGTTCGAGCCCCGTGTCAGGTTCTGTGTAGACACCTCAGAACCTGGAGCCTGCTTTGGATTCTGTGTCTCCCTCTCTCTCTGCCCCTCCCCTGCTTGTGCTTTCTTTCTCAAAAGTAAATAAACATTAAAAAAAATTTTTTAAAGAAAGTAAGCAAATGACAAGGAAAAAAACTGAATTGACACTTCTCTTCCTTATAAAAGCCCTTCAATACATCTTACTAAGTTCAACATTAGGATGATTTAATCAAATTGGATTAAGTCACCCAAAAATATTCAAAATAATCATTTTAACATGGATTTACATCCATAATTTTTTTTTAATTTTTTTTTTTAACGTTTATTTATTTTTGAGACAGAGAGAGACAGAGCATGAAGGGGGGAGGGGCAGAGAGAGAAGGAGACACAGAATGGGAAGCAGGCTCCAGGCTCTGAGCCATCAGCCCAGAGCCCGACGCGGGGCTCGAACTCACGGACCACAAGATCGTGACCTGAGCTGAAGTCGGACGCTCAACCGACTGCGCCACCCAGGCGCCCCTACATCCATAATTCTTAACTGAAAACCTTGGTAAGTACATGTTGCGTCTTGAGATAATAACTAACGACAGTAACATATACACAGATACTTAAATGTACATATCAAACGTTCATGGTAGCTTTTTACCAATGGGACATGTGATCAAAACAGGAGACCACGGGCCTAAATCTGAGACTTCTATGAGAGCACAAAGCCCGCTCTCAAGTGGATTATCTGGTCTCAGGCTGTTCTGAAACAGAAACCAGCCAACACTCTTTGGGAGTAGCCTTCCGAGTGACCGTTTATGTAACAAATACCGAAGACATATACAATAATCCTCAGACTGACCAACAACATCCCAACCTAACCCCAAATCCTTTCCTAACTGTGTGTAATATAAAACAGTAAGGGTAGCTAAAAACCGGTGATTCGAGTTTTGAAGAGCCAGCTTTAAGAGAAAAGGGTAGATCAGCATTTAAATGATCAAACTCAACGTCATGGATTTCAGGAAATTTCTTTGTAAAACATCACTGCGTGTCTGACCCCAACAATGGTCAGACCTCTCCTTTTGTTCTCTGTAAGCATTGTCCCTCTTCAAAGGGATGCTGATTAGCATTTCTGAGTGAGCTTTTGCTGTCCATTGAGTGACTCAGCCGTAAGTGGAATAAACACTTAGAGGCTACTTTCTAGAGAACTACACAAAATCTCACATGACTAAACTCTGACCACAGAGTTTTCTGCATTCACTTTGCTACCGACTTTTCAAGTTCTGTACAAGTGGGTCAGCTGTTATGCCAACAGACTCTCCGTGTTGCCGTCTAAGGAAATGTTTGACACCCAGGAAGTGAGTGTTCTCCCATCCGATTAGCACAACAAACAGGTCAAGAGATGGGTCCGGTCTCTCTCTTCTGACCATCATCCATTCAAAACCATGTCTGTCTCCAATAAAGGAACTCAACATTTCCCAAAGCACCAACACAAAGACAGGGGTATAGTTTTCAGTTCCTACTCTCCCAGACACTTCTGCTAGTTTTTTCCAATATTTTTGTTTAAACGTTTATTTATTTTTGAGAGAGACAGAGCTTGAACAGGGGAGGGGCAGAGAGAGAGGGAGACACAGAATCCGAAACAGGCTCCAGGCTCTGAGCTGTCAGCACAGAGCCCGACGCGGGGCTCGCACTCCCGGACCGTGAGATCGTGACCTGAGCCGAAGTCGGACGCTTAACCGACCGAGCCACCCTGGCGCCCCATAGTTTTTTCCAATACTTTGAGAGAAGTTTGTCTTTACAGAAGGGTTGCAAAATTAGCACAAAGAGTTACCATATACCCTTCACCCAATTTCCCCACGATGTTGATACGACCATGGCGCAAGAATCAAAACTAATAATATTGGATGACAACTAGCTCAAAGAAATTACTACAGTAAATATGAAAATAACATTGGCACAGTACTAGTCTGGCCACATCGTTAATTCAAAGTTCGGTTTTCCCACCAATGCGCTTTTTCTGTTCCAAGATCTGATTCAGAACTCATATCACATTTAGTTGTCCTAGGTCCTCAGTCTCCTCTAATTCTGGTTCAGTTTTAACTTGTTTTTCCACACATCTTGATGCTCAATTCTTTTTATCAGCTAGAATCAGAAACACCTACAAGCTCAAAGAAGACAGGAAGGTTTAATAAAACTGGGAAATAGGGAAGGAGGGAAATAGGTTACTGACTGAAACTCTCAGACTAAATGCCTTTACCCATTTTCATCAATGACAATAGCACAGATGGGACTTTGATGGAATTCAAGATATACTCCTCACCCACCCATACAAGGGTCCACCTGATAGATCACCGTGAGCCTGTTCTCCTAGACATTTGCTGTTTCCTTAGAAACATCAAAACATCACAAAACTAGCCCGAGGCTGACATGCTTTTGTTTCTAAAAATACATTTCAAGAAAGCTAATGCTTTCAATAGCTACCTGAAAGACAGCGCTAAGAGAGTCCCCCAGTTCGAATATTTTCATCCGCGCCATGCCTTAAAAGCCTCGTCCAAGGGTGGAAAACCTGATAACGTCCTAATTACAAGAACCTTCTACGGCATTCGTGGCTGCTGGTATGTACAAATTAAGGACTCTCAACACGCTGTGAAATTCACGTGCAGAAACTGCAGTGCTGGTTTGGAGATTAACCAAGTATATCCACCCCTAAGCCAAAAAGAAACGATTGAGTGAGGAGAGGATATTAACTTGACTAATCACTTCACTATGTATATGTACGTCAAATCATGTTGCACATCTTCAATATATACAAAGTAAAAATATACAAATAGCTCAATAGCAGCAGCATACATAGAACATCTTGAGGCCATTTCAAGGCAGGTAACACACGTGCTTTTACCAAATTTTCTCGATGAGGATTTTTATACATTTTACCTTGGCCAAACTTGACAAAAGCGCTCCCAAATCAGATTTGTCAACTTTGGTTTTGCAAACAATCTTCTTTACATGAGTAAAAGGCAGTTATGATTCTTACCAGGAACGTCGTATTGTTTGTTACGTTGGCTGGTTTTTTTGTGTTTTTTTTTACATTTATTTTCAATAGACAGAGGGAGACAGAGCACAAGTGGGGGAGGGGCAGAGAGCGAAGGAGACACAGAATCCGAAGCAGGTTCCAGGCTCCGAGCTGTCGGCACAGAGTCCAACGCGGGGCTTGAAGTCACAAGCCGCGGGATCATGACCTGAGCCGAAGTCGGATGCTCAACCGACTGAGCCACCCAGGTGCCCCTGTTTCTGTTACCTTTTAAGCAGCTTAAGGGCGTCCCTTTTTCTAGCAAGGCAAAATTCTAGTTTAAACTTCTCTTGGCAAAAGCAATATTAAGCCGTTTTCCTTTAAGACAAACCAAGAAGAAATGCGATAGCTTGACCGAGCTAAGTTATTGCTTTAATGAAGATTTTTGTTAGCTGGAACTCCCACCTGAAATGACTCATTCAAAACACAATATCTGTAAACATTCCTAACTTGCTTTGAAGACCTCATTTCAAACTCCCTCGTAGCCTTGAACCTAGTACAAATGGCGTGCTGATAATCCCACGAAAAGATGGCATACACCTGAACTTGATTGCATCCATTTGCTCAGCAAAGAGATCCAAATGATCAGCAAATTTCAGGGCATTTTCTGGAAAAAAATGTTTAACTTTCAACACTTTTGAGAGTTTAGATTTACAAAATTAAAGCTTCACCACCAGGTTGTTCTAAGTAGCAAACTTTCTGTAAGCATTTAATATTTCAGTTAAAACACCTAAGAGGCAATGATATCATTCATATGAAATGTCCAGAAGAAAATCTACAGAGATGGGAAATGAGTGGTTGTTCAGGCCCAGGGGGAGGAAACCGTAATGGATGTGGTGATGGTGGTACGACTCTAAATATACTAAAAACCACTGAATTATATACTTTAGGTAGACAAATTATATGGGATGTAAAATATATCCCAATAAAGCTATTAAAATATTCAAAATGAGGCGGGTGCCTGGGTGGCTCAGTCAGTTAAGCATCTGACTCTTGATTTCAGCTCAAGTCATGATCCCAGTTGTTGTGGGATCAAGCCCTAAGTGGGGCTACACGCTGAGCGTGAAGCCTGCTTGGGATTCATTCTCTCTCCCCCCACCCTCCACCCCTGCTCACATTCTCTCTAACATAAAAAAAATTAAAATATTTAAAAGGAGATTGGACACCAGAAAAAAAGGGATCTTGTAGGTGGATATATATATATATATATATATATATATACAATCCTACATATGTATGTGTGTGTGAACCTTGCAATATTCCATTAACTACTACTTATTTCTAGAAGGTGAAGCGGTACTGTCTTCATAACTAAGGCCCTAGGAAAAGCAATGCTTAGGAGAAAAAGACCATGTCCTATTTCCTCATAATTCTAAGAATCCAAATTCACTGGCCTCAACAATGGAAACTTCAAGCTACCATAGCTTTAAATCAATCACTGGCATTATTTTCAGTATGGAGAATAATAAGGTTTAGAGAGCCATCTACCGATACGGTGCAGATCCTCCCAGAACTTCAAGGAACTGTTTGAAATTTGGAGTTACCGTGTCTGGCATATCCCCCAGGGGTGCCAGGGCCACAGTCAACTCCAGCAGTGACCTTACCTGTGTGTTCAGCAGGCCCAGTCTCTTTCTTGGATATACTAGTTGAAACATTAACTCTAGACTTTCAAGGTCTGTCCTGAATTGTACCATGCAGCCCCTCACCAGCCTTCCCCAATGCCCAACAGCCACATCCCTCTTTAGCAAACTCGGAACTCTTTTCTGAAATCAAAATGCCAGGTGGCCATAAAGACAGTCACAGAGCCACTGCCGTGATCAGTTCACTCTATGATCAGTTCTCCACTCTGAGTCATAAAGGGCGTGTGGTGGAGAAGGTCAGTGGGAACACCAGCCTCCTGAGGTCTATGTAACAGCCACAAAAATCAGTACCATGGACTCACGGGCTAGCATGAGTCTCACCTGTCCTACCTGGGCTCTTTTACAAACACTGATTTGGAAGCAAGTAATCAGTAATGAATACTCCACACCCCTGCCTCCTCACCCCCCAAAAAAGTTAAAACCCTTTCTCAAGAAAGATTAAGAAAAAAATCCTTTTTCAACCCCCTTTTATGAAAATACTCCTTTGAACAGTTTTATCGACTTTTAGCAAACTTTCATGGCCAAGATAAAAAGCCTTATTTAAAGAATTAAGGACTTTTATAAGACGACTCCAGCAACATTAAAGTGCTAAAATAATGTGGCTCAACATTTTGTAAAATCCTTAAGCTTTAATGGCAAAAAGTTTTATAGACAGTCCCTCAATGAACTAGAAGTCACATTACCAATTCCCCTAAATATAGACTTGAGGCGAAACAAATACTCAAAAGCCATTTTACAGAACAGCAAGGGCCATATTTTAATTTCTTAGACCCTATGTAGTGTTTTCTGAAATCTGCGTTCCCTATAGACGCCATGAACTCAAACTGTATGATTTTTAATATTCGATGGGATTTATTTCAACTAATGCAATGATATTCTTATACAAGACTTTAAATAGAAGAGTTGGTACCTATTTTATTCCTAACCAACCCCAGTGTATATTCCCATACATACAGCTCCTTCTACCCCCAAAAGTACAAATGAAACTGTACAACGGTAGCCGCTTGAAAAATCTGGTAAGATCAGCCTCAAAAGATAGCTTTGCATCTTGATTACGGAACAAGTAGTGAATCCACATTACCAAAGCTCTTAAAGATCTTCATCTTCCAGGGGCGCTTGGGCGGCTCAGTCGGTTAAGCGTCCGACTTCGGCTCAGGTCATGATCTCATGGCTTGTGAGTTTGAGCCCTGCATCAGGCTCTGTGCGGACAGCTCGAAGCCTGGAGGCTGCTTTGGATTCTGTGTCTCCTCCTCTCTCTGCCCCTCCCCCACTAGTGCCGTCTCTCAAAAATAAATAAATGTAAAAAAAAAATTTTTTTAAATCCTCTTCCATATAATAGGAAGTTTAAACAAATATCAAGACCCTTAGTTTCCCAACTTTAAGCATGCTTAAATGGATACCAGAGCCCACGAAATCAAGAAAAACTAAGCAAAAATACTACTTGAAAACATCCTAAGGTTTAAGAAGACAATTCTTCAATTAGACATCCTTATATAGTATATATTTTTGGGCCGAACACATTCACTGCTTAAAGTGTGTAGCATAGTGAAATATAGATCTCTTGAGCCTCAAAATCAAGCAAAGAAGAAAAAAAAAATAGAACATATTTAAATAATCTTTCCATCTTTTTAAAAGTAATCGAATGGAAACATATATAAGGTATGAAGAAATGCCAATATATGGCAATGCAGGATTCCAAACGGTTTCAAGTATATTCTCAGAGTTGTGTAATCACCCCCAAACGAAACCCCATGTACATTAGCAGTCACTCCCGTTTCTCAACCTCTTCCCTCGTCCTAGGGGTCACTAATCCAGGGCTCAATAGATTTGCCCCTCTAGACATCTCCTGTAAGTGGAATGAGGACTTCTGGGACAGGCTTCTTTCATTTAACATCATATTTAGGTCTCACCCCATATCGTAGCAAGTTATGTAGTTCATTCCTTTCCCCCGCCAATAGTATTCCATTATATGGATACTTGTTTATTCATTCACCAGTTGACCGACATTTGGGTTGTTGCACTTTGGAGCTGTTAGGATCACGCTGCTATGATCATTTGTGCACATGTTTTTGTGTGCACAGTTTTTCATTGCCCTTGGGTAGACATACCTAGGAGGATTGGTGGGTCACATGGTAATTTTGCATTAACCTTTTGAGGAATTGCCAAACTGCTTTCCCAAGCAGCTGTACCACCGTTCATGCCCATCATCAATGTAGGGAGAGCTCCAATTTCGCCACGTCCTTACCAACACCCAACGCTTGTCGTCTTTTTGATTAGAGCGTGTGAGTTTGGGACGCAGAAACTCACTGTGGTGGACGCTCTGCATTTTAAACCGAGCCCGCTCATTCTTATCGGGACCTCAGCTATTCCTCTAGGCTACGTTTTTAAGTGAAGAGTATGTCCCAATGGTCATTTTTTGTTCCAATTTTTTAAAATTTTTATTTAAATCCAAGTTAGTTAACATATAGTGTAATAATGATTTCAGGAGTAGAATTTAGTGATTCACCACTGACACTTAATACCCAGTGCTCACCCCAATAAAGTGCCCTCCTTAATGCCCATCACCCATTTAGCCCATCCCCCCCCAGCCAACACACCCCCCAGCAACCCTCAACGTGTCCTCTGTATTTAAGAGTCTCTTATGGTTGGCTCCTCTTTAATTTTTTTTTAAGGTCTACTTATTTTTGAGAGGGACAGAGTGCGAGCAGGGGAGGGGCAGAGAGAGAGGGAGACACAGAATCCGAAGCAGACTCCAGGCTCCGAGCTGTCAGCACAGGGCCCAATGCGGAGCTCAAAGCCGTGAACCATGAGATCATGACCTGAGCCAAAGTCGGACGCTCAACCGACTGAGCCACCCAGGTGCCCCTGTCTCCGTCTTTTTATCTTATTTTTCCTTCCCTTCCCCTATGTTCATCTGTTTTGTAAACCCAAAATAAAGCCTAACACTAATAAGCTAACGCTAATAATCTAGCCCCAAACAACCTAACAGTCCCTTAATCAATGGAGGGGTCACCTCCATATAACATGCGCCATTATTCTACCACAAACTATCAAGCTACAGTCATGCCCAACGGCCAAACCTTTTTCAATAGGGATGTCCGGCTAAGCAGCCTGCGTAAGGGCTGGGGCTGCTGCCGAGTATTTAAGCACGCAACGAAGTTTCACCAGAGCTTTCGAGAAACACTGGGTTGCAATTCAAGCTCGTCAATAATCTATGTGTAACCTGATCAGTTAACTTCTCTATACCTGTGCATGGTGTTCTGAGCCATTCACAGAACCACATCTTCTGAAGTCACTGGTATAAAGTTGTCTACGTCTGAAAGTTTAATGAAATGTAAAACACCTGCTAACACCCATGCCTAACGATCTAGCTTCGCACAGCTGAAAGAACTTCAGCTTTCATTGAGAAGGTGGGTGCTATTTGCAGCTGTGCTAGTTAGACGCCATATGAGCACAGGGACATTACTTAACATCTCCATTTCTTAGTCTGAAGGTAACGTTCTTTAAGAGGTTCTGATGATTCCTTAACCAAGTCCAGCTAAAGCATCCGAGACGGTAGCCAGCAAAAAGCAGACACTTAAATGTTAGCAGAAAGAGGGATGAAAGCTAACTCCGCACAAAGTTTCCCAGCATATAAGTACCTCATAACCAATGTTGGGGACCACTTAGGGCTGAGTGCGAGTCCTTGTGTCCTGTGGGAGTCCTTTAGAAAGCACTTCCCTACATTATGGTCTGCAAATCGGTAAGGAGAGCTCTCATTTAGCTCGAAACAGGACTAGGAGGAATTCTTGGAAGGGAACCCAGGGATGAAAAGATAAGAGACCTCATTTTTGTCAGGGCCACAATAATAAAAACTTCCTCGGGGCTCACAGAGAGCCTGAGCACAGAACAGAGCCCAGGAAGAGAAAGGTAAAGGCTGTATTCACATGACCCCATTGGAAGCAGGTAGAGACTGTCAGGCTCCAGGGGGACGGGGGAGGGGAGTGGAAGGGGCTGGAGGAAGAGATGGGGGCGGAGGGTGGGGACCGCTGGCTAGGTGTGTGCAAAAGCCGCCAAGAGCAAGATGAACCCCATCCCAGCCGTGAATCGACTGTCCTTGTGTCTCTCGGCCGCCTCCCCCTACCTGATCTGGTTGTCACGGAATTTGTTGAGATGCGGCTGGTTGAGGTAAATGGTGCGGGCTGGTGCATCCAGCTGATCTCCAACAGACGTGGCCCGGGACATCTCATCCTCCGCCTTCTTGTAGCCCGAAGAAGGACGAACAGGTCCTGCAGAGACGGGGTGCGGGCAGAAAACAAAACACAAAGAAGTCACGCCAGGCAAGAGGCGGCGAGCACGGGCTGCGGGCTGGCGGGCGGGGACCGGCTGGGAAGGATGCTCTCTCTCTCTCTCTGGGCGCTGCCGGGCCCGCCTATGTACCTTGGCTCCCCCTGGAGACCTGCCGCCGCAGCTGCTCCCGGCTCCGCCCCGCCCCCTCCTGCGCCCCGCCCCCTCCCGCGCCCCGCCCCCTCCCGCGCCCCGCCCCCTCCCGGGCCCCCGGGCGCCGAGGAGGGAGCCTCTCCTGCGGCCGACTCCGCCCCGCCCCCTCCCGCCCCGCTGCGGCCGGAGGCCTGGCTGGCAGGGGCACCGCTGCCCGTTGCAGGGGCGGGGAGGGGCCTCGGGGACAGCGGGGCCAGGGCCTCCCCCCCCACCCCACCGGTGAGCTCCCCCTGCGGGCCCAGGGACCGCTGTCCGGAACTCGGTTTTCTCGGCTGCTCTGATTGACTTTAGGACAAAGATGCCAGCAAAGGGGCTGTGCTCTGCCTTGGTCGCCGCGGAAAGGGACGGCGAAAGCACATCTCCGTGCCCTACAAAGGAAATTCCCAACCCTCGGGGGTGATGGGCTCGGCTCCGCCGTGATCCTGAACGCACCGGCTGCCCTTCCCCCTAGGTGTGCCTGGCAACCTGAGGGAGGTAGCTTTACCCATCCCGGTTCACGGAGGGCTGCGTGATCTTGCATTTCACGGCGCCCGTTGGGTTCCTGTGGTCAAGGCACACGCAAGTGTATCCCCTTAAGAGTTGACTTCAGTCCTACAGTCAAGCCCCTCTGTGGGCCAACCGACCCCCCCCCCGCCCCCACGCCATAACCTCCACGTACGCAGGTGTCAGCATGGAGAATAATGACACGCCCATTACTGGACCGGCTACACCTGAACACACCCCCGTCGCCAACCGCCAAGCGTATCCCATATCACCAGGGGCAACCCACCTCAAGAACCGACCCTCAGGGAGGGATGCCTGAAGTAAAGGAATCCAGAAAAATAAATGCCCTGCAGAGCAGGCCTCCTCTCCTTTTCCATACCTGCATCTTCGAGCTACTATCTGCCACGCTTTCCACCTATCAAAGAAATGAATGATGTATACTGTTTAAGAAACTGACATCTCATTGCAGCAAACACCTACTTCACAGCTGCAACGAACATTCATTGACAGAGAGAAATCTTGAGCGAGAAAGTGTTGACATCTGTGGAAAGTGATTATAATCCTATTCATCGTGATCACATGAGGGGAACAACCAAAACAAAATCGGTTGAGAGCGGGCGTATTATCCCGAGGAGTATTCACAGCTGGGTCCCCGGTCACAGCGCGTTAGCTGCTCTCCATTTGGGGACCCCCGTCTCCTCAGATGCTCGCTCCCTGCCTCCAGCCTCCACTCTCCGGGGTTCCTCTGGCCTCACAGGGGACTGCTCTGCCCTCCGCTTATTGACAAGGGGCAGCAGAGAGCAAAAGTTCCCACTTCAAGACTGACTGGCCTGAGAGCCCGGCCGGGGCTCCCACACTTCAGTCAGAGAACGCTGGGTTTTAAAGCACTTGCTGAATTAAGGCAGATAGGCTAGTTTCAAAAACATTCCCTTCATAAAAATACCGCTTTTTTTCTCTGCCCATTTACCCTGCTCTAGTCACCTCCAGCCTCGATCATCATTGCCTGATATTTCTTTATGGTCCATCTTCCCACAGCCAAGAGCAGAAGCTCCAGGACAACAGGGACACGTTTTGTTCAGTACAGTGATCTCTGCACCTAGAACAGTACCTGGCATATAACGGGCACTCATGTTTGCTAGTCGAATAAGTCATTTTCACTCAAGTCTTCTAAAGGGTCGCTTTGATTTCTCCAGGCAGAGATGCAATGATTCGCACAGAGGGCTCAAACGCCATATGCTTGTATGGGTCAGAACAGTCCATTGCTTAGACTGTATTCACTCAGTGGCTCTTGACCCTGGTGCACATTATCATCACCAAGGGAGCTCCCACAATTATATAGGCCCTGGGCCCACCCCCACAGATTCCAACGTCTTTTACTCTGTTCTCGAGTGCCTTGAGGGATACCAGTGGGCGGCCACAGTTGAGAATCACTTGTTGGATGCTGCTGGGAACACACAAACAAAGGCCTAGCACCTACTGTCAAAATGTTAACCAGCTTAAGGTACTAAGGTATAACCATGGTTACCAGTACACTGCGGTTCGGGACAAGCGACTAAGAGTGGGCTTGAAGGTGCTAAGGAGGGTCAGGGGTCAGCAGCCTCTTTGGGCGTGAGGGGAGCTGGTGAAAAAAAGAGTTGGAGGACAGATATACAAGCATCAAAGTATGGGTAAGGTTTCTGTTAGGAAAGAGGACAAGGACAGTTGGGGGCAGGAACTAGAAAGAAGTTAGGCAAAGGCCCAAGTAGACAAGATGTATAAGCCAATGAAACCAAACAAACAAAAACGAGCACTGAGGGGTCCAAAGTGGGAAACAGAAAGGAAGCTGGGGGGGGGGGGAGTTAAATGCCAGGCCAGGCCAAGAAATTTAAACTTCATCCTGAAGGTCATCTGAAGCCACAGACGGTTTCGAAGCAGGGGAGAAGTGCAGCTGGCAGTGAGGTACAAGTAGAAGCAGAAAGGATCTGTAGGTAAGGAGATCAGGCAGGAAATTAATTCTACAATCTAGAAGCAAGAGGTTAAAAAGCAAAACTTCAATGGAGAATGGGAAAAAAAAAAACAAAAAAACAAAAAAAACAAAAAAAAAAACAAAAAAACGCACAGACAGGAGAACGATCTCAAAAGGAAACCGTGTAAGACTTTTTTGGGATTGAATGTGTGGGCCAGAAAAAAAAAAGAAAAAAGAACATTGGGTAATTCCAATTTGAAGAAGAGAAGATTGGGACAAAAAAAGCACTAGTGATAGAAATGAGAATGGAAACCATTTTGCCCAAACAAGAAGTTAAGTGTGGGATAACGCATGTTGGGGTGCAAACAAATTACACAATTAGAGACAGAATTACATGAAATAATGTCTCCCAAGCATCTACCATGCATGAGGCCAACTCACCTTTCTACGCTACGTCAGGGCCGGCCTGGAATTTTATTCTGGATAGCAATCATTATAGTGCCCCCCCCCCACCTTCCCCAGGACGCCAATAACTTTCTTCTACCTCAGTGGCCTCGTCCCAACCAAGTCCCGCTTTGGAGAAAAACATTAATCTTTTCCAAATACCACACATCTGTCGAAAATATATCGCCTAAAGAGAACACTACACCATATATAGCGAAGCACAGCATGACTAAGGTTTCAAATTCAGACTCCCAAGATGAATCCTGAGTTAATGCATTTTGAAAATACCACCGTGCAAAATTAGAGTATATGCTTACAACTCCCCCATATAAACAAGCACAGTGTCAGCAGACAGTGGGAGTTCAATAAATATCTGTTGAGAAAGAAACCAAGGTAAGAAGAATAAAGAGAAACGAGAGTGGGAAAACGGACAAGCACTAAGCTTGCCTACTACACAACAAGAGACGTCAACAAGACAGCTGACGGCCAAGGGCATGAGGACAGGGGCTTTGTCTTGCTCGTGGTTCTAGCCCTGTCATCCTGAATAATGCCTAGCACACAGTAGCCAGTCTGTAAATATAGATAAAGGGCTAATGTAGCAGGTCCCTTTTGAGGATGCCTACCCAGCTGCTGAACCACAGACTCCCTTGTGTGGTCACTGAACCTTTCCCTTCCCATATGCAGGCCAGGGAGCCCTGGACAGGTCTATGAAAGGGTCGATGCATGCATCACAGCTTTTGTTTTTAATGTTTGTTTGTTTGTTTGTTTGTTTGTTTGTTTGTTTGTTTATTGAGAGAGGGGGAGAGAGAACAAGCTGGGAAGGGGCAGAGAGAGAGGCAGAGAGAAAATTCCCAAGCAGGCTCTGTGCCATCAGCCCCAATGACATGGGGCTCGAACTCATGAACTGTGAGGTCATGACCTGGGCTGAAACCATGAGTCGGACGCTTAACCAACTGAGCCACCCAGGCATCCCCACGCATCACAACTTTTCGCACCAGGGATAGTTACTACATCCAAGTTTGACCATTAGAGGAGTCTTCTGGAAACTGTGACAGGTTTCTGCATGTGGCTGCTCTATTAACATACACACTCTGGGTCTCTGGATGGCCATCTTCTACCCATGGAGTAGGCAGCGAAATAGAGGGTTTCTTTTGAAATAAAGACGAAACCATTTCAGGGAGAGCAACAGAAACTGTGCCAACAGCTTTCTGGATTCTGGGTAATTTCCTTCCCAGATCTTAGCTATACTGGGGTCTCTGGGTTCCTTGACCCACTCCTGAATAACCAGAAGTGCTATTCAGTACTGTAAGGGAGCACAGAGAACCTATTTGTTTCCTTTAAGACAGATATGCAAGTAAGGTTAAAGAGGAGGGAGAAATACCTATTCACGTACAGATCACCCTGGGGCGGGGGCAAGGTTTTAGATGCCCCTGGCACAAGTGCCATCAGATGCCACAACCCACACCCAGAGAAGTCGGATTTGACAGAGGAATGTTTTTGTGGCAACACTTGGGTTGGTTGGTTTGGATAAAGCCCAGAAATAGCTGGAAGGTGATTGGCTAAATAAAGAAGCCCCTCCTTCCTTCAGAGTTTCTGCCAGGATAGGAGAAAGAATTTTAAGAGGATAGGCACAGAGGATGGGTGAAGAATAGGGAAGGGGCAGAGGAAAGCAGCCTGGTTCTGCCACACATGTCACGGATCCCTACAACTCTCCCACGGACCCCAGCCACCCCGTGGCTCCAGCTCGCCTGGTAATCTCTTCCCACTCACTTTCTTCGTGTCCTTATAGTATTTTCATGTTGCCGAATGGCCCAAATGTCTCATTTAACTCACACGATATATCTGTGGCAACAAGGATGTGAAGTCACTAGCTAGGGAGCACGGACAACGCTGGACCTCCCACTGGCAGGTGAGCAGATAGAAGTGAGGACAATGCCTCATGTCTCCCCATTACGTAAATTAATTCCATGGAGATCATTCTGGAAAGAGAAGGAAAAATCTTAACAGGTTTCTGAAACCTGTTCCTATCTAATTAATCATACATTATTTTATGACTGTTGATTATCTAATATACATTTTAGTGTGAACTAAATAGGTCCAGGGAGTTAAGAACCTCAAAGAGTTGAACATTAAAGGGGAGTTAATAGAAGGCAAATTTTTACTAAGCATTTTATTGCCTTAAGCAACATAGAAATAAAATCCTTCACTCTGAACTGCAGTATTTTTCTCTAACTCAGAACTCCAGAAGATGCTGGTGACTTATCTAGTCCACTTCCCTCGCAAAGAAGTTTCACTACCTCACAGTAGAAATTCTTGGGAAAGAAATACTCTAGTCTTCCTAAGTCAGAAACCTATTAAAGGGGCAAGCCTCTTCCTAGAACCTCTGTTACTAGTTCTGTGGGAAACCAGACTCTGGCCATTGTTGTGGAATAAAGAATTTGGCTGGTCTCTGTCTGGGCTTCCTGGGGGAGCTTCTAACCCCTTGGAACTACCCCAGTGGCAGGAGTGTCTTTGCTATTCACGGTAGGGCCCCCGGACCATAACCCAATTTTATGCTAATGAGGTGACCCTGGTGGGCCCCTAGGCCATTGTAGAATGGGGGTTGACCAGAAAAACCAACCATGTGATTAGAAGGTTGGGGTCTGACCTCCCAACTCCAGGGAAGAAGGGGAACTGGAGACTGAATTCAGTCATGTGGCCAATGGTCCAATTAATTATGCCTATGTAACAAAAGCCCAATAAACACTACAGACACCAAAGCTCCGATGACATGTCCTAAGAAGCTTCATAGGTGGGACCCTCCCAGACCTCACCCTAGTGTCTCTCTCCATTTGGCTGGTCCTGATTTGCATCCTTTATGATAAAAACTGTAATCCTAAATATAGTGCTTTTCTGAGTTCTCAGTTATTCTAGCATATATTGAAACTGAAGGGGTAAAGGAAATCCTTGAATTTGTAGCCATTTGGTCAGAAGTACAAGTGGGCTAGGCATCCCTGAGCTCGCTCCTGTCTGAAGCGAGGGCAGTCTTCTAGAAAACTTGTGCCCTGAACCTGTGAAGTCTGAGCTCACTGTGGGTACTTGGTATTACAACCGAACTGCAGACATTACTTGGTGAACTCTACAATGACAGGACCAAAAGGGAGACGTTACGAACAATCACAGAAGCGTATCAGGTCAAACGCAAGATAGGATTAGAGAAGCCAGATCTGCAGAAACTTGAATCCAATGCCCCTTCCATTAGAACAGGCTGCCTTTACGGGCCTCAGCAAGTCGGGACACCAGCTAGCTTTGGTCTCTTCAACTGCAAAACAGGAATCGATGCTAGAAATCAAACGTTGGCAAACTTTCTGTGAAGGGTCAGACAGTAAACATTATAGACTTTGGGCTACATACGCCTCTCTTTTTTAAACACAAAACTCTTAAAAATGTAAAAACCGTTCCTCACTCACAGGTCAGATTTGGCCCACCGGACACAGTCTGCTGACCCTTCATACACACGAAGTTCTTTCCAGTTACCAACCTGATTACATCACATCTCCCACCTCAAGGAAACATTAAATATCTTCCACGGCAACAAAACAGGACATATAAAGAGCAAACAGGATCTTCAGCCTTTTGTTCCTGGAATTAAGTGGATTGGGTCTTTTCTCCTCATTTTGTATGCACTTAAAAGGTATGTAAAAGATGGTTCTCTTTGCCTCCAGAAAAGTTTCCAGGAAAACAGTACTATCATCAGAGAGCTTTGTAAACAGAGGCACGTGTGTGTGTGTGCGTGCGTACGTGTGGGTGCGTGCACACACACACCCCTCCCCTGCCCCAAAGGTTTCAAGTTCAACTCTGGCCATTACACTCCATATTTACAAAGACGTTTCATAATCCTTCAGAACACAATGACACAAAGCAGTCCAGCAGCCGGGGAAGCCCTCGAGCCATTACTGCTCCTAATCAAACACACATAATGAAAATGCGGTACAAATGCGAAATGCAGTGATCCTAGCCACGGCGGACACGTTTTGGAGGCCTCTTCTAGACCCCACTTTGCGCAAACCACAGCTCTCCGAGTACAGCAGCTGTGATCCATTTCTGTCCAGGAATTTAAAAGAAACACAAAGAGAAAGGGACACTTTTTACTGCCAATACTTATTGGCTTCTCTTTTCTCTTTGTCAGGGACAGAGAAGGGAAGACACCGGCCCCGGCCTCTTGAGGATTTAAAATACTGTTGAATGTTGAATTTATCCAAGCGGGAATTGGGCCCTTCCTAGATCTAAGGCATTTTGCTAGGCATAGGAGTGCACAGTTGAAGGCCCAGGCTCACGCTTCAGCAGAAGCAACAGAAACGGAGACCACAATACAGGGGAATCCGGAAGACAAAGATGACCGCCAGTCTTGCCAAGGCCAAAGACCAGGGTGACTTTGTTGAGGAAGCATCGGAACCAGGCTTACGAAAATGAGTAGGATAGTATGATTTGGCTGTGTGGAAAAAGCAGAATGTTCCAGGAATAATGGCGTGCGAGCAAAGGCACGTGCCAGCGATACGTTATATACAACCTACTTGGCTCCGGCACCCGGGGGTGGAAATGGAGCCACAGTAATTTGAGGCTTTGTTTCCACCGAGGACAACATTGCAAAGCAGGCTTCTGGTTCCTCGAAACGCATTTCACACTTAGATCATTTAGTAATTCACAAATGATGAATGTTAAGGTAAGTGAAGGCAGATGTGCTTTTAAGGAAATCTCTTTAATATACAAAAGCGAAAACGACCAAAAAGAAAGGCTAGGTTTCGCAGCAGTCAATTCAGAGGATTTTTCTATATGACGGGCCGGATTGGCCGAGGCTTAAAATTACAAGCCCAGGGACTTGTGTTGCAACTCCCTGTTGCTAGGGGATGGATACTCATCACTCCTGGGGCCAGGAAACCGGGTGCAAATTAAGGGCACCAACCTTAAAAAGCTCACTACTGTTTCACTACATGCATGAAGGCAGGCTTTGAACAGTTAATCCTAGGAGAGGTGCCGTTTTCTTTGAAGTTGTTCGTTGCCTGTCCTAAGCATTCGGAAGACACAAAACACCTTGGCCAAAGGTGTTCGGATTCACGGAGTGTCGTCTCAGAACCAGCCCACCTGTCCCGCATCATCAGTCCTCTCTCTGCAGCCCCGGAAGGGCCCAGCAGCTTCTCAACCTGCTCCCAGACCACATGAAAAGTACCGGTGGGCGATTCCGGAAAAGGAAACTTTTTCTTACCTCTCAGTTATATGTCACACATCTCCCCTCTTTGACTGGGGAAACTTTCCCCAGAGAGAGAAAAATTAAGGTGTTTCTTTTCAGATGGATTTCTTCTCTTCCCAACCCCCCCCCCACCATCACCACTACCCCCCTTCCACCTCCTAAAGATCAAAAGGACAGGCAAGCTTTTCAGTGTACGTCCCTGACCTCATTCTTTCTGGATTCCAAACAACCCTTTGCAAACCCAAGTCTTCTTCAACGTAGAAAATGCTGACAGCCAAGCCCTCCCGGGTCTGTTGTAAACCCTTTAACGGAGAGGAAAATTAATCCGCAAAATCTCATTAACAAGAGGCTGGCTTGTCCGTCCCTGCTATTTTTGAAAAGCATAAGGGGAAGACACCTTGATATTTCTCGTGGTGGATCTTCTAAACCTTCCCCAGGGAGGCAGAGGCACTGAGTGCATAGAAGTCACATCTCAAGTACAAGAGAAAGGCACATTCATTTGCTCCAACTATCATGCTGTTTCACATGTAAGTCCGCCCACCCTGTGTGCTTCTCACCTCGGGTCATATGAAACTAACGCTCTTTACTTCTATCAACAATCTTAATGTAACCTTCAATATTACAGGCAGTCAGATTTGAAAGGGTCCACCAGGAGGCCAATTTTACTCCCGACTCCACGGATACAACACATTCTTTCCCAGTTGGGATGGCTTCCCCTGATTTTCTTGTTGATGTGACATTCTGTGTATCCCATTTCTTCTCAGACACAGAAGTGAGAAAGTTCCAAATATGGGAAAATCTTTATAAAGGATGAGCGATGCCAAAGAGACGCGGACGGGATCCGTGAAATCCCGGCATCCTCCACCGACTCGTGTCGCCAACTCAATTAGCTGTCTTTGCCGGGTCACTGACAGGTCATGCACAGTTACGGTAAGAAGCACAATCTTTTGTTGAGCCTGGTCTACGCGCTCTGTATGGGTTAACCCATAGAATTCTCAAACCACTCATGACAAGCATGTTCATTTTGGAGATAAAGAAAACAGGGGGTGATTCACCAACTAGCTTTGTATCTGTAAGTTGAATTTTATTCGTTATGAGTCATTCATATGACCTATGTTATAAGTAATTTGAGGGTGGGGCTTCAAGGAGTTTCCAAAAATAGACAAATATTTGTTGATGGTCTTGTATCCTTATTAGGTTTGGGTTGATTTCTTTTTCTTTAACTGAAAGTATAGCCCCAGAGTCTATACATTAAAAACACAACTCCCGCCAAATGCCAGGCTCACAGGCAACATGGTGGTGGTGGTGGTGATTACAGGACTGGGTGCTTAACCCAGGAAAACAAAGTCCCTAGAGAGTCAAGTGCCCTGAAGGCAGGAACATATAGAAGAAATCAGTAAGTCAAGCAGCCAAGCAAAACGATGGAGGCAGATGGAAGTCATTCATTAATCCGAAGTTCAGAACATTCGATGTGCACAACGTCAAAATCAAAAACGCTCTCCCTGCCTTCAGAGAACTTGCAATGTGGTGAGGAAACCAATCTGTGCAGAGTACTACAGCACAGGATGTGACAGGTCTTCTTCCACCTGCATTTTCTTCCTCTTAGCGTGTTTGCCTCCCAACAACTCTCTTCTGAGAAGCCTTCGCTCACCACACATCCCCAGGTCGGGTTGGAGGGCCCCCCTCTACTTACAGGACCCTCGGACATGGCCAGGCAGGGAATTCTTCCAGGGAATGTTTTTCTCAGTCTTACACAACCTCCAATAACCATACCCAACTGTCCCGTCTGTGCATTTTCCAGGTCATAATTACTCTGTGTGTCTTTCTGGTTGAAAAGGTCTCTAACTGGAAAAGTATAGACTATGCCTTATCGGTCTTACTCTTCCTCAGCATCTGTGGGAGCAGGAAAAGAGACCTTGAACGCTATGGGTGTGGAGTGTCTAAGAGAAACTAGTATTTCCAGCTGTAGTAGTAAAAGGGGGCGGTACTGGAGAGATTTCAGAGGTCTCTCACTACAAAGCCAGCAACTGAGTCCTACGTAAAGAGCTCCAAAGGGTAAATATGGAGAAGGACATCCAGAGTAAGACAAAGCCATGGGCAAACATGCGCTGTGAGCCACTTGATTCATGCAGCTTTCTAGGATGCCCTCTTAGGACTGTATTCTACTCCCCTCCGCACCCAGACACACAAGAACGACAAAAGCTCCTCACTTTTGCTTCCCTACGCAACACTGCCTCTGAAAACCAGAGCAAAGAGTAGGGAATGGAAGGACCATTTTGACAGACAAGGTGTGAGAAGCTAGATGACCGAGAAGTGAAAACATGTACGTAGTTACACAGACGTAGAGTCAGAAATGGTGTGATGGAGCTACAGATCAGGGAAGGTGTTCACACAGGGAAGGGTCTCTAGTTTTAAGAGAGCCTTGGGCACCAGAAGGACAGCGGCTAATTTTAGAAGCAGATCAAAGGAATTAATGAACAAAGCGCCTGGCAGTTGACTGGATGACAGGGAGGGGAAAGACCAGAGGCCGGTCATTTTCTGATGATCTTCCTTTACCTATGGATTTCCGATCACTTAAGCAATTAGTTTCCCCTTGAACGAAAGGACTTTCACAGTGGACCATGAAACTGTAAAGCGAGCACAATGAAATACCCTGTCTAGGTAGTAGGATATCCTTATGACCAATAATTCTTTGAAGATGAGGGAACTGAGAGGCCCAAATGATAGAAGCGTTGCCTACCACTCTTAGACAAGAGTTCAGTCCACTGAAGACACTACTTAAATGGACTGAATGTTACAAAAGCCTGCCAGAATTGTCCCAAGTTCTCAGTGACGTCTGACATACAATCCTGGACCATAACTAAGTTTCTGTAGCACTCTCTACTCTTCAAATGCTTTGTCAACGCACTAGCAGCAAGGGTGGTCACAACCAGAGAGTCCTGTATCCTTTCCAGACCTTCCTTTTACTCTGCTGACAATCTGACTCAGTTCTACACACCTATAGCTGAAGATGTGGGGGTTGGAGGAAGACAGCACTAAGCAACGGACTACCCTCTACAGAACTTAGGGACGCCCTCTGAAATGGACCTCCATGCAAGGAGATAAAATGGACTTATAACATGGGGGAGGGGGGAAACAGGCACTCCACAAGCTCAGTAAATGCAACGTTACTAAGACCAGAGTATCTCCTAAAATTCTGCAGTTAGGTCCAAGCCATTGTTAATGAAGATGGTGACAGGCCCGCAGGCTGTAACTTGCCAAGCCCGGTTCTGGAGGTTTCCAATGGACCGGCGTCACAGCCCAAGGCTCTTCCAGCCCAGCTCTGCTGCCTTCTCTCTTTGCCATCACAGGCTGCAGATGAACACTGCTACAAGAAGGCTTTCCTCGCTCAATCCCACCCCGTCCCACCCCCACCTTCATCTTTCAGAGGCATTGCCCCAAAGGAGCCTCTCCCACTCCTAACCCCATCTCAGCGCCCGTGGTCCCTGGATCTAATGTACCCTGGCTGCAGCTCGCGTTTTCCCCTTTACAGAAACGTGCATAGTTTCTGGTTTCATCTGAATAACCACGGCGATGGCTGAACTGCTCTACAGGGAGTTGACAAAAGTACCAACCACAGAGTGAAACGCACACGACACTTGCAAAGAGACTGCCAAGCAACCAAGGATCGAGCACAAGAAATAAGACCACACCATACCCCAGAGAGACGCAAAGCAGGGGATCCGGAGGGCAAAGATAAGCCAACAGTAAAGGCCTTAATGAGTACTTCACGAGACCAGTATCAGAAGTACACAGTCAATAAGGAAATAATTCAGTTTTGACCATCAGCTCTGACACACGGACATCACTCATGTTAGCGTCACACACCAACGCAGGTTGGCAGAGAGGGATGAGGTCATGTGGACTTACTCTGTGAAGACAATTTCTTAAGAGGGGCGCCCGGGGGGCTCAGTCGGGTAAGCATCTGACTCTCGATTTCAGCTCAGGTCATGATCCCACGGTCTTGAGATCAAGCCCTGAGTTGGGGTCCATGCTGATCACACAGTGTTGGCTTGGGATTCTGTCTCTCCCTCTCTCTCTGCCTCTCCCATGCTCGTTCTCTCTCTCTCTCTCTCAAAAAATAAATTTTTTAAAAAGACATTTGTTAAGAAAAATGCAAATAAAGTACAAATGCTTTTCAGGGCATGGTTTGATATGTATTGCCTCAAATCTTCGTTAGGTAGAGAGGCTTCACCTAAAAATCATTACCCAGAATATATCAGGCCTTCTTGGTTCAGCCTCTATCTCTTACTGCTCTGGCCATCACTTGAACTTGAGACTTCTTGGACCGCTTGCAGCTCCTGAACAAGCTCAGGTCTTTTTTCTCACGGCGTGACACCTGTAGCTCCTACTTCTTCCTTCACTCGGGAGGCAAAAGCCAGGAGACGGCAGACACAGAAGGGCCCGCGCTGGGACCCTGCCTCCCCAGCTCATGCCCCTGCGAGCGTGCCTTCCGGTGCGTACCTTTCCCAGCTGGCTTCTCTTCCTCGCTGGCAACATGCATCTCCCAACAGACTCCATCCCATTTCTGAGAAGGTCTGGAGTTCCCGTCAACGAACACGAAACGCCCCTACATTTCTCACACCAAAAAGACTGAGTCAACAAACTCTGGGGTCATTTGGTTGCAACAGAGCTCCTCATCAAGGTTTGCTAGGTCAACCTTAGTCTGTGCTTTCAAAAGACAGATCTGGACCCGGGGACTTCTAGGCACTGAGACACAGCACACAGAAGAGGCCAGAGGGCCTAGAGGGTGACCTAGAGGGTGACTGACCACAGCGTGTATACTGAAATTCTATTATGCCTGCTAATGCCTTTCTCCCCATGAAAACCTATCTTCGGGCAACCATGACCTACAGAGTTCAGCCTACAGTGGAAGCAGTATAGCAGCCGACTCAACACATGAGCAGCCAGAAACCAAAACAGTGAGTACTTGTGCATTGAATAAAAAACAGACACTGGATTATTTTATTCTGATTAGATTTTATCACTTTCTGCTGAGACAACACAGTTCGAAGTCTAAGGAGGAAGGCTTGGTTTAACACGGTGAACTTCAGGGGTGTAGAAAATCTTTTTCAACTTTTAACTTCGTGCAGTAGAAATTATTTATGTGAATTTCCATTTGCATATTTCATGGGCCATGCACCTCTAAGTTTCATCACTGCCGATTTGTAGACAGAATGAAAATACGTTCATGAATGTAAAAAAAGATTATTGTAAGCCACACATTCCAAATAGGTAATGACAAAGATGACCACAGGTAACTTCATTCGTCACTCCAGGGACAAGAGGAGAAGACATTCATAAAAGCCAAAAGCACCCACCATCCCGCCTATTCCTCTCCATTCTCAAACTGCATCTCCCCCTGGAAACTTGCTCTGCCAGAACTTCCTCCTCTGTTGGCTTTAAACTCCCTCCTTCTCTTAGAGAGTAACTTCAATGTTCACAAAGTCCTGCTTTGGGGTCCTTGGAGTCAAGGACAATCTCATCTCCCTAGAATCTCTAGCATTTACCATGGGCTCAAACTGAATAGATGGCTTGTCTTTCTACTGTGGAGGGCAGGGAATCCCTCCAGGGATGACTGACCTGAATCAGAAGTAGTTCTGCATCCTTCCTTGCAATTACTTCCCAAATACTGTGACTTGTCTTTTAATCCCACATCCAGTTGGTCGGGAGATCCCATCAGTTCTACCCCTGCTCCTAACCTGAACAGATCCTGAGTCAGACTGCTTCTCGCTCTTTCAGCTGCTACCTCCCCAGATCATCAACCCCTCCTCGCCCAGACACTGCAGTAACTTCCCAACCCATCCTCCTCCCACCTTTCACACAGGAGCCAGACTCCTATTTTTATTTTTATTTTTTTTTTTTCAACGTTTATTTATTTTTGGGACAGAGAGAGACAGACCATGAACGGGGGAGGGGCAGAGAGAGAGGGAGACACAGAATCGGAAACAGGCTCCAGGCTCCGAGCCATCAGCCCAGAGCCCGACGCGGGGCTTGAACTCACGGACCGCGAGATCGTGACCTGAGCTGAAGTCGGACGCTTAACCGACTGCGCCACCCAGGCGCCCCCAGACTCCTATTTTTAAATGTAACCCGAGATCTGGTGGAACGGTTTTCCACCACACTTTGAGTAGAGAGCAAACTCCCCACCATAGACTAACAAGGCTCTATTCCAGACACACTGGTCTTTTCTTCTGTCCCTCACAGATGTCCAGCTTATCCCCACCTCAGCTCCTTAGCTCCTACTATTTCTCCCGCCTAGGGGTTACCCTAAGCCAGAACTGCCTTCTTCGACAATTTCACATCTCTGGTTTCTTATGTCTTGGGTCTCTGCTCAAATGTCCCATCTTCAAAGAGTTCTTCTGGAACTGTGTCATCTACAGTAATTCTTTCCTTTGGTCATTTGCTATCCAGGCTTCTTTCCTTTAGAGCGGTGATAACTCTTGTAAATACTATTTACCCATGGGTCATCGGCCCACCCCTCTAGAATGTAAGCTCCATGAGCTAAGATTTTCAGGTTCCCTGCTCTCCCTATGGTGCCTGGTACACGTGTTTGGTACTTGCCGTTTGAATGATTCAATGAATTCAACCTGCTTTAACAAGTCTTAGTAAATATTCAACTCTGTTGCTAAGGTTCGTTCATCACCTGGCAATGTCAACATTATACATATCATTGCTTACAAAAGTAAACATTTTGTCCTTCAGTAAGCCAGGCTTTGAACATCATTTTACTGATTTCACAAATGCTTTACCTACAATTTAAAGTTTACTCTACGAGACTTGACTTCTTCATCTGAGCAAGGAAGATAACAGCTACTTTACCTAATACTTTTATAATGCTAAAACTGAGACCTTGGGTTTGAAAAAGGTGAGTAAACTACAAAGTTCTATAATAAAATAAGGAGGATACTATAAAATCGAAGACACTAGTAACTGTATGCTAATAATTAAGCTTCCATTTCCTAAGACCTCCCCCAACCCCAGCTGCCAGATGCTTTCCACACAGACTCACATTTAATTCACAACCACCCTGGGAGGGTCATCAACACCCTTTGACAGATGAGACAATTGAGAAACTTCAAACTACCTGATGGAGTTCACTTAGCTCAAAGGGAATAATATCCAAAGTGCAGAGCTAGGTCTGTCTGCTTCCATGATCAGGCTTTGAATTTAGACAATATTGTCTGGCAAAGATGTTCTGTAATAGTAAAAAGTCATCCAAGAACTTATAGAACATCATTGGCCTGAGCGAACATGTACATTTAATGTAAACACAATGACGCCGTGAAAGTGTGTTCGAGTCACACAAGGCGGCCAGGGAAGGTCTGGTCCTCTGAGTGGTGCCTTGGCACGCATCTGCATTTCTGGAACATGCAGAAGACCATGCATTACCCATCAGAGTCACGAGGACCATAAAACAAATACCTGTGTCTAAATGTGGCCCAAACCTAAGAATATAGGAAAACACAAAGTTCTGGCAACATGAAACAATATGCTGAATGAGAAAATAGGGTTTGAAAACGCAGCCACATTGAGACAAAGCTGCACATGTTTCAAGTTACTTGGCCAGCCAGGTTGAACAACTTAACCTAAGAGATTTTAAAAATATAATTTCTGAAAATAAATGTGCTAGAACAGTGCCCATCAGCATCTTAGTTGGGCCTAAGTAACTTTCAAAATGAGACCTGTTTACTTTCCGTTTTCACTTTTATGCTCACCTTGAGAACAACTTAAAATCAGACATTTGAAAAAACATTGAGCAAACATTCACAAGGCAAAGCTAATGATCTAATAAGCAACTGAGGTGGCTCAGTCAGTTAAGCGTCCAACTTCGGCTCAGGTCATGATCTCACAGTCGGTGAGTTCGAGCCCCGTGTCAGGCTCTGTGCCGACAGCTCGGAGCCTGGAGCCTGCTTCCGATCCTGTGTCTCCCTCTCTCTGCCCTTCCCCCACTTGTGCTCTGTCTCTCTCTCTCAAAAATAAAAATAAACATTAAAAAAAATTTTTTAATAATAATAAGAAGCAACTGAGTCTGCTTTATAGGAAGATAAAACTTACTAACAGCAATTCCCCCAAAAAAGAATTCCTTGAAGGGGATATACAGTGTAACTACATGAAACATACAAGGACTTATCGTCACGAGAGCCTCACTCCATATAATCCGTGTGCCCGAATCAGTGTGGTCACCATCCCCGCTGCTGTGCGAACACACATCTGCCAAGTGGCTGCTCCCATAGGTAAGAAACTCAGCCTTAGGATCAACACAAAGCTACCGACTCTAGGGAAAGTCCGCACACCCAACACTGACATTGTTAATGCAACAGTCACCGTCTCAGCAGCCACGCCAGGTGTTAACTCAAGTCTAATCCAAAATCCTAAATCCACCTCCAACTTGACGAAATCCAAGAACAAATCTCTCCATCTTCCCGACCCCAAACACTGATACGCTCTCCTTAGAGGTGCTGGATATAGGTACCAAAGATAACTTTGTTCTTATAAAGTGTTTAATTTAAAGATTCTATTAAGTGATGTGGCTGTAGTCAAACAAAAACATCACAATCCTATGAGAGCACTTGCTAAATATCTACACATCAGCTCCTGTAACTCCCTTTTTGTCAAGAGTTATCATTCCCAAGGACTTCTCTGTATTTTCTTATTCTATATTCCAACCAGGAATTCTTCTAAGCTGGTCCACTTAGAATGTCGATTTTGCGTCTTGGATCGCAAGGACCTTCCACATGTCCGCCATTCCCTTCTAACCACATTACTCCCATACCTTAGAATTCTGGTTAAATCCCCCATTTTCCTCGACCAAAAAAAGAAAAAAAATCACTTGCACATTAACTAACCTGATAAACTCTTCTCTACCTACTGTGCTGTTCACAGTTCATGTTGAAAATGTTTACTACATTTAATGTCGCCCTCAAGTTTTTATTGAGAGGCACCGCATCACAAAGATCTCGTTAATTCCCGCAACAGGTATAAACACCCCGACTAGAGGACTGATAATTATGAATAACCAAAAAACCAAAGATTACTTCATTATAGCTATCCAAAGTGCATTAAAATGGCATTTCTGAACACTTTCCTCATATCCCAATTTGTGTGTGCACATATAAATTCTGAATCATAAGAACGTTGATCAGAGAACAACCAGAGACTAACGCTGTGCTGTCCAATATGGTAGCCACTAGCCACATGTGACCAATGAGTGCTTGACATATGGCTAGTCAGAATCAAAATATGCTATAAGTGGAAAATACACAGCAGACTTTTATTATTTTGTATTTAAAAAAGGAAGTAAATGGTGTCAATTTTGTATATTGACTACATGCTGAAATAACGTTTGGGATATTCGGGATTAAATGAAATACACTGTTAAAGTACAAATATGCTCAGTTAAATTTCTATCTTACAGCACTGGCTTAGCAGTTGTTATTTCATTATTTTCTTACCTGTCAACATATCCCACAGCCCTCCCCACCCCTCAGACTCAACCTGTATCTCAAAGAGGGAAAGTAATTTCAATATCAGCTTAAGGAATATTTAACAGGGACGACAGATCTGTACCCAAAATCACTGCATCCGAAAGCTGAGCACTAGCCGTTTCCTAGCCATATAACTTAGCCTGTTGGCAAACACCCCTCCAGCTGTGATGTAGGGACCAAAATGCCTTATAGAGAAACCCAAAGAGTTTTTCACCAAAATCAAAACAGTTTTCTTATAAAAGAACCTTAGTCCTGCCTTAAAGGTCAGCACACATTTTGGTTATCCTTGTTTCTAGTAAGATTAACAAACTAGACATTCCCTTATCTCAGATTAGAGACAATCAGAGGAAAAAAAATCATTACAGTCAGTCACACTGGTCAGTCTGAAGTGAAAATTCACAGCAAGGAAGGGCACAGAACTAGACAGGCCCCACACATGTACCAAGCACAGCAACCCTGAGGCCATAGGTTAGAAGGTGAGCATAGCCCGAAAACCCCAGCCACAAAGACAAGGAAGACTAAATAAATACCAAATAATCACTAATGTTCACAATCACTATTTTGACTCATTAAGAAAAGTCTGTATAACACTTTCCTAGGGGTCCTGATGTTTTGCCCAGATTTATTCAATCCCAAAATTTCCTGTTATGTTTCGGTAAATGTTTCTCAAAACTGTTAACTTCTCAAAACTGCATTTTTAAGCAACTTTAAACACTTCATTTAATATCTCCTGATAAAACTAAAGAAAAGTTTGCCATTTTAAATATTTGGTATCTTCCTAAAAATATAAAATGTTTAAAACAAAATACAGTAGTAGATCTTAAAGACATCTGTGCCTATACATGCATTTATAGCCCGTGAATTATTATTACATACTTAAAACAAAGAGCATATCAATCTTTAAGAGCCTCCTTTTCAAGCATATTATATTGATAGTTGATTTATACAAAAATGTCACAGCCAAGTGGACATAAAAACCAGTCATAAGATTATAAGGAAAGAAAAGCACCTGAATAGAATTCAGTGGGGAAAAAAAAATCAAGACGATGCCCCGTGGCACACAAAGAACAGAAAGTAACATCCTCTTACTGCCCCCAACAGGGAAGGTGCCAGCGGTAAGTGTCCATACCTCGTGTCACAATAGTCACTTGTGTGACTACCGCTTATGCTAGGCTGACAGCTTCCGCTAAGTTCTCCAAGGCAAACTCACGGACCTCTTACATTCATGAGGATGTATTTGTTTAAAAGGGTAACGGCTATCCTCTGTCTTGTATAAACGCTACATTGAGATTTTGAACACTGAACACAGCATGAGGTCTATGTTTTTGGTATGATGTGACTTCCCACTGCCGTAAGAACAACTCAAGCTAGAGGGCGTCCAAGCATTCGGCTCCCTCAAACTGTACCATGGTAAGCCCACAAGTCTGAGCTAATTTGGACGACAAAAAGGACACATCAATTCCCAAATACAAATTGAGATTATCGTATCTCACAAATTGAAAGTTTAAAATAGACCAATTGGGATTTCGATTTTTGACCACGGGGGGTATAAGGAGGTCCAGACTAGCACCCTCCCACTAAACGATCAGAAAACTGGAGAAAATATAGGAAAAAAAAATTATTTTCTGGTATCAAGTGACAGGCTGTGTAAGTAATCCTGGAGAGAAGAGAAACAAGGTGAACCCTATGATATCTTTCTACCTGAAAACAAATTCTGGACCAAAGTGCAGTGAGCAGAGAACCCAAACGAAAACCTCAGAACCTCACTAAATTGAGGAGACAAAGATCGCAGTGTGAGGAGGCCAAAATGCTGAGAATTTACAGGGCAGAGAAGGAAATGTATAGGGCAGTAGAAGCGGAGAGCTATGCAAAACAGAAGCTCCAGAAATTTGCAAAAGGGTCACCTTGAACCTTTGGCTAATTTCCAATCTGCACATACATATGGCAAAACTCATCAAGGCCAGGGAAAGAATAATTGCCAAGGAACTGTCAGAGGGGAGATTTCCAGAGTTCACACAAAGCCAGGAAATTGTCAGAGGTGCCATGAACCAAAGTAGAGAGGCCTCACTGACTACACTGGGAATCGTGTCTTAGCTGTGAGACTAGAAGAGACCTATAAGAAAAGCTACTCTAGACCCCCTGCATAATAGCTTCAAAACTACCCAAGTAGGATCAAATTAATCTACAAGTAACTAAGCAGAACAAAGTCCAAAACTCCTGACGGGAATTAAAATCTAGCTCTCAGTTCACAATGTATCGTATTCGGTCAAAAATCACCAGACATGAAAGAAACAGAAAACCTGTATGGAACAAAGGCTCCATACTCAGAAAATAACTCAGTAATGGAAACAGACCCATAAGTGAGAACAATGTAGAATTACTACACAACGGTGTTAAAAAATAACTGCTAGGGGCGCCTGGGTGGCGCAGTCGGTTGAGCGTCCGACTTCAGCCAGGTCACGATCTCGCGGTCCGTGAGTTCGAGCCCTGCATCGGGCTCTGGGCTGATGGCTCGGAGCCTGGAGCCTGTTTCCGATTCTGTGTCTCCCTCTCTCTCTGCCCCTCCCCCGTTCGTGCTCTGTCTCTCTCTGTCCCAAAAAATAAATTAAAAAAAATAATAATAATAATAATAACTGCTATAAGTAGATGCAATACGTTCAAGGATTTAAGCGGGGGGGGGGGGGGGGGGGGGGGGAGACAATAAGAAATGAGATATAACAAATAGAACTTCCAGAGATGAATACCGGAATATCTGAAATGAAAATGATGCTGGGTGAAGTTAAAATCCGATCAGGCACTGCAGTGCAAAGAATTCATGAATCCGAGGATCTATCCCAACCAAAGCACCGAGAAACATACATCAACAGAGCTTCAGTGACCTGTGAGGCAATATCAGGGATCTACAGTATATATAGCTGGAGTTCCAGACACAAAAATGGGGGGGGTGCAAGAAGGGAAAGGAAAAATATTTCAGATTAATGAAAACTATAAACCCAGAATGTCCAGAAGCTCAATGAAGCCCAAGCGGGTCGAACGAAAACATATCAAGGCATAACATAGGCAAATGACAAAACCAGGACTAACAAAAAATATGTCAGCCTGGGAAAGACGTAGTGCATATTGAAGAAGATAAGAACTTTCTCAGACTCTTCATTAGAAATGATGAAAGTCCAAAGAACACAGAACACCTCTGAGGGGTTTTTTTAAATGTTAATTTTGGATTCCCTATCAATAAAATCTTTCTTTTTTTTTTTTAATTTTTTTTTAACGTTTATTTATTTTTGAGACAGAGAGAGACAGAGCATGAACGGGGGAGGGGCAGAGAGAGAGGGAGACACAGAATCGGAAGCAGGCTCCAGGCTCTGAGCCGTCGGCCCAGAGCCGGACGCGGGGCTCGAACTCACGGACCGTGAGATCGTGACCTGAGCCGAAGTCGGCCGCCCAACCGACTGAGCCACCCAGGCGCCCCTCAATAAAATCTTTCAAGAGTGAAGGTGAAAAAGGTTTTTTTCATAGAGGCCAAAGCTGGCAGAATTTATGTACTGCAAGTTCAAGGAAGTTCTGTAGGCTAAAGTAGAAGACTATTAGAAAACAATCCCACGCAAAAACAAGGAAGGCCTAAAGCTGGAAATATACAGGCAAGCGAGATACTTCCTTTATAATCTTTTAAAAATTATTTGGTAGCATACAAGTGTATTGTGGGAATTATACTTAGAGCGAAATGGACAGTGCAACAGACAGGAGTGAATGAAAACATACTGTGTAATAAGGTTCTTGAACTAGACGTAAAACACTACATTGTTATTTTATAGAAAGCAAGGAGTGAAAAGATGCGCATAGGAAATCCTGAAACAACCCCTAAAAATATCAAACAAAGAACGACAGCTAATAAACCCAGAGTGGAGATAAAACAGAATACATAAAATGCACAGTTAACACTTTTTTAAAAAGCAATAGGAGAGGAAAGTAAAGAGCAAAGAAGAGGCTAGAGAAGTAGAAAGCAAGATGACCGACCTAAATGTAACCACAGTGATAACTACGTTCATTGTAAGTGGGCCACATACTTCAATTTATTCAATTGTCAGATGGCCTCTAGTTGGATCTTTTTTATTCAATCTGCAAGAAATCCACTTTAAATAGAAAACACAGATAGGTTCAATGGGAAATGGAAAATGATACGAAGCAGACCACCAAAAGAAACCTAGAGTAAGTGTCACAGTATCAGTCAAAATAGATTTTTACAACTAGAGTATTATCAGGGTAAAAGGTACCTTTCAGGGCACCTGGGTGGCTCAGTCGGTTAAGCGTCTGACTTCATGATCTCATTCTTCATGGGTTTGAGCCTGGCATCGGGCTCTGTGTTGACTGCTCTGAGCCTGGAGCCTGCTTGGGATTCTGTGTCTCCGTCTCCCTTTGTCCCTCCCTCACTCACACTCTGTCTCCCTCTCTCAAAAATAAATACACATTTTTAAAAAGGCACCTGTTGGGGTGCCCGGGTGGCCCATTCGGTTAAGCACCCAACTTTGGCTCACGTCATGATCTCACGGTTCGTGAGTTCAAGTCCTGCATCGGGCTCTGTGCTGACAGCTCGGAGCCTGGAGCCTGCTTCGGATTCTGTGTCTTCCTCTCTCTCTGCCCCTCCCTGGCACTCGCTCTCTCTCTCTCTCATAAATAAATAAACATTAAAAAAATAAAAATTAAAAATTAAAAAAGGCACCTTTCATAATCCTAAAAACATCAAGTGACCAAGAGGACTTAGTCCTAAACATTTATGCATCTAATAACAGATCTATGAAGCAAAACCCTTAGACCTGCAAGCAGAAATAGACAATGCCACAACTATATTGGAGGCTATAATACTTCTCAGTAGCTGATACAACAAAGAAAGGAAATCAATAGTGAAATACAGGATACGAACAACACTATAAAGCAATCTGACAACACTTAGAGAACGTTCTACCCAGCAAAGGAGAAATACGCACAGGCCATTCGACAAGGTGAACTGCCATCTATACAAGTCTCAACACATTTAAAAGGGCTGAAATGATACAAATACGTCCTGACCATGAGCAGAAACAGTGGAAAGCTCTTTGAAAAACACCTAAACGTTTGAAAATTAAACACACTTCTAAACCATAGGTAAAAGAAGAGACTGGAAGAGAACGCAGGAAATATTTGGAACTGAACAAAAAGAAAGCTCTAGTTTGGGGCCAGGAGGCAGGGCAGTGGTCTGAGACGCCCAAAAATAGTCACAACAACTGCTTCCCTCATTTTTCTTGGGATTATGTCGGTGAAAGGTAAGGGAGGTATACAAAAATATATCGCCTTGGGTTGTGAGCACCGTGAGTGATGAAGGAGGCCTTTAGAAACTGCCAAGCTCGTCTCTCTGTGAGTGGCCAGGAGGAGGGGAGGTGTGGACACGCGGACGAGGGCGGAAAAAGAAAGAGGAGGCAGCCCGGCCAGAACAGAGGAGAAACCAAAGTATGAGTAATACCAACACCGACATCTGGAGCACGTGTTGTTCATCGATAGCAACTCCAGGAGGTAGGCGTGAAATTCATTTTACACACAGGAATCTTACAAGTTGGTTAACTTGTTCAAGGTCACCATAGCTGCTGGAGCTGGGGAGGAAATCAGAACCCAAGCTCCTCGTCCCTGCCGACTTGAAAGCCCACAGACGGTTCTCCAGGGAGCGTACCTCTCCAGACCATCCCACAGTCTTGGCCCATCACATCTACTTGGGCGGGCTTCCACTAAATCCACCAGCCACGCTCGTGCTCCCCCCCTCCCCACCCCCACCCATTTTTTACGTGAGCCTTCCTCGCCGAGCACAGTCCTCCTCTATATAACCTTTGCGTGGCCCATTTTAGAATTTAAATTGTCTTTCTCTTATACGGTCTTATTTAAGGAGCAGAGTGAGAGTTCCATCAATACATGAAGATGTATATTTCAGGCGGCAGAAAATTTTTAAATCCTTGACTGAAGTCAGCAAACCTCGGTCCCACCAACGTCACTAGTGACCGCTTGTGCTCAGAGCAATGCGGGCACTTAGGACAAAGATAAAGGAGACGGACACCGCCCTTCCTGGATCCCCCAGCTCAGGGTCAAAGGAGACCTGTACACAGTGATGTCCAAAGACAACATCAAGTGTACAAGGGGCTCAGGTGCCACGGTCCGCGGAAGCATGTCAGGTGGCCTCCTAACCAAGGCAAAGGAGGGCAATACGAGAGGTCTCAGAGGGGTAAACAGGCCCATGTTTAAAGACGACAAACAGGGGCGCCTGGGTGGCGCAGTCGGTTAAGCGTCCGACTTCAGCCGGGTCACGATCTCGCGGTCCGGGAGTTCGAGCCCCGCGTCGGGCTCTGGGCTGATGGCTCAGAGCCTGGAGCCTGTTTCCGATTCTGTGTCTCCCTCTCTCTCTGCCCCTCCCCCGTTCATGCTCTGTCTCTCTCTGTCCCAAAAATAAATAAACGTTGAAAAAAAAATTTAAAGACGACGAACAGAGAGGCTGCAATAAGACATTCTGGGTAAGGGCAACAACATACGTAATCTCTCCAAGGCAGTAACCAATATGCAACATTCTGTTCTGGAGGCTTCAACATGATCCACGCGGCCAGGACGCAGGTACGTGCCACGTGTGGAAGGAAGAGGAAGTAGAAACCCAAATCTGAAGGGCCTCGAAATCCATGTGACGTAAGCTGGACTCCATAAGCCCTCTGAGAGGTGAGGAAATAACCGAAGACGAGGAGTGAAAGGTGTGACCAAGTTTGCCGGTGTTGAGCGAGGCCACCCCGCTCGGGTCGGAGACGGAGAAGATTGAATCCTGGGGAGCACGGGGAAGGTAAGGGACAGGTTAAATCGCCGTGGAGACCCACCATGCAAGAGACGGTGGCCTGAAGGAGGCAGCGGCAGAACTGAAATCAGCAGAGAATCCTGGAACACCACTAAGTCACTGGACACATTGGAAGGAACATCTGAAAGAGGAAAAGTGGGGCCAGGAAGGGCCGGGTTGAGGCAGGAGCGGTCAAAGGGACACCATCAGCCACTGTGGAAAGAATGAGTCTGCGTGTCTGCGTGGGTGAAAAGGATGCAAAGGGAGAAAAGCATGAAGGCGAAAGAAGAGGAAATTTGTTGTTGGGCTTTTGCTGTGTAGACGGGTCAATTTGTAGTTGCCGTAAAGCCTTCAGGGGGAAATCTTTGGTATACATTCAGGCATTCGTACACAGAGGTTGAAGTCCAATCCAGACCAGAGATTAAGGAATCCTGAGCACGGAAGGAGGGTCTGAAGCCGGCCGGTGGCAGTGATGGTGAAAGGAGAGACTGTTAAATGAGAAAAACGAGACAGATGTTGGATACATAGAGTGCCATAGCATAGAAGCAATGGAAGGAAGCCTTAAATGGTTACGTTGAAAAGGAAGAGAAGTCTCGAATGAATGAGCTACACTTTGGTCCTCAGAAACTGGAAACAGCAAATTAAAGACAAAGTAGAGAAATAGAGAAGGGAACAAAAAAACAGTGGAACGGCAAATCAACCACAACAAAATTTGTAACACCCATATCGGACGGTGTGAACGTAGGGAAAAAGCCTACAAAGCAAAAGCAAAAAGAAAGCGTTCACAAACGGGCACTTGTTTCTGAGAATGGTTATCTGTGCAGAAACCTGAGCGTAAAAAGGTTAAAGTAAATATTACCTAGGAAAACAGAAAGCTTTCCCCAGCCACTCCTTCAAAAAGACGTATCAGGTAACTCACTTGAAAAGACACTCCAAGCAGAAATACGGGCTCCAGAAAGGGCACTGGCAGAACCGCAAGGTGGAGTCCCTTCGCGACCCTATTTTAAGGAAGAATCCTAGCAGCAGGGAAAGTTTGGGAACAATTTCAACAGAACCCCCATGTACAGCAGCCTCAGGTTTTACCAGCCATTAATTTTGTACAGCAGATGCTACGTTCCAACGTCTTGTTGGGCTCTCCTATTGGGTTAGCACATTAGAAAACAACAGGGGGCAAAAAAAACACATTAGAAAAACAGTAGAATAAAAGTTTATAACAGAGTCCATGAAGGAAAGGTGAGGGGCAAACAGAAAGCGTTAGGCCCACAATTTGTGAAGGAGAGAGAAGACAAAGGTTCCGAGTCCAAGTTAAACAATCTCCTCGCTCCCAAGTCACCGTCCCCCTACTGTGGCCATCAGACCAGATTCTCTTAATGTTGACAAAACAAAGTTCAATTTTTAAAAAGTGTATGCAAAACGTCACCTAAAAAGAGGCCTCGTATCTTGGTCTTATCCTTAAAGAGGTTTGGATCCTGAACTTGCTTAAACTTAATTCTCTGTCCCTTTCAAATGAGTGTCTAATATGAGTTCATTTTATTGTGCTAACTGCATTAAGGGTTTTAAAATTATTCCAAGACAGGCAACATTTTTTTTTTTTAAAACAGAACGTAATCTTTGAAGTAACCTTGATCAATTTGATTTTACCAAACTTAAGGACTTCGATTCATTACGGGATTTTAGGAAAGACACGGGCCGGAAAAGGATATTTGCAACGTGTGTATCTGACACTAGACTTGTGCCCAAAATACAGGCTGCACACAGAACAAGATGTAGAGACAAGATGAATGAACAAAAGGCTTGAACAGGTATTTTGCAGAGAGTATTCCAGTGGCCAATAAGCACGTGAGTAGACGCTCAACCTTACTCGTTAGAGGAATGCAAATGAAAATCACAGAGGATGCACTAGACAGACATCCACAAGCATGGCTTCTAAAGGGAAGCACTCTGGGGCGCCTGGGTGGCGCAGTCGGTTGGGCGTCCGACTTCAGCCAGGTCACGATCTCGCGGTCCGGGAGTTCGAGCCCCGCGTCGGGCTCTGGGCTGATGCCTCGGAGCCTGGAGCCTGTTTCCGATTCTGTGTCTCCCTCTCTCTCTGCCCCTCCCCCGTTCATGCTCTGTCTCTCTCTGTCCCAAAAACAAATAAACGTTGAAAAAAAAAAAATTTAAAGAGAAGCACTCGTCGTGTTCACCAGAATGGGGCCCAAGTGCTGTGAGAACGTAAAGCATTTCTACCACCCGGGAAAACCATCGGGCGGTTTCTAAAGGATAGGTCTATCCTAGGAGTTAATTCTACCCCTATGTATTTCACCCAAGTTATGTCCACCGAAAATATATACGGGAATCTTTTTCGTAACAGAAAAAAACTCAGATGTTGATCAGCAAGGGGCAGATGAACCAACAGCGATCTGCCACCCAGGAAAACACTCAACGTGGCTGAACCTCCCAGACATCACGTTGGCTGAAAGAAGGCAGACAAAAGAGTATATCCGTAAAATGCCATTTAATTGAAGTGTGAAGGCAAATAAATGCAGGGGTGATAGAAACTAAAACAGTGACTACATCCAGCAAGAAGGGCACTGCCTGGAGAGGGGCATAAGGGATCTTCTAAGGTGGGAATAGTCTGTGTTTTCCTTTGGGCATTGACCACAGGCATACAGACGCATAAGTATTTATTGAGTGATCTACTCGAGAGTTGTATGCTTTATGTTAAATCTCAAAAAGACATTAAGATAAAATATCCCAAATGCAACTGTCATTCAAGTGACTTGACTTTACAATATTCTATCACTCCACAGATATCTGCTGATACCCACTATGTGCCAACGCACCCTTTCTGGCACCAGAGCTATAGAACAAAACAGAAGTCTGTGCCCTCATGGAGCTTACACTCTAGAGGGAAAAGAGACAACGAAGAAAACAAGCTATATGGTATTTTAAAAATTTTTTAAATGTTTATTTTTTTGAGGGGAGGGGGAGAGAGAGAGAGAGAGAGGGAGAGAGACTGCGAGCGGGGAGGGGCAGAGAGAGGGAGACACAGAACTGAAGCCAGAGGGCCTGATGCAGGGCTCGAACTCACAAACTGCGAGATCATGACCTGAGCTGAAGTTGGACGCTTAACCGGCTGAATCACCCAGGCACCCCCAAGTTACACAGTATTTATAAGAAGATAGCAAAAAAATTATATAAGGGGATGAGGATAGGGAATGGGGGAGCAGATTACAATCTAGGCACTGACCTCATTAGACTACTATTTAAATCAAATCATGGGGCACCTGGGTGGCTCAGTTAACCATCTGACTTCAGCTCAGGTCATGATCTCACAGTTCGTGGGTTCGAGCCCCGCGGTCGGGCTCCGTGCTGACAGCTCAGAGCCTGGAGCCTGCTTCAGATTCTGTGTCTCCCTCCCTCTCTCTCTCTCTCTGCCCCTCCCCCATTCTCTCTCTCTCTCTCTCTCTCTCTCTCTCTCTCTCTCAAAAATAAATAAACATTTAAGAAAATAGTAATAAACTTTAAATCAAATCACGACAGGCACATACAATAAATTACATGTACAGTTTTCCAATTGTGGTAAAGCATCTAAACCCCTCCTAACATGAGCACATTCCCATTGTTGCACACCAATCTCCAGAACTCTTCCTCTTGCACAGCTGGCCAATATGTCTCATTCCCCTCTCTTCCTGACCCTGGCAGCCACCATCCGACTTTCTGCCTCCAGGAACTTGACTCCTCCAGGTGCCTCGTATAAAGAGAAGCCTACAGTATTTGCCTCTTGCGACCGCCTAGTTCACTTTGTACAACGCCCTCCAGGCCCATCCAGGCTGCAGCAGGTCCGAATTTCCTCCCTTGCTGAGGCCGAATAACATCCCATGGGATGAAACAACCCCACGTTCGTTGTGGCGGTCAACGGACACCTCGGTTGCTTCCACCTTTCGGCTATCTGCGACTGGGTGTGCAAGGGTCTCTTCACGACCCTACTTTTAATTCTTTGGGGTCTACACCCGGAAGCAGAGCAGCTGGCTCACGTGGGGACTTCACACTTGGCACTCTGAGCGAGCCTCCGGCTGCTTCTCCACAGCAGCAGCACCGTCTTACACGGACAGCGCCCAAGGGCTCCAAGGGCTCCAGACCCTTGCCAACATGTGTTATTTTCTGGGGTTTTTTTAGTATGTCACAAGAGCCGTCTTAAAGGGGGTGAGGCGGTTCCGTTTATTTAACTGCATTTCCGGGTCATCACTGCGAAGTACGCACTCACTCACTCCTGCCTCTCTTCCCAAATCACCTGATCTGAAATTTACAGCCCTCTAAGAGTTTCTGTGGTCCACAAAGGCCTCAGGTGGGGAAAAATCCAATACGGTTCATATCTTCCCTTCAACAAATCTCCAGGAAATGAACAGTATTCCTGCTTAAGAGACTTTAATTTTTTTTTTTTTTATTTTCTTTTTGAGAGGGAGCGAGCACTCACACAAGCGGGGGAGGGGCAGAGAGAGAGAGAATCCCAAGCAAGCAGGCCCCGCACCATCTGTACAGAGCCTGATGGGAGATCACGAGCTGAGCCGAAACCAAGAGTCGGACGCTTAACTGATTGTGCCCCCCAGGCGCCCCGAGAGACTTACAATGTTAAAAAATTTTTCCACCTGCCTTTAAGATTAACCGTGGTCTTTACAGCTTGAAATTCTTCATTTGCATTCAGTAGGTTTCATTTGTTACACATAATAGTACAAGAAAAATACCTACCTTGGGGTTCTCAGGGCAAAATAAAACAGAAAAATCCAGTCTAATGGTTGAAAGAAGTTATATATAAGGACATTTTCGTGTTGAGTATTAATTTGTTGACTCTGGTAATTTTCCCAATACTACGTATACAAAGTATACAGGAGAGGATAATTTGTATTTGAATTGCAAGAATCTGAGTCCTACCTTGTCCAGGTTGAAAACGTGAATGAGGACACAGGTCACAGACAAGGTGGGGCAACTGGGTGGGTGGCTCAGCCGGTCAAGCATCCGACTCTGGATCTCAGCTCAGGTCATGATCTCGCAGTTTGTGGGATCGGGCCCCACGTCAGGCTCCGCACTGACGGTGCTGAGCCTGTTTGGGATTCTCTCTCTGCCCCTCCCCTGCGAGTGTGTGCCCGTACTCTCTCTCTCTCCCCCCTCCCCCCAAAATAAATAAATAAACTTAAAAAATAAGAAAAGAAAAGAAAACCAAAAAGTTCAGCAGGAAAGCTCCGGTAACACTTCACAGCATAGTGCCAACCCCCCCACCCCCGCCTTGGCATCAGCTGAGGTCAGTTCTGTAGTCAAGGCCCTCCCACTGTTCCAACTGTAAGGTGGGGACAAAACCATTCAATTACCAAAAGCAACAGATCTTGACAAAGGATGCTTTCGATTCTTCTCCCCACAACAGTTTTCAGCAGTTATGACTTTTACCAATTAAAAAGCAGTGGTCTAGAAAGTTCGACTCCAATTCACATTCCCTAGATTTGGGTATTTTAGTAGCCATTGCATCACTGTTCTAAAAACCGCAAAAGCAAACTCAATACCTGACCGTTCAGCACGATATTCAAACTCCTCGTCCAAGAAACAAATTAAGAAAAAGCAATTTTAAAATAGCGTGAGTATTGTGACCCCCCAATCAGCAGCTTCTAGTTTTGAGCCCATGGTTTTCCTTTTTTGGTGCTCACTGAGATAAACAATCTATTCTAAGACAGAATATTATCGGTCCACATTCACGTGTAACTTCTGGGTTTCTGGCCTCCGGCATACCATCTAATTTCATTTTCAGGTTTCACCTAAATATTTTCATTGCCAAAAAAAAAAAAAAAACTAGTTCAGGGCTCTGAACGTATTCAAAATATATTTGGCTGACCTTTACGAAAAGAAAGAAAAATTCTTTGAACCGCCTAAGCTGATCTTGCTACATTTCAAGCTACAGGACGAAGAATCCCTTAGATCCACAAGACAGAGGATTCTATCTACTCAAAGTAGTGCTGCTCTTCTCCTAGTCCTCTGTCACCTGTGCCTTGTGTAGGCTGCACCAACATTAGGACAGCGTTGTAGATGGAGTCTATTACCTATGGAACAGCATCTCCTACAGCCGTAGATCAGGGGCATGGTGCTCGGTCCTTTACACGGGCTGCGTGAACACAAAAGCAGCCGTAAGCGCTCATAGGTGTCTAGGCATTAAGAGCTCAAAGCGGATCCCCAAGATAATCTGAGAGAATTACATTATGCCCTGAAACGGTCCTGTTCCAATTTACGTGGCATAATAGCAGAAAGAGGAGTGGGAGCCACTCTTTATGAAAGAAAAAAAAAATTTTTTTTAAACTTTTTATCTACCAAATTAGCAAAGGAAACAGTGGAAGGATAGTCATGGGTATATCTTGCTAGATGACAGTAAAATTTCTAGGTGAATAGAAGCCTTCTTGGCTTGCTTTAATTCCAAGTCTCATCTGAGGATTCATCCTTGAGCCTGGGAGCGAGTTACAGGGAGAAGTTATGGGGAGAGCCTACAACCAAGACCCTGGCTCCCCCAGCACCCAGCAGAGCTCGGTCCCACTAAGTGCACCTCCGCACGGAATTCAGCCACATCGAGGCAGGCACCACCATCCCGTCATTTAAGAAGGGGCAGACAAGCACCCCGCAGAGCTGCTCCCTGGTTAACCTCGGCTCGTAAAATGGCTCTTGGATTTTTTTTTTTTTTTAATTTATTTTTGGGACAGAGAGAGACAGAGCATGAACGGGGGAGGGGCAGAGAGAGAGGGAGACACAGAATCGGAAACAGGCTCCAGGCTCTGAGCCATCAGCCCAGAGCCCGACGCGGGGCTCGAACTCACGGACCGCGAGATCGTGACCTGGCTGAAGTCGGACGCTTAACCGACTGCGCCACCCAGGCGCCCCTGGCTCTTGGATTTTAATCCCGAAAACTCCAGGCTGCAAAGATTTCTCAACGCGATGGCTTTGGGTGGATATTTATAGCAAAGAAAACGTAAGACCCAAAACTCATTTAACAAAACCCTAAACCCAAAACAAGTGAGGAGAAAAAGAAAAAAAAAAAGAATCCTCTCAAAAGCCTGCCAAGTCACAAAGGAGGTGCAGGGGCAATGGCAAGGTGACCTTCGAGGGGATGGCAAATTAAGACTTTCTTCTTCTGTCAAACAGCCTGATGGATTCTACAGCCCCATACGGGCAACATTTGTGGAAATCAGTAAGAGGGCGAGTCAAGTTCCATTTTGTGATTTTTTTTTTTTCCATCCCCTGGCACCTCCCACCTCCTCGGAAGATTGGACGCTGTCTCCCCGTTAGGGAGGCCCTGCAGCACCCAGGCCCGCTAACACTGCCTGAGCCAGATCGTTTGCCAGAATTGCCCCCAGAATCGCCCCTGCCCTGTTCCGGCACACACCAGGCGCTGGGGGAGCCCGTGACGGACCGGTACGTTCCCAGGCCAACACATCATTCACTACATTTTCTTTAGGGATGTTGTAAACCCTCTGGTCCCTTATCACAGCACCTTTTGGGATTCCCAAGAGAAATTCAAATCCGGACTCCGTATCCCAAATAGCTCAGTGTCTCTGGAACCGAATTTCTCTTCTAACGGACACTAATTCTCCTGACTGATCATGCCTCCTGTTTGCTTCGGCTGCTTAAAGGATTGGAGCCAACTGTATTTTGACTACTGATTTTGTCTTTTTCTTTCTCCTATTTCCTCGTCTCCCCAATTTTCTCACGTATCGCCAGTTGTGACAAACCCTGCCATGTTGGTAAATAATCGTTCCATAAAACGACTAATGAAATAATTAGCAACCTAGAAATAAAAAATCCAGCATGAAAAAACAAAACAGCATGAACTAGGCCAAATTTGCTAACAAACTTGGTTCAAAGCTGGGGAACTCTATTTTCTAATTCAGCTCTATGATCTTTGACTATTTATAAAAAATAAAAACCCTCCATAGAAGTCATCCAAAAAAGTTGATAACACCCTTAAGAGTTCTTTGGAAAATACGTTTTGAAGACATGATTCGGTCTTAAATATTTACTGAATTTCCCTAGGTTGCAAATCTCCTACCAGAACTTCCTTTTTCTCAAAGTTTACCTGTTCCCCTCCGCCCCCCCTCCCCACTCCTGGTTAAAAATCCACTCAGGATCACAGAATCCTTTAGACACATTCATTCATCTAAGATTTTTAAATGGTGACTCTGAAAAATAACAAATATAACAAACTGGGGAAAAGCCTTAAGACCCTTCATATTCCTTAAGAATTCCTTCATATTCCAAAATGTTAACAGTACTTCTCTTCTTTAGACTTTATGGATATAAACGGCTTATTTCTTCTTTATTCCTGTTCTTAATTTCATTTTCTAAAAGAACATTTTAGGATCAGAAAAAGATTAAAATAGGAAGGTTGTTTTCCTTTCTATTTTCTTATTTTTTAAAAACTGCCTTCTTAACACTGGATTCATAAATTAAGGCTGCCTTATCTCATCAACATATGTGTCCTGTATCTAAACTGGAGATTGCCCAATGGTGAAGAATCCTTTTGGGAATTACGAAGATCCCAGAGTGTCTACTTGTTTAAAGTTTGTCTCGGGGCGCCTGGGTGGCTCAGTCAGTTAAGCGTCCGACTTCAGCTCAGGTCACGATCTCACAGTCCGTGAGTTCGAGCCCCGCGTCGGGCTCTGGGCTGACAGCTCAGAGCCTGGAGCCTGTTTCAGATTCTGTGTCTCCCTCTCTTTCTGCCCCTCCCCCGTTCATGCTCTGTCTCTCTCTGTCTCAAAAATAAATAAACGTTTAGGGGCGCCTGGGTGGCGCAGTCGGTTAAGCGTCCGACTTCAGCCAGGTCACGATCTTGCGGTCCGTGAGTTCGAGCCCCGCGTCGGGCTCTGGGCTGATGGCTCAGAGCCTGGAGCCTGTTTCCGATTCTGTGTCTCCCTCTCTTTCTGCCCTTCCCCCGTTCATGCTCTGTCTCTCTCTGTCCCAAAAATAAATAAACGTTGAAAAAAAACTTTTTTTTTAAATAAAAATAAATAAATAAATAAATAAACGTTTTAAAAAATAAAAATAAATAAAAAAATAAAGTTTGTCTCACTTTCTCTCTAAAGCAGATTATACACTCCTTCAACCTCTCTTCCCCTACCCATTCTTTCAGGCTTCAGATAAAGTAGAAGTTTCCCTTAATGGATTTTCTTTAAAATCCACTTGTAATCCTGACTTTAAAAAATACATGAGTCTCTAATCCTGTTTAATGGTGAGGTTTTTACCATCAAGAAACTTTTAGAAATGCTAAATACAAATCCCTAGCGATAGCAGGAAAAGCTTTATTTTAAAAAGAGTCGATTGATTGTATTTACACTATTTCCTGAAATATTGCAGCTTCAAAGGCTTTGAAGACTAATTTTATAGGCCTTTGATCTGTGGAAAAGCCATCTGATTTCTTAGCTTAAACATAGCCCTGGGAGGAAAAAAAGCAAAATATGTAAACATCTGAGTTTTTAAATTACAGTTAAAGCAGTTATTAACAATGTCTACATGGTCGAAATATTGCTCCGAATCCAAATGACTAATTCTGACCCTAATTGGAAGGTTATGGATACATCTTCAGAGTCAAATTATTGCACCATAACTGAAGGTAAATTTGAAATCTCCAGTGCTAAATTTTATGGTCGTGAACCGATAAAAAAAAAGACAGCGAACAGCTTAAATTTAGTCAGAAAAGGCACGCACATGCACAGAGCGGTTCTTTCTATTTAACTGTGCAAAACTTTTCATGAGATCAGTTTATCCCGTGATCTAAAAGTAGGGGAAAAATAAGTAACATTCTGGCCAAATGGTAGTTCCAAAATTAATAGATTTTTTAAAACTTTTTTAAGGTTTTTTTATTTATTTGAGAGACAGAGACAGAGCGTGAGCGGGAGAGGGGGAGAGAGAGAGAGAGGGAGACACAGAATCCAAAGCAGGCTCCAGGCTCCGAGCTGTCAGCACGGAGCCGGACATGGGGCTAGAACTCACAGACCACAAGATCATGACCTGAGCCGAAGTCCTATGCTGAACCAACTGAGCCCCCCAGGCGCCCCTATATTTCCCACTTCTAATGCCTGAGAGTTCTGTATGCAATTAAGAACTGCAGTCAAAACCTCAAGAATCAAGCATGTGCGTTTTACTCTCATATATGCAAGGAACACTTCAAAAACAGGCGAGAAACAATATGAACTGCAGGACACAACTGAGATCTTCACATCAAGTCGCCACCACTCCTTCCTCCTCCCCCCATCCACACACACCCAAGTCAAGGAATAAACACATTACAAAATGCCTTTTCCATATAGTCATAGAAAGACATGGGGCCAAAGCTCAGGAACTCAGACCTTGCAACAACTCTCATGGTTTAAAAACAAAAGGAAAAGGGGTACCTGGGTGGCTCAGTCGGTTAAGCATCTGACTTGGGCTCAGGTCATGATCTCGCGGTTCGTGAGTTTGAGCCTCACGGCGGGCTCTGTGTCTCCCTCTCTCTCTGCCCCTTCCCTGCTCATGCTCTGTCTTTGTCTCTCAAAAATAAAGAATAAAAAAAAATTTTTTTTAAACAAAAGGAAAAAAGCAGGTCGCCTGGGTGGTTCAGTCAGTTGAGCGTCCAGCTTCGGCTCAGGTCGTGATCTCACGGTTCGTGAGTTCGAGCCCTGCGGCGGGCTCTGTGCTGACAGCTCAGAGCCTGGAGCCTGCTTCTGATTGTCTCCCTATCTCTCTGCTCCTCCCCTGTTCTCTCTCTCTCTCTCTCCCTCCCTCTCTCTCTCTCTCTCAAAAATAAACATTAAAAAAATAAAATAAAAAATAAAAACAAAAGGAAAAAAACAATTAGAAGTCATTCCTGGACTTGTTTAGATTTCCCCTGAACTGACAAAGTATACAAGCAATCTCCCTAAAGCTGACGACCCCCCTTTCCAGGTGGAGCCAAGAAAACCCAATGTCTGGGTGCACCTCGTTAGCTTAGCATGAGTGCTGGGGAACTTCGGTCACAAACCGTCTGCGTCATTTACTGAGACGTCAATTATGTATACTTAGGGGAAAAATATAAAAGCAAAGGTGTTAGGCTCTATGAAAGAACATTTACCCACCTAAGAACACGTAAATCCCTACAAGCCCACTTAGTTACGAATCCTAAAGGGGTTTTTCTGGGAGTGCTTCCTTTTGAGAGATGTAAACAGGGTCACATCGCCCACAGAAAAAGTGGACAGAAAGAAAATGAGCAGGCTAGTCCACTTGAACAAACCTCAGGGACATGACCTTGATCGGCAGGAGCCCGGCTCTCGGCCCCCGGGCGTCCCTGCCCAGGAGACTCCACCAGGCCTCGGAGACACCCTGCTCAGCTCACATACACATATGACCAGATGTCAGCCCCAAGTATTTGCTAGGAACCATCAAAGCTCCCAAACTAGTCAATATCCACACCGGGGGGGGGGGGGGGGGGGGGGGGAGTTCATTCCACATTTATGCAAGTCTGCAGATCCCCAGCGACGAAAGTCAACGGACACTTTGCATGGGGTCTCTGCTCCATCCTAGGGTCCCTAGAAACACCCTTGCCTGGGATTCAGTGCAGATAAAACCCAAAGCTGTCCCGTGGCTGTGGGCACACGAGCATGCAGACACACAAGGCCTCCGAGGTCAATCAGCATAGGAACCTCAAGTGCCCAGTGATGTGGGCGAAGCTGATGGCACAGCCTCTGTGCGGGCCCCTATGTGCTTCGGCACGCACAAACCAGGCCCCGAAGCTTTAAAAATGAGAACGTTAAAAGTCACTCACAGGCGTGGATAAACAAAATGTGGTATGTCTGTACAACGGAATATTATCTGACCACAAGTAAATCACATTCAAATTCATCCTGTAACACAGGTGACCCTTGAAAACATCATGCTAAGGAGCCCCACACAAAACACCACATAGTGGATGATTCCACTTATGGGAAAGGTCCATAACGGACAAATCCATAGAGGCAGAAAATAGGTTAGTGATTGCTAGGGGCTCCAGGGAAGGTAGGGGAGTATGGGATTGCCTTTGGGGGCAAGGGTGGGGGGCGGGGAATAAAAATGTGCTGGAATTAGATAGTGGCGATAGCTGCTTTCAGAAGGTACTAAAAGCCACTGAAGTCTACATTTTAAAGAAGTGAATTTGATGTACGAATGACAGCTCATTAAAAAACAGTCATGCACTTTTCGGTGCGTAGGTTATATCTCAATGAAGAATTAAACTTTTAAAAAATGCTACGAGTTCACATTTTACTAAGAGGCTCCTCATATGAAAGCAAGACCATTGCCTAATTAGAAGCAATCAACTAAGTACTAAAACTGGATCTCAGATAACCTCGGGTTGTTTCCTAGAGCGGGGGAGGGGGAGGAGGAATCGATTCCCTTTCCACTGTGACTACGTGGGATTTCCCCCAACCAAAGTAAAGGTCCCCATTAGAATGTGTCAATTAAAATCTGTTTAGAGAAAGCATATAAAATTAAGTGTTGAGGTTTTCCGGTCCGTTCAAAGGCTTTTTTTAATCAAAATAGTCAAGAGACAGGTTTACATCTATGTGTATATCATTTGAGTAATTTACATGTTATAGACGCATATGTATTGCACATGTATTACACATACAATGAGTGCCTACTTTGTCAAATACGTTTGAGGTAAGAATACACCCGCAAGGGGCGCCTGGGTGGCGCAGTCGGTTAAGCGTCCGACTTCAGCCAGGTCACGATCTCGCGGTCCGTGAGTTCGAGCCCCGCGTCGGGCTCTGGGCTGATGGCTCAGAGCCTGGTGCCTGTTTCCGATTCTGTGTCTCCCTCTCTCTCTGCCCCTCCCCCGTTCATGCTCTGTCTCTCTCTGTCCCAAAAATAAATAAACGTTGAAAAAAAAAATTTAAAAAAAAAATAAAAAAAAAAAAGAATACACCCGCAAGTAGAGACCGCACCAACTATTCCATTCCTGTTAAGTACGCTCAATTCTGTACCATAACCTTCCACCTTTTCATCTCTCAGAACATCCCCAACAACCCTCATGTCTAACCACTGTTCCTCAACCCACTACAGTGCTTCCTTGTTACCATCTTCTGGAATCACTCTTCCTAAGATCAAGGGCAACCCCCTACCTACCAAATCCAGCTGTCCACATGTTCATTCCTACAAACCCCTCCGTAGCATTCAGCCTTATAAAGTAACATCTCCTCCATGTTACCACAGTCCTTGTTTGGGTTTCTAGGAATCTGTTGTTGTTTTCTCTTTCCACCCGAATGTCCCCCTCTGACCATCCCCCACATGTGAGGCTCCACCGTTCTGTTTTCAGCTCCCACCCAGGCTGCACATTCACCCAAGATTACGCCGTCCTTTTCTGAGCTGGTCTGGGTCCCAGACCTCACTCATGGACATGAGCCCAGGCTTCCAGCTGCTTAGCAGACATCTCCACCCAGAGGTCCCACATACTTCTCCAATGCTCTAAATCCAAACTGAGCTTTCCTCATCGAATCTGGTGTTTATATTAAGCTCTCAAACCACAAACATCAGAGCCACCACTGATTCTCTGTCTTGGAGGCACCGCACAGGTTTCATCTCTAGAAGCCCAGCCCCTCCTCCCCAGCCATCCCTCTCCAGGGTCTCATCCTCACCGGCTGGATCATCACACACCTGCTGACTCCTGCCCAGACTGCCTCCCTCATCACCAACACCTGACCCATCACTCCAGGCTTGTGACAGCACCTCCCACCTACCAGGGCCCTCCTGGCCTACGTGATAAACCCGAACACCCGTGGAAATCACACAAGGCGGAGTGATTCCTCCGGCCTCATCTACTGTTGCACCCCGGCACAGGAGCAATGAGTGAATCCTGAATGTGCCAAGTTCCTGCACGACCCCCAAGTTCCCACACGGTACTTGACAGTCTATTACATTTACCAGTTTCTTGAATAATTAATACACTTAAAATGGAACGCTCAAGGGGCACAAATGGCTCTAGCATTAAGAACACCCATCCATTCAGCTGCCTGGTTTTCCTCCTTGCAGACCACAACCAGATTTGGAGGAATCTTTCCAAAGAATCAACATGCTTGATGTCTTCTTTAGACTCTAACTGCCTACTTCCCCTGGAATCTAAAAAAAATATATATTAAAAATAGAAATACTATACGATCCAGTAATTCCACTTCTGGATATTTACCCAAAGAAAATGAAGACACTAAATTGAAAAGATCGATGCACCCCCACGTTTATTGCAGTGTTATTTACGAGAGCCAAGACACGGCAACAGCATAGACAGTTAGATGCTTGGATAAAGAAGATGTGAGACACACGCATGAAAAACAATGAAATCTTGCCATTCGTGACAACATGGATGGACCTAGAAGGTCATTCTACTAAGTAAAAACAAGTCACAGAACAAGAAATACCATATGATTTCGCTTATGTGTGTAATGTAAAAAAAAAAAAAAAAAAAAAAAACTAGACTCAAATACAGAGAACAAACAGGAGGTTGCCAGGACAAACTCAAATGTCCCACACTTTATCAAAGATTTGCCTTCCAAGGAGACCTGAGGAGTAAAATTCTAATGCTTCCAATAAGAGGGACCCTTGGGGTTATGGGAAACAAGAAACAAAAAGGAATTATACCCAAATACCTAATTTTTTAGAGAGTCAAGTTTTATCCTCCCCTGCACCCTCCAAATTTAAAACGTTAAGATTTAACGGGAAAGGCCTTAAAATAACGAGAGATTTCTTTATTCAGGTTCAACAATAAAGCTCAACTAGGGTGGGGGTGGGGATACAATCAGAAAACAGTATCAACTTGGACTCTGGTCCCAGGAATCTGTCCAGCTTCTCACCCTCCATTAAACCACATCTCGATAGATTCCACTGAGAAAGCACTGTGTGTCCTCCATACTTTTTTTGGGGGGGGGGGGGGGCAAGTTTCTAGCTTTTAAACGGAAGGATTGATCTTGGACAAGAGTGGGAGGAAAGCCCAATGGGAAAGATGTATATTGGAAACACAGCGGTAACGGAGCACATACACAGACACGCTGACGGGAACGGAAGGAAAAGAGAGGCCCGTCCGCAGAGACTTTCACAGAGCACGCAGTTCAGGCCCGTGCTTCTGACGGCCGCTTACATTCAGGAGGCAGGCTGCGTTTGGAACCATCAAGAACCCTTAATAGTTAAAACACAAGCTCAAGTGCCACAATCATCACTGGAACGCCCGGGGGTCTAGGAGGGAAAAACTGACCACACGTCTTTACCGAAACCATTCAATAAAATGACTTGGATTAAGCGAACTTGTTTCTGAAAAAGAACTTTAACCGACTTCTTTACGATTCAGTCTCAAGGAAATCCTATAGGGGCTTCAATCTGTTCTGCCATACACTTTACGTTAAGAGTAATAGCAGTTAAGGGGCGCCTGGGTGGCTCAGTCGGTTGAGCGTCCGACTTCAGCTCAGGTCATGATCTCGCGGTCTGTGAGTTCGAGCCCCGCGTCGGGCTCTGTGCTGACAGCTCAGAGCCTGGAGCCTGTTTCGGATTCTGTGTCTCCCTCTCTCTGACCCTCCCCCGTTCATGCTCTGTCTCTCTCTGTCCCAGAAATGAGCAAACGTTAAAAAAAAAAAAAAAAAAAGAGTAACAGCAGTTAAACCTAACTGTGTGCAGAGACCTGGAACATTCTGCCCAGAAGTGCAGAGGGGGAGAGAGAAGAAAGTAATCACCAATCAAGTCACTCCTAAATTGGAAGGTCGCTGCCATCCAGAAGCACCCTGCTTGACAATGTGGTTACAGAGGCCATAAGGTTAAAAGTGCTTTTAGACCCATCAGCTATAAGAGAAACGCCACAGGGCAGGAAGAGGGACTCAAGTCAGAATCACATAATCAGTGGCATTACACACATTACAGACTGAAGAGCACTTTCAGCAGGACAGGATTTGGTGAGCCTGTGCTGGGCCTCGAGGAAAGGCCTCCTCTCTCTCCCCGGCCTGTGACAGCTGACCCCCGTTCCCGCTGCACGCCCCAGCCCTCCCCACTCAGGAGCCTCCCCAAGTCCCACAGGACAACGCGCTCCCCTCTCCCAGAACCAGAATGCGGAAGCCCGGGCATATTAGTCCTTGTGGTGGCGGCAGAGGGTGAAGGAAGAAGGGTGAAGGCCAGGTTTGCAGTTTGACTGAAGATAGAGGACCGTTAACGGGACCTGCTTGTGACCTTTATTTAAATACCTTTGGGTAACTTTTTTTAACTTGCGACACAGGGAAGGTAGGGACACTTACTGACAAGCCCACAATGACAGGACGACTTTGAGTCACAGGCCTTATGGAGACAAACCTCTAGGTAGAGGGTGTGGCGGACCAAGCATGCGCACTCTCAAACCTCGGCGGCACCCTTACGTGAGGCATGGAAAACAAGCCCACGCTTTTAAAAGAAGCATCTCAGTCTACAGACAAATGCTTCTGTCAAAATCCACAGGTAAATAATACATACTTTCAGAGAGCCTCTGAAGGTGTTTATTAAGTCCTTAAGGGATTCTCTACATTCCCCTTGATTCGGAAGTGTTTTGTCTACTTAACTAGCACTACAGTTAAGGAATGAGCCAGAAAAAGACAGTTCTGTGGCTTCGTCCTTCCCGAGGACCAGAAAGCAAAGTTTGAGCCCTATACCTGCAGGCCTGTTTTAATCACCTCCCAATAATTGCTCATCATCACCGCTTTATAATTGGCGGGAATGACGGGGGGGATTTAACAAGGGGCTCAGTTCGAGGTACTCCACGATACGGAAAAAGATGGTGAATCCTAAAGGAGCAAAAAAGACTCAAATATCCTCACAGGGAACCTCAGTCAGAGGTTTAATATGCCAGGCTCCATATTTAGCAGCAAACGCGTCCTATACAATCGCTTCATCTCCAGAGATTTTCACAACGCCCAGTAGAGCCCGCCGTACAAAGTCATAGATCAGCCTCCTTCTTTTGGGGGGTCTGCTGTGTACTTCTAGTGCTGTGCAGGTACAAAGTAATAGTTACTCGTGTAATTCTCAAGTTGCCATATGGCTTACTTCTCCTTTAAAAGGAAGAGAGGAGCGCCTGGGTGGCTCAGTTGATTAAGCATCTGACTTTGGCTCAGGTCACGATCTCACGGTTCATGAGTTCGAGCCCCGCGTCGGGCTCCGTGCTGACGGCTCAGAGCCTGGAGCCTGCTTCGGATTCTGTGTCTCCCTCTCTCTCTGCCCCTCCCCCACTCATGCTCTGTCTCTCTCAAAAAATGAATAAACATCTAAAAAAATTTTTTTAAAAAATGAAAGGAAAAGAGAGACCATAAGCTATGGAGAAACAGGTAGACAAATGTAAAAAGTATAGTTGCTATGCGTTACACACAGTGAAGAACAAGGCTCTGAAGACAAAATGCGTTCCTAATGTGAAAGGTGAAAGAAAATGGAGTCCCTTACATCAAGGGGTTCTGAAAGGGAGTCAGGAGGCCATTAAGGAGATGGGCCTTGGGACGCCTGGGTGGCTCTGTTGGTTAAGCGTCAGACTCCTGATCTCAGCTCAGGTCACGATCTCTCATGGTGTGTGAGATTGAGCCCCGCCTCAGACCCTGAGCTGACAACACAGAGCCTGCTTGGGATTCTCTCTCTCTCTCTTTCTCTCTCTCTCTGCCCCTCCCCTGCTAGCTCACACACGTGCCCACTCTCACACAGTCTCTCTCTCTCAAAATACATGAAAAAATACATATATGAAAAAAAAAATATTTAAAAACTCCTGACTTTGGCTCCCTAGTGGGATGCAATGTGGGTTGTTACCCAAATCTGTGCCTCCAAATCGCAATTCTCAGACCCCAAATAACTGCTTTTATTTTATTTCAGTTCTGCCTCTTTTTCTCGGTTGACACTAAGTAGTTATCTGGTCATCCACTAAAGTACCAGAACCACTAAGGGACTATTCTATGCGAAATCAAGTTAGAACTGTGCATTTTTTAATGTTTATTTCTTTATTTGGGGGGCAGGGAGGAGAGAGAGAGAGGGAGAGCATGAGCAGGGGAGGGGCAGAGAGAAAGGGGGAGACAGAAGGTCCAAGCAGGCAGAGCCCAACTCTCAGGGCTCAATCTCACAAACCATGAGATCATGATCTAAGACAAAACCAAGGGTCAGACACTTAACCAACTGAGCCACCCAGGCGCCCCTGACCTGTGCATTCTTTACCAAGATGTTTAGTAGTGACATATTTTTAAAGAATGATGGGAGGGGCGCCTGGGTGGCGCAGTCGGTTAAGCGTCCGACTTCAGCCAGGTCACGATCTCGCGCTCTGTGAGTTCGAGCCCCGCGTCAGGCTCTGGGCTGATGGCTCAGAGCCTGGAGCCTGTTTCCGATTCTGTGTCTCCCTCTGTCTCTGCCCCTCCCCCGTTCATGCTCTGTCTCTCTCTATCCCAAAAATAAATAAACGTTGAAAAAAAAAAAATTAAAAAAAAAAAAAAAAAAAGAATGATGGGGTGCCTGGGTGGCTCAGTCAGTTAAGCGTCCGACTTCAGCTCAGGTCGTGATCTCACAGTTCATGGGTTTGAGCCCCGTGTCCAGCTCTGTGCTGGCAGCTCAGAGCCTGCAGCCTGCTCCAGATTCTGTGTCTCCCTCTCTCTGCTCCTCCCCTGCTCGCTCACGCTGTCTCTCTCTCTCAAAAATAAACATTAAAAAATATTTTTTTAAAGAATGAGATTTCCGTCCATCCAGAGTTGTAATGCACTTTACACAATAGAAAAAATCCTAGGTATTCATATTCAGTCCTGGAACTTGAATCAAAGTTTTGGAAATAAAGGGAAGGCAGTTTAAATCAAATAACTTCAGCGAGATATCCCAAGGAAGCAATTTAAAAATAAATGCAGTTTGGGGGCGCCTGGGTGGCTCAGTCGGTTAAGTGTCTGACTTCTGCTCAGGTCATGATCTCACAGCTCAGGAGTTCGAGCCCCACGTCGGGCTCTGTGCCGACAGCTCGGAGCCTGGACCCTGCTTCAGATTCTGTTTCCCTCTCTCTCTGCCCCTCCCCCACCGCACTGTCTCTCTCTCTCTCTCTCTCTCTCTCCTTCTCTGTCTCGAAAATAAAGATTTAAAAAATTAAAAAAAAAAAAAAAGCAGTTTGTACCGAGCTGTTTATAGCTACACCAGCTAAATCTTAAAACTTAAGTTCATCATTTAAAGCTTGAATTTCACTAAAAGAACAAGACTTGAAAGGGGCCCGTATGTTCAAGTCCCCAGTTTGGATCTCCATTCCAACCATCAACATTCCGGATATTCCCTGAAAACTATCCGTGGCCATGTTAATTAAAGCATGAAACTTTACAAATTAAATACTAAGCCCATCTCTGTTATCACCAAAAATTTTATCTAGTGCTCACACATTGCATCTAAAAGCATATCTAGTATTCAATGGAATAATTCTTGGCATAGCACATTGCTGTTAAAAAGGAAGGAGAGGAGAGGGGAGGAGAGGGGATGGGAGGGGAGGGGAGGGGAGGGGAGGGGAGGGAAGGAAAGGAAAGGAAAGGAAAGGAAAGGAAAGGAAAGGAAAGGAAAGGAAAGGAAAGAAAAGAAAAGAAAAAAACAGGTTTAAAATGCAGACAAAAGGGGCCCCTCAGTGGCTCAGTCGGTTAAGAGTCAGACTCTTGATTTCAGCTCAGGTCATGATCTCCTGGCTGGTGAGATCAAGCCTTAAGCTGGGACTTTGCGTGGACAGTGTGGAGCCTGCTTGGGATTCTCTCTCTCTGCTCCTCCCCTGCTCGTGCTCACTCTCTCTCTCTCCCTCCCAAAATAAATAAATAAACTTTAAAAATAAAATAAAATGCAGACAAAGACCTACCTTCCTCCGAAGCCCCGTCTCTGCTCTGACTGAAACCTCGCCCCCCTCCCCTGACCCACCCGTCCCCTTCCATCCTTGTATTTCATCGCCCCTCGGCCCGCTGGTGACCCTGCCGGTATCGACCCTCCTCCAGCTGATTAATTCTAAAGCAGTTCTTTTCAAATGATTCTAAAAACAAACAAAAATAAGTAAATTACACAAAGACAGGCACAGGTCTGAAAGGAAAAAGAGGAATCCCGTTCGGGCCTCTCCCCACCCTGAAAATGATGTCACGTGTTCCTAAAGCTTTGGTTTAAAGGCTTTGCTTCTAAAAAAATGAAAGAAAGAAAGAAAGAAAGAAAGAAAGAAAGAAAGAAAGAAAGAAAGAAAGAAAGAAAGAAAGAAAGAAAAAGAAAGAAAGAAAGGCTTTGCTTCTGTGACTGGTCTGTCCACAGAGACCCTTCAATATAAAAGCTTAGAACTCTGAGAAGAGGATTTAATTCACTCAGCCACGCACATAGGCGCACACAGTCGTGCTTTGCCATGAGTAATCTATGAGAGTCCTTTCTAGAACTCTTCACACACCTGCCTCAGTTCTTTGCTCCCATCAATTGGTGGCAGAATCCTAGCCAAGATGGCCCATTATTTGGATTGTTAAGAAGGATGCACAGGGAACCAGACCCTTCCCTGACCACCTACTGCATTTATCATTTATTTACTGCTCTACTGCTCTACTCCCTTCGTATTTCCTACGTGCCAAGCTTATATTTCCAATCAAATGTAATAAATATAAGTTCCCTAACGTCTTAGTAGTTCTTTAGAAGTCTACCCAGGGTCAATGCTTGTACTAAATACGCTGTAGCTGGTGGGAAAAAATCAAACTTGCTGACAGTTCCCATTACTATTCCCTATTCGAATCACAGCACTTCCTCTATGACTGCAAACTCGGAGAGCCTAGCGAGAGTGCCCGGGGTGGTGGTTCAACTTCCTGATTAGTTTTATGATTTGGACAATGTAGGGGTACGTGCCCCATCTTGAGCCCCCCCCCCCACTCCTCAGTGACTGAGGGTCAAGTCAGTAGGCCCAGGACGATGGGCAGCAGGATGGCAGCAAAGTCACCTTGGGAGAGCACCTGCTGAGTGCCAGGTACTTTACAAGCCATTTCACTTCAACTCTGCAAGAGCCTCGGAGGTAAGTGCAGTTACCTCTGTTTGAAAGATGAGAGACCTCCAGGGCTCAGAGAAGTGCAGCGGCCTGTCCAGTCCACACACTACAGGGAAGGACAGCTAGAAGGATCTGACTCGAGACCTTTGTGCTGTCTGCTCTCCGGAGTGAAAGACCATAACCAGCAGCGAGGACAGGGGACACAAAGTAACGGGAAGACGTATGCTGCGTTTCATCGCATGCAAACGACTTCAGTGCGCGCTCTCTGAGCTGATCCTCTAACAAACGTGTACGACAGGCACCTCTGTATTTCCCCACACCTTAGATGAAGGGATCTAAAGTCAAGCGATGGGACCAAAGCCCCCCAGGGGTGCCAGTGGTTCATCAGGACTAGAATTCCAGCCTCTAGGGACAAGCCGCGAGTCATTGCTTCGCCTGACGAGGATGGGGTCCTGAAGTGTTAAGAGCAGCCCTGCGTCTCAACAAGGAGGCAGAGAGCTTTTCCGAAATCCTCACATGCGTGTGCACACACGCGTGCGTGCGCACACGGCCTTACGGGTGATTCTGATCCGGCCCTCCCCCACCTGCATTCTCCTTCTTCCCCTCCTGCCATCAAGTCCACTACCTTAAGGACCCCTCCCCTCCGTTCATTAGACTCTGTGCTCCTGTTTCAACACAAGGGCTTGGGTGAGAAATCTCAGAGCAGCCCAATTTAGGATAAATTGCCTCCTGCAAATGGACTGTGCAACGTAAGTGCATAAAGCCAAAGTGGGCAAAATTTGTGCTGCGGTAGAAAACCATGAAATGTCCAGCTCCCGTCTTTCCAGGTTATTTGATTCTCGCTTCTCATTGTCTTTGAGTTCTGTGAATTGCAGACAACTGAAGGCAATTCAAAGTAATTCTTGCCTGTAGACAAGGAAATGCTGCCAGAGGGCAGGCAGTTCAGTTTACGCCCCCCTCCCCATTCTGCAGAAAAATGCTAATTTTGCCTCTATACACATAAACACTTCAGTATTCCTGATCTAGAAATGCGTCTTCTTTAGATTATGCTTTGAATGGACTGTAACATCTTACCGGCTCCCTCCTGAACGCTATCTGTAGGAGAGTCATGATTTAACTTAAAAAAAGTCCTCTAACAGGGCGAACAGGGGAAGAGGCAGGGGGAGCGGCCTTGTCCAAGGAGATCAGAGCTCCCAAGTGGAGGGAGGGCTGGGAGCGGCGAGGCTGAAACCCTATTCGTGAACTTCTACAGAGTTGCCCTTTCCGCAGAGCCTTTTAAAGACTGCGGGAAGATCTCAGCTGACCCCTCTCTAAGACAGAGCTTCCCTGGGGTCTGTGCAAACATTAGATGTATTATTCCAGAGGGGTTGGGATCTTCTAATTCAGGTCCCCGTTCCTCCGCAGTGGAGGGTCTGTACACAAGAGCGCCAGGCAGGGCGATGCTGACGGCTTCCTACACCAGGCCCTGGAAGGAAAGAGAGGGTTGGAAGAGGCTGTTGGTTAACAGGGGAAATGACAGTGGATTAGCAGTGTGGGTGGTATGAGAGGTGAGCAAGGTCAAATCTGAAGGCCTGGGGTGCTAGGAGGGGGGCCTAAGAGCACAGCACGCTGAGCACCAGTTAATTCACTTTCAGACACTGCAAGTGTCTGGGTCCACAGCAAAGCCGACTTTCCCATTCCATCAGTGTTACGGGTGTCACCTATCTACACTTGAACGTTTTCATTCTATTTCTGTTGGTTCTTTCTCACAGCTTCGTTGCCCACAGAGTGAGCCAGTAAACGTGTGATGGCCATCTGTGCTGTGCGGGCGCTGTGTTCGCCCAGAAGGCAGCGTTTCTCAAAGCGCAGTCAGCAGACCCCCGACCAGAACTGCCACCATTGCTTCTTAGAAATGAAGATTCTTGGGGTCCACCCCCCACAGTGAATCAGAAATCTCCACTTCGAACGAGCTTCTTAGAGTCATTATACTAATAGTTTGAGCTGAACGGTTGGGACCGCGGAATCGTAGATTTGAAGCATCTGGGGCTGCCCAGAGGCCATCTGAAACTGCCACCCACACCTGCCCTGCTGTCCACAGATGGCAAGGAGAGGCAGAGGAGAGAGGCGGACCCCACAGCCTGGCAGGCGGCAGCTTCCATAAGCAAGGGCTCACCTACAGGGTGGGTGGCCACAAGGCCAGTACCTCCGCGCCTGCCCATCAGATCTTCAGTTTAGGGGTGCCGGGGCGGCTCGATCGGTTAAGCATCGGACTCTTGATTTCAGCTCAGGTCATGATCTCACAATTTGTGACACAGAGCCCCGCGTCGGGCTCTGTGCTGGTAGTGCGGAGCCTGCTTGAGATGCTCTCTCTCCCTCTCTCTCTCTGCCCTTCCTCTCTCTCTCTCTCAAAACAAATAAGCATTTTTTTTTAAATCTTCAGTTTATAAAGAGGCCTTAATGGGGCTCAGTCAGCATATAGTGCAGAGGTTCCCAACGCCGAATCACTATCTCAAGGCTAGGTGCTTGGGGCACCTCCTGGGAGCAGGGAGGGTACGTGGAAGCCATATTCCAAGGACGTGAGGAGCCTCAAAGGGTCAGGCCCAGATCACAGGTCAACCAGTGGTCACGTCCTCCTGATGACCCTTCCCCGACAATCATCAAATATGGCTTGTTGGAAAGACCTTTTATCCCATCTGTACCATGAAGCAGCACCACCGGCCTCTCAGGACTATTATTATAATCAAATGGATGATATATGCGAAGGTGCTTTGTACGCTGTGAAAGCAAATATTATTACCCATCTTCCTTCAGTTCTTTCTGAAACAAGTGAGAATATCAATGAATAAATGAACCAATCAATGCAAAGTTATCCAGCACCTGAGAAAATGGTAGAAGATAAATATTTGTTGATGAATGAATCCACTTACAGACTGTCTAATACTATCTCATAGATGAAGAAACTGAGTGCCAAAATCTCAAAGCAACCTGGCCAAGATCACAGAGTCAGACCATGGCCCCAAAGGCAGGACACAAGGGCCATGCCTCTGGAGAAACGGGAGAAAACAAAGTAAAATAAAAGTAAAGGTCCCTGTGTGATTAGAATACACCTTTATGTACAAGGCAGAGACTCAGTTATACCAACAGGCTAAAGATGGAAGGGAATGTCTGGTTCAGCCTAAACTGGGAAAAAGCGACTCACGCCCGCCTTTAGAAATAGCCACAAATTTATGGAAAACTGGGGGCAAAAGAAGATCCCAGGGGACAAAGACATACTTTCAGGCAAGCGGAAATCAACTAAATATCCTAACACTTCATAATTAAAGTCCCGATAAATGGCGTCACTTAATCTGGAGCCCAGTTTCCTAAACTGCCCGCGACGGTGGCCCAAGTTCTAAACCACATGGCAATCTCAAGCAGCAAAGTTGCTCAAGAGCTCGGATCACATTTTTCTGGGACACGGTTTATGAGGACACAATATGGGTGTAGCTACTATTTCATTCAACTGCCTTTAATTCACGTATGTCTCAATATTTTCAACCTGAAAAGAAGTTGCTTTTACTTTCTTTTTGGTTTATTTATTTATTTATTTTGAGAGAGAGAAAGCGAGCATGCACGCTTGTGTGCATGTGAGTGGGGGAGGGGCAGAGAAAGAAGGAAAGAGAGAATCCTAAGGAGAGAGAGAATGCCAAGCAGGCTCCACACGGTCAGCCGAGAGCCCGACGCGGGGCTCAAATTCATGAAACTGTGAGATCGTGACCTGGGCCGAAATCCAGAGTCCTATGCGTAATTGATTGAGCCACACATGTACCCCAAGGAGTTGCTTTTAGTACCTCCCATGAATAAAAGAAAGCAGAAAAGCTAAAAGAAGCCTTTCAGACATGAATCTTAAACATGAATAAAAGTAGTCATTCTGGAAGAACTATTGACAAGTTATGCTTCTCCTGGGCAGTTTATAAGTCTTGTGATACAACAAACTAACCAAATAATGATGGTGATGGCCTCCTGCTAATACTTCCTGAGGGGTTTAAAACCTGTTCATCTTGAGAGGAGTCGGGGAGAGTAATACAAACTCTAAAATTTCTGTAAAGGAGGTGAACACGTACACATCAAGCCTGTCGCGAATCATTGCACACTGTCTAGGCCTGCTGTCAACGGATGTTAGAACACGACAGGAAAACACACATCCGGGGCTTTCACCATCTAACTCTGGTGCTGGGACATCCAAGAGACTTTCATATAAATTTTTTTTTACGTTTATTTATTTTCGAGAGACAAAGTGAGACAGAGCGTGAGCGAGGGAGGGGCAGAGAGAGGAGACACAGAATCTGAAGCAGCCTCCAGGCTCTGAGCAAGCGGTTAACACAGAGCCTGATGTGGGCTCGAACCCACGAACCATGAGATCATGACCTCAGCTGAAGTTGGACGCTCAACCGACTGAGCCACCCAGGCGCCCCCAGACTTTCATATAAAATCTAGAGACAAACTTTTTTTTAAATTTTTTTTAACGTTTATTTATTTTTGAGACAGAGAGAGACAGAGCATGAGTGGGAGAGGGGCAGAGAGACAGGGAGACACAGTATCTGAAACAGGCTCCAGGCTCTGAGCTGTCAGCACAGAGCCCGACGTGGGGCTGGAACTCACAGACCGTGAGATCATGACCTGAGCCGAAGTCGGATGCTCAACCGACTGAGCCACCCAGGTGCCCCAACTAGAGATAAACTTTTATAAAATAAATGGAGGTAGGAGTGGGGTCAACAGCAGCACAAACGAACCCACTGACAATGAGAAAAAACCCTAGTATTTTACCATTTCCATGTCGCCAGTGCCCTCGCAGCCCCAATACGCAACAGAGCTTTTGGCTTTAAGAGGAATTTAACCACTGCAATATGGTTCTCAGATAACCCCAATTGTTCATTTAACAAATAGTCGTTTTCTGTAGAAGAAACAGTGAACAAAACCCAAAGCCCATCTCCTGAAGACTGCAAGTTCTTCAGGGGGGCAAATAACAAACAAATACATATATAACATATGCAATAGAGCAAAATTAAAGGTAAGCACATGGACAATGACCAAGGAGTTCAATTTCAGATGTAGGAAATGAGGAGCCCAGTGAGAAAAGCACACCCACGATTCAGAGCTAGTGCCGAGTCCCTAGACAAGGACTGTTTCGTGTATTTGAAAAACAGCAGGGAAGGCAGTGTGCCTGGAGTGCAGGTCAAGGGGAGGAGACTGGTAGGAGCAGGCCTGGTCAGGAGGACCTCTCCCGTGGTGCATTTTAGACTCTACTCCAAGTGGGAGTAGAAAGCCGCCTTAGTATTCGCACAGGAACATAGTATGGTCTGACTCAATCATAAAAGGACCAATCAGGCTCCTTGTATGGTTGCGAAAAATACGTGGTTTTTCGTGGTTGCGAAAGGGAGCTGTGAGGAGACCCGTGCAGACTTAACTCGAATGATGGTCGCCTGGACGGGAGCCTTAATCGTGGGGGTGCTGTGAAGCGGTCCTATCCGGGGCAATATTTCTAAAGAAGCACCCGCAGGCCTTGCGGACGGGTTCTACGTGGGGTGTGAGAGAGAGCAGTCAAGGGTTCCTCCGAGAACTCGTGCTCCATAACGGGATAAATGGCGGTACCATTTGTCAAGAAGGAGAGCACGTGCGGAAGTGAGATGGGTGCAATTTAAAAAAAAAAAAATTTTTTTTAACGTTTATTTATTTTTGAGACAGAGAGAGACAGAGCATGAACGGGGGAAGGTCAGAGAAAGAGGGAGACACAGAATCTGAAACAGGCTCCAGGTTCCAAGATGTCAGCACAGAGCCTGACGCGGGGCTCGAACTCACAGACCGCGAGATCATGACCTGAGCCGAAGTCGGATGCCTAACCGACTGAGCCACCCAGGCGCCCCGAGATGGGTGCAATTTTTTTTTTAATTTTTTTTTCAATGTTTTTATTTATTTTTGGGACAGAGAGAGACAGAGCATGAACGGGGGAGTGGCAGAGAGAGAGGGAGACACAGAATCGGAAACAGGCTCCAGGCTCTGAGCCATCAGCCCAGAGCCTGACGCGGGGCTCGAACTCACGGAGCGCGAGATCGTGACCTGGCTAAAGTCGGACGCCTAACTGACTGCGCCACCCAGGCGCCCCGAGATGGGTGCAATTTAATGCACACATGAGACTTACGATGAGTTCATCATGTTCAGAGGCAAGCATGTGAACGTGAACAACATTCTGTGCTACGGGATCTACGGTGGTAGAAATGTGAATCTAACGAAAAAGCTTATCAACTCTCATGGCTGTCATAGTCTCTTTGCTCAGGGCATCAGTTTTCCCAGAAACCACCCGTCTTTAGCACCTCCTCGATCTGTGAAGGCACCATGCTCCTCTGCTTCTTCCCCGGCAAATTTCAAGTATGTATGCCCTCCTGGTTAATTATTTGCTCCACACCTGCTTGACACAACCCTGTGCCACCAGGAACTGATAAAAGAACAAATGAAGAGATGACATGACAGCTGGGTGGTGGGGGGGGCACAAAAGCGGGGAAGAGACCAAAAAGGAACCGAGGGCAACGCTCAGAACGAAATGTACATTTAGGTAATTAACCACAAATCAGGCAATGAAATTCAGCGCCACGTGTGGTTCCGAGGCATGGAATCGATATTGTAACTAGGGTTATTAATATGCAGGAAGCCTCAATTAGATAGATGGAAGCACTCAATTCATGGAAAAGAGGCATATACGTAAGCTGATTCCAGGGACTGGTAAGGACATTGCACATTACATCCTGGGTCGAAGACCAGACCGCTTAATCTCCTAAAACTGATTATATTTATCTCTGTGGTTTAATACAATTGATACTTCTGTCTAGAAATATAGTCCTTGTGACAACACAGTCACAGAATCAAGAGTCTCTGGTGCCAGGGCACCTGGGTGGGTCGGTCACTTAAGTGTCTGACTCTTGATTTCGGCTCAGGTCATAAACTCATGGGTGTGGGATCAAGCCCCGAGTCAAACTCCAAGCTGGTCACGGAGCCTGCTTAAGATTCTCTCTTTCCCTCACTCTCCCCCCACCTCTGCCCCTCCCCAACTTATGCACACGCACGTGCTCTTTCACCCACACACATCTCAGGTTCTAGTCACAGCTCTGATTTTTGACAGGCTATTTGGCCTCTATGGGTCTCAGTTTCCCACTTTGAAAGTGAAAGGCTCAGTGACCACCAAGGCTCCTTTGGCTGTAACTGTCAGTGGTGCTGCTGTCTATGGTGACCACCCCACACGGCCGACCCTGACCTGCCCTCCTGCTCACATCACTGCATTCAATAACAAGAACGAGCCACCAATTTTTACAAGATTTTCAGTCAACCTGCGGGAGAATGATAAACCTCAGCAGTAACCTAAGAAATAAAGTAAATAAAGTAATAAAGTAAACAAAGTAAAACAGAGTTATCGAGGAATAAAAATAGAGCAGGCTTCAAGGAAATGAAGAGCCTTTATTCTGAAATGGTGACCAGTTCTTCGGTTTGTGAAGGAGGAGAAAGTTCTTGACTCCAGTCCTGCTCAGCCTCTAAACCACTGCGGACTTTGGACCAGTCACAGAACACTTCTGGCCTCCATTTCCTCAATTAAAAATGAAAAAGAGTGGTGGGGGGGGGGGGAGACGGACGCAGGGGTAGGGGGGAGTGCCTGGGTGGCTCAGTCGGTGAAGCTTCTGACTTTGGCTCAGGTCATGATCTTACAGTTCATGAGTTTGAGCCCCGCATGGTGCTCTGTGCTCGGAGCCCGGAGCCTGCTTCGGATTCTGTGTCTCCCTCTCTCTCTGACCCTCTCCCCCACCTGTCAAAAATAAATAAACATTAAAAAAAAAAAGAAGAAGAAGAGAAGAAAAAAGGAAAGTGGGTTGAACTCCATGCCACATTTGAGCTTAAATCAGAATCAGAAATAGTAACTAGACTCACTTAGTTTTTAAGTTAGATGATCACATTACCAATCAGGTTGCAAATCTTCTGAAAAATAAGTCTGACGGCAGGTATAAAAGATACTCTCACTACAACTACTTAGTAGAATGCTTCACATAAAATCAAGCATAAAGTTAACTTTTGTTTTGGTATACTGAATTAACAAACAGATCCGTTTGGCATTATGGGGTGCACCCGTGCGTGTCCTGCCCGAACCCTGTGGGGTCCAAGAGAGGGCAGGCCAGTGGGTGACCAGTTGGCTGTACTGGTCCCCTGTGGGTCTATGATGCTTCATTCCCCAAGGCCCCTGCCTCCTTGCTGATATAACTTGATACACGGCACCTGAAATGGCCCACCTCTGTTTCTTGCTGAGGTCCAAAGGCCTCAAGGAGCCCTCCAGTAGCCACCTGGCCAGGAGCGGATATGGACAGTAAGAGGTTCGGAGCTTTGCTTCCCTTAACTGGATTACTTTGGCACCTAATACATTTTGAGCACAGCCCTATGGCTGTGGAAGGCAGATGGTCTCTGAACAATCAAATCATGTGTCAGTGGGAAGTAAGGGCATTGCTCAATAGATCCTTCTAGCCACCAGTCCCCGAATATTGTGGCTCATGCTGTAGCTTTTGTATAGTAAACAACATCTTTGTTTTCAGGAGGGCTTTGGGCACACCAACTGTCTTGCGGGAATCGTCAGGTAGACGGCCGCCATCATTAAACAGCTCTGCAGTGCTCCCCACAGAACCCCGCACAGTGCTCCCTCCTCCTGTTCCGAGCAGTTGCATGCAACCGGCACCTGTGCCTGCCCCACGGGCCGGCCGTCTGCCTGTGGGAGGCGTACCCCCCACACCCCTTGAGCCTGCTGAGGTGCGTTTTCAGTTTCCAAAGTAGCCTGTATCTTACGTAAAATATAGCCTACATTTTAGTTGTCTTGTGAACCAAATCGCTTCAGCGGGAGCCGTGCACAAGACTCCCCCTCACGTTTCATTTATTTTGGAGAAGCACTATGCTAACGGGCTCAGCCTCTTTGGCCATTTGGAGTCAGAAAATACCCTAACCTCTGCAACTTGCTGAAAAAATAACCAGGTGTCAGCGCAACACGAAAATTCTATTACTTCTGCTGTCAATGGTCCCTCCTGATGGTAAGGCAGTCCATCCTGTTTCATGGCTGTATGTTAACATTTTTTTTCAACTTTTTTCTATCTTTTTCCCCAGTTATCATCGCTGATTCAAAGGCGGGACCGTTTTTGACCCAAGCTTCGTGGTGCCTGGCTTAGTGTTTTCTGTCTTTTTGAAGGTCAGGAATAATCCTTACAAGAACCTGAAACAAAACACGATCGTTCTCTTGAATCGCTTTTTCCATTTACTCTTCCAGGTTATCGATTTTACCATCTCCTTCCTATTTCAGCTTAGCTATTTGCCCTGGTCTTTAGATTTTTTTAATCTTAGATTTTGAGCCCTGGATGCCCAAGATCTTATCATTTTGTTTTACGTTTGTCATGCTTCATAAAGATCAAAAGCGGGGAGTGATATACAAATGTCTGTGACCATCTCCTTCCTCCCCAAAAGGAAATGAAGCCGTGGCAAATTCCTTTTCTGTAAATAGACACAATAGACATTATTACTAAGCCTGCAGACTTTAAGTCAATATTTCAGTAGACAGAGCGTGTCATGGCAGAGACGGGATGAAAGCCAGCCTGCTGGTCTAGCCGGTGGTGATGTTTCCAGAAACCGTTTTCAGAAAAGAGAGCTTTACAGGAAGATCAAAATAGAAAAGGGCATAAATACCAGCACAGGCAGGGGACAGAAAAGTAAAGAAGAAAGGGTTTTGAATAACAATTCCACGAGACGGTTATGTGACTTTGCAAACTATAATTGAAGGTACTAAAATCAGGCGACACAACAACGCTTTCTTCCTCCAAGTGTTATAATTCCTTGCGTGTGTGCAAAAAGCCCATTATTTCTATATTTGAGCCGTTCCTTTTGCAACACTCCAGGAGAATCACAGTATCGTTCTGCATCTATAATCAGAAATTAAAATTCTTAGATGTGCAATTAGTTTCCTTCAACTATCAAATCAAGGCACCATGAGGGCTGTCCCAAAGCGTTAAGAGACAGGAGGATTTCCCCATTAGACAGTCTTTGAAAATAAGGCCAAGATTATTTTGGGAGAGACAAGAGTTTAAGGCAATGGCTTAGTATATACCTAACCCATAAACAGAACTCATTAATAAGACCCTACTAGTATACTTTGAGAGTTTTTACTCTGCTCTCCTACAAACCTAGTCACCAGTAAATATCCACTGGGTGCACGCTGAGGGGAAAAAATGTCTTTCAACAAGATTAACACACAAGAAACAGGATCTTCACAGCAGGCATCTCCATGGCCCCCTATCCTGTCGCACCGGAACCCCAGAGGGCAGGGCCAACTTATTCTGGGAACCCGATCAAACGTTTCGACTCCAGAGGAAAAGAGGGCCCTCTCTCATTCCAGCGGGAGTGTTGTCTTTGGCCACAAGAGATACCAGCTCCACCTCAATAAATTAGGCGAAACAGATCCCAACAACTGTGTGACAACAAAGGCGGTCTGCATCCAGGCCAGCCCCCTTCATCTGATGGGACAGCTCATGTCCCGGAACCGAGGCCACTGTGCGGTGCCCGACAGCAGCAGCCTGCCGGCCACAGGCAGACCTTAGCAGCCAACACAGAAAGCAGGGCCGGGCAGGGAGGGGTCTGCGGGGTGGGGGGGAGGCAAGAGTGGGAATGAGTTCCAGTCATCCTGCTCCTGGGTGCTCAGAGCCTGAAACTAGCGAACTGCCCCCGATTGCTACAGAGGTAGGATGATACGGTCCTACCGTTAACGAGGAATTCATCTCCGCATCCAAAGAGGATTCAAAAAATTCATAAATTTCATAAAGGCATGGATCTTCCAAGGGATTTTTCTTTTCTCCAGGAGCGACTCTCAAATTCAGGGTCCAGAAGACACTGACCCTCTAGACATCCCTATCTCCTCTACTGCAATCTCTGTGCCTGGGAGGCGGCCTGAGGGGAGCTCAGAGGGGCCTGAGAAAGAGGCTGGGATACTCTTCAGCACTAAGAAGAAATGGGCTATCAAGCCCCGAAAAGACAGGGAGGAACCTTACGTGCATACCACTAAGTGAAAGAACCCAATCAGAAAAGGCTGCATACCGTACACGGCTCCAAGCATACAGCATTCTGGAAAAGGTGAAACTGGAGAGAATAAAAAGATCGGTGGGTGCCAGGGGTTAGGGAGAGGGAGCGATGAGTAAGCAGCACACGGAGGAATATTAGAGCCGTAACACTATCCCATGTGATACCATAATGGTAGACCCGTCACTATACATTTGTCAAAACCCACAGAATGCACATCGACAAGACAGAACCCTCGTGTAACCCATGGACTTTGGCCAGTACTGATGTGTCACTGCTGGGTACCACTCTGGTGCAAGAGGTTGATGGTTGGGGGGGGAGAGTGAGGGGGCGGGATTAAGGAACTCTATACTCCAACCAATTTTGTTGTGAACTTGAAAAACAAAGGAGAGAGAGAGAGAGAGAGAGAGAGAGAAGGGCGATCGGGGCCAGATCCAAAGCCCAGAGAACACTGGGAAAGGTTATGGAGACACCTGGAGGAACGGAGACTAATTAACAGAAGCCAGGCCAGTTACAAACCTCGGAGCCGAAGTATTCCTTGCCATACTGGTTTTTGAAAAGTGCTATACGAGTACTTCCTTCTCTCCAGTGAATGGTATTGAGAGATGACCCAGTCTATGCCCCTCAACTCAAGCCATTCCACACCACGCCCCTTTGTGCTTCCCCCAGGCCAGAGACCCTGTCTTACACGCCTAGGTGGCCGCACAGCCCCGGTGTGATGCCTTCTACCCGATATATTCAAATTGTTCACAGAAGGAGAGACGATGGGCTTACTTGAAAAGCCCAATCCAACCTCACAATGTAGCACAGGCAGGAAGCTCTCCCTAATGGCAAACATTCTCTTCGATTTTAATCCACTTTCTTGTGGGCCTTTTGGTTGTTTCCCTACTGTGACATTTCAAGAGCTGATCCTTTTCCTCTTAATGCCCTTGTATCCTCCTCCTTTGGATCAAACAGTCCCCAATTTTTTTTTTAATGTTTATTTTTGAGAGACAGAGAGAGACAGAACATGAGCAGGGGAGGGGCAGAGAGAGAGGGAGACACAGAATCGGAAACGGGCTCCAGGTTCTGAGCCGTCAGCACAGAGCCCGACGCGGGGCTCGAACTCGGTCAACTGCGAGATGGTGACCTGAGCCGAAGCCGGACGCTCAACCGACTGAGCCACCCGGGCGCCCCAAACCATCTCCATTTTCTAATCCCACCCCCATTTCCCTAGACCTCGATATGAGGCAAAGGTGACAGTGAAGACACCTCTTTTCTTACTCCTCCTACCTCCACTAGATATTTGGAACACAAGCTTCCGATTCAGATGACATCTCGGTATTACCGTCACGAATTCTAACGCATTTTCCAAAATACACATAATTACGAAGAGTTTGGCTTTACAAATTTGCTTCCGTGTTCAGTGGATTTTTAACGCTCAATGAGTAAGGGTCTTCGCAGGGTGCATACAAGTCAACTCACCTCCTCCCTCAAGCGTCCGGGCGCAGGGGGGGAAAGAAGCAAAGCCATGGGGCTCACTTGTCTCTCTGGCCTGCCCCAGAGGGCACGGCTTCCCTCCTTCCTTGCAGCCCACGTATCATCAGCACCTCCCTCTCGCACGGCCCTCTCAAGTCGATCAGCTCTGCCAAATGGGGACTGAGTCTTTCCCGGGTGTTGACATTTCATAGGGGACCTTGGATCCGAAAGAATGAGGAGATGAACCACAGCATCTCCTCTACCCACACCTTCCACCGGATCGTATCAGCCTTGTCCGGACCTCAGGGCTCCCCAGAGCTCCTGGGGAAGGAGAATGATGCCTCCTTGCATAGGGACCCGGTCCTGAACCACCAGGGTGCAACCAGGCAAATAAGACCTACAAGAAAGAGCCAGAACTGCGTCTGTGCGTGGAGAGTAAAGACACCTTGGATTGCTCACCAGAGGGTGTCCCGCAATTACTTGAGGATGTATGATTTCCAGAGAGTTCCGGGTGGCGAGCATAACTAAGCCTCCCCATAAAGACAGATTTTGCCAAGTCCTAAGATGGGAATAATTAGCTTTGAAGAAGAGAGGAAACCAGCAGCAGCTGCTGTTCATTGATTGCACTTCTGTAGGTCCTAACTGGAGAGGGCGTTCCCGGCCTTAATTCAAAAGCAGAAAACCGCTGTGGTTATAGTAACCGTCAGCCTTCAGGGCAGCCTGACCCCTGCAATCAAAGGAAACCCCCTTCACTTGTTCTCTCATTACTTGACAAATGTTTATCATCAGCCGTGCTGTATGCTGGAACCTTCAAAGGCTCACGTACACCCCATCCTTTGCAAAACTTGGTTTCCCATCCCACCGAGACTAATTTGTCTGCAGTACAGTCTGGAAACAAAACTTTATATCAGAATTCAAAGACATTCTTCCTCTTTATCTGAAGAAGGCCTCTCGGAAAGAATGCCCAGGTTTTGTTTTCTCTGTAAATTATTCTTTAAATTATGTCACCAAAAAAAACCCAAAAAACAAAAACAAAACCAACCGTATCATACTGTCAGGATTACGGGGCATCAATTACCTGCTGGGGCTATCAATTTCCCCAGTGTAATTCGCTTTAAAGATAGAAGACCTGCTCTCGCGAAATTTGGCGTTGATACTGAGAATATCAGCATGACCCTTGAGATATTTTTCTATGCTTGTGAATTCGACCCAGTCACGGTGCTCTTAAGGTCCCTCACAGATCCCCGCTGCCTGCCGAGTGTCCCTTCTCAACATGGCCATCGCTTTGCCGACAATCTGGCAGCGGTGGTAACGGGCTGCAACCAATCAAGCAGGTGGCATGACCTTGTGAGAGGCACAACAATATAGCAGCCGGGAACACACACCCTGTGACAGCCACTGCTCGGGGGGACGCATTAGCCATACAGTGGCTGTTAAAATTGAAATATGTTACCTGGAAGAAAGACATAAGACGTTTCCGAGGAAGGGTGATGATCCTGGCTCCTCAACCCTTAAGATTCCTTAACCCAGAATCTGACCCTCCAAGGATGGGGTGGGTGCAGAGCAGAGAGACGGGTTCGGGAGAGGCACAAAGGGATTCCAAGTATAGGCTCAGCTTGAGCCGCCTGGTAAAATCCAACTCTCGTCTCCAAGCTAGACTCAAATGCCGCCTCCTCCGGGAGGCCGGCCCTGCCCTTGGTATATTCCCTTGCCTTCTGTGCAGTTCCCACTGCAGGGTGTGTGCCTGGTCGTGTGGGAGCGTTTGTCACATCGCCCTCACAGGGCAAAAAATCCCATTTTGTTCACCTTTGACTCCTTAGTGCCAATCACAGCCAGGCACACAGATCCTCAACATATTTCTGTGGACGGAGAGAATGAATGAATGAATGAATGAATGAATGAATGAATGAATGAATGAGTCGTGATCCAACAGGCCAGGAGCCAGGATGAGAGAAGCCGGGGGCAGGGGAATCAAAGCACAGCTAAAGGGAAGGAGGGAAGGCTGTGTACCTGTGGGTAACACACCTTTTCTATGGTTTCCCCAGAACATTCCCCACCCAGAATGCACACTTGGAAGTACCAGTAACTGACTGCCCAGCCTAAAAACCACAATGAAACACTGCACGGAACACCACATCTCGAGTCTGTTTGTAATATGTGATGTTTAGGATTCTGTGCATTTATTCAAAACTCACGATCCAGAAGGTGTGGGCCTGAACCAGCCTTATCTGTTGGCGTGCAGGGTGACGAGCCCGGGCAGCGCCTGGGTGCTAAGGGTCCCACTCAGATCCTGAGGGGCCTGGGGGAGCCGCCCAGAAGCCCAGCGCGCGCAGGGACGGGAAGCAGAGAGTGCAGGCTGCTGGAGGCCTGAGCTGAGGGCACCATCTGGAAGAAGGCAGGGCTGGGCGGAAGGAGAGCTGACTGAGGCAGGTGGGTCTTCCCAACAATGTCTGTGAATTCGAGCTTTAATTCAGCCCCCAAGGGCAGGGTCGGTCCCGATGTGACAGGGAGTGTTCCTCTTCCAGTCTCCATTTTCTGTACTTTCATTTTTCAACAGCTTCTTCTCATCCCTCCCTTGAAGACGAGCTTTTTTTTTTTTTAAAGTTTGTTTTTTTGAAGGAGAGAGAGAGAGAGAGAGAGCATGAACGGGGGAGGAGCAGAGAGAGAGGGAGACACAGAATCCGAAGCAGGCTCTGGGCTCCGAGCCGTCCGCACAGAGCCCGCCGACGCGGGGCTCGAACTCCCGGACCGCGAGATCGTGACCCGCGCCGAAGTCGGACGCTCAACCGACTGAGCCACCCGGGCGCCCCGAAGATGAGCTTTTTGAAAGCACCGTCTACACTTGCCCGTGGGCTTCTCCCCTATCCCTGTCCTCTCGGACGCTGCTCTCGGGCTTCTGTCCCCGGCCCTCCACCCAGCTGCTCGCCTCAGGGCCTCCACACGTCCTGCTGCTGAATCCAACCTTTGCAGCCTTCGCCTTCCTGGGGCCCTGGCACGCTCAGCCCTGCTGGCCACTCTCCGTCTGGAGCACGCCCCTCCCGCCTCCGGTGTCCTCCAACTTCCCTGGCTGCTTCTTCACAGCACTTCTAGCCTTCTCCTCCCCTGCCCGTCCCTTCCATGGGGACGTTCAGGAAAGTTCTGCTCGGGACACATTTCTGTCACCTTCCTTTGCCTCCTCATCTTTCGCTGAAGCATCGGGTCCCAGGAGCACCAGTCAATGCCTCGAATCTCTCATGTCCACGGGCCACACCCGCAGATCCAACCACCCAGGAGACACGTGCTCTGCATCGTCCTGCAGCCACTTCGAACCAACACGGCCGAGGAATAAGAGCACTTCTCTGTCTCTCTTCTTCCATATTCCTCAGCCACCCAGCCGCCCCGGCAGGGAGCTTGCCCTTCCTTCTCCCTCGGCCCGCCTTCCAGCAAGTTTCTCGCATGCCATCTGCCTCCTTCCACCCGCACGGCCACTCTCCCGGGTTCGCCCCCATGGCCCTCCGGTTGCTGCTTCCTTAGCCGCTCCCACCTCCGAGCCGCTCTCCACAGTGAGACCAGGGGCAGAATTCTCTAGTGCAGATCTCACCGCGGCCCTACAGCATCCCGCCGAGGGCTCTCCGTCGCCTTGTCGATGAAGAGTCAAAATGTGTAACGCGGCCAGGCCTTCCAGCCGATTCGGTCTTCCCTCTCGAGTACCAGCCAGCCTGGAGCACCCCTCCTCGCAGGCTTTAGTCCTCTCTCAGCTCCTGCTCACACTGTCCCCTGGGCCCTGAGCACTCCCGGCAGCCCCAGCCGCCTCCCAGGCATGACTCGGTCCTCATTCGGTCTCAGACACTGCGTCCTCCTGGAACCCTTCTCTGGCCGCCAGGTCTGGGTGGGTGATTTTCACATGTGCTCCCTCTACCTACCCTGCTCTGGCACTCACCCACTGCTCCGCAAGAGCCTGTCCACCTGTCTGTCTTCCACGGGGCCAGAAGTTTACATCCTCCATTGGATATCCCCGGCACCTAATTCAGTGCCTGGCACATTGCAAGTAACCAGTAAACATCCAAATAGAGGGATGAACAAATGAATGAATGGATTCCTTGCAGCAGCCCCCCTCCCGCCCTTACGCTTTTAGGAGGTGTCTTACCCGTGATAAATACAGCCAACTGGAAACTTTCATTAGGTTAGAGCAACCCTGCCATCGGATCTCCTTGGACATTCTCAGCGTCAAGCTCTCCACTCTTGCGAACCCCCAAACTTCCATGCAACTGGCTACCAAAGGAACCAAATTAGTAGACAAGTTTCGATTAAAAAGGAACAGGTCAGAAAAAAATATTTCCAGACCGCGTGTTCCCTCAGGCTGGGGGGAAATGTGGTTGCCACACAGACAGAGGTGGCTCCCAATCTCCCCGGGGCAGAAGCCTGGTCCGAGTGAAAAGTCTGGACGCAGAGGAGGTGGAAACCTTTTCAAGGTCACGCAGTGAGTTCCCGGCAAAGGTAGATATAAAATTTACAAGGCCGTCTGAATTGTGTTTAGAGATACTTTTTCCCCCATATATTCTCCAGCACAATCGATGCTCTACTCTCACAGCTGGGTTCAACCAGTGTCTTCTAACCCAGTATTACCAGCCAAGGTGGACCACTCCACAGAAAAAGAACCATCTCACTAAGGAAGCCCCTCTACAGTCCTTTTAATTGGTGCCCAGCCTGACTCAGCTACTCCCTCCTGAAAGGCAACGAAAGAGGTTAGACCAGTAAGTCATATTCCTGCTGGGCGGCCGACCCAGGGCCTAGCACCATGGCCAACCAGGGGAGCAGAGGAGCTATTTTGAAAGGGCACCCTTAAATCAGTCCTGTCCTTTCGCCCACGCAGAAGGACACCCTGATCCTCAAACACAGTGGCCTGGTGGCCACGAAGCCAGTTTGCGGCTGATATGCCTTTGCCCTCACCCCATCCCCAGCCAGAAAGCATTCATGTCTGTCCATCACAATCCAGCCTAAACTGTATTCATCGCTAAATAAAGAACAGCTTGAAGCAAGAGAACTCTGGTGCTTGCTTCGGCTTGAGAGCCACAGCTCCCATCAGTGGTCGCCATTCTCCGTGGTATGTCAGATACGCTGGGGAGCTGGTTCAAAGTGTAGATCAGGCACCCAGGTTCCGTGTCCCGGGACTGTGCCTCAGCCAGTCCACAAACTGGCATTTGGGGATCACCGCTGTGAATTGCAGCAAACTTTTCAAGCAGAGGTAAAGGCCGAAAACAGTAATAACCTGATCACACATAGTTATACAAACGCACAAAGCCTGGTTTATGACGTCTGTCCCCGGCCTTATTTCATCTCACATTCATCACTTCAGTTACAGAAGGACACTTTATAAGAGCATCACTTCCTCTTGTGAAGTTTTCTTGATCTCTCCCACCCCAGGGGGCACGGACACTCTTCTCTTCCCTGTCACCTCTCAACATCACACATATCTTTTAATAAAATCTATCACATGGTATGGAAAATATTCTATAAAGATCTCCGTCCTCTCGCGAGTTCCTCAAGAACAGGAACCAAGTCGCATTCAAATTTGTATTTTTTCAGCCCCCGGCATTCATTCAACAATGTTTATCGAGTATCTACTATATACCAAGCACCAGGGACACAACAGTGAGTCAGAGGGGACACGGGCTGTCCTCACGGACCCATGGCCTGCGGTGGTGACAATCAGAAAATCATACACATGGAAGTATAATGACCAATTATAAAGGAAAATTGCAGGAGATTATATGAAAGATCCCCATTGTTATGGACAGAGTTTGTGCCCCCCAATGTTCCTGTCTTTAGGCCCTACCCTCCATTATGATGGTATTTGGAGGTGGGACTTATGGGAGGTGATTAGGTTTAAGGATGTCCAGAGGATGGCTGCCTCCATGATGGGATTAGTATCCTTATAAGAAGAGGAAGGGAGGGGCACCTGGCTGGCTCAGACAGTAGAGCGTGTGGCTCTTGATCTCAGGGTTGTGAGTTCGAGCACCATGTTGGGCATAGAGATTACTTAAGCAAATAAACTCAAAAAAACAAAAAAAAGAGGAAAAGATACTAGAGCTCTCTCTCTCTCTCTCTCTCCAAAATGTAAAGGCCCAGCAAGAAGACGGATGGCTGGGGGCGCCTGGGTGGCTCAGTCGGTTGAGCATCCGACTTCAGCTCAGGTCACAATCTCGCGGTCCGTGAGTTCGAGCCCCGCATCAGGCTCTGGGCTGATGGCTCAGAGCCTGGAGCCTGCTTCCGATTCTGTGTCTCCCTCTCTCTCTGCCCCTCCCCAGTTCATGCTCTGTCTCTCTCTGTCCCAAAAATAAATAAACGTTTAAAAAAAAAAATTTAATAAAAAAAAAAAAAAGAAGACAGATAGCTGTAAGTCAGGAAGCAGGCCCTCAGTGGAGGACCAAACTGGTCAACACCTTGATCTTGGGCTCCTCAGCTTCCAGAACTGAGACAAATGCGTGCATGTCTGCTGTTTAATCCTCCCAATGTATGAAATTTTGTTATAGCAGCCCAAGCTGATGAATGAACACCAATGAAGACACCGTGAATACCAATGAAGAGAGAAACTGATTCCCAGAAGTGGGATAGTCCAAGTCGCGAGTCCTAAAGTGTGAAAGGAGCTGACTCAAGGTGGGCGAGAAGCAATGAGGTCCACCCCTCCCCCCCCGCCCAACCAAGCCCAGTGGGGCAATTGCAATTATCATTCGATGGCAGCAAAGCGAGCGGGCTCAAAGGTCCCTGTGCATCTCTGGATCTCTGCCACCCACAGAGGACTTGAGAAAAAAGTATCCAGGTATTGGTGGTGTTGGAGTCCTCTAGTGGCTTCAATAAGGTCCTGTAAGAAACACACAAGCTATTCTCTCAGTTGCCTGGTCTGAAACTGGAAAGGAAAGGACATGAAGACTCATAGTGTCAGGCTTTGCAACTACACGGTCAGTGTTAAAAACACCAAGATAAAGTTAGTACAAACACGAAGCCATTAATGCATCTACGAACACCCTCGTGGTCACAGGCCATCTGGGGTCATTACTAGATGTCCAAGCCAAGATGGAAGCCACAGAGCCACGGTGAAGACGACAAGTGGGACCCATGGCCCTCTTCTAAGAGAGAGATCCCCTCAGGCTGGAGACAAGATGTCTGGCTTGGGTAACTGGCCACTGGGAGCGTGGAGGGACTCCACTGGGAGTAGATACAGAGTGTGGAGGGACCAGTGGTCTACTGAGAGGTGGCCCAAGGACATGTCAAGCCTGTGAAGCCTGGATCTTTCCTGTGTCATCAACCTGGCCAGTAACTGGTCTCTGCAACCTCCTGTTTTCTGCTTATCTGCCTCTTCTCACAGGGTCTCCCCCTCAGGCTCGGGAGGGTTCAGGGGATTAGACTTGAAGTCTCCCTTTGTGTTAGTTTTTGGTTTTCTTCCGTTTTCTTTTCTTTCTTCCTTTCTTTTTTTTGGGGGGGGGGGGGTGGGGGAGGCAAGGGCTTTGTTTTCTGTGGTAACATAAAACACAAATCCCCAAAACCACACAAAGCAAACCGTTGGCTAGAAAGCTTATCTGAAAGCAACACCCTTGTTGATGTCCGACATCCGATGTCCGCCTGAGGCCAACCTCCCCACACCACCACTGATTTCTAAGGAGCTCCCAGCTCCCCTCCCCCTAGACTGGCCCCATCTCTCAGCCTAACCACACTGCAGAGGTCAAGCCCACCCCTCTGCAGCCTAGAAAGGAGACCCAGAAAACCAAAACCGTCCACTAGAATCTTTCTCATCTATTATTAAGATGTACTTACAAGGTCGTGACAACTACACCATTCACTCAACTATTCACTCACTCAACTGACAATAACCAAAACAATAAAAGCAGTTAATTATGGAGTAACTATTGAACGCTAGGTGCTGTGCATCTAGTTGCTCTCAATGATTGTGAGATCGTAATCACGTTTTATAAGTCGAGGCACCAAGTCCGAAAGGTTTCATAGACTTCCCAAGATCTCGTGACCGGAGTGTGGGACCTCAACCTCAAGTCTGCCGGCCGTGGAAGCCCAGACTCTTCCCTCGTCAGTGAAAGGCAGCAGAGTATACGACCCCAGAGCGTGCCTCTTGGAAATAAGCATTATTTTGACTTGATTATTTTGAGAAACTGCAGACACGGGAAAGGCTCTGAAAACAGAACAGCGGCGACGCCTTTGGAAGGGAAACTTCTATTAGAAATGGGGCCCGTACCCGGAAGAGAGCTTTGGCCAGAAGTAACTTCATCACCTGAGGGGGAGCCTTTGCCAAATATTCCCTCTCCTCTCGCCTCCCCGTGAGTCGCCTCCCCTCTTGGAAGCCCCAGCCCTTTCCTTAGCTCGGGCACTGGTCCCCTGGCTGCCCTCCCAGGCTCCCATCTTTGTGGGGCTCCTGTGAGGGCACACACACAAAACTGTTCACTCCTGTTAATTTGCTCTTTTGTTACAAGGAGAGGGGTCTCAGCCAAGAACCTATAAGGGTGGAGGGAAAATATTTTCTTTTACATGAGATTTTCAATAAGCATCCATTACAGTTAAGGCCCATACAAGATGAAATGGATCCCAGATGAACCCCCTCCAGATGACAAAGTCAAATAGCAGGTTCACAAAGTATCAGACAGGGGGCCTGGCTGGCTCAGTCGGTTACAGCACATGACTCTTGATCTCAGGGTTATGAGTTCAAGCCCCACATTGGGCATCGCACCTACCTAAAATAAAACTGAAAAATGTTTTTTAAAGTTCAGGGGCACCTAGGTGGCTCCGTTGTTAAGCATCTGACTTCGGCTCAGGTCATGATCTCACGGTTCGCGAGTTTGAGTCCCACATGAGGTAAATTCGAGCCCTGCTTTGGGTGAGCTTGAGTCCCGCTTCAGGTAAAAACATGAGCCCCGCCTCCGGTGAGCCCTGCTTCTCCCTCTCTCCCTCTCTCTCTCTCTCTGTCTCTCTGTCTCTCTCTCTGCCCCTGGCTCACTTGCTCCCTCTCTCTCTTTCAAAAAAAAAAGCGGGGGCGCCTGGGTGGCTCAGTTGGTTAGGCGTCCAACTTTGGCTCAGGTCATGATCTCGCGGTTCATGGATTCGAGCCCCACGTCCAGCTCTGTGCTGACAGCTCGGAGCCTGGAGCCTGGAGCCTGCTTCGGATTCTGTGTCTCCCTTGCTCTCTGCCCCTCCCCCACTCACACTCTGTCTCTCTCTTCCTCAAGAATAAATAAACACGAAAAATAAAATTCAAATTCAAAGTTCAAACTAAAGTCCCGAGGAGGCACCACTGCTCGCTCACCTACTACGGTTGGTAAAATCAACAATACCAAATGCAAAGAAGCAACAGGGACCCTCACTGCTGGGGGAAATACGAACGCGAAATGTTAATACTAGTCACTTTGGAAGACAGTTCGGCAGATACTAATCACAGGGGAAAACGCCAAATTGAAGACAAACCCGAACTGAGGCACATTGTGTAAAACAACTGATTAGTACTCTTCAAATAAGGAAAGACAGAAAGTGTCACAGATCAGAGAAGACAAAAGAGCCATGACCACCAAAAACAGTGTGAGATCCTGAGCAGGATCTAGGAACAACAACAACAAAAAAAAAACATTAGGGCAAAAACTGGCGAAATCCGAATAAAATGCGTCGCTTAGTTAATTAGTATTTCAACAATGTTAGTTTCTTAGTTTTGACCAATGCCTCACGGTTAACCAAGACGTTAAAATCAGGAAAGCTGGGTGACGAACGTATCTCTACACTCAAACTGCAGTAGGGGGCTGATGTCAGCCTGATGACTGTCTCAAGTGACCTCAAAGAGAAACCAAAAACAAGAAGAACCAGAAAAGCAGTTAAGTGGCGGCTTGCAGGCAATATTTTTGAACAATCAGATATGGTAGAAACATAATGTGTGAAAACGAACCAAGGGTCTTTCATGCATCTACCAGGGAATCCGTAATCCTTAGTTTTTGCAACAAATTTATAACAAATCCTTAATTTTTACAAAACAACAAGTTTTACTACTTGTGACATGCAATCATACCTTGGAGAGCTGCTTCCAAGCACCCACACCCCTCCCCTTTTTGCGTAGAATCCCCTATAAACTGGCAAGATTCGAGAAAGTTCTTGGAGAGTGATCTGATACACTGTCTCCCAGGCTAGAGTCCTCGTAAAACAGCAGATGAAGCATTTGTCAACCTATTTTGAGGCTGGCTTTTTTTTTTTTTTAGAGGACATACCAAAAACCTGTATTATCTTTGCAGCCCTTCTATAATTCTGAAATTAATCCAAAGAAAATAAGACAAAGAAACCCGCAATGAGAAATACAGCCATGAAAGTGTCTACTACAGTAAACAGCATGTAAATAATTCTGAGAAGTTTGAAAGAAGTAGACACGGGTTAACAAGTGGGACACATAAAATGCCAGGGTGGCTCAGGCAAATGAACGAAACGCCCGTTCATCTTGATCAACCAAGAAGGGCCCCATGGAGGAGGAGTCCCTCCGTTGGGGTCTGCAGGGACATGTGCACAGGCGCAAAGGAAAGGCACAGTAAGTGTAAAAGCAACAGAATTTCCTTTCAACCAGAGTGCCACAGTTGCTGGAGCGGGGCTCCCCGTCAATCACTAGCACCACACCACGAACTTCCACCATGGCAGGGGTCTACGGCTGACTACAGCTCACAGCACCCGGGCTCAGCACTAAACGAGTGAATCCAGGGATACCCTGGCTGCCTTTGTCCATCCACCTCCACGCGGTAGGTTTTAATGGTTTTATTTTTTATTTTATTTTTTTTTTTTATTTGACGTTTATTTATTTTTGAGACATAGACAGAGCATGAACGGGGGAGGGGCAGCGAGAGAGGGAGACACAGAATCGGAAACAGGCTCCAGGCTCCCCATCTTGGCCAAAGTTTCTCCCCAATGGCGTCCAAGAAGGGCAAAAAATAAACATATATACAACTGGGTTTCTTTTCTTTCCCAAAGACCAAAACTGGGGCGCCTGGGTGGCTCAGTCGGTTAAGCATCCGACTTCGGCTCAGGTCATGATCTTGCGGTCCGTGAGTTCGAGCCCCGCGTCAGGCTCTGTGCTGACAGCTCAGAGCCTGGAGCCTGTTTCAGATTCTGTGTCTCCCTCTCTCTGACCCTCCCCCGTTCATGCTCTGCCTCTCTGTCTCAAAAATAAATAAACGTTAAAAAAAAAATTTAAAAAAAAAAAGACCAAAACTAACCTAAATGGCTTCAACTTAAATTATCTTTTATACGTGTTGATCTCAGGATATTCAAGGCACCAACACGGAGGGTGCCTTCTTCCTGCCCTACAGAACCCACGTCGAAAGTTAAATAATTCAAATCATTACGTGATGAGGGGTTTTATTAACTGTTGGCTTTCCTGTTATGTCCCCCACTAGACTAAGAACTTCTGGGTAGCAGGGATTTTGATTTCTAATTTGTTTCGCCTGATTCTAACTCAGTGCCCGGCACTTTGAAGGCTGAGTGATGAATGAACAGAACAAGTGAATAAATGATGGGAGAATGGAGGGATGAAGGGGCAAACAGATGGGCAGAGAGTGAAGGGGCAAACAGATGGGCAGAGCAGAATGACAGGGTCCAGGGCAGGGAGAAATTACTGCCGGCTGGTTATGAAGGGGGAGGAAAGGCTGAAGCTGGGTTGATCAATAATAAAAATGCAGATAAAGCTGCCTATTCAGGAGGCTTCCTCTCTGGTTTACTGCTGCTCAGGACATATCTCGGAAACTTGCTCTATTTCAAATCATGCCACCCTACCTCTGAGTTACCTTGTCCCCTCCCCGCCACCACCACCTCCATCTAGATCCGCCCATCCTTTGAAACCTAACTCAAGAAACCGGGAAAACGGATGAACATACTGCGGTACGTCCATACCACAACGTGCCGGTCAGCCGTACAAAGGAACGAAAGAAACGACAGACACGGGTAAAGCTCAAAAGCAGAAAGCAAAAGAAGCCAAACACAAAAAAAGACTGCAATATACACGGGATTCCATTTGTCTGGAAAGGGCAAAACAACAGGAACAAATCGGAACAGTGCTTGTCCGGAGCTGGGAGAGAGGAGGGGCAGGGAACTGCCTACGAAAGGACAAGGGAGGACTCTGGGGGAAATGAAAACTGGTCGGGGTCTAGATTGTACGCAGGTGTGTGCATTTGTCAACATCACGGAGGCACACGACACACCTAAAAGGGTGAATTCCATGGTATGTGAATTACACCTTAATTGCCCGGACTTTTCAAAAAGCCAAAACATAACCACCTCACTCAAATCCTGCTCTGAAAAGCACAGTATCACCAGGCTCTGCTTCGAGCGTTCATTTACCGTCCTCGTGACTCATGCCGCAATTCATCACGCCCTGTGGGTGCCCTGCTGTTGTCTCCAAATATTCTTTATTTTTATTACCTCCTCCTCACATGTCTGGGTCTTATCTCCCCCAACCAGATGGTCAATTCCCGGGAAACAGGAACTGTGTAGTATCGTGTCTCCTTTATCCACAAAGTAGCCAGGTCACGCATTATACACGGGAAGGTTTCAATCGATATTTGTTGATTTCAGTGAAAACCGGCTCCGCGATGTTATTTCAAGTACTCCTCCAATCCAAAGCTGAGTGTGACAAAGAGGCTCACCGATGTCCTTCTCTGTCAAACACCAAACGCGGGCTCCCCCAGGCAGCCTCTGCGCCTGTCGACATCATTCTTGTATGTCGCCCCCAGTAGCCCTCTAGCTGATTCGCCACTGACCTAAGGTACGGGACTGAAGATCTGCACGTGAACCTAGACCCAGTTGAGGACACTTCCCAGAAAGTGCGTAGACCACACGCGGGTACCTCCTCTCCCACCGTTGCTGACCTCACTTAAGCCCGGAGCTCATCACACACAGCACGATCACATTCCTCTTTTAACATTACAAACTCCACCAGTTTCTACTTCATTCTCCTTACATCTAAAATGCTGAGATTTCCCATTTCCAAAGGAGCCTGTTTTCAGTTCCTGAAAACAAACCAACGGTTACTTCTCTCCCTATAGTCCCTCAAACCTCATGAAGAGCCACTGTCTTCCTTAAACTGTGTATCTTCTCGCATCCTTTTAAACGGAAATTTCATCCTCCATAGTCTGTGACTGGGGGCAGGAAGTCTGTCCTGTGCTCCTCTAATCCCACGTTAGCAGCAGAAGGCTGTCCTATCACCTGGCAGAGCTTGGCCCTCGCTCTTCATCGGTTTCCCTCGGATATCTCCAGGCCACCTTGGTGAACCTACTTTCCATCGAACGGGGAGAGCAACATTCCCTTCAAGCACACTCTCCATGCACACCTGCCCTCACGCAATTCCACATTCCCTTCCACCCACTGCTCCTGCGTTCAGGCCGCTCCTCCCCCTCTCCTGACCACCGGGCACCACCGTGTCCTTGACCTGCCCTCCAGCAAGTTTTCCACCTTTTCTCTAGGGCAAGACCCTTCCTGCCTGCCTGACAACCTCCATTCCTTCCTTCCCTTCTTAGATTCTCACACTGAGAAAGACAACACAAAAAGTCTCTTCCGGAACAACCGGGACCCACAAACGTATTTTAAAATATTAGTGAAGAGAAAAAAAAAATCTTAATATATAGAAACATTTACATTGCATTTAACATAGAAAATATTTTCAGGTTACAGAAAAGAAACACCTATCTTCAGTTCTTCTCATGGACAAACACTCTTATGGTTGCTAAATTATCATAGACTTTTTGGAAGCTATAGCTCTAAGTAATGTTTCAAGCACTTCAACAGTAACTTAGCGAAAGGGGTTTTATTTATACCCATTTTAGAGAGTAGTGAAGCACTAAGGCCGTGAACATGTACATAAATACCCAATGCCCACCAACCAGAAGCTTATTAGACAGTACGAGGCGAACACAGGGCTTCACCTCCTACAGCGGAAAAGTGCTAAAGCGAACGTACAACGTGCATATGACCCTCAGCCCTACATAAGCAGAGGCAAGTGTTTAAAAATGAGCACGTAGAGGGGCACCTGGGTGGCTCAGTCGGTTAAGCGTCCAACTTCAGCTCAGGTCATGATCTCGTGGTTCGTGAGTTCGAGCCCCAGGCCGGGCTCTGTGCTGACAGCTCAGAACCTGGAGCCAGAGCCTGGAGACTGCTTCGGATTCTGTCTCCCTCTCTCTCTGCCCCTCCCCTGCTCACGCTCTCTCTCTCTCTCTTGAAAATAAACATTAAAATTTTTTTTTTTTTTAAAAAAGAAATGAATATGTAGAGGGGCACCTGGGTGGCTCAGTTGGTTGAATGTCCAACTCTTGATCTGGGCTCAGGTCATGATCCCAAGGTAGTGGGACCCAGCCCAGCATCAGGCTCCACGCTGAGCACAGAGCCTGCCTGAGATTCTCTCTCTTTGTCCCTCTGCCCCTCTCCCACACTCTCTCTCAAATTTAAAAAAAAAAAAAAAGATTCTCTCCCTCTGACTCTCTCCCCCCATGCACGCTCTCTCTCCGAAAAACAATTTTTTACATTTAAAAAAAACACATGAATACATGTAAACGGAAAACGGAAAAGTTTAAGATGTGGAAACCTGTTCATTTAGACCCTGTGCCACGCAAAACCGTCCGCACGATTTTAATTCCTGCTAGAACACACAGCGGGAGGTTCACAGCTGCTCACACTGTCCTGAGAAATTCTCAGTGGTTCTCTAGCCTCCAAGCACCTCAGGTTACTTAGTGCCTTAGCTCCAAGCACAGAATGGACCTGTTGTTTTTATTTCCAGTGCAAAAGGAGTGGGAACATTTTCCCCTGAGGGTCCGGAGACACTACGATGTAATCATGTATTTCCAAGATCAGCTGAGAGGCCAGAAGGTCCCTGAAAGATGTGCTCTGTGGCAGAAATCAAGGTTGCAAAAGAAAAAAAAAAGAGAGAGACACCCTTGAACTGTTGCAGAGTCTGGAGTGTAAGGGGTGGTCACACCTTCCATGTACAGTGATGAGAGAAAATGACAATTTGGATTCCAAGAGGAAAAACATCCATTCCTACTAATGTTCACACTGCTACTCAGCTTAGTATAATTTTGGTTTAAAAGTGCGAGTCTGCAATGGGGCCAACTGGGCACGCCCCATATCCCTTCCAGCAACCAGGGTGGGCGCAGGGAGGCATGTGATCCCTGTATTCCTCTAAGTTTTCCAAAGCACCATAATAAGGTGGAAAACTGGTTTGTTTCACAAGAGCAAATTCTCCCATGCATTTGGTGATGTGAGCAGAATACTGCAATGCTCTTTAAAAATTAAGCCTAGGGCGCCTGGGTGGCGCAGTCGGTTAAGCGTCCGACTTCAGCCAGGTCACGATCTCGCGTTCCGGGAGTTCGGGCCCCGAGTCGGGCTCTGGGCTGATGGCTCGGAGCCTGGAGCCTGTTTCCGATTCTGTGTCTCCCTCTCTCTCTGCCCCTCCCCCGTTCATGCTCTGTCTCTCTCTGTCCCAAAAATAAATAAACGTTGAAAAAAATATATATTAAAAAAAAATAAAAATTAAGCCTACTATGGGGTGCCTGGGTGGCTCAGTCAGTTAAGCGACCAGCTTCGGCTCAGGTCATGATCTCACAGTCCGTGGGTTCGACCCCTGCATCTGTCTCTGTGCTGACAGCTCAGAACCTGGAGCCTGCTTCGGATTCTGTGTCTCCCTCTCTCTCTGCCCCTCCCCCGTTCATGCTCTGTCTCTCTCTGTCTCAAAAAAAAAAAAAAAAAGTTAAAAAAAATTTTTTTAAATAAAAAGTCGGTAGATATTAAAAACCAAGGAGGGGGCGCCTGGGTGGCGCAGTCGGTTAAGCGTCCGACTTCAGCCAGGTCACGATCTCGCGGTCCGTGAGTTCGAGCCCCGCGTCGGGCTCTGGGCTGATGGCTCGGAGCCTGGAGCCTGTTTCCAATTCTGTGTCTCCCTCTCTCTCTGCCCCTCCCCCGTTCATGCTCTGTCTCTCTCTGTCCCAAAAATGAAAATAAACATTAAAAAAAAAAAATTAAAAAAAAAAATTTTTTTAAATAAAAAAAAAAAAAAGGAGAAAAAAAATGAAAAGAAAGGAAAACCAAAGCTAAAGAGTGCATCAGTGAACGCCAGGTAACGCCCAAATGGGGCATTAGGAGATAAGGAATATAAATACAATTAAGAAACCCCCGGGGGGGGGGGGGGGGGACACAGAAGTGCCAACATTGATGTAAAGGAAGCTGCAAGCAGGAGGGGGGGAGGACAGGAGAGGCAGTGATTGACAAGGCAAGATGAAAACGTCCCCCCAAAAGAAAGATAGCATTCTTAGATTGAAAGGGCCCTCCAGCACCGAACAATTAACTAATGGGCAAAAGAAAATCCATTAGATTGAAACTTGAGAACACCAAGGACACGTATATCATTAAAAACTAATCAAAAAGGAAAATAGCTTAGCTGCAAAGGAACAAGAGTCTGATGGACGTAGATTCTCATCAGCAAATCTGGGTACAGGAAGATAATGAAGCGATCTCCTTAAAGCACTGAAGGAAAAGAGTTTGGAGGCTAGACCTCTGTATTCAGCAAAACTGTCGCTTAATTGGGAGGATGACATAAGAGCATTTTCAGGGACACGGAGAAACCCTTTACACTCCCAGCTGGTCACTGGGAGATCCTGGGGGATCTACTCCAACAAGAAGAGTGGTACACAAGGAAGCCTGGTGAGCAAAGAAAACAGTGAACACGCTCAGAAGCCAACTCAGGTGATTTCAGCAGAGAAGGCAGTAGGGGAGGGAGTCAGACAGCCAAGCTCCAGTCTTCCTTTTGTCTGCGGGGCCAAGAGTGGGGAGGAAAAGGATTCATGTGCTGATTAGTTCTCGCCTGTGTTAGGAGGAAAAAACAGTATGCGTTACTCACAATTTAAAAGTACCCTCCAGGGACGCCTGGGTGGCGCAGTGTCATGATCTCATGGCTCATGAGTTCGAGCCCCGTGCCGGGCTCTGCGCTGACAGCTCGGAGCCTGGAGCCTGGAGCTGCTTCGGATTCTGTGTCTCCCTCTCTCTCTGCCCCTCCCCTGCTCGTGCTCTGTCTCTGTCTCTCAAAAATAATAAATAAACGTTAAAAAAAAAATTTTAAGTATCCTCTACAAGAATAACTTTACACATGTAAGTTTCAAAAAGCTAAGAAAAAATATTATCAAAGAAAACTTGAAACAACAAGAGCATAATTTGTGAAGGTAAATATTGATAAGTTGGATTTTGTTAAAATGGAAAACATACGCTCTGCAAAAGACACTTAGAGAATGAAAGACAAGCCACAGACTGGGAGAAGATATCTGCAAAACATATCTTTCATGGTGAACCACCGGTTCAAATCTTTTGCCCATTTGTAAATCAAGTTACATGTTTTCTTATTGCTGAGTTTGAAGAGTTCTTTGTAGGAGTGCCTGGGTGGCTCAGGCCGTGAAGCATCCGACTCCGGCTCAGGTCTGATCTCACCATTCATGAGTTCGAGCCTCACATCAGGCTCTGTGCTGACAGCTCAGAGCCTGGAGCCTGCTTCGGATTCTGTGTGTATGTGTGTGTGTCTCTCTCTGACTCTCTCTCTCTGTCTCTCTCTCTCTCTCTCTCTCTGAAACAAACATTGAAGAGTTCTTTGTATTTAGATACAAAAAGATATACAGATGTCAGAGAAGCATATGAAAAGATGCTCCACATCACGCGTCATTAGGGAATTGCAAAGGACAGCAAGTATTAGAATGGCTAAAATCCAAAACACCGATGGCACCAAATGCCGGTGAGGATGTGCAACGGCAGGAATCCTTACTCACTGCTGGTAAGAATGTACAATGCCACAGCCTCTCTAGAAGACAGTTCGGCAGCTTCTTATAAAATTAAGTATGCTCTCATTATATGATCAGATTACCCAAAGGAGTTGCAAATGTATGTCCACACACAAACCTGCACACAGACCTTCACAGCAGGTTTATTCCTAAGTGCCAAAACTTGGAAGCAACCAAGATATCCTTCAGTAGCTTAATGGATAAATAAACTGTGGTCCATCCAGGCAACAGACCATTATTCAGGGATTTTAAAAAACAGCTTGATATCAAGCTGTGAAAAGGCATGGATGAGTCTTAAATGCGAATCACTAAGCGAAGAAGCCAGTCTGAAAACGTCCTGTAGGATTCCAACCAAATGATATTCTGGAAAAGGCAAAACGATGGAGACACTAAAAAGATCAGTGGTAGCCAGGGGCCGGGGACAGAGGAGGATAAACAGGTAAAGCCCAGGGGACCTACAGAGCAGTGACAATACTCTGTGATTCTATAATGGTGGATACATGTCATTAGACATTTGTCACGGTGCAACACTACAGTGCTGACCTCACGGCGTGATGCCGCAGCACTGAGTTCACACTCAGTGCTATCGCCACATCCAAGGTCTCATCTGCCCTGTGTGGTATTTCTGGCACGGCGTTGATACATCCTGTCCACATTCTGCCTGAAAGAGCCTTACGGTGGACGTAGAACCACAGGATACGTCTCCTACCCAGGGTATCTTCAGTCATATCCTACAGCCATGCTCCTAAGGCCAAGACCTCTGCTGAAACAGACCACAGACTACAGACAACATAGCTCTCTATCACACAGACACAGCTTGAGAGTCAGATCTTCCCCTTAAAGCAAAACAACCACATGCCAATGGAACAAGGTATCAGACTGCTAACGACAGCACAAGTATCATCTCGGTTACCCACACTGTATTTGGTATCACAGCCCACGATTTCATCAATGTTAAAAGAAATTCCCAAAAACTCAAAGTTCAGGGATGATCTAAAAAGCCTAGCTTTATCCCCTGGTAACAAAACCTACCTTGCCTTCCCAACAAGACTCAGTGCCATGGACAGCCTAATGGTGTTTGAACATGGCCCTTGGGTTACTTTTTCTTCTGTATTTACTTTCTCCATTTCTGGGGGACAGCCATTTGAGGACTACATTATGAAGAAAATATACACTCAGAGGAAAACATTTTTAAGATATGTGTCTTTAAAAAACTCGACTCTAATTACTGACCGGTGTCTGGGAAGAGGAAATTGCTACCAAAATGCCCACTGGTCATGAGGGAGGTTGTCATAGGGGTGGGTAAGATTTGCCAGCTTCTCTCTCTAGACCGTGCAGCACGGGGCCAAAGGTTCATTTAATATAAATTGCAGGTGCATAATATTTGAAGATCCTCTCTGCAAATATTGACTGATGATCTCAGACGACAAAGACTCAAGCAAGTAGGTTTTGTTAGATATTAGGTTCAAAGAAATATAACAGAATCTCAAGTACAGTAGCCCCCCTTATGCACAAAGACACGTTCCAACACCCCCAGCGGATGCCTGAAACCGTGGATAGTACTGAGCCCTATATATATATATACATATATATATGTGTATATATATATATATACACATATATACACACATATATATGTATATACATATATATATATACATATACATATATATAGCCCTATATATATACACTATGTTTTTCCTGTATGTAATACATATCTGTGATAAAGTTAAATTTATAAATTAGACACAGTAAGAGACTAATAGCTACTAATAAACAGATCAATTGTAACAACAATATACCACAATAAAATTAATGTGAATGTGGCCTCTCCCTCAAAATAACTTTTTACACTGCAATCACCCTTCCTCTTGTGATGATGGGACACGATAAAATGCCCACGTGATGAGATGAAGTGAGGTCAGTGACACCGGCATTGTGACGCAGCGTTAGGCTACTGTGGACCCTCTACCAATTGCTCAAAACGAGAATCATCTGTTTCCAGATGATGTTCTGCCTTGTGATTGAAACTGTGGAAAGCAAAACCAAACATATTGGTCATATTGCACTATGACCCAGTTAATTTTCAAAATAAACTCAAGGTGGATCGCTTACATTGTGCCCAATAGAGATTTACTCAGTGCCAGAGAAAGACAAAATAAGCCTGAAAAGAATACTGGAAGAGTAGAAAGACATGGACCCCAGGCGGTCGCCGCCCCTGGAACACCAGGCAGGTTCCAGAATGTAACCTGTCAGAGCCTTGGTTTCCTCCCCCAGAGGGGAGGATGTTGGGCTCCCAGATAATTTTATTGCTGAAAGTCTACAATTCCATGAATAGTCAACCACAAGTGCTTGGACAAGACGATCTATGACAGTGTTGTCCAATGGAAATACAACGCAAGCTACATACACAATCTGAACTTTTCTCATAGGCACGCTTAAAAAAAATACAAAGAATGGGGCGCCTGGGTGGCGCAGTCGGTTAAGTGTCCGACTTCAACCAGGTCACGATCTCGCGGTCCGTGAGTTCGAGCCCCGCGTCAGGCTCTGGGCTGATGGCTCGGAGCCTGGAGCCTGTTTCCGATTCTGTGTCTCCCTCTCTCTCTGCCCCTCCCCCGTTCATGCTCTGTCTCTCTCTGTCCCAAAAATAAAATAAAACGTTGAAAAAAAAATTAAAAAAAAAAAATACAAAGAAATGGAAAATAATGGGAATAATATATTTTATTTAACTTGACCAATCCCAAGTATGATTTCAATATGTAAGAAACACCATATATTACTCATGCGATGTCTCAGATTCTTTTTTCCTACTAAGCCTTCAGAATGCAGTGTGCACACTACACTGGGTTCTGACTCTCAAGTGCCCAGTAACCCCCTGCGGCTGGTGGCCGCCATCTTGGATGGCACAGAGTCACCTGTGACTCTGATAATGTCTGACTCTCTGAAGTATCGCCCACTTCTGCGAAGTGCCTGGGCTCTCAAAGGACAAATAATGGACAGGCAAGATGGATAGACGTTTCTACTTGTCTGGTTCCATCTCTACACCACGTCCATTCCAACTCAGCTGTGCTCCCCAGTCATTCTCTCTTTGCATCTCTGATGCTTCCCTGGATCAGGCCCTCATTATTCCTCACCTGGAATACCGTAACAGCCCCTACCTGTGCACTTTATTTTACCTGAGGCCCCCTCAGTCACTTGCCCACAGTGGTGTCTTCCCTTCCAGAATATCTGCCCACACCCTGACATCTGAAAATCAGAGAGTGGAAGAGCTAAATAGAGTGGAACAGACATATTTCCAAGCATCAGGAAGGTCACCATGAGCATGAACGTAGGGCAGACCCCGAGAGCGTATTTCTAAAACTCTCAGCAGCACAAGTGAACAGCACAGGTAATCTGGGGAAGGGACCGTGGGGGCGGGGGACACCACAGAAACCCCTCACACTATCCTACACTCTTAGCAATTCGGTTAAACTCAGCTGTGGAGCGAGGCTCCTGAGATTCAAGAACAAAAGGTCACTTAGTTTGTTTGCTAGACAAACAGTAACTACTTCTTTGGGGGTCCAAAGACAAAAATTCTGCAGTTTTAAAACCCAAGTTCTGTTTCCTCGGTGCAAATTAAAAAAAGCAAAAAGAAAATGGAAAAGAGTCTTAAATAAGGATAATCATTACGTGGCTAAAAATAGCTCATAAGAGGCCTGATCCTGTGGGGCACGAAGCTGAACAGCTTGCCAGTCTGCAGTGTCTCCCTCTGAATGTGAATGAGCTTGTCCATGATATGAAGGCATCACTGAAGGCCGGTGAAAAAAAAAAGCAACCCTCCCTGAACTTAGGATCTGGAATGAGCTTCCAAATGTCAGAGCAGAGAGGTCCTTACTCCGTGTAGTATTTGCTTACTCTAGTTTCCTGTACGACCAGTCTCGGTAATGCGCTTAAAATATTTACAGTAATCCAGGGCTCCTCAGTGCTGATCGCGGCCCACACAGCACCCCTCGGGACAGAGGAGGGAGAAGCAGCCCCCAAACGCTTCACCGAAATGTGTGAAATGTCACATTTGCTTATTATTCAGCATGAGATTACAAGTCTAGAAAGTCTACTTGCAAATGTAAAACCTCTAGTTCAAAGTTAACTGAGATTAGGTCACTTTTTCGGGTGACAGGTGATGTTATATCAGATTCTGATTCTTACAAGCAATGAGCAGAGTAAGAGATGAACTGTCCGAGGAAGAGACACGCACACGCGGGCGCGCGCACACACACACGTTCGTGCTGACACAGGGAGCCCTCCACAATCACTACTGATGAATGAACATTACTACTCGTGCACCCTGATGAACACATCTTTGCAGGAAAGACCCAGGTGTCCACGTGTGACCGTGTCCCTACAGGTCGTCAGGGTATTTCGCGTGGGCAACCAACCATCCTGGCTTCCTTGGTGCTCTGTCCTGGTGAGGGCTCTCTCCCAGGTCTTATTCCGGAGTTTGCCCTTAACGACGGGGAAGAACTCCCAGGGCATGAACATGACATCACTTTTATTTTTAGACTTTCTTAACAGTTGTTAGCATCGGCCCTGAGCACTTTCCCCGGCCTAAATGGATGTAAATAAGATCTTGTGTCTAGTGCGGCATTGACCGCAGGTTATATTTAGTAAATGTAAAGATCCAAGAAGGAAAGGCAGAGGCTCACCTTTAAGGGTGTTCTATGCACATCCTCCCCTCAATGTCTGCAGAGTGTTTTAGAGAATAACTTGAATTGAAACGTCAGTCTCGCTGGCACCTCGGTCAGATAAGGGTTGAAGGTAAAACATCCGCTGTAAAAGTTAAGTCAATTATTAAGCAACTGAAGCCGTCAACTAGGGTGTTTACTGGCCACCTGTAGGGGAAAAAAGGGGCCTTGACGGTAGGACAAATGAACAGCAGGGGAAAGTCTCCAGAGACACTGGAGGATGAATTCTCTACGTGTATCAGAGTGCTTGGCGGGTGATCACATACACCCGGATAAGGACACGCGAAGAATGCTTTAATGCTCGAGTGGTGACTTCATACACTCATGTCCTCCGCAGGCCTCCATCGTGAGATTTAACCCGGCGAAATGGTGAGAGGTGACCAATTCCGCGGTCATGCAGGGTACGAGTTTACCTTGTATATTGTCAATACAAGCGTGATTGCATCACAAAGTTCTCTTAATGTAGCAAATAATTAAGGCATGCACTTCTTTTTTTTTTTTTAAGTGTATTTATTTTTGACAGAGAGAGAGGCAGAGCATGAGCAGGGGAGAGGCAGAGAGAGATGGAGACACAGACTTGGAAGCAGGCTCCAGGCTCTGAATTGTCAGCACAGAGCCTGACGCGGGGCTCGAACTCACAAACTGCGAGATCATGACCTGAGCTGAAGTCAGATGCTCAACCAACTGAGCCACCCAGGCGCCCCAAGGCATGCACTTTTATACACATTACTAATCACAACCACCCCATGGGGTACAAAATGTAATTTTCATTCACATCTATAATAGAAATAAAGGAAGCTTTCCAACGTCATACAGAACTGAATCCAATTCTCTCGGATCCTGAAGCTAGGTATTTGAACCCCGATGCATACTGCCATCAAGAAAGTTCCAAACACAGGGCGCCTGGGTGGCTCAGTCGGTTAAGCGTCTGACTTCGGCTCAGGTCATGACCTCGCGGTCCGTGAGTTCGAGCTCCGTGTCGGGCTCTGTGCTGACAGCTCGGAGCCTGGAGCCTGTTTCAGATTCTGTGTCTCCCTCTCTCTCTGACCCTCCCCCGTTCATGCTCTGTCTCTCTCTGTCTCAAAAATAAATAAACGTTAAAAAAAAAAATTTTTTAAGAAAGTTCCAAACACAATCTAGACCATTAGACCAAGTCCGAAATTGATCCATGACAGAGCTCAGTCAAAGCTCTGAGTACCCACAGGATAGACAGTAGAGAAAACAGAAGCAGGAGCAATTAGGCCTAACTCTTTATGTCTTTCCATTTGAGGAACAGAAAACAAAAACAGAACCTGTTCTGTTCAGCTTGGGTGTGATACTGAACCACGTGCACCGGAGGTGGCCAAAAGCACACTGGACTTGGGGGATTAGCTGGTCCTGTCAGAAATTAACCAAGAGGCAAGGAGTGTCTCTGAACTGTCTTTGTCCTCGGTGAAACGGGAGGATCTGGCCATTTCTGAGACGCCGTCCCGCCCTTCGTGATGAAAGACAACGTCTGTGTTTCTGAGTTGCCGCCTGGGTATTTTACGGCATGGCTCCCCTACTCACACCCAGGGTCTGGACATTCACGTATGGACTTGAGCTTGGGAGGGCCCCGAAAGTTGCCACTGTGCCTTCCCCGAGGCATCTTTTAAAATAACCCCTTCGGGGCGCCTGGGTGGCTCAGTCGGTTAAGCATCCGACTTCAGCCCGGGTCACGATCTCGCGGTCCATGAGTTCGAGCCCCGCGTCGGGCTCTGGGCTGATGGCTCAGAGCCTGGAGCCTGCTTCCGATTCTGTGTCTCCCTCTCTCTCTGCCCCTCCCCCGTTCATGCTCTGTCTCTCTCTGTCTCAAAAATAAATAAAAACGTTAAAAACAATTAAAAAAATAAAATAAAATAAAATAAAATAAAATAAAATAAAATAAAATAACCCCTTCGAGTTAAGGTCGTCAGAAGTTACTGCCCTCCACCCTGACCACCTTATAGGAAACAGGTGCTTGCTACCCTGTTCTCTGCCTCCGGCTCGCTCATGCCCCCCCGGATGGAGGACCGCCCTCCCCCCCAGCTCACTGCACCCCCAGCCCCATTTCTGGGCTTTGCGGGTAATAACTCTGGTGACTCCTCCCTTTGTGTAAGCGTACCAAAACCGCACCTTTGGTCAAAACGACCCGGAGGGCTTTCACTTTCCCAAAGCGGGCGCTTGGGGGCTGAGGGAGCCCCCTGCCAGCCTCAGGCAAGTGGCCTTCGCCTCCTCACTCCGCAGGCCATGATCTGCACAGTCTTAATTCAACACGCCAGCCAGCCAGGCCTCCCGGCACACGTTCTAACAGAAGAGCTCTCTCCACTTTCCGCTGCCCTCACTTTCCCACTTGGCCCCTTGAAACGTGGGGCAGGTGGTTATGGGAAAACTGAGTCCACACGGGAACTCCTTATAAACAAAACAAAACAAAACAAAACCCACCTTTGAGGACCAGGAGAGGACAGAGGACATGGATGGGTCCAGGGTGGGGCTGGGAGGAGGACACTGGGGACAGTTTCTGGAAGATCTGCCGTCCCCCTCCGGTTTCCGTCTCTGGTCCGTGCGCTGGCTGCCCACCCGCTCTCCATTGCTAATCTTCTGTCATTTAAGCCAAATCCCTAAATTTAATAAAACAGGGAGGAAGCTTCTTTCCTAGATACCTCTGACGTCACAGTCTGTAAAATACAGCTCTCTCTTCCGTTCTGTCCTCACAGCTCACCTCACCCTGCACACCCATACACACACTCACAGATTCATCACTCATCCGTGTGCGCTGCCCGCGAGTGTTACCTTCCACGAGCTGTCACAGGCCATGCGTGCCACGGTGAGGCAGAGGAAGAGGGTTGTGCACGCCGACCCCATGTGTTGTATCCAACCACTAGGGCCACAAGCTCCACGAGAGAGCACCTGCTCCGCTCACCGCTGCGTTTCTAGCACCAGGAGCGGTGTCTGGCACGCGGTGGGCACTCAGTACGTATTTGTTAAAATCACCAGCTCCAGTTCCGCTCTGTCCCCCTTCCTGGACTGAAAGGCTCCTCCCTGGGCCAACGGTACGCTCCAGGTAGGCCGGGGGGCCACCCCTGGTCAGTCTCTGTATTCCCATCACCTGGTAAAATATCTGAGCCACACGGACACCGAACATATATTTGGAGAAAGGGAGAATTGGCAAAAGTACCTTTGAATATCCAGATGAAGACAGGAGTCAAAGATATCTCATGAGCAAAAAATAATCATCCCAGAATTATTTTACTAAATAGTACGCAGCTGAGCACATCATCTTGAAGCAGACGGTGGCCTTTGATCCCTTCACTACGAGTTTATAAAAAATGAGAATAATTTCAACGGAGTACCCCTGGCCCAGACCCCGCCAAGATGACATCAAGCAGGAGGTAATGCGTCAAGCACAGAGCTTATCAAACACAGAGGCTCTGCCGTGTTACAGAAACAGGTGATGTACAATGCAATTTCCCCGAGGAAACATCCTATCAATGAAACTATAATAATTTCAGTCCACTGTCTTAAACTGAGAGTTTATTACAGGATCTGAAACTTGACAACTATTTTCTTTTGACGAAAAATCACTACAGTTTACCTTGGTTTTTTTTTTTTTTCATGAAACGTTTTGAGATCGTTTTAGATCCACATGCAGTTGTAGGAAACACAGATCCTGTGTACCCTTTACCCAGCTTTCCCCCGTGGAAACACCTTTCAAAATTATAGCACAATATCACAACCAGGGCACTGCCATTGGATAAGTCAGGACACAGAACATTCTTACCACCCCAAGGATCTCTCACGTTGCCGTTTGATCCTTCCTGCCCGTATGCCCTCCTTCATTTCCGGCAACCACCAACCTATTCCCCATTCCTATAATTTTGCCATTTCATGAATGTCATATGAACAGGATAAGGTGACACATAGTCTTCGTAATTGGACTTTTTTTTTTTAATTTTTTTTTAACGTTTATTTATTTTTGAGACAGAGAGAGACAGAGCATGAACGGGGGAGGGGCAGAGAGAGAGGGAGACACAGAATCGGAAACAGGCTCCAGGCTCCGAGCGGTCAGCACAGAGCCCGACGCGGGGCTCGAACTCACGGACTGCGAGATCATGACCTGAGCCGAAGTCAGCCACTTAACCGACTGAGCCACCCAGGCGCCCCCGTAATTGGACTTTTTGTACTCAGCACAACTCCCTGGAGACCCACTCCAGTTGTGGTGTTTCCAGTATTTGGTTCCTGCGTATTGCCGTGTAGTATTACATGGTATGGATATACCACAGCTTGTTTATCCTTTCGGCCATCGAAAGACATGCAAATTTTGGCTATGATGAATAGAGCTGCTATGGATATTCACGCATAAGTTTTTGTGTAAAGACAGGTTTCCATTTCTCTGAAATGAATGCCCAAGAGGACAACTGCCATGTCAAATGACAGTTGTGTGTTCAGCTTTATAAGAAACTACCATAGCCAAATTATATAAAGAGTTTATACAACTCAATACCCCAAAAAAATCCAATTAAAAATGGTCAGAAGACTTGATTAGGCATTTTTCTTTCTTTTTTTTATTAATAATTTATTTATGTATTTAATTTACGTTGAATAGACATTTTTCCAAAGACATCCAGATGGCCAACAGGCACATGAAACGATGCTCAACATCACTCCTCATTGGGGAAATACAAATCAAAACCACACTGAGATATCCCCTCACACAGGTCAGAGTGGCTAAAATGAACAAATCAGGAGACTATAGATGCTGGCGAGGATGTGGAGAAACGGGAACCCTCTTGCACGGTTGGTGGGAACGCAAACTGGTGCAACCGCTCTGGAAAACAGTGCGGACGTACCTCAAAAAATTAAAAATAGGTCTACCCTATGACCCGGCAATAGCACTGCTAGGAATTTACCCAGAGGATATAGGAGTGCTGATGCATAGGAGCACTTGTACCCCAATGTTAACAGCAGCGCTTTCAACAATAGCCAAATTATGGAAAGAGCCTAAATGTCCATCAACGGATGAATGGATAAAGAAATTGTGGTTTATATACACAATGGAATAGCACATGGCAACGAGAAAAAATGAAATATGGCCTTTTGTAGCAACGTGGATGGAACTGGAGAGTGTTATGCTAAGTGAAATAAGTCATAAGAGAAAGACAGACACCATATGTTTTCACTCTTACGTGGATCCTGAGAAACTTAACAGAAGACCATGGGGGAGGGGAAGGAAAAAAAAGAGAGGGAGGGAGCCAAACCATAAGAGACTCTTAAACACGGAGAACAAACTGAGGGTTGATGGGGGGTGGGGAGAGGGGAAAGTGGGTGGTGGGCATTGAGGAGGGCACCGGTTGGGATGAGCACTGGGTGTTGTATGGAAACCAATTTGACAATAAATGTCATAATAAAAAATAATAAAATAATAAAATAAAATAGTTTATACAACTCAATACCCCCCAAAAATCCAATTAAAAATGGTCAGAAGACCTGAACAGACATGTCTTTCTTTATTAATAATTTATTTATTTTTTAATTTACATTGAATAGACATTTTTCCAAAGAAGACATCCAGGTGGCCAACAGACACATAAAAAGGTGCTCAACATCACTCATCATCAGGGAAATGCAAACCAAAACCACATGAGATGTCACTCTACGCCTGTCAGAATGGCAGGTATGGGAAAGACAAGAAATAACAAGTGTAGGTGAGGGTGTGGGGAAAAGAGAAACCTTGTACACCGTTGGCAGGAATGTGGATTGGTGCAGCATGGTGAAAACAAAAAAACACAGAGTTTCCTCAAGAAATTAGAAACAGAAATACTATATACCCCGGTAATTCCACTACTGGGTGTTTAGCCAAAGAAAACAAAAACATTAATTCAAAAAAGACAGAAGAACTCCTATGTTCACTGCAGCATTATTTACAATGGCCAAGAAATGGAAGCAACCTGATTGTCCACTGACAACTGTGTACTGATCATTGAGACGGATAAATATATATACATACGTATACACACATACAATGGAATATACCCCGCCGTAAAATGAATGAAATCTTGCCATTTGCTAACATGGATCAGCCTAGGGGGTATTATGCTAAGTGAAAGCAGTCACAGACAATACCATATTCCACTTATCTGTGGAATCTAAAAAACAAAAGCAGCAGAAACAGACCCATAAATACAGAGAACAAACGGATGGCTGCCAGAGCAGAGGCGAGTGGGAGACGGACAAAACGGACGGAGAAGGGCGGGAGGGAGAGGCTTCCACAAGTCTGGATGAGTAAGTCAGGGGGGTGAAAGGTACAGCATAGAGAACAGAGTCAACACGCTGAGTGGTGACAGTCGGGGGCCAGACTCGTGGTGAGCACAGCATAACACACAGAGATGTCACATCATATCGCTGTGTCGTGCACCTGAAACCGATGTGACGTTGTGTGTCAACCATGCTTCGATCAAAAAAGGGAAAGAAAGAAAAGAAACTGCTAAACATTCTTCCTGAGTGGCTGTGCCGTCTTACATCCCCAGCAACAATGTCGGAATGATCCGCTTCCTCTGCATCCTTGCCAGGATTTGCTGAGGTCACTATTTTTTATTATGGCCATTCTGATACGGGGGCCAGGACGCACTCTTCCTGAACACAAAGACCCAGGGAGGAAAGAGGAAAGGGAAAGACTTCACAACCACCCAGGTAGCTTTAAGCATTCTGCTGGTCCCTGACCAGTGTCTTAAAATGCACAATAAACCCGCCTCTGCCCTAAAGTACTGAGTAGGAAGTACAGAGTGCTTCCTTAGAGTCCTACAGAACAGCTGCGGACTCCAGCACCATTCCTCAACAGAGAGTTCTGGAAGCATTAATGTTCTAAGAGCAGAGCAAGAATGGCCCTTCTGGTCAAACTTTAATTGGCAGTACTAATGAATGTAATCAAATAAGAAAAACATATGAGTTATAACAATTATGAAGGAAGAAATGAAATTAATATTTGCAGATAACGTCTACACACACAAAATTAAAGCAACCCTAAGCTTCGAAAATTTATGACAGTTCACTAGGTTGTTGATACAACAGTCAACATTAAAATTCGTTTCCTAGACGTCAGCAACAACCAATTAAAAACGTAATTTTTGAATAAGCTCATTTATTCTCGGAACAGAATTATCTTGCAATAAACCTTTTAAAATGCATAGAAATTTATGGAGAAAATTACGACACTTTAACAAAAGACCCAGGGGCGCCTGGGTGGCTCAGTCGGTTAAGCCTCCGACTCAGGGCATGATCTCACAGCTGGTGAGTTCAAGCCCCGCATTGGGCTCTGTACTGACAGCTCGGAGCCTAGAGCCCGCTTCACATTCTGTGTCTCCCTCTCTCTGCCTCTCCCCCACCTACGCTCTTTCTCAAAAATAAATAAACATTAAAAAAAATTTTTTAAGACATAAAAGACATATATAAATGATGAGAATACCATGTTTATGGTTAAAGGGACATTTTTTAAATGTCTACTCGCTCCAGATTAATCTATAAACTTAATGCAAATTTAACCCAAATTGTTGTTGGTTTGTTTCATTTCATTTTAGAAAAGGTTCTTCGAGGGGCGCCCGGGTGGCTCAGCCGGTTGAGCATCCGACTTCAGCTCAGGTCAGGAGCTTGTGGTTTGTGGGTTCCAGCCCCACGTTGGGCTCTGTGCTGACAGCTCGGAGCCTGGAGCCTCCTTCGGATTCTGTTTCTCTCTGTCTCTCCCCCTCCCCTGCTCACACCCTCACTCTCAAAATAAATAAACGCTAAAAAAAAAAAAAAAAAAGACTTGTTTGAAATGAAAAGCAAAGAGAAAAGAAAAGAAGAAAAGGTTCTTTGAAAAACCTCTTCCACATGAAGGAGTAAAGTACCAAAAAGAGTCTCTGCAGAATGGGTGGTGATAGTGCCAGTTCTGCTGGTGGCAATGTCCCACTCATGGTGTCGCACCTCCATCAACTGGAAAGCAGTTTCAAAGCTCAGGACACTCCTGGGCTAACCCTCCAGCATGGACCGGCTTTCCCCTTGCAGCACCCCCAGCCCCAGCACTTCCCTCCGTCCTGGTCCATCATCCAAACTCAGCCTATCGTTGCTCAGTCTCCCCCTTTGCTACAAAATTCAGCCAAGAGTTTTCTGTACTTGCTGTCTCCAATATCTGTCCCCTTAAGTCTCTCTGAAGGTGTTCTGTAGACGTTCTTGCCCACGCGTCCACAAAACAGTTCCGTGCAAGGTCACCCCTGCCCTCCATGACGGGCTGTCGGCAGGTGGTGCCTCTCCTGGGCTCCCAGCAGCACTGGGCACAGCTGAGCACTCCTGCCCTCCGCACGGCTGGCTCACTGAGCTTCAGAGGACCTCGCCGGGCTTCCCCTCGACCATCCTCTCAGCCCCTTGGCGGTTGCCCTAACCTTGAAATGTCACCACACCTAGGGCTCCGTCCAAGGACCTTTCCCTTCTGGGCCACATCTATACACCCTGGCTACGTAACTTGCAGGGCCCGCTGCAAAATCTAACTGCAGGCCCCTCATTCAAAACCCATTAAGGCCTCCAAGACAGCGACAACACAGCATTAAAGCCAACGCAGGACTCGCGCAAGAGGGGGGCTCTGTGCGACCCGACCGTCACACAGTGGCGCCTTCTTCCACTCTCTTTCTCCTCCCAGCCACCTTTGATGCTCTGTTTACTGAAGCCTCAATCCGTATCAGGAACAACGCTATTGCCTCTGCCTTCAAACATATGGCGGCGGCCCTGCCCGCTCTCCCCGCCCCTCCGCCCCGTTCCGCTCCACCTAAGCACTGTCACAGGTACCATCCGGCCCCCGGACGGCCGCTGTCCCCTCCCAGCGGGGCTCCCTGCCTCAGCCCGCACTCGGCACTGCCTAGTCTCGGCCAGCGATCCTCTCGCACTGGGATCCTCTCCTCCAAGCAGTCTGAAGGCGCCCGGACGATAACGTGGAAACACTGGTCTGCCGTTTCCATCTCACATGACTCAACCAGAGAAATGGGAAAGTCACTTATTTTTAGAAGCCTACTTTCTCAAAACAAGCGACAAAAACTGCGCAGAAATTCCAAACGCCCCCAGCCCCAAAGCGCAGACCCTGTCCCTTCCTCCAATCAAAGATCTACCTACAAACGTGCAGGGCGCCCTGAAATGGTAAGAGATTTCTCATTAGGGCGGGGGGGGCGGGGTGTCTAGGTAACCCATCGTGCATCATAATCACGTAACATCCAGCTTAACGCGACTTTGCTTTCTAAATATAGTCTATAAGAAACAAAATGCGAGCGTCCGGACGGGAGGGGCCGGGGGTGCCGGGGTGGAAGCACCGGGGTGTCGGGCTTTAGAGGATTAGGCGCCCCAAAGCCCGGGCGCCCGAGCGCAGCGGGGCGTGTGCGGTGGCCGTGCGGGTGGTCGAGAGCCGGTGCGTCGCCGCCGGGTGCGCGCGCGAGTCCCCAGGGCCCAGGTGGCGACAAACGTTCGTGGGGGCCCTTCGGCTCCCCGGGGCCCTACGGCAAACACCGCGCGGGGCGAGGCCGGCCCCGCCGACGCCCGACGGTCTCCGCGCCCACCCGGCGGGGGACGGGGAACCCCCAGCGTAGGGGCGGCCGGGCACGCGCGCGGCGGCGCACACGCACACACCCCGAGCGCGCGCACACGCAGCCCGGCCCCGCGGGCGGAGTGGGGTCCCCGACGCCCTCGCCCCTCGCCCCTCGCCCGGCGTGCGGCCCTCCCGGCGGCGCGGGCGCGCCCCACCCCCACCCCCAGGTGCGAGCACCGGCGGCGGGAGGCGGGAGGAGGGCGCCCTCCGCGCCCCGCCTCCCTCCCCCCCCCCCCCCCGCGCCCCGCCGACCCTCCCCGCCGCGCGCCCCTCCCCTCTCACCAACGGACGAGCCGATCCGCGACCTTCGGGGCAGGGACATCCTGAGCGCTCTGTCCAGGCGGGAGGCGTTCGGCATCGCGCCCCGCTCGGGGGCTAGGCGGCCCCGGGCGAGCGGCGGAGGCTGCGCGCTGGGCTTGGGCGCAGGAACGGCGGCCCGAGGGCCATGGGTTGGCGCGCTCCCGGGCCGGACTGCGGGGCCGCCGGCGGAGGAGGAGGAGGCTGCGCCGTCCGTGCCGCAGCCGCTGGCCAATGCGGCAGCGCCCGCGGACGCCACCGCTGCGGGCCTCGCTGGCCCGGCGGCGGCGGCGGCGGCGGCGGCGGCGGCGGCGGCGGCGGCGGCGGCGGGGGAGGGGTCCGGCCCTCCGGCGGGGAGCCCGGCGGGAGGCGGAGCGGGCCTCGGCCGCGGCCGGGAAGAGTCTGGAACGTTCCGCAGCACTGGGGGCTCTTAGGTGGCGGAGAGGGGACGGGTGGGGGGACGGGGCGGTGCGCTAGGGGGCTCCTCTGGGGCGCGAGCGCACCTCAGGGTGCCCTTTTCGGCCCCTGCCCGCTGCCTCTTTTACCTGTCGCTTGTTAGGTGGTGCGCTTGTCCCGTGGGAATCGTTCGGGACTCCTGACTCTGCCGGCTTCTCTCGGTTTCTGTTCTGTGTACATTGTGGTGGGATCGGCTGCAAAGAACAGGTACTTCTAAGGTGTAGGGTCTGGAAAACAGAAAACCTGGGTGTCCAGACTCCGGGCCCCCAGCCCGCCTAGAATTCTAGTTAGTGGCACGTTAAAACTGTGAGAAGCCCCTACGAATACTTAGCTCGCTTAGCTCACACGCACACACTCGCACACACACACACCGACACACCTTCCATAGGAAACAAAATCAGTGGCAGGTGAGGTGATTTGTCCAAGGTCACTTGATCCATTTCTTACTGTTTTTACTCAGTGTTCAAACCGCACTTGTCCTTCTGGGCACAGTTCCATAAAGAGAGGGGGGAAAGGCTGAATGTTTAATAGCTGATGAAATTCCGACCTCAGAGTGAGAAGAGAAACATGATTGTAAGAGAGGCTGACCTTGCGTTTATTTATCGATGTGATCATTACACTAAATTTAGCGTAAATACCGGGGACGGACCAGGAGAGGAACAGAGTTCAGCAGAAAGAATCGGTGCCCCACGAGAAAAGGCCAGGCATCCCTCCAGCTCCTCCTGGCTAGCCTCGGCCCCGCATTATCCCAGAAAAACGTGCAGAAGGGATGGACAGACTGGCAACCTTAGCTTCAGGTGGGATTCCCTGCCTGCCCATTCTGGGCCCTCAGGGGGGAAAAAAAGGTGTTTCTGATAAGAAGTGTGAATCTTCAGCATGGTATTGAGGAAGAAGAGAACTTTCTCGGTTCTGGAGTTGAGAGCTTCAGGGCGGAAGATGTTTTCTCAGTGGGTCTTAGCTGCTGAGGGTGATCGTGAAGCAACTTTGTCCCAGCAGAGTCTGTCAAAAACTTTGTCACTGATGACTCAATTTCCTACACAGAACAACCCCCTTGAGAGCTTAAGCAGAGCTGGAGAGGACTCGGGTGAAAAATAGGGCTTTTTTCAACCCCGAATTTTAAGATGAAAAATTTTTTGCCCATAATCAGGTGGGAAAAGAAAGAGTAGATAGAAGTTATTTTTAATTTTTAAGAAGCTGAGTATGTTGAATAGAGGCCACTGCCTTGACCACCACAGACTGGCTCAGTGCCTTCCCCTGATTTCCTGCATCCCTATCATGAAGTCGGGGGAGTGCTTCTGTTTCTTCTTGTGTGTATCTTCCGATAACCAAATCTGTCCTGACGACTTTGTAGAGAGCTGAGACAGTCCAGTTGGCCCACTGTGCAGATGACGTCGTAGGTACGAGGGCCAATAGATGGGCGCCTCACTTGAACTTGTGTTATCTCATTGACTGCCGTGGTTAACTTCCCTGATCTGACTGGCGGGTATCTCTCTGGGGAAGTTAGTTAAGGATGGCGTTTGACTACAGGATCCAGGCCTAAATCTTACCTTTGAAGTCTTCTAAAGATACACCTGCACAAAGGACAGAAGCTAGCCGATGACCAGTATTTATTTGTTACTAGTCTCAGAACGCAAATGCCAGTATGGATCATTCAATAATCTGTGCTTGACCTCTCAGAGAAATGCTTTTACGCTTGTCAGGGGCAGCCTAGGCTAGAACCAAAGGAGACCAAAACGCTTGTAAAAAAGAGGAGCCAATGCAAAACAGACAGCGACAGGGAAACATTGTACGTATACAATAGTCAGAGAAAGGCATTTTGTGTCTACCCCATAGAAGCAAAGACTTGTCAAGAATGAGCCTGTGCCTCTCTCTAGAGTCACCACCCCAGGCATTCACAAGTCACGTGGCAGCAGCAGCATGCAGAAGGGAAAAAAACCCTCAAGAGCTAGACCAAGAAGGACACACCGAGCTCCTCGCACTGTGGGTCGATAAATACCACTGAGCTAAGAGCAGTCCTTTCTGTCCTCAGGGATGACATAAAGGAAAAGGGGATCCGAGTTTTCCGTCCCTGAGAGCCAGCTGTCTCCACCCTCTCTGTTCTCTGTGCCCTCTCCCTAAGCAGTGAGGTCAGCCAACGACAGACCCGGTCTCCCAGAGACAGTATGGTATGGTATGGGCAGAAAGGCCGACCCTGTTTTCCAAGGAACGAAATCTGCACAACTTCTCTGGGCAGCACGCTCCCAACACTCAAGAACTAGGGTGGCCAAGCAATCCTTCCCCTCATATAACCACCTAAAATTCTGTTCTCACTCAAGCCCATTCTTCATCTTCGTGGTTCTAGAAAACAACCGGCTTGTGTCCTTCTGAAGTTCTTTCATACAAATGAAGACCTGACTCCATTTCTTAAGCCCCTTTCCTCGAACGAAAACCCCATTTCCTTTTAAAATGTTTACACATGAAAAACTGGTCATACGTGTATACATATATACGTATATCATATGTATATAGACCTATGTCTATACATAGGGAAACATTTTTGAAAAGGAAATGGCATATGTACACCATATAAAAAGATATCAGTAGGGGCGCCTGGGTGACTGTTAAGCATTCGACTTTGGCTCAGGTCACGATCTCACAGTTTGTGAGATCACGCCCCGCGTCGGGCTCTGTGCTGACAGCTCGGAGCCTGGAGCCTGCTTCGATTCCGTGTCTCCCTCTCTCTCAGTCCCTCCCCCACTCACGCTCTGCCTCTCTCCCCTTCAAAATAAACATTTAAAAAATAAAAATTAATAAAAAGATGTAGATACACATACAGTGTTCATCGGTGTACCTCCTCGCCGGCTTAAGGGACAATATAGTCGGAGTGGAAGCCACCACTAATCCCTCACCACTTTCCTTTCCCTCTGTCCCCAGACCAATTTCCTCTTAGGCTTTCTTCATAAGGCCTCGTTTCTCTCTCCCTGTTGTGATTTACACACAGGCTAAAAAGCAACCCTGAGAGTATTGGGCGAAAGATCCAGGGAAGAAGATGATTTAATAGAAAACCTTATTCTTCTAACGCAGTCGTATTCAGCATTCTGTAAATGCATTCTGATGACTCCAAATTCCTCTAATTTTTACATCGTTTTTAGAGAGCACTTTCCCAAATTGGACATAGAACAAGAAATATTCAATGGAACGGTCACTATCTTCCTGATGACCAGAGGGGCGGGTGTCGCAGGCCCCCTCCCCTCCCCGTTACTCGTTAGCACCTGTGTCTGGCATGCGACGCTGGCTGAAGCTGGGCTTTTAGCTGGGACTGTCCTCTGCTGTACTTCAACATGTCCTCTCCAGGCAGCTGACGCTTCTTCACAGCATGGTGGCTGGCTTCCAACAGTCCCAGGAGACCGAGTCGGGCTATGTCACCTTTTCTAACCTAGCTTCGGAACGCCTGCGGTCTCCCTCCCACCAAACCTGTTACGGAGTCGCAAAGGCCCAGTCAGTTCGAGAGGACAGGAAATAGACTCCAGCTGTTGATGGAAAAGAGGCAAGATTCTGGTGGAACGTAAGGATTGGAAACACCGTTGCAGCCATTTTGGGAAATCCAACCTATCAAAACCAGCAGCAAATAAATATAATTTTCATAAAACATGAGGGCGCCAAAATCATAAAATACATGGGGAAAAATTCATGAAAGATGTGCAAGACCTCCACATTGAAAACAAGGGACCCAAAGAAGAAAATCAAAGACATTACCTGATCTCAAGTCTTATTGTCGTGCTAATGCTGATCAAGACAGCGTAGTGTAGACAGGTGCACAGACACGTCACTGAAACAGAATCTATTCTGTTCTCTCTAGAGTCCAGAAATACCACTAAATAACTCTGACAGAGGCACCCAAACAATTCAATAGGGAAAATAAAGTCTTTTCGATAAATGGTGCTAAAACTTGATGTTCAAGTGGGAAAAAAATTAATAAGCCTCGATCCCTTAACCATAACACAATAATTAACTCAAAATGGATCATAAACGTGAGTGTAAAAAAACTAGCCATATACAGCTTCTAGAAGAAACCATTTCTTAGACAATACCTGGAAAGTACCATAAAAGAAAAAACTTTTATCAGACATCACCAAAAATAAAACTTCCGTTCATCAAAAAACAACACCAAGAAAATAAACAGGCAGGCACAGTCCAGGAGAAAACATTCACAATGCACACACGTCTGACAAAGGACCTGTTCCTAGAATATATGAGTAACTCCTACAACTCAATACTCCCAAGACAAATCTAATTCGTTAATGATCAGGAAAATGCAGATTCAAACATGATGACATATCAGTACACAGCAGGATGCTTAGAAATAAAGATTAACAACTCCAAATACTGTAGGAGTGGTGATACTTGGCTGGTGGGAGTGTCCAATGCTATAACCACTTTGAAAAACTCGTAGCTTCCTGCACAGTCACATATCCACCTTCCCTATGACCCAGAAATTCCACTTCTATGTATTTGCCCAAGAGAAATTTACACATATTTACAAAAAGACTTACAAATGAGTATTAATAACAGTGGGGCACCTGGGTAGCTCAGGTGGTTATGTGTCCAACTCGATTTTGGTTCGGGTCGTGGTCTCACGGTTCGTGGGTTCAAGCCCTGCGTGGGGCTCTGTGCTGACAGTGTGGAGCCTGCTTGGGATTCTCGCTTTCACCCTTTCTCTGTTCCTCCCTCACTTGTGCGCGCTCTCTCTCTCAAAACAGGTAAATAAGCTTTTTAAAAAACTTAAAAAAAATGTTAATAGCAGCTTTATTCATGATAGCCTCAAACTGGAAACAACCCAAATATCCATCAACAGGTAAACGTATAAACAAATTGTGATATATTCATATTATGGGCTATGACTGAGGAATAAAAAGGAATAAATCACCAATATATACAGTAACACAGATGAATCTAAAAAACATAATGCTGAGTGGAAGCAAGATACAAAAGAATAAATAAAGTATAATTCCATTAAAGTAACCGGGTTAGGTCCAACTTCAAGTTCCTCGTGGTTTAAGCCCCATGTAAGCAAACCAGAATTTAAGTTTCGATGCTCTGTGCTTGGCTCCCCCAGAAAAGAAAGGCCTGGGTCAACTAATCAGCACTGGTCTGCCCGGCACAGATCACCTAACCCAGCTCCAAGAAGTGGCCTTTGCTCCTTGTAAGGAAAGTAACCCTGCTTTAACTTATTAGCAAATGTCCCGTCCAAACTTCCTCAATCCTGCTCACTTTGGTCTATGAAAATTCCTTGCAAGGTGTTCAACATCACTAATGATCAGGGAAATGCAAATCAAAACCACGAGATAGCGCCTCCCACCTTTCAGAACTGCTATCATCCAAAAGACAAGAAACAAGTGTCGGTGAGGATCTGTTGAAAAAGGAACGCCTGGGCACTGTTGGTGGGAATGTAAACTGGTGCAGCCACTGTGGAAACCAGTAGGGACGTTCCTCGAAAAGTTAAATACAGAACTACCATGTGGGATGATCCAGCCATTCCACTTCTGGGTATTTATGTGAAAGAAACAGGGGCGCCTGGGTGGCGCAGTCGGTTAAGCATCCGACTTCAGCCAGGTCACAATCTCGCGGTCCGGGAGTTCCAGCCCCGCGTCAGGTTCTGGGCTGATGGCTCAGAGCCTGGAGCCTGTTTCCGATTCTGTGTCTCCCTCTCTCTCTGCCCCTCCCCCGTTCATGCTCTGTCTCTCTCTGTCCCAAAAATAAATAAACGTTAAAAAAAAAAAAATTTTTTTTTAAAAAAAAGAAACAAAGACACTAACTCAAAAAGATAGCTGTACCTCCAAGTTTATTGCAGCATTATTCATAATAGCCAAGACATGGAAACAACTTTATAGGTAGATAGGTACATGGATACATAGATAGATAAAGACAGAGATATAGAGATGTAGAGATTTATATATTATATTATATTTATTATATTATACTACGTATATGTTTATTATATATCATATATTCTAAATACATAATATATATTACATATTCTAACTATATATGTAATATATTATATAGAATGCACTATTACTCAGCCATAAAAAAAGAAGGAAACCTTGCCATTGCTGACATGCATAAGCCTTGATGGCATTATGCTAAGTGAACTAAGTCACAGAAATCTCACTCATACAGGCACACATCAGAGATATTGCGGATTTGGTTCCAGACCGCTGCAATAAAGCAAATATCACAATAAAGCGAGTCAAATGAAATTTTAGGTCCCCCAGTGCACAGAAATGTTATGTTCACACTATACTGTAGTCTGTTACGTGCGCAATGTCTAAAAAACGTTCATACCTTAATTCAAAAATACTTTATTGCCCCAAATGCCAACCATCATCTGAGCTTTTAGCAAACAGTAATCGCTGACACAGATCACCAAACAAACGTAGTAATAATGAAGAAGTCTGAAGTGTTGCAAGAATTACCAAAACGCAACACAGAGACACGAAGGGAGCGGGTGGTGCTGGGAGAGTGGTGCCCATGGACGAGTTCCACACCGGGCTGCCACAGACTTGCCATTCGTAAAAACCTCCATTAGCTGGGAAGCACAGTAAAGGACAATACGGGGCGCCTGGGTGGCTCAGTCGGTTGAGCGTCCGACTTCGGCTCAGGTCATGAGCTCGCAGTTTGGGAGCTGAGCCCGGCACAGGGCTTGCGGCTGTCAGGACGGAGCCTGCTTCTGATCCTCTGTCCCCCTCTCCCTCCCTCTGCCCCTCCCCTGTTCATACTCTGTCTCTGTCCCTGTCTCTCTCAAAAATAAATAAAACATGAAAGCAAAGGACAATAAAACAAGGCATGCTTGTATGGGGGGGGGGTAGTGGAATGTGTGAAGGGGGTCAAAAGGTACAAACTTCCAGTATTAAATAAATAAATAAATAGATAAATAAATAAATAAATAAATAAGGATGTAATGTACCACATGGGGACTATAGTTAAAAGTATTATATTGCATATTTGAAAGTTGCTAAAAGAACGAATCTTAAAGAAAAAATATTTGTAACTGTGTGGTGACGGATGTTAGCTAGCCCCCTTGTGATCATTTCATAATGTATGCAAATATTGAATCATCATGTTGTACATATGAAACTAATATAAAGTTTTATGCCAATGATACCTCGGTAAAAAGAAAACAATCTCTTGCCTTTTTAAAGCTGTTTGTTTTCTATCTGCTGGAGTGAATGCTCCCCGATTCATGAATTGCAGAATAAAAACCTACCTGATCTAGTAAGCGGATCTGTAAATCATCTGTAGGAAATTTTCTTTTATCAATTCTCTTTAAATGAAGTTTGAGAGAAGGTGAAAACCCCCTCTAAGGGTCAGGTTGTAAAGACTTACTGAAAAGAGACTCAAGGGAACTTCCTGGGATGACAGGTTTAATTTTTTTTTTATATAAAGGAATGGATATTGGGTGTGTGCATTTTTCAAAACACATCAAACTGTACAGTTAAGATCTACATGTTTCACTGTAAACTTACCTCAACTTTTAAAATGTTTTTTTTTTAATGTTTATTTATTTTTGAGACACAGAGAGAGCATGAACGGGGGAGGAGCAGAGAGAGAGAGGGAGACACAGAATCCGAAGCAGGCTCCAGGCTCCGAGCTGTCAGCACGGAGCCCAGCGCGGGGCTCGAACCCACGGACCGCGAGATCATGACCTGAGCCGAAGTCGGATGCTTAACCGACTGAGCCACCCAGGCGCCCCTTAAAATGTTTTTAAATGCTTGCACTAGGATACTCATAATAGCAAAAACCTGGAAAACAAGCCCAATGACCAAAGCATGAGCAAGTAAGTTAAAATTCTTTTTGAAGAATGTGTAATGGCTTGAGAAATTATTTATAACAGTGTTAAATGAACAAAAGGGAAACATAAAACTGTATATATGTTGTGATCTATTTTTTAAATTTTTTTAATGTTTATTTTTGAGAGACAGAGAGAGAGAGACAGAGCCTGAGTAGGGGTGGGCGGAGAGTGGGGACACAGAATCTGAAGCAGGCTTCAAGCTCTGAGCTGTCAGCCCAGAGCCCGACATGGGGCTCAAACTCTGAGTCGAAGTCAGACACTGAACCGACTGAGCCACCCAGGTGCCCCCTATTTTTTAATATACATATATATGAACTGTGTGTGTGTGTGTGTGTGTGTGTGTGTGTGTGTATCCATATCTAAGGAGAGAGGTATTACAATGTTAACTGTAATTCATTATTCCTGGATGGTGATTTCTATTCCCATCTCATGCTCTTTCAAATTTTTTACAATTTTACAATAAGAAAGTGTTCCTTAAATGAAGCGTAGGGATATAGTGAGTCTATCAGCCTAACGTCGTTGCTATGCTACAATTTCAGTTGCAAGGGATGAACAGCAGAGTGATCAAAGCAAGCGTTGGTTGCCAAGCTGAACTGGGGACCAGAAGGGATGTCACAATAACAGAGCAAAGCACCTCGCCAGGAAACGCAACACAGCTGCTGAGTATTGGGGAGTTCAACAGCTAACCCGGCAGCTTGATGACAACTGAACAAGTGTGAAAGCAGATGAGCTAGTTTTATAATAGTGATAAAAATAGCTGGCATTTTTTAAGTGCTTACTCTGCACCAGGCAATGAGCTCAATGCTTGACTTGCATTTCCTCACTTCGTTTTCAAAACAATACAAATAGACAAGGACGTGATTCTCCTTAATTTGTGGATGAGAAAACTTGGGGTTAGGAAGGTTCAAGAGTTCACCCAAGATCACACAGGTAGGTAGTAAGTGGGGCCGGAATGCGAGCTTTTGTCAATTCCGTGTCTAGTGGCCCCATCCATGATTATCATACCCTCCAAATTTGTCTTTTCAACAGAGGAGAAGTCACAAAAAAAAAAAAAAAAGTGTTTCTAGACAGTCCTAGTAACACAAACCCAAAGCATAGTTTTATATAAACAGAATGGAAGACTTTAATCAAGTATCTACATCGTCTTCCGCAGCTGCGGACCAAAGACTACCAAAAGTAATTACAGCTTTGAACACATGCCCTCTCCTACACAATATGAGTTAAAACTCAGAGTTGACTGAATTCTGGAGTTCATCAGATGAACATCTGTTGCTTTGTCATCTTTTATGACCCGACTTCTCTCCACTGCAAGGGTTTGGAGGGAGAGGGCTAACGATATCATAGGCTGCACCTGCTACCACTGGAGTGGCCTGAGGAACCATGCTGACCAATGAGACGAAGTCTCCCTGAAAACCATGCTTGATCTCCCTTAGCAGTTTCCTAACAAGTTAAACACGGGGATCCTGAGTGGCTCGGTCCGTTAATGTCTGCCTCTTGATTTCGGCTCCAGGCACGACCTCACGGTTCACGGGATCCAGCCCGGAGTTGGGCTGCCCACTGACAGCACAGAGCCTGCTTGCGATTCTTCCTCTTCCTCTCTCTCCCCGCCCCTCCCCTGCTCACACTGGTACTCTTACTCTCTCTCTCCCAAAATAAATAAACTTAAAAAATAAAAGTAAAACTCACCCTATAAACCCGGCAATTTTGCTCCTAGAAATCCACTAAGAAAAATGAAAGCATCCATCCACACAAAAACTTGTACACAAGTGTGATTCATAATAGCCCCGTATTGAAAATAACCCAAACGTCCATCCACCGCTGAATGGATACAGAAAATGTGGTATATCCTTCCCTGGAATACTATCCAGCAATGAAAAAGTATTAATACAGGTTACAATATGGAGGGACCTCACTGACATAATCAAAGCCCCCCAAAATACCCTTTTGGCAAACTGATTCCTGAATATTGGACAATCACTTGCATGAACATAACTTGAAGACAACATTTTGAGAAGTTAACATATAATATTTGGCTGGCTATCTGATTTATCATTTCTGTGGGCTACAGATCCTTTAGAAAGATTAATGTTCACATCACATTAAACATTTTTTTTTCCCCTGCCCTTTTCTACTTACTTGATCTGAGTTTCACAGGGGCAGCAAAGACAGATGAACGTTTTCTGAATCATTTAACAATCAGAATGCTTTAGGCTGCATTTTGGCAGAGTAACAAGAGTGCGCTCAGGCCACCCCAAGCCACTGTCCCCGTGGGGAAGGACAGGAATCAGCTCTCTGCAGGCCTGCCCCCAGACAGGAGCCAGGTGGGAAAGCTAGGACGGAGAGAAGATGGAGTCCGGAGGGCCCTGGAAGGTGGGGAGTGGCAGGTGGCCTCGGCTGGAAGTGTCCGAGGTGTCCCCACCGCGCTGCGCCCCGCTTTTGTGATGATGGAGGCGCGCTGCGCGCACAGATGAAGCATCACCAGTGCGCATCCGAGCACAACGGCAACATACAGCATTTCAGTTATGACTTCACTTTGGAAAACCAGTCTGTCCAATATGCCTAGTAAACATCCCCTCCCGTTCTGGAGAGCGGGGCGCGCGTTTCACGGGCGGAACGCGGAATCCGGCCCCTAAGCGTAGGTAACCATTGCGCGTGCCCGCGTGCCGGCACCCCTCATCCACAGGACGTGGTCGCGTCCCCGGGCGGCTCTCCCGGCAACAGCCCGCCGTGTTCAAGGGGCGACCAGGCCTGGGGTCCTCCTGCGCGTGTCCTGAGCCGTGAGAGGAAACGAGCACAGGCAGGGTACGTGCAGAAGAGCAGGGGGAGGCAGGAGAGAAAAGGCAGGAGTTAGGGCAAAGAGACCGAGCCCCTTCCCTTCCTCCCACCCACCCCGCCCCCGCGCCCTGGACGCCGCCTGCAGCCCGGAGCCGTGCCTCTCCCTGGAGCTCCGCCGCCGCGCTCGCGGGCTCCCCACTCCCACGCCTGCACGCTCGGACACCTCGGCAGGCCGCGCGCGTCCTCACCACCCACCCCCCTGCGTGCGCACGTACGCGGGTGCAGGGACCGACGCACGCCCCCGCCGGCCCAGGCCAGCCCTTCCACGCGCCAGCCCTGTGCCTCCCCCCACCACGCGCGTTGCCCTGGGGCTCCTGTTCCTCCTTCCCTCTCCGCGTCTGCCCCCAGCCGCCGCCGCTGCCACCTGGCAGTCGCACGCTCCGTCGCACTCCCCTGCCACCCCTTCCTTACCCGCGGCCCCCAGGCAGTGCCGGCAATTTTACAGAGGTGCACGGTGGGCTCCGGTAAAGCTCCAGATACGGAGCCACGCCGGCAGCACCAGGGGGAGGATGCGGCTCTGAGACGCGGACCGGTCCGTGTGCGGTGGGGGGCTGAGACGGGTGGGGGGAGGGGAGGCAGGAGGAGGGGTCTGGGGGGGGGAGCCAGGGGGAGGGGTCTGGGGGCGGAACCAGGGAGAGGGGTCTGAGGGTGGGCCAGGGGGAGGGGTGGGGGGAGCCAGGGGGAGGGGTCTGGGGGGGAACCAGGGGGAGGAAGGGGGGGAGAGGTCTGGGGCGGGGGGTCGCGGCTGGCTGAGAGCCCCGAGCAGAAGCGCAGGGATCCTCAGGCCAACCTGGCCCCACGGCGTTCCCAACTCAGGCCAGCTCTCCTCGGTGCAGCGGGTGCAGCTTGGACGCAAGGGGCAAGCCTGCCGCCAGCCGGTCAATAGACAAGGCACTGGGAAACAGAACCAAACGTCCAGAAGGTAAGGAAATCGAGATTTGCAGTTCAGAAAAGATTACCCTGAGGGGCACCTGGCTGGCTCAGGTGATAGAGCATCGGCTCTTGATCTCAGGGTCGTGAGTTCAAGCCCCACGCTGGGTGTGGAGCCTACTTAAAAGAAAGAAACTTGAAAGAAAAATCAACTGTGCCTTGGAAAATACAGCCTGTGGCTTACTCTGCCACCAGGAAAGCCTAATAGATGTTTTAAATACTTGATTTTTTTTTTTAAAGTCTGCATACCTTTGCTCATTAGAAAGACTAACCATTGTCTCATGTATTTATTGGTAGTGTTTTCATTTTGTGAATTGGCCCTTAATGTTCTTTATTTATTTATCCTTACTGTAAATATTTTCCCACTTTGTTACTTTTGTTTCAACTGGTTTAGAATGCTTTATGGGAGGAGTGGGGAGGAGCAAGGCAGGGATGCTCCCCCAACCCCCACCCCATCCAGCTCTCCATTTACCAGAGTTCTCTGAGAGTAAGCCATAAACATTGGCTCTGGCTAACTTAAACAGAAATACAATGTTTTTAATGTTTATTTATTTATTTTGAAAGAGAGAAAGAGAGAGTGGGGGGAGGGGCAGAGAGAGAGGAGAGAAAGAATCCCAAGCAGGCTGTGCACTGCCAGTGTGGAGCCCGACTCGGGGCTAGAACCTGTGAACCGTGAGGTCATCACCTGAGGTGAGATCAAGAGTCGGTCGCTTAATGGACTGAACAACCCAGGCGCCCCAAATAGATACAGAATTCATGAAAGGACATGGGCCCTCACATAACCGCAGGCAACTGGGAACATCAGAGCCTTGGGAAGGGCTCCGCTTTTGACCCCGTGGACCCCGGCTCCAGATTCACACTTCTCAGACAGAGTCTGAGTGGCCAAGGCGTGGTCAGCAGCCCAGCCTGCAGGGACTCTCAGGGAAAGGAGTGTGGATTGAAGTGGCTAGCCCATGCAGGACAGTCGCAGGACCACTAGCATTCAAAGAGGGAAAGAATCATGGGGAGCGAGGTCAGCCAGCCCCGAGAAACGTTAATGTCCAGGAAGGCAGCTTGCTTATCAGTTTTGCCCTTCAGCTTTCTGGATTTCGTGACATTTTTCAAAGGCATTCTTTATCTCCAGGTTACACTTTTTTTTTAATGATCCATTTATTCTGGTATTTTTTGTGTGTTCCCTTTTTCATATTTGACTCTTCGTCCCATCTGGAGTTTATGTTGTTTTCTGGAACAAGGCAGCGGGTCCCGCTTTGTTGTCTTCTAAATGGCGAACAGGAATGCCCACACCATTTCTTGAATTAGTCATTTTTTTCACACTCATTGGAAATGCCACCTATGGTGTGGATCTTTATTCTATCTAGATTCCCGTAGAGAACTTACGTCTGTTTCTGAACATTATCTTTTACACCCTGGACAAGGCTCTGCAGGCTGGAAGAAGCGACAGCCTCCAGGTGAGCATAGAATGGGACAGAGTCAAAGACAGAGCCTGTCTCCCCCCCCAGTACCCAGGAAAGGTTCAGATCTCAGAGCCATGAGCATGAGGGAGGGCAGGTCGAAAGAACGCCTGCAAACAAACTCAGTGACGCCCCAAATAGTCTACACAAACATGCACACGCACAAAAATGTCTGCACACACACTCCCATGCGTGGGACACGTCCATACAAGGACACGTGCATACATGTACGTACACTCACAAGCACAGATACAAACTGTGACACAGACCCGAACACACACACAGACACATCTGCATATTTGGTGCACACAACACCCGGCAGCCAGGCATTTAGAGAAATAAGAGAGAAAGGATAGCTAATTAGAAAACTAATCTGATTAATAGAGGTTCCAGAAAAAGAACGCTGAGAAAATGAATAGATGGAAAATAGTTTTTAAATATTTTTAAAGAAATATTTCTAGAGCTACGTTCAAGTGTTTTCTCGTGTAAAAGACCGGTAAAGGGCTTCTGAGAAAGATGTCAGAGTAGGAGGACCCTAAGCTCACCTTGTCCCATGGCTACAACTAGATAATACCCCCATCGGTGTAAATAATCCAGAATATAAAAAAAATAAATAAATAAAAATAATCCAGAATATGACCCGAAGACTGGTAGAACAGACCCTCTACAGCTAAATTTAGAGAAGAGGCCACATGGAAGAGGGTCGAAAGGGAAGAGACATGGTCCAGAGCTAAATGGACCCATGTGACCATCCCTGAGAGCAAGTGATGCCGGAGGCCTGGAGGGAGGAAAGGAACAGACCTTCAAACTAGGCACCCCAGGTGCGAGGAACCTGCATGGGGAAGACAAATGCTGAAAACCAGAGACATAATTTTTTGAGTTCTTAAAACCAGCGGGGCTTAATATGTGGAATGTTAAAAATCAGTGGGCTTGGCTCTGGGGTTGCCGGGAGGACGAGGGGAAACTGAGTCCCCACCCTTAAAGAGACAACACAACAGGGGCGCCTGGGTGGCTCAGTCGGTTGAGCGTCCGACTTCAGCTCAGGTCATGATCTCGCGGTCTGTGGGTTCGAGCCCCGCGTCGGGCTCTGTGCCCACAGCTCGGAGCCCGGAGCCTGCTTCGGATTCTGTGTCTCCCTCTCTCTCTGCCCCTGCCCTGCTCGTGCTCTGTCTCTCTCTCTCCTTCAAAAAAAATAATAAACATTAAAAAAAAAAGAGAGAGAGACAACACAACAAACAACCTCATGGAGATATAACACAGAAGCAGGATTTTGAAAACCACCCGGGGGATATGGAAGGAACATTCGTTTACTAATCTCAGGGTGCGTACTGGGGGCACGGGGATCATTGGCCCGCTTCTCCAAGAACAAAATTGCTGGCAGCTGCCATTTCCCTTCACTGCCCCTCAGCCTAGGCACAGGGACACCTTCAGAAACTAGGGCAGCACCCACACCCACCGCTTAACTTGCTGACGGTGTGCTCCACCCCCATGACCTTCAGACACACCCCCCCCCCCCCCAGCCAGGCCTTGCCTCGAGGTCCTCTGCCACAGCAGACCTATCCAAACCTCGCTAGCGCCATTTTCTCTGCCCTTGCGTTCTCCTGTGGACTCACTACCTCCAGTCCTGCAGCTAGAGCTCTAGGAAGTCTTCCCCAAGCTCCGCATCCTCTCCCACAGCAGACCTGCACAAACTTTGCTACACCACTACCCGCCCGCACCTTCTGCAGACCTGCCCCCTCCAGAGAGCCCTCGGCAAGAGCCCGTCCAAAGCAATGCCGTAAGCCTGGCAGTGTGCAGGCAGCCCCCGCAGTCACCAACACAACCTCGAAGTGACTCCTACCCGGGGAGAGGAGAGGATAACCACACGTGTCAGTCTGACAGCAGCCCCAGCAGGGGTAGGGGCCATTCATCTGGTCTGAATGCAGGTCCAGCCCACCGACAAAAGCTTCCCAACACAGGGAAAGGGCTCTGCAGTTCAGTGCTGCCTTATCTCTAGCAAACGCCTGCTCTGACTCAACTCAAGCCCAGGATGGCCCCAGACGAGCCAACTCACAACACAGGGGCCAAACCCTGCCCGTACCAGACAAAGAGATACGTCGCACATGACTGGACTGAAGGCGAATGCAACTCGGTCACGACAGTAGGAGGAATGCAACACTTAAGAGAGGACACCCTCGAAACGTGAGGTTCTGGTGAACAGGGAACATTGCACTGCAGGGCACTACAGGACCTTTTCATAAGGCCACTACTTTTAAGAACAAGAGACATAGCTGACTTTCCTAACACGTAGAAAGAGATACAGAGAGTTAGACAAAATGGGAGGCAAAGGAATACGTCCCAAATGAAAAAAACAGGACAAAATCACACAAGAGAGCTAACTAACAGAGCGAAATAATATTCCTGATAGACACTTTAAGGCAATAGTCATAAAAATACAGGGGAAGACCTCAGTGAGACCCTTAACAAAGAGAAAACATAAGAAAGAACCAATCAGGGATGAAGAGCTCAATAAAAAAACATTTAAAATACACTAGATGGAATGAATAGTAGATTTGAGGAAGCAGAGGAATGGATCAGCACCTTGGAAAACAGAGTACTAGAAAGCAATCAGGCTGAACAGCAGCGAGAAGAAAAGATTAAAAATGAAAATAGACTTAGGAAACACAGTAACACCAAAAAATGTACTAACATTAGCGTTATAGGGATCGCAGAAGGAGAAGAGAGACAAAAGAGGGCAGAAAATTTATTTGAAGAAATAATCAATAAGAACTTCCTGAATTTGGGGAAGGAAACAGAAAACCACACCCAGGAAGCACAGAGTGCCCGGAACCAAATCAACCCAAGGAGATCCAGACCGGCTGCCCTGATCGTGCCCCTAGAGAGGAGGGGAGCCAGCCCCAGGCTCCATGGCTAGGTTAGGGGTGCAGTCCACAGTAGGAGAAAGTGATACCCTCCCTGGAGTGCTGTAAGAAGAGGGGTTCTATCTGCTCAAAAGACAAAGACTGCCTGCCAGCCAGAGACCATATATCGGGTGGCGTGGGGGCAGCACTCCCCCAGTACCAGGGCTCATGGAGCAGGAGTTTGAATCCCAGCCAAGCACCAGGGCATGGGAGTCGGGAGAGCAGGACAAATCACCTCACTTGTGCCCATGGCACAGTGAGGACGGCTCGAACAGAGTGATTTGGAACACCTGGTCCATAAAGGACAGACTGGGGGGTCGCCATTTTTCTGATCCCTCAATTACGGCAGCGCTTTCAACAATAGCCAAATTATGGAAAGAGCCTAAATGTCCATCGACTGACAAATGGATAAAGAAGATGGGGTTTATATATACAGTGGAATACTACTTGGCAATAAGAAAGAATGAAATCATGCCATTTGCAGCAACGTGGATCAGAGAAGGACAGATACCGTATGTTTTCACTCAAATGTGGATCTTGAGACCATGGAGGAAGGGAAGGGGGAGAAATACAAACAGAGATGGAGGGAGGCAAACCACAAGAGACTCTTAAATATAGAGAACAAACTAAGGATGGGGGGGGGGCTGGGGGAGAGGGAAAATGAGTGATGGGCATTGAGGAGCGCACTTGTTGGGATGAGCACTGGGTGTTGTGTGGAAGCCAATGTGACAATAAATTGCATTTTAAAAAAGAAGAGGATGTGGTACTTATATACAGTGGAATAATATTCAACCATAAAAAAAGAATGAAATCTTGTGATTTGCAACAACATGGCTGGATCTACAGAGTATAATGATAAGCGAAATAAGTCAGAGAAAGACAAATACTATATGATTTCACTCATATGTGGAGTTTAAAAAACAAAAAAGACAAGCAAAGGAAAAAAAAACACAGGAGGAGAAAGTGGCAAATCAAGAAACAAGACTCTTGACTATAGAGTTCAGAGAGTTACCAGAGGGGAGGTCGGTGGGGGCATGGGAGAAACGGGATGGGAATTAAACGTACACTTATCAAGATTAAAAAAAAAAAAGTAACATAAACTTATCATGGTAAAAAAAAATTAAGTAAAATAAAATTTAAAAAGAAAAGCAAATGGATATGTCGCTAAAAAGATATTTGTGTTATTTTTGGCTAGGCTACAAATGAAGCTGAAGGTTTAATTATGATTTTCCAATGAAACTGGGTGAGGTGACACTTTCCAAGTCCTGATGGGATTGATATATGAATTTTTTTGCCTCTGAAAATTTTACTGAATTTTTTTGCCTCTGAAAGTTTTATGGAGAGATTTGATGAAACTTAACCAAATGTAGCATACCCAGTAAGTTAAAATCAGATAGGGGGCTTGAGTGTGTGTGTCTGTGTGTTTCTTCCCCTTCAAAGAGTCCTGGCAGAACAAACATATTTTAAGAGGTCCTTCCAGTGAAAATTTAACAACTCTCAGTTTCGTGAAAGGGGAATTTTTTCATTACAAAATTCCTACAGAATAAAGATATTGAAAAGCACTAAGTATCTGAATCTATAAGATACACATATACCAATAAAAATGAAAATGAAAATTAATGATTAAGCTAACTGCTATTTATAAGAGACATGCCAAAAATATGAGGACACCAAAGGTTTGAAAGCAAAAGATGGAAAGGTTACATCATGCTGATATAGACAGAAGGCAGGAGTGACCATGTTAATAAGACAAAACATAATAGTAATATTACTGGAGGTAAGAGGGTTCTGCCTAATGATAAAAGATTCGATTCACCTAACATAATAGCCCTAATGTGTATAATGAAAACTTGATAGAACTTCAGTGTGAAAATGACAGATACATCAGTAATATGGGATTTGAATACCAGAGTTATTGACACATAGTATGATATAGCAGTTAAGAGCATGCATTGTGCAACCAGAGTGTCAGGTATGATTCCTTATTCTGGTACTCATTAGCTGTGCGATCTTGGACAAATTACTTATTTACTTTCAATTTCCTCATAGGTAAAATGAAGGTAATGATAGTATTCACCTTAAAGGATGATTAAAATAATTCCCTAGGGGCGCCTGGGTGGCTCAGTCGGTTAAGCGTCCGACTTCAGCTCAGGTCACGATCTTGCGGTTCATGAGTTTGAGCCCCGCCTCGGGCTCTGGGCTGATGGCTCAGAGCCTGGAGGCTGCTGCCCATTCTGTGTCTCCCTCTCTCTCTGCCCCGCCCCCGTTCATGCTCTCTCTCTCTCTGTCTCAAAAATAAATAAACGTTAAAAAATAATAATAATAAAATAAAATAAAATAATTCCCTAATAACTAAAGCCAAGAGCCCGAAACATCACCCAGTATTTAGCAAGTGCTGTGTAACTGCTCATCATTTCATTGTCGATAGGTCAAGTGTACCGAAAGCAAACAAATAAATGTACAAAAACATAGAAGATATAAACGACGTAAATAAAACTTTTATTTTTAAATTTAAAAATTTAATTTTAATTTTAAAGAATAAATAACATTAATAATAATAAATTAAATTAAATTAAATAAATAAATAATAAAATAAATAAAAATAAAATTTTCAAATTTTAGTTTTAAAGGATATGGTCGGAAATGTAGAGACAAAGAATGCATGCTGGACAAGAAATACTTAGGACTGAACATTAATAAAAATTATCAGGGGCGCCTGGGTGGCGCAGTCGGTTAAGCGTCCGACTTCAGCCAGGTCACGATCTCGCGGTCCGTGAGTTCGAGCCCCGCGTCAGGCTCTGGGCTGATGGCTCAGAGCCTGGAGCCTGTTTCTGATTCTGTGTCTCCCTCTCTCTCTGCCCCTCTCCCCGTTCATGCTCTGTCTCTCTCTGTCCCAAAAATAAATAAACGTTGGAAAAAAAAAATTATCAAAACTTGTGGGATAATCCCAAATTGACACAGGAAGAAAATTTAGAGACCTCATGTTTATGTTAAAAAAACAAGAAATGAAAAATAACCAAAAATGTAATTAGCTAAATGTCCATTTTTAGAAATTAGGAAAAGAGCAACAGAGTAAGCTCAAAGAAAAGAGAAGAGCCCAGAGATAAGAACAGAAATTAACGAAATAGGGAAAAAAAGGATGCAAAGTATCAACAAAGTCAACAGTTTATGCCTTCAAAAGACGAATAAAATAGTGGGATGGGGAGAGTGGAGAGAAAGATACAGAGACAGATACACACATGTGCATGCACACACACGGAGGTACTTTATAAAAAAAGGTAATACACATTATGACCAAGTTTGGTTTATCTGTGAACGCAAAGGTAGTTTAATAGAAAATAAATACATGAAATTTAGTGCATTAACAGATTAAAGGAGAAAATCTTTCTCATCTCAATGGATGCAGAAAAAGGAAGAAATTCAATACCTATTGATTTTTTTTTTAATGTACACAAGGGAATTTGCCTACCTAGATAAAGAGAATCTTTAAAAAAAAAATCTTTGAATAATATCTTAAATAAAGATAAAGAGAATCTTTAAAAAAAATAAAACTTTAACGGTGAAATACTGATCAGGAAAAAGACAAGAACACTATTATTCCCCCTCCTATTTAACATTATCCAGTGCACCCAGCCAAGAGAGTAAGAGAATAAAACCAGGTGAAAGATCAAAGGACTGCAAAGGAAGAAACAAAATGGATTATTTGCACAGGATATGACTGTCAAGGTAGAAATGTGTAACACATATACAATTAAATTATTAGAATAAGGGTTTAGCAAGTTTGCTGAATATAAATTCATTATACAAATAGAGAGAGTGCAAATCCTATTATGGGAAAAAGTTATAAACCTTTACTAAAAGACATTAAAAAGGCCCCCAAAAATGGAACCTCATACCATGCTCATTGATGGAAAAATTCAGTGTTATATGATATAATTATGCATAAATTAATCCATAGAGTCAATGGAATTTAAAACAAGTTTCCAACAGGAATTTCTATGAAATTTGAAAAGCAGATGTTCATCTTCCTAGAAAAGGGCCAAGAATAAACAACATAGTCCAAAAGAAAGAACAAAATAGGAGAATTAACCTACTAGACATATTATAAAGTTATAACAATTAAGTTTGTGATTTAGTTTCTATAACAAGTCAATACAGAATTGATACTGGGAGAGATAAATAAACCAGTGGAACAGAATAGTGAGAAAGAGGCACGCACGTATGTGAAACTTAACCTGTGCCGGGTTCCACTCTGGAAGCCTCTGGGAAAATAATAGATTATTCCATAAATGGTGCTGAATTTCCATATAAAAAATATGAAATTGTTTCCCACACCACTCATGAGTCAGCTTCAGGTGGAAAGAGCAAGTATTGTTATGACTTCTAAGTAGGGAAATTTTTTTTAAACACCCAAAGATCCATAAAATCATAAAAGAAAATAATGAATACTTTTAACTACATTAAGAGTAAGAACTTCCACTCATCAAAAGACACTCTAGATGAAAAAGACAAGCCACGAACCGTGATTAAACATTTGTTACTTATTTAACCAACAAAGAATGAACAGTTAACAATTTATGAACTAATAAGAAAAAGGTAAACAACCCAATAGGAAAACAAATGGGCAAAAGATGTCACATTTTTAACTGGAAAGAAAAATATGAACGGCCCATAAACATATGAAAATATTCTCAACCTTATTAGTCATTTAGTAAAGATTGAAACCATCACAGATACCGTTTAATACCAATTAGACCAGCAAAAATTAAGGAATCTCTCATTATCGTTTCTAGTGTGGATGCAGAAAAACAGAACCTCACAAACACTGACAGTAGGAAGGTAAATTTGGGAGCGCCTGGGTGGCTCCGTGGGTGAAGCGGTGAAGCGTCTGACTCTTGGTTTCGGCTCAGGTCACCATCTCAAGGATATTGGGATCCTGCCCCACATCGGGCTCTGCGCTGACAGCGTGGAGCCTACTTGGGATTCTCTCTCTCTCCCTCTCTTTCTGCCACTCCCCTGCTCACACGCTCTCACCAGGCTAACACACACACTCTCTCTTTCCAGTTCGTGGGCCTCCTTTACCTGAATCCTCTGGCCAGAAAGACTGGGACGTTTCTACTGGAGTTTTAGTCTCCTGAAATGCACTGAGAAGCTAGTAGAGCCTGCCCTGGGGACAAAGCATTGAGAAAAAAGATGAAAATTAAAAGAAAAGAAAAAGGAAACTGGCCCCTGTTCGACAACTGCCTTCGGTTGCGTATTTTTCAACATCCACAAGTAGTGTTTTTGTGTTCTGTCCAGAGTTTATATTTGTACTAAGCAGGGAGGACGTGCTATCAGGGAAAGGCTGGGAATCTCCCCCCTCCTTGTGACCCCACACCAGGCAGATCTTCCTCCCCGACGTTGCACCCAACCATGCTGCCAAAGGTGACTAGAGATTTCCTCTGACTTCAATGTCACCTTCTTTCTCCTTCTAATTTACTGGACAGTTTTCCTAAGTCTCCTTGGCTGTCTCCTGCTCATCACTCTGACTTTTTTTTTTGTTGGAAAGCCCCACGGCTTCTCCCTTTTCTAACTCCCTCTTTTGTTAATCACCTGGCCTAGTAAAACTCCAAAATTTAAATCACCCCCTCAAGAATCTCTTTTCAGATGCCTACTGAATGCCTACTGAATCTCTTTTCAGATGCCTCTTTTCATCTGCCTACTACCAGATGCCCACTGGTATGTCCGGAGGCGTCTCAAACTTACAGTAGCTGACTGCACCTGTGATTCTGCCGCTCCTTCTCCCCCACCGCTCCCTCAACCTTGCCCTTCCAAGGAACGTCAACTCCGTTTTTCCCCAAATCCTTAAGTCACCTTTCATTCTTCTCTTAGTCTTCCCCTCATATTCCATCGGTCCACAAGTCCTGTCAACTCCAGCTTCAAAATATACACGGAATCATCAAGCTTCCTCATCACCCACAGTGCCCCAGCCTGATGCAAGTATCCCTCATTTCTTAGTCGGAGAGCAGGAATGGTGTCTCAGTTCACCTCCCGTGTCTTTGCACCAGTGTTTTCTAGCACAGCTTCTACTGACATATTGTATATTGCAAAATGTTGAGCATCCCTGGTCCCCAGTTGTTGTGACAACTAATATCCCCTCACCCACGTGCATGCACACATAGGCATCTCTGAACATCTTGGCAAGAAGGAAGTCATAGAAAGATATAGCATGCTCATGAATTGGAAGAATTAATATTGTTAAAACGTCCGTATTTCCCAAAGCAATCTACAGATTCAGTGCAACCTCTATCAAAATCCCAATGGCATTTTTCACAGAAATAGGAAAAAACAATTCTAAAATTTTTATGGAACCACAGAGGACCCCAAATAGCCAAAGCTACCTTGAGAAACAAGAACAAAGTTGGAGGCATCATAATTCCTGATTTCAAACTGTATTACAAAGCCATAGTAATCAAAACAGTATAGCATTAGCATAGAACAGACACATAGTCCAATGGAACAGAAAAGAGAGCCCAGAAATAAACCTAGGCATACATGGTCAATTAATTTACGACAAAAAGAAAAAGCCAAAAATATATGATGGGGAAAGGGAAGTCTCTTCAATAAACGGTGTTGGGAAAACTGGACAACCATACACACAAAAAATGGAACTGGACCACTATCTTATATCCTACACAAAAAATTAAATCAAAGTGGATTACAGATCTGAATGTAAGACCTGAAACAATAAAACACCTAGAAGAAAACATAGGCAGTAGGCTCTTTGACATTGGTCTTGGTGATGAATTTTTTTGAATTTGACATTAAAAGCAAAGGCAACAAAAAGCAAAACAATAAACAGGTGAGACTACCTCAAACCAAAAAGCTTCTGCACAGCAAAGGAAACCATCAACAAAATGAAAAGGCAACCTATTGAACGAGAGAAAATATTTGCAAATCATATATCTGATAAGGAATTCCTATCTAAAACATATTTTAAAAAGCTCATACTACGGGGCACCTGTGTGGCTCAGTTGGTTAAGCGTCTGACTTTGGCTGAGTTATGATCTCACCATTCAGGTTCGTGAGTTCGAGCCCTGCTCTGCGTTGACAGCACCTGCTTGGGATCCTCTGTCTCCTTCTTTCTTTATCCCTCCCCCACTCACATATGTGAAAGCACCCGAACAGGCGTGCATGCTCTCTCTCTCAAAAACAAACATTAAAAAAAAAAAAAAAAAAGCAACAGGGGCGCCTGGGTGGCGCAGTCGGTTAAGCGTCCGACTTCAGCCAGGTCACGATCTCGCGGTCCGTGAGTTCGAGCCCCGCGTCGGGCTCTGGGCTGATGGCTCAGAGCCTGGAGCCTGTTTCCGATTCTGTGTCTCCCTCTGCCCCTCCCCCGTTCATGCTCTGTCTCTCTCTGTCCCAAAAAATAAATAAAAAACGTTGAAAAAAAAAAAGCAACAAAAACCTCATTATTCAATAGCAAACAAAAAATCAATTAGAAAATGGGCAGAGAATCTGAACAGACATTTTCAGTGAAGACATACACATGACCAAGAAGTACAAGAAAATGTGCTCAATGTCACTTAACATCGGGGAAATGAAAATCAAAACCACAAGGAGATATTGCCCTTATACCTGTTGGAATGGTGTAACGAGAAAACAAAAACAAGAAACAACAAGTGTTGGTGAGGAGGTAGAGAAAAAGGAACTATTGTGCACTGTTGGTGGGAATGTGAATTAATGCAGCCACTGTGGAAAGCAGTATGCAGGTTCCTCAAAAAATTAAAAATAGAACTACCAGATGCCCCAGAAATTCTACTTCTGAGTATTTGCCCAAAGGAAACAAAACACTAATTTGAAAGGATATGTGGCAACCCCATGTTCATTGCAGCGTTATTTACAATAGCCAAGACATGAAAGAAACTTGTGTCCATCAGTGGATAAAAGAAAACTTGTGTCCATCAGTGGATAAAGAAAACGTGATATATATATATATATATATATATATATATATATATATATATATACATATATATATATATATACACACACACATATACATATTCCAAGCCTGGAATGTATATGTGCAGCATGGTGATTACATTTCATTTGCAATTTGCTAAGAGTAGCTCTTACAAGGTCTCATCACAAGAAAAAAGAATCGTAACTATGTGTCATGATGGATGCTAACCGGACTTACTGTGATCAATTCACAACATATACCGATAGTGAATCATTATGTTGCACACCTGAAACTGACATGTCAATTATATCCCAATAAAAAACTATTGCTCCTTTAACTTACTAAAATTTTCTCATAAGTAAGGTCATAGCTCTCAGATCTATTTTCTTCCTGGAATTTGCTAAATGTTTTACATATTTCATGCTCTGTGATATGCAGCTATATCTCACGGCCAAACGTGATGCATTCCAAGCTTTTATGTTCTTCATAAATATTTTAATTCAAATAAAATAAATTTCAGAGTGTCATATTTTCCCAAGGCCCAAAGTATAACTATGAGTCATTTGGTTTTATTAGTGTTCTCTAAATATTATAAAATTAATATTTAAAAAAAAGGAGAGAGGTCATATCGTGTTACTCCTCCATACAAATCCTCCAAAGACTTACTATCTCACCCAGACTGAAAGGCAAAGCCCACGTAATGGCCTCCAAGGCCCTACACAATCCGATGGCATTTTTACCTCTGATCTTCCCATAGGTTCTTACTCTCCTCCCTCTCTTCATTCCTGCCATACATCTGATGCTCTTTGGGCCAATGAGTCCTCCTGCCTTGACACGTTTGCACTGTTTCCACGGCCTGCTTTTGCCCATGACTCTGCTTGGCTCCCTGCATCATCACCTCTTACCTTTACTCAAATACCGTCTTCTAGGGGAGGCGTCCTGTAGCTACTCCTTGTAGCACTGTAAGCCTCACCCCAGCAGTCTCTGTTCCTCTTTTCCACCTTGTTTCTTCCATACACTTATCGCCACCTAAAATTCTACGTATTGAACAGATTACTTTTTATATAGCCCATGTCTTCCAATTAGAATATATGTGCCACGAGGGCTGGAATTTCTGTTTGATGTATTCACTTACCTATTCCAACACTTAGAAAGGTGTCTGGCCCATAATAGTTGCTCAACAAGCATTTGTGAATAGAATGAACACAGGAACGGTATATGCTTCATAAGAATCAAGTGCGCAATATCCAGATAGCCAGTAAGCATAGAAAAAGACGGCCAACGTTATCTGTCATTAGGGAAATTCAAACCACAATGAAATACTACTTCACGCCCACTAAGAGGGCTATAATTTTTTAAAAAGACAATAGCAAGATACGAAGAAAATTGGAACCCTCACATATTGCTGGTAAGACTATAAAACAGTACAGCTACTCTGGAAAAACTCGACAGTTCCTCGAAATGTTAAATAGAGAGTCACCATGTGACCCAATAATTCCTTCCCTAGGTACACACCCATGAGAAGTGAAAACACGTGTCCACACGAAAACCTGTACATAAATGTTCATAGCAGCCTTATGCATAATAACCAAAAAGCAGAAACACCCGAAATGTCCGTTGATGAGTGAATAAGCAAAACATGTTATATGCATGCAATAGAATATTATTCAGCAATAAAAAGGAGTGAAGTGCTGATATGTCCTGCACTATGGATGATCCTTGATAACATTATGCTAAAATGTTAAAGCTGCCAGTGACCCTTACATGAAAAAACAGAAAGGAGATGAAAGTTTACCTAGGACTTGTGGTGGAAGTGCCGGTGAAGGGGATTGCTAATGTGTATGGAGTTTCCTTTCAAGGGGGAAAAATGTTCTCAAATTAGACTCTGAGGGGGTGGGGGGCGCCTGGGTGGCTCAGTCGGTTGAGCACCCACTTCAGCTCAGGTCGTGACCTCGCGGTCCGTGAGCTCGAGCCCCGCGTCGGGCTCTGTGCTGACTGCTCGGAGCCTGGAGCCTGCTTCGGATTCTGTGTCTATTCTCTCTCTCTCTCTCTTAAAAAATAAACATTAAAAAAAATAAAAAAAAATAAAGTTAGACTGTAGTATTGCCTCACTTTGTGAATACACTAAAAACCAGTGAATGTCTACTTCAAATAGGTGAATTGTGGGACATATAAAGTATATCTCAGGAAAGCTGCTTTTTAAAAATGAATGAGCTGCATAATTACATCAACAAAGATTTAATTCACTGTACTTGGTCAATTCCATTTTGTATCAGCATTTCCTACCCATCTGGAAATCTTCCACAATTCCTTATAGACACTGAATTAGTGGCCTACTTCCCAGTGGTGTTTTTAAACCCTCTCCGTAACTGGTTTATGATCCATTAGATCATCCTTAAACATCAAGGGCAGGTTTTCTTTCCTGAATTCAAAACACCTTGGCCAAACTCATTAAGCCTTATAGTTCTATTCTTAAATCGTGACGTTGGTAAAATGCTAATCAGAAGTTCCTTCAAAGTCGGTATTTGTTGACTCAGTGACTGCTCAGAACTGGATTTTTCTTCCTATTTCATTGGTTTCTGTAACACTGGGTTTTCGAAATCCAGTTAAAACCTGTGATTTGTTGCCTGAGAGAAAAAGAAAAATAGTTTAGACCGTATGGTGACAATTCTAATATTTGTTGCATGTTTAGCTTGCCTGGACACCTGCTGAAGCACCTCATATGCGTGAACTCATTTTCATCTTCACAGTCAACCTGTAGCATAAGTATTATCTCTATTCCACTAACGCGGCACTTAAATAACTTGGCCAAGTGGTGGAGGGCATGGTTCCAACCCCTCTGCAGAGTAAGGTCCACAGTGGGTCCCTGAATTAACCCCTTTCCCACTGTAGTAATCACTCAGTTCGTAAATATTTATGGAGTCCAATCAAATGCTAAGTATTGAAGATACAAAAAACAAACCAAAATAATAACAAGACAGGGCTCTTGTTCTGGGATCACAGAATCGAATGTGGGAGACAAATACCTCCTCGAGTGACAAAAGTATATGTGGTAAGCCTGTGTCATAAGGTCCAAAGTTCTCCTGGAGTGCAGAGGTGTATGCTCACTTTGCCAGAGGAGATGGGGAGGACGAGGACAGAGGGCACTGAGAAGCTAACCTCTATTCCAGGCAAAGGAAGCAGAGGATGCAAATGCAGAGTGGCAGGAAAGAACTTAGTACCCTGGAATGGCCTCGGTGTGTGAGAGCAGCAGAAGAGCAGAAGAGGGCTTGGGAAAGTAGACGCCAGGCTTTGAGGGGCCTTGCAGATTGTGCTAAAGCGTCTGGAATAAAAAGCACCAGAGAGTATGGGCTCTACATAACCCTGTCTGCATTTCAAGGAGGTAACGAAGAATTCGGATGACTCACAGGGGTTGACACAATGAAAGGGATGCCAGGCTGTTGTAAGATTTGACACAGAGATTTTTTTAAAGAGAAACAAATTAAAAATTTGCGGTTTCTCTTTTAGAGAGAAATGGCCCCAGGAGCGTGGTTAGTACTGTCTAAAGCAGCACCGTCCAACAAATATAATGCAAGGCTCATATGTAATTTAAAATGTAAATTAGATTAATTGAAATTAAAATTTAGAAGCCCCATTAAAACAAGACAAACCCATGAAATTAAGATTTTGTTTAACCTGATACATTATCATCTCAACATGAAATCAAAATAAAAATATTAATTAAATATTTTATTCTTTTTTCATGACAAGTCTTCAAACTCCAGTGTGGATTTTATACCTAAAAGCTTCTCAAATGCTAAATTTGCTTTGGAACTACTTGACCTGCATGTAGAGTTCATAAAATTTACAATCAAAAAGTAGAATCGCATATCTAGGTTGTTCCAAACACCCTCAAGTGTTGCCCAATATGTAGTTGAACGTCCATTTTCGAATTTAAATTGATTCAAATGAAGATTTTAAATTCAGTTTCTCAATCACACTAGCCATATGTCAAGTGCTCGGTAGCCACGTATGGCAAATGGCTACCATTTTGGGCAGTGCAGATTGAAATACTAATTCTGAACCAAGGCATGACTTACCACACTCTCCTGCTTGGCTTACCATAGGTGTTCACTAAATACGTTTGCTATTATCAGAGAGCATAGACTTGAAAAATAGAGAATCACTAATTCTATTTTTTTTTTTTAATTTTTTTTTTTCAACGTTTATTTATTTTTGGGACAGAGAGAGACAGAGCATGAACGGGGGAGGGGCAGCGAGAGAGGGAGACACAGAATCGGAAACAGGCTCCAGGCTCTGAGCCATCAGCCCAGAGCCCGACGCGGGGCTCGAACTCCCGGACCGCGAGATTGTGACCTGGCTGAAGTCGGACGCTTAACCGACTGCGCCACCCAGGCGCCCCGAGAATCACTAATTCTAAACCAACTGCAAATAAAAGTGTATCACATGGGAGGAGTTCTTTTTGAAACCAAAAGGAATAAATGCTCAGCGCATTATTGTTTCGGGCTAAGTTATTTAAAAGACCGTTTTTCTTTAGACCAATCCCTTGTTCAGCTACTGTAGAAAATGCACACTATGATTGGAAAGAATTATTATTTGTTATTAACACACCTACCAAATAGTAAAACACAAACAAATGAGTCCCATTATAGAACTTTAAGCCATGAAACAACAGGTCAGGAAACAGACACTGTGCAAGAAACTGACTAGCCCTCTGGCAGGAGGGAACTCATCTCCCCTGCCCCCTGCTGTCAGCTTCCCGGTACTGCAGAGCTCCCCTTGTGGAGTCATTGCTTTCAAAGCGATGGTGGAAGGTCAGAAGCTTTCCGCAGCACTGAGAAACTTGCCAGATGATGAAGATGTTTTCCTTCCTAGTGATCATTTGAGTGGACTAGCCATCGTCACTCTCACATCTCTGTGAATGAGGAAGGCTGGGAGCCTGGCTCTCTGTGCGTTGGTTTCCCCATCACGGCCCTAGCGGAGGAGAGTGTAGAGAAGACCTGTATGATAGTTAAAGGAGAGAAAGGTAAGGGATCAAGCCTGTGGGCCACAGAGCAAATGATGAAACTGGTGCAGCAGGTAATTCGACAAGCCAGGTAAATGTAAGAGAAGGCAGGGAGCAGTGGGGACGGGGGTTAATTGGAGGGTCAATGACACTTCTGAAAGGGGAAGTTCCCTGGGGAGGGGGGGGGGGGTGGCAATCGCTGCTGCAAGATCTGTCTGCTTGTGTTTGTTCACAAGTAAGAGATTGGGGATTTCGTGTAAAATCTGATTTTTAAAAATCAGCACACATTCTGTGGACCAAACACATCAAGTGACAGCTCCCTAGTTAGTGTGCCACCTCTGAACCTAAAGTTACACGAAGGTCAAAATCAAGAGCAGCATCCAAAAGAGAGTTCAAGTGAAAGCTAGTGAAGGGCAGTTATTTTGAAGAAAGGGTAATGCAAACTACATCATAGACCAAAGAGAATACAAGTCACTGCTGGGATAAATCCAACCTAGGTCAGTTTATATCCGTATCAGGAATAAGACAGATTCAATACAATATGTACTCAAAACAATTAAGGTAAGGCCCTCTCTTTGGAACTGAACAGCCACATCAACCCTGGACTGCTATTGGGCCATCACAGGAAAGAGAAATAAACCATCTTGTTCAAGCCACTGTATTTTCAGGTCTCTTACTAAAGCAGCTTTGCCTGTATCTGAAGTAATATGAGCCATGCAAACTAAGGAGATGTCCCTGCAAACAGAAACCCCCTGTGTTAATAGCAAAGAAATGTTAGGAGCTGGAATGGAAGAGTAACTGACTAGCAGATCAAGAGAGCTGACTTTCACCATGGTGGGGAAAGCTGAGAAGGAAGCTACTGATTACTGCAGGAAGAGGTGAAAGTGGGACTGAAAACAGAATTGGCCAAAAGCTTTAAGGGGTGAAAAAGGTCACTTCCAAACAGAGAGAAGGGAAACTGCTTTTTTAACAAGGCTTATGGAAACATGACTCTTTTAACTGTGTCGTGTGATTTTGATAAAAAATAAGAATTAAACATGAAAATAATAAATTCTGCTATATTCTCTTTTTTAGTATTTATTTTTAAATGTTTTATTATTTATTTTTGAGAGTGAGAGAAAGCAGAGCACGAGTAGGGGAGGGGTAGAGAGAGAGGGAGACAGGATCTGAAGCAGGCTGCGAGCCGTCAGCACAGAGCCCGATGTGGGGCTCAGACCTGAAGTTGGATGCTCAATCCACAAGCCCCCCAGGTGCCCCTAATGTTTATTTACTTTTAAGAAAGAGCATGAGAACGAGCAGGGGGGGGGGAGGGGGGAAGGGAAACAGAAGGTCCAAAGCAGGCTCTGTGCTGAGCAGAGCTCAAATTCACGAACTGTGCGATCATCATCTGTTGGACGCTCAACCAGCTGAGCCACCCAGGCGCCCCTCTGCTATTTTCAACAGTAAGAAATTCACTAAACTAATAACTAAGTCAGGTAGAAGGGGATAATGATACACCAAAATATATAAAAATATATCTTTAAATGTTTACATATCATCAAAAATAGGAATGACTTTCAATGATACATTTTCAATTTTCTTTATATACAAATAATTTGAATTATATCTGTGTATATATACAGACACACACAGATACACACACTTCACGCACAATTACAGTTTTAGGGGGAAAAAATACAAATAAGACCACGTAGGATCAACACTGTGTAAGGAATCTAAAGTGGTAGTTTTTAGAAACTTCTTAATAGATTACTTAAAAAATAAGATAAAATGATTACATCAAACAAGGGCGCAATCTAGAAGATACAGTTAAAAGATAGTTTTAGTTTTCATAGTGGCACCTATACAGTTCACCAAGATAAGAATAAGAACTTGTCACTCATGTTGTTTATCTAAGAGTTGGTGTCCTTGAATCAAGTTCTCCCGTCTATCTAGGAGAAAAATTTTTAAAAAGAAAAAAAAAATGCATTGGCCACAGAGATTTAACTTTTCTTCTGCCTTCTGAATATATGACAATACAAAATGCATTAAATTTGGAAATGACAGTGAGCTGAACGTGCCATCATTTGAAAATCAAGTTCTAAAAGACTTCACTTGAATGACACCAGGGATATCAGAGTTTGAGTCTTAGCATCCTCACTTAGGACTTGCAGGACTCTGGGCAAATTAGCTGCTTCTCTCATCTCTAAAAGAGAAATGATCTTATCACCTATCTTAATGTCACTGCCATATTTAAAATGTCATGACTGTCAAAGCACACTAAAAAGTAGTAGGCGTGAAGTCTCTCTTCAAGTTCTGCCATTCTCCAATTACAGGCTGGCACCAGCCACCTAGCTGAATCTTCTAAAGACAACTTCATACAATTATGAAGTTTTAATGGTAAACAAATACGAAAGGCTACAAATTCTAAAACTTTAAATGTATTAGGGGCACCTGGATGGCTTAGTTGGTTGAGGGTCCAAATCTTGACTTTGGCTCACATCATGATCCCAGGGTCATGAGATCAAGCCTCGCGTCAGGCTCCATGTTGAACAGAGACCCTACTTAAGATTCTCTCTCTCCCCTCTCCCCAGCTCACATTCTCTTAAAAAACAAACAAAACAAAACAAAACTTAAACTGTCTTAATTCTTTTTTCCCTCTCATTGACTTCTCACTCTTTCCCAGAAGTCATTAAAAAAAAGACCAATAAACTTGGGCAATTTTAAAACTTAAAATAAACCGTAAATAGGTGAAATGATTAACTGCAAAACATCTGCAATACATAAGAAATTATTTTAAATGCCATAATTTTCATTAAAAAGTTACATGGCTCCAAGAGTAAAGGTTTAAAATTGTTAATTTTTCCAAACATCTCTACAGATAGGAAGGGATTTCATCCAAAGAGCTCTTACAAATAATTTTTTTTTCAACGTTTATTTATTTTGGGGACAGAGAGAGACAGAGCATGAACGGGGGAGGGGCAGAGAGAGAGGGAGACACAGAATCGGAAACAGGCTCCAGGCTCTGAGCCATCAGCCCAGAGCCTGACGCGGGGCTCGAACTCACGGACCGCGAGATCGTGACCTGGCTGAAGTCGGACGCTTAACCGACTGCGCCACCCAGGCGCCCCTTACAAATAATTTTTAAAAGCTGGTTACTACCTACACAAAAATGTTGAAACTCATAAAGAAAATAAATCAATAAAACTGGATACCATTTTCACTGATCCTACCAAAATTATTTCTAATAGCAAAAAATATATAAACAGTCGAAATATTCACCAAAAGAAACTGGTTATTAAACAGGGTGTGGACATACATGCTATGCAGTTATGAAGAAAAACAGTAACAGAAGAGAAATTTAACAGAAACTTCCCCTGGAAAGTGAGGTATTTGTTGCTTTTTATTTTCTCCCTTTATCTTGTTGAAATGTAAAATTATCTTTAATTAAATAAATCTGTGGTTCTTCAAATTTAAATTGTTAATACTTCATTAAAAACAGGGGCTCCTGGGACTTGGGTGGCTCAGTTGGTTAAGCATCCGACTTCGGTTCGGTTCGGGTCATGATCTCAACTGTTCGTGAGTTCCAGCTCTGCCTCAGGCTCTGTGCTGAGAGCTCAGAGCCTGGAGCCTGCTCCAGATTCTGGGTCTCTTTCTCTCACCCTGCTCCTCCCCCAATTGTGCTCTGTCTCTCCGAAAATAAATAAACGTTAAAAAAACAAAAACAAAAACAAAAAAACCTAAAACAAAAAACCCCAGGGGAGCCAGGGGGCGTGGCTCAGTAGGTTAAGCCTCTTTGGCTCAGGTCGTGATCTCACCGTTAGTGGATGGGAGCCCTACCTCAGGCTCTGTGCTCACAGCTCAGAGCCTGGAGCCTGCTTGTCTCCCTTCCTTTCTGCCCCTCCACCGTTCGTGCTCTCTCTGAAAAATACACACTTTAAAAAAAAAAAAAAAATCCTATTCATTCATTGCTCAAAGCCACCTATTACAAGTTTCTTGGGAGTTTCCCCAGGCCAAGTTAGTTTCTCCTGTGTGCACTCAGTAATTTTCTTTGTATCTTTATCCTATCACTTAATAAAAAGCTCACATTAGAGTATACTTACTTATAACCCTCAGCTCTAGAAAAACAGCCTGGTCTTGAATTCTGGCCCATTCACTTACTAGTGACTTGTGCCTGATTTCTCATTTGTAAAAAAGAAATGATAGTACCTACCTCATAGGACTAAGGAGTAAATGAGTTCACGTATGGAAAGCTCGTAAGAGCAGGCCCTTGCCTCCGCTTAGCACTGATGTTAGCTAACATTACTGAGCACAGAAAATACCCCATTGCTATTTATATTCCTCTAAATTCCCAGCACTGACTTGCACACAGCAAATATTAATAAATGTTTTACTGAATTTAACTGACTTGCCACCAGGGGATTCAAAGGGTTGAGGACGACAAAAACAAGGTCTCTGCAAATTTACAGCCCGGTCTTCAGGACTGCGACCTTTGTGAGCCTAGTAGGTTTTTTGTTGTTCTTAATTGACAGATTAGATAGAAGAGAAAGAGTGCATTAGACTGAGTAAAGTAGGAAGAGGCAAAAAAAAAAAAACAAAACAAAAACAAAAACCACCACATTTGGCCCAGGACCAACTTGTCCAGTAACCCCTACTCTTTCCTCAATCTGCTGCTGTCCCTCAGCACCCGAACTTCTTGCCCATTTCCACGGTCTCCTTGTGCCAGGTAAGGTTCATCTCTGTAAGGCAAGAAAAGGACCGAGTCTCACCCGTTCTGAGCATGTGGTGCTCTTGGGTTACAGGAGTCAGGCAAGCCTTCCTGGAAAAGCTTTCTTGCCAAACTGCTTACCTTCCGAAGATTCAGATAGTCCAAACTGCTCCCCCTTACCCTAAGGTGGGCAGACCACCCCTCACGCTTCTCTATGAGCTTCTTCATAGGGACGCAGTGGGAAAGGTGGCTCCAGAAGTCCCGCACCTGCTACCTCCTCACACAACACCCTCCCTAGGATGCCTCCCTCAAGTGCCAGGGCCCCTTGTACTTACCTTGCTGTGATCTATAGTTTACTGTACACCTGGGGTTTTCCATATAAATCATGTAATGACATTACCTCGGGAGACTTTGAGGGCTTAGGCATGAAAATCAGCGCGCCATTCCTGTCATCGCAGAAAACCGCAGCTCCGTGACTTGACAGACATGTGACCTCCAGTAAATTGCATAAAATAAGCCTCAGTTTCTTCATCTAGTAATTGGGAGTTTTCTGCTTTATAGGGTAATATTGAGATTAAACAGAGTAGAGTATATAAAGTTGCGAGTGTGGAGCCCAGAACAGACATGTTACACACTCAATAAATGGGAGACACCTATAGGTAAAGGTGACTTTGTGAAGATTGAAATTAGGCCCTCCAGCTGAGATTTTCCAGGACATTGACCCCCTGTTACCAAGTCCCAGGGTTGTATCCCCTAACGAATTTCGTGGTGTGTGTTCCAAAAAGTACAGTGCAGCCAGGATTATGCATGGCGAGACCAGGGCAAGGCACGGAGGAAGGGGATGTCAAAGCAAATGTGATAAATCATTTAAACCTAAGTATTTCACACATAAAAATCCCATTACAGTATTTCTAAAAGCACTATTCAAATTCCCACAATATTTGAGATTAGTAAGACATTAACTTGGGTTTACTGTATCATCACAAAAGAACAGTTAATCTGCTTCTGTAATAACGTGAATGACCTTGTACCAAGTGCAGGATAAAAATCCACGCTCAGAAACAAATCCAAGATGCAGTTAGTAAAAGCTTAAAGAGGTATCTGATAAACACTGTAAAACCTTGCAGAAAGAATAAGAGTCCTAATATATGCACATATCATGCTATACATATTAAGATGTCAACTCTCCCCAGATCACAATGTATTTCATTTGTATAAACCCAATCAAAATCCCAGTAAGATCTCTGAAAGAAAAATATAGGTACTCAAGCTTATCTTAAAGAATAAGTGTCCGAAAATAGCCACCCCACACAAAAACAAAAACAAAAACAAAAACAAAAACAAGATGGGGCAGCTCCCCCATCAGGCACCAAAACAAAGCATCCAAGGACACTGATTACAGCAGTGGGGTACTGGTGCAAGAACAGTGAAACTTGCGAAGTATCAGGGGTTCATGCCATCCAAGTGCTTTATAAAAGATTCTATTATTAATACAACTACCCATCTTTATTATCCCCACTTTTCAGATGATAAAGCTTAAGCTCTAGAAAAGTGAATTAACTTCCCCAAGATCACACAGGTTCAAGGCAAGCGTCTGAACCCAGCTGACTCCAAGAGTCCAAACTACCTCATAAGAGAAACATTAACGTACATTATCTACAGAGAGCATTAAAAAAAACCAAAAAAACCCTACTAAATAAAAATGGACAAAGGATACCAACATGCAATTACATTAACATGCAAATGGCTAACATATATATTAAAAAGTTCAACTCACAAGTAGTTATTATGAGGATTGATAATATCTAGGGTTGCAAAGAATACTAGGAAATGGGTACTCATGCATGCTGTAGAAGTGTATTATTTATACAGCAGTTTGGGGAGGCAATCTGGCACTAAAAAATACAATTTATATGCATTTTCAGCAATTCCTCTTCAAGGATCAATCCCAAAGAAACATTAAACCTAAGAGCCACATACAGCTTTTTCTGTAAAACAGAAATACTGGAAAGAACCTAATTGCCCAACCACAGAAAATACTTTAAACAATTCATTGTACATCCATGTCACGAGACGGTACATAAAAAGTAAATTACATGCACTGACAATGGAAAAATGTTGATGATCTATGGTTAAAGGAGAAAGAAGACAAATCAGAAAGTACACAGATTTCTTTTAACCCATTTGTTACAAAAAGAAGGGCCTAAGAGAATGATAAATGTGAGATAACTAGAGAGAGGAAATATTTATATGCATATGTTGAAAAAGGCCATTTTTTAAAGGGTTCGAAAGAATACACATCGAAATATGAAGAAAAGATACTCAGGGGAAGAAAGTGGGATCGGGCCCTGGAAGCTGAAGGGGCCTTTCACATTTTACCCAATATCCTTCTATCTTGTGTTCACTCTACAATTTTTCTAAAAAGCAAGATATATAAATTGGTAAAAACAAAACCCTAAAAACCAATCACAGAGAATAAAAGAGCAATAATAAGAAAATTACATATTTCGAACAACTACTGACACCTATAAAGATTCAAAGCAACTGACACAATAAATTTTATTGTTTACATAATGATACGCTCAGGACAGAGTGAAGACATTGGAGACAATGACAACACATTAAACTCCTATCACAAATTGATCTGTTACAAATTTCCAGTGGCTCAACATATTAAAATGTATAAGATATAAAGAACAAAATTAAGAAATATAAATATTCAGATTTTTGCAGCACAATGCAATGTCCTTTAAAAAAAAAAAAAAAGCTTGCTATATTTGGGTATTTAATTCTGACAGTAATTCAAAACACAAAAATCCCACATTTTCCTACCCTTCCCCAAAATCTGGATCTGGGGATTGCAGTTTTAGAGAAGAATGCAAAAATAAAAACTTCAGTGTTCCAAAACAAAGCATTTTCCTTATTTTAATGCATCAAGGCGCAAAAGTTTCAATTCCAAAAAGCCAATCACTGCTATATGCGGATAAATAAAACAGATTTAACAACACTTTAGTAATCAAACCCAACTAACATTATACTAAAAATATATGTGTGTGTGTGTGTGTGTGTGTGTGTGTGTGTGTGTGTATGTAATACCTATTTTAGAAAAAAAGGTGCCTTGGTGAAAATGATTCTGAAAATATTCACTTGATGCACATTATGTACAAAACCTTCTATATAAAAAATTATACTATTTTCAATGAAATTCCATGTTCACATCCCATTTGAAAACTGTACTTGAAAGATAAAGTAGGTCTACTTAATGGTTTCTGTGTGAAATCATAGCTAAGGCAGTTCTCTTTCCAAGGGCCTTCTTTTTCACCCACTCGATGTCACTAATACTAATATAGACAAATATTACACAGATGCAATCTGACATGCCTTATGTGTTTTTACCTGGAGCTCTGTTCACTGTTAAAATGGGGTAGTTTATAGTTGCTACAAAGAATACTTTCTTCTTAAAATATATTGTTTCTCTATTCCAAATTAAGCACTTACTTAAGACATTAAGAGGCTGATAAACCACTCCATTTGGTGTCAAGATCAATAGCCCTATAAGAAAGAATTCTGTACTGGAATCGCTACAAAAGTTTCCACTAAAGTAATAGTGCATCCTTCACCTGCATAGAATCAATTTGGCTTAATAGCTCTTTGCCCCCAGACATCAGTCTGGAGTTCAAATATGCTCTTGAAGGTTCATCTCAGATATGAGAAAACATCTCATACAGGCAAATGTGAGGGTGTACGGGATAATAACAGTTGTTAAAATCTGTTGGATGATTCTTACAGCACTCCTCATTCAGAGCAGCTGCTGTGGAAAAGACTGGGGGGTCAAATATTTACACCAGGAACCATTTCATTAAGTCTGTAAGTAAATTAAATAACTGCAATGACCTGGTACCTCTAGCTCATCACTCTACAAGCACGGAGGCTTTGAAGCTTAAAAGGTGAAAAACAGAATACCCTTAGAAAAGGGGAACAAGTCTGAGGCAAAAGTTGTAGGTCTGTAAATATATATTTTATGTGAACACACAACTGTGTGTATTATTCTGTATATATTTACATACATATTCACAAGATGCCCTGCAGTGTAGTTCAAAAGGCCTTTATCAAGGAACAAACTGATTCTAGTATAGGACTTAAGAGTTCATACCATCTGGATAAGAAACAAATGTGCATATATTCACATCATGTAAACCTTATCAACAAAAACATTGCTAGGACACTAGGTTAAATAGGCTTTACTTATCAGTGATGTCATCAGAACATTGCTTACACTGACCATCAAAAAATAACGAAAAATACACAACTGGGTTTCAAATTCACAAGAAAAAAAGATGTTTACCATGGCAAACAAGAACACAGTTCAGATTCCAGAGTAGGGAAAAATATCAAAACTTTATAAATCTCCTGGGATGCAATTTAATTACTGCATCAATTTTAGAAAAATAGACTCATAGAATGAACGATGCTGCTATGAATTCTCTCAACCACATCAACCCATATGTTTATCTTTTTCCTCTTTTGTTTCCAGCTGGAGGTTTCTTCAACTGAAGGAGTTGTCCTCCTGTTCCAAAACCTGCAGAGGCAGGATTGGACACCCCAAATGTCAAACCAGCTGATGCCGTGATGCCAGGATTGCTGAAGTTAAACCCAGATGTACTTGAGCTGCCAAAGCCTTATGTTTAGGGAAGAAAATATTCACATCAGAAGTTAAAACACAAAAACAAATATAAAGAATGGGGACAAGAGGTGAATTTCTAGCTAAAAGAATATATATTTATGAAAATAGCCAATATATTAGAACACTAAATTTGTAACATGGAATTTTATAGGAAAATAATTTAGCTAACAACTAAGAGGCACCTTTAGAGACCTAAGTTTAGTGACCCAAGCCAAGAGAAACCTTAGCACAAATAACTGAACTCTAGAAAACTTCAAGCTGCCGGATACTTTCCTGTTAATTAGACATGCCATGCTGCCTTCCTTCTCAGCCGCTCCAGAAACATATTGTCAACACGTAGAAGATGGACCCACTCCTGTAATCCTAAGTCCTCCAAGAAGGCCTCAACCCATGCTTTTCAGGACAATGAACACCCCAAAGAGTAGTACCCACTGTTCTGATTTTATAGGAACCCTTGCATAACTAAGATCAAATGCTATCACTGCCTACTTTATTAATAGTACCGTATTTAGATTATAATCCCCGTATCACTGAATTCTATTATCTTACTCTTTGGGAACTGTTGATTTTAAATACCACTTAATATTAAATGAAGTTGCCTTAAAATTCCCTCAATTTAAACACAGTATTGTGTCATTATTTCAGACATGCTACTTATCCCTAAACATTATAAATGAAGCCATTATTTACAAATATAGAGAAAATGGAGAAGAAATTTGGGATTTTCTACTAGAGAAGTCAAAAGATTATATACCTATTTCAAAAATGAACAAAGAACCCAATTAATCATCCATTATAAGAGTGGGACTTTTAAAACCAAAGGGACTTGCAACTAAAGAACATCTCTTTGGGAGAGAAATCATTCTCCTAAACAAACAAACACTGGGCCAAAGCTTTCACAACAATGGGACCATTTTTGTAATAATGAAGAGACTTGTTTAACCATAAAACTAGTCTTTGGGTTCAAAAGAATCTCTACTTAGTTAAAAGAGGATATAATTACTTATTATCTCAAACTAATAAGTCTTGTTAGAGATATTTCACAAACCTGACTTTTAGTTTCCAAGAGAGATAAAACTGTGTGATTAGTTAGGCTTACATGCTTCATTGTGGGGGGTAGAAACTGAATCAGGGATTGCTTCTGGCTACTGGAAATAACAATCATTATACTTTTAAATTACATAATTTGCATCTTTAAATTTGCCTGAAATTCAGGCCAAAAACACACAAACCTGCACTAAGACTTCCTGAGGGTTTATTTGTTGTTCCAAATCCAAATGTGGAGGCCCCTGTGGTGCTGCATCCAAAACCAGAGCTAGCTCCAAATCCTAGTGAAAGGGTAATAGAGAAATATACAATGGTACGTAAAACAGAGATTAAAGGTTACTGACAAGTAAAACCTAAAATTATCAGAGGTCTAATAAACACAGTGCTATTACACAAACCTGCTATTTACTCTTGTGCATCAGACTTCTGAAGAATCAGATTAATTCTGAAATGAACATTTTGATCTATTGAGACTAAGTTTAAGACCCATCAGTAATTTTTATACAGAACAAGCTATAAAGAACAAGATCGTATTAGTATTTTCTCTCCCAGATTGACTAGAAATTTTAGTGACCACTGAAATATGGTGTTAGGTCAAACAGATATAAACACATCTACTTAGGGATATTTCATTTCGGGAAAAAAAAAAAAAACTAAATTCATAAGCGTGACATGCACAAGAATTTAAACACCAAGTACCATAAGACAACTTTTACTCTGCTTTTTACCAAAACCTTTTCACTTAAGAACCTTCACCATTGAAAAACTGCATAATTACAAAACAGTTAATCACATTAAATCTACTCAGCAACACAGGCTCCTGCCACATACCAGCCGATTTGACAATTGAGAAATTTCGAGTGGGAGATCATTTTTCTTTCTTAATAGTACTAGTCATGATTTAAATAAAAAAATATTTTTCGTCATATGAAGTTCAAGAAGAGATTCTGCTAAGTACTTAAAGACTTGTTTCCATTCTCCTCAAAGTCAAGTGATCTAAAAATAAAATTCAAATTCTTCTTAGGCTACTCTGCAATAGTCCATCTAAAATAAGGAGTCTGAGACAGTATTATATAGCCTATGACGCTAAGAAATATGATGGCAAACTGAATTATAGACTATAGGAAATATGCTGTCTACTATAATTCTAGTAATTCCAGTAGAGTTTACTATATTAAGTAACCTTGATTGCTCACAGACTTCCACTCTTACGATGATATATTTTAGTGGAAATAATATATTCATTATATGACAATATGCTTGTCAAAATACATTCTACTGTCAAATACCCATACCACAGAACTGTGAATACGTTTATATGTAGCATGATGATTGGCAGAAGACTTACCTTACTAGAGTTAACTTATAAAACTATTGTTATGTATACAAGTATGCATAAAGGCAGCTATGCCAAAAATGCTTAGCAAAGGACAGAAGCTGAGCTGTCCAATTTATAATAAAATTATTTTCTCATCTAAAGTGTTCATTTACAGAAAAAGAAGATAATGATTAGATGTCCAGAAGCAGTTTGGACTCTAAAATGATGTGATTAAGACCACTGGTTTTTTAAGTTAAATTTATTAAAACTAAGTAACTTGCAAGTTCATATTTTAGCATATTGCTTTGAAAATATGAACATCCCTACCAATTAATTTTACTGTTCTTTTTTTATTTACTATTCACTGAAGATGAAATGATTTAAGTTCTAATTCTAATACTAAAAAGCACTGATTATGTTTGGAGAGCTGTTTTTGTCAGATGGAACCTTAACTACCAAAATAGCAGACCCTCTTAGAAATTTTTTACAGACTAGTATCAATTCAAATGTATAATAGTCCAAGGCAATATTAGAAAAGTTAAAGTGTACCTCCAAGGTTTGAAGAACCTAAGCCACTTGACTGCAAGCCAGTGCCAATACCTGAGCCGAATGGTCCAAAACTAACTCCCAGAGATGGCTGTGGCCCTAGTATAAAAAAAAACAAAAAAAAAACGGGGGGGAAAAAAAACAAATTTGCCTTACTCTTTCAAGATTAAAATTTCTTTATGAAATTATTTCTAAAATAAACAGTGATTAATTTTAACAAATTCTATTTGCTAAAAGCCAGTTTTCAGGTATCTCCCCAGCCTGATTTACCTAACCAAAAAAAAAGTTTTTAAGTAACTTGTTCACACTAGACAATTAAAAGAGGCTTAGCACATCGAAAGATGTTATTTTAACCTCCTAAATAATTTGAAATCTTTAATGTATTGTAAATTGTAGTTCTTTTGGTTTTCTTTCTAAAATGATTTTAGATCTCCCCACTTGTTTTCTGATAAAATTAGTTGGTGTAATCAGTAAAAGGTTTTTACTTTTTTTTTTTTTAAAACAAGCTCCTCATCGTTAGAGTCAAGTCTCAACTGATCAGAGACTGACGCTAACGTGGCAAAACTATCATGTTACTTCATAAGAGTAAGTACCCAAAAAACTAGGCATTTTTTATATGAAATATAAATGATATATACAATAAGTAGATAAAAAACAAGACAATGTTTTATTTCATTAAATTTATTGTTCATTTTAAAGCAAATCAATTACACAGTAACATGACAATTCCAACTTGTTCACAAAAAGTGATAATTGAGTCTATTATTAAGCTCTGCTACATTACACCACTTATCACCTGATTAAATAAGATAATGAACATTTACAAAGGCACCGCTGTGTACCTTGACAGATTCAATACATTCAAGATTTCAATTCAGAAGTTTCTTTCCAACATTTTGGAAAATGTACTCAGATGCAGAACAATTATTAGTCATCCTTTTCCCATTCATTAAAGATTTTGTCTGAGTCTGTTTGGCAAGAATAGCATCAAACTTACTAGCCTCTCTTTTTTTAACTACTTTTTCTTTAACTAAGCAGAATACAAAAATCTAAAAATCTCTCATTTGATAAATAATTTATGAAAATTATTCAATAAATCTCATAGTACAATCTTCAGTCTTGTCTTTTTCAAGCACAGTGATCAGTGCATCTCAAAGTTGAGGGAACTGCCAAAGTAATATACAGATTGAAATTTAAACTCTTCAAAAAAAATCAAAGCCTTCAAGTTGTTCAATGAAGAATGAGGTTTGTATATTCAAAAGGTAGTGTACAATTACAAAGCATTAAAAAAAAAGAAAAAGAAAAAGAAAAAGAAAACCGAGGAACTATATTTTGCTACCCTAGGACAGAAACTGGACTTTTCAAATAGCTTCTACCCAGAAAATAAAAAGTAAGAACTAATAGCAGCCAGAGTTCTTATACTACTATTAAAAAATAAATTAAAAAAGGATTTAAATTTTTACATCCAGTTTGAGATCAATTTGAGAATAAAATACCTGCCTAGCAGCTCTTTTGTAAAATGTTACTATAGGAAAAAGAAACTAAGCATATTACTTTCTTATTTCTAACAAAAATAATACGTAGAAAACACACGTCCAGTTTCTTTAACACTGAGAGACTTAAGTGTCACATGTTTATAGGAGGCACTGCTGGTGGAAGGCCCTAAAGAACAACGCACACCACAGCCCTCAACCCTACAAGTCGTTAAGAGTTACTCAAATAACATGCTTTTTGTTGTGTGTGGGTCTGTTTTTAAGAGTAACCCTAATCATCAATATTCAGAATATAGGTAATCAAGAACTCTGACAATGACAAGACTTTCCATTGCACAACAGGTACATGATACTTTGAGTTTTGTACCTTCACACAAATTCTGAAGGCAACATCATTTATAAAACTAGTAGGCAAATGTATAACATTTTTTAATATTAAAAACATGATAAATATCTCCCACGCCAAAGTATTAGCATATATTACACTCTGGCCACCATATAAATTAGTTTCACTATTAGAAAGCAGAATCTAAATCCTTCAGGCAAAAGTCACGTAAACAATTCAAGAAATCTGTTTCAAAATCTGAAGTCATTCAATGAGAGGCTTAGTTCCATAAATAAAACCAAGTTAGTAGTAATATATCCCAATAATTGCCCAAAGTGAAATCTTCACGTAGAGTAACATTTTACAAAAGTTACCGGATAACATATTCACACACAACAAAATCAAGTTCAGCACTGTAATTCATATTTTCCAGAATAAATTCTACTTTCTTAAAAGTAAAACTGCATTCACAGGAAAAGGACTAAAGTGCTAAAATTTTTTAATAATTTTCAATAATTACTCAAAATATCTAATGTAATTAGTATGATTATTCCTAGGTCATATTTTAAAAATAATTTTTCTGAAAAACAAAAAAAATGCCTTTTCCCCCAATTTGAAAAATTTTACTTACTGATTTAACGGGGAATGTTCCTTTGGTTGTTAAACACAACAAAACCAGAAAACTACAAGAAACTAAAATGAAATACTTAACGTTTCCTATTTAACACTACATCTTAAATGTCCAAACCTACACTAAAAGCTAGAAATTAGGAACTCTAACAAAATGTCTCAGCTCTCCTTAAAAATAGCAGCTAAGTCACATGAGAATAGTCTTCTTATGTAAACATCAAGAACTTTTTTAAAAGTGTCAAAACACAACAGCAAAACTTAATCCCAGTACGTTAGCTTAGAACAATCTATGCTAGGTTAAAATTATATTGGTAATCCTAATGTAAAATATCTTAAGCTTTTTAAGAGGCTTCAAAAGCACTGATGGACAAGTGTACTCAAGATCTACTTATGTGTAATTTATCCATGTACTGATGCTTATTTCACACATAATTAGCCCGCTGGTTTTCGTCAGTTTTCTTCAGCCTTGAGAAACAATAACCATAAATCACGCAGGCCTAAGACCTATTCTATTTTTTTCACTTAAAAACACCAAAGTTAAGAAGTCACTTAAACCCATACCTCCACCTCCAAGAGAAACCACCTTCAGAAGGTGGCAGCCTAAGAAAGCTGTCTGCATTTTTTATATTAATGAAGAATCCATATGCAACTAAAAGCAAAACCCCTGACAATTCAAATCTTGCACACATCAACAGTGATATATAAAAACAGCACACAAGCCTTACCTAACTGAATCTAGACGGTCTTTAAAATTATTTGCACTTAAAAAGCAAAAGATATCCTCAAAGTCACAGGACATAAAGATTAAGTCACCGAGTGAATACAAAGCACAGAATTTCTCAACAGGCTGTAACTCATCAAATCGGTCTGTATCTAGGAGACCTCATCCATCTCACTGCAGTGGTGACAGGACTGAAATAACGAACATTCTGACTACAAGACGCATAAAGGAACGCACTATATGGAGCTGGGAAGGCCTTCAAGAAACAGAAGACATAAAGCAAAATTTTTATTACTACTGTTTTAAACTTCTCAGTTCTAAAAATCACACAACTCAAAATGTAAACGGGGAAGCCCTCATACAGGCTTCACAACTGCAGGGGGCCGCAGCTGCCCTGAAGCCTGGCAAAGGTCACAGAGGAAATTAAATGAGCAAAGGCTCCGCAAGATGATTACTCTAAATTAAGCCAACACTCTCCATCACCACGGAGAGCAAACACCATACTCAGCTCATTGTTTACCTTTGTACCCTCGGAGCCCAGCACATAGCAGGCACTCATATTTGTAGAATGAACATACATCTTCATATGTCCATGAACATAAAATGTATGAGTGAAAACCTACAAACCTCTCAAGACTGTCTATATAAAGGAATTAAAAAACAAAAACCAAAACCAAAAAAAACCCAAAACACAAAATGTAACAACCCTGATAAGTGGTTTTGCTTCAAATTTAGCTGTATACCACAGAATATAAAATTCACTTATCCCATGACATTTTAAACAACTGACTTTTTTATTTTATTTATTAAAATGGAAATCCCTTATGTTTTAAAGGACACTTAACCAAAACCCATGCTTATCTGATCTTTTTTAGGATTAATATTGGCTCTGAAAGGTAAGTTGGTACTATGTTGGCTTGATTAGCTGGTTAAATAATCATGAGACTGATAATCATAATTATGGGACTGATTCCTATACTGAATCAGTATGACTATCAAGTCAGTATAGGAATCAGTTCCATAATGACTTTTTTCCTCCATAACTCGAGAATGGAATCCTACACTCCAGCCAGCTAGAGAACTAGTAGATAGCGCCACTAGGAGCCACTATTCACATGGGTCCAGCCACGGAATGTGGAGGATTTGGCATAAACCAATCACCAGCCATTCACTGATGGTAAGTCGATTCTGTCATCTCCAAATGTGAAGAACAATTTTTAAACCGCCAATAGTGAAAACCAGAGAATGTTTCCCTAGTAGAGGCAGCCTGAATGCAATCTAGATATGTCTTTTTTCTTTCTTTTTTTTTTTTTTTTTTTTTTACTTTTTGAAATTTACTCTTTGACTATATGGAACTCTCAGAAAGACACATGCTATAGGATAATAATAAGCATTACTCAAAAATTTCTGAATGAATAAAAAAAATCAATATCCATTAAGACGGTATTTTCTCTGTCATACTTCAAGCCTGACAAAAAGGAGACTGTAGGAGTAAAGATAACAATCTCCCAGAGACACAGGACCAAACTCCACACTGCAGAACTAGACCACAAAAAATGTTTCTTTTGTCAGAAGTGGAATTAAACTAAGGACTCAAATTATCTGCTTTCTAGTATCTCACCAATTATTTTCATCATCTGCCCAGCTTTCCCAGTTCATACTTCTTAATGTGCAATCCAGAGCATCTCAAAACATCTTTTTCCTGCTCCTGCTACTGTTCTGTTCATTCTGAAAAGGTACAAATAATTCTAGCATGTACTTTTGTCCAAATTTGGTTAAAAGAACCTGTACTGTTTGTAGTCATTATACATAAAAACAACCAACTGATCTTCAACACACCTTCAGTCATAAAAATGTACTTCATCCTAAATGTGGGTACTCTGTAATCACTATGTATGAGGAAACAAGAATGCACCATCTATCCGTATCATATATGAGAAATGCTATAATGGCTGAATTAGCTTTGACTTTAAAACAATAAATGATACAATCACGATTTTAGAACGTGTTATTCTTAAATGTAATTCGGTAGTGAAACACCATGTTCTAAAGGGTATTTATAGCAATACAGCAAATAACATTAAGTAATTCACAATATTCAGTATCTAACTGATGAATAATTATTGCTAAGACTACCCTGCATTTTTTATCAGGTATATGTTTATAATTGTGTCCATCATAATTTTTAGATTATACTGGAATAGCTACTCATAGAAATTTTTCAGTGCTAACACAAAAGGAAGACTTATAAAAATGCACATAAATGTTCTGCATTTTAACAGTAAGAAGCTATAACTTGAATGCATTCAGACCTGTAGCAGGCTGTTGCTGCTGTGTAAGAGTTGCAGCCATGGCAACGGCTGCCGCGTTTGGCATGTTGCTGAAAGGGGTGGGTCCAGTAGTAACTCTGGGTGCGTTCTGCCACTTCTTGGCTTCTGCTCGCCTGGCTTCGAACACATCTACAGCATCTCCCAAGAACATTTTCCTGTAGCCAAGGTACTGTTCTTTTAGCACCTAAGGGAAAGAAAAAAGAAAAGGTTAATCAATCAAGTTCTGTGTTGAATCTGGTAATACGGGAACAATCTAAGTAGGAAATAAGAAGATCAAAGACATTGCCAATGCTATACATTCCCCCTAAAGCACAAATCAAAGTGCTATTAATGCATGGAATGTGAAGTGATGCATGCAAGCTCTAACGCTCTCTTGAGTATTTTCTTCCCTAATTTTGTCATGTCTTTACAATAAACTGCCTAAAACATTCTGGCTCCATGAGGCCTCTTTAAAACGAGTTAGCTAGTAACATCTAAAATTCCATTTTCAATATTCTAGTTTTTCACGATTGCTGCCCCCTCCAACATCCAACCTCTTGATAACTTTTAGATGCAAAAAGCTGAAAACATGTACTACATATGTATGTGCTAAATGCCTTCTTTAAAAGGCCTGGGTGACATGTGTTAAAATAAGTGACTTCAGCAGAGACAGCTTGGAGGGTTTAAAAAGGGTTTTCACTTTATCAATATTGTTTGACTATTTTACCATGAGAATGACTCATGTTGAGCTTGCATAACCAAACGAGGAGGGGGAGTGAGTTTACAATTTCAGAGTAAGAAAGAAAAATTACCACGTTCATCAAGTGGGCTCGTTCACCCAATGCAGCATCTGCCTTGATTAAGGCCATTAACTCACATCAGAATTATTAGATACTTTCATTAAGGGTTTAATCAAATTTTGATCAGTTTTAAACAACTTTTTAAAAAGATATAGGATTTTCAGATTTCCTACCATTCTCAGCAGTAATGTCTTTTTGGTCTTAACAGGTAGAACACTTAGCAATCTTACTGCTATTTATAGTATTTAAAAGTTATCATCCCCTTTTGTGTGGATGTCAGTATTTGATGTTCTGGTTCCAGACTTTCCTACCTCTTTAATGTACTGAAGCAGGCCTGCCAAGCACTGAAAACTGGGGAAAATGCAGTCAGAAGTAGAGTATGTGATGTCAGAAGAATGAGTTTTATTAGAAGTGATCTCCCCCTAATCCATCCTCTTCTCTCTGTGTAATTATATGAATATAGCCATACAATGTTTGGCATTAGTAGTCCATCAATTTGTTCTGCTTCAGATACTGGAAAATAATCACCTGCCTTAGAGACTTGAAAGACAATTGGTTTAAGGAGAGAAAAGAAAAAAAGAACAGCTATCAGCCTTGATTTGTATAGTTAATTGATAAAATGTCCAGTTTTGTTAATGTCCTTGGGGCCTGGCTGGCTCAGGTAGTTTAAACCTGCTTCAGCAGATTATCTCATGAAAAACAATACAAAAGGAACAAAAATTAAAAAACGACCTCCTGTGAGATTTCTGTAAGTAAATGAAGCTAGAAATTATACTTTGGTCACTAAATGCAACTGAAAATAAATGGCAAATCTGATCATGGAACATTCTTTGGTTCCTGGAAATGTATATTACAATGTACATTACTAAAAAACAAAAGAAAAGAAAGAAAAAAAAAAGAGAGAGAGAGAGAGAGAGAGAGAGAGAGAGAGAGAGAGAAAGAAAGAAAGAAAGAAAGAAAGAAGAAAAGAAAGAAAGAAAAAGAAATAAGAATACCAGACAGGAGAAACTGCCATTGAAAAAGCATGTATACTTACAAATGACATGTCTGGAAGTTGCTTTAAAATGTTCCAGGGGGAAAAAGCATCCCTGGGTGGGAAACTGACAAAGCAAGGCAGGATCCTGATAATGGGTGAAGCGGAGAGTGGGTACCTGGCATTCATTACAACAGTGCCCTTCTTTTTGTGTGTCTATTTGAAAACTTTCATAATAAAAATTAAGGAAAAAAAAAACTGCACAACACAGACTTCAAAGTACCAACAGAGAATCATCTTTAGTACTTTAATAAACTAATTTCAAGAAAATTCGATAAAAATTCCTCCTTTAAAACTATTTTAAAAATCTGGTTTAGAATTTTAAGTATATTAAAGCAAAAGCTCCAAAGCATGCTCATTTCAAAACCGGTATAATTTATGGGGCGCCTGGGTAGCTCAGTTGGTTAAGCATCCAACTTTGGCTCAGGTCATGATCTTGCAGTTCGTGGGTTTGAGCCCCACATTGGGCTCTGTGCTGACAGCTCGGAGCCTGGAGCCTGTTTCAGATTCTTTGTCTCCCTCTTTCTCAGCCCTTCCCCCTGCTAACACTGTCTCTGTTTCTCTCTCTCTCTCTCAAATAAACATTAAAAATAAAATTAAAAAAAAAAACAAGACCTATGTAAAATTAAAGCAGCACAAAATACTTTTGCTACTAAGAATGTTTCTTTTCTGCAGTGCTGCTCCTAGTTTAAAGACATGGAAACAACCTAACTGTCCAACAAATAGGATGCGTTAAGGAAACTACGCATATGTATGTGTATATATATATATATACACACACACACACTGAAATCCTATGTAACTACTAAAAATGATATTGAAGAAATATGTATATCAATGCAGAAAATTGTTTACAATATACTACTGAAAAAAGTTAAGATAGCTGATTGCATAGAACACTTGGATCTTTTTGAAAAAACAACAGATATTATCTGTGATTGTATCTGAGCATGATTGTGGATTGTTTTAGTTTTAGTCTTCTTCACTTATATGTAATTTTAGCTATTCCTGTAATTAGCATGAATGCTTCTGCTCCGCAAATGAATACTTCACTTGGGTCTAGATATACAGATACATGAACTGGTAATGAAAACTTACCTTTACATTTTCATGAATAGACTGAAGTTGTGCAGCTAAAGCTACAAATGTTTGATAAATTTTCTGCATAGCCATTGACAAATCTATAAAAGAAAGTTATATTATCACACAAATATACATGTAACATAATCAGTATTATTTTTCTATGACTTGAGTGCAGTTTTTGGTACTAAAAGTGTAGGAGGCACAAGACCACATCAATATTTCCATGACTGAGAGAAGAGAGCACAGCGAATTGACTGAGAGCAGGGTGTCTGAATCAGTCATCAGGGGGAGGGGAGAAGGCCCTGAAACTTCTGCCTTGGTCAGCATAATAACAGTTCATAATAAAGCATTTTCTATTTATGGAGAATAAATATCTAATAGCAAGGAAATTGTATAGCAGCTCAAGACAACTACTAGCAGTTATGTAGAATATTATGTGACAACACCTTAACCTCTCTCTCTTACTAAAAAACAGTGCTATCAAAAAAAAAAAAAAATCACCACAGAAAGCATGTTACCTTGAGGAGTTATATGTGAGTTATTTGCTTGTGTGGCAAGATGGTTTTCTAGCTCTTCAATCTGCTGTCTGTACTGCTGAAGCTGTACCTCAAACTGCTGAACCAAGATTCTGAAGTAGCTATACAAAAACATTTACAAAGTCAGATCAAAGTTTTAAAAATGCTATTTTCTTTACATTAAAATAACCAGTAAATAAATATATGCCCCCATTTAAGTAGGGCCTTTGACTTAGTCTGAGGACATAAGGATATGGCATAGATATTACTGAAACCAGAACCAAAACTTGTGAGTTATCAAGGTATCAAAAATAGATCATGAAATTACTCCAATCATGATTGGAGTAATAGATTACTCCATCATAGATTACTCCAATCATGAAATATCCCAATTAAGAGACAATCTACAAAATAACTTTCTATGCTTTAAAAGTATCAACGTTATGAAAGACAAAGACTGAATAACTGTTACAGACTGGGAGAGATGAAGGAGAAATGAATGAGTGAGAAGTGAATGGGAACCTGGAATAGAAAAAGTACATTAGTGGAAAACAGGATACTGGAAGAAAAAAATGCACATTAGTGGAAAAGTCAGTAAAATTCAAATAAGTTCTGTTGCTTGATTAGTAACACCCCACCTATGTTAATTTCCTGTTCTCGATAATTATACTGTGGTTACACAGTATTTTAACATTAAGGGAAGAAAGGTAAGGGATATAAGGAAATTCTCTGTACTATCATTTTTGGAAATTTTCTGTAAGTCTAAATAAGTTCAAAAAAGTTTTTTAAAAAGTGCAACTGTCAACCAGATTTTACAAGTACTTACAGTTCTCATATTTATAATCTGAAAACACTATAGTGTCTACCGAAAGCATGTAATTACTGCTACTATGCTGCTAAATTTAACCAGAGAATGCCAGATAAATAAAAGGGACCTTGAATAGTATACAAAGCGTGCTGTATGTAATTCTGTAAGAAATGGCCAACTACGAAAGCTTTTTGCAATGGAAAATGATACAATTCACCCATTTCAAAACCAGCTCTGATGGCAGCATGAAGAATAAAAAGGATAAACTACTAGAAGTCCAGTGAGGAGCACAGCCCATGCTAATCTGAATAAGATAATCAGAGTATCACTGTCCTTGTTAACACGTCCTGATTTTGATCACTGAACTGTGGTTATGTAACAGAATGTTCTTACGTTTAAGCAATACACACTGAAGTACTTTAGCATAATGGGCATCTGTCTGCAAAGAACTCAAACTGTTCAGGGGGAAAATATGTATATATATTAGAGAGAGCAGGGAACAAAACAAACATAGTAAAAATATTAACATATAAGGAATCTCGATAAAAGATACATGGGAATTCTTTGTTTCCTTCTTGAACTCTTCTCTAAGTCTGAAATTATGTCACCATCAAAAGTTAAAAGAAAAAAGGGGTGAGAAACTAGGAGTCAGACCTCCACCACTCCTCATGCCTCGGGCCCCTCATCTCGAAGACTGGGATAGTGACAGCTGTAGAGGTTTTGTGGAAAATGAGATAAAGTATGTCAAGTGCTAAGTGCACTGCTTGGCCTATGGTAAGCATCTGATAAATATTAGCTATCATTAGCTCTAGCAACATGAAAGAACATAAAGAGACAAGATAGATATCACTCGGCAACTAGACAGACACACCTCCTGGGTGAGAAGGTTGCAAGTGGATGTTTTTTATTTTAACTTATCTACATTTTCTAACTGCTCTTTCTGATGATTTATTATCTGTGTGAATAAAGCTATGCAAACAAGTGAAAGGGTTAAACTACTTCTAGAATGCCCTGTTTAAGGAAGGGATTATCATAAAATTATTTTTAAATTAAAAAGTCCTTGTTGGTAAAAATATCTACTACCTGCAATATTTAATACAGTGGAAAAGGCCATAACATGCAAATAAAGTATAACTGCATAACACTGGTTAAAAGCTCAGATCTTAGCCATCACTTACCCTTCAATAAAATGAAGATAATGGACTGCCTTCTTAGGGTTATTGTGAGAATTAAAAGGAGAAATCCATGTCAAGTGCTTATTAACCCAGGCTTGCTACATAGTAAACTACAAATTCTTGGCCCATATATTGTACTGTTTTGCTTTCCTAAAGTGAGAAAATCCAGTAACTTACTCGGCGGGAGCTGTGTTTTCATGTTGGAGTCCAGGTGGTGTTTTCTGGGTTCTTAAAGCTATTTCAGCATTCTTTAACTCCTAACAGATCAGAGGGAGGGAAAGAAAGACAGAAAGACAGAAAGACAGAAAGAAAGATTAACCAGTTAAAAGCCAGGTTAAAAATACCAATGATCTCTGGACTGAAACTTCAAACAATGCCACTCTCATGCTCCGAGAACACGTCACATTTAACCTGTTTTACAAGTTACCAAAACCTCTTTCCAAAGTATACTTTTAATGAAGGTTATGATAAATTTAAAATGAGCTTCTATGTATTTTAAGAACTATGGACTTCTATACAATCTGTGAAGTTAATTCATCCACAGCAAAAGACTCTGCTATTATTTAAAAATCTTTAAGGGGCACCTAGGTGGCTCAGTCTGTTAAACATCCAACTCTTGATTTTGGCTCAGGTCATGATCTCATGAACCATGAGATCAAGCCTCACATCCAGCTCTGGGCTGACCGTGCAGAACCTGCTTGGGATTCTCTCTTTCTGCCCCTCCCCTCCTCGTGCAAACATGCACACTCTTTCTCTCAAAATAAATAAACATTTTTTAAAAAGTGCCTTCTTGAGGCCTCTGTGCCTCAGTCATACCTTGTACCTAGAACATAGTACCGAACTGACTTAATTCACTCTCGCTAGTATATCATATGTATTTTGATCCCAACACTTCTGCTGAAGTGGTAAAACAGCAGATGTTAAAAATGTTCACTGACTCCACGGACTCAATGATATAACCGCAACAAAGCATTTGGCACCTACCCTACCCAAAAAGAAGTTTAACTACACTACTTGTTTAAACTCTTTGAGTTATGTACCCCCCAAAATGAAGTATTTAAAAGACTTTGCTTCCACAAGGTTCTGGTGTTTCCAACCACAACGCTGCTCCTCACCTCAGAATTGCTTTTATTTCCCCAAAAGGCTTTCTTTGAAGAAAAGGGTTTGGGGTTAAAGATTGAGAACTACTTCACTAAGGGAATCAGAATATTTTTTCAATAGATAATTCACTGAAGTGTGGGTAGAGCACTAACTGCCGTAAATTAGAAATAAAATAAGTTTAGATCAAATTTCTTTGATATCACCTACAAAATTTTCTAAACCCAACTTAGAGGACTTTAGCCCTAAGGAAGCTTTCTTTGATTCGTCCTCTTCTTCATTTGCCACCTTTATATTCTACCCAAACTTTCATTATTTCATTTGCTCTTTTAGTCTTTTAGTGCCTTTCGGGTTGTGTTTTTATCTCTGAAAGACTATTAGCAAGTCTAGTACATAAAAAGTATTCCAAATATTTATGAATAGAATCATCTGGTACTAAAGTCACAACGGATCCCATTATAGCATTCACCTCTTTCTGAGTTGCCTCCTCTATTACTGTGTTAATGAAATTTTCCATAGAATTTATACAATTTCATACATTTCACATATGAAATTTGTGACTTCATGTAATGTTTAATCAGAGTCTAATCATTCTGCACCAGAAGCATAACATTTTCTTTCTCCTAGATATGACATATACATACATATATATGTGTATACACACACACACACACACACACACACACACGAGGAATAAGAGAAAAAGAAACATGGGAGAATATTTTATTTGTATTTAACCAATGTGTGTAGGCAACCAGGAAATCTGAAAGCAGACAACAAAGGCTTTGAATTCCTTTTAAACATCATAGTTTAGAATAGCTACTTTAGTAACACATTTTCATTAAAAATATCACGAAAGTATTCTCCAATAGTTGACTTAAAGACTTAAAGGTAAGCACACACAAATTTCTAATTTTAAAATAAATAAGACCGGGGAATGTAATGTACAGCATGGTGACTACAGTTAATAATAATGTATTCTATATCTGCAAGTTGCTAAGAGAGTGGATCTTAAAAATTCTCATCTCAAGGGGGAAAGGTTTTTAGCTAAGCATGGTGGTAGATGTTAACTAGATTTGTTGTGGCCATTTTGCAATAAAAATAAATACTGAATCATTATGTTGCACAGCTGAAACTAATGTAGTGTTATAGGTCGATCATATTTCAAACAAAAAAGACATATAAGCAACTTTAATATTTTTACTTAAAATATAAATCATCTACCATCATTCTTCCCCACCAAAATAGATAAGAATATATATATATATATATATATATATATATATATACACACACACAAAGTATGTATTTTTGTATATATTTAATATTTACAAAGCATGATATAGTTTTTATTTAATCACTGACAGACTTTTAAAAAACATTTTTCTGTCTAGCTTGTATAATGCAGCAACTTAGCCAGTGGTCACTCTTAGAAAGCAAACTAGTCAGGAGCATCAACTCTAGAGTTGGATTACCGGGGTCAGAAACCAAGCTCTTCCATTTACTAACAAAGCTCTCTGCCCACTGTCTTATTTATATAAGGAAGATAAGAGTGCCTACCTCACAGAGCTGTCATGAAAACTAAACCGGACTAATAAATTGCTTAAAAAACCGCCTCATATGGGGCACCTGGGTGGCTCCGTTGGTTAAGCATCTGACTTTGGCTCAGATCATGATCTCATGGTTCATGGGTTCAAGCCCCGCATCGGGCTCCACACTGTGTAGAGCCTGCTAGGGATTCTCTCGCTCCCTCTCTCTCTGCCGCTCCCCTCCTCGTGCTCGCTCGCTCTCTCTCTCTCTCTCTCTCTCTCTCTCTCTCTCTCAATAATAAAAACTAAGACAAAAAAAACACTGCCTCACACACAGTAAGCACTCAATACAAACTAGCAACTATTATTATTACAGCAATTTAAAACTGTACAAGCTATATGTAGTAAATCCTGATTTTACAAAAGACAGATTTCATTCGAAAAAAATGTGGCAAAACAAAACCCTCCGGTAAAACGACTGTAAGTTCATTTACCTGAGCAGTTTCTATTTTCAACTTGTCAATATTGAGAGTGTTTCTCTGTACTCCACTGGCAGCTAGTGACAGAAGCTGCTTCAGAGCTTTAATGTCTTCTTGTACTTTAAGCATTGCTTTTGAAGACATTCTACTGATTTCTTCTTGTACCTGTTTCTGTTCCTTCACAAATTTCCTAAAAAGATACATAAAACTAAATTGAAAAAAAAATACACCTTTGGTTTCTTATAGAAAAAAAGTACCCTTACAACAGGCTGGCCAGAGTCCTAGTGTTTTAAGAAGGAAATATTGGGGCGCCTGGGTGGCTTGGTCGGTTAAGCGTCCGACTTCAGCCAGGTCACGATCTCGCGGTCCGTGAGTTCGAGCCCCGCGTCGGGCTCTGGGCTGATGGCTCAGAGCCTGGAGCCTGTTTCCGATTCTGTGTCTCCCTCTCTCTCTGCCCCTCCCCCGCTCATGCTCTGTCTCTCTCTGTCCCAAAAATAAAATAATAAACATTGAAAAAAAAAATTAAAAAAAAAAAAAAAAAAGAAGGAAATATTAAAAATTCAACTACAGTTCACATTCTTTTTTGAGAATGACAGTTAACAAAAATGTAAGTCCTGTTCTGCTTTCTCTGTAGTTTCTAAAAACATTAAAATTTTTACCCAAGTTAAAACGTTTAAGAGAAAGAGACGTTCCCCCTAAAATATATGCTAGCATTCTTCAAAATGACTTATCGAATTATGTTTGACACACTTACTGGAGATTTTCAACATCCTGGCAGATGACAGGAGGTAGATTTTCATCCTTCAGTGCTTTACTATCCCTAAGAAAAATGCCACAGATGTATTAAAGCCATTGAGGTAACAAAAAGCTGACGGCTGAGTTCCACTAGAGTATGTTAAGAGAGAAGCAAATCAAGCAAATATTCCCCATTTATACATTTCATGAATGATTTCAAAGCTCTTTATAAACAACTATAAATTTCTTGACCTTTAAAATAACTTTAACAATTCACCTGACATAGAGAGATCTTTTCTAAAAAGACTGGCACCTATTATAAGTAAACATAAATGCATTTGACTAAATGTTTAAGAAAAAAATTTAGAAAATACAACAGATTAAATATTGAACTAAGTTCCCCCGGCTCAAAAATTCTACGACTGTCATTTCATTCAGTTAAAAAATATTAAAAAATTCTTTAAAGAGTCTACAAAACTTCTCATAACGAGACGCTCCAAATATTTTACTTTATTTTATAATTTCAATTTGTTTTTCAATAAAATAAGACCTAGGAATAGCTTAAGGAAATCATACATGTGTAATGAGGATAGGAATAAGTGAAATTTGGCATGCCATAATGTAATTACCAGTTAAATTTCAGTCACAGATTTGCTACTAACTCCTTGCTATAACCTCTAGGCAAATCTCAGTCTTTCAGCTTCCTATTTATGTAATAGGGCTAAAATATACACAAGATGTTTCAGAGGCATGAACTTGATCATTTATTTACAAGTGTTTTATTTAATGTAAAAAGGAGGTGAGAAAATACAAGTGGTAGTAAAAATAATGATCTTCGAACATATGATGTATATGGAGGCTCTTCTCCCTCTTCATCATCATAAAATAAATGGTACTGGTGTAGTAACTTACATATAAAAGGTATGTTTAGATATAAAATTGGACACAAAGTGTTCTAGAAAGAATTGGTTATAAGTTTTTCAAATGATTAAAACCTGAAGATTTGACCATCCCATAATCTTTCCAGAGCATAGGTTTATTATTTATTTTTGACAAAAACTGATTCAAAGAATTTTTCTTCTAAATGCCTATATGGTTTCATTTACTTCCAACCATACCATTTGCCTACTATTTAATAAATAAAACTCAATTAAAAGATTTTAAAAGTTAGACTGTAAACTTACTCTGGTCTTGTTCCTGTTTTATCACCTAGAAAATTCAAGAAGCTTCATGTAAACACAGGTCATTCAACAATGTCTTCCAAATAGAAGTTTCAATTCAATGCAAGCTAAGGTATATACAGAAACTGTTCAGCATTTCTTAGACTGCCTCTTAAACAGCATGTGAGGCCATGACGTGTCACCAACTTGAAACAGAGCACGTTATGGAGACATGTTTGTGTACATATAAACAGACAGTTATATAGCTGATTTGTATCTCTCTCATTCAAGGGCCGAATCTTCCTCTTTCAACTGTCTTCCATGAAAAATATTCCGGCCTAGCAGTTTAACTCCTGAAAGTTTTACTTGACACTTTTTTAGATGAGAATATTAAAATATATCAGATGACCTGATCATCTCTAAATATTTTACAAAAGCAGCAAATTTTTTAAAACATGAAGTCTTTAATGTGTGCAGATATAGCAACAACTTTCTCACTAATTACACCTACTTAGTAGTTATCATTAATAGCATATATCTATATAAGCAGAAAAGTAAAGCTCCTTCAGCAAAATGCAGTGACTTACTTTCTGCTCTTCCAGAATTTGTCACTATAAAGACCCACTTATTAAAATTTTTTTTAACGTTTATTTATTATTGAGAGACAGAGACAGAGGGTGAGCAGGGGAGAGGCAGAGAGAGAGGGAGACACAGAATCTGAAGCAGGCTCCAGGCTCCAAGCTATCAGCACAGGGCCCGACACAGGGTTTGAACTCACAAACCACGAGATCATGACCTCAGCCGAAGATGGACGCCCAATCGACTGAGCCACCCAGGCGCCCCAAGACCCGCTTATTTAAAAAAATATATGGGAACACACAAAACTGAATCCCACCAAAGAACCTCAGTGGTCCGTCTTCCAGGCTTTTTCTGTACTTACACATTTTTAAAAGCAGCCAGGATGACTAGAAGTAATATTTCAACACATTTTTTCAGCATGTTGTAAGTTTTCCATGTCACTTAACGTGACTTTAAATGACCATAGGATATGATGACGTAGCTGTATCAGAACCTTTATGCCCAACCCTCTTCTTAACATATGAGCATTCACTACATAAACAATGCTGCTACAGTCGATAGTTATCCATAAATACTTGCTCACTACTTGATTTGTATTCCAAAAAAGAAGAATTTATAGGTCAAAGATTATTTCAGGGAAGGCCTCTGACATATTATCAAACTGATCCTTTAACACAGTTGTTCCAATTTATCCTCCCAACTACTATGAATAAGAGTAGCTTTTCCAAGGTGCCTGGGTGACTCAGTCAGTTAAGAGTCTGACTCCTGATTTTGGCTCAGGTCATGATCTCATGGATTGTGAAATCGAGCCCCACGTCGGGCTCCGCGCTGACAGAGCACAGCCTGCTTGGGATTCTCTCTCTCTCTCCCTCTGCCCCTACCATGCTCGTGCTCTCTCTCTCAAAATAAATAAAAAATAAACATTAAAAAAAAAAAAAGTACTTTTCCCATCACACTCTCAACAATGAACTTATGTTTTAAAAAAATCACTGCTAGTATTTAAGTGGAAAATGCCACTTCATTATAATCCAAATTCCTATTTCTGACAGTACTAAGTAAAACATTTCAAATGTTAAACAAGTATATTTCTCCTTTTGTGAACAGTCTGTTCAGGTTATTTGGGTATCTCTGAGGTATTTTTCTTATTGCTTCTAGGAGCTATTTCAACATTAAGTATATAATTCTTTGTCTCATGTATTTCATGTGTCTATTTCTAAAATTAGATCCTACTTTTAAGATATATCTCAGTTTCAGATGTTAAAATGTGAAAATATAAGCATCTAGAAATGAAGCATTTTAGTCCCAATTTGTCATTTACCTTCTTCCTTTGTCCATGGGGTTTCTTTTGTTTACCTCTTTAATCCAACTTAGTTTATTTTTCCATATGTTGTATTGCACAGATGTTAAGATTTCTCTCCTTCACAGTTTAACATTTCTGAACCTGGTACCCACGTTCTCCAGATGGGTGTCTCCAATTTGATGAGACACAGCAATATAAAGTAGGGATTTAATTTTTTTCTAGATAGTTCAACTTCTTTATTGACTCAAGTACTGTTTTGCTCTCTGACATTCCATTTTTATTATATTTACAAAAGTTTACACACAGACAAACCTGTGTATATAAAACTTAGGCCTGCTTTTAGCTCACTCTGGGCGCGCTGACTAGTGCGTGTAGCTTTGCCTCTCTTAACACCGCGGGCTGCTTTAAGAGCGTCCTACTAGAGCTCCGCGTCTGCTCTTGCCTTCCTGCACACCATCTCCCACGTGGCTCTCCTAACCGTCTTCTTCAAACACGTATCTCAGGTCACATCACCCACATCACAGCCCCGCGAGGTCTCAGCCATCCTCAGTGTAATCCAAAGCTCCTTAACGTGGCACACAAGGCCCCTGGTGACCTCTGGAATCTCATCGTCCTGTTCTGTAGCTGGTCTTCCAGCAGTTCCTCAGAAAAGGGCTAAGATCATCCTCATCCCCAGGCCCAGCTCCATACCGCGCCTCCTCACACAACTTTGCTTCCTACCACTCTTGATCTGATTAAATCCAGTAACGCAGGTCCAGGCTAACTGACAGAGCCACTAGAAAGACACAAAGCCTCAGGTTAAAAAAGAACCCCTTGACACGTAGTAGCAAGTGACAGGGAACCGGAGGTGGCACATGAAGTCACGCGCGCTTATTCCACGTATTCCTTTGGTTCAACTCTCACCAAGGTTGTGAGCGGAAGACAATGGAGGGAGGGCCCAGGAAAAAGAGGGGAGATTAACTCCTTACATTTCTCTTCCTCCTTTGCCTCACTCAGCCCTTTCACATGGAGCCTAAAAGCAATTACAAGAGAGAAGCAGTTTCATGAATGAAAATAGTTGGAGGGTACCAAGCTGCTCTAGCTGAGTAAAAAAATAAGCTGCTAAAATATCTAAGGTTTTTTCTAAGTATGGAGTCGCTACACAGAAAACTAAAAACGAGAGATACACCCCCATGTTTACAAATTAGTCAACTTTCGGGGCACCCGGGGGGCTCAGTCAGTTGAGTGTCCAACTTTGGCTCAGGTCATGATCTCACGGTTTGTGAGTTCGAGCCCCCCGTCGGGCTCTGTGCAGACAGCTCGGAGCCTGAGCCTGCTTCGGATTCTGTGTCACCCTCCCTCTCTCTGCCCCATCCCCACTCATGCTCTGTCTCTGTCTTAAAAATAAATAAAACATTAAAACAAACAAACAAAAAAGAAATTAGTCAATTTTCATTCAAAGAAAAACAATCCTAAATATTCTAAGTTTAAAAGGATTTTGCCAGGGGTGCCTGGGTGGCTCAATTGGTTAAGCATTCAGCTCTTGATTTCGGCTCAGGTCATGATTTCACAGTTTGTGAGATCAAGCGCAAGCCTGCTAGGGATCCTCTCCCTCTGCCCTGCCTCAGCTCGTGCACATGCATGCTCTCTCACTCTCAAAATAAAAATAAACTTTAAAAAAAAAAAAAGGATTTTGCCAACTTTTAGGATAGTACTTCACCCTAGCGTAGTATCTCTTCACAATAAAAACCATGTCCAAAACAAAAAGTTCTCACATATGGACACAGCACATTTTACACCTTCATCTACTGCCTCATTTTTAATTCTTCATGGGGTTTTAATGCAATGTGCATGCATATGTCCTAGCGAACATGTTTTCATCAGAGGCAGAAGAGACATTGCAAAACAAAACAAAACAATCACACACATGGAACCAGCAACACTAAAAAACTTTTGAAAATGAATCTGGATTGACAATTTTTAAAAAGAATACCCAGCATGGCAGGAGCATAGCGAGAAGGGCATTTTCATACTGGCTGGTGGGAAATAAATTGGTAAAACCTTTCTGGAAAGTAATTTCACAATATACACTAAGAGTGTCCAAAATTGTTTCTCTTTCCAAACCAATGATTCAGTTTCTAGGTTATCTGTCTTAAAAAATTAACTGAAAATATGAATGAAAAGTTATACTAAAAGCAAACACCTAGACAGCATTTACTGTTTGCCTGGCTCTGCTGAAGTTTTATGAATAGTAATCCTCAGACCAACACCATGAAGTAGGTACTGTTATGTTGGGCCCACTTTACAGATAAAGAAACTAAAGCCCAGAGGCATAAACAACTTGAGTAAGGTCACAGAGCTTGTAAACAGTTGAGCAGATCTGAACCCAGGCAATTTCAGCCCGAGTGTACATCTTTAAAGTACAATACTATGATGCCTTTCCCTATAAAGATGCCCGATACAGTGATACTTCCCAGAAGACCTAAAAACAAATATTAATAATAGAATGATGGCTAATGATACATCCATTCATAAAACTGATATTAAGCTACATTAAAATATTTCTAAAGAATTACTGAGTTGGCAAATACTTCTGATAGAACACATGAGAAAGAACAGGTTATAAATAAAGGAATATAGTTGACCTTTGAACAACACGGGTTAAGGGGTGCCAACCTCACAGGCAGTTGAAAATCCACATATAACTTTTGACTCCCCAAAACTTAACTACTAATAACCTACTTCTGACCCAAAGCTTTACCAATAACATAAACAATCAATGAACACACACTACGTATGTCATGTATATTATACACTGTATTCTTACAATCAGATAAGCTAGTGAAAAGAAAACACTGTTAAGAAAACTATAAGGAAGAGAAAACACACTTCCGGTGCTGTTACTTATTGGAAAAATCCAGAGGTGGATTTGCACAGTTCAAAGTGTGTTGTTCAAGTGTCAACTATGGTATGTGCTCATGATCCCAACTTAAGAATATATATTAATACACACGTGAAGATAACTACGTAAGGCATATGCACATACAAATCTCAGTTTTCTACAAAAAGAAAATCTTAAACACACACCACATGCGTCATTTGGGAAATACAATCAAATTTAAAAGTCAAAACTTTACTACTTAATATGTAACGAACATCTTCCAGACACAGGAGTTTGTTACTATAAGAACATAAAATTATAGTAACGTTACTTACTCTTTTTATCTGATGAGCTACTAAAATCTATACCACCAAGGCCTTCACTGCCAGCAGTTGAAGTAGCTGCCGTGGTTCCCAAAGTCAAGCCTAAAGCATTCTGCCCAAGTCCTACAAATAAACCAAATATTACTTATAAGCCCAGAGGGATAAACATCCACTGCCTCATTTTTCACTGAAAGTCTTCATAATTTCACCTTAATGACCAAAGCATTCAAATTGCTTTTAAGTTGGATCCTGGATTTTCTTCATACTTGATTTAAGCAAATAACAAGAACAAGTCTAGAGTATGCTTTGGACAAAGACTGATAGCCTTGCTGGGATTCGATGGTATAAGGAGTTTGGATGATGTAACTTTGATTTCTTTACTTTTTAGGTAATCTTTTTAGGTGTAGCTGACACACAACGTCACATTAGTGTCAGGTGTACAATGGTGACCTGACAAGTCGACACATCACGCTGTGTTCACGAGTGTAGCTACCCCATGTGTCACCACACAACCTTATTACAATACCACGGACCATATTCCCTGGGCTGTACCGCTCATCCCCGAGATTTGTTCAGTCCGCAACTGGAAGCCTGCACCACCTACTCACCTTCGCCCATTTTTCCCATCCTCCTACCCCACCCACTCTGACAACCATCACTTTGTTCTCTGTATTTACGGATCCGTATCAATTTTTCTTTACCAGAAGGATCAGAGAGTGTAGGTTAATTCAATACATGTGAACAATCCATTTTATTTGTTGCTTTTTAAACCCTCTCTACAAAAGCAGTTTTAGCTTGTACACTTTCAGGTGAATGCTTCACGTCTTCCAATCAGGCTTTGGAATTGTATACTTTTAAAATTACCTAGTACTGGATGTGTGAATTAACTTGATAGAATCCCTTTACAATGTATATGTATGTATCAAATCATCATGCTCTACACTTTAAATATCTTACAATTTTCTCAATTATACCTCAGTAAAGGTGGGGATGGACAGATAAATAAAACAGTAATGATTTGTAAGGTTTCAGTATTAATATAAAGCAAATAGTTTTACTATTAATGAAATTTAAAGAGCTGACAGTTGGAAGCCTTACAGTTCAAACATCATCAAAACTGCATACTCCCAAGTTCTTTTCATAAACCTTAAAAAAGAAAGAAAAGAAAATTCATTTATTTAAATCCCACCTGACTGACAAAAGGAATTGAAGGGGCTAGACTGTTAATCTTAAATTATTAATGTATGCTTGTGAATCAAGTAGCAAAATTTTAGAGACCTTGCATTGGTAAATCACAGAAGTCCGTGCATTCCCAAGCTGACAATACGGACAGTATGCTATTTAGAGAAACAGTAGGATGTACTGGATCTGAGCACAGGATGACTGAAAGCTGGATTCAAACACTGGCAATGTGTGAAAAAAACAATGCTAAACATACGTTAATTTTTTAAAGTCAATGGCATCTTTAGGTTAGCATAACCATAAATTAAGCACTGATGTGTGTCTACAGCCTAAGAAAAATTAGAACGGACCTAAAAACTCATCAGCAGATGCAAAAACAATCTTCAACCTCCCCTATTATTTTTGTGTTTTGCTCTCACAGGAACCTTTAGGAAAGATGTTTAAATATTTATCCTGCAAGGAAATGTACGTTATAGTCATCCACTGATTTGTTTATTTGAAGACATTCTGAGTACCTAAAAGGTTAGACAATAGTGACAAAGATAAGTGTTTGAAAGATCAAAGCAAACTTGAACACCACAAATTTCTACAGGTTATCCTGACGAACTCAAACTCCTTTTTCCCTTTTCCACTGACCCAGAGTTTCTTCATTGAATTTAGTATCTCAATAGAGGACACAAAAGAACCATAACTAATAGAAAACATCAGGTCATACTCCATCTCTCCCACATACCAATTATTAGACACATATTAGGTGTTCAGCAAAACTTCTGAAAATCAAATAGCCATTATAAATGAACATATGTATTGGAAATTCTGTGATTTCAACACGTTATCAACTTTTTTTTTTTATTAAAAAAATTTTTTTTTTCTTTTAGTGTTTATTTACTTTTGAGACAGGGAGAAACAGAGCACAAGCAGGGGAGGGGCAGAGACAGAGTGGGAGACACGGAATCCAAGGCAGGCTTCAGGCTCTGAGCTGTCAGCACAGAGCCTGACGTGGGGTTCGAACCCACGAACCCGTGAGATCAAGACCTGAGCTGAAGTCGGATGCTTAACCGACTGAGCCACCCAGGCGCCCCAACACGTTATCAACTTTTCCTAACTCATAAATTAGGTTAGGAAACAGAAACTCTTTTTTTGAGAGAGAGAGAGAGAGAGAGAATACAAGCAGGGGAGGGCAGAGAGAGAGAGAGAGAGAGAGGGAGAAAGAATCCCAAAGAAGCTCCATGCTCGGCACAGAGCCGGAGACGGGGCTCAATCCCACAGCCCTGAGATCAAGACCTAAGCCAATATCAAGTCAGATGCTTAACCCACCGAGCCACCCAGGCACCCCAAACAGAAATTCTTGATTCTATATTGCTATGTGAGATAATTATACAATGTCTTCAAATCAGAGGAAAGCTTTTCTCACTTCCACATAGCCCCAATGGCTGTCCTGCATTATATTACTGTGTTACATTATATACAGTATCATGTTTCCTCTATATTATACATTCCTAATATTCAAAACATGTTAAGGTAGAATCCTTAACATGAGGCCAATTTCAAAATAAGCATGAAATGAAAACTCAATCTAAGATAGAACACATTAAGTATTCTCTGCCAAGTGAATGATACTTTAGTATTTTGTCTGACTATAATAAATTTAATACTTGTGTTTTAAAACTTTGCTTTCAAAACATGCTAATACCCTTTCCTGATGTCTTTAATGGAAAGCCATTCTTACAACCAGAGCTTAAAAGGTCAAGTTGTCTTACAATGAATTTAGATACTAAATGGTTCAAGTTAAGCAACTGTCTTTTATTAAAAAGACAAGTTTCTCTAGAATAGTTTACTCCTGAGGCGCCTGGGTGGCTCAGTCAGTTAAGCAACCAGCTTCAGCTCAGGTCATGATCTCACAGTTCGTGAGTTTGAGCCCCACGTCAGAGCTGGTGACAGCTCACTCAGAGCCTGGAGCCTGCTTCGGATTCTGTGTCTCCCTCTCTCTCTGCTGCTCCCCCGCTCACACTCTGTCTTGCTTTCCTTCAAAAATAAATAAACATTAAAAAAAAAAATTTAGAATAGTTTACTCCTCCTTAAACAGGCCCCTCTTTGCTTCCTTATCTAGTCAGTCAATACTGAGGGGCCCCTGGGTGGCTCAAACGGTTAAGTGCCCAACTCTTGATATCAGTTTAGGTCATTCTTGCAGTCATGAGATTAAGCTCCACGTCAGGCTCTGCGCTGAGCACGGAGTGAGATTCTCTCTCCCTCTCTGCCCCTCCCCTGCTCATGTGCTCTAAATAAATAAATAAAAATATTGAGCAGAAAAATTTATTTCTACATAGCTAAGGTGTCTAATTACGTACGAAAAGCATTATTTTTTAATTCAGTGCTCATACTGAACAAAAAAATCTATAGGTTAAAGAGATAAAATGATCTGTTCAAAAGGCTGAAATAGAGATAAAGTAAATTTAAAAATAAATAGTTACTATTTCTGGAATGTAAATACCATCAATTACCTGATGTTGCTGTGTTCGAACTCTGGAAAAGCGAACCTCCCAAACCAGCTAAGGCTCCCCCTAGAGAGAGGCTTGTTGATGCAGTAGTAGTCGTGGCTGTTGTTCCACCCAAGTTATTTAGAGTAAATCCTGTAGATGCTGTAAAAAATGAAATTGTAAGGCTTCATAAGGAAACATCATTTCTAAGAACACCAGAGAAAATAAAAACACTTCCCAAGAAATGCAAAAAGCAAAAAAACAAAAACACAACAAACAACCCTTCATGTCCATGATAAAATTCACTTAGGAAAACCTACTCATTAAAGATGAAATTATATATATACCTAAGAATAAAGAGAAATCGTACCTTCAGAGCAAAACCTAGTGACAGAAATAAGAGTTCTGGGTAATACTACAATGGTATCAGGTAACTGATTCCATTACTTCCAGTAATAAGGAGTTTTTCCACCCAGGACACCAACTTCGCCTTCGAAATGGAATGAATCCTAAGCCAGGCAATATTTATGCAAACTCTTTACCCTTCCCTGTCACCAAAATGCTCCCTGAAAACAAAGTGGATATTAATAATTTTACATTTTGCCTCTCACTCTGTCCCTGCTTTGCTCTGTAAATAGAGACTGACCTCCAAGATGGTCCCTCCTGCTTTAAGGACCAGTGATGGCCTTCTTCACAAATCAGTAGTTTACTAGGTCAAAACTGCCTCATGGTTGAAATAAACTTTCCAAAACCAAAGTTCCCTTTAATAATAAAGGTGGATACCTACGTTCACCGACGGCAAACCTAGTAAATTCAACCGTAAGAGGTGGCTTCTCCCATTGTGCCTCACCTGCGGGAGTTGACGTCAGAGCAGACGAAAGAGTAAGACCACTAGCTGAGGTAGAAGTAATGGGCAGAGCAAATGGTGTGGCAGACGCAGCAGGTTTAGCGAATCCTAAACTGAAACCCGTCGTAGATGCGGCTGTTGTGGCTGGCGTTCCTGCGCAAACAGACAAACAGATCCTATTTTACCGTAAGTGTGTATCATACCAGTTTCAATCAGGATCCCTAAAAGATAGAGTCCGTCTACTTTTGCAGCTAGAACAAGGATCCATGTACTTGTATGTGCACGCAAAAGTGACATATAAAAGGTGGGACCAAATCAGGGTGCATACTTAAAAAAGATGGCCCTGTGATTTAAGAGCAGCAAAAAAAGTCCAGTCACTGTGGTAATGTTGAAACCCATTTTCAGCTCTACCCCTGAATGTACCTAAAAGAGCATTTACCCTTCCTTTATACTCAGCAGAAAAGTCTCCCTCCCCTCCGAGGCTCTTTAAACCAGCATTCTCTACTGCCTAGTGTTCTGGGTTTCTGTCAGCTCCCACTACTCCCTTTCAGTCTCCTTCCGTCCATCTCCTTCCTCTGTTCACTTCTTAGATGAGGCTGCCTATGGTACCAGGCCTGCTTCCTTACTTCCCAACCGCAGAATTTCAACCACAGAAACATGGTCTTGATTTACGCCCCCTGGAGTCTCCCCTGGCTAGCTCTGCCTGGATGTCCCTCTGCACCTCTGCATCCCCCTAGACAAAAGCACTCCTAAATCCCCTGCCGTGGTCCTCTCAGCTGCTCGTGTCAGAAGCCACGACCCTCCCTGATGCCCCTTCTCTCTCCTACATCCTACTAGCCACAAACCCTGTCAATGCTCCTGCAGAAATATCCCTGGATTACAAGCATCTTCAAAAACCTTAGGCCATCTCCCTCTCAAGAACTATTATCACAACCTCTTGATTTGTTTCTGTGCTGTCAGTCCTTCTAACCTCTAATCTATTCTTTGAATCAGTTAGTTACTTTAAAAACAAGCGAGAATACCAACAAAAAATAATACCCTGCTGATTCTCCCGGACTGAAGGCTCCCGTTAGCTCTCTACTATCTCTACGCTACAGCCTAAAGGGCTGGCACACAACCACCTTTCCTATCTTGTCCCAACTTGCTCCTCAAATCCCCTGTCCGTACCATTCCCACCTCTGAATCCAAAACTCTAAGAACCGAGTATTTTTCCTACTTCCCCGGTCCTTTTATAACTGGGCCTTTGCACTTTCCATTCCTGCATCAGGAATAATGTCTCCTGCCCCCCAAATAAACTTCTACCCTTTTCCTTCTCTTCCTTCCTTGGTGCCTTTCATACATCTGTTACGGCCTTTATCAGATCACACAAGAACATATTACTACACCTGCCTGTCCCCTTCACCTCGGAACACACCGAATGCCCTGCTCACACACTCTGTAGTTCTTGACGTCATCCGCACCGCCCTCACCACCAGTACCATCGCCACACCAACAGCTAATACTGAATGTTCAAACCGTCATGCACACCTAAGGCCACACGGTTAGGAAGCAGCAGCTGCTCAAAACTACTAAATGAAGACATGTATAACAACCTGCATTTTGGCTTCTCCCGAGAGCATGAAGAAGCCAGAAACTAAGCTTCTGGATTGTCCTTACCACAACCAGAAGTTCCTGCCAGAGTACAGTGCTTTGAAATCCTGCACGGGTTCGACAATCTCAGAAAATGAAAGAATCCAACTGCTTGTCCTTGAAGCCAGTCCTGTCCAAACCGCTGGTAGTAAACAGATGTGCTATGCTTTCTCCTGATACCAGGTGAGTAGCATCCAAATGAAAAAAGTCCACCAATCTTGAATTTATTTCAACTTTTGGTTTAACTTTAATTAATAAATTTAATTTTAATTGAGGCCCCTCACTGTCCTCTCATTCATTCCTTTCCTTTGACATTATTAATCGCCATTCTAGTTACTCACATTCCATTTGGCATCTCACTGCAGAGAACGAGGGTATTTTTGAGCCAGAAGGAAGTCAAAAACTTTTTAGTCTAATACTTTCACTTTATAGATAACTAAAAGCTGCCAGATATTACATGACTACCTAAGACCTCACGACAACTTGGAGGTATAAGCAGGGTTTAATTCCAAGACTTCTGAGCTATGTAGTGTGGTGCTTTTTTCACTACGAGGACTCAAATAACTGCAAACTGTAATGTGAAATTTCCACAGAAAAACCACTTCTGTATTTAAGGCTTTTTTTCTGAATTAAAAAGTCACTGACTTTTTAAAACACGCCAGTACTAAAAGATTCTGTGATGAGTGTCTGTGATCTCTGTTAGGTTCCTTACATGCTTCCTTCTATATCCCAGCTCTGTGAGATATTACGAGAAGAGTAGAAAACCACAGATCTGGGAATCTTTTCTCAAAAATTCTTACAGAGAGTTAATCCTGTAGTTATAGTTGTTGCTATTCCTGGGGACAAAAAGAGACATAAAATTTAAGTCATCAGTGGAAGATGGCATTTTGGGGGTTTATCACAAGGGGAGACTTGGAATCATCTTCAGGGTGTGATAACACTACCCAGACGACCAGTATCTTCCACCATAACCGCTAACACAAACGTTCTTCCTATAGCACTGGTTTTCATATTGCAAGCTGTATATAATTTTGATTAATTAAGAAATAAAATTTATAAAATGCAAACAACTACTGCTTATAACAAAATTAGGAAGGAGAAAAAAAAGCTACTCTAAGCAAAACACTGGCACGCAGAGCTATTTCAAGAAGCTCCCTGGTTGGTGTCACATCTACTCCTGCAGTTCTTACATTTTCTATGTGTGGCTGTGAAATGTTGCAATCAAAGCTGGAAGGTCAATGCAAAAGGTGGTAACAGAGACCAAGAGGCCCTGAGGGTAGAGAATAAAAAGTCAATAAGGAAGTAAGCTGTTTAAATGGTAGTACCAGTGAATCATGTTTTTAACTTAATAATAAAATACCCATAAGTATTAAAAAACAAACAACTTTTTATTATTGAAATGTCTACCTTTTCCCAGTGAGACAGTTGTTTTAATAATACAAAATCTTAAAACATCTCTTAGGAAGGCAAATTACAATTTTACAGTAAAATAGATGCTAACTGTCCCACATATGCTCAATTAAGTCCAAATTGGTAAACTCATCTTGACTAAGGTAAAACGCTGCATTATATAATTTAATATAAAAATTGTTACTTTATTCATCGTATTTAAGGAGGTATACCATCTTTGTGTCAAGTCACAAAAAATTTTTTTTTCTTATGAGAGATCTTATTTAATTCTTTAAATGTGTGTGTTTTCCTTCTTTACACAAAAATAGATTATAACTGGGGCGCCTGGGTGGCTCAGTCAGTTAAGCATCCAACTTCGGCTCAGGTCATGATCTCGCAGTTCGTGAGTTTGAGCCCCACATCGGGCTCTGGGCTGACAGCTCAGGGCCTGAAGACTACTTCAGATTCTGTGTGTCCCTCTCTCTGCCCCTCCCGCACTCATGCTCTGTCTGTCTATCTCTCTCTCTCTCAGAAATAAACATTAAAAAAACATTCTTTTAAATAGATTATAACCAACATGGGCCTATCACTGGTCCTTAATTCCACATCCCAATACATTTTTTCGTCTTAGTATTTACCCTTTTCTCGGCCTGTCACCAATGACAATCCTTGTAAAGAGAAGGGCTAGAGAACAGAACTAAAGAGAAGGGATAGAGAACAGAACTTGAAGAATAGCCCACACCTACTCCCTGCAAATGTGACAATCCTCCTTACCTGTATTTGTTCCTCCCAGAGTGAACCCAGTGGTAGATTTCGGTCCAAAGAGGCCAGTTCCAAAACCACCTGAGGAAGCGGATGTAGTTGCAGGAGTTGCAGTGCTTCCAAGAGTTCCAAAATTGAGCCCCACCGAAGGGTTGCTTGTTACAAAAAAAAAAAAAAAAAAAACAAGGAGTCTATTAGAGCCAGGATTTCTTGAAGAAAAATAACAGTTCAAGGTTAATTACCTTCTTTCATTTAACATATTCAATATGCCTCCAGAGAATACAAAAGGAACTAACATTTTTAACCAACCAAACTCAAATATTTTCCTGTTCTCTTTAAAAATAAGTCACATATAAAAGTAGCCTTAAAAAATACAATGGGGGGGGGGGCTGGGTGGCTCAGTCAGTTAAGCATCCAACTTTGGCTCAGATCATGATCTCGCGGTCTATGAGTTTGAGCCCGCATCAGGCTCTGTGCTGTCAGCTCAGAGTCTGGAGCCTGCTTGGAGTTCTGTCTCCCTCTCTCTCTGCCCCACCCTTGCTCATGCTGTTTCTCTCCCTCTCAAAAAAAAAAAAAAAAAAAGAAGCTAGCATACTTTTAAATGGCCATAGGGAAATGCTATGAATGTGGATCATTTTCTTCTGGAATGACTCATGTACAGTCCACATTTCCAAAAGCATTTGTTCTTCCCCAACTAATAATAACATAAAGAAAAATAACATACCCAGAAATAGAAAAGTTATTCTAAGTGGTCGTCACTACCTCTCTATTGCTATATTACCACATTCATAGAGTTGGGGGGGGGGGGAGGACACAGGTATCTTGCCACCAAAACAGCAGTAAGAACTGGGGGCGGGGGTGAGAAGATGAGAAGGACTCAAGGTAACCTGGCAAGAGTAAAATGCAAAGAAAAATTACCCTCGATCCAGAGTTTTTGAAAGCTTAAAAAGAACTGCTGATAATAACAAGTGATATGAACAGAGTTCACAACTTTCAACTGTTCTTATCAAAACTCGGGGGCTCAAATTTGCTATCTATGGGTGGGAGAGCAAATTATGAAAATAAACAAGAAATCCTGACAATTTGCCACTTCAAAAATTGTGTAGGAGAGTTAGGAGAGAATATATCAACATGTAACATAATGGGAGATCCCATTCATCCTGTATACGTACCTTTATTACTTCTCCCTCACCTTCCATACAGACATAATCACCATAAGAGAAGCCAAGGTCAGTTTTAAAAAGTTTAAAAGTCTGGGATGTTTCAATTTAAGAAGGCAGTGGGGTTATGGCTGGGTTCCAGTACCAGCACCCCAGTGTCCTGGTACCTGTGTGACATTACTTAGTGTTTATGATTCTCTATTTCCTCATCTGCAAAATGGGAGTAACAGTGCCCACTTAACAGATTTTTTGAAAGATTAAGAGATTAAATGTTACTACTGTCATCATAAGGAACACTTATCAATTCAATTAAACACATTATGTACAAGGTATTATGCCAGCTAATCACTGTAAGGGGAATAGAGAGGAGCTTACTAAGAAGGTAGAACTTGAAATCAGTCATCAACACTGAGTAGGGAAGAAAAAAAAAAAGACTACACCCTCTGTCTTAGTTTATCACTGATTTTAAAATGATTTCTATGAGCACAGGTGTATGTGTGTCCCGGGTGTGAAGTACAGAGGGCTGGCAGAACAGGGTTGCAAAGTTTCACCAACAAAGCACAAATCCTAAACACTTAATCAACTGCATTAAAATGGTATTCTAGGGGGGCACCTGGGTGGCTCAGTCGGTTAAGTGTCCGACTCTTAATTTCGGCTCAGGTCGTGATGTTGTGATTTGGGAGTTCGAGCCAGGTGTCAGGCTTCCTGATAGCACGGAGCCTGCTTGGGATTCTCCCTCCCTGCCCCTCCTCACCCCAGTGCATGCACCTGCTCTCTTTCAAAAATAAACATTAAAAAAAAAAAAAAAAAGATATTTAAATAAACACAATTGGCAAATTTTGCAAACATCAAATTAAAAAAATGGTTATTATGCTCCGCTGTCTCCCAAATAAATCAGTGATCCCATTTGGTTTTACTGCCATTCCATAAAGACACAAAAGAAGTACAGCCAAGATAGGTCTAAAAAGACAATTAAAATATTTAAAATGTCTTGATAACTGAAGACACAATGAAGTGTTTCATACCTGAATTTGAAAACATTACCAAAGAAATATATCAAAGTGGTATCTTCTTACTCAGAAAAGCAAGAGAAATTTCTCTGTGGCAGAGAAATTTACTTAATGAAAACCAAAAGCCACCCCAGACATGACCGATTTTTGCCTCAACCTGGTATTATCTGCTAGTGACTCTTTAAGACTTGCTACAGAAAAGCCAAGTTGACTCCAGCAGATCAGGAATATTCTTTTACCTTCTCCAGCATGCCCTAATGTGGACTCAGGAGGTAACACTTACTGAGCACCTACCAAGTGCCAGGTGTGATGCTAAATACTTTCCATGCTTTATCCAACACTCTGTGAGGTAAATAGATGATACCCCTTTTCCAGACGTGGAAACTGTTGGACAATAACATTGCTGAAATGATTTACCTAAAGAGACCAAATCGCTAGATGGCTCTAGGGGTAGTTAGGCCTTCAAACCAGTACTCCACGGGACAGACGTCAGATGGTCTCTCCTTTCATTCATTTATCTAAGCCCTTCTGAAGACTGTGTACATGTTTCCAGCTCATGACTCAGAATTCCTTTACTCAGTCATTCAACAAGGATCTATGAAAGCCCTTGTCATGTGCCAGGAACTGTCACAGGGACTGAGGACAGAGTGGTAAGACTCAGATCCTGACTTCAGGAAGTTTCCAGTCAGCGGAGAGAATGAATCAATCACTCATTCACTCAAAAAATATGCACTGAGCTTCACTGTGACTACCCACAAAAATGACATGAAACGGTCTTTGCCCTCATGGAGCTTTCGTTCCATTGCTGGGATCAGAATATAAACAAGTCAACAAAAAATACAATGAATTGGGGCGCCTGGGTGGCTCAGTCGGTTGAGCGTCCGACTTCGGCTCAGGTCATGATCTCGTGGTCCGTGAGTTCGAGCCCCACGTCGGGCTCTGTGCTGACAGCTAGGAGCCTGGAGCCTGTTTCAGATTCTGTGTCTCCCTCTCTCTGACCCTCCCGCGTTCATGCTCTGTCTCAAAAATAAACATTAAAAAAAAAAATTTAATAAAAAAAATATATATATAATGAATTGACTACAACCGTGGTAAGTGCTATGTTACAGGGTGCTATGAGGATGGAAACCTCGTCTACACTGGCAGAGCTGCAAAGACCTCTCTGGATAGGTAAGCATTGGAGTCCCAACAGTAGACACTAGCCTGGCACTCAAGGAGGTGGCGGGGGGGGGGGGGGGGGGGGGGGGGGGGGGGGGGGGGGGGGGGGGGGGGGGGGGGGGGGGGGGGGGGGGGGGGGGGGGGGGGGGGGGGGGGGGGGGGGGTCCAATCAGCGGGAACTGACCCAAGGGGGGGGGTTTCCAATCAGCGGGAACTGACCCAAGGGGGAGGGGGGGGGTTCCAATCAGCGGGAACTGACCCAAGGGGAAGGGGTTGGGCCAAGCCCACCTGAGGAACTAAGAAAATGCCCAAGTTGCTACAGCAGTGTTTTTCAACCTAAGATTAGGACCCATCAGAACTATAACATCAGGGGCGCCTGGGTGGCTCAGTCGGTTAAGCGTCCGACTTCAGCCAGGTCACGATCTCGCGGTCCGGGAGTTCGAGCCCCGCGTCGGGCTCTGGGCTGATGGCTCAGAGCCTGGAGCCTCTTTCCGATTCTGTGTCTCCCTCTCTCTCTGCCCCTCCCCCGTTCATGCTCTGTCTCTCTCTGTCTCAAAAATAAATAAACGTTAAAAAAAATTAAAAAAAAAAAAAAAAAAGAAGTATAACATCAATTTAGCAGATCACAATCAGCATTTTAAAACAACAAAATGGAGGGGCACCTGGGTGGCTCAGTCGGTTGAGCGTCCGACTTCGGCTCAGGTCGTGATCTCACGGTCCGTGGGGTTCAAGCTCCCCGTTGGGCTCTGTGCTCACAGCCCGAGAGAGCCTGGAGCCTGCTTGGGATTCTGCGTCTCCCTCTCTCTCTGCCCCTCCCCAGCTCGTGCTCGGTCTCTCTCTGTCTCTCAAAATAAATAGATAGATATTTTAGAAAAATTTTAAATTAGCAGGCCTTGCTGATTATGTGTGCAGAGTGAAAGAAAAGGAGGTATTAAAGGAGAAAGACTCCTAGATTTTATATTTGACTATGTAGTCTGTGCCCAACCCCCCCCCCTTTTTTTTAACACAAGGAAGATTCTTTTTTTTGCCCTTTTAATCTACAACCACATTCCTCAAACTTCACAAGATGCCGTGTAACGCGTTCTACCCGCTCTTCTGGATCTAAGGAACTCCTCCACTTTTACCTTAAAAAGACTAAATTCTAAAGATTCCATGTCTCATCATGACAATGATCTTTAACGATTTTAATGGTCTCTGGACCTCTGCTAGCTTTACTTCGCCATTTGAGCTGGTGGTTCAGCAGGCTGCCCAAAAACGAGAAATATGCTACATTTTTCAGTGTAAGTCATTACAACACACCACTCGCTCATGTACACTCATCTGCACATCATGTTCAAAATCCTCACCAGTAAATGCTGTAACAAGTGTTTAAAACAAGAAACAACAAAGGAGAGGGTCCCATGAGGTACAAAGACCTGAGCTCCTTTAAAATCCCACAACATCATTAAGCCCTGGAAAGTCCCACACCGTGTCTCCTGCAATGAAACCTGAATTCTCGGGGAGAAACTCTGACTTGTGCTCCTTAAAATCTTCTATTACACTGTCTTTTTCTAAAACCCCGAGTAAGCCCCAGTGCCGTTCATTCGTTCACCATTCGGGCTGCCGCACCGCTGGGGCTCGGCGTGACATGCCAGGCCCTTCCACGCAGCCAGACCCCCTCCGTGGGGACAATGTGGGAGTATGAACCATCGTAAATTCTGGGGGACCTCACAGCCCCGAGACCATCCGCCCTCCTGGCGACCAGGCCGCTGGGGGGGGGGGGGGGAGCGGCAGGGCGCTGAAATAAGGCAGGGCTTCAGAAGCTGGCCCTGGGCAAGTATTTTTCTACCAGGCCCACCGGGAAGGAAACCCGGGGGGCGGGCCCATCCACCGGAGGCTCGAGGGGAGGACCCGGGCCGGGGAAAGCGAGGAGGTGCGGTTACCTAGACGCCCCAGTCCCGAAGGAGAAACCGCCGCCTGCGCCGGTCCCGCCGGCGGCTACGGTGGTGGAGCCCAGCGTGCTGGTCCCGAAGGAAAACCCCGTGGACATGGCTGCCGGGGCTCGGAGGCGTCAGCAAGCTGCAAGGGGCCGGGGACGCTCCTCTCTCCTCAGAGTCAAGGCGGGCCGCGCAGCATCGCTCTCACCCAGCCGCGACCTGGCGGGAACTTCAAGTCCCAGCGGCTGAGAAGGCCGAGGTGGGTGGGGCCACCACGCGAGAGCACGTTCCGGCGCCCGCCGCGCGCACGTAGCCCACCGGGAGCGAGGCCGCCGCGCAAGGCGCCCTGGGAAGGGGGGGGGGGGTCGGCGCGCCGCGCAAGGCACCCTGGGAGGGGCCGGGTGGGCGTGCCGCCGGCTCTCTTACGGAGCTGGTGTCCGGCGTTAAAGGCAAGGCGGACCGTTTCGTTTTAGTTCTGTTTTGGGATACGTGTTGACGTAATCTGTACTTTATGGTTGTTGAATCTCAATTATTGCTTATGTCCTTCCCTACTGGTAAAAGGGATGCGCGGAGTCCCAGAGTGAGGAAGACCCTATGGAGCATTCTAAGCGCCTTTATAGTAAAGGAGGCGACCTCAGTTTTTGGTTGGCTACCGCCCCTTCCCGGGGAAGTACCGGGAGCGTGTCTGCTCCCTGATGTTTCGGTAATCGATCGATGATAATTCATCCGCTCCGCGGCGTTTCAGAGAGAGTCCGCTGCGGGGGGGGGGGGGGGGGGGGGCGCTGTGGCTGACCCTGTTGGTGCTGCGCAAACTCCCTGGCGATCAAAGGCTGTGGTCAAGTCCAAGTGTTGCGGCGTGTCCTGCTGGGTAGCAGTTTGTGCAGAGGAGCAGATGGTATGGATCCTTTCGATCCTGTGTGTGGTGCCTAACGGGCTTTCTACTCCGTTTCTGCTGCTGCTACCAACAAGACAACTGTTCCCAGAATTCCTTGTGCCCGTTCAAACGCATAGTACCTTCAAGTAGTGGTATGGAGGATCCCCAACAAAATGCTTACCTCTTCGTTCTGCATGAGGCTCGTCAAATGTCAAACGCTCCTACAAAGATTGTTTCTAAGTAACATTTTATTGAAAGGATGGTCAAAGATCATCAGATACTAGCGAACAGGTCTGACGCGAAAGTCAGAAACCAAAACAAAACTAGAAGGAATGGAGAGAATTTGGGAAGCAAAAATAAACAAGTAACTTTATTTTTATCTTATCTTATACCTAGAGAAACGAGATCCACAAAATCAGAACAGAGTGCTACAAAAAATTTTTAGAAAAAGGAAAAAGGGAAATGTAGGTGACCAAATGAACTCTTAGCCTGGGAGGAACAGCATTCCAGTAGCGGTCGGCACAGCTAGTGCCCAGATCTTGGATTCTAGTATCATTCTCCAATTAAAGGGACTGGACCTCCTTGAGAAATTATTAATTCTAGGAGTTGGGGTGGAAAAGATGCAAGATGAGCCTGGAGCATATTGTAGTGCCAGAAAGTAAGGAAGTGCTCAAAAAACCAGAAACCAAAAAAGCCCTGCCTATATTGATGAGGTATGTCAAAGGACATATAGGAGCCAAGTGAAAAATTTACTGATGGCCAAAGCTGGAACAAGAAACTGAGGAACTATCAGATTATAACCAAAAGTTTAAAATGAACATCGGTAAATCCACACTGATGTAAGCGAATGAATAAATAATAAATGGGGAAGAATAGAAAAATATCTTGTGCAGAAGCATTCCAAATCATTAATATAGAAACACTGCCCCACAAGAGGGGGAGAACAACTCCTACTCCATAAGGGTGGTATTATAAGGTCGTAAGAATTTCCCGGAAAATATATTAGGAAGACAAAGGGGGCGACTGGGTGGCTCAGTCAAGTGTCTGACTGTTGGTTTCCGCTCAGGTTGTCATCTCACAGTTCTTGAGATCGAGCCCTGCATCAGGCTCTGCACTGACAGAGCAGACAGGCTCTTTTTTCTCCCTCTCTGCCCCCCTTGCTCACTCGCGCTCTCTCTTTCTCTCTCAAAATAAAAATAAACATTAAAAAAAAGACAAAGGCCTAGAGAATGGGAATAAAAGAATAATAAATTAGAGTCAGACCAGGACTTTTCACACCTGATAGAAAAAAGAAAGGAGAGAGGCGCTTGGGTGGCTCAGTCAGTTGAGTGTCTGACTTCAGCTCAGGTCGAGCCCCGCGTCAGGCTCTGGGCTGATGGCTCAGAGCCTGGAGCCTGCTTCTGATTCTGTGTCTCCCTCTCTCTCTACCCCTCCCCTGGCTCATACTCTGTCTCTCTCTCCCTCTCAAAAATAAGTAAACATTTAAAAAAATGTTTTTTGAAAAAGAAAGGAGAAAGGGAGGGAAATGGGAAGAACAATAACAGAAGGGAGAAAAAAAGAAAAAAATAATAAAAAGAAAGAAACTAATTATCTCAGAAATAATATAAGAAAATTTCCCGTAATTAAAGAAAATGTGTTTTTAGATTGAAAGAGTTCAGCATGGGGGCACCTGGGTCCAACTTCAGCTCAGGTCATGATACCACGGCTGGTGAGTTCAAGCCCCACCTCAGGCTCTGTGCTGACAGCTCACAGCCTAGAGCCTGCTTCAGATTTTGTGTCTCCCTCTCTTTCTGCCCTCTTCTGCTCATGCTCTAATTCTCTCTCAAGAATAAAAAACATTAAAAAAAATGTTCAAAGAGTTCATCATGTTCTCAAAACACTGGATGGAAATAGAGGAGAAAACCAAGTTTCTTGTTTTAAAATTTCAGATCATGGGGGTGAAGAGATCCAAAAAGCTTCCTGAGAAAATAAAGTGGGGACCTCCAAAGGGAAACCAGGAAGTCATCAGGTTTCTGAACAGGTACCGTGGAAGTTAGGATGTGTTTCTGGGAGCTCTCAAAATCCTAAGAGAAAAAATTTTTCCCAGCACAGGATTCTAGACCCAGCCACACTATCCATCAAAGATTTGTCTTTTGCCTTATTTCAGGAAGTCATTAAAGAATATACTCCACCAGGGGCGCCTGGGTGGCTCAGTCGGTTAAGCGCCCGACCTCAACTCAGGTCATGATTTCACGGTCTGTGAGTTCGAGCCCCACATCAGGCTCTGTGCCAACAGCTCAGAGCCTGGAGCCTGTTTCAGATTCTGTGTCTCCCTCTCTCTCTGACCCTCCCCTGTTCATGCTGTGTCGCTCTCTGTCTCAAAAATAAATAAACGTTAAAAAAAAAATTAAAAAAAAAAAAGAATATACTCCACCAAAACAGAACAGAACAAAGTAAGCACATCAAGAAGAATACAACATAAGATCTAGGAATTCAACACAAAAGACTAATCAAGACATTTCCCTGGCTTCACCATATACTGGTGAAGGGGAGTCCCAAGATAATTCAGTAGGCCTAGAGAACAACTGGAACAACCTGGAATAAGAAGGGAAGAGACTCTTAGATATCTAGGGACCTCTGGACAGATGTCTCAAGGAAAAACAATGAAACTGAGAGATTATCTGTCGGACTTAACCATGAAGGAATACTGGATCTAGTATGAGAATACTTAACATGAGAGAGAAAGAAAACTAGGCAAATTACTCAAAGAGGCAATTGAAAAAAAAATTCAATTATATAAGAAAGGAAATGTAAGTGGAGTACTTAATTTGGAATCACAGTGAAGAGTCTATAAGAATAATAATGAAAACATGAGTGTGAATTCAACTTTTTTAAGGTGTTAAAACTCTAATAGCACAAGAGGAAGGGGAAATGCAAATCTGAGAGCAGGGGATTTTCTACAAGAGCTAAATTCTGACCTTAAGTGAAGGAAGAAACTGAAAAAAATTACCTAAAACTGAAAAAAAAAGTCAAGAAAGAGTCCTAAAACTATGTTACTTAGACATACGAAAGTAAAAGCAAGAAAAAGACAAAAATCAGAATGAGTGCTTTGGGGAAGTAGGAATAGTGATGAAGCAGGGGATAACCAAATTTTGTTATAAGCTTTATGCTACTCTTGAATATTTGTTTGTTTATTTTTTTGTTTGTTTATTTTAAAGTAGGATCCATGCCCAGTGTTAGAGCCCAATGTGAGGCTTGAACTCACAACCCTGAGATCTAGATCTGAGCTGAGATAAAAAATCAGACGCTTGGCCAACTGAGCCACCCAGATGCCCCTACCCTTGGACTTTAAAAAAAAAAAAAAACAACAGTATATATTACTTTGAAAAGAAGTTAAAATGTCCTACTTCATAGACTTTTCCCAGTTACGAAAATATCATACTTGCAGAAGAATGCAGAAAGTATACAAGTTGTGTTTATAAACTAAACATCCACATCATGAAACACCCATATTGTGACCACCACCCACATCAAGAAACTGGATGCTGCAAGCAACTTAGAAGTTCTTTTTATGCCCTTTTTCAATCACACTCCAATTTTCCTTATAGTTTCAGCACCTCTGTGTTCACCCCTAAACATAGCTGAGTTTTGTCTATTTTTGAACTATAACATAAATGGAATCATAGCATATGGTTGTTTTGTGTCTTGCATTTTTTGTTCAACCTTATGATTTTCATCTTTGCTGTTATATATAACTGAATATTCATTAACATTGCTGCATATTATTCTATTTTATGACTGTATCACCATTTATCTATCCACCTATTTTACTCCTGCTGTTGTTTATAGTTTTGGGCTATTAGAGATGGGGTACTAAAAACATATACATAATATTCTATAATATACTATTGCATATACATAACATACTATTGCATATGCTTAAGATTCTCTGGAGTCCACATTTAGGAGTGAGTTGGTGGTTCATAGGCTATGAACATGTTCAACTAGATAAGGTGATGATAAACCTTTGAGAGGCTTTGTAACAAATTATACTCCCACAGCAACTATGGTCTGAGAGTCCATGCTGTTACGTATCCTTGCCAAAACACTTTCCTGATTAATAATAGAGTTAAATACTTTTACATATAGTGATGGAACGTTTGGATATCCTATTCTGTGAAGTCCTGTTCGAATGTTTTACCCATTTTTCTGTGGAGCCTCTGCCTTTTTAAAATTTATTTATAGGAACTCTATATTTTCTGAATATGAATCCTTTGTAGACTATATATGTTAAAAATGTCTTTTGGGGCGCCTGGGTGGCGCAGTCGGTTAAGCGTCCGACTTCAGCCAGGTCACGATCTCGCGGTCCGTGAGTTCGAGCCCCGCGTCGGGCTCTGGGCTGATGGCTCGGAGCCTGGAACCTGTTTCCGATTCTGTGTCTCCCTCTCTCTCTGCCCCTCCCCCATTCATGCTCTGTCTCTCTCTGTCCCAAAAATAAATAAACGTTGAAAAAAAAAATTAAAAAAAAAATGTCTCTTATACTCACTGGATTGCTTTGTACTGCCTTATTGTCTTTTTTTCTTAGGAATAGAAATATACAATTTAAATGTAGTTCAATTTACTATGTAAATTTTTTATGGTCTTATTTAAATATTTTTCTCCATAATAAAGTCATGAGACTATTCTCACCTAACCTCCATAAGTCTGTTATGCTGCTTTTTTGCATCTGAGTCTTTAATCAACATGGGAATGCATAGTGTGGGGTAAGGATCAAATTTCATCTTTTTACCCATATAGATACCTATATAGAAACCAAAGTTTCTCAGCCCTATTTACTGAAAAGAGGGTTTCCCCACACTGATCCCCAGTATCACATTTTTAATAAATCAAAGATCTATATATGTGGGTTTATTTCTGGACTTTCATTCTGTTCCACAAGCCTATCCGCCCTATTCTTGCAACACACTACCTAAGTTACTGTAAATGTATAATGTCTCCAAAATCCCTTTGGGAAAATCTTGCTTTATTGTTCTTCCTCAAACTTATTTTTAGCCCTCTACATTCCCATATATATTGTAAAATCAGCTTATCACACATATGTACTGACAACTCCCCACCACACCCAAAATACAGACGCACACCAAGACTGTTAGGATAGTGATTGGGCATACGCTGAATTTGTAGATAGAGTAGTTTGGGAAGAATTGATATATTTTAAAAATGAGTTTTCTATTCCATGAATGTAGTGTACCCTCCCATTTATTTAGGCGTGTGTGTGTGTGTGTGTGTGTGTGTGTGTGTATGTGTGTGTGTGTGTGTGTGTGTGTGGAGAGAGAGGGAGAAGATTGAGATTGCATATCTGTATACCTATTATCCATCCATTTATGGAGTTTTGTGACATGCTTTATAAATATCTTACACATATTTTGTTAAATTTGTTGACACCTAATATTCTTTTTATGCTGTGGCAAATATATCTTTTTAAAATTCCATTTTCACCTACATTGGAACTTACATGCTGTTTCTATTATGTTAGCAGTTACTCTAGCAAATAAAACATATAAACACAACTTTTTAAGGCTAAAGTTAACCAGCACTCCCACTCTTTTCCAAGGTAATGCAAGGATACTAGGATACTTTATGTCACTCCTAACTCATGTATTTGAATTATTGTTCAACTTAGCAAAACTTTATTATTGCTTTAAGCAGTTCGTGTTTATTTACATTTACTCATTTCTGTGTTTGAAAATTTTTTTAACATTTATTTTTGAGAGACAGAGACAAAGCATGAGTTTGTGGGGGAGGCAGGCAGAAAGATGGGGAGAGAGACACAGAATCTGAAGCAGGCTCCAGCCTCTGAACTGTCAGCACAGGGCCGGATGCGGGGCTCCACTCACGAAACTATGAGATCATGATCTGAGCCAAACACAGAAGCTTAACTGGCTGAGCCATCCAGGCGCCTCTCATTTCTTTATGTTAAAAAGAATTTTCGGGGCGCCTGGTGGCTCAGTCGGTTAAGACTTCGGCTTAGGTCATGATCTCACGGTCATGGGTTCGAGCCCTGCGTCAGGCTCTGTGCTGACAGCTCAGAGCCTGGAGCCTGTTTCAGATTCTGTGTCTCCCTCTTTCTCTGACCCTCCCCTGTTCATGCTCTCTCTCTGTCTCAAAAATAAATAAATGTAAAAAAAAAAAAAAGAATCTTCATTTCTTTTGTATCTTAGATCTCCCATCTGTGATCATTTTCCCTATTCTGAAATACAATTTAGAATTTGCTGTAATATGGATCATGGCAAACTCAGTCTTTCTGTTTTTGTCTTTTGGAAGATGTCTGAGTTTTTTCCCCCTACTTTCATTTTTTGAAAGATATTTTTTCCTGGAAAAAGTATTTTATTTTTTAAGTGATTTATTTCCCATTAAAAAAATTTTTTAAGGGGCGCCTGGGTGGCGCAGTCGGTGAAGCATCCGACCTCAGCCAGGTCACGATCTCGCCGTCCGTGAGTTCGAGCCCCGCGTCAGGCTCTGGGCTGATGGCTCAGAGCCTGGAGCCTGTTTCCGATTCTGTGTCTCCCTCTCTCTCTGCCCCTCCCCCGTTCATGCTCTGTCTCTCTCTGTCCCAAAAATAAAGAAACGTTGGGAAAAAAAATTTAAAAAAAATTTTTTTTAAGTTTATTTATTTATTTTGAGAGAGAGAGAGTGGGAGAGGGACGGGGGGCGGGGAGAGAATCCCAAGTAGGCTCTGCACTGTCAGCATGGAACCCCAGGTGGGGCAGGAACTCATGAACCATGAGATCATGACCTGAGCCGAAATCAAGACTTGGACGCTTAACTGACTGAGCCACCCAGGCTTCCCTATTTTATTTGATTTTTTAAAGATTTTATTATTAAGTAATCTCTACACTGAACATGGGGCTCAAACTTACAACCCTGAGATCACGAGTCACATTACCAATTGAGCCAGCCAGGCACCCCTGCAAAAAGTATTTTAGATTATTGGTTGTTTCTTCCAGTAAATGGCAGATACCATTGCAATGTTACATGCCTTCTACTATTGCTGATAAGAAGTCAACTGTAAATGTAATTACGGATCTACTGGAGGTAATTTGTACTTTTCCTCTGGATGCTTTTAAGATCTCCATTTTTGTCTTTGGTGTTGCCATAACAAAGTCACCATAGGGAATCTGTAGTTCGCTATCATGTATCTAGACATGGATGTCTTTTTATCAAACTTGGAATTTGTAGGCTTCTTTATTCTGTGGATCGGTGTCTTCCATGCATTCTAAAAAAAAAAAAAAAAAAAAAAAAAAAATCAGGCATTATCTCATCAAATGTTATTTTTGCCCAGTCTCTCTTCTTCTCTCTCTTATTCTTGTGAAACTGTGATTAGGTTTATGTTAGATCTTTGCACTCTTTCCTTCATTTTTCCTGAATCTTTTGTCATATTTATAATCTTTTTGTCTCTCTGTACTCCTTTCCTTTGTGGATAATTTTTTAGTAACTTCTGGTTTTCTAATTATTTCTTCTAATTTGTTTAATCTGTTAAACCCATCCAATGAGCTTTCCATTCCAATTTTTGTATTTAATTTATAGAAGTTATATTTGGTTCTTCATATTTGCTATATCATTCAGAAATTATTTTCCCCCGGGGCGCTTGGGTGGCTCAGACAGTTAAGCAACCGACTTCGGCCCAGGTCATGATCTCACAGTTCCTGGGCTCAAGCCTCGCGTTGGGCTCTGTGCTGACAGCTCAGAGCCTGGAGCCTGCTTCGGATTCAGTGTCTCCCTCTCTCTCTACCCTTCCCCTGCTCTTGCTCTGTCTCTGTCTCTGTCTCTCTCAAAACTAAGTAAACAAAAAAAAATTTTCTTTTAATTATTTCCCCCTATACTGCAGATATTTTAAATGTCTCATTTCTTTAAACAAAATGAGCATAGTTGTTTTAGAAACAAAGCCTGATAATTATAAAATCTTTTATTGCTATTGCATTAACTGCCAATTATCTCCTGAGAATTGTTTCCTTGTGTACTACGTACGTATTTTTTACTCTGACGAATCACCACAGCTTTCCTTTGAAAACTAATTGTGAGAATTATTTGAAACCCACAGAAGTAGAATTCACTATAAAAGGATTTGTGTTTATTGTAAAAAGCTTCCTAGGCATTACTGATTCCAGGTACTTTCAACTGCATTCACAGCTTGACATTTGGGGTAAGTTTTTTTAGGTGGTATGAATCTAGGTTGTACATCCATCTAATAACCTTTTTGTGGCTGTAATATTTTCAAGATGGGCAATTATTGCACCCCCTTCTTTTCTCCGTGTTAATGCAAATTTCCTGCTATATTCTAGGGTTTGGGTTGGTTGAGTTTCCATACGGCCCTGGCTTTACGTAGGGAGAGAGCGCCTCATTAAACTCCCCACCTGGGTGGGCCTGAGATTTTGACTTCTGAATTTTGCATCCTTTAAGGGCACCTGGTTTGGAAATGGCCTTTTTGCCACATTTCCAGTTTCCTGCTTACCTCTCTGGGTATATACTTTCCCTTATAGTTTGCACGGTAAGGCCTCACTATCTTGTCTGTTACCTGGTGCTTTACAGAACTTGATTTCTACTTTGCCTGTTATTTTAAGTCTTTTTTTTTTTAAGGCATGGTCATTTCCTAGCCTATCATATTATCATAAATGGAACATCTATATGGATTGTGGAAAATCAATATAGAATAATTATTAATAATACAGACTCTAGAGTCAGACTGTCTGGCTTCACATCATGGATCTAGGCTTTCTCTGTTGCATGATACTGGGCAAGTTACTTCATTGTATTTTACTTTCCTCATCTTTAAACTGAGGAAAGTATTTTCCTCAGAATACAGGCAAAGCATCCGGTACACTTTCTGACTCCTGATTATCAGGTAGTAAGTGTTATCATTGTTATTCCCTCTCTATTAGAATCGGTAAGAGAGAAAAAGTGAGAAATGACAAGAGAAAAGGAGGTGGAGGATAGATAACCTGATATGTGAGGGTAAACTGGGAACAGGAAGTGGGGAAAATGACAAAAACATGGGAAAAATAATAAAAAGAGGTTTTATTAAGGAAGTCGTGATGTGTGTCACTCAATATAATTTGCCCTATTCTCATCTCCCAAAAGGTCTTCAGTAAGGACCTACATTAATTTTCAATGTGTTTTCTTTTTCTTTCTTTCTTTCTTTCTTTCTTTCTTTCTTTCTTTCTTTCTTTCCTTCTTTTTCTTTCTTTCTTTCTTTCTTTCTTTCTTTCTTTCTTTCTTTCTTTCTTTCTTTCTTATTTCTTTCTTTCTTTCTTGTTGGAAGCAGGATTTGTGTTTCTTTTGTATGTGCTACTGTACCAAGACTGGTTTCTAGGTTGCTCAATCTTATTTCATACTTACCTTACAGGAGTAAGTAATTTCACCACAAAGACTGCTGTGCTTAACGAACATCTCACTTGCTTTGGTAATCTGTCTGAAACACAGCAGGCACTCAAAAAAAACAAACCAAAATAAGACAAAGCAACACCAAGACAAGTTGAATTAAATAAGTGAATGAAATGCTGGCAAATTCTTAACCAGAAAAGCAAATGTAGGGGCACCTGGGTAGCTCAGTCAGTTAAGCATCCAACTTCAGCTCAGGTCATGATCTCAGGGCTCATGAGTTTGGGCCCCACATAGGGCTCTGTGCTGATAGCTCAGAGCCTGGAGCCTGCTTCAGATTCTGTCTCTCTCTCCCTCTGCCCCTTCCCACACCCCCTACCCCCCCAAATATAAATAAACATTAAAAAAGAGAAAGAAGAAAAAACCTAGAACATCAAACATGGTAAGAAAGATGATGTAAAAATTATAATGATGTTTTACAAGCAGCATTTTCTAGTTACAACAAGTGAAACTGACAAGGGAAACAAGGGCGAGAGAAATGTAGCTTAAATTTCCTTACAGCTTGCAGCCCACTGATAAGTGAAACATGCAGAGTGTGCCTTAGTGTTTACGTTTTATTAAAAGACTAGGGGCGCCTGGGTGGCTTGGTCGGTTAAGCGTCTGACTTCGGCTCAGGTCATGATCTCGCAGTCCGTGAGTTCGAGCCCCGCGTCGGGCTCTGTGCTGACCGCTCAGAGCCTGGAGCCTGTTTCAGATTCTGTGTCTCCCTCTCTCTGACCCTCCCCCGTTCAGGCTCTATCTCTCTCTGTCTCAAAAATAAATAAACGTTAAAAAAAATTTAAAAAAAAGACTAAAGGTAACCTTATCCTAACAGCAGCTAGCCCCTCAAGGTCCTGAAAGCCTTGCTTCCACATTCTTTAGAGCATTACACTATCATTAACCCCCACTAATTAAAAAGTATATAGTCAGTAACTCCTCACAACCCCAGTACAGCTCTTTTTGCCCATAGGTCCTGTGCCTGTGCTATAATAAAATCACCTTTTTGCACCAGAAACATCTCAAGAATTCTTTCTTAGCATTCACTCTTAAACCCGAAACTCAAATTGCATCAAAACTGTTTAGTATAGGGGTGCCTGGGTGGCCCAGTCAGTTAGGCGTTTGACTTCGGCTCAGGTCATGATCTCGCAGTCCGTGGGTTCGAGTCCCACGTCGGGCTCTGTGCTGACAGCTCAGAGCCTGGAGCCTGCTTCAGATTCTGTGTCTCCCTCTCTCTCTGCCCTTCCCCTGCTCGCACTCTGTGTCTGTATCTCTCAAAAATAAATAAACGTTAAAAAAAAAAATTTAAAAACCTGCTTAGTATAGAACATCGGGAAACTGTAAAGCAGGGTTTCTCCATCTCTTCGCTATTGACATGTTTCTGGATAATTCTTTGCTAGGTGTGTGTCTGTAGGTATGCATTGTAGGATGTTCAGCAGCAAACCTAGCCTCTACCCACTAGATGTCAGTAGCGTCTCCACCCATGCACCCAGTTGTGACAACCAAAAATATCTCCGGGTATGGCCAGATATCTCCTGAGGGGCAAAATCACTGGAGGCTGAGAAACACTGAAATAGAGGAATTACAAAAACCACCTGCAATCCTCCCATCTAGAAATGTAACCTTTTTGTTTGTATACATAAAAATTACGGAACAGTCACATTGATCTTATCATTCCATAACCAGCTTATTTTCCACTCAGTAATACAGCATCAACATTTTTGTTATGTAATATTCCTCTACAGCATAAATTTTTTTGGTAGTGCAAGTACTTTATAACAAAATAATCCTAATTCCTCCTTCCTCCCTCCCATCCCTGTCATTGCTGTCCTTCATTTCACTTATACATTAAGCATGTGTGCGTGCGTGCGCGCACACACACACACACACACACACACACACACACACACTCAAATACATTGTTGCTATTATTTTGAACAAAATGTTTATTATTAGATCAATAAAGAATAAGGAGGGGCGCCTGGGTGGCGCAGTCAGTTAAGCGTCCGACTTCAGCCAGGTCACGATCTCGCGGTCCGTGAGTTCGAGCCCCGCGTCGGGCTCTGGGCTGATGGCTCAGAGCCTGGAGCCTGTTTCCGATTCTGTGTCTCCCTCTCTCTCTGCCCCTCCCCCGTTCATGCTCTGTCTCTCTCTGTCCCAAAAATAAATAAAAACGTTGAAAAAAAAATTAAAAAAAAAAAAGAATAAGGAAATGTTTTTATTTCACTTTCACTTATTCCTTCTCTAATGTTCTTCCTTTCTTTATGTAGATCCAAATTTCTGACCTGTATCATTTTCCTTCTCTCTGAAGAACTTCTTTTAACAATTTTTTCCAAGGCAGCTCGATCGGCAACAAATCTGCTCAATTTTTATTTACCTAAGAAAGTCTTTATTTCACTTTGCTCTCTTCTTGCTTGTGCGGTCTCTTCACATCTGAAGAGAAGTCAAATGTGATACTTACCTTTGCTTCTCCATAGGTAAACTATTCTTTTCCTCTGGCTTCTTCAGGACTTTTTGTCTCTATCTTTGATTTTCTATAGTTTGAGAATGATGTGTAGTTTCTCTGACATCTATCCTGCTTGGTGTTCTCTGAGCTTACTGGGTCTGAGGTTTGACATATAACATTAAACCGGGGGAAATTTTCAGACATTATTGTTCCAAATACTTGCTTCTGTTCCTTTCTTTCCTCTTCAGATGTTCTTTACATGTATACTACACCTTTTGTAGATGTCCTGCAGTTCTTGGATATTCTGTTCTGGTTTTTTTTTTTTCAGTCTTTGTTTTCTTTGTGTTTTAGTTTTGGAAGTTTTAGTTTTTGAAATATTCTCAAGCTCTCCGAGGAAAGAGATGTCTTTCCTCAGCCATGTCCAGACCACTAACAACGCCATCAAAGGCATTCTTCATTTTTGTTGCAGTGTTCTTTATCTCTACTATCTCTTTTTGGTTTTTACTTAGGACTCTCGTCTCCCTGTTTCCATTGCCCATCCGTTCTTGCGTGTTGTCTCCTTTGTCCAGATAAATACGACCCTTTCCCATATTAACCCAATTGTTTTAAATTTGCAGTCTGATAATTCCAACATCCCTGTCATATCCAAGTCTGGTTTTGATGCTTGCTGTGTCTCTTCACACTGTTTTCTGCCCTTTAGTATGTCTTGTAAGTTTTTCTGGATATTTAGACATGATTTACTAGGTAAAAGAAACTGCCTGGCATTGGTGCCCAGGAAGGTTGATGCTTGTGGGTTTGTTTCCTTTAGTTGTGATCGTCTGTATTTGCCTGCCTGTCTCTAATTCTGGGGCAGTGGTATTCCCGGTGACCTCAGTTCTCTTGCAGGTCTAGGGAAAGTTGATGATTTTCAAGTTTGTTCAGCTTTTACTTGTTAGGATCTACCGCATAATTTTTAAATGGATTCTGGTGTTTATGGACATACTACACTTTTATATAACTAATTCTGTAGTATGGGGAATTTTGATTGTTTCAAATAAGGCTACGCTAAATATATTTGATGATTTCCTTGGAACAGATTCTAGTACAACCGCACCTAAAGAGAAAGTATTGAAATTTGGTGCTGTCCACTGGCAGGGTAATGGACTTCAGTGACGTCTTGTCTCGCCCTCACCCACTAAATTCTCTTCGCACAAGGACGTCCACACAGTCCATTCCTGAGCAAAGAAAAGTCTATGAACCACCGAGCTCGCCTCCATTATTGTCCTTGGCCAACTGCCCGATAGAGGGACGCCTTCTGCTAGGGGTTGGCGAGCCTCCACAAGCAGGGGGCGCTGTAGGATCTACGGCGGCTCAGAAGAAGGAGACGCCGCTCTCCCCCAGAGGACGCTCTGCCCCACCGGTCCCCGCCCCCTTCGCGGCCGCCGGTTTGGGGAAGTGTTTCTTGGAGACGGCGCACGCCGGCTGCGCCTGCGCGGTTGACGCTGCCAGGGGGCGGGCTGAGGGGGCGGGCTGACGGGCCGCGGCGCTGGCCGGCTGATAGTTCCTGCCGGACCTGGGTGGTTGTGTCCGCCCGGGGTTCTGTCGCTCCATGGTACGCCCGTGAGGCTGGCTGCCGGCGGCCGTCTCCTCGAAATGGAGCACATCCGTACGACCAAGGTAGTCGGACGCAGAGAGCTGTTCGCCACTGGCCATGGTCTGAGCCGGCAGAGGGACGAGGCGATGGGAGCTCGGCTGGCCCGACCGGGGCTAAGGACCGGCCGCGCGGGGGCCCGGCCCCAGGCCCGAGGGCCCTGCCCGGGCCTAGTCTGGGAGGGTAGGGGCAGTTTGGGCCGAGGTGGGTGCGGAGGCCTCCTGTACCTACGGGAGTGGCAGTCTCGCTTCAGCCCTGGGTGTCGGGGTCTGGATGATTTGGGCTGCTGGGGGTTAAGTCCCATGAAATGGGTCGCCGCCCTCTAGCGCTACACTCTTTGGGGGGCAGAACTGGGGCTGTTTTAGCTCCAGCTGCTTTCAGCCATTCGCCGCCCATAGACCGGAAAACGGGTGGGTCCTCCAACCAGCATTCCGGTACTGTGTAAGCTTTTCCTTGTTCACGCTGAATTGTCCCATGTCACAGATTCTTGATGGAAGTTTTGGAGACGCTGCGATCAGCGCTCTGCTCCATCTCACTTGCTTGTCTCGGTCTCCAGTCGTTTACATTTGGCATTCCGTCTCTGTGCTTCAAAACTTCATTGTCTTTAGTGTGAATAGTTTGACAGAGGAGTTACGGAGAAGAAAAAAATGGCATCCCATATTTTAAAGTGTCCGGTGAAACTCTTTTTTAGTTGAGCTTATTAAATCCTATGCTTAACATTTGGGTGCGAAAGGCATTTACTTTTAAGAACACACAATATTCTTATAATTCCATTACAAATGTTAAAACTGAAGGGAATAGCATCAGAATGTTACCGAATTACGTTACCAGCAATTAAGTTCAGCTTCAGCCTTGGGAGGGAGAAAGCAAACCGAGACAAGACTTGAATAACATGATTTGAAGACCTCTGGGCGCCTAACAACACAGGGAAGAGGGACCCACTGTGAATCTTGACTTCGTGTTTTCCTGAAACCATTGTTCAGTTGCCTCACATCCTAAAGTTACCATTCATTTAGAAAAATAGCAGACGTGCGTTATCTTCATTTGTTCCATGCAGAGTTTGAGGTCTGTGCCATTAAAATGTTTCACAAACCTTTGTTAGATGTCACGGATTTTTGTTGGAGCTTGTTTTTGACTGCGCATACTATAGTAAAATTGAAGACGCTAAAAACTAATGCCTTTCAAAAAAATCTTTTTTTTTAAGTTTTTTTAACGTTTATTTATTTTTGAGACAGAGAGAGAGCATGAACAGGGGAGGGTCAGAGAGAGAGGGAGACACAGAATCTGAAACAGGCTCCAGGCTCTGAGCTGTCAGCACAGAGCCCGACGAGGGGCTCGAACTCAGGGACTGTGAGATCATGACCTGAGCCGAAGTCGGACGCCTAACCGACCGAGCCACCCAGGCGTCCCATAAAAAAAATCTTTTTTTTAAAGAGAAGAATAGTAAAGCAACTCTGTAATTCTTCAAGTTGCTGGTACTTAAAGTTTGAAAACAGAAGGCTAATTAAGTAAATAACCAAACTAGTAGAAAATGCAGAGGTGGAAAAGAGGGCTGAGGTATGCATCAGATCAGGTTCTTGTCCTGGTTCCAAAGTTCTGAATGTATATTATATAGTAGCTTTTCACAGTGGGCCTATGCTGATGGTTTAGCCAGGTCCTCTTACGACTTTTTAAGAAGCAACATTTAATTTTCCGTTAAAATTACTTCTCAAGTTGTGCTCTTTTATTACTTTGAATTATTTTTCTAGCATCGGACCACCAGTACTCTGGAATAATCTTAAGTGGCTATAGACAGACTGTAATGAAACAAATGTTTACCAGGTCCCAGTTACGTGCCAGGCATCGTACAGACACCGGTTATGTAGCATTAAGCACGATAGATTTGGAGCTCGTTCTACATTCTGATCACTGCGTTTACTGTAATATTTTCTTAAGTCATGGCTTAGTCTTAAAAGATTGATATGAACATAGCCTATTGCATTATTATACTAGTATGCGTAGCCTTCACTTGGGCATGGCAAATTTACTGCAAAAATGATTGTATTTCAAAACTAAAAATGAATTGCTTTGAGTTTACTTAGCTGTTTTGAATTTAGCAGTTTAGTCGCTGTGATCAAGAACTGATTGTAGTCGCATGTAACGATTGTCTTGTTCTGTGTTGAGACCGCTGTATTTGGGAAGTAATAATGACCATTTCTTGAGCAACTCTATGTCTCTAGAGCCAACTGTGCAGTATTTCTTTACCGTACTTACAATTTCACAAATACATTTTTTATACAAAATTGTCACTAATTCCTTGAATAACCTTGCCAATTGGGTACATTATCAACCTTTACAGATGAGGGAATAGACTGGGAGAGTTGAAGTAATCTGCCCAATTATCTAATGAGAGGTAGAGCCAAGATCGAAGCCAAGGTTTGTCTAATTCCAAAGATTACGTAATTTTTTTTCTTCTCTAGTTTTAATCTAATTGTTAAAATGTATTAATATTAAATCAGAAATGAATCTCATAGTAATTCTAAGAGCTTTTTCTTCCCCCAAATCTCTTTTTGACATAAGTAAATAATATGTGGCATTTTTTTTTTTGGTATAGTTTATGGTCATTGTGAGGTTTTTTATTATTATTGCTTACTAACCAGAGGCTGAGTACTGATTAAATGGCTTTATAGCTATAAAATTCAGGAATGTCATCCTATTTTGGTCACATTTGGTTTACGAACTGTACCACTAAAGATGTCGGGTGTGAATTTGAATTTCGGGAAGACCATTTCCAAGCTTATGCCTATCACTTGGAGCTCTAATTTTGCCATAATGAGATAGTCTTGCCAAGAAACAATGGGAAAGAAGCAGAGACACTTCTTTATACAGTCTTTCTCCTTTCCCTGCCAGGCTCCAGTGCTTTGGCTGACATCATCTGTTGATGTCGAATGATATCATGCTGTTTGTGAATGGAACTTTACAGAATGTAATGGAAGAATGTTTTTCCTAAGTTCTATACGGAAGACTGCTTTCTAGAGTTTACTAAAGATTGGAGTGTCCTATGAAAATCTGACCTCACTAGGATTCAAGTGAATTATTCCGAAAGTAACGCCTAGTTTGTTCTTAGCTTGCTACCCATTTTGTCATTAGAAAATAAGGTCGTACACGTATGTATACAAACACATGTTATCAGTTACACAGAGGGAAAGATATGCAAAACTGGGAATGACTAAAAATAAGAACCAATAGTTTGTGGGGAGCACCTGAATGCTTTTCCCCATGTAAAATGCCATTTTGACTCACTAATATTATCCCATTAGACAGGTGGGAAAACCCCAGCCTGCAGAGGATTAAATATCTTGTCCTGACTCAAACAGCTAGCTCTACTAGGTAAGAGGTGGAAACGTGAATCCAGATCTTTCTTTCTTTTTTTTAAATTTTTAAATATTTATTTATTTTTGAAGGAGAGAGAGAGAGAGAGAGAGACAATGTGAGTGGGGGAGGGGCAGAGAGAGAGGGAGACACAGAATCCGAATCAGGCTCCAGACCCTGAGCTGTCAGCACAGAGCCTGACGCAGGGCTTGAACTCGCAAACCGCGAGATCATGACCTGAGCAGAAGTCGGACGCTCAACCGACTGGGCCACCCAGGCGCCCCGAATCTAGATCTTTCTGATGCCAGTCCTGTTCTCTTAACCATAACACTCCTCTTCTCCCCAGAGTAATGGTCTAATCAAGAGATTTGAATAGTGAGGTAGGTCAGCATGAGTAGAAATGGAAGGAAAGTAGGGGATGGAGGAGAGGAACTTAGGTGGTCGGGTTGTGTCTAGCAGGTGGCCGATTATGAGGGTCTAGGGTCAGGGAAGAAGTGTGGTCCCGAAGAAGATTTGGGAGTTGTCAGCGCTTAGGTAATCATTGCTTTTTTCTTTTATGGATGAGTTTCTGCAAGGAGTACACATAGAGGCTCCGTGGAGAAGAGTGTGAAGGTTAGAGCCCCGAGAATACTTGCAAAGGGGGGGCAAGCAGGAGAAGAGGAGTCAGAGAAAGAGTATTAGGGATAAAACGGGAAGAGGCAAGTCACAGGAAGGGAACAGTTTTCCCTATTCTAATTTCCTTCTTTGCTTCCTCTTCCTCTGCTCTCTCCTTGTCTTTAGGCTTATATATTTTAGGCACTGGGGAAACGATGGTCAGTAAATCAGACAAAAGTCCCTGCCGTTATAAAACTCATCTGCTCGTTGGGGAAGACGTAACAGTAAACAAGGTTAATAAGTCAAATTATGTAACATGGTAGATGATAATAACTGCTGTGGAGAGTGCCAGAGTGGGGTTGGGGGAGGATGGTTGTAAGGAGGGTAGTTAGGGAAGTCTTTACAGAGATAGTGACACTTGAGTAGAGACCTGAAAGTGGTGAGGGAGCAAGCCGTCTTCACAGGGACAGGGGTTGGGAAGGGGTGGCTGGGAGAGTCCCAGAAGAGGGAACAACAAGGGCAGAAACCCCGTGCTGGGCATGCCTGCTTAGTACGAACTAGCAAGAAGACCCGTGTGGCTAGAGTAGAGTGAGTGAAGGAGAGAGCACTTTAGTAGATTAAAAGTGGGGCAAAGGGGCAGGCCTTGAAGGCTGATGTGAAATCTTCGCTTCTACTGAGTGAGACAGGAAGCCATTCACGAAAAGTCAGCTGTGTCCGATGCTGCAGAGAAGCAAAGTAAGACAGGATTGAAAAGTGTCCTTGGATTTATAATCGGTCTCATTGGTGATTTATTGAGCTAGACGCTATTGTAGGAACTGGGGGTACACGAGCAAAGAAAGATGGCAGTCACTGCCCCTTTGAGGTTCATCTTCCACCTCACAAAGGCAGCTTGACGCTCTTTCTTTTTGAAAGACGTCAGTGCTGCGGAGTGTGGATACTAAGAGTCCCAGTGGGTGCCTGGCTCTAGGGGTGGCTCACGACAAGTCAGAGAAACCCTGACAGTGCATTTTCTGCTTCAGTAACCTTTGTCAGGGAGTTGTAAAGTACACCTGTTTGGTGCAGAACTTGGAGGGTAGCCATTGGTCCTTTCTTGTCCCAGAGGCCACTTGGTGTCTGGATTTTCGAGACGTGATTCTGAGTATGTGTGATTCCCTGCGTTTTTCCTTTCCAGCTTTGTAATCAGCTGAAATTTGAACTTCCTGTTTAGACCATTAGGGGACCTTTCAGTGCAGGCCCAAAGTTGGCAACAATTCAGCTTACGTGCCCTCAAAGTAATGTGTTGGCGGTTCCCATCCTCACCGTAATGACCATACCTTCCAGTTCCGTTCTCCCGGCACCATTTTTTCTTTGTTTATTCTGTTCCCAAAACCTTTTCCTTCTTCCCCACTGTCTTCTTGCCCGCGGTAATACCTATAATTAAAGGATCCTAACACTATTTCTGTAGGGCCTCAGTGCTAGTCAATTGAAAGAGTTGTGGTTCCCTAAATACCTGACTTAAAACGTTTCCAGGAAAACACTGGGAAAGATCTGTCGCAACATCTGTGAAGTACTTTTAGTTCCTTGGTGAAAAAGGGAAATATGAGGCAGCAGTTGGTGTTTAGAAATTGGCTGAGTCTCTGGTTTGAAATTTGTATGCTGATAATTTTAGCGAAGAAAAAGATCTGATTTCCTTCTTTTTTTTTTTTTTTTTTTTTACCGTTACCTTAGGATTTGCAGCAAAGAACAGACTAATTAGTAAATTTTCTCAGAACCTAAAGGTTCTCCGGAACCTAAAGTACTAAATAAACATTTTGGACTAGTGTTCAGGTTCATTTTATTATCTGTCACATCCATATAGCGATTGCCATATTGAGGCAGTCATGTAATGATTTTTCTATTATATTTTCTGATGTGAATATAATTTTTCATTTACTAAGGTAAATAATCCTCAATTGAGTCATATATAATCTCTCTTCCCTCAGATTTATATTTCTTTTTATACCTTATCTTAGTGAATGGCACCCGGTCTGACGAGATTAACATCTTCCAGAAGCCTCTATTTCTCTACTTCTCCTTCCTCCTCACCTCAGTTTCGTTATCTCACGATGGGCTTCTTCTTTATCCTGTCTATTGTGGCTTAATCCAGGCCTTACTACGTCTCTCCCAGGCACCCTTAGATCACGTCATTAGCCTCTTACCTGGTTTCCTTCCTCCCATCTCTTCTCTACTCAACATTTTCTCCACGTTGCCGTTGGAAAGATCTTAAAAACCGTATCCGATCATGGGCTACGGTGCTTAAAATCCTCCCTTTGTATCCTTTTATCTACAGCATCACAGATGCTCTACTTTAACGGGAGTTTCTTTTTCATCAAATAAATGTTATGCCCCCCCCTTTTGTGTTCTGTCTCTTCTATTGAGAATTCTGTATTTTCTGTGTATTAAGAAAATTTTGTTGAGCTTTGCTTTTAATATTATATTAGGAAAACATAGTTTTTTCCAGCTGTAGCACACATTAGAATATTGGGTCTGTGTGCCTCTTCCTCCTTTTCTCCATTTGACTTGACATCGTTTTAATATAGAGGACTGTCAGGGCTCAACTTACCTTATCAGCTTACTAACTTAATAACAGTAGTAATTTTTGCAAACATTTGAGCACTTTATTGCTTACTGTTTTTCAAGCAACCTTGGGGTAAAGTACCTACATTTACTATCCAACCTTACTGCAGCCCTCAGGGGAGAGATTATTGTACTTATTTTGCAGATAAAGAAAACGAGGCCCAGACAAATTGACCTTTAGTTGATAGCTGGTAAAATTTTGTTGAATGAGTTAGTAAACTCTTTTTCTTTTTTTTTTAGTAAACTCTCTTTCTTTATAATGTATATTTATGTTCATGTTCGTCCTATGCTCTTCATAATTTTTCTAATGTTTATTCATTTTGTGAAAGAGAGAGAGTGGGGGAGGTGCAGAGAGAGAGGGAGACACAGAATCTGAAGAAGGCTCCAGGCTCTGATCTGTCAGCACAGAGCCTGACGTGGGGCTCAAACTCATGAACCGAGAGATCATTACCTGAGCTACCGAGGTACCCCTTTTTCTATGTTCTTTAAAGATGTGTGTGTATGCGTGGGGAGGGGGGAAGGGCAGGGGAGTGTATGTACATGCCCATAATGCGGTTACATATTTTAAGGGGCCACAGTTGTAAGAAGCTCTTTTAAAAAGTGGGGGGACTGGGGCGCCTGGGTGGCGCAGTCGGTTAAGCGTCCGACTTCAGCCAGGTCACGATCTCGCGGTCCCTGAGTTCGAGCCCCGCGTCGGGCTCTGGGCTGATGGCTCAGAGCCTGGAGCCTGTTTCCGATTCTGTGTCTCCCTCTCTCTCTGTCCCTCCCAGGTTCATGCTCTGTCTCTCTCTGTCCCAAAAATAAACGTTGAAAAAAAAATTAAAAAAAAAACAAAACTGGGGGGACTACATGAGATGGGGCCTTAAATATTTGGGAAAAGAGCATAAAGATAGGGAAGGAACCTAGCCTAATGTGAGTTAAGAGCAAGAGGCATTAATTTGGAGTTAAAGTTAGAAGGAATACCTGTTGCGTAAAAATGACCCGGTAAGCTTCATAAAAATACAGATTCTTTAAATACATATATGTGTTTAAAGAATATATGTATGTATTTATACATATGTATTTATATTTATGTATATGTATTTATATTTATATTGGTCTCCATCTTCTGAGATGACTGAATGTAGTTCAGTGGGGCTTGGGATTTATATTTATGTAGAGTTTTGGAGATGATTCAGAGGAACAGGTAGGCTTTGGGACTTGTGTGTAGGTAGCCAGAATTAGAGATCTAATAAATGGAGTTTCAGATAATTTTGGATATAGAAATTAGGGGGAATCAAGAAATAAGCTTGGAGTGTTAGGAAGAGTTTTGTTTGTTTGTTTTTAAGTAGGATCCACGTTCAACACGGAGCCCAACACTGGGCCTGAACTCATGACCCTGAGATCAAGATCTAAGCTGAGATCAAGAGTGGGACACTCAACCGACTGACCCACACAGGTGCCCCAGGAAGAGTATTTGTGACCTGAATTTCTAATCTTGATAGACAGCAAGCCTGAAAGAGCCGTGTAGTGTTACGCAGCTCTAGAAGAAGAGTGGCTTTGTCCTAATTGGGTGATGAGGTGGGAATAGCAGACTGAGAGTCCACACATGTATTTAAAAACAAAAAAAGCTGAACCCTATTAGTAATTTTTCCACTGATTTTAAGTTTGTTCATTTAGTTGTAAACCCCTGAATGTCTACTGTTCACCTACTGTGTAGGGAAAAGGTGGCAGAGAGGCCTTAGGGACAGTATAATGTTACAAAGAAGAATTTTATGTAATGAATCTCTTGGATGATTTCAGCAAAAGAGACCACTCGTAAATTGTGGGCACCTTTTCTTTCCCCCCCGTGAGAAATTTCTCTGTGGCTGTTCACTTTCGTTTAACAAACATTTATTGTGTCAAATGTTATACTAGTTGTTAGGTAGTCAGACAAAAATAAGAGACAGTTCTTGGAGTGCCTGGGTGGCTCATACAGTTAAGCGTCCGACTTTGGCTCAAGTTGTAATCTCCTAGTCCATGGGTTCAAGCCCCGCATCGGGCTCTCTGCTGTCAGCGCAGAACCTGCTTCGGATCTTCTGTCCCTCTTTCTCTGCCCCTCCTCCGCTTGTGCTTGATCCCTCTCTCAAAATAAACATTAAAAAAAAAAAAACTTTATTAAAAAAATAAGAGTTCTTGCCCTGGGGTATGTTATAGCTTGAGTGGGAGAGATGGGCACGTGAACAGATGATTTCATTATATTGTAGGAACTACCCTAATAGTAGTGGAAGGTGCAGATTTTTAGAATATGTAGGCCATAAAATTGGTAGGAATTGGTGATTAATTGAACGTTGGGGATCATAGGATGAGTCCCAGATTTCTAATGTGGGTGACTGGATGAGGACGGGTTAATATTCACTCAGTTCAGAAATACAGGATTGGGAACCTATTTGTGAGGGGCGAGGGAAAATCAGTTTCATCTTCACATGCTTAACATAACTCTTTAGACACTCAAGTAGAGCAGTTTAGCATGGTGGGAAGGTGTCCTACTTCGGGAATCAGACTATTCCTGTTCAGTGCTGTTCCGCTTACTAGCCGTTACTTGCTGTGTGGTGTTGGGACATTTAACTTCTCTAAGTCTCATTTTTTGTACAGACACCAATAGTACTTACCACATAGGAATTGTGAAAAGAAATGAAATGATGTATGTGAAGCACTTATCATAGTACTGGCCACATAATAAGACCTCAGTACTATGTCAGGAATTATTGTTATTATATGTATAACAGACGGTGTAAAGTCAGGAGAGCTCAGAGTTGGCATTTAGTTTGGGGAATCATTAACGTGTAGGCTAACCCAATGACAGTGGACAAGAGCCCCAGGTAGGGGATGGAGGGAAGAGGGTTAACATTCAAATGAAAAGTGGTGTGATTGTTTTGCATGTGGATAATTGTGTGTAGAGAATTTGTGCCTTGTCAAGAAATTATTACAGCTTATGATTGGAGCGAAACAAGAAATACTTATGACCTTTTAAAAATCCACAGATTAAAACTCTTCACGTGGACTTAAAAAAGAACTTAGTGTTCATTTAAATAAACGGTAATAACATCAGCCCCTACTCTCTTTAAACTACTTGCCAATATCCTTTTTTTTTTTTTTTTAAATCTTTTCTGAGTAGTGTGTGAAGTGGCACAAATTGTTTGCGTGAGTAGTGTTCACACTTTACAGCCACCTTTATTTCCAAGTATATTCATCAGTTCTCTTTTCTTCAGTGCCATTGGCACTTCGCTTTCATTGCTTCAGAGATGCGGCAGGTGAGATTTTATACCGGGGTCATTGCTGTTGGTTGGCCGCAGTGCCCTTACAGCCACGTCCAGCACGGTGGAAGAGGGGTAAACAGTAATTGACCCATTGTTTTAAAAGTGTTTAAATTTAAGTGTGGATTCAAAGTGTGTTGCATAACGAAGTTAGAATTTTATCTAAGGAAGGAGTGGTCCTAAACAAGTCTGATCTCCAAGAGAAATCTTCATACGGGTTTATAAGAAGGAGGTTTTCCTATTGTCTTTTATGAAGGACAAGGAGTATGATGATCTGGCAGTTTTTGCCTGTCAAATCAACTGTGAGAACTGGGCCATTATTAGATCATAGCTCTATAAGTTTCCAGAAGAAAGACTTCAAACTCAATTCATTGCCTTAATCTTGCAAATAAAATTTTCTGTCAAAAACAGGTGCTTTATTTTTACATTTAAATTTTGACTGATTTGGACAGCAACTGTTATGAGTGCAAAACCCTGGAAGGAAGTTTCTTTGGGGGAAGCTAATTAGTGTTTTACATGGTAGTTATTACACTGAAGATCATAATTTCATAATGGGGGGCATTTGTTTCTTCAGTTTTAGTAAGGAACAAAATATGTATGGGAAAAGTATAGAATTAATGAGATAACTGTTAGTAATCCGGTTTTGAAGACACACAAGTTAAAGAATTATCCACAGCCTACTCTTATAGCTGCCGATCAAAATTTTAAGTTGGTTATGGTTGTTTTACTTTTTTCCCCGTCCCCATGAGCAGGCACAGCCATAAATACTGTGTTTTCAAAACACTAGCATCCTGCACATTCCCGCCAACTCTAACCCCATTCCCCAATGGCGACCCTGCGTGTGCGCGTGCACACAGGGGTTTGCTAGTAATAAAGAACTACTGTGTACCTCACTGCCTCATCCACTAGACAGCACGGAAGCAGCGTGTGACATAATCCGTGACGGGGCATTCAGAGCCGGGAGGAACTACAAAGCTGGGACATTAATCAATTACTTTTCTGAGAAGGATTCCGGTTAAGAGACTGGGCATCAGTGAGCCTTGAAGAGTGCTAGGCACTTAGCTAAGCAGACGAGACTGTCTTAGAAAGGGAGAACGGTGTGAGGAAAAGCACAGGGGTGGCTACAAAACATGGTCTTGGGTGGAGTGGTGAAGAGAATAGAGAAATTCAGTTGGAGTTTGCAACCATTTAACTGTTTCCTGATTTCATTTTTCTGGTAGTTTACCTCCATGACCCTAGGTAAATGACCTTTGTATTTATTACCTAATTTGCCAACCTCAAATTTATGGACTCTTGGATATGAAAACTGTTTCTGTTTATACCACATGCTTCCTTTCTGTTCCACTTAGTATCTGTGTTAATATTTTTTTACGGAGTTCACGTATCGGTTACAATTTTAACTCTAAAAAGTACCCAGGTTACTGATGATGTACATATTCCCTGAGATACGTGAAATTTAGTGTTCAACATTAAATAAACTCGTGTGTTTGAACAGAAGGAGGAAAAAAAAATTGGAGCTGATCATTTAAATCCTGGGATAACAAAGAATTTGTGTTACTTGTGAAATGAGAGATAACATCTTTTCTTTTTTTTTTTTTTTTTTTTTTTTTAGGTTGAGCAAGTGAAATTACTTGACCGATTCAGTACCAGCAACAAGTCACTAACAGGAACACTCTATCTTACAGCCACACATCTATTATTTATAGACTCTCATCAGAAAGAAACCTGGGTAAGAAGGACATCTGCTGTGGTGCTTACCATACTTATAATAATGGACTTGCCCTATAGCTGTGTTTTATTTTGGTCATATACAAATAATTTAATCCTTGGTTACCTATTTTCAACAAAATTCAACAACCTATTCTCTACCCTCCCTCCTAATAAAACAAAGATACCATGTGGAATGTGGAAATTTTTTATAGAATATAGCAAGACTCTTTTTATCTGCATAAATAATTATAAAATACCTACTTGTTCCTTTTAATTTTTAAAAATGTAATAATACATGCCCATGTTTAATAGATCAAATGGCCTATTCCGTGGTATTTTTATACCAAATTGCAATTACAGTGTTTTTTAAGTTGATTGATTATAGATCAAACAGTACAGTAATGGATACTTTATATATATTTCTTCCTGTATACGTGCCAGAGTGTCTCGGAGGTATCTGTCTGAGAGTAAAATTACTGGGTCTAAGATAAGTGCATATTTTCCTTCGCTAAGTGTGGCACCTCTCCAAAATAGTTGTTTCAGAATATTCTCAGTAGAGTGTGACTCATGGTCCGCCCTCATCAGCAACATTGACATTGTCAGCTTTACAATGTTTGCCTCTCTGGTGGATGTGCAATTGTGATTTTAATTTACTGATTATGAGAAAGTTGTCCTTTCAGATATTTTGGCCTTTAGGTTTCCTTTTCTTTTTCTGTTGGGCTGTTTATCCTTTTACTGGCTTTATAAGAATTTTGGTTTTTAATGTTTTGTCAGGTGTATGTGTCGTGGATAACTTCTCCCAGTGTGTGGCTTGTCTTGTATGTGTATACGTCTTGCAACTAAAGTTTGAAATTTTAATGTATTAGATTTTCATTGTTTCTTTTATGGTTTATGCTGTCTTGTGACTTAAGGGATTCTATTTTTTTTTTTTCTAAAAACTTACATTTTGTGTTTCAAGTATAAGTTGTTAATATATCTGGGAAATATTTTGGTGGGCGATATGACTTAGGGATTCATTTTTATGTTCTTTTCATATGGATACTGGCGCCATTTACTGACGGTTTCGTTGCATTAATGTGTACTATCAACTGTGATAGATAAAGGGAGGGCCTGCTTTTAGGCTCCCTGTCCTGTTCTTTTGATATATTGCTTCCACTGTACCAGTAGCACATTCCTTGATTGACTCTAGCTTTTTAATACAATCTTTGATTGTACTCTTGATTTTCCCAGGAAGGCCATCCAGTTGATAACTGATTGCAGTAAGTAAGTCAAGATACTTCCCTGAGATGTTGATCTCGGAGAAGTTGTGTTCCCAAGAGGCACTGGACCGCCTCCCCAGGCAGTGTTGGCCCCGGAGCTGCCAGGAGGGCCTTGTAAAATCCTTAGTCATGCTACCACCCACTCTATCTACGCCTCCTTTGTCCGTCTGTCCTAATACCTTCTCAGTATGTTACCCATCTCCTCACGATACATGTGCACGTTTCCCCTAGACCTCTTCTTGCGGATGTTGAGAACATAGTTTTGGGGCAGTGAAAAAATATCGGTGTTGTCCTCTCCTATTATTGTCTTTAAAATGCCTTCTTATCAGTATATTCCCATATGCCTCTCCTGAATGAAATCTGTTTCATATAGTAGATCCACAGAAATGAACATTTTAGATCTAGAGACTTACCAACTTTTTATCTTTTTTCTCATTTTACAGATGATTTTTCTTTCAAGGTCATGTCACTAGTTAGTGGCAGAGCCGGTCTCTGCAGCATTTTCTTGCAAATAATTTTGGGTCGTAATTAGAATCGCGATAGTGACATACTATTACAGTAGCTGTTGTCTCTTGTTCTCTATTTAGGTGTTAGTATTAGACCATTTTGAGTAACTTGGCACAGGCCTGCTAATATCAGTGTTAACAGTGCTAAATGTTAGCCACAAGTGTGAGCCTTACATGTGTAGTGTGTGTTAAATATTTGTGTGATGTATACTTTTAATGTCTGTAGAGAAAATTCTTTCCTCATTAGTCTTTTTTAAGCTTGTCTTGATTATATTATAGATTTAATCTTCCATGTGAACTTTAGAAAAAATATATAATTAGTGATTAATAATACCAGCATTTAATTTTATAATTCTATAATACATATATATGATATAAAAATAACCAGCCATCTCTTACCCTACCACAGAAAAAGGCAAAAAGCCATTTGGAATTATTTATTGGAACTTACATTAAAGTTTTAGATTAATTTGGGATGAATTTATTACTTGTCATGATTGAGTTCTATCATTCAGGAATCTGCTATAACTCTTGAGATCTTTTATTTTCCAGAAAACTTTTCTATAAATATTTTAAATTAGGGGTGCCTGGGTGGCTAAGTCGGTTAACTGTCGGTCTCTTGATTTTGACTTAGGTCATCATCTCACGGTTCATGAGTTTGAGCCCTGTGTTGGGCTTTTCACTGAGTGCAGAGCCTGCTTGGGATTCTCTGTCTCTTCTCTCTCTGCCCCTACCCTGCTTGCTCTCTTAAGTAAACATTTTAAAAAATGCTTTAAATTAATAGGAATGGTATTGAGAAAAAGAAAACTTTTTTTAGTAGCAAACAGAGTATTAGAACTCATATGAATGATAACTATATCTTTAAAATGCCATCAAGTATTGAGTTTATAGTAGAACTTTCTATTCATTCAGTCAGGAAACATTGTAAGGGAGGTATAAGCAGTGACACCTGTATTGCTGGTTTGGTCAGATTTTAAGTTTGCATGTATAAGATATAACAGTTGAAACTTTCTTTTTCTATTTGAGCAGAGTCACTCCAATGCTCCAGATACTGTGTTAGGTGCTAGAGATAGAACGTTGCTCAACTTAGCTGTGGTATTGCTCTGTATGAAGTTCCCAACATCTAGCTGGAGAAATAGACATTCACTGTATACAAGGAATTACTCGTGTTCTGAGTGCCGTGATGGAAAAGTATAGGCTGATAAGGGATAAGAAAATGGAGAGGACCTAACTTTTCCCATGGGAAAGGCCATGGGGGTTGTCAGGCTGTTTTTCTTGGTGGTGAGGTTTAAGCAAAGGCCAGAAATAATACTAGAAGTTCCTAGGTGAAGAGGCAGACCTACAGTTTGCCAGTTAGTAAGAACAACTGAGTGTGTGTGAAGGAGGTTGATGCAGAAAGGGCCCTTGTCACTCGAGGTCGATGTGGGGAGGGGCTGGAAATGAGTCTAGAACCCAGAGTCTGGGAAATGACATGACTAGATTGCTGTTTTTTAAATCGTTTTTTAATAGTCATCACCTGCCCTGTAGAAAATGGATTAGAGGAAGGTAAGAGTAGGTAAGAGAAGGTAGGGAGAGAGCATGTAGGCGGTGACTTACAGTTACTCAGGTGAGAAACAATGGGAGCACTGCAGCTAGAGGAGTGACAGTGGACACCGAGAGAAGTAGGTTCCAGAGAGATGTAGGAGACGCGGTTGTTGGGGTCTGATGATGTATTGAATGTGCGGAGCGATGGAGAAGTATCAGAGCATAGTTCTGGCTCAGGCATTCAGTCACAAAGCCTGAGGACTTTGGTTGAAGAGGGCATTTCTAACACATATGCGCTCTGGAAGAGAATACGATGTTTAGTGCTTTTTTACGATGCTGATTAAATGTTTTTTTCATGCTGTAGATATTGCATCACCATATTGCCTTAGTGGAGAAACTAGCTTTGACTACTTCTGGATGCCCACTTGTGATTCAGTGCAAGAACTTCAGGATTGTGCATTTCATTGTTCCCAGAGAAAGAGATTGCCATGATATTTACAATTCCCTGCTACAACTGTCAAAACAAGGTACTGTTATGAGAGACCAAAGCTTACTTAATTTTGTGATGGATTAAATCTCATTGTTACTTTATCCTTTAAGTTACTCTTGTGTGTGTGTGTTTTAATTTAAATTCTGTTAACATACAGTGAAATATTGGTTTCAGGAGTAGAATTCTTTGACACATCACTTACATACTACTGGTGCTCATCACAACAAGTGCCCTCCTTAGTGCCCATCACCCAGCTAGCTCATCTCCCATCCACCTCCCTCCATCAACCCTCAGTTTGTTCTCTGTCATTAAGAATCTCTTGTATGGGGCGCCTGGGTGGCTCAGTCGGTTGAGCGTCCGACTTCAGCTCAGGTCATGATCTCACACTCCGTGAGTTCGAGCCCCGCGTCAGGCTCTGTGCTGACAGCTCAGAGCCTGGAGCCCACTTCAGATTCTGTGTTTCCCCCTCTCTCTGCCCCTCCCCTGCTCATGCTCTGTCTCTCTCTGTCTCAAAAATAAATAAAAACATTAAAAAAAAAAAAAAAGAATATCTTGTAGTTTGTTTCTCTCTCTTCTCTCCCCCCCTTCCCATATGTTCATCAGCTTTGTTTCTTAAATTCCACATATAGGTGAAATTATATGATATTTGTCTTTCTCTGAATGACTTATTTTGCTTAGTGTAATACATTCTAGCTCCATCCACCTTGTGGCGAATGGTAAGATTTCATTCTTTTTGATGGTTGAGTAATATTACATCGTGTGTGTGTGTATATATATATGTGTGTGTGTGTGTGTGTGTGTGTATATATATATACACCCCACATTTTTTTTATCCATTCGTCAGTCGATGGACGTTTGGGCTCTCTCCATAGTTTGGCTATTGTTGATAATGCTGCTGTAAACATTGGGGTGCATGTACCCCTTCAAATCTGTATTTTTGTATCCTTTGGGTAGATACTTTAACTCTTAAGTCAAGTTCTTGTGCATTCTATTCCAAAAAATTTGGCTTAGAAATAATTAGCTGCTTCTGATCTGACTTGTAAGAATGGTTTCCAAAGAAGGGGTAAGAGTAAAGAAAAAAATGAAGCATTTAGAGTACAGATTTTAAAAAGCATAGATTCACGTTAACGTTTTTAAAGTTTGTTGGTAGCCAACAGAACAGCTTTCTTTTTTTTTTTTTTCATCTGGGTATCCCACAAATAAGGTGTTCCAGTGACTTGGAAATTGGTTGCTAAATGAGAAGTTAAGGAAGGTTGGGCTCCTTTGGTAGCAGCGGGACTAATATATTTAATCGCCCAGAGTGGAACATAGGGGAGATCACCAAAGGAGAAAGGGAGGGTGAATCCAACTTTAGTAGAGGTAGGAGTGAGAGGCATGTAGGCCCCAAAGAAGAATCCTATTACTACTTACGCCTTCAGGATCTGGAGGCTTCCTTCCCTCAACATTGACTTGAATTACATAGACCTTTCCAGGGAGACAAAGCACACTGGTTACTAAATGTACTTTTTTGTTGAACACCCGGACTGTAGTGACCTAGGAGCAGGTGTATGTACGCCCTTCTCTCCTAACACGTAAAGCCTGTAGCATTTATCCCAGTGTCCCAGGTTACGCCAAATCTTATAGTAAAGATGGTTCTGTCACTTTAGGGGCTCAACACTGTTCAGGAACAAGTGCTGTCCAGAGCTCCGTACAACCATTGCCACTTTTGGGCGACACTGTCCTATAGGAATGTACGTGGAATGTAGCCTGGAATAGGAATGTATAGGAATGTAGCATTAGTATTTTCATTTCACATCTCGTTTGGGAAGAGTGGTGGGTGAGAAGTGTGTACGTCATTAGAAGTTTACTTTTAAAAAGAAGTATTACACTAGGGTATTATAATATAAAAATATTTATTAGCTTTTGCTGATGATATAAATTGAATCTCAGATTGATATCCCTTTAGATATAATCATGTGAATTAACAAACTGAGAAAATATTAAGTTCAAATATGTTCAGGTATTAGTTATCTCTTTGAAAATTTTAAAGGAAAAATGAAGGAATAAAACTGAAAAACTGTTGGGGTGCCTGGGTGGCTCAGTTGGTTAAGCGTCCGACTTCGGCTCAGGTCGTGATCTCACAGTTCGTGGGTTCCAGCCCCGTGTCGGGCTCTGTGCCGACAGCTCAGAGCCTGGAGCCTGCTTCGGATTCTGTGTCTTCCTCTCTCTCTGCCCCTCCCCGGCTCACACTCTGTCTTTCTCTCTCTCAAAAATAAATAAACATTAAAAAAACAACAACTGAAAAACTGTTATTTGTAGAATTTTAACTATAAATCCTATAATAGTAGCAGCTTAACATTTATGTGTTTTGTATACTACAGCAAAATATGAAGATCTCTATGCATTCTCTTACAATCCCAAACAAAACGATTCGGAGCGACTCCGAGGCTGGCAGCTCATTGACCTTGCCGAGGAATATAAGAGGATGGGAGTGCCAAATTCAAACTGGCAGCTGTCTGATGCCAACCGAGAATACAAGGTAACTTAGCGGCCTTTTTTTTTTTTAAGTTTTTATTTAAATTCCAGGTATTTAACATACAGTGCAATATTAGTTTCAGGTGTACAACACAGTGACTCAACACTTCTTTACAACACCGGGGGCTCCTCACAAGTGCCGTCCTTAACCCCCATCACCTGTGTAACCCGTCCTCCCCCTTCCCCTCCAGTAACCATCAGTTTGTTCTCCGTAAAGAGTCTGTTTCCTGGCTTGTCTCTCACTCTCTTTTTTTCCCCTTTCCTCATTTGTTTCATTGCTTAAATTCGATGTACGAGTGAAATCATGCGGTATTTGTCTTTCTCTGATTTACTTCGACGTAGCAACCTTTTGGGAGAAATTCAGAAAATGTTAGTCCCAGAGCCCGAGAGTGTCCCAGCGGCAAGTTGTCTGTCCGTATGTGTACCGCACTTGCATTTAATAAGTTTGAAAGTTTTTTGAAGGTGGTTTTTAACCTCATGGTCTTTGAATGGTGAGAAGAATGGTTATGTTTTACTTGATTTTTTACAGATTTGTGAAACTTACCCCAGAGAACTTTATGTTCCCCGAATAGCAAGTAAACCAATAATTGTTGGTAGTTCCAAGTTCCGGAGCAAGGGAAGATTCCCAGTTCTTTCCTACTATCATGAACATAAAGAGGTAAGAAAAGGTTTTCTTTTTTCTTTTGTTAATTTACAAATGACGTGTAACCCCTCTTCAGGTTTAAGCACCCTAAAGAGCACTCGCTTTTACATCAAGAGATCATTATTATAAAGTTGCTGATAGGGAACTCTGGGTTACGTTTTTGAAAGACAAAAGTAGCCTGAAATACAGAAACTTTCATACTTGTCATGTTTCTTTCTCTCCCGCCCTCCTTCAGTCTTTCTTTCCTTCTCATAGGGACCTGAAAGTATAGGATTAAGGCACAGATAGGTTCTTCTTCTTCCCTGTGGTTCTCTTTTCATCCCGTGTATTGGGGGAAACCAGACAGTCTTGAGAAGCCAACTAAGAAAAAGAAGAAAACCAAGGGTATTTCAGGCTCTCAGTTTTTGTAGAAAGCTCTTCAAACAGAAGGATTCTGCAAGATGAAGAGGGGGAGGAGGCATCTTTGTACTGAGATGCTGTAATAGGGATTGCCCATTACCGCAGAGTTTTCTTTGTAGCTTGTATAGTAGGCCCCGAGGTTCTATGTGCTAGATGCTTCATATGCATGAAATCCCCATGACAATCTGATAAGGTAGCCTCTACTAACTACCTGTAACTTTCAGATGGGGAGACTATCAGAGTAAACCACTTTTCCTAGATCTAACAGCTAGTAAGTTGGGGAGTCCCATGCCACTTCTGACTCCCAGTCCTTTGTGACCTGATTGTTTCTCCTCAGGAAGCTTTTAGAATCTACTTTTCCCCCTGGTGTTCTGAAATTTCACAGTGAGGTGCTTTGGCGTGTTTTTAAAAATTCTCTTTGGGAGCTCGCTTTGGGGAAATTACTTCTCCATTTCTTTGGTAACTTCCTGTCTTCTTTTACTTTCCTTTGTACGTGTGTGTGTGTGTGTGTGTGTGTGTGTGTGTGTGTGTGTGTGTTGGCAAATGGGCTAATGGGCTTCTGTAAGCTTCCGTTTTTCTTCATTTTTCTCTCCTATTTTCCATCTCTATTTTTTACATTTCCTCAACTTCGTTTCTAGTCTACTTCTTTATTTTTGCTATACTATATTTAAATCTAAGAACTCTTTTGTATTTTCTGAACTTTTTAGACACTTTTCTTGGCCGTGATGACTGGGTTCCCTGAAGATATTAAAGATTTTTTAAAAAGAATTATTTTGCTTCCCACATTAGTTGTCTGTTGCTCAGAGTTCCTTTTTTCTGTTTATTTTTTTGTTTGTTTTTCATGCCTTTCAAAATACCTGATTCTTAGCTGCCCTCTCATATTTAAAAGTGGGGTACTACAAAGCTGTTCAGAAGTTTGTGTGCACGTGTGATCTCTATCTTTGGATTCTTTCTGGGTTTTTTTTGTAATTATTTTTTAATGTTTGCTTATTTTTGAGAGAGAGAGACAGAGTGTGAGCAGGGGAGGGGCAGAGAGAGAGGGAGACACAGAATCCTAAGCTGGCTCCAGGCTCTAAGCCGTCTGCACAGAGCCTGACGTGGGGCTTGAACTCACGAGCTATGAGATCAGGTCCTGAGCTGAAGTCGGATGCTCAACCGACTGAGCCACCCAGGTGCCCCCCCCCCCCAACCGCCCCATCCTCCTGTTTTTTGAGGGTTACACCCACAGCTGTGCCTATTGTCCAGAGTCTTCGGGTTAATCCTTTTCATAGGATAAACTTTGTCTTCAGGGCGAGGGAAGATGTGGGAGCCTTAACTAGTCCCCATACAGATATTCAGCCAGTTCTATTTTCAGTTATACTCTGGGTCAGGCTTTCAGAGGTAAATCAGAGGTAAATTGTGCTGCTCAGAATACTTGGTTCTTGTGGACTTATAACAACTTGGCAGCTTTCTTTGTTCCAGTAAATTGGTTATTACTTATCAATTTGCTTTTATTTACTGAAATTTTGTTAATATTTCTACTATACTTTTCTCTTTTCCATTCTCTTTGATTTTTTGATTTTATACATTTTAGATGTCTTTATTAGAATTTTAGTTCAATTTTAGAAGGGAGCCAGAGGTAAAGGGTAAAACTTTAAACAGAAATTCTCAATCTACTCTTCATAACAAAGTCATAGGGAGTTATGACTGCGTATGGCCTCTATTTGACACACCCACATTTGTATACAGTATTTATTGGAAAGCTTGGCTGAAAATAGATATTCAGTGCCCAATTTAACAAATCAGAAAGTATGTCTGAAAAGAATGTTGTAAAGCAGTCCTCATTTTCCTCTATTTTATTAGATTCTTGTGGTTTTATTTTGTGTATGAATTTAAAATATGTGAATGTGTGAATTTATGTTTACTCTTTTTGCTTAATGTTAAACACTGTGGTTGGAATGTTGGGTCGGGTTAAGTTGGAGTTGGTATGGATGAGATTGGAGAAAAAGTATATAGGTCTAAATCTTTCAGTCTTTCTTTAAGACTTTAAAATGTCTAATCCAACATTCACTACTTCTTACAGATATGTTTGCCCTCCTAGATTGACTATGTTTTTTTTTTTTTTTTTTTTCAACGTTTATTTATTTTTGGGACAGAGAGAGACAGAGCATGAACGGGGGAGGGGCAGGGAGAGAGGGAGACACAGAATTGGAAACAGGCTCCAGGCTCTGAGCCATCAGCCCAGAGCCCGACGCGGGGCTCGAACTCACGGACCGCAAGATCGTGACCTGGCTGAAGTCGGACGCTTAACCAACTGCGCCACCCAGGCGCCCCAGATTGACTATGTTTTAACTCAAATTTAAACTGAAACTCATTTTTCATACTTTATGTCTCATTTTTTTTTAAGAATTTTTTTTTTTTTAATTTTTTTCAACGTTTATTTATTTTTGGGACAGAGAGAGACAGAGCATGAACGGGGGAGGGGCAGAGAGAGAGGGAGACACGGAATCGGAAACAGGCTCCAGGCTCTGAGCCATCAGCCCAGAGCCCGACGCGGGGCTCGAACTCACGGACCGCGAGATCGTGACCTGGCTGAAGTCGGACGCTTAACCGACTGCGCCACCCAGGCGCCCCACTTTATGTCTCATTTTATATTAAGATCTGATTTGTCAGTAGAGATCTAAAAGCTTTGGGAAAGTAAAAGCTCAAATGTTGCTATTTTTAAAAATTTTGTTCTACCTTTATTGACTAATCTCCTACTTGAACTTGAGTTCAAAGTATTTTATAATCTAGAGCATAGAATGCAAGTATCTTAGTAGGTTACATGATAGAGAATTGACCAAGTGTTGCTTCTTAGAATTTAGGAACTTTTCATCAAACTAGGCAAGGAAGCATTTCAGTTTCTTACTAGAAGGAAATATTGGGAAAATTTACATAACACCAAGATATTAAAAAAAGCGTTTAATTCTAATAGTATTTTAGAGTTAACATCTTCTAATTGTCTTGCCATCTTTTAAAAAGATTACATATGGGGCGCCTGGGTGGCGCAGTCAGTTAAGCGTCCGACTTCAGCCAGGTCACGATCTCGCGGTCCGTGAGTTTGAGCCCCGCGTCAGGCTCTGGGCTGATGGCTCAGAGCCTGGAGCCTGTTTCCGATTCTGTGTCTCCCTCTCTCTCTGCCCCTCCCCCGTTCATGCTCTGTCTCTCTCTGTCGCAAAAATAAATAAACGTTGAAAAAAAAATTTTTTTTAAAAGATTACATGTTTGATTTTAACTTTTGTTTTTCTTTTAAGCATTTTTTAGACATGTTTTAGACATCTCTGAATAATCTGTTTTCTGTCCTTTTAAAATTAGGCTGCCATTTGTCGATGTAGTCAACCACTATCAGGATTCAGTGCCAGGTGCCTGGAGGATGAACATTTGCTTCAAGCCATTAGTAAAGCCAACCCAGTCAATCGCTATATGTATGTAATGGATACCAGGCCCAAAGTACGTGTCTTGAATACAGTACAGTCTGTTTCATTATCTTTGTTACTTTAATTAGTGAGATTTGATCTAATTGCCCATAATCGACCTATCTGAATCCTAGTTTTAAAGTAACTGAGGCTAATGATACTGAGGAAAGCAGCCTTTAAAAGGATGCCAGGTTAGGAGACTTGTTTCCCAGATGTGTGATTTCTTATGTCTTCTGATTTATACATAAATTTAGAAAAGCTGAACTTTATATTGAGAGCTCTTGATGATGTGTAAGTCTTATGTTATTGTGAAGAAATATTAAATAGTATGTGTGTTGTGAAAAATTAGAAAATCTTACTAAATTTTTTTGGTAGCATTTTTAATTGTCAAAATACTTTTTGTTAAAATAATGGGCCTTAATTGAAATATTCAAGAAAATAAGGAAAATAGTGAGTTCAACTTAAGAAACATTGAACTAGAGAATTATAGATAGTAAACAGGAAACAGTTGTTCTGTTAGGCATCTGTAATGTTAGGTTAAATTTTTATCATTGGGCCAAATGTCAGAATCCCTTTTTCTTTTTATAAACACAGTTAAACAACTAATGCATATTGGATCCTGAAACTAAAGTAATTAAAATCCTCAATGGTAATAGCTAACATCACTTTTAATTTTTATTATAGCATCGCATGCAGAGCTGGTGGGCTACACAAAAGGACATTGGCAGAATTATAGTGAGGATTTCTTCAAAAATCTGGAATGATGAGAAAATAAGAGAAAGCGATGAGAAAAAGCGAGTGAGCGATATAGAACACGATTTTAGGCAGTTTTGTTGAAAGGAACGGTAGTTGTTCTAGAAGTTATTCTCATCATTGTGCATTCTCACAAAAGATAATGGAAGAAACAGAAGATTAATTTGAAGATTAATTTGAGTAAATAAAGAAATGTTAAAAATTAGAAATTGATAATTTGATAATCTTTTATCTTGTTAACAAGAAAAGACGTTCTTAGAAGTCTAGAATGTTGGTGATATCGTAAGACAAATTTTATTTTACTTCCTTGTTTCATCTAGGTGCGTTCATAGGTTAGAACTACTTTTAGATGATATTAGATATAAACGATTGTTGTAACACAAGACTTTCTGAATATGAGGCCTGAGGGCAATCTGTTTCTCAGGACCTTACACCTCTCATTTGTATAATTGACTTCTACACAGAAAACAGGCCTCTCTCTTTGTTTTGTTATACTAGTTAAACTTGAGTAGTAATGTGGAAGCATTTTAATCTCTGACTCTCATCTGATGAACTCAAATTTAAGTAGTAATAATGTGGAAGCGTTTTACTATCTAACTTTCACCTTAGGTGCGGAATAGCCAGTGAGCCAGCAGCTAGAATTGAACTGTTCTTGTTACCAAACTGGGCCCCCATCCACTGAATGAAAAGCTACTTTTTCTTTCAATTTAGGTTTTGTTTCATCCAAGTTGATAAGAATACTTAGTAAACAGTAATAGTGTGTAGTATGAAATCCTAGTCTGGAAGAATTAAAACATGCCAAATCTTAAATGGCCTTCTACATTTGATCTAGTGACCAAAGACATGGGGCCTACTGGCAGTCTGTTTTCTTCTTATTTTGGCCCAATTCTTGGAGATATATCAGGCTAGTGGATTACATGCCATGGTATGTACCATGTGGGCCTCCAGTAATCTCTAATGTGGAGGACCTCAGATAACCTGACGTGTATTTCAGATCTGATTCTTCAGGGTCCCTGTGGCTCTCCGATGGTCAAGGGCTCCACAGGCTTGCTCTGAAGTGGGTCTCATTCATTCTGCAACAGAAAAACTTCCCAGCTCTGCTCATCTCTGAATCATTTAGGATTCAGATAAGAGATATTTCTTTCTTCTTCTAAATTTTGAAATACTGCAAACATATGGAAAACTGACTACAAACATAAGTGAATTAGTTTCATAAATTATTTGTGGGGAACTTCTTGTCTGAACTTTCCATTATATAGCAATCGTGTTGTTAGTGGCCCTCTTTACTGTTAAAACATGTGACACTTTTATTCATTAAAAAATGGTAGCATATTCAGTTTTAAAATGTTCTTTAAACTCTCTGGTAAAATACGGTTCATTTAGTGCTTTCGTGATGTTTTGGTGAACTAAATTAAAAGATAAAAGCAATTTATCTCTAAATTTCTAAAATTTTAAATTTTAGCTGAATGCAATGGCCAACAGAGCAGCTGGAAAAGGTTATGAAAATGAAGACAACTATTCTAATATTAGATTTCAGTTTGTTGGAATTGAAAATATTCATGTCATGCGGTCCAGCCTTCAGAAGTTATTGGAAGGTATGAATTATTGCTTGCCTTGGAGGCAACTTTGTCTAATAGAAATATAATGCTAGTCCAATTATAAAATTTAAAATTAAGGTAATTTAAAAATTTCCTATACATTCCAAAAAGTAAAAAAAAAAAAGTTGAAATTAATTTTAACAACGTACTTATTTAACCTAATATATTAAAAAACATTGTGTTAACGTGTAATCAGTATAAAAATTAGTAATGACACATTTTAGGTGGTTTTTATTTTTTTTAAAGTCTTAGAAATTGACTAGTGTGTATTTTACACTCTTACAGTGTATCTCAGTTTGGACTAAACATATGTCAATAGCCATATTCAGGTAGATAGTGGCTCCTGTGTTGGACAGCAAAGTTCTAATGGTGTTACAGAAATTGCTATTGTTAGATTGATTAATTGATGATAGTAATGCTCTATTTAAGTACTAAGGTGTCTTTCCAGTCACGGTGTGGAATTTTAAAAATTAAAATATCTGGGGCGTCTGGGTGGCGCAGTCGGTTAAGCGTCCGACGTCAGCCAGGTCACGATCTCGCGGTCCGTGAGTTCGAGCCCCGCGTCAGGCTCTGGGCTGATGGCTCGGAGCCTGGAGCCTGTTTCCGATTCTGTGTCTCCCTCTCTCTCTGCCCCTCCCCCGTTCATGCTCTGTCTCTCTCTGTCCCAAAAATAAATAAACGTTGGAAAACAAATTTTTTTAATAAAAAAAAAAAATTAAAATATCAGGGGCGCTCGGATGGCTCAGTTGGTAAAATGTCCAACTCTGGATTTCGACTCCAGGTCATAATCTCATGGTTCGTGAGTTCAAGCCCTGCACTGGTCTGCACTGGCAGTGCGTAGATAGCCTGTTTGGGATCCTCTCTCTCCCTCTTTCCCTGCCCCTCCCTGACTCGTGCTCGCTCGCTCGCTCTCAAAAATAAACTTAAAATTCTTTAATGAAAAAAAATCAGACTTTTTAATTAAACACTACATACTTAAGTTTTTTTTTTAAAAGAGATTGGAGCTTTACTTAAGCATGAAGAATGACAGAAAAACATACCCCCAAAATCCATTATTGAGCTTCTCCTAGCATCTTTTCATTTATAGAGTCCTTTTTATTTTGTCCTCTTCTTTTTTTCATTTAACTCAGAGAGAGCTTGAGGAGGAAAAGTGGAGACTGTAGCCTCATTCTAATTGAAAATTTTTCCCTTCTTTTCTAGTTAATGGTACCAAAGGGCTTTCTGTCAGTGATTTCTACTCTGGTTTGGAGAGCTCAGGATGGCTTCGCCATATCAAAGCTGTTATGGATGCAGCAATCTTCTTAGCCAAAGTAACTCTTCTTTTCTCATATTTGGTTTGGGGTTTATACTGGTTGGGAAGGAATACATTTATTCTGTTGGGACCTGGTATCTTTTCCAGTCAGATAAGTTTTATTACGTGTTACCTCCTTAATGAGGCTTCCTTTCATTTGAGCTTTAAAAGATCACGTGGCACTTCATGTAGAGACTTAAAAAGAAATCCCCAAATACTTTGAAACAGCGGTTTTGGTTTTGGTTTTGGTTGGTATGCTTTGTGTTTTTATTGTGTTTTGCCTTTTTTTTTTTTCTTTTTGGAAATTATGCCGTGACATTACCATTGCCATCCTTGCTTTTCTGTGAAATGCAATACTTGCTAGTGTCGTTTTTAAATAGAACTTAATTGATGTAACTAAAATGTATTCTGCTGTAATCTAAGTATGTGATCTTTCTTTCCAGGCAATAACGGTTGAAAGTGCAAGTGTGTTGGTACATTGTTCTGATGGTTGGGATAGGACGTCCCAGGTCTGTTCCCTTGGCTCTCTCTTACTGGATTCCTACTACAGGACAATCAAAGGATTCATGGTAAGGAGTGATTTGGCTGGACCAGTGATTCTCAAATAGGAGCGATTTTGTCCTCCCAGGAGACATTTGGCCATGTTAGGAGACAGCTTTGATTGTTACAAAGGAAAGGATTTAACTAACATTTAGCTGGTAGAGGCCCGGATGCTGCTCATACTCTAGACCACATAGGACAGCACCTGCAGCAAAGAATTTTCTGGCTTAAAATATATATAGTGCTGAGTTTCAAAAACCTTGAATCAAACTGATTTCAATTTGTGCCACCTCTTTGAAAACGAGTTTCAAATTAATTAATTAATTAATTTTAATTTGGAGAGAGGGAGCAAGCTTGAGAAGGGGGGGAACAAAGGATTTGATGCAGGCTCTGTGCTGATAGGCTGACAGCAGCAAGCCCAATGCAGAGCTTGAACTCAGGAACCACAAGATCATGACCTGAGCTGAAGTCAGACACTCAACCGACTGAGCCACCCGATGACCCAACAACTTTTAAATTTAATAGTTGTTTCCTAAAATGTTATAGTAGAAATATTCAGTATTTTCTCCCTCATTTCTGTCTAACTGAGTGATATAGTAAAACAAGGCACAAATAAAAGTACTTAAAAATTATTTTTTAGGTGTGCCTGGGTGGCTCAGTCGGTTGAGCATCCGACTTCGGCTCAGGTCAAGATCTTGCAGTTCGTGGGTTTGAGCCCCACGTTGGGCTCTATCGTGACAGCTCAGAGCCTGAAGCCTGCCTCAGATTCTGTGTCTCCCTTTTTCTCTGCCCCTCCCCTGCTTGCACTCTCTCTTCCTCTGTCTCTGTCTCAAAAATAAATAATGAAAACATTAAAAAAAATTATATTCTAGAGGAAACTTTCTGTTTAAAACTCCTTTATTTGTTAATTGTAATTACACATTAGGAAGCATGTTTTATATCTGAAGATTAAATTTCTAGTTGAATAGATTTTCTTTGTTATTTTTTTTATTTTTATTTTTTCACGTTTACTTATTTTTGAGAGAGTGGGAGAGACAGAGCACAAGCAGGGGAGAGGCAGAGAGAGGGAGACACAGAATCCAAAGCAGCCTCCAGGCTCTGCACTGTCAGCACAGAGCCTGATGCGGGGCTCGAACCCACAAACCACGAGCTCATGACCTGAGCTGAAGTTGGATGCTTAACCGACTGAGCCCCCCAGCTGCCCCTAGATTTTCTGCTCTGTGAAGCTAAAGCCCTGGCTCCTGTTTTTTGTCTTTTAACGTGATTAGATTTTCAAAATTTGAATCTTAACTCATGGCAAGTAAAGTAAATGAAGCGAAGGTAGAAAGTTGTCATTAGTTAGAATTATTAAATGTAGTGCCATCTTTAAGACAGAGGGAAGTTCACCATCACCACATCCCTTTCAGCACCATTATTTGGTGGCACTAACATGCCGAATCTGGGATAGGCCGAATGGAAGTGCTCCTGATAAAATTATGTGCAGCTTACCTTGAGAGTGTAAGGTGAGGAATATTTTGTGTGCCACGTTTGGCTTTAATTGTTTGCTAGACATTCAAATGAAGTCATGTGATAAATGCCCTGGGACAGAGTGAGAGCTTCCCAGGCAAAAGGAGCAATGAGAACCAAAGCATAGATCCGTTAGCTGACTGCAGGTATGCGTGATGACTGGGGCTCAGGGTGTCAGAGTGGGCTACTTGGGTGCAGAAGAATATAGTGAGATGAAAGCCTGAGGAAGAGAAGACTGAAATTTGACCTTCACCTTCTTTGGGTAGTGAGAGCCATTAACGGGCTTTAAATAGAGGGAACAGTAACTTGCTTAGATCTTCTTTGTAAAAAGATGGCTTGGTGTCTTCCAGGTGGAGGGGAGTGGATGATGGAGGGCAGGAGACCAGTGGAGAAACTGGCAAGATAACTCAGAAGAGAAAAGACAGCCAGGAGTAGGGCAGTCCCGCACAGATACAAGAGGGTAGGGTTCAACATCCAGGAATATTGAGAAAGTAGTGTCATAAGAATTGTTCCTGGGTTAAATGTGCAGTAGAAGAGAGGAGGCCCCTTCCAGGATGATTTTCCAGATGTGGACTCAGTTGCCAGGATGGATGGTGCTGCTCTCTTGCTCTCTCTACTGAGAGAAACAGATGACTAAGTTTCGTGAGAAAGACACTGAGTGAGGTTTTAGATGTGGGTGTGGACAGGAAAGGCAGAGGGCCTGCAGTAAAATTTGGGGCTCCAGCCTGAAGACCGTTTGCCTGAGGTCACACAAGTGTGGAGGTGGCAAAGCTAGGATTTGAACCCATGCAGCGTGGCTCCAGAAACTGCATCTTTCCCCATCACATTACATGGCCTTCTGGAGAGATTTAAAACAAAATCAGAGCAGCTAAATGTGGCAGTTTTAATACTGAAAATGTACTTGGTGATTATATAATGAAATTACGTGGTATACGAAGAAGATACGTTACATAAATTAGACTGAAAAAAATCAGAAGCCTGTCTCTTCAGTAGAGTTGTGACAGAGAAAACAGATAAAGACAGTTCATTCAAGAGGTTGATATCAACATTTGAATTTGAATATAAACTTTTCATTGATCTGTCTCTCCCCATCTCCCTCTGTGTGTGTGTGTGTGTGTGTGTGTGTGTGTGTGTGTGTGTATGTGTGTGTATATATATATATATATATATTTTTTTTTTTGGTGAGCACCATATAAGTAATGTACAAGTAAACCAAAATGTTTAAAACTTATATCCCAGTCTACTACTCACAGTTAACCACTGTTACCATTTTGATTTATATTTTCTTAGTTTTTTTACTATGCAGATATTACATATAAAAATGTAAATGTACTAGTGCTTTATAGCATGTACTTTTCATTTAAAATGTAATAAATACAACTGGAATGATTAAGTCACAGGACTACCATTTCTTTTATGCATCATTTTTGCTCTTTGTTAAACCAACCCCTAATCCAGGTTCTTTCTATATTTTGCCTATAACTGAACAAAAATTTGGAGGCGCCTGGGTGGCTCAGTTGGTTGAACGTCTCACTTCGGCTCAGGTCATGATCTTGCGGTTCATGGATTCAAGCCCCGCGTCGGGTTCTGTGCTGAGAGCTCAGAGCCTGGAGCCTGTTTCAGATTCTGTGTCTCCCTCTTTCTCTGCCCCTTCCCTGCTCACGCTCTGTCTCTCTGTCTCCAGAATAAATAAACATTAAAAAACTTAAAAAAAAATTGTTTTGTTCTGTTTGCAACCATAAGTTGAAAGGGTAAATGCTGCTATTAAAATAATAGGTTTTTTTTTTTTTAATTTTTTTTTTTTCAACGTGTATTTATTTTTGGGACAGAGAGAGACAGAGCATGAACGGGGGAGGGGCAGAGAGAGAGGGAGACACAGAATCGGAAACAGGCTCCAGGCTCTGAGCCATCAGCCCAGAGCCCGACGCGGGGCTCGAACTCCCGGACCGCGAGACCGTGACCTGGCTGACGTCGGACGCTTAACCGACTGCGCCACCCAGGCGCCCCTAAAATAATAGTTTTTAATCCGTTGTAAACAAAAGAAATTGAAAGTAGTTGTAAATTGCATTTTACTTTTTCTTATTAAGGTTTTAATAGAAAAGGATTGGATCTCTTTTGGACATAAGTTTTCAGAGAGGTGAGTCATGCTTTTACACTTACATATTTTGTAAAATTAATAAAGCTATTTTAGAGTGCCAGAATATTTCTGTTCTTCATGAGCTCACATGTCCAGAGGCAGGTGAGAGTGCTGTTTTTTTGTATGAAAACTGATTTAATTTTTTTCTGTTACTTCTTTCAATTCTCATACCTTTGTTAATTTTTATGGCAATTCGTTACCTTCCTTCTGTCTGGATTGTGGTACTTAGAAGATAACATACCCTTTAAAGTTGTGGTTGAAAAACTCAGGTGTAAATTGCTTTAATAAAAAAAAAATTATACTTTTTTAATGCCAATATCACAAAGTTTTTGGTTCGTGCGTTTGTGTGTGTGTTTAAACTTAATAATACCTGAACACTTGTCTTCTCTCAGAGGCATTTTCAAAAGCTTGTACTTTCTGGGGGGTTAGGTGTGGCCATTTGGATGGTGACCCAAAGGAAGTCTCACCGGTGTTTACTCAGTTCTTGGAATGTGTGTGGCATTTGACCGAACAGTTTCCACAAGCCTTTGAATTCAATGAAGCGTTTCTCCTTCAGATCCATGAACATATTCATTCATGCCAATTTGGAAACTTCCTTGGAAATTGTCAGAAGGAAAGAGAAGAACTCAAGTAAGATGGTTTGCTTCAAATGGACTGGTTTTTTTTCCTACTTAGCTGAGGTCTAACATAGATCATGGTTGAACATAATAAAATACCTTGACAGTTTGTAATAGAACTGAATTTTATTGTCTGTATTTCTGAAGCTAAGTACTTTCTGAAGATCCTTCACATCCTCAGGTTAATAGTAAAAACACATTTAAAAAATTTGTTTTGAAATGTGGCATACACATGGGAAAGTACATATAGCTTAAGTGCGAAGCTCAGCACATCTAAAACTCATCCATCCATGTAACCAGCACCTAGAACAAGAAGTATTGCCGACACCCTGGAAACCCCCTTCATGTTCCTTTCTAGTCTGAATATATATTTAGAACAGAAAAGCCTTACACTATTTCATTTCCTACAAAGTATTGATCACTAACTTTTAAGGTTTGGTAAAGAATTTTACAATTGTTGGTTTTAAAGTAATTTGAGGCTTTATATTTCTTGCATTTCTTTAATAATTTTATTTGGGGGCGGGGGCGGCGCACCTGGATGGCTCAGTTGGTTAAGCATCTGACTTCAGCTCAGGTCATGATCTCATGGTTTGTGAGTTCGAGCCCCACATCGGGCTCTGTGCTGACAGCTCCGAGCCTGGAGCCTGCTTCGGATTCTGTGTCTCCCTTTCTCTGCCCCTCTCTTGCTCACACTCTGTCTTTCTCAAAAATAAACATTAAAAAAAAATAATTTTTTAAAAATTCTTTTGAAAGTTTATTTATTTAGAGAGAGAAAAAGAGCATGCAATTGCTCACAGGGGAGGGGCAGAGAGAGAGAGAGATAAAGAGAGAGAGAGAATCCCAAGCAGGCTCCCTGCTGTCATCACAGAGCCCAACATGGACTCTGTCCCACGAACCGTGAGATCATGACCTGAGCCAAAATTAAGAGTTGGACGCTCAGCTGATGAGCCACCCGGTGCCACAGTTCTCACATTTCTAAGCAGACAATTGTTTGGGGAAAATATGTTATCTATAGTGTGTCTGTCCCTGAATTGGGTCTCCTATCTGTTCTTTCCTAACCAGTCTTTGGGAGTAGGGGTTTCTGGCTAGATTTTGATACAAAGGAGATGTGGGATAAGGCCGTGAGAAGTTCTTACATTTTTTTTAGGTTGAGTTTCTGCACTTAGGTTTCTTACAAGCCAATAAAGAGCAGTTATAGATTCTTGCGTATCCAAGAACTAGAGAAGCTACGTCTGATAGTAATTTGAAGACAGCCACACACTCTCACTCTCAACCAACTCAGAAGCAGAACTGAGAGCACGTGGAAGATTCTAAAGATGTGTGAAAGGAATTGCAACTGAAATCAAGTATGACAGAGATGAACAAATCAAAGACCATTAAGACTTTAGCTCCATGCTATGGTAATTCACAGTTTATCATAATTTGGAGCAGATGATGCTGAGTACAGAGCTATTTTAGGAAACGCTGTCCTCAGTTAGTGCCAAACATCCTGTCAAAAAGGAAGATGGTCGTAAAAGCATGTATTTCCTATTAGTCTTTCTCTAAGAACTTACCCATCTTAGGGATCCTAGAAAAATGAGCAAACTCTCCCCTTTTCCCTCTACTCCTATCTATTTTATGTTCATTTCGTAAATGTACTATCTAAACCATTCTCTTTATGCACTTACTTCACCTAACGTATTCTTAAAATTGCAATATAATTGGTGTGTTTTTGCTGTTGAATAGCGACTTGATTTTTCCCAATTCCCTTTGATTGTACTCATTCCCACTTAAATTTGTCCCTGCTCTGCAATTACTTGTACTACGGCCCCTATGGAGGGTTAAGAGAATGAGGCAAAGAGTGATACAAGTGTCTTACTCTGTATACATGTGTATGGTGGTTTGAGATAGGTGTCACAGAGACCACGTGTACGAAGTTGTGGGAGTTGAAAGGAATCTCTTAACGTGTATGGTTGTGAGAGAAATGGTAGACCTGTGTCATGTTCAAAGAGACATGGTTTTATTTCATGATTATGAGTGAAAAGGGAGAATACAGAATGCAGAGACAAGGTGAGGTTAGACTGTGAGTACAAGGAAAAATTAAAACTGAAATCTACTTGGGAAGGAATTGCCTGCTCTATAAAAAATGATTATTAGCGTCTGTGAGAAAGCTCTTTGTTTTTCTCATTACACCAAGGTTAAAGGAGAAGACTTACTCCCTGTGGCCTTTTCTCCTGGATGACCAGAAGAAGTACTTAAATCCTCTCTACACTTCCAAATCTCCAAAATTTACAGTTTTGGAGCCAAATACAGTATCTTTCCATTTTAAGTAAGTTGGCATCATTGAGGTATTTATACTTGTTTTTTTTCAAACACAGTGTATTGAGCTGTTGTTTTTTGGTTTTGTCCTAAAGGTTTTGGAGAAACATGTACCACCAATTTGACCGAACATTGCATCCTAGACAGTCTGTGTTTAATATAATTACGAATATGAATGAGCAAAATAAGCAGTTAGAGAAAGATATTAAAGACTTAGAATCTGTAAGTATTCTGAAGTGTCTTAATATAATACATTTGGAATATTAAGTTAGTTTATTTCCTTATGTTGGAAGTGTAAATTGGTATGTAGAAACCTCTTAAGTTTGAATTGCTTTCCCTGAATTTTAATGTTGAAATACTAATACTGTACAGCTGATGTACGATATCCGATGACCCTTGAACAACATGGGTTTGAAATACACAGGTCCAGTTCTAAGTGGATTTTTTTTGTTACAAATACAGCACAGTACTGTAAATATACTTTCTCTTCCTTATGCCTTTCTAAATAACATTTTCTTTTCTCTAGCTTACTTTATTGTGAAAATATAGTATATAATACATTGTAACATACAAAATATGTATCAGTTGACTGTTTATGCTATTGATAAGGATTCCAGTCAATGGTAGGCTATTAGTAGTTATGTTTTGGGGGAGTCAGAAGTTACATGTGGGTTTTTGATTGCAGGGAGGTTTGGTTCCTTCAACCCCTGTGTTGTTCAGGGGTCATCAGAAAAGTAGAGATATGAACGTAATATATATTGGGGTATCTTTCACGCTTTTTGAGATTTTAATATTTATCATACCTCAGCACTTTCTTTTTTTTTTTTTTAAGAAATGAAATAGGATATATTTGAAGATCCTGTATACTTCTGCTCAGCCCATCCCCACATAATTTGGGCGGAATTTAGCGTTAATTATTCCTGTGCATATTTTTATACTTCTGTCTGTCTTTTTATCCAGAATTTATAAGACTGTTTTATATGATTTAAAATATTATTTTTAATATTTATTAAAAAATACAAAAGAATATATTTTCTAATAAGGTATAAAAGCAACAGGCAACATGATTGCACATGTACCCTTCACCCGGCTTGAGGAGCTGCACGTTTTAAAAGTATATAAAGGTTGTTATATCGTCATGCTTCATTTTACTCGACATTGTTTTGAAATTTATCCATGTTGATACATGTAGCTTTAATTCGTTTTATTATTAACTACTGTATAATATTCTCTTATATGCATATATCAGTCTCTCCATTCAGCTACTGCAGAACACTTCATTTGTTTTCAGTTTTGGATCTCCATGATCACAAATGAAGTTGAATGACTTTTCATACATATGCCGGCCATTTGGTTTTCCCTTTTCTGTGAATGGCCTGTTCCAACCTCCACTCATTCTTCTGTTGGCATATTTGCCTTTTCCTTATTGATCCGTAAGGGTTCTTTATATACCAGACGCTAATTCTTTGTTTCATATCTATCTATCTATCTATCTATCTATCTAGATGCTATCACAAGTGGCATCATTTAGTCCATTTTTGTCTTTTCCATTTTATTTATGATATGTTTTGTGTACAGATTGATGAGTCTTTATGTTTTATGCCTTCTTTTGTATCTTGTTTAAGAAATCCCTCTCCACTCTAAGACTTTCGTATCATCTTTCTGTCAGTCATCATATAGAAGCAAAAAGGATCAGCGAGTACCTACTTTAAAAATCGTAGACAGTTGTAACTCAGACTGTCGTGTCTGCCAATCAGGCAGGACTGCTCCTTAGTCATCTGTCAGAATAGGAGGTAACTAATAACCACTTGAGGAAGCAGTAGGAGGATGTGTAAAAAGTGAGGCAAGCCCAAGACGTAGGTGACACAAGCAGATTGGCTGGAGAGCGGTCCAGGGATTTGGAGAGCGTGATACTTTGCCAAAGAATACTTCTAAAATCTTGTGTTCTGTTTCTTTTTTGGTTTTTTTTTTTTTTGTTTTTTTGTTTTTTTGTTTTTTTTTTTTTTTTAATCTTGTGTTCTAAAGCTAACAATTGTTAGCTAATGGTTACCTAACAAACGATTATAGGGAAACCATGTAAGAAAGTTCTTTAGGCAATAAAACCTTTATGTAAGTAAGTGTGTGTTTATTATACAGTTGTGATTCAGGGTGAAGGTCTCATACACATGTGTTTCATTATGAAATGTTTACTTTTTTTTTTATGCTTTCTAGGTAACGTATATCCTTTTCAAATATGAAGGCTTAGGATCTTTTGCAGTCAAGTGTAATAACCATTTTTCACTATAAAAGTTGTATAAACAGTCAGGATTCTCAATGATGTCTTACTCTTCTGCAGTAGATTTTATTAATTTTTGAGGTTTAACTTTGTATTGTTCATAAAGAGAACATTTGCAAAAGCTTGGTTTCTTCTTTCATCTAACCTATACTGAACGTGTAGTATGTGCAATTAGTAATTTTTTTCAAATTTGGATTTGTTCTAGAAAATTAAACAATGTAAAAATAAGCCAACAGATGGAATTCTCACCAAGGAATTGATACATTCAGTTCATCCTGAATCACCTACCCTCAAAACTTCCTTGTGTTTCAAGGAGCAAACTCTGTTACCTGTGAATCATGCTCTTCGAACTATAGAGGGCAGCAACCCAGCAGATAATCGTTACAGTGAATACGCTGAGGAGTTTTCCAAATCGGAACCCGGTGTGGTCAGCTTAGAGTATGGTGTGGCAAGAATGACTTGTTAGATGCATAGAGTATTTTCTGGACTGACTGTAGTGCAAGAATGGATTGTGAGAATGGTCTTTGCGCATGACCAAAAGGAATTTGTCTGATAATGATTTTGGGGTCGAGTAGTTGAAGAAAGGGTAATAACTGCTGTTGTGAGAGAAGTAAGTCCATTTAATTGCATTTCCGGCAAGGAATGACTTTCACTTCTTTAAGAAACGAGTGGAATGGGCGGATCTACTCAGAACACAACTTGTACTGTATACTAGTGAATTGACACTTCTGTATGATTTGTATGTTAATCACAGCCAAACATGAATAACTTTCCGTAACTCTAATTTAATTGACCAAGTTCTCCCTTACTTAATAATTGACATGGCATGGACTTACAATTACGTAACCATGAGTATTTACATATTTTGCCTATTAGTGGTGTTTAATGTTGAAGTGCCATGAAAAATCCTTCTGAGAAAGCCTTAAAAATCTCAACTTATTCTTTACTCTTAGGTTTTATAGCCGAGAGCAAGGTTTTTTTGTTTTTTTCTTTTGGTCAGCCTTGTTTTCTCTGTAAAGAATTGCACTCTCATTACTGCAGGGGTTGCATGCTACAATACTCCTGTATAAACAGATGTACAAGTCCACTGTTAAGTTCATGGTTGGCTGGTCCCACTTCCATATTCAAGATTAATGAAACTGAAGGTTTAATTCTGATTCCAGTTTGTGCAGTGCTACACTTGATGACATTACTTACAACTTAGATTACTGATTTCTTGAATATGTGTAAACATATTTGACTGTCTTTTATGTACGGATTACTGCATTCTTTTGATGCTCTGTGGTTGGCTTTATTCCTTTTTTAACTGTGTAACTTTAACAAGCTAAGGCTCTAAAACTGTTCTTAGAGACAGTGAAGAGTATATAGATATATACGGTTTTATCTTTCAATGAGTTGCTCTTCCTAAAACAAACTTTCAGTTTCCTTAAAATTTTGGGATTAAAAAAGGGAAGTTAGTACAGGTAGTTTAGATTTTGCTTGGTTGCATGAATTTTAAAGCAGCCATTTCTATGTGGAACATTTTTATCTTATCCGTTAACATAGGGGAAGAAAAGGAAAATTAAGGATAGCCTAGTACAAAGTTAGCAAAACAACTTAAATGCTAGGAGGTTTCTGTTTGCCTTGTTATGTTAACTGTTTCTGTGTGCTAGTAACATATCTTTAAATGAAAAAAAAAATCACATGCATTTGACGGTCTTCACTCAGCTGGCTTTAAAGTTGAAGGTTTAAGTATACACGGCTGGCAAGGGATGTGATTCAGGGAGAGTAGGAAACCTGCGTAAGATCCCTAATGCTTCTCTTTACTATGCTTATATCTATTTTATTAGTTTTGAGCATAAACAAGTATCTTTTTCACATGGGAAAAAAAGCTTTATTGTATGGGAACTTACCTAATCCTGTTTATTTTTCCAATGCTTTTGTGTAATGCGTTATGTAAGAAGAAAAATACTCCTTTTTAAACAGTGACAGAAATGCACTATAAAATATAGTTTGTGATTTAGCCAAGCCTATTTCCATACTTAATTAAGCACTGGGACAGGAACCTTAATCTTTGTGACCACAAAGGGAAGCTTTTGTGCCTTGTTGCTTGGTTCCAGTTAACTGATTGTGGTTTTAGAATCTTCCATGGCAGACTTCTCATATTCACGTGTTTTTGGTTTATCTTCAACTCCAGGCATATATATGTGTATTTATGTGCTCACACATGGACTGAGAAATCAGTTAACATCTGAAGTGACCTACAGCGTATGTGTTGGCAAAAAGCAGATTGTGTATGTGTCTTATAAAATTGAATTTATGTTCAGTGTGTTTGGGAATGTATAGCATGTAAATTATTACATACGTTATTTAAAGGTAATTAAATGTTCATATTTTACTTTGAATGTTTTTCTTCTGTAAAAAAACCCACAAAAAACAAATGGCATCAAGTTGTGGTGGTTCTTTCTTTCCTCAGTTCATTTTCCCAAAGGTTGATGTTGATAAATAATAACTTACATAAAGATAATTACCAAAATATTTAAAACAGGCACAGTGGGCTAAAAGGCTCAGCAGATGTCGTTGAGTCACTTAATTTTGGTGGAAGGCAGTGTCAAGTAAGAGTGTACATTTGGTAAAATGTCTTGCCAAAGGCAGATCTGGAGGTAAATGTGAGGAGGAAAGTGACTTGCAGGAAGGAGTTTATATGGGGGTGTTTTGAACAGGTTAGCTAAGCCAGAGTAGCTCAGGGAATCCTGACTAAAAAAGATGGAAGGAAGTCTTTTTTTTTTTTTTTTTTTTTGTATTCTCTTTATTTAGTGGAGTAGCAGGGCAGTGTGGGTAGTATCAGGAACCCCCCCGCCTCCTTTTTGAAAGACTATTTTTTAAAGAGAAGTTTAGGTTCACAGCAAAATTGAGAGGAAAGTCCGGAAATTTCTCACATACCCCACCAGAGTGGTACATTTGTTACAACTGATAAACCTAAACTGATACGTCATTATCACTCAAAGTCCACGGTTACCTTAGGGTTTATTTAGTCTTGGTGTCCTACATTCCGTGGGCTTTGAGCAAATGTATGATGACCTTTATAGTATCATACAGAGTATCTTCACTGCCCCCCAAATCCTCCATGCTCTGCCTATTCATCTCTCCCTACCCACCCCCCCCTGGCAACCACTGATCTTTTTCCCGTCTCTATAGCTTTACCATTTCCATAGCGTCGCATAGTAGGTATCATACGGTATGCAGCCTTCAGATTGGCTTCTTCCACTTAATAAATGCACTTCAGGTTCCTCTCGGTTTTTTCATGTCTTGATCGCTCACTCACCGAATAATATTCCGTGTCTGGATATAGCACGATTGATTCATTCACCTATTGTAGGGCACCTGGGTGGCTTCCAAGTTACGGCAGTTTTTAATAAAGTTCCCTATAAACATCTGTTGTGCGGGTTTTTGTGTGGACAGAAGTTTTCAACGCCTTTGGCTAAATGCCAAGGAGTAGAATTACTGGGTTGTGTGGGACGAGCCTGTTTAATTTTGTAAGAAAGTGCCAAAACGTCTCCCAAAGTGGGGGAGCCGGTGGCATTCCTACCAGCGGTGGATGAGACTTCCTGTTGTCCCGCACCCTCACCAGTGTTCACCGTTGTCGGTGTTCTGCGTTTCGGCGTTCTGCGTTTCGGCCGTTTGAATAGCCTTCTTTGACCTCTTTTTTTTTTTTCTAGGTCCGCTTTAGAGTACTGAAAATTCATTCAGTTGGCATTCTAAGTTGGATGAAATTCTGATCGTTTACAAAACTATATAAGGAGAAGTTGCAGGCTTTTATTGGTGATGTCGATCCATTTTCATTGGCCGTGTTTTGGCTATTCTGTTGGCTTTTCCGTGCAGTAGTACAACTCGCATTAACATGTTTTGGTGGGTTAAAACGTAGAACCTGTTTTTACAAGTACAGAACTATACGCTTTAGAAGGCTGTATCTAGAAAAAGCCTGTAAACTAAGATGACTATCTCAAGAAAAGGATATATACTATTGTACTTATCAGAAAATAAAACACTAATTTCTGCCACTTTTCTAAATGGTATTAGTGCTAATCTAATTATTTCCAAGCAAGTAAAATACCCCTTTGCACAGCAACTCTTGTCAAAGAGTGGAATGTGTAACCAAAAGCAACCTTCAGAAGCATTTGCACTTAACAATATTTGTGGAGCTTCTGTTGCAGAATGGTAGGAGAATCACATTCTGAATCGCCTACCCCGACCAGTAAGCGTCTCTCCTGTTCTTAAAAGAAACGCAGAATTACTTTCCCATGAAGAGCAGTAATTTGGGATGCATCGTACTTAAGAAACATTGCTGCACAAGATGGGTGAGAAAGAAACCTTTATTTTAGGCCACCGAGAGTTTGGGCTCTGTTACTGTAGCATAACCTAGTTCATCCTGAATGAGGAAACCATTAGCACACCTAAGAAGTTAATAAGCCTCTGATTTCATCTAGATTCCAGCCCCTCATGGTCTCCTCAGGGCCTTTTACTTATGTTTGCACTCCTATCTACAGTTAAGGTTCATGCATTGCATTTGCTTGTACCTCTTTAGGCTCTGACGTTGAACAGTCCCCTCACCCTTTGCACTGACATCTTGAACCAGACCAACTGTAGGGTATCTTACGACTTCCTGAACCTCCTTACTCAGGAGGATATAATAATCAGCCTGTTCCACTGTTTTGATGATAAATTCGATCACTTGGTTGATCTCTCCTTCTAAAGGTACATTTGCCCCCCCGCCCCACCCCGGCTTCGCACTTAGCCAATTCTCTGCCAGGTGATTTTTGTTTAAATGTTTATTCATTTTTGAGAGACTGAACATGAGTGGGGGAGGGGCAGAGGGAGACACAGAATCCGAAGCAGGCCCCAGGCTCCAAGCTGTCAGCACAGAGTCTGATGCGGGGCTTGAGCTCATGAACCGCGAGAGCATGACCTGAGCTGAAGTCGGACACGACCGACTGAGCCACCCAGGCGCCCCATCTGCCAGGTGGTATTTTGACATCAAAATGAATATCCCTTTCCCTAACAACTTGTCCATTTGATAATATTTGCCTGAATCAGTTATTTCATTGGGTGTTCCAAAATGCTGATTTTCTAAATTGTCTTTTCACTTTTACGTTTATTTGATGGTATTCTTTAAAGAAGTGCTTTCACTCATCAAATGGGAAAATTCTTCTGGAAAAGGGCCTGATAAATGCTTAATTCTTTCCCTTTAATCACTAATTCTCAGAGGAAGGAGTTGTAATGCCTCCAAAAATTAGTTTTCTCTCTTTTTCTGTAGGGATGTGTATTTTTATAATCAGTTGCAGTAAAGGCTCTTTTTGCACACTGTCTGTGCAGAAGAGCTCCTTCAAGTTCCTTTCCTGTCCGTTCATGTACCAAGTAGTTTTGAGCACATTTTTGGATTCTGACACGAGTAGATGTCCCAGGCCCATCTTGTGCTTTCCTGGCTCCAGTTTTGGAATTGGCCATGTCTCCAAGGAACCTTGGTTCCTGTTAGTGGGGAATAATATTTAAAACCAAACTCTGGACATCACATGTGCTCATTGCTCCTGGAGCGTCACTGCTTCCAGGCCCTTTTAGTGGACAGAACTAGAAAAAGGTATTTCTAAAAATAATAAATTTAGGGGTGCCGGGTGGCTCAGTCAGTTAAGCGTCTCTTATTTCAGCTCAGGTCATGATCTCATGGTTTGAATCCCATGTTGGGCTCTGTGCTGCCACTGCAGAGCCTGTTTGGGATTCTCTCACTATTGTACTGTCTCTCTCTCTCAAAATAAATAAACTAACTAACTAACTAACTAAATAAATAAATAAATAAATAACTTTAAAAAATAATAAGTTTAGACAATATTCAAATTATTATTACCACAGGGCTTTCTTTGGTCTATTTCTTTTTTCCTTATACTAAAAATCCTGGTTTCTAATAGCATGTGTATGTTGACCTTTTTTTAAAAGTAGACTCCATATCCTGCAGAGTCCGAAGCAAAGCTTGAAATCACGACCCTGAGATCAAGACCAGAGCTGAAATCAAGAGTCGGACGCTTAACCAGCTGAGCCATCCAGGCATCTCTTGACATTTTTTGTTTTATTCTACAATATACTACAGTATACAAAATATAGTTTCACAATCGCAATGAGTGTTACTACTAATGATAGAAATACGGAATAAAAGTTAAGATTTCTTTGCAGTTCTCTTTATCCTTGTGTGTATCCTACCAAGGACATAAAGAGAATTATATTCAAAAGTCACTTGAAATAATTTCTCTGTTCACATTACAGGCACACCTGAGAGACACTGGGATTTGATTCCAGACCACTACAACAGAGTAAATATCACAATAAAGTGAGTCAAATGAATTTTTTGGTTTCCCGATGCATATGAAAGTTACTCTTATACCATACCATAGTCTATTAAGTATGTAGTAGAATTATGCCTATAAAAATAATGTATATACCTTAATAACACTTTATTGCTAAATAATGCTGACCATCATCTGAGTTTCCAGTGAGTCATAATCACTGATCACAGCTCACCATAAGAAATATAATAATAATGGAAAGTTTGAAACATTGAAAGAACTACCAAAACGCAACACAGAGATAGGAAGTGAACAGATGCTGTTGGAAAAATGGTGCCGATAGACTCATTCGATGTAGGGTTGCCACAAACCTTCAATTTGTAAAAATTAAAAAAAAAAATGTGGTTATCTATAAAGTGCAATAAAAAAAGGAACAACTGTACTAATTTGAAATACAACTAAGATATTTTGTTTTCAAATTTAGGATTTGCTAATTTTCTTTTTGGTTTAGTGGATTTTTAAAGAGGTAAAACATAATTCAAAATTCCAATTTCTATAAAAAGGTATATGCAGAAGTCTTGCTTTTATTCCTTTCCCTTCTGCCCTGTTTTTTCCCCACTACTCTTCCATCTCCCCCACCACAGGCAGCCACTTTTATTCGTTTCTATTACCCTTTCAATATTTTTTTGCAATTAAATGTGCATACATATATGATGCATATTTATTTGCTTTTTTCTTAAACAAAAGATGCTTACTTTATATATTATTCTGTATCTTGCATTTTTGTATATCACTGAATCTTGAGGATTACTTCAGATCATTACAGATGGAGCTTGCTCAGTCCTTGTTCATGGCTACATAGTACTTACTCCATGGTATAGATTTTATTAAACTAGTGAATTCAACTCATTCCTATTTTTTTAAACTTTTTATTATGCAGATGTTCAAAAGTTCAAAAATAAGAGTAGTGTAATGAGCCTTTGTGTATATATCTAGAGTCGATTATTAATGGCAGTTTGCTAATCACATTTGATTGATACTCTGCCATTTTTTGTTGTTGGCATATATCAAAACAGATTTCAGACATACCATTTTACCAAGTAGTTCAAAGTGTGTGTGTGGCAGGGCTGGGGGTGGTGGTGGCACTAGCTAGCTAGCTAAGGTGTGGTAAAGATGCTGTAGGGTGATGGATAAGGCATCAATATATTTTTTTCTTTTTCATATATATAAGGTCATTTGCACTTCTCTGTGAATTGCCTGTTCATGTCTTTTGCCCATTTTTTTCTGAACAAGTTCTGTTTTTTCTTAAGAGTTTTTTGTACTTTAGGGAGACTGACTTTTTCTCTACGATGTAATGTGCAAATATATTCTCCTTGTTTGCCATTTGCTTCTTGCTTTTTGCCATGCAAAAGACTTTTAGATTTTGGAGATAGAATTCTATTAATCTTATATTGCTTCTTGTTTTGAGTTATAGTTAGACTTTCTAATCCTAGGCTATAAAATAATTCACCCATGTTCTTTTAGTATTTATAGCTGGGTTTTTTTGTTTGTTTGTTTGTTCTTCATTTGACTCTCTGGTTCATTTGGAGTTTGTTCTGGATATAAAAAGAAATATGGATTCAAATTTATCTTTTCCCAAATGGTTACCTGGTTATTTTAGTTATTTGTTAGTAAATTCATCTTCTTATCAGTGATTTGAGACATCGTGTTTATGTACTTTTGGATTCTCTTCCTTAGCACTGGTGTGTCTGTTCATGTACCAAAATTGTACAACTGTATTTATCAAAGCTATATGGTAGAACTGTGCCTTGGCACTTTTCTTTCTCAGAGTTTTCTTTACTATTATTTTTATTATTCATTTTGAGGCCATCCCAAGTATTCAGAAAAGTTGAAAGTACAGAAGAAACATTTTTCCTGAACCCCTTTGAAAGTAAGATGCCGACATGTTGCCCCTACTCCTTTAGACACTTTAAGTGTATTTTCCCCACAAACTAAGGCATTTCCATATAACCATAATGCAGCCATCAAAACCAGAAAATTAACGTAACCACTCTATAATTCTCAGACCCCATTTAAATTTTCCAACTGTCCCCCAAATTACCTTTATTTAAAAAGACAATCCAGGGGCACCTGGGTGGCTCAGTCGGTTGAGAGTCTGACTTCAGCTCAGGTCATGATCTTTTGGTTCATGGTTCGAGCCCCGTGCCAGTTCTGTGCTGATGGCTCGGAGCCTGGAGCCTGCTTCAAATTCTCGTCTCCCTGTCTCTCTCTGCCCCTCCCCCTGCTTGTGCTCTGTCTCTAGCTCTCTCAAAAATAAATAAATAAACATTTTTAAAGAATGATTAAAAAAAGAAAAATAAAATAAAAAGACAATCCAGTTGTTGAATCCACATGTTGAATTTGATTCTCCAGTCTCTTCAGCTTCTTCAATCAGGAAAGTTTCTCAGTGTTTTCTGGAATTTCATGATGAGTACAGGCCAGTTATTTTGTACTATCAGATGAAATCAGTTTATTCTGCTACTGGTGGTGTTAATTATGAACCCTTAAAGTGGTATGTTCCAGGTTTCTTCAAGGTCAAGTCACTCTTTTTGTCTTTAAAATTAATAACATTAGTATTTTGTGGAAAGTCCTTTGAGCCTATGTAAATGATCTTTTTTATTATCACATAAATGTTCAGTTTATTTCATTTATTTATATTAACATGGACTCATCTTTGGTGTTAACTTTGCCATAATTTATAACTTTATTGTGTGTACATTTACTTCAACTTTCTATGTTTACTTTATCTGTTTACTATGTGGTCTTTTTCATTTAAAAATATTTTTAAACCTTTCTTTTAGTAATTACATATTTGGACTTAGGTTCGAGTGGTCGCCTCTTTAGTGATACTTTATATGAAGCACCTAGCTCATTTTTTACCTTACTTAGGTTTCTGCTCTTCGGATTGTCCACTGTATGTAGTAATCCTTGGCTCCCATGTGGTACTTGTGTGTCAGTGAGCTTATTCTATTCTTCCTTCTCTGTCTCCCTTCTGTGTTATTTCCACTTTGTCAGAGCATGTAACTATCAAACTATCCTTCCACCCTCATCTTGTTTTTTTCTACTCTAGAAGTTTTCACTCAATGTCTCCAATGCTCAACACCAGTCTTTTGCCAAAGTTTCCCTAGTGGAGCTTATCCCCTTGAAGATTCTTTAGAAGAGCTTGCAAGTACAATCTTTAGTTCTTGCATGTATTAAATAGTTTCTATAAATTTTATTCTTTTTTTCATTCTATTCTTTTTTTTCTTTTAATTTTTTAAAATTTACATCCAAATTAGCATATAGTGCAACAATGATTTCAGGAGTAGATTCCTTAGTGCCCCTTACCCATTTAGCCCATCCCCCCTCCCACAACCCTTCCCATAACCCTCAGTTTGTTCTCCATATTTATGAGTCTCTTCTGTTTTGTCCCCCTCCCTGTTTTATATTATTTTTGTTTCCCTTCCCTTATGTTCATCTGTTTTGTCTCTTAAAGTCCTCATAGGAGTGAAGTCATATGATTTTTGTCTTTCTCTGACTGACTAATTTCATTTAGCATAATACCCTCCAGTTCCACCCACGTAGTTGAAAATGGCACGATGTCATTCTTTTTGATTGCCGAGTAATACTGCATTGCATATAGATATACCACATCTTCTTTATCCATTCATCCATTGGTGGACATTTGGGCTCTTTCCATACTTTGGCTATTGTTGATGGTGCTGCTATAAACATGGGGGTGCATGTGTCCCTTCAAAACAGCACACCTGTATCCCTTGGATAAATGCCTAGTAGTGCAATTGCTGGGTCGTAGGGTAGTTCTATTGTTAGTTTTTTGAGGAACCTCCATACTGTTTTCCAGAGTGGCTGCACCAGCTTGCATTCTCATATAAATTTTATTCTTTAAGAGTAGTATGGCTGGATATAAAATCCTTTGTGTATACTTTCTTTCCTGGGGTTTCTTAGAAATGTTGTTTATTTATTGTTGAGAAGTCTGACGTCAGCCATATTTATCTTTTTAAGTGGCTTGGTCCTTTCCCTGGAAGCCCAGTGGGTTTTGTTGTGTGCATGTGTGTGGGGGGGGGTTAATTTTTTTAATTATTTATTTTTGAAAGACAGAGCACGAGTAAGGGAGGGGCAGAGAGAGAGGGAGACACACAGAATCTGAACCAGGCCCGATGCGGGCCTTGAACTCACAATCCATGAAATCATGACCTGAGCTGGAGTGGGACACCCAACCTACTGAGCCACCCAGCTGCCCCTGTGGTTTGTTTTTTTTTAAGTCAAGTCATTTCAGGGCGCCTGGGTGGTGGCTCAGTTGGTTAAGCGTCCGACTTTGGCTCAGGTCACGATCTCGCGGTCTGTGAGTTTGAGCCCCACATCGGGCTCTGTGCTGACAGCTTGCAGCCTGGAGCCTGCTTCACATTCTGTGTCTTCCTCTCTCTCTGCCCCTCCACCGCTCATGCTCTGTCTCTCTCTCTCTCTCTCTCTCTGTCAAAAATAAATAAACGTTAAAACAAATTTAAAAAAATAAAGTCAAGTCATTTTATAAACTAGTATCTTGCAGTTAGTTACCTCCTCTAGTCAGTTTTTCCAGGTACACTGGGGCCCAGCTGAACACACAGATTCAGGTCTTCTATTTCAGCAAAGTTTTCTAGAATCATTTTTTAAATACTGGTTTTAGGGGTGCCTGAGTTTTAGGGCTCAGTTTGTTGGGCATCTGGCTCTTGATCATGGCTCTCGGGTCATGATCTCATGCTTTGTGGGTTCAAGTCCTGCGTCGGGCTCTGCGCTGACAGCAGAGACCCTGCTTGTGATTCTCTTTCTCCCTCTATCTCTCTGCCTCTCCTCTGCTCACACACACTCTCTCTTTCTCTCCCTCTCTTTCTCAAAAGAAGTGAATAAACTTTAAAAAATATATATTAGTTTTATCGTTTTATTCTTCTTCAGGGTCTTAAATTTCATAAGTATTAGATCTTTTTAGTTTTCTGTATCAGTTTCTCTTTTTACCATTTTTTGTTCGTTTCTGTTTAATTTTTTACATCTTTTATTTCTTTCCTCTATGCTGTTTATTGTGCACTTAGTTGTTCATATTCTCCTTTTGGAAACTTAAAATTTAATCTTTGTTTCTGGATTTGTTTTCTTTTGCTTCAGTATCTTTCCTTTTTTGTTTTAATGTTTTATTTATTCTTGCAAGAGAGAGACAGAGCACGAGCAGGGGATGGGCAGAGAGGGAGACACAGAATCTGAAGCAGGCTCCAGGCTCCGAGCTATCAGCACAGAGCCCAACGCGGGACTCGAACTCACAAACCATGAGATCATGACCTGAACTGAAGTCAGATGCTTAACTGACTGAGCCACCCAGGTACCCTGCTTCAGTTTCTCTTTTAAGTTTGTTAATTCTTGTTTCACACCTTTTTGTTCATTTGTATTCTGAGTTTTTGAATTTATGATTAGTGGTTGTTTATCATATCAACACTTCTTTTAATTATATTTTAACGCATGTTGTCGTATTGCTACAGTTTGCCTCCACTTGTAGCATTTATCTTTGGGATTTCATCTACTGAAATCCCAAATCTCCTTTTTGCTTTCTTCTTATAATAACTTCCCATGGATGCTTGTTTTTGTTTGCTATTCATAAGCGTTTGTGTAGGATTTTCTTGGAACAGTTGTAGTAGGTGATCCTATGAAGAAGAATGGAAGAATTAGCATGTATTGCTAGTTTAAGAACTTCCTCTTCTGTTGCTGTAGTGAAGTATAGTTTCTTTAATAAATGTGCCTTTGTTGTCTGTCTTTGGATTTATTTATATTATCTTGTCTTGGTAAAAGGCTTATCTTTAGCTGTCTTCTTCTTTCCCAATACCTCCACCTTTCAAGATACTTTCTTTCCCCTGGAAGTAACGTCTTCCTAAGATTACCACAACATACATCCTAAGCTCCTTCCTTTTGACTCTATAGTTTCAGATATGGTGTCACTATTTCTTCATGTAGAGAGGGATTCTCTCTCTATGGGAATGAACTAGAGCTGATGTTAACTGTCCCATTGCACTCTCTCACATTCATTTTCCACCTGACTGTCCACTTTGGGTGGAGAGCCAGTTCTGCTGTCTCAGATCTTTATTCCCCCAGTCACATTTAAATTGAAATGTATGAAATTCTCTCGGTTATGCTGCAAGCGTGTGCCAGGAGGGACTTAATTTGTCCTCCCCATTGACCTTCACAGCTACACCGATGAATATGTGGAAGTTCTAATGGGACTAATTGGATCTAGGGGTGGCGGGGGTCACGTGGTTACACTCGAGGCCAAAGGCAAGGTAGGTGTGGTTACTGTAACGGACAGCAGAGTCAAAACGGCAGTTAGAGTGGTCGACTCATAAAGACCCCTAGCATTGGCTAGTTGATAATGGTGTTTCCAGAAGTGAAATGGATAGGAAACCTACTAAATTCTTGCTTGGTCTGTACAAGCAGAAAAGTTTATGCTCATGGAATTCATTGGCCTTGCTGCGTTGTCTAAACAGCTGGCCTGATAGGACAATGGAACGGCCCTTTGAAGATTCAGTTGTAGTGCCAGCTCGGTGGCAATACCTTGCGGGGCTGGGACAAGGTTCTCCAGAAGGCTGTGCATGCTCTGGATCAGTGTCCAATATATGTTGCTTTTTCTCCCATAGCCGGGAGTCATGATTCCAGGAATTGCTCACTATTATTCCTCTAGGAGCAATAGGATTATTCACTATTACTCCTAGTGACCCGCTAGCAAAGCTTTTGCTTTCTCTTCCCATGATGTCATGCTCTGCTGGCCTACATAGTCTTAGTTTGAGAGGGAGGAATACCTCCACCAGGAAACACACCAATGATTTCATGAGCTGGACGTTAAGACTGCCACCTGCCCGTGTTGGGCTCCTCATGTCTCTGAATCAACAAGCAAAGAAGGGAGTTACCGTGTTGGCTGGGCGATTGGTCCCGACTACCAAGAGGAAAGTGGACGGCTGTTACACAGCGGAGGTGAGGAAGAGTGTGTCTAGAGTACAGCAGATCCTTGTGGGCTTTTCTTAATATTACCATGGCCTGTGATTAAGGTCAGTGGAAAACGACAAGAACCCTATCCAGTCAGTTACTAATGATGCAGACCCTTCAGGAATATAAGTTTGGAGAAGTCAGGGGAGGTACCTGGGCAGCTCAGTCAGTTAAGTGTCTGACTCTAGATTTCAGCTCAGGTCATGATCTCACAGTTCGTGAGTCCAAGCTCTGCATCAGGCTCCATGCTGGCAGTGTAGAGCCTACTTGCGATTCTGTCCCTCTCCCTCTCTCTGCCCCTTCCAATCTCTCTCTCTCTCTCTCTCTCTCTCTCTCTCTCTCTCTCTCTCTAAGTAAATAAATAAACTTAAAAACAAATGTTTTTTTAAAGGAATATAGGTTTGGGTCACTCCAGCAGGTGAAGAACCATGACCAGCTGAGGTGCTGGCTGAAGGCAAAAGGACTGCAGAATGGGTAGTGGGAAGAGGTACTTACGAATGCCAGAAATGCCCATGTGACCAGTTACAGATTGAGGACTATCGTTTTTATGAGTATTTCCTTCTTCTGTTGATGAATACATTTGTGTGAGTATATATATGAAGCAAATATCCTTGTTTTCTTTCTTGTCTTGTTCCCTCATTATATAGCGTATCATGTATTCACTATATCATAGTATCTAAGTGTTGTTAATGTCATATCGTAGTATTTAAGTTACAGGACGTCAAGGAGAAGAGGAAACATCACTCAAGGATTTTATTTCCTCTTTTGGGGAAGGGGCTAGTCATTTTTCAGTTGTATGCAGAAGAGTTGTGTCATGTTAGGCAGAATTAGGATCCGGTTATTTTCTTTATTTGGAGAGAAGTATGGTGTAACAAGATATGTATGGGCCCAAGTTGACAAGGGGTGGGCTTGTGGTGATTAATTTTGTGTGTCAACTTGACTGGGTCATGGACACCCAGATATTCAGCTGAACGTTATTCTGAGTGTTCTGAGTGTGTTTCTGGAGGAGATAGCATTCGAATTGGTGGACTCAGTAAAGCAATGTGGGTGGGCATCTTCCAATCCATTGAAGGTATGAAGAGAATGAAACAAGGAGAAGGAACTTACCTCCTTGTTCTGCCTGAATGATCCAGCTGAGACACTGGTCTGCTCTAGCCCTAGGACTGGAGTTCACACTGTTGGGTCCCTTGAGTCTCACGCCTTCAGACTTGGACTGAATTATATTTCTGGCTCTCCTTGGGTCTCCAGTTTGCAGATGGTAGATCACGGGACTTCTCAGCCCATGTAATCATGTGAGCCAGTTTCTCGTAATAAATCTCTTTCTCTGTGTGTATCCTTTTGCTTCTGGTTCTCTGTAGAACTCAGACTAACAGAGTTAGCTACCATTATCCAGTGGGGACCCAGGAGCCCCCATCTCTTCTTCCTAGGGTCTTTCTATTCTGTTTGTTTATTTTGAGAGAGAGTGTGTGAGCGAGCGGGGGAGGGGCAGAGAGAAAGGGAGAGAGACAATCCCAAGCAGACTCTGTGCTGTCAGCGCAGAGCCTGACTCAGGGATCACTCTCATGAACCGTGAGATCATGACCTGAGCCTAAATCAAGAGTCAGACGCTTAACCAACTGAGCGACCAGACGCCCCCCGACCCATGTCTTCTTTTTGTGTCATTATTGTGGTAAAATAGACATAACATCAAATTTACCATTTCAATTATTTTTAACTGTACAATTCAGTGGCACTAAGTACATTTACAATGTTGTGAAATCATCACCCGTATCCGTTTGCAGAATTCTTTCATCGTCCCAAACAGAAACTCGGTATCCATTAAACAATAACTCCCCAATGCCCTCGGTAGCCATTCTTCTACTTTCCGTCTCTATAAATTTGACCATTCTAGTTACCTTTTGTAAGTATAATTACGCAGTTTATGTCCTGTTGTGTCTGGTATATTTCATTTAGCATAGTATTTTTCATTTTGATCCATTTTGAGTGAATTTCATATATGGTAAGGTGAGGGTCCGACTTCATTTTTCTGCATGTGGATACCCAGTTTTCCCAGCATTGTTTGTTGAAAACAACTGCCCTTTCCCCACTGAACGGTCTTGGCACTCTTATTGAAAATCTAGTGACCGTGTATGTGAGGGTTCATTTCTTTGTTTCTGGGCTCTATATTTTATCTCGGTGATCTACATATTTGTCTTTATGCCAGTACCACACTGTTTTGATTGTTGCAATATTGAAGTAAGTTTTGAAATCAGCATGAGGCCTCTAATTTGGTTCTTTTCTCAAGTTTCTTTGGTTATTAGGATCCCCTAAGATTCATGTGAATTTATGGATGTGCTTTTCTATTTCTGCAAAAACGCTGTGGAATTTTTTTTTTTTTTCAACGTTTATTTATTTTTGGGACAGAGAGAGACAGAGCATGAATGGGGGAGGGGCAGAGAGAGAGGGAGACACAGAATCGGAAACAGGCTCCAGGCTCTGAGCCATCAGCCCAGAGCCCGACGCGGGGCTCGAACTCACGGACCGCGAGATCGTGACCTGGCTGAAGTCGGACGCTTAACCGACTGCGCCACCCAGGCACCCCAAAAACGCTGTGGAATTTTTGATGGGCATTTTATTGAACCTCTAAATTGCTTTGGATAATGTTGACATCTTATCGCTATTAAGATTCTGATTCATGAACACAGGATGTCTTTCCATTTATTTGAATTTCCTTTAATTTCTTTCACCAACATTTTATAGTTTTCAGTGTACCTCCTTATTAAGTTTACTCCTAAGTATTTTGTTCTTTTTGATGCTATGATAACTGGAATTGTTTCCTTAATTTCCTTTTTAGATTGTTCATTGCTAGTATATAAAACCCCCACTCATTTTTGTCTGTTGATTTGGTCTCCTGCAACGTTGCTACATTCATTTATTAGCTCTAACAGTTTTATGTGTGAGGGGGAGACTTTAGGGTTTTACACATGTAAGATCATGTCATCTGTGAACAGAAATAATTTTACTTCTTTTTTTTTCCAATTTGGATGCCTTTTGTTTCTTTTTCTTGCCTACTTGCTCCAGCTAGGACCTTCAGTAGTAAGTTGAATGGAAATGGTGAAAACAGGCATTTTTAAAAATTATTTTTATTTTGTTATTAAACTTTTTTCTTTTACTTTAGAGATGGAGAAACAGTGCACAGAGGAAAGGGGCAGAGGGAGAGAGAGAATCTTCAGCAGGTTCCATGCCCAGAGCAGAGCCTGGCACAGGGCTCAATCCCACACCCCTAAGATCATGACCCTAGCCACAGTTAAGAGTCAGAGCCACCCAGACACCCCCAAAACAGGAATTTTTGTATTGTTCTTGATCTTAGGGGAAAAGCTTTCAGTCTTTCACCATCGAGTATGGTGTTAGCTATGAGTTTTTCATAGGTGGCCTTTACCATATTGAAGAAATTTTCTTCTATTCCTAGTTTGCTGAGTGTTTTTATTATGAAAGGACATAGAATTTTGTCAAATGAATTTTCTGCATCAATTGAGATAATCACTTTTTTCCTCTTCTTTCTGATTTTTGTATGTTGAACCACCTTTGCATTCCAAGAATAAATCCCACTTGATCATGGTCTATAATCTTTTTAACGTGCTGTTGAACTCAGTTTGCTAGTATTTTGTTCTCTCGTGTTGGCATGGTATAGGTTGGTAAACTACAGGAAGAGTGACCACCATGAGAAGCTGACACTTCAGCAAGGGAAAAGAGACAAAAGCATATCTCAGCTGCATTAACGGAGCCATCATCCTTCCAACTCATCTCAAATTTGTGTTTTGATATGGTTACCAAAAATATGAAAATTAAAATAATAAACATGAGTAAAAGGATCGCATAAAATATATGAGAAATTCTAGTCACATAGCCATCTGAAACAAACACAGAATATTGTAAAGGAAATGAAGTGGGAGACAAGTTGAAGAGCACACGTGAGTGTGAAATTGGTTGAGTGAGAAGCTCCTATTCAGGCTACTGGATCATCAGATGTTATTATCAGGGAGTGCTCCTTGGTGAAATAGAGCATGGGAAAGAGTTGTGAGGCAAGTCCAGATTAATACTCTGCTATAGAAATATAATGCAAGCCCTATATGTAATTTAAAATTTTTCTAGGAAACACATTTAAAAAAGTACAAAGAAAAAGAAGAAATTAATTTTAATGATACATTTTATTTAACCCAATGCATCTGAAATATTAGCATTTTAACAAGTGATTGATATAAAAGTTATGGATGGATATTTAACATATTTTTGTATTAAGTCTTCTAAATTTGATATATTTTACATTTAGGCACATACCAGCTTGAACTTGCCACACTTTACATGCTCAGTAGCCACGTGTGCCTACCGTATTGGGCAGCAAAAATCTAAACAGTGGGATCTTGCTTGCCCAGATCTGTTCGTCACTTTAATTTTCCGGAGCTTGACAGATGAAATTGTTAGCTTTTCTGCTCTCTGTTCTTAACAGATCCAACTGTATGCTCTTATACAAGATAGTTCCCGTAGGAAGGTATAAATCCTGAAGTCTTTAATTTATCTAATGGCGTATTCTTTAGAAATAGCCGACATTGGACTAATTGTCAAGAAACAGGCCCTTGGCACGCGGTCTTGGCATTTGCGGAGGGCAAAGTAGGACTGGTGGCTAAGTAGTTGTGGCAGGTGAGGTCCTAAGGGAATTGGTTGAAGATTTTAGGCTCAGTGGATCCAGCAGGAGGTAGATTTTTTGAGCAGTTGGTAGATAGGGGAACAAAACATCAGGGAGATTGGGAACAAAAGTTGAGTGGGCAGAGAAGTTGGCCTTTCTCCACTCTCGTGCCCATGTGTGAGTATGAGGGAGATGTGTACACACGAGAGTGCAGTCTGCAGGACCGTGGGTGTCCGGATTCCAGGGATACGGCAGCAGCATGAGCTCATACAAGTCCCTGTCTTGATCTTTTTCCCTTTCACCTCACTTGTATTCCACTCCCCAAAACATCCATTTATTTTTTTGTGTATTTTTTAAATGTTTTTTTTTTTTTTTAATTTTTAAAAAAAAAATTTTTTTTTCAACGTTTATTTATTTTTGGGACAGAGAGAGACAGAGCATGAACGGGGGAGGGGCAGAGAGAGAGGGAGACACAGAATCGGAAACAGGCTCCAGGCTCTGAGCCATCAGCCCAGAGCCCGACGCGGGGCTCGAACTCACGGACCGCAAGATCGTGACCTGGCTGAAGTCGGATGCTTAACCAACTGCGCCACCCAGGCGCCCCTTAAATGTTTATTTTTGAGAGAGAGAGAGAGAGAGAGAGAGATGGGGGTACCAGCCAAGGAGGGGCAGAGAGAGAGGGAAACACAGAATCTGAAGCAGCTCCAGGCTCCGAGCTGTGAGCACAGAGCCCGACGCGGGGCTCGAACCCATGAACCGTGAGGTCATGACATGAGCCGAAGTCAGACGCTTAACTGACTGAGCCACCCAGTCATCCCCAAAACATAGTTTTTAACGTGCCTTTCTTGTCCTCAGAGTTTGCGTGTGTGTGTTTTACGTTTACATAAACCTGTGGAGTTCTTCCCTCTGTTGTTCTTAGTCTCACTCGTGCTACCTTCTCACTGTCCTTTCCTTTGATGCTTTTCCCACTTCAAGCGGGACATTCTTTGTCTTTCGGGCATTTGGCACGAGCTGAGTGTCTAGTGGATGCCAGGTAAGGTGCTGGGTACATCACAGACATCGTTTCATGAAAGTCTCTCAGTAACCCTGCACGGATGGTGGCATTTTCCTCATTTTGTGAAGGCACCAACTTGGAGCAGTTAGGTGACGTGTCTACTCTGACAGCTAGCAACTTGGACTCATTCTTTACTTTCCTGATTCCAAAATTCACACCCCTTCTGCGGTTCCAAAACCCTTCTTATTCTTTAGAGAAAGAAATGCACATGTCCTCTTCAATGAGGAAATGATATGAGCCAATTTGGCCATCTCTTGGGATGTAGGGAAACTAGCTGTTTGCAGATTTGGTGATAACAGCAGCTAACATTTATTCAGTGCTTATGGAAGGCAGTACAGAGCAGCGATTAAGAACACAGCCTCTGGAGCCTGGCCGACCCCAGCTCTGCACCCAAACCCCCAAGTATCTGTGGACTTTGGGCTAGTTGTCAACCCCTCCCTGGAGAAAGAAGCCAGATTCCACGCAGTAGAGAACACAGTAAGAAAATGAAGGTATGCCTGTTTTTCATTCATTCATCCATGCGGCAAATATTTGACAGGCCTACCATGTACCAGAGATTACTCTAGGATTATTCTAGGAGGTGGGGATCTAGAAGGGGACAAGGTATAAAAAGTCTCTGCCCTTGGGAAGCTTAGCTTTTAGGGGCAGCAAGTAGGGAGGCTGATACTAAAGGAGGAACAGGGACCTCAGCCGGAGGAGGAGGAAACGAAATAGGCAATATCTTCAGTTTACCGCTGTCTGTTGTGTGCTAGATAGAGCCTGCTTCTGACCAAACTCCATTCCCTAAGGGCAAGGTTTCATTGTTTAACCGTTTTATTGAGGTATAATTTAAATACTCGAAAATTCAACCTTCTTAAGCGGGCAATTCAATGATTTTTAATACATTTATAGACTTGCGCAACCCTTACCTCAACCCGGTTTTAGAATATCTTCATCGCTCCATAAAACTCCTTCTTACTAAAAGCAAGGTGTTTTTGTTTTCTTGATGAATGAAAGGAGACAGTCTTTTGTGTGGAAGGATCGCTGACCCAAGGGCCAGGAGAAGCAGGACCCAGGCCTAGCTCCTCGGTGGTCCCCCCAGGCAAGACTCTTCCCCATAGAGTCTCGCCCTCCTCACCTGTAATATAAAGGACAGGGCTTACTAAGTCTTCTTAGAGTTCTAAGATCAACTGACCAGTGTTGTTGTATGCCTTAGTTTTCCAAAAAGTTTCCAAGGTATCATATACAGAGTCATTTACTGCCTTGCTTCTTGTAAGGGGCTAATCAGAAGTATCCAATTCAGATATTTTGCATCTTTCTATAGACAGTTCACACCATGAACTATCCATGCTCTCTTAACTTCTGGAAATAGATTCATTAGCATTTAAAAAATTGTTTTAAATGCTTACTTATTTTTGAGGGAGACAGAGACAGAGTATGAGCTGGGGTGGGGCAGAGAGAGAGAGGGAGACACCAAACCCATATCAGGCTCCAGGCTCAGAGCCCAATGCGGGGCCAAACTCACAAACTGTGCGATCAGGACCTGAGCCAAAGTCGGACCCTTACTGACTGAGCCACCCAGGTGCCCCTCATTAACATTTTTAAACCTAATAGCCAATTCCAGAAACCCGAGAGCCAATTCAGAAAACTCATCCCTAAAATTCTGTTTCTCTAGAGCCAAAGTCTGTGTGTGTTAGGGTTCTCCAGAGACACAGAACCGTCAGGACATACAGGCATACCTCGTTCTAGTGCACGTTGCCTTACTGCTTTGCAAATACTGTGTTTTTTCACACACTGAAGGTTGGTGGCAACCCCATGGAGAGCAAGTCTATTGGCACCAACAACATTTGCTCACTTCGTGTCTCTGGGTCACACTTTTTGGTGATTCTTGCAATGTTTTAAACTTTTTCATTATTATATTTGTTATGGTGATCTGTGATCAGTGAATGTCAATGTTGTTATTGTAGTTTGTTTGGGGTGGGGGGTCCCACGAACCACGCTGGTATAAGACGGCAAACTTAAACCTAAATGTTGTGTGTATTCTGACTGCTCCACTGACTGGCCCTTCCTCTATCTCTTTCCCTCTCCTTGGGCCTCCCTGTTCCCTGAGACACAACGATATTGAAATTAGGCCAGTGAATAACCCTACAGGGGCCTCTGGGTTGTTCAAGTGAAAGGAAGAGTCACACGTTTCTCACTTTCATCAGAAGCTAGAAATGACTAAGCTTAATGAGGAAGACAAGCCGAAAGCCACGGCAGGCCGAAAACGAGGCCTCTTGTGCCAAACGTTAGCTAAGTCATGAATGCAAAGGAAACATTCTTGAAAGAAATTTAAAAAGTACTCCTCCGGTGAACACATGAATCATAAGAAACAACTGTATTGCTGATACAGAGAAAGTTTCAGTGATCAAACCAGCCACAGCGTTCCCTTAAGCCAAAGCCTAATCCAGAGCAAGGCCCTACTGCTCTTCAATTCTGTGAGGGCTGAGGGAGGTGAGGAAGCCGAGAAGAAAAGTACGAAGACGGCAGAGGCGGGTTCCTGAAGTTTAAGCAAAGAAGCGAGCTCCATGACATCAGATTGTAAGATGAAGCAGCACGTTATCCAGAAGAGCTAAGCTAAGATAGCAGTGAAGGCGGCTACACTACACAACAGGTTTTCAACAAGATGAAACAGCCTTCTATTGCAAGAAGATGCCATCGAGGACTTTCAGAGCTGGACAGGAGATGCCAATGCCTGGATTGAAAACTTCAAAGGATAGGCTGACTGTCTCATTAGGGGCTAACGTGGCTGGTGACTGTGAATTGAAGCCAAACTCAGTTACCCTTCCCAAAACCCTAGGGCCCTTCAGAATTATGCTCCATCTATTTTGCCTGTGATCTATAAGTGATCTACAAGGCCTGGATGACAGCACATCTGCTTACAGTAAGGTTTACTGAAGAATATTTGAAGCCCACTGTTGAGACCTGCTGCTCAGAAAAAATAAAAGATTCCTTTACAAATACTACTGCTCATTGACAATGCATCTGGTTACTCAAGAGCTCTGAAGACGCACAAGCAGATGAATGTTGTTTTCAGCTTGCTGACACAGCATCCATTCCACAGCCCATGGATCACGGAGTCATTCTGACTTTCAGTCTTATTTTTTAACAAATACATTTCATAAGGCTCTAGCTGCCATAGTCCATAAACTAAGCAGGCGGTGAGACTTGTGCTCTTGAAGAGCGAGGTTGGCCCAGTTGGGCAGGCTCAGTGTAATGTCTCAGTTCTCCACTAGATGGCGCTGCTAGCCTACTGGGGTGGATTGTTGTGGTGCTCATAGGTGCGTATGCGCATGCGTGGGAGTGGTGAAAATGGCGTCACCCAGCTACCCATTCTCTAGTATTGGAACTCTGTTCTTCCTGGCCATCAATCACCCACCCAACCTCTGTCTTCGGCTTCTGTCCACTCCCCGCTTTTACACAGTCTGTGACCCCACCCCAGGCAGAACCTCCCTCCTGAGTTATGTTTCTGATGTGGCTGTTTTTCCCCGGACCCTTACTTCTGAGGGACTGTGGCTTTGACCTGCCCCGCCCCTCTGTGGGAGGGTCTCACCAAGCAATGGCCAGGTGCTGGCTGCCCCCAGGAACGTTCGCAAGACTGTGCTGCTGCTGACGCCCAGAGACTGTGGCTGGGTGCCAGCCTGCCCCAGAAAAAGTTCACACGATAGTGTAGCAGCAGCATTTCAGGGATTATGGAAAATCACAACACACATGTGGCACCGGGCTTCACCCTTAACGACCTTGTTCCAGCACCAGTGAATGTGGTTGTTCTCCTGGGTCCACTGGGGCCTTGCCTTTGGGGGGCCCACACAGTCTCTACCAGGTGTCCTTCCAGCAGGGGAACCACATCTCCCCGTGTGGCCTGAAGACCCCCGGACTCCACTCTGCTCCTGGGGATTCGCCCTTCCCACTAGAGCACCGCCAGGTATCGAGCTGCGGAGTTGCAGACTCTGTGCTTCCCTTGTTTATAGTCTTAATGGAATTTAAACCCTCTCCTTTCTCCTTTCTCCCTTTTTTAGTTCAGTCCCTGCAGCTGTTTCCACTTTTCCACTTTCTCTCCAGCTGCTTTTGGAGGGGGTGCTTTTCCCATATTCTCCTCCCCCCCCATCTCCATCTTCTCTCCACCTGCAAAAGTGGCTCTCTGCCCTCTGCAGCTTCTCTCTCCCCCAGTTCACCTCTCCCCACCACATATCTGCTGAATTCTGTGGTTCAGGTTGTGCAGATTGTTGTGTTAATCCTCAGATCAGTTTTCTAGGTGTGCAGGATGGTTTAGTGTTGCTCTGGCTGTATATCATGGACGCGAGACACAAAAAACTTCATGCTGTTCTGCCATCTTGGCTCCTCCCCTAAATAAACCTTTTATATGCACCAAGAAGCCAAAAAATTCATTTGACTTGCATTGTGATACTCACTTTATTGTAATGGTCTGGAACTGAACTTGTAATATCCCTGAGGTATGCCTATGTGTTTGTGGGTGTGGGTATGGGTGTATATATACATATACATACATATATATATATATATATAAATTTACATACATACATATATGAAAAATGTATATATAAATATATATATTATATATAAATATATAAATACATAAAATTATATCTAGAAATTAATAAATATATATAAATTACATATAAATATATATTTCTTTACATACATATGCATATATATATATATGAATTTATTTTAGGAATTGGCTCATGAAGTAATGCACAGTTTGCTGTCTTATTGGTGTTGAACCAGGAAAGCTGGTGCCATACTTTGTTCTGAGTCCAAAGACATGAGAAAGGGGGAGAGGGAGGCTGATGGTGTAAGTTCCAGACTCAGTGTGATAGCTGAAGCAGAAGGAATGTGTCTCAGGTCAGGGAGGAAGAGTAAATTCACCCTTCCTCTGCCTTTTTGTTCTATTTGGGCCTTCAGTGGACTGGGTGATACCCACCCACAAAGGGGAAGAACTCTTACTTTACTAGGCCCACCAACTGAGATGCTAATTTTTTCTGGAAATACCCTCACAGGCATACTCAGAAATAATGTTTTATCTGCTATCGGCCCAGATAAGCCCAGTCAAGTCGCCACATAAAATTAACCATCACAAGGGGCAGGACCCTTAAGGGCCTTTAAATCCAGGCCAAGGATCTCATTCAGTTGACTGTCATGGGCACTCATTGAGACTTTTGGTTATCGTTTTTATATGGCAGTGAATGATTCAAGATATGGTATCCTGAAACTAGACCGAAACTTGAATCCTGTCATTCCTATCTGTGAGTTTGATCAGGTTAATCTCCATAACTTTCTGTTTCTTTATAGATAATACCACTTCAGTGGGCTTAAGACAATTGACAGATATGTGTGAAGCTCACAATTGTCTTTGGTGCCAACTGTTTGATGTTTTAAAATTATAAGAGGTATTTTATGAATAGTAATTTGGTGGCAATGTGTTGAGTCGATTGGCAGGAAGCCGGTTAGATGTTCAGTGTTTTTCAAAATATGGTTCCTAGATCAACTGCATCAGAATCAGTTTGAATATTTTGTTAAACATGTGGGTTCCTGATCTCAGTCCCAAATCTGATGCATCTGAATATTGGAATGGGCTTTGGAGACCATTGGATACCATTTCAACATTTACATAGCGTTTTAACATTCCCAGATGATTCTTATACACATTTGGAATTAAGAACCACTGTGACTGTTTAGCCCTAAGTAAATATTAGTTGTTGTTTTATTATTTTTGCTGCTGCTGTGAGTTGTTGCTATCATAGCATAGAGAAATCCTGCTTCTGCTTGGGGAGGGGCCATCAAAGGCTTTGTTTTGAACTGTTTGCATGAATGAGGAGGTTTAGGATGGATGTGTAGGTTTTGGCCAGGTAAAGAAGAGGGGAATGTTATCCATTTAGAACAAAAGCACAGAAATATGGGAGAACATGGGTTTTATGGGGAGCTCTGAATAGTTCGGAATATGATCATAATGAAAAGTATGACTAGAAAGTAGTAAGAGTTGATATTGGGTATTCATTCAAAGAAGATGGGAAAACAGTTTGAAGTTTTGATTTTAAACAAGAGGGACATAAGATCAGATTTGTATTTTGGAGGGATTGCTCTGGACCGGTGGGGGTCAAAAGGAGGCTGCTGAGATAACCCAAGAGAAAAGTTATGGAAGCCTGAAGTAAGACATGGATGAAGGAAGGGCACCTGGGTGGCTCAGTCGGTTAACCGTCAGACTTGATTTCGGCTCAGGTCATGATCTCAGGGTTGTGAGATAGAGCCCTGCGTCCGGCTCTGTGCTGGGTGTGGAATCTGCTTAAGATTCTCTCTGTCTCCCTCTCTACTACTTGTGCTCTCTCCCCGTCTCTTAAAAAAAAAAAAAAAGATTTTGATGAAGGATAGGGGGGAGCTGAATAGGGAGAGAGCTAGAATAGACCAGCTTGCTGACCAATAATACATTGCTGAGGGCCTGAGAGTATGCACAGGCACCAGTCAGTGATGGCTTCCAGATTTCTCATTAGGGTAACTGTGTTAAAGATGGGACTACCATTCACCTAGGTGGGGAAGAGAAGGGGAGAGTAAGGTGGGGGAAAGATGCTCTTGGGTTTAGTTATATTGCACTGAAGAGATCTATGGGACATCCAAGTGAAGACATTTTATGAATATGGGAATATAAGACTGGTATTCAGAAGAGAGACCTCAGTTATAAAAGGGAAGTCTGGAAGCCCCCAGTTTCTAGCGGAGGATTAAGATATGGGCGTGCATAAAATTTATCAGAGGTCCTAGAATAAGATAAGAGATCAGAGCTTGAGACCTTGAGAAGTAAGGAAAAGAAGAAAAGCTAAAGAAAAAATAGCAAGACAAAGAGAACATGGAAAACCAGAGAGACCGATAGGCTCCAGGAAGGAAGGGTCTGAGAACTTTATCTACCGTGTCAAATGCCATAAAGGTCATTTCATGTAAAGAGTAGAAATGGTCTATGTCCTTGTGGTTTGGCAAGAACAGTTTCACTATCAGACTGTAGGGGCAGAAATCAGACTTCAGCCAGCTTTATGGCTGACTGGGGGGTGAGTGAGTAGAGAGCATGACTACAGACCACACTCATAATTGGGAGAAAAATGTGTCTTATCTATATAACTTTTCTATGAAAAGAGTTAAAATACACTAAAGATCACCGATTTAGAAAACCCAAATAAGCATAGCCTATAGAATGTACATGGAAGGGGGAAAATATCTCATGGGGGTTTCGGTCCTGGACTTTTGATGGCAAGAGTGTTTTCCTCGTCTTATCCAAAACCCGTGAGCACGTCTCCAGGCACCCAGCAATTGTGCAAGAGGCCTTTATGGATTGGCTGCAGAGATGAATACCCAGGCCCAGAAATAATTTATTTATTTTACAGGCCCAGAATTTTTAAGGGTTTTTTTTTTTTTTAACTAAAGGGAACCGTGTTAAAATATTGATACATACCAAGAATGATGCCTTTAATTTTCAGATAGCCTGTTATTTTTCCAGTTTGCTAAGATCGCTCGCTCTCCTCTGATAAACTCTCTCTTCCCTTCCTCATAATTCCAGGCAAGTATTGAATCTAAATATTTTAGTATCTTCTAGAGCTTGGAAGTGAGTTAGGATTTTTAAATTTGTATGTTGCTACCAGAGAGTAAGAACATCGCATCCTAGCGGGGATGTAGCCGACGCTGCTTGGAGCCCTGTGCCCCTCGGCAGAACGCCACTTAGAAGGCCCCTGTGCTTGGAAGCCAGCCTCCTAGCAGGCGGGGCTGGGGCCAGGAGTCAGGCCAGGTGGCTCTTGTCCAAATGGTTTCTGAAAATGAGCAATATTAATGAATGTTTAATGCTCCTCCTTCCCGTGCAGCTGCTAAAAAGTGCTGTCCTCTTTGCGAAGATCTCGGGTTTGGCCCTGTTTCCCCCCGTTGTTGCCACTGAAGGTTTTCATCCAGTTTTGTATTCTGCATCGCCGTTGTTGTCTCCAGTTGCCCTGTCCCCATGCTGTGTCCGAAGCCTCTGGCTTAGGGTCCATTTTCAAGTTTCTGGGGACTCTGGACCAGTAATATTTACAGCAGTTGCTCTCCCATAGTGTAAAGGGCCAGATGCCAGAAGAAAAGAGAGAAAGCTGCTGTGTGTGTGCAGTGCATGGAGGCAGTTGAGAGATGGAACCTTTAGCTGCTTTGTATCTCTTCATGTCATCCTTCCATGAGCACGTGATGGCAGGGTCTCAGGTGTACTTTATCTGGGCCAGCTTTCGATTCCTGCACGCATTTCAGTGACACATGCATTACACAGTTAGCAAAGTGGCTGATCCATTATAAGTGACGAATCCGTGTTGTTATTCAAGAAATATTTAGTGAGTGCCCTATGGGTCCAACGCTGTTCAAGGCACTGAACATACAAAATTGAAGGAGATATAGTAGTTCCTTGCCCTCAAGGGTCTCACGAGACCGGGGCAGATAATACAAGAGGGTAGGCAGAATTACAGAGCGTGTACATTACTCCCCCTGTAACATCGCCTTGGAATTATTTGTTATAGGAGCAAAGGAGGGGGAGCTTTAGGTCTTTCTTTGGGGGCCAAGCTGGGAGTACACGGTAGGTGTCAGGAAGGTGCTAGAGGAGAAATGGTAGTTGGGTTGAGTTTTAGATGATGAGTAAGAATTCACCAGGTGGAGAAGAACATTTAAGATGAGAAGAGTGAGCAAACATGGAGGAAAGAGAAGAATCGTGACTAGTCCAGCCTCTGGTATGGCCAGGGCATTGGGGGGAATGGGTACGTGTGAGGGGAGGTCAGGAAGGCTGCAGTGCCCAGATCGTGCAGGCTGTATACTCTGTTCTAATGGGTATGGGTGCTATGTTGCAAGCTCACTGAACTGGAGGATTATAAATTGGGCAAGGGGGGTTACATAATCAGATTTATATTCTAGAAAGACATTTTAAACAAAGGTAGGTTCAACTGAGTAGGTGGCAGATATTTCGGGTGCCTGGCCCCACACCCCTTCACCTTGCCTTGTAAGTGCAGGAGATTTGACACCCTCATGGTGAGGAATGGAAACCCATGGGTAAATGCTTCTCCTGTCTCTTCACGAATAATACCAAGATGAAATCTACATGTGCCTGAGAATGGGATCAAGCCCCAGCTACCCACAGAGGTGATCTTGGTCACTCATCTTTATATGGGCTTTTCTTCCACCGTTCTCCCAGCTCCCTCATGCCTATTGCCTAGACTACTTCCAACGTCAACAGAACCTACTCACGGGTTCTAATCAAGCTCTGCTTGGGGGAGAAAGGGGGACACCTGGTCTGGGACAGAAAGTGTTGAAGAAGAAGCTCTTGCAGGAGTTCAGGAGAAGATAATGAAAGACCAAAGCAAAAAATTGATTGCCAAGATGTTACACAGGGGAAGGAGTGGACAGAGTGGCGGGAGTGAAAATGGAAAGGTCTTGGTGGCCAATTCAATGTGTGGAGTGGAGAGGGAGGGATTTCGGACGCCTCTCGGATTGCTAATAAGGATGGTAGTGTCATTGACCAAGTTGAGAAATAAAGTTGTGAAAAGCAGGTGTATATGGGGAAGAATATGGGTTCTGCTTTTCATGTGAAGGATGTAAGGCACTCTGGGAAACACAGGCAGAGATTGTTAGTAGGAAGTTGGATTTAAGAGTCAGGAGCTCCGGGGCACCTGGGTGGCTCAGTCGGTTGACTGTCTGACTTCAGCTCAGGCCATGATCTCATGGTTTGTGAGTTCAAGCCCCACATCGGGCTCACTGCTATCAGTGTGGAGCCTGCTTCGGATCCTCTGTCCCCCAGTCTCTCTGCCCCTCCCCCGCTTCAATTGCTCTCTCTCAAAAAATAAAACACTAAAAAAAAAAAAAAAAAAAAGAGTCTGGAGCTCAGGAAAGACGTCTGTACCTGGCAGTTTTGTGAATCATGAGCATACAAGAAGGAGAGGGTTCAATACACGTATGTTTATTGAAGTGTCTAATATCAGTTAAATGCAACTCTTTCCCCAGACTTTGAGAGGAAAGGGAAGGGTGTGGCTGAGAATGCCCCGGAAGTACCCCTATTTCCTGTATCCCACCGTATTACTTCCTGTCCCTGTTTTGTTCATTTGTTTGTTTTTTCCTAAGACAGCATTTGTTCGTTAAAAGTTCAATTTTCATAGCTTTCTGTTTAAATACTGTCTACCTCAGGAAAGGACTCCCGACCGGGTCCCTTGATCACATTTGAGAGCGGTGCAGGAGGTAGAGGAGGGCAGACAGACATGTTCACGCCTCGGTTAGGTGCTTGGTTTTGCTCCCAGTGTGCTGGGCGGTCGTTGGAAAATGCAGCCACCGAGGACAGTGCGTGCTGGGGAACTGAGACGTGCTTGGAATTGGGGGAGCATATTGGCTCTGCCAGGGTAACCCTCGTCCTCGCTCCGTGATCCAGTTCCAATCCTCGGACCCGTGATCCAGCAGGAAGACTTCCCGCAACCCCCAACCAGGGCTGAGTGGTTCACCTGTGATCTCCCAGGAGTTCAGGTAAATCCGCGTGTAGTGAAAGCGTCCACACGTCTGCCTCAAGGACGTGATGAGCTCCTCGAGGACAGAGGCCGAGGCCGGTTCCATCTTCGTCTCCTCCATGCCCACGTATCTAACATACCCCAGGCACCGAATCGTCATTGAAAAGAACGGAGTAGGACACGCAAGGGAACGTGTCAGGTATGGGTAGGGCAGGAGATACTGGAGGAGACTCAGAAGGAGCTGCCAGAGAGCAAGGAGGCAGTCAATGAACTATGACCGTCGAGAGTAATTTATGTTGTGTGCTAGCAGCTGGTAGTTGCGGCGAAGAAACCCAGGGGTCAGGAGGAGGGAAGGCCGTGGGTCGCGTGGGGTGAAAACGGTGGGCCTCGCCTAGGAGGTGCTGTGGGAACAAAGACGGGCAGGGCATGAGGAGTCGCCATCAGGTGGGAAGGCCCCAGGGCAGGGGCTGCCTGGAACAGGGGTGAGAGTGGGTGGGAGCGGACGTTGGCTCCCGTGTGCCCCTGTTTTTGCCCACCCTTGGGAGCCACTTGCAGCATAGGCCTCTTAAACTCTCCGTTGGCTCCCTTGAACAGATGTGCCCCATGAGGACAGGGGTGTTGGTGTGTGTGACGTCACTCCGGGGCTCCGTGTCTTGTGGACGCCGTGGGACTCGTCGAATGGACAAGTACACGCGGGAAGTCAAGAAGGAGCAAGGTTTGAAAGGAGAACGATCCACAATGTGAAATGCGACAGAGCGGTGGCAGAAGACACACCCTGAAAAGAACCTTCGCCTTCGGAAACCTCTCCCTGACGATAAGTTGCTATAAAGAAAAATACTCGAGTTATAAGGCCAATGTTCTGTGTGATTCTAAGATTAAATCATCTTCCGGGTGCCTCAGTCAGTTGAGCGTCTGCCTCCGGCTCAGGTCATGGTCTCCCGTTTCGGGTGTTTGGGCCCCGCATCGGGCTCTCCTGACAGCTCAGGGCCTGGAGCCTGCTTCGGATGCGGTGTCTCCCTCTCTCTCTGCCCCTCCCCTGCTCATGCTCTGTCTGCCTGTCTGTCTCTCTCAAAAATAAGCGAACATTAAAAAAAAATTGTTTTCATTGTAAATTAAACCATCTTCATTCTCCTCGGGCCACATTATTTACTTGTGAACGGCTATCTCTTCCAGCTTCTGTCTCTTGATTTGAGTTCATATGGGCCCCATTAAAATCAAAGCTCTAAATATTTTTTTCTTATTTATTTGAATTTATCTACTTTCGTCGTCTTCTATTTACTTATGGTCTCAAGGTTTGACCTGGAGAATGCTCAGTTGTTGTCCACAAGGGTTTTAGTAGTGTGTTTGGAAAATAGATGGGAATGAGCTACTTAAAGAATTATCGTAGAGTCCTATACCAGGGCTCAAATGCAGAAACACAAACATCTCCACTCGATGATGTGACTTCACATCCCAAATCAAATGCAGTAGTTCACTCTTGGAATATGGACTTCTTGTGTCTGTTTCTTCTTGGGTAGAACTCATGGTTCACATGGAGATGAAAATGATGGTCAAATGACCTTTCATAAATAGTAATGTGGTGAAACCCCTTCATCTAGGGTTCTAGTCTCTGGCATTCATTTTTTAGATCTAATTTATACCTAGGTATCTGTCATAGAGATTTGACATTGTAGGGAATGTGCAAGACGAGAATGCCTCCCTCTTTCCGGAGTGACAGTCAGTCATCTGAAAGCCAAAGGACAAGGTGAGAAGCGATTGTCCGAGGCATGCAGGGAAGGACTTTAAATTCTGGGATTCACTTTTGGTGGTAAAGTATAGTTGTTCTGACAGGGAAGGCATGCTTTTAGTCATGTCAAATATTTCTGTATTTGACTTCTTTCCAACTCATCCATAGAATAGGAGTACATTCGAAGATAAGCGTTTGAACCGTAGAGAAAAGAAGAGGTCCCTGATGGGGAAACACTAAAAATGTGTGCTCTGGATGGAAAGGACATGTTTTATTCAGTAAAAGCAAAAGTGAATATGTAAAATACCTTCACTAGTTTCTGCAATTATAGGGATAGATGGGAGAAAAAAAAAATTGGAGGTCCGCATTAGTGAAATTCACATAATTTCCAAACATATTAAGTCCAATTTCCTCACGCAAGATGAGGCCATATCTAGGAGGGTGGTTCTGTTTTGCTTAGGAATGTAGGGAGTATGGTCCCTGCTAGGTGACCCACTCCTCAGCCTGCTCAGTCTATCTATCTGAGCGACCCTTGCCCCCCTCTGCAGACCCTGGGCATCTGATGAACCTTTCCAGCTACCTGGGGTTCTCTCTGAGTACCAGCTTTAGAGTGGGATGTAGTTTATCTAGCTTTTATTCTTTTTTTTTTAAATAATTTTTAAAATCTTTATTTTTAAGAGAGAGAGAGACAGAGACAGAGCATGAGCAGGGGGAGGGGCAGAGAGAGGGAGACAGAGAATCTGAAGCAGGCTCCAGGCTCCGAGCTGTCAGCACAGAGCCCAACATGGGGCTCAAACTCACGAACCGTGAGATCATGACCTGAGCTGAAGTTGGATGCTTAACCAACTGAGCCACCCGGGCGCCCCATCTAGATTTTATTCTTACATCCTCTGAAACAAAAGCACACACATGCTATGGGGATTTACTGCTACAGAAATTTGAAATGTCAAGGAAGTTTCAAGTGCTCAAGAAGTCTCAAAAAGTTACCAATCACAGTAGCTGATGGTCTCCCTTTCAGTGTGGACCCACATGTCACCTGTCCTCAACCCTCCAACATTCCCTTGTGCCTCCTTCCTCACAAGGCAGGTGATGGCTTGCCTACCCTCTCCACCCACTGAGAAAACAGAGACTCCATCAGAAGGAGTGGCCTTAGCTTCTAGTTCCCCCATGATCTCCCTGTTGGCACCTCCAGTGGCCAGCTTTCATTGCTCCCCTTATCTGGTTTTCTAGGAATATTGAACATGTTTGTGGAACTTTTTCTGCTGTCAACTTCTATGTATTCCTCTGTCACTGTGTGCAGCTCTTGCTGTTTCAACAGGGCTCTGCACAGCCACTGGTTCTTCCTGTCACTGGCTTCTAACTTAGAGTCTAGTGTCCATGTCCTAACGCAAAGGGGGGTGGGAAAGTATCTGGGATTTGCATTTAATATAGAGTAGGCAAGGGACGCCTGGGTGGCTCAGTCGGTTAAGCGTCCGACTCCGGCTCAGGTCATGATCTCACGGTTTGTGAATTTGAGCCCTGCATTGGGCTCTGTGCTGACAGCTCGGAGCCTGGAGCCTGCTTCCAATTCTGTGTCTCCCTCTCTCTCTGCCCCTCCCCGGCTCACACTCTGTCTCTTTCTCAAAAATAAATAAGCATTAAAAAAATAAAAAACAATAATACAGAGTAGGCAAGTTGTGTTTCATATGATAATTCCTTGAAAGAATGACAATTATCCACATGGAACCTTGACCTAGTGACATTTGGGTCATTGATATAATGCCATCAGTACTCCAAAAGGTAATGTCTGGTGAAACGAAGATTTTGCTTCCTATCAGATTTATGGGATACACTGAAATCTCTAAATGTTTTTGACTTTAAAGGAAGCAACAAACAAATGAGCTAAGAATCAGAAAAGAGCAAGAGGGCAAAAAGTAAAGAGAAAAGTAGAAAAAAATCCTGGAGGTCAAAACACCATTGATGAATTATTAACAAGAGAACATTAGAAGAGTAAGTCAAGAAACGCAAGAGTTGTTTCTTAGACAAGAGCGATCAAGTAGGCAAACTTCCAGCATAGCTACCCAAGGGAGAAAAAGACAACTCGAATACTCTGAGAAAAGGGATAGGGCAACACCTTCACTTCTGCCTATGCAGCCACTGAACCCCCAACTAGTCTCCCAGCTGCCACTCTTGTTCTCTGCCCCAACACTTTGTATAACGGCCAAATAGATCTGCTTAAAATGTATGTTGGATCATGTCAACAACGCACAAAACCCTCCAGTATCTTCCCATATTGAGTGATCTCACCTGTGCCTGCCTCTCGGCCTCCTTGATCATTACCTATCTGCTTTTTCTTCCTGTCCTTTTTGTTCTTCATTCTGCTTTCTTCTAACTTCGGAGGCTTGGCCATGCTGGCCCCTTGGCCTTTGGAAGCCTGCTTCTCATGAAATCTCGGCTTCTTTGGCCACCATGCTCCAGACAGGCATGCTTCCTCATCTCCATCACATGGTCTTGTCTTCCCATCTTTTTGTCACTGCAATCATCTGTTTGCTTCATCTATGGTTTCCCCCACTAGGAAGTAAGCTCTTATCGGAAAGGACTTCTCGAGGCACATTCACAGCTGTGTCACCAGCCGTTAAATCAGTGCCAGGCATAGTGATTAAATCCCTAAAATGTGGAGTCTCTGTGGCAGACACCTTATTATGAATTGAATCTATAAAGGCAAATTCAATTGCTATTTGTTGAACGAAGGAAGAAATGAATAAGCGTAGAGGAGTTTTAAAAGATTATCTAAAAACAGTAAGTGTCAATAGATAGGAAAGTCTTTAACTGGACAAAATGGAAAACTTGAATAGACCAATAATAAAAAATAAGTTTAAAAAAATTTTTAAAAATTTATTTTCCCCTGGGGCACCTGGGTGGCTCAGTTAAGTGTCCGACTCTTGGTTTCCACTCAGGTCATGATCTCTTGGATCAAGGGTTCGAGCCCTGCCTCTGGCTCTGTGCCGACAGTACAGGGCCTGCCTGGAATTCTCTGTCTCCCTCTCTCTCTGCCCTTCCCCTGCCCATGTGTGTGCGCTCTCTCTCTCTCTCTCTCTCTCTCTCTTTCAAAAATAAACCTAAACCTAAAAAAGAAGAAAAAAGAAATTAATTTTCCCCCCAAATTGTAGGCCAGACTCACCTTTTAACATAGATGTGAAATCCTACATAAAATACAGTAAATTAAATTTGATAGCACATTTAAAGAATAATTTATTATGATTGCGTAGGATTTATTACAGAAATACAAGAATAATTACATTAAAATATATTAATAAACCAAATCAACAACTCACAAAGGAAATAGTTTATCTTGTTAGATGTGGAAGAGATATTTGTGAAATTTAAGGCTCTTCTTGCCCGATTGAGATAAGAAAAATCTTTAAAACACTAGGGAGATTAAGGCTCACATTTGGGATAGAATATGTAACTCCATTAAACAACATTAAATATGAAACTCTAGAAGTGTTTCCATTAAAACTGTGGAGGAACCCCAAGGATGTCTGCCTTAATTATTACTCACCATTGCCTGGAAGTTCTGGGCAATACAATTAGATATCAAAGATAAATAAGATATATTATAATTATTTAAAAGGAGGAAAAAATTGCAATCAACATTGTTGTCTATCTAAGAAAGCACCAGATAACCAACTCAAGAACCATTTCATTTGATAAAGAATCAGCAAAGTGGCTAAATGCAAGATAAATATATAAAAACTGATAGCTTGCTTCTGTACCAGCAAATTGTTTTTACCTGGTCTGAAACAAAGAGTTTGCCATCATTCCAAAGTAGACAGAGCCGTCTTCACTGAGAAGATATTATCCCCCCACTGATGGTGGTATTGGTTTTCTTCCTCACTCTGGGAAGTCGACCATATAATGTCATCCCACAGAGAAGTTTGGAAGCTGAAGAAACAGCTCTACTTAAATCTTAAAGTTAAGAGGCACTTAGATGAAGTAGAGGTGAGGGGGGTGGGGCACAAATATACAACACAGTGTCAAGGAGTCAATATCCGTTGGTGCAAGTTGAATAATTTAAGACTTATAAGTGTTCCTTTTTGGAAAAAAAAATCAAGAGTTAATTCATCTCTGGATATGATCAATTTTAGGAGGCAATGGAATCGCCTGGAACAAACAGGGTGGAATCTCTTCCTGAGCAAAGGCGTCAGGAGACTATGGATTTAATGGTCCTTACTTTTACTGGGGCAGAGATGACAAAAAAGAGGCTTCAGCTTCCAAGAAAAGAGCAGCATACACATTTGGTGCAAAATTCTGTTGCTTCCACATCATGCTGTGTATCCCTACCAGTTAAAAAAAAAAAAGAGAGTTTCTGGTTCTCCCGGGTGGCTCAGTTGGTTAAGCAGCTAGGTCGTGATCTCATAGCTCGTGGGTTCGAGCTCTGTGTCAGGCTCTGTGCCGACAGCTGGGAGCCTGGAGCCTGCTTTGTATTCTGTGTCTCGCTCTCTCTCTGTCCCTCCCCTCCTTGTTGTCTGTCTCTCTATCAAACATAAATAAACATTTAAAAAATTAAGAAAAAAAGAGACAGCATTCCTGTCAGGAGGGTCATCTTTCAGCCCAGTGGCTCCAAACACCAGCTAACCTGTGGGCTGATTTCAGGCCATGGGAAGGTTTTCCCAGTCTGGCAAAATGAATGAAGGACAGCATGGTGTGTATATATGTGTTTGGATCAGGTTGCAAACTGTCTTCTCCTGTGGTGGATGATCTTTTTTTCTGATTTTTAGCTGTTGTAATCTCTCTTCTTTGTTTTTGTTAGCTAATTGCTTAACAACCTTACTTGGAGTCATGGGATGCTATTGTTCTATTTGCCTAACTCTGCCTCCCCTTATACTCTTTTTCTTTTTCTTTTTTTTAACATTTTTTTACACTTATTCATTTTTGAGAGACAGAGCATGAACTGGGGAGGGGCAGAGAGAGACAGAATCTGAAGCAGGCTCCAGGCTCTGAGCTGTCAGCACAGAGCCCAATGTGGGACCTGAACCCACAAACTGTGAGATCATGACCTGAGCTGAAGTCGTACATTTAACCGACTGAGCCACCCAGGCATCCCTCCTTACACTCTTTCTAATACGTCTTATTGTTTTGTTTTGTTTTGTTTTGTTTTGTTTTGTTTTATTTTATTTTATTTTTTGTTTGCTTGTGTATTCATTTATTCCTTTATTCAACATGTATTAACTGACCATGGAATTTAGTCGCTCTTAGGCCAAAACTAAAAAGAAAAACAACAACAAAACTTTGCCCCTATTGAAACATACTTTGAGCTTCAACATTTCCTGAAATCTCAATGTGGGTAAGTCTTAGATTCTTTCCTGAGAAGACTGAATGGGGAGAGAGAATGAGTGAGTTTGGGATTTTAAAGACAGTGTAAATGACATAGAAAGATGCACAGGAAGTCACCACATTAAACTTTGTCAGTGTCCCAACTTTCCTCAAGCAGCTGAGTGGACAGGTGTTGACTTTGGTAAATTCACTAGCGTCAGCCAAAGAACTTGTTCCTAAATCATACAGACTTTAAAGACGACTGAAGGAGACTTCAACACATGAAAAGCTGCAGGATCTCAAAACCAGAGACAATTGGGGTATCCTTCTGTAGCTGTTTTCACTTGGGGTGAGTTTGAAAAACATTTAAAAGCCAGCCGAAATTGCAATGAGTCTTTCCCAACCATACCCACTCTTCCTGTCTCCAACACTAAGCTGCGGGCGTCTTAAGGGCAGGGGCTGGGCCTTGATCATCATTATTCCTGATGTTTAGCACAGTGCTTAGTGCATTGCTAGTATTGAATCAGCACTTAATAACCGATTGAATGAGAAATTGCTGCATGGTGGCCCAGAATGCCAAGATCCTTTTCCTGAATTAAGCCTTGATTCTGTCTTACAGTGGGATCCCATGAAAATAGCTGCTTGTAGGGTAAACCCTTCAGGAAATCAAGACGTTGGGAAATTGTTTCTCTTGACCCCAATTTTCTAACATGTCATTAAAATTTATGAGGGAGAAGACAGAGCCAATAAACTTTCCCCCACTTCCAGGCAGGTCTCTTAAGTTCGCCAGCACACATTGTCCTTGAATGGCTGCACCTTCCGATGACTTCCCAGTGTACTCGGAATAAAAACTAACCCCCTCACTGCACATGTCTCCTCTTCCCTGCCGGCCTCCCTCTTGTGCGCTGCGCTAGAATGTGATAAAAAGAACCTTTGTCCTCACCACGGGGAATGCAAAATCAAATACACTGTCAAAACCATGATATTACCACTTTTAGTATATGAATGCTTTGCTCATCGAAAAAAGACAGCGATAGGAAATGAAACAGTGGGATGGCGGAAAGAAGGGGCATTTTTCACAGCACCCTGGGCCTGGCCTCTCCTCTCTTCAGAAGGCCTGGGAAAAGAGCTATGTTTA